>NC_045699.1:42543231-43967731 GCF_009834535.1 Camelus ferus | reverse complement strand
CCACATGTGAAATACAAAAAAGAATAGCAAACTGGCCACCCACCCAGAACACAGTGATTCTAGCAGGGGGCTTGGTGTACGACAAGAATCTTAAAAATATGTTTGCAGCTTATTTCTCTTATTACAAAAATGATACAGTTCATTATACAGAGAAGCAAAAAGAAAATTACAATCAACTGTAAATCTCAGGGATAACATCAGTTATTACTTTGGTATACATCCTTCCAATCCTTTTTTGTTTGTTGGTTATTTTTTGTTTGCTTGTTTTGCTTTTCCTCTGTTGATTGCAAACATAGCATCATACCCTCCATATTATTTTGTAACTTGCTTTTCTCACCCTGTGAACATCTTTCTATACCATTAACTATTATTTCACATCATTTTAATGATTACATATGCTCCACTGATTGTGCCATGCTTTTTTTAAAAAACAAATTTCCTTTTTGGAGACTTTTGAGTTGCTTCTCATTTTTTTCATTACAAACAAGGCCTGTTAGAGTTTTACAGTGTATAAAGCACTTGCTCCCATCACTTTGGATCTTCTCATTAACTTGAAAACAGGACAATGTGATCATCATTTTCCCCACTTGACAGGTGAGAAAACTGAGGCTCACAGAGAAAAAAAAAGTGGCCTGACTGAGGTCACTCAACAGCTGATAGAGCAGCACCCAACCTGGGTCTTTGGGACCTCCAGCCTGACCAACTTCCGGACCCTCCTTGTTTTACCCCCTCACAGAGTAATGAATCCCCCAAAGGATGTTGTGCCTCTTCTACCCCTCCCCAGGAGCATCTAGGCTTAGAGGGACCACTCAACCCAAACCCGAAACCCTGACCTCCTAATCCAAAGAAGCTCCTCAAAAACTCCCTACCCTGTCACCCGGTTTTGTTTTGACCATTGTAGTTACCACTACTTACTATTTTATTGTTTATTTACTTGTCTTTATATAGTTCAGTGATTCTCAGTGGGGCAGAACCAACCCCCAGTGATTGCAAGGCAAGGCGTGCATTGTCTCACACCCTTACAACATCTGAATTTTAACCAGACATCCATGCGGGTCAAACCCATTTATAATTATCTAAATCTAGACTCCAGCTTCATCTTACACACAAAGGATCATATGCTTGGTTTAATTTATACCACCTTTTCCAGGAATGCAACCACCATGGAAAGTGAGAGATTAGTTTCTTCAACTTGGAGTTTTCTTGTTTCAGAAAATGACATCCTCAGTGACAACACCACTCGTGGTATTTGAGTCACTGTTACTACCCTTGTATCAGTCTGCATCTATAGCATCTCATTCAGAACAATTTTATTTACTGGTATCTTTTTTTAGCCCTTATTTCAAATTGCCAAAGATAAAGAGAAAATATCATCAACATTCAGCGAGACATGATCTCTTTTTTCTTAAATTCAAACATTAATTTTAAGTAAGTAAATATGAGAATGCTTCATGATGCTTTCTGGTGTACTTAGGACCAAACCTTTGTATATTGAAATACGTATTATTTTATTAAAATTTCTTTCCCCATTATATTACAGTGAAAATGTTACATTGATTTTAAAATTATGTGACTAAGTAGAATGTGTTATTGTGAATTTAATTTCAGGATAATAAAGGAGCCATTCAAAAGATTTGAGTTACAAAGGGGCCTTTGGGTCTGATTGTGTTGAGGACCCCTGGTGTGGTCTGTCTCCCCCACTAGAAGCTCAGCTCCATGAAGGCAGGATCTGATCTGACGTAGTGCCCACTCTGGCCCCAGCACCCAAAAGCGTACTCAATTAAAACCAGTTGAATGAAGGAATCATGGAGGCATTCCAAGCATTGTAAAAAGCTGGGTGGGGGAAGATATTTACGGGCAGAGTTCAGTCTTTGACAAGTTGATTAGGTAACATTTCTGAAATTCTTTTCTCCAAGTACCAATGGGGGTGTAGGAACCCTGATCTGCCTGGATGCCTGAGAAGATTCAAGGAGATAACAGATTTGAAGACTCCTGGCACCAGGCCTGGCACAGGGAAGGTAAACTGATTGCTGGTGTTGTTTTTGTTGTTAGATCCCTAAACAGTAAACCATTAACTCTCCATCTCCAGCTACCCGGCCCCCTTCTCTGCTCAAAATCTGTCTTTGTTACTAATACATTTTCCTAAGAACCTCCTATTCTCACTTATTTCCTCCCTCCTCCCCCATCCCAGACCTGGGCTCTCTTCAATAATCTCACTCTAATCGGAAATTGGGGCTGTCAGGAGGACCTTCCTCTCCCCTCCCCCAGTTCTCACCTTGGTCCAGTCTCTGACAGATGCAAAGGTCCCTACGGCTCCAAGCAGAAGCCACAGACCTGAGGCCAGGAGGGCCAGACTCCCCGTGGGTGCCGCGGCATGGCAGACCCAGGGCTCCAGACTTCAGCTTGCCACGCGGGGTGGACCTGGGCTCCTCTGCCGATTCTCGGCGATGAAATGCCCGCCGCCCCCGGGGAGCCGTCTCCAGCCTTCCACGGTGGCTCGGCGGCAGGTTTATCACACTCGCTGAGAGAAGACATAATCAATTCCCCAGCTGGCACTTTGCGCTGAATACCCACTTTTCAGCTTGATAGCAGGACTAAATTAGTTATTTAGCAACTAGGCCCTAATTTAGAGCAAGCGAGAGCCTTGACAAGGATCATTGTTCAAGGCCATCCCCCCTTTGCCTTCAGATAGGAGGCCCACAAATCCCCAGAAGGTGATAAATAGACAATTAGAAAATAGATATATTTGGTTAGATCTACAAGGCTCCCCGGCGCTGTCAGGCTCACAGTGAAGGGGGTTGGGGTAAATTGGTGGCCAATGAACGCCAGCTGCACGGCCATCCGTCCTGCAGACACTCAGCCATATGTGGCCATTTACAGGCCGTCCTGAAGAATAGATCGGACCAATAAGACCAGAGGGAACAAAAAATACTTGACAAAGTTGGCTGCTCTTCATTTAACAAGAATAAAATATCTAATGGGGTGTAATGGAGGCCATCAATCACCTGCTGCCAGACCCGGTTGTAATACCATACTTTTAACTATTAATGCAACTTTTTTTCTTCTCTAATAAGTGGGACAGGCACATCTGCTTTGTATACAGGGTGGATGTTTGGGGAGTGGAAATGAATGGGAGATGCTGGAGAGCTGTGGCAGAGGATGAATTTCAGCTTAAAATAGAAAGAATGGTGGGATGGGAAAGTGGGGCAGCCACTGTGGAAAACAGCATGGCGGTTCCTCCAAAAGTTAAACATAGAAACCACCACATGATCCAGCAATTCCACTCCTAGGTATAACCCAAAAGAACTGAAAGCAGGGACTCTAAGATACCTGTACACCGATGCTCACAGTAGCATTACTTTATAATAGCCAAAAGGTGGAAGCAACCAAGGGTCCATCAATGATTGAATGGCTAAACAAAATGTGATGTATACATACAATGGAATATTATTCAGCCTCTAAAAGGATGGAAATACTAACACATGCTACAACATGTATAACCCTTGAAAATATTATGCTAAGTGAAATAAACCAGACACAAAAGGACAAATATTGTATGATTCCTCTTATATCAAGTACCTAGAATAAGCAAATTCATAGAGACAGAAAGTAGATTGGTAGTTGCCAGGGGCTGGAGAGAAGGGGGATTGTGGGGTTATTATTTAATGTACAGAGTTTCTGTGTGGGATGATGAAAGAGCTCCAGAATTAGCTAGAGGTGATAGCTGTACAACATTGAATGTATAGAATGCCACTGAATTTATACTTAAAAATGATTAAAATGGTAAATTTTATGTTATGTATATTTTATCACAATTTTTTCTAATTATAAATAGGAAAGGCAGAACAGGCAAAACATTCCAATTTGCCTTAAGAACAGAAAAATCTTGTGAATTCAATTAACCTAGTATTTTTTAAGTCACCGCAGAAGACTGATCTTCTCTTGGCAAGTCGTGTTGGGATATCAGCTTCCTTGTCAACAGATGATAGATAACAACCTTTTGACCCCTCTATCTCCCAGAGCTATTGTGAGGACCAAATGAGATGAATGGGACATGAGATGAGCATCCTTTGTAAACTTTTAAGCACACTGTCTAATGTGTCAGTCCACACCTGCTTCCCGTACAGCTAATAAACACTTCAGGAAACCTACTAAAGTTACTTCATCCATATGGACTGAGACATCAATCTGAAAGATCCCTTGGATGGGAAAGTCAGGCCCCCACAGATGGAGACCAGGACCCTGTCCTCAACCCACCACCCACTTCGGGAGGCTCCCCTTGGCCACTGCTGGTTTCATGCATTATTCAGTCACCAGAGTCACCCTACAAATGGCCCTGATGGTGTCCTTCACACAGTCTGCGAGTGTTTCCAGGTAGGGCAGACAAGGAACAAGAAGCAGAATGACTTTGAAACACACCTGCAGAGCGCAGATGAGCCAGGTGCTATGGCAGCGTGGGGCTGAGTGTTCTTCACAGGGAAGGTAGGAGAGGTCTGGGCACTGGAGGGGATGATGACGGCTGCAGAACAATGGCCATCAGGTTTCATGATGATGCCTGTGGTTTGGCTTGTTTGTTGTCTTTTTATAACACCCCCCCACCCCGCCACCAGAATGCATGTTTTGGGTTTATTAAAAAGACTCCTTCTTTTAAAAGCTGAAATGTTTTTTAAAGCACATTTATGCCTTTTAACTCATTTGATCATCAAAACCACCTCATGCATAAATAGACTGAACGTTCCCTTCTCCTGAATCTGGCATGCTCTGCTTGTGTCCTAGTTCACCAAGCCTGAATTCAACTCAGTCCCTGTGCTCACTGTTTAATATACACACCCATGAACCCAGATGCCTTTTCTTTTTCCATCTGACGCATGCTCAATAATTAATTCATTTAGCAAATTATACTAGTTAGAATTCACAAGAAGCAGAAAATCAACTCAAAGGAGCTTAAGCAAGAAAGAGGAAGTTAGTGTAAGGATTATAGAGACTCTCATGAAACCCAAGAACAGGAATGTGGCTGGGTCCCAGGGGCAAAACCCAGAAACTCAGTCTTGGTCAGTACACTTTCATCTCCCTTCTCTGGCTAGGTATATGACTTCTTCTCTCTCAGTCTTCCTCTCTTTCTCCCCGTAACAGTCCTTCTCCAATTCTCTGGTTCAAAGAGAAGGAAATATGGTCACCAACAGTTCCAGAGCTTCATCTCTTATGTTTTTAACCACTAGGAAGAAAGAAAGCTAGCCTTTCTTCTATCCGAAATCTAAAAGCACCAGGAGGGGGCTTACTGGCCAGGTACCCATTCCTGGGCCAATCGTCAATGGGAACCATCATATGAATAGAATGGGAGATATGGAGCAATCCTAGAAGAGGTTGGGGGATTAGTGCTGAGAAACAAAACACAAGGTTTCCATTACACAAACACCTCTACAGCGCACCATGTGTGAGGCATTCATTAATTCAAAAATATGAACTAAGCACCTATTATGTGCTAGCTACTGTGGCAGGCACTAGAGACAAAACAGTTAACAAGAAACTAACCCTGCTCTCAGAGACCTTATGGTCTATTTGGCAAGAGAGATCACACATAATTATACTTGATAATTTACTGCAAATGGGGGGTTTAAAAGGAGGATAGGATATATTTATACAGGATATATATCAAAAAAAAGATAAGGAAATACATATATACACAATATTTTATATATCTATATCTACATATATCTTCCACCCTAGTGTGAATGGATGAGATGCCTTCCCTGAGGAAGTGCGATTGAAGCTATGACTGAAGGATGAGTGGCAGTTACCTGGAAACTACTAGGCACTCTGGGAAATTTAAGGATAAAGACTCTATCTTCAAGAAACTTCAGTCTAACACGGCAGTGTTTCCTGAAGAGTTCCATAGAACACTGGATGCACTGCATATTAATAAGTTTCTGGTTTATAAAAAAGGTTCTCTAGTCAAATACAGTTCGGAAACGCTGAGTTGGACAGTTAAACTATTGTCTTTACTGTAGAACTTAGAGATTTTTATATGCCAAATTGCCCTGAGAATCTCCAAAGAGATTCTCTTTTCCAATTAAGACAAACCTTTATAAGTTACATCTTCAAATGCAAGCAAAAGTGCTCTACTAAACACCCTATCAATTTATGGAGGGTAAGAGACCTGCCCAAGGACACACAGCTCATTAATGATAGAATCTGGACTCTATTGATCTTCCCGCTGGTCCTGCCTCTCTCCTATCTTCCTTGAATGATAGAGGTTGTAAATGCAAGATAACCACTTCCCCAGCCTCCTTTATAGCTATGAATGGTCATGTAACCCATTTCTGCTAATGAAATGTTAGGAGAATTCTGCTTGAAGGCATGTGAAAAAGATTTTGCTCCTGATGTAAAGGGAGATTTAATAGGATGAGTTCTCTCACTGGCCTCCCTTCCTACTTTTGTACTCTACTGACAGAAGACATGGCGCTCTGGGCTGCTGCAGCCATTTTGTGACCATGAGGGGAGACATCACCAACACTGTGACTGTAGTAAAGTATAAAGCAGGTGAGCATAGCCAGAGCCCTTGATTCCATTACGTCTGTGATCATCCATCTCTGGATATACCCACTGTAATGAGGGAGAGTATTATGTTACTTGCCACCAAAAAAAAAATAAAATCTTATTAAATCAATTCTCAATCCTGTTCATCCAACTTAGACTTTTAAAACACAGAATGTCTCCTGTATAACATTATCCCAGTATTATGACACTTAGAATAGGAATACCCAAATTTCATAGAACATATATGTTTTTCAATATGATATTTAATCAAACATTCATAAAGGAAAAAATTTTAGTTAAAAAATTTATCACAAAACTCATTATGACATTATTAACAAAACAATCCATGAGAAAAGTCTCAAGTTTTTTCCAACTGTAATTGGTAGGTCATCAGAATCTCATACAAAATTTTGAAAGCACACTGGGAGACTGAAAAAGGAGGTGTGTCTCAGATGCAGCTGGCCCTAAACAGAGCCTTGTCACTGTGCACAACTGTTAACAGCCCTATTTATCATATAATGACAGGAAGAGATGTTGTAAGCCTTTTTACATCCTAATATGACCATTTGTAACTTAAATTTAAATGGGCATTTGATTGTGTTTTAGTTATGTTTTAGTAAAATTTGGTTGAAAAGTTTGGGTTGCATGTAATACATTGAATTTTTTGCCCCATTTAAAATATTGGAAAATTGGATCCCAGTTAGTGTTTGTGTGCAAAATGTCTGGTTTTCAGGAATGGATTACTGTAAGTACAGATGTAGTAGGAAAACTGAATTCAAATTGCTTTATAAATGCCTTCACTGAACTACAAATCAATACCCCTCTCGTATTAAGAATCAATATGATAATTGGTTGTACTAAGAGTTTCTGCATCCTCTGCAGAACAGTGATTACTCATTTGTTCTCCATAAGGTTTCTACTCCACTGAGCCACAGGCCTAGCCGTGACTTAAACCTACTTGAGGAGCTTTTAAAAAATATAGATGCACATGTCTCACCCTAGACAGATTAAACAGAATCTCTAGAGGTAGGGTTCATGCATCAGTATTTTTTAAACTCCCCAGACAATTATTAAATACACTCAAGTTTGAGAACCACTGCTCTAGACAACAAATCCCTCCAAGAACTTAGGAACATTGACATTGACAACAAGATTTATGAAACCCACTAGGTTCCTTTTTATCTTGGCTATCAGGAAGCTCAGTCAAACTAAGTTATAATAACTCTCTTATCACTGGTTCTTACCTCAATTAACTCTCTCATGAGATGTTCAGATGCTGATTCTTTTATCTTAATTCACTTGTATTACACTAAAATCACAAATCTTCTGTGTTCTATCACCAGAATCCCATCCACTTTGACTAAGCATTGTAGCAAACATAACCACACATGAACACACACACACACACACATACACACATGCGTGCCAGGGTTTAGCCTACACCAGGAAGCCACACCTCGTGCTTTTGACTTAATCTTCCCCCTCTAGAAGTTTGATTGCCTTAAACATGTTCTACAGTGGTTAAAACCTTGACTAATCCAATTTTCTATGAATCAGGGCTATCAAATATTAATATCAACCTACTTTCTGTGGCTTAAAAAATATTTTACTTTGGGAACAAAATATATGGCCTCATTTATGCCTGAGTTCATCAACCAGTTAAAATTTTTTTGTGTTGTTCTTTTCATCAGCTCTGACAAAGTGATATGGAATTAGACACCCTGTGAACTGTTTCTTTGCTCTAATGTGTGAGCTGCGCTTCACTAGAGGGAATAAAATAATCCACTGTCATTTCTGTTTTTATCCTATTCATTTTTGGCAGAGAATTTATTCACTCTTCACTATATAGTTATTTATGTGCTACAATCTTGCATTTTTGCATTCCCCAGAGAACGCACCATTAAAACTCTTAATGTGACACCTCATATTTTTAGTAGACTAGAAAATAGTTACAATTTTAATTTAAATTGAAATGACTATGTAATAGCTGGACAAATCAGTTTGAGATCCCCAGAGCTCTTAATTGTAATTCTCCATTGTTTTCTATGCATAAATTTCTTTTCCAAAGTGCTCATTCTGAAATACTCACTCATTTTTTTTTCAGCTGTTCCATGTTCATTCCAAACTCACTTATTTAATAATTTTCTATGGTTAACAACTTCATGATTAAACTTTAATGTTAAATATAAATGGTTGAAATAATAAGCTTATTAGAGTGTTTAGAAAAGAAAGAGGATTGGACATTTAAGGAATCATAAATTTAAGTATCAAGTGTAAGAATAGGAAAGATATTCAGTCTAGCCAAGAACAAAGCAGAGACATAGATTTTGATACTTAATATACATGTACTATATATATTATATATAATAGAGAGACATATGGTAGTATGAGTGTCTGAGTCTGCTCCAAGCAATGGACAGAGGAGACTTAAACATGATGGAATTCAGGGCTAGACGCAGCTATGAGAGTATCTTGCCTAACCTACTCATTTTACAAATGAAGAACACAAAATTCGGAAAAGGGAATGATTTTTTCCCCCAAAATCAAGTGATGTCTTAGCCGAGACCAGGCTAAGAGAAGAATCAGAAGTGAACCGAAAGAAGCGGTAAAGGATTCTACTAAAAGTGGCCAGATAGCCTCCTCCAGAATCACCGCACTCATCAATGCAAGAGTCAAACAGAGCAATAAAGGATACTACAGCTTCCCATTTGCTGTGCTAAGGATGTGTTGCACAGCATCTGATTCTTAGTTTAAAAACAAAAACAAAAACAAAAACAAAAACCGACACCTGCACTCCAGTCACATCAAATTTTATTTTCACTTGGCCTGGTGATGTTGAAAAGGTGCAAATGTCTCCAATAGAAAAACAGGTGTAATGCCTCTCAGATAAGCCTTGAAGGGTCTGCTCAGCTCCTTTGAACGTTATTAGAAGCAAGAATATCTATTTTTCCCCCTCCATGCCACACTCCAAACTCCCAGAACACACACACACATACACACACAGATAGGACCTAATGAAAGTTGACTGCTGAGCTGTCCTTCTACATAATAAAGGAGATTTAAACCACCTAGAAAAGAGCCTTAAATAAGTTCTGACAGATCTATGGTCCAATACTGACCCTGACACTAACTGGCCATGTGACTTTGGTCAAGTCCATTGACCACACGGGTCCTAAATTTCCTTATCTACAAAATGAGAAGGCACACCAAAAGTCCTCCCCTTCCAGCTCTAATATTCTGTGGCTCCAATTCTATCCTTTAACTCCATCTTCATGGCCTTTACTTGACATTTACTGAGATGTTCTATAGGCCAGACTCTGTGCTTGGCACTGGGAATATCAGAGTGATTAAGACATTGTCTCTGCTCTCCAGAGTCTCAGTCTACTGCAGTGTGATGAACAATACAGAATGTGGGAGTTAGTCAATAGGGGGTTTAAAAGGATAAGTATGAAGTTTCTGGTGTGTGTATTTAAGTGAGTGGTCATGCCACTGTCCAAAATGGATAAAGGGACCTTATAATGTGTTATACAAACCAGGACATCTTTGAGAGTGAAAAGAGGGATTATTAATAATTATGCTGGGACAACAGTCTTAAACTGAGACTATCCCAGGCCTACCTCACGTCAAACCAAATCCAGCTTCTTATTATATCCGTGCTTTTGGTCTTTTTTATTCCCAATGGGTCCACCCACAAAAGATCAAATCTCTCTTCCACGTATCTTCAGATGTTTGAAGATGCCTGTCACATCTCTTTCTTAGTCTCATATCCATAAAGCCCAGCCACCTCCATTTTTCCTACATTCCTCCTATCACAGCTTCAAATCCCCTCATGACCCTGACCCACCTATCTGAATGTAACCATTTCCCATAGTGAAGTAAGTGTATGTATGTGTGTGTGTCTGTGTAAGTGAACAAAAGGAATTTTTTCTAGTTTTCCTTTAAGTAGTTCATTTTTGCAAACATCAGGGAACAATTTCCGAGAGGCAGCATGACATATGATGACATAGGAACAAGGTTACCCAGAGCCCAGCACATCAGACAGTCTGGAAAACCCTTAAGTGAAGAATGCTTGTCTCCATGAAACCTTGATAATTTAAAAGGGACAATGACTATCTGAAGCAGTCAAGGTCTCCATTAAATCCAGCAAAGCTAGGCAACTGGAAGGGGGGGGGGCTTCTCATGCAAGGGGACCCTTTGGTCTTTAGCGACATCATTATCTGCGGGTTATTATCATTACTACAAATACTAATACACTTTTATTAAGCACTGGCAATGACCCAGGGCAAGTGAGTTTAAGTTCATATTATATCCATTTTCATTATCAAGAGAAAAGAGGAGAGTGAACAAAGGACTATAATGTGAAATTCTAAAGTAGGAAAAATGAAAAAAGGTTAATTAAAAAAAAAAAAAACCCACAGAGTAAAGAGAAGGGCTCCAACTGTTCGTGGTCAGGAGCCATGATGGATGGTGGATCTTGTCACCCTGGACTTGTCCCTATGATTTCTTTCCATCTCCCTCTCTCTAAAAAAAGATCTTCCTCTCAGCTAAGGACATAGCGGGGACAGGGGCGGGGGTGGGGAGAAGGCAGAAGACTTATCTCAAGGGCCCCTGAAATTCTACAAATCAATATTTCCTAATTCTAATACCTAGACCAAAACCGAATCAAATTTAACATTTAAAATCCATTAAAATATAAAATAAAATAACAATATTAAATCCTGAGAAAAACCCCCTTCCCCAAAGACTTTTTTTACACCTCTGGCACTAAACTACCAACGTATACTGCTCTCACCTCTGAGTACACACCCTGGCCTTCTGTATGGTTTACATTTCTTAGGACAAATGTAAGAAATTTCCCATTAACCACCAAACTTCTCTGAAAGTCTCCCATGGAATTACATCTTTCTGCTCTATAACTCCATGCTGGTAATTCAAAATATTTTTCTATGCAAATTACTTCTCTCCATCAAGTGAATGCCTGAGGCTTTTTAAGTGTATAAACCCGACCGGGAATTCAGAACACGCAGCAGGTCAGCAGAATGGACATCCAAATATAAAGTGTGTTCTCTAGGCCAGAGTGTCTTTATATTTATGTCACAAGATGAGGTGTTTGTAACTGCTCTGTTGGAGCTACTTATCTTGGCTAAACCTTAATCCATCAATACAGATTACATATCAAACCTCAATATCATATGTGGTGTCAGCTAAGAGGGACCCAGAAAGAGGTTTGTATGCATTTGCACGTATGTGTCATGTATATAGAAATAAACCTGGAGACAGGCAGTGACTTACCCAAGGTCATACAGCAGAATCAGGTCTACCGAGTTCTCCAAGTGCCTGAGTCCCAGCATCCAGTGCTCTTCCTGCTAAAGTGCACAATCTCTCACAGATACTGATACAAAATGCCAGAGCTGGCCTTAAAGAAGTCTTTACAATGCTTCAAAGTAGAAATAAGAGGTCATAGCCAGACCTTTCTCATATGCTATGAGAAATAGGTGCCTCTTGGAACACTGGCTTAGAATGAAGATCAGGTGGAAAGGAAAACACCGGAAAACCCCATGTGTGACCTTTTAAGCATCTTGTGTTGCCCAATGTGTTTTCCATTGAGCCCCTTAGCACCCTGATAATACATTTATTCTTTCCCATATCCCACCTAGCACCAAGAATCAAGTTTAAACTCAATAAATGTTGACTGAGTAACTGAACTGAATGAAATTAAAAGTGAGTCAAGAATGAATAAACATTCAGCAAATGGTATGGGGTCAACTGGCTAATCATTTCAGGGCATTAAGTTTGGCAGTGGAAGGACTGGGGATGGGCGTGCAATATCAGATTTGTGTTTTGACAAGACCACTCCACATCCAGTCCAGTGAGGAGGACACTGTGAAGCTTGTCTGCACTTACTTTGGGCAGACACTGTGCTAAGTTGCATGCATGTTCAAACAATTCTTGCAACCACCCTTTGAGGAGGGCATCATTCTTGTTTTGCAGCTGAGACCCTGAAGCTTTCAGAGACTAAGCAACTGCTCAAAGTATTCCTACTAGGACATAACAGGGCTTTAACAGTAACTGCCATTCCAAACATAATAAATGCTTTAACATCTGCCAACAACCCCAACTCTTCCACTTAATGACATACTCCCATCAATGTGGGTGTTACTGTTGTTAGCATTTCCTTACTTTCTGGCACTACTCATCTTGCATATTTCCTGCCCCAGTCCTAGAATCAGCCATTTCTCCATGTAGCCCTGGCTCCTTTTACTAGAGAAGGGTATTAGAAACTAAGATCTGGTCATTAAGTCTGCTCATTGCTACCAGGGTGTCGTTTAGATCTTCTCAGCTAACAGAACAAAGAAATACATATGCAAATATGAACTTGAATACATACACAGAGCTATAAGTATATCTATATGTAACCATCTCTATATTAAGGTAAATACCACATGGATCATTCTGGCTTTCTTCCCTTGTTTATCTGTAAATTTCCATTCCAACAGTGAGAAATCTGGTATCCAACACCCAAAATTCATTTACTTCAGTTCTGGTATATAAGTATCAGGAGTGTTAAATTGACTCCTCTGGGAAACAATTTTATCATCTAGAGTAGAGTGCTTACGTGTGGTTCCTTTTGCATTGAGTCTTACACACTTTGTGAGGTTGTTACATACACTTGTAATACAGTTAGATTTTCTTGTCAGTATACATTTCTTCCTGGGATATCCCAACTTCTGTAATGATTTTTTTTTAAATTCACATTACAGTAATGCTATAGACTGAAGGTTTTTGTCTGTTCCCCCCCCCAATTCATATGTTGAAACCCAATCCTCAGTGTATTGGTATTTGGAGGTGGGTGTTTGGAAGATGATTATGTCATGACTATGGAGCCCTCATGACTAGGATTAGTGCCTTTATAAAAGAGACCCCAGAGGACTCACTTACTCCTTCCATCATGTGAGGTCACAACGAGAAGACAAGCGTCTCCGAACCAGGAAGCAAGCATCTGCCAGTGTCTTGATCTTGGACTTGCCAGCCTTCAGAGCTGTGAGAAATAAATGCTGTTTAAGCCACTTAGTCTATGGTACATTGCTATAGCAGCCTGAACAGATTAAGACAACTAATATTTACTTCCTATGTGGTAAAGTTCTGTAGATTTTGACAAATGCGTATTATGTATACCCCCTGTACGGTATCACACAGAAGAGTTAATGTAATGATTACTGTAATCATACCATAGATGGTCTCTTCAGACTGATTTCTTTCACTTGGCAATATGCATTTAATGTTTTTCCATGTCTTCTCACAGCTTGATTGCTCAGTTCTTCTTTCTGATGAATAATCTTCCATTGTATGGATGTACCACAGTTTTGTTTACCCAGTCACATACTGAAGGACAATTCTGTGGCTTCCAATTTCTGGCAATTATGAATAAAGCTGTTATAAACATCCACATGCAGGTTTTTGTGTGGACTTAAGTTTTCAGATCAATTGGGTAAAGACTTGGGAGCACAATTACTGGATTATATAGTGAGATTATATTTAGCTTTGCTAGAAACTGTCATTTCCAAAATGGATGTGCCATTTTACATTTCTACCAGCAGTGAATAAGAGTTCCTGTTGCTCCACATCCTTGTTAGTATTTGATATTGTCAGTTTCTTGGATTTTAGTCATTCCAATATACAGTAGTATCTTGTTTTAACTTGAAATTCTCCAATGATAAATGATGTTGAGCACCTTATCATACATTTGTTCGCCATCTGTATATCTTCTTTGATGAAGCATCTATTCAGATTTTTTATTCATTTTTCAGATTGTCTTGTTTTCCTATGGTTGACTTTTAAGAATTTTTTTATATTTTGAATACAAGTCATTTATCAGGTAGGTGTTTAGCAAATATTTTCTGTGGGTTGTGATTTCACTTTTTTGATGGTGTCCTTTGAAGCACAAGTTTTTAATTTTGGTGAAGTTCAAAGTATCTATTTTCCCTCTTGTTGATTGTGATTTTCATATCATATCTAAGTAACCATTGTCTAATCCAAGGTCACATATAATCCCAGATTTTTTTCTAAGAATTTTTATCATTTTAGCTTTTACATTTGGGTCTCTGCCTCATTTTAAGTTATTTTTTTTAATATGGTGTAAGGTAGGAGTGCAACTTCATTTTTGCATGTGGATACCCAGTTATCTAAGCACCATTTGTTGAAAATGCTGTTCTTCCCCATCAAATTGTCCTGGCATCTTTGCCAAAAATCAGTTGATCATTGTAATAGGCAGAAGAATGCCTCCCAAAGACATTGCAACCTAGTTCCTAGAATATATGAATACGACATATAACATGTCAAAGGAGAATTAAGCTTGCAGATGAAATTAAAGTTGCCAAATAGCTGGCCCTAAAACAGGGAAATAATCCTGCATTATCTGGATGGGTCCAATGTAACCATCTTTGTTTGAAGCTGGAGGAAGAGGGCCATGAGCTGAGAAATGCAGGCAGCCTCTAGAAGTTGGAAAAAGCAAGGAAGTGGCTCCTACCCTCAAGAAAGGCTTGTAAATATATAATTCTGTAGGCCTGTTATTACCTAATAATCACAGTCATAGAAATAAAGCTCTTTACAATGCATGAAATCACTGTGGAACCCAGAAGCTGACAGTCATTCAATTCTTATTCCCTTAGAAGACTGTATTTTCCTTACTCAGATGAAGACACTTTGAACTTGTTACTTTTGCTAAAACGAATCACATAACATACTCTATTGTAGTCAATTACAACGTAATAAGACCTGAATTAGTGAAGTTTTCCCATATCTTAACAAGTTTGTATAAGATTGCTGCTATAAAAAAGCAATTTTTTAATAAGTATCATATATAATCATGCTTCCCTATATGGTACAATTTCAGGAGAGAGGTATTACCTCTATTTCTAGTACAGGAAAGAACATGGACTTTGGAGCCTGTCATGCCTGGTTCAAAGCCAATGTACTTATAAGTTTTATGACCTAGAGAGTTATTAGTTTGCCTTTCTGAGCCTTAGCCTTCTTCTCTGTAAAACAGGATACCACCTCACTTGCAGATTTAAAACTAAATGAGTTAATGTGTATAATACATACTGTGTTGATTTCAAAACATTTATCTAAATCAGAGGTCAGCAAACTTTTTCTGTAAGTACTTTGTTTTGCAGGTCATACGTTGTCAAAACTACTCAACACTACCACCACAGCATAAAAATAGACAATATGAGCTATTTTATATTGGCTGTGCTCCAATAAAACTTTATCCAAAAAGGCTACAGGGTAGCCCACAACCCATAGTTTGCTGACTTTCGATACAAATCATCCAGTGTAGCATCTGGCATGCAGTAGGTGCTCAAAACCTGATGGCTACTAAGACCATTGCTTTATTTCTCCCTATTACAGCCAACAAACACATCTCCTGCGACTTTCACCATCCTATCATTCCCAATTTCCAAAATATTCAAGACTACCTAAAATGCTGCTGTAAAAGTTTCTGCAGTCATTCTACTCCCAACATTCAAACAACTGATTATCTTCCACAGTGTGACTGGACCTCAGATGCTAAGGTAGACAGGAGCTTCAGGGCTATTGGTTCGGTTCAGTACTTAAATCCCTTCTTTGACCACAAATGGTTGTCAAACAGGTCTGAACACCTCCAATGACAGAAAACCACTGTATTTCTAAGTGTACTTTCTCTTGTCGGGTAGCTTGAAGTTTTTCTGAAAGCTCTTCATTGTGAGCTGAAGTTCAATTATGGCTCAACTTTCTAAGTATATACTGAGTCCCTACTATATTCCAGACACTACTACACACAGGGGACACAAAGACGAACGAGAGAGACTTTATGACAGACCTTCAGGTATCTGAGGAAAATGCCCTAAGTGTTCTCCAGGCTCCAAACTCCCAATTCAACAATTCCTCACAGATTCCTTCATCATTCCTTCATACTGCCTTCCTCTGCACATAAAATTCACACATGCCCTACAAAGAACCCCAGGTATGGCTGGACAGTGGAGAATGCAGCCCATATACCACAATGCAGATTTAGTTTGGTGTCAACAACCCAAACCATATTTGCCTCTTGGAGACTAATCCAATCTCATTTACTTAACTCACACCTCTACCTCTTTTAATTTTCCAAATGGTTCTATAGAATTAGAGCTAAGTGGTAGATTTTGGAAGACATGGCAACCATTAACATTTTATTTTCCTTAAAGTAAAGCAAGATTCAGCCTAAATAGCAGTCAGGGTACCTATTTTTACTTGATCTAGCCTGATGGGCAGTAGAATTAATAACACCATTTCTAGACTGAATTGACCCCAAAAAAGGTTTTTTTAATTTTTAAAATTTTAAAGTAAATATACTAAAAACTTCAGTTGAACAATTGCAGTTGTCAGACCAGATGTTTAGAAAAGAAAACAGAATAGAAAATAGTATCACTTACAGTAAGGTTAAGTAGTATTTCATAAATAAGTCAATGCGTTGGAGCCCAAAGTAAAATATGCTTCTTACTATGGTTCATGGTCAAAAGTGTTTGAGAATCACTGCTCCAGGCCATGTCATCTACCACCGGAATAAAAGAGTAATCTTCTCTTATGTTTTATAAAAACAGATCAAATGGACTTTAGAAAATTTAAAATTTTTGTTCTTCAAAAGACACCATCAAGAAAGTGAAAAGACAACAGACAGAATGAGGGAAAAAAAGAGCAAATCATGTATTTGATAAGGGACTTATAGCTAGAACTACAGAATTCTTACAACTCAACAATAAAAAGACAAACAACCCAATTAAAAATGGGCAAAGGACCTAAATAGATATTTCTCAAAAAAAGATGTGCAAAAGGCCAATAAGCACATGAAAAGATGCTCAACATCATCAGTCGTTAGGGAAAAGTAAATCAAAACCACAATGAGATATCACTTCACACAACTTCACAGGGCTAAAATAAGAGACAGACAATATCAAATGTTAGAAAGTGGGAAAAGTAGAATCCTCACACATTGCTAGTAGGATCATAAAATGGTGAGCAGTTTGTCAGTTTCTCAAAATGTCAGATGACTCAGCAATTCCATTCCTCGACATATACCCAAGAGAACTGAATGCCAGTGTCCACACAAAAATTTGCACACAAATATTCGTAACAGCATAATAGCCAAGAAGTGGGAACAACCCAAATACCCATCAACTGGTAAATGGATAAATAAAATGATATATCCATACAATGGAATATTATTCAGATGCAAAATAGAATGAAGTACTGAAATACGCTGATTGCCAGGGAGGCGGGGGTTAGAGGGTGGAATGGGTACAGGGCGTCTCTTTCAGGTCATGAAAATGTTCTAAAATTAGATTGTGGTGATGGTTGCACAAATGTGAATATACTAAAAACCACTGAATTGTACACTTTAAAGAGGATAATTTTATAGTATGTGAATTATATTTCAGTAAAGCTGTTATAAAACACTTTAAACCCATTGACAGCTCTCCTTTACCAATACAGTTTTGTGGAGCATTCAGGTTCCTTCATGTGCTTTCATCACATATTTCCAGCTAAACTTTCAACCCTCATCTCCTGCTATTTTCCCCTTCACCACTTTCTGCCTCCACCCTAAAGACACAATGCCACTTTATAATTCCATGCCTTCGCACATACTATTCTTGCTGCCAAGAATGTCATACTGTCTTCTCTCTCTATTGAACTCCTATATATCCTTCAAGGCCAAATAATGTTTCTTTCAAGAAATTATCCCTTACTCCTCCAGACAAAGTTATGATGCCCTCTCCGCTATAAATATTGGTTGATGTATCTGCCCTTCTAATAGACTCTGAACTCCTTGAGTTTTCTATACAATATCATCTTCAGCCCTAGGACCTAACACTTACTAAGTGTTTACTGAATAAATGAATGACAAAACATTCCCTTACTATTGACTAGAAATAGTGTTATTTTTTCTCCAACTAGTTTAATTGGTAAAATCCATACAAATATAACTTGAGTGCTTGCCTTTAGAGACCAATAAAATGAAATAAAAATACAAATTTGGGGCCAAAATTGAGACTTAAGGAAAATTATCATAAAGTAACATTTCTTGGGGGTTCATAGTTCAGATACTTATCATTGTTGACCGAACACACTTACTGAAGTCAATACTCTTGTATTCAACATATTAAATGTGTTGTTTAACTCTGGTAACCACAGCTGTGACTTAGTTAACGATCTCAATAAATCCTACTTAAATCAGAGACAGGAAAAAATTATGCAAATGAATCCTTATCTGTTTTTCTGCCCAAGGCATATTTGATAACAGATAAAACATACTCTAAATAGTCTCTACTTAATAGTCAAGAAGCCATTTGAGGTTTTATTTGGATCAAAATCAATTACAAAGAAGAGGAAAAGCCTGCTATATTCACAAATGGTTTTATTTCAGAAAGAAATTACACATTAAAAGGAGACATAGTTAAGAACTTACATTCATGTATGGAAGCGAATCTTAGAAAGTCAACAGTTATTAATATACAAAGCACATGATTAAAAAAGACAGTAAAAGATAATGACAGATGGGCTTGCCTTAGATTCATCCACAAAATAATATCTTTTGTTTAAAAACAAAAAGATATTGATCTTTAAGATAGCTCTTTGGAAACGAGCTGATAGTTCCAGTGGACTTTAAAAATCAAACCAATCACACCAGGCTCCATGTAGGCTGTATCACACCATACTCATCCAGCAGGATGGAAACCACCCATCAATTAAACCTTGCAGCTAGATAGGATGTCTTCCACTAATCTCTTGTAAACCCAGGCATCACCCTTAAGCCGCTGCCTCCTGATACCCACCACATCGGGTTTTTGAAGCTGGCACACTTCTAGTTCAAACTGCATTGTCACTTTGCCAAAATCTGACTGTGTTTGACACTTCAGTGTATAGCTGTGAAAAACAAGATAAGAAGCCGGTTAGTAGAAGAACCATGAATTTTCTGCATAATATGAGAGATTTCTAAGCCTCTAGGAGGCTGGTGGGGAAAATGAACCATTATTTCATATTAAGCAATACAGTACTGCTTACGGTTTCCAAATGACCTAGCTATGCTTTAGTGATAGAGTATGACTGGTGTTTTCCCATAAGCTGAACCAGGATCTTAAAAAAGAATAAAGATGAAAAGGCTTTACCAGAATTCTCCCTTGCTCCAAAGGAAAGCCCTTCTTTCATAGCTATACATGCCATTCATGCTCAAGAAATCTTCTGGCATCCTTTATGCAAGTCTTTCAACAGTGTAATCTGTGAACATTAGGTCATTTCCACAATGTTCACAACAAAGGAAAGCACAGGGAAGATAAGAATATTTTATTGTGTGCACTTCATCAGAAACTTCTGTCTTTCATAATAAATAAAGCTGAAGCCACCAACCTGTCAGAAGGACGAGGGTTTTTGAAGTTTTTCTAATAGTAATAAGAGGTTATGATGGTTACAACACTTGAGGGCAGAGCTATAAAAGACAGCCCAACGATATGGTACATTCCCAAGGTTGAAATGTATGGCACATATAATTAGAGCTGCCATGTTAACTACTCTGATGATAGAAAGGCCCAGTCTAAACGAAGCCTTAAACACATCTTAAGAAATAGGTATGTTCCTGCAAAGTTGCATAAATTAAATTCATTTAAATCAACGGTTAACTTGTTTACGTTATATTTTAGTTTTATTTGTCTCACTGATCTTCAATAGACGATAGACACAAACAATAAACAATAGGATTGATTCTAAATTTCAGTTCCCTAAATATTTAGGGGCACTGTTTCACAGAAATGTGGAGAAGTTATTTGTATTTGTTATACATTATGAGGTTTCATAAAATATCATTCTTTTTCTTACTTAGTTATGTCCTTTGGGGCTTGATCTATTAAAAATAAGCAGTCAATATCAGAAATGCTACAAGGTATATACCCTGCAGCTAAGGTTCCTGATGGGAAGATGAAGCATAGAGCAACTGAGTGACAGCAAAGATAAAAAGTGATTCTTCCTCACTGGAGAAAGATGCTAATGGAATATAACTGAGATTAGTGACACCACACCACTGAAACTTGGTTTTTGTTATTCTGTTTGTCACAAAGAAAGAAAAACAGAGATAGTAAAAAGAAAAAAAAGAGGATCAAGGCAGACCTTCCAGTTGATCAGGAAGTTTGAGGAACAAATTATCAGTTTAACAGTCAGTTAGTGACCTGACAGATCATATGTTAAAGGAAAAATAATCAAAAGTGTTCCATTATAGATTTAACTAGAGGTTCGGAAACTGTGGGAAAACACCAAGCATAAAGAACAAGTCAGAGTTAGACGTGTTCTAATGATGCCTAAAGAAGAAAGCAAAGGTTTACGTATTGAGTGGTTGCTAATATTCAGAGTAAGAAGGGAAATTACTTGTGCAAAAGATTGTCCTAAAAATCTTACTCTACACTGACTGTTCTACTTAAATGTTCTTGTTAATCTATTAATGGCTCTTCTTATTAGTGCTTTAATGATGAAACTTTAAAGAAACATAACTAAGTGGAAATGCCTAGAAATACAGACATCTTGGACAACCAGGAGAGGTCTGGCTGTTCAGACCACGAGCTCGTAACCAGGGAGGCTTGATGGCAGTTCACTCAACAGTGGGAAAGAGCTAAGGTGAAATAACTTCTAAAGTACTGAAAACCCACCCTTGTCCCAAAGCACATCATAAAGAGAGTCTATATACATATATACATTCTTGATTTGTTTGAGGTGTCTCATAAATTTAGATTACAATTTAGAAATATTATTGTAAAGCAGAATATTGAAGGAAAAGATGCAAAACAAAACTGGAAGAAGGCCAGATTTTCCTCCTTTGAAAAGTCTAACTTTGAAAGTGGTGACAATGTGGGCACTTAAAAAATTTCTGTAGCTCATATAAAACAAAAGAATAAATTATGAACAGATACTAGCATAAAAGCTTTTTGGAAAATGAAGTGGGAGAAATATATTTTTAAATAAGGGGAGAGGGAGAATCAACCCGCGTTTTCTCAAAGTTCAAGTAATAAATGCAACAGCCTGTAAGTGTGCTTCTTACCCCTTTTGTACAAAGTCAACATGCTTCTTTGGAAGAATAAACATTATTTCATTCAAGAGCTGATCTGGATTCACTAATCTGGTTGTAGTCACATTATAGTGAGGCTAAAAGAGAAAAAGGATGAGAAGTAAATCCTTACATCAGCACAAAGGCCACCCTATCCAAACTCTTCAACATAGTACCATTTCAAATGGAAATATTTCAAGAAAAACACTGTAAGAATTTATAACCAACTCTTGGTAAGTTGGATTAAGACAGCACTGGGAAAGCCTGGAGAAATCATGTTGATTAGTAACTACATCTATATTATCCTTTTCATATTTGTGTCTTCCCCTCCTACCAATTTTTTAAATGAGTAAATAAATGTTAAATAATGTCTATCTGTTTGAGCTCTATTTATTTCTCCCTCTCTACATAAAGACTCTTGAAATGTAAACTGTGAGAAGATGAAACAAATGCCCTAGAAAATTTCACTTGTATATAGTTGGATACATTTCCTTTAATTCTCTCTTGATTATTAGATCCCAGAATCTGACTCTATGACAATTCTATGAAGGAATGAATATAACAAGTGCTCCTTTAAGAAAGTAATATTATTTTTTTCTCATTCACTAACAGTATAATTCTCAGAAACAATTTAATTCCTAATTGGTATCCACCCATCCATTCATTCAACAACTATTTTTTGAGGGCTTACTAGCTGCCAAGCACTGTTTTAACAAGGCCTGGAGACAAAGAAAAATCCCTACCTTTCTAGTAGTTCCTTCACTGTCAAACAAAATTATATTTTCCGTGACTTTCAGATTTCAGTTCTTTTTATAAATAACAAAATGCTGAGGTTGGAAAAGACCCAACCACCTTACTTTTCAGATTAAGACCCTACTACCCAAAGAAGAGATATGTTTCTTAAGACGGGGTTTCCCAAAATGTGGTATAAATTATAACTGAAGTTATACAAGATAAATCTGGGTGCTCATGGATAAATATTTTTATTTTAATATTTATGTATTTGTTCCAATCTGATTTAGAAAAATATAGCAAAAACTAATGATTTATAGCTTTCTTTAAATAAATACAAGTTTTTAAAAAGTTAGTCATCTTGATTGTGGTGATGGTTTCACAGGTACATATATAAATGCCAAAGTATATTAATTATACATTTTTAACATATGCAGATTATTATATGTCAATTATACCTTTATAAATCTATTTTCAAATGAGTCATATAAACAAAATAAGCGTGCAGATGATATGGTGCTATGCCAACATGGAGGTGACTGTGAAATGACTGCAGTTCCCCAACTCCAGCTTCAAAGTTTGAAAGGAGAAAGTAAGTGGCACAGCTATGACAGGACCCTCCGCTCTTGGCTCCCAATTCAGGACTCTTTCACCAAGTTCAAGTGATTCCTTTTGTAAAATAAAGAATTAATCCCACTTTATCTATATAAACTTCAGATTTTTATAGATTGATTCCTAAAAGAGTGCTTGACTACATAGGGTTTGCTATCTTAAAAAACTAAGGTGTTCTTTGTACCATTTTTTTTTAATTTTTCTGTAAGTTTACAACTTTTTAATATAAAAACTAGCTGGAAAAACAAGGCTTATCTCCTAAAGCAAAAAGTCTTTCAGTTCTGCAAAAAACGTAAAGCATTAAAAAGGGTTAAAGATCCAAAGTGAAATAAAGTTCCAGATCTTAGGTGTGTGCTAATGAGGACTGTGGTTCCGCTACTCAACGCTGATAGTAATAATGATACTTGACATTGGAACACCTTATATTAGTAAAGTGTTTTACATGCAATGTGGCATCTCATGCAGTCTTGTTTATATATCCCAGCTCTGTGCAGCTGCCAGAATAGACATCATCTCCAGTTTTTACAAGTAAAGAAATTGAGGAAGTCAGAGACAAAATGACTTATCCAAGCTACACAGTATGAACCCAGGCTTCTCATTCCCAATCTTGTGATTTTTCTCTTACATCCTGGCAATACTGGGGGAATATCTAGAAAGCCAACTAACAACACAGCAGTTCCTATTGGAAAATACATTCAAGTTCCAAACAATTTAGATAGGTGAACATTTTTAGAATATCATCCATTAGTATTTGATAACCACTTAGCTTCTCAACAATGTATATAATTAGACAAGTTTCCTTAATTTTCTTTAATATGTTTCAGAGAAATGGCATTATGGTTTTCTTAATCCCAAAGTCAGGGTTTGGAATACCTCACCTGTCTCCAGAGAGAAATCTCAGAATAATAGGAGAAAATATGCCTAATAAACAGCCATGTGCAACATAAAATTCCTCAGTGCACTAGGTGAATTCAGCAAGGAAACAAACACCCATAGAGAAGTCCTACCTTCTTTCACCCGGAGACAGGACATAAATGGGATCACAGAACACTCTCCCCTAAAGCACCCTTCCGCCCAGCAGCGCAGCATTTCCTTCCTCCAAATCTGCCCAGATTTGCTCAAAATGAGACTCTTGGTGTAGAAACTAAACACAGACCCAGTCCCCAAATCATGGGGAACACTACTGTCTTCTCTTCCCTCTTCTGAGCCCCACATCTCCTGGAACATGTTTTCATTACAACACTGAGCCCAGCGGGTAGGGCAACAGCCCTGCCTGTTTTCACTGCCACTCGATGAGTTCCTCAAAGCCATGGGCTGTGTCTTATGCATCCCTTACCTCTTACTTCCCCCAGACAAAAATGTCATTCATTAGATGTTTGAGTGAATGCTCAGAGAGAATCCAAGAGAGTAAAAAATACTTTATATCTGCTTGTCACTTCTTTTTCTTTTCCTTTACCCACCAAATATATTGTCCACACCACTGACACATTAGACCTTTGAAAGCATAATAAGTCTATCAAGTAAGGTTCAAACATCTTGGCCAGCCTACCTTCCCAGCCTGTTGTTCACTATTTTCCTCACACAAACCACACTCAAAACTCAAATTAACTTCCCATGTATTCAAATATTTCCTGAGTGCCTACAAAGGTACCCATGTGTCAGGAACTCTTCTATGTGCCAGAGATAGGACAACTGAGCTTAAGTTCCCATCCTTAAGGAATCCTTAAGGCAGTTCCTCATATATGCTCCATGCTTCCCCACCTCTATGTTACCTCTGTGATTAATCCCCCTATCTGAACTTGAACACCTGACTTTTAGTTATTTGCTCCTCCAAAGGAGTAACTGGACCTAATTTATCCCTGCATTCTCAAAGCCCCTTGCACAATAACGTGTATATTTAAGGCACTCAAAATATATGTATTAGCTAAATAAATGAGTAAGTAAATAAAAAGTACTAATAAAAAATGTAATCCAGCTAGCTATCAGCTTCTAAAATCCATATTAAAGAATTCCAGTCCACTTACCTTTAGTCTTCTTGGCCCATCTTTGGCAGAGCCTTTCCTTTTGCTCCTGGTAAGCACAGTGATAACCTTATCCAATCCTCTCTCAAGGCTCCCAAATACTTTGGTTCCTTTTCTTTTTGGAGTATCCTCTACATGTGCTTGGTTGAGATTGAGTTCCACTGAGTGACATCTTTAAAAAAAAACAAAACAAAAACCCATGAGTAAGAGCTGGGCTTCCTGCCTGCTGGGTTCCTCACAGGTGTGCTTTTGTCTGTTAGGTGCGCCTCATTCAGGTATGCCAGGACCAGGCCATCTTCCTCCTCCTCAGGGAGCATGAAAACGGTCACCCACTGAAATGCAGCCATCCCCCTTCCCCCAGCTGACTGCCAAAACTGTTTTTCCCTAAACTTTTTTTAAAATGTCAAATATACAGAAAAAGTAACAAATACATTAAAAATATGTACCTGTTACTGAACCATCTGAAAGAAATGTGTCTCATAGCATCATGACCCTTCACTCTGAAACACTTCAGCATGCATCACCAGTGAATAAGGACATTTTCCTACATAACCACAATATCATTATGATATCAAGAAAATCAGGAATAATGCCATAGTATCATCTAGTTCACATTCGAATTGCCCCAATTGTCCTCAGAACGGAGCCTGCTTAAAAAAATAGCTATGAAAGACAATGAAGGGTCACCTGTGCTGCAGAACTGTTTGTACAAGAGGTACGACTTTCTCTGAAACACCCTTTAGAATCTTTACCATTTGAGTGACTGCTGTCTGTTAATGGATGCCCATACTCTACTGGCAGAAGTGGAGGGAAGGATGGGCTTCAGTGAGGGAACTATGTGGCTAGAGTCAGGGCCACTGTCTTCCCAGCCCTCTGTATTTTAAGCTAAGGTGCCAGTCCTACTAATGAGTTTCACAATTCTACCCCTGAGGAAGGCAGTGGCAACAGCCTCAGTAATGGCCAAAGACCATGTTGATACAGACATTCCTACAGACTCCAACAGAATCTACGTGATAGTTTACCTTAACTGAGTTTATCATATGTGAAAAAGGAAATTTGGTTACATATACTAAGAGTCTAAAAAACTGAACACTTACCGCCTCTCAGGGCTAATGACACCCTTTATTAACTTCTCTGTTTCTGCTGAAGTTACTGGCATTTTAATTGGGGTTTCTTTCAGGCACTGGTTTCTAGCTATTAGAAAAAGAACAAACACAAACCATATGTAGCTGATACGCTATGGTTTCAAACTTTCTATCAGTATGCATACATCACCTCATTCATTGACTGAGAAATACTGTAATTACTTGGCCAGTGATGTTAAGGCTCTAATTCTTTAAATAAATGTTTCTACGTGATTTATAATAAAAACAAAATCATTTTGCTTTACATGTGTGGCTCTTTTTCTTCACTGCAAAACTGAGGCCATGCTTATGATTTTATTATAAATATCATTTGGTAAATCTAATAGATCATATAAATAAGATTTCATGACTACAGATTCTCCTTTCTATAAATAAGTCAATCTGTATTTATACTAGAACCCAATTCATGTCTTTAATTGATATATTATTGAGAGGTGTTAATTCAATTCATAGCCCTTTTCAACTCCTGTTAGGCAAAGAGAACAGTCCCTGTGAAAGCTGACAAAAGTTATTAAAGAGGTGTGAGCTTTGGTTATTTTTATATTCCCTATTCCAGAATTTGGTGTTTTATTCCTAGGGTATTTGTATCCCTAGGACAAACTGGCATTAACAAATATGGTTACTACTGATTAGTTAACTTTTTGTTCATAATCTAAAAGTTGTATACCGTTTAAAGATAACAATATTCATTTTATAAAAATATAAGATACCAAGCTTTTAAAAAGAGATCGGGGGTTTTGTTCTGTTTATGGTTATTCAGCACTACTCTTACTGGTTCCCTAAGAACAAGAAAATAAGATCAATCAACAGTATCATCTTTGTATACTGAGAGTATCTACTACCACACATAGTTACCCTTTGACAAATTGTCACTGACTGGATTGTACAGGATTCAGAAAAATAAAATTAATGCTCATGTCAAAAATGACTCAGAGCAAAAGTAAAATGCAAAGCGCTAATGGAAGCTATCAATCCAGACTTCAGTCACTTGCTCCTGGAGACGGCTCACTTACGTTTAAAGCAAAACGGCCAATAATAGCTTTTGACTAACATAATCTTTCTCACACAGACAAGATATGCAAAGTGATTATATTTTAAGATTATAAATTCTAAACTATCTATATTTCAAAACTTCCAGAATTACATAAAAAGTAAAAAATTTAATTATTAAGACCATATGTATCAAAGTCTTAAAAAAAAAAAAAAAAAGCCCTGAATGAGTAAAGGTGAGCTAAAGGTCCGTCTTAGGGCCCTACCCAACCCCATGACTCACAAAGGACGTTGTCACTATATTAAGAGAAAGAGATTCCTGCCTCCACCTTGCTGGGAAAAGATGCAATAGCAGGAATTACTGAGGTCCTACTATGTGCAGATATTATCTCACTGAACACTCATAATTAACCACAGGTAGCTACACACGCAAAACACACATCACACCAAATTGGCCTCATTATTTTAGGAAAAGTGTTTGAGTTGATGGACTGGAGAATGCCATCAATAGGACTTCTCAGCAACTATTCTGACCAAGTATTTCATAATATCTTTATGTACAAGAAGTAGGCTCCAGGACTAGCCTTCAGCCCCATCAGCACACTGGAAGCACAATGGCAGGATGGGGGTCAGCAGCAGTTCACAAGGCAATGTTTCACAGTGTGGTTCATTAGGATCTTAACATAACAAGAGAAGGTCACAACTGCTGGAAAGGAAACTAATAAAGTCAACGCATCATTTTTTTAAAGTGATACAGTCTACATTACGGTAAATAAAATCCCTTCAGACTCTCTAATTGAATAAATTCCTTCATTCAACAGAATGGCCCCCACTATATACCAGGCACTGGGCACCTACTAGGTCCACAAATATTTGTTTGTTGGGCCCCAACAATGTACTATGCCATGTTGCAGTAAACATGGCAGACACAGCCTCTACTGCCATGACACTTACTGTCTCATCCTGGTGAGACCCGGTACTAGAAAAGTGGGTTCAATTCTAGGTATTATGTTTTAAATAGAGTGACAAAACCGAATGTGCCCAGATGAGGCCAGCAACCAAAATGCTGAGGTGTCACAAAGGGAACAGTTTAAGTAACTGAAAATGATAAAGCTGAAAAGGAAATCAAGGGAAATGAGAAAGCTGTAATATGGACATGGGCTGCAGATATCTGGAAGAGCATCCCAGATTTACCCTGTCTGCTGGAGTATGGGCAGTAATATGACAGGCAGAGCAGGATCAGACACCAGAACTGGAGATCCAGTTGAGTAAGGGCTCATCAGAGATTTCAGTGCAGTCATTCTAAGTGGGGGCAGAGGGGCAAGTAAAGTCTAAACCTGGATATATGACTGTGGGCAAATCAGTACATTCGTCTGAGTCTCAGTTCCTCAGCTATGAAACAGACAGCTGGATTAAGTCAGCTCTAACTTGCCTTTCAACTTTGTTATTCTATGATGCTATGATTCAACTCTATAAATGTGGAAGAGAGAGAAACTCAGTATCATCTGAGAAAAATTAGAAGTTGATTAATGTGGCTTCATTTCAAGTAATACAAATAATATATGCTTAAAAAAGTAGCTTGACTTCTCCTAGCAATTTCTGGGAGCAATGCTTCTCATTTCTGACCTGCTATATGTTTACTTAGCATAGTAAGGAGGAACTTGAAGGTGTTTTACCACTGTTTAATCCACACAGCAAATACCTTTTAAGGGTGTAGCATAATGATTTGGTGTGGTGAGTATTTCTCTTTTATGTTGGTTCTTATTAACTGGAGTCTTTGGCTCAGGAAATACAAAGCACTCTTCATTCTTTACAGCAGACTTAGGAGTATATACATTCTCTTTGTTCTTTAATTTATTGGCAGATGCTCTGCATAATACTGGAGTTAATGATTTAGATTCCAGACCATTTGATTCTGTCCAATGCTTGGCAAACTGGAAAAAAAAAAAGGTACTGGATAAAGCACATGGAAGAAGAGAAGTCAACTTTTTTACAAAACGCCTTAATCATTTGTAAATTAACTTGCACCATTTTTATTAAAATGAAACACTATCAAAAGGATATTTTGGTAATACCAGAAAATTTGAAAATATATACTCAGTTCTCTTTAGTACATGTAGATCACATTAGTCTGTTCTATTGACAGGTAATTTTCAACATTTTTCAGGCAAGTGTTTAATCAAACATACCCACATTTAGGCAATATTGAGGATGGCCACAAATAAATTCCTAAGAATTGCTTCCTATACCTAGATTGCAATGGTTTGTCTCTAATATGTACCAAGCAATAAAAGTTTAGTCAATAACCAGTGTAGAAAAACCATGTTAAAATACTCCTTTTAAATTTATGTTTGAGCTTGCAAAAAAGAAAGGAAAATTCTCAGAGGCCAAACTAAAAGCAAGAGCATGAATCCAGAGATGTAACCAAGGCTGAAACTATCCGTTGACCTAAGGGCATCTACCTACTCTCTCAGATAATCTATAGCATAAATTTTGATAGCCATGGAAGCCCTAGACCTATGCAAAGTTCTATGTTAGAGCCCTAGCTCCCAAGAGGGCGTATAACTAAAATAAAAGGGTGAATTAAATATAAACCTGCCCTGCAAAGCAGTCAGCAAGAAAACCCGTTTGCCCTGGCCATGGCTCTTGAGGAGAAAAGAGTCTCTTTTAATAATTTTTAAGTAGCCACATAGGTTTGGGGCCCAAATTCATACTACCTGTAAGGTCCCAGAAATCTCAAGTCTAGAACTTGATTTAAAGTAGTCCTAAATTGATTGTGTTCCAAGAACGTGACAGAAGCAAACACAATTTCCATCTGAAAGAAAAGCTTCAATCCAACACAACTCAAGCCCTCAACTCTTAATCCAAGCCTCAAAGCATTCCTAGAGAGTTGCAAGAAAAATGAGCCTATAAAAAAAATCCCCAAAGAAGGGGGAGGACATGGTTCAGTGGCAGAGTGCATGCTTAGCATGCACGAGGTCCTGGGTTCAATCCCCAGTACATCCAACAAACAAACAAACAAACAAACATACCTAACAACCTCCCCCAAAAAAATTTTTTTAAAGTTTTTGTAAGAATCCCAAAAAATACAAACACCATGAGCAAAAAGTCAGCAGAAAACAATAAACAAGAGAATCAAACCCATAAAGATGTCAGATACTAAAATTAACAAGTCCAGAACATAAATATGTTCATGTGTTTAAAATAACAAAGGAAACTGAAAACATGAGAAGAGAAAAAGATGACTACCAAAAATGTTAAAGCAGTTTTGAAAAAGGATAAAAATCTCTAGAAATAAAAAACATAGTGATAAAAATGAAAAATTCAATAGACATGTCAAATAGCAGATCAGATAGAAATGAAAAAAATAAATCCATGAATGAGAAATAAATCTGAAGAAATGATCCAGAATGCAGTCCAGAGAGAAAAAGATACAGGATATACGAAAGAGAGTTTAAAATAAATGAAAAATGAAGTGCAATGGTCTAACATATGTCTATTCTAAGTTCCAGAGATAGATAACAGAAACAATGAAAAAGCAGCAATTATTCAGGGAATTTTCCAAAACTGATTATAAGTCGTCAAATATAGGAAACACAATAAATCACGATTAAGATAAATAATAAGAAATCTGTATCTATATTTACCAGGTTGTAAACTCCATGTGACACTACCCATATGGACAGTAGTCCTAATGGTAAGAATGCAGAACACCAAAAACAAAGACAAAATCCTAAAAAGAGCCAGAGAGAAAAGACAAACTAGAAAGAAATCTGACTGACTGATTTCTCAACAGTAACAACAAAAGTAAGAAAGGAGTGGAATACTATCTTCAAAATACAGAACAAGGGGAAGGTATAGCTCTGTGACAGAGCGCATGCTTAGCATGAACAAGGTCCCAGGTACCTATATACATTACAAACCTAACAACTCCTCCAAACAAACAAACAAACAAACAAAATATATATATATATAGAAAAAATACAGAGCATAAAATAACTGATAAACTAAAAATCAATACACAAGGAAACTACATTCCAAATATTGAAAGACAATTTTAAGACAACAGAAAGAGTGTTTGCCATCAATTGTTACTTCCACTAAAGGAATATTTAAAGGATGTACTTCAGGAAGAAGAAAAATAATTTTTGAATGAAGGTTTGAGAGATAAAAAGGATAAGTAGGCCCCCCAAAATGTGAGTTAATCAAAACAAATACTAATATTACATTCTAAAAATAATATGTATTTATGAAATTAAAAACGTATAGAGCTAAAAAAATTGTATCACAGATATGCAAGATGTAACTACCGAGAAATGAATGAAGGGTCCACAGGACCTCCCTTTACTACTTTTGTAACTTTCTCTGAACCCATAAAGATTTCAAAATGAAAAGCTAAAAAAATAGGCAGCTAAATTACTAGACATATCAATATATGTAATATTATATATATTATAAAATAATAGACACATCAATAGTATGTAATCTAGGAGTGGGTGGTCAGAGATTAGTGTTCTAAGGATTTCATATGTAAAGATCCAGATTAACTTTACATTTGGTTAAGTTAAACACCATGTTAAAAGTTTAGAGTAAATATTAAATATTAAAATGAAATAGAAACAAATGGAATAAAGGGGAAAAATGACACAGAAAGATGAAAAATATATGAAAAATACAGAAAAAGTAGGACAAATAGAAAACAAAATAAAGATGGCAGACATACAATAAATACATTAGTAATCAAAATTAATGTTAAGTTTAGTAAGCTTGCAACTTAAAAGACAAAGATTTTCAGTTTGCATACCAAATCTATGTTGTTTTTAAGAGATATACCTAAAATATACGGGCATTAAAGGCTGAAAATAAAAAGACGAAAAAGTATAACAGACAAATAACAATGAAAAAAATCAATATGGCTACCTTAATATCAGAGAAACAAATAGACTTCAAGGAGAAACACAAAATAATAATAAAGAGGATCATTATAAATGATAAAAGGTTGAATTCAGCAGAATAAAAATTCTGAACTTATATGCTAATTGTATAGCTTCATATATATATATCACACACACACACATTTGAAGCAAAAATAGAAATGTAAGAAGAAAATGACAAACTACTATCCCATTAGAAGATTTTTAACAGATCTCATTCTCAAGTAGGCAAATTTATGGATCAAGCAGACAAAAAATTAGCATGGACACAGAAGATTTAAAAATAGAATTTAATAAGCTTGATCTAATAGACAAATAAGAGCAGAAAATAACAAAATAGAAGCAAAAATATAAGAGAGAGAATCAACAAAGCCAGAAGCTGGTTCTTTGAAAAGACTAATAAAATTGACAAAACTGGTAAGACTGATTCAAAAAATGAAAAAGCTGCAAATAAACAAATACACTTCAATCATGAAAAAGGGGACATAACCACAGATATTGCAGATATTAACAAGATCATAATATCCTCCTATTGAGTTTATCCCAAAACATTTTAAAACTTAGATAAAATGGACACTAGAAAAAGAAAATTCACCAAACTGACCAGAAGAAATTGGAATACTGTACAGTCCTATAAACACAAAAGAAATTGAATCAGTAGTTGACTAGTTTCTCAAAAAAACATTCCAGGCTCAGATAGTTACATAGTAAGTTCTAGCATACATTCAAGGAAAATATAATTAATAGCTCTTAAAAACTATTTCAGAAAATAAAAAAGAAAGAATATGTTCCAATTCATTTTAGAAGACAAGTATAATCTTAATACCAATCAGATACAATAAATGTAAGATGGGATGGGATGGAAGAATGGGGAAGAAAGCCTTTCACTCTTTATTCAACATAGTTCCATACTGTTTGAATTTTTCACAAGATAAACGTATCTATGTAATACTTCTGTAATAATAAAATTCAAATTTTCAAAAGAAAAAAAGTCATCTAAGAAAAAATAGGCAAATCTCATTTAAGACCATAAAAGGAAAAAAATCTAAACAAAATATTAGCAAACTAAACCTAGCAACATATAAAAAAAGACAGTAATACATCATGACCAAACTTGGCTTATGTAAATAATGCAAGATTGGTTTAACATCAAATCTATTAATATAACATGTACTATATAACAAATGGAAAGAAAAAACAGATGATTATCTTAATAGATGAATTCAATATCATCTTTTTTCTGCAATAGAGATTCATAATTTTTAAACAAATCATAGCAAACCAAGACTAGATGAAAAAAGTCTTAATCTGAAAAATATGGAATCAGGTGCACAGGAAGGAGAAAGGGAGAATGACAGGAAGGAGAGGAAGGAGGGGGAGAAGGGAGGGGAGGAAGGGAGGGGAAAGAGAAAGGGGAGGAAAAATGAAAAAACATCATTTTTAATGAGAAAATATTAGAAGCATCTTTCTACAATTGGGAAGAACACAAAAATGTCTACTATTATATTAGGACTACTAAGTATCATAATAAAAGAAAAAGATAATAAAGGCTTAAGAACTGGAAAGGAAGAAACTCTCATCCACAGAAGATATAATTTTCTACATAGAACACTCAAAAGAATATACAAACCATAAGAATTTAAAGAGGGAGGGAGGATATAGCTCAGTGGTAGACTACATGCTTAGCATGCATGAAGTCGTGGGTTCAATTCCTAGTACCTCCATTAAAAAAAAAAAATAGATAGATAGATAAACCTAATTACCTCCCTCTCCACAAAAAAGAATTTAAAAGAGTTTAGGAAAATTGTTGAATACAAGATCAATACACAAAAATCAATTACACATCTATATACCAGTATCAGACAGTTAGAAAATGTGACTTTAAAAAAACCTACCATTCCCAATAGCAATAAATTATAAAAGTACCCAAGAATAAATCTAGTAAAAGATATGTAAGGTCTTTTGGGAGAAATTTTTAAAATTTTATTGAAAGCAATTAACTAAAACCTAATAAATGGAGATGTATACTGTATTTACAGATACGGAGACTTGAGGTCTACACCCTCAGATTGAATCTTAGAGTCAATGTAATTTCAATTTTTGGGTGCATATAAAATTTATCAAAATGATTCTAAAATATATGTGGAAATCCAAAGGAGCAAGAACAGCCAAGACATTCCTATAGAAGAATAAGATGGGAGGAAATTGAATATAAGAAATATTATAAAATTACGGATGGAGGGTATAGCTCAAGTGGTAGAGCGCATGCTTAGCATGCGCAAGGTCCTAAGTTCAGTCCCCAGTACTGCCATTAAAAAATCAATCAATCAATATAATTTACCCCCCCAAAAAGAACAACAAAAAAATTAAAGAAATTAAGATACATGGTATTGGTACAAATAAAACAATAAAATTTAAAAAGAGCCCAGAAGCAGACACATGACAACTTGATTTATGATAGAAATGCCACTGTAGATCAGTGTGGAAAGAATGGACTTTTCAATGGCACTAGCACAACCAATTATATGATGGAAAAACTGGTTCCCTACTTCATACCACACAATTAATATAAGAAATTAATTCCTGATAGATTAAAGACTTAAATGTGAAAGGAAAAGTTCTAAAAGTTTTGGAAGCAATATATGTGAATGCATTTATGTCTTCTAGAAAACGAAGAATTTCATTTAAGACAAAAATTATAAACCATAAAGGAAAATACTGACAAATTCTAATTCATTAAAATTAATGACTTCTGCCATCAAAGTAAAAAGACAAGAGAAAAACTCATACAATATACTTGGAACACATAACTAACAAAGGATTAGAATTAAAATTAAATTAAGAACTCCCTTAATATCACAAGAAAAAAGAAACAATCCAATAGAAAAATAGGCAAAGGACACAAAATAACTATTTCATAAAACAGGAAGAACCACTGGTTGATTAACATATGAAAAGATATGTAAATAATCAGAAAAGTACAAATTAAAACCACAGTGAGATATCGCTTTACACTCACCAGATTAAAAAACATTAAATAACTAAAAATATCAAGCAGTAATAAGCATGTAGAGCAAGAGGGACATTTTTATACTGTTGACTGAAGTGTAATCAATATAACCACTCTGGGGAAAAAACTGGCCTTATCTGGTAAGGCTGAAGATACTTATTCCACTCCTAAGTATATAACCTGAACTCTTGCATCAGGGGACCTGCTATGCACAACTTTCCTAAAAAGTTTCCAATGCTAAGGAATATGAAAATGAATATATGTATGTATATGCATGACTGGGACATTTTGCTGCATACAGAAATTGACACACTGTAACTGACTATACTTCAATTAAAAAAACATTTCCAGTGCTAATAAGTGTGTTTGTATGGCTGGGGCACTGACCCCTGCTGCACCAGGTTGTACAGACTGCATAGTGTGGTTTATGGTGGACACCCATTCCATTCTGGAAGTCTAAAATTTTTATAATTATGACAGATACCACAGGCAAAGAGTCCCTTTGTAACCAGTCCCCAATAAAAACTATGGAGTCTGAGTCTCTAGTGAGCTTCCCCAAGCAGAAACATGCACAGCTGCTGCTGTGTTTCAGTGCTGGAGGAGGGAGTGCAGTCTGTATGGTCCCTTGGCGAGAGTGGGAGAAAAACATTACCTACACATCCAGAAGTTAAACAAATCCAAGTATGATAATATTATCAAAAGGACAGGAAAAACAAAGGGGATGGAGGAGAGAAGAGAGAAAAGGGATAGGAGGAGGAGGGGTGGGAAGGGAAGGGAAGGGAAGGAAAGGGAAGGGAAGAGAAAAAAAAGAGCAGTAAAGCACTCCAAAATGGAATCTTGGCTTTCTTCAACTTCAAAATAACTGGCTTCCCTTTCATTCATATTCCAACAATTTCCCATTAATATTTTCAGTGGCTTAGAAATTCATTAAATTTGCAGGTACAAATTAGATCTCACGTTAAAGCCTAGATATTTTTACAATTGAGACAAAATGTTCTGCTTTAAATAGTAATAAAAATAACCAACCTGTGGTGTTTGTGGAGTAGCCACACCTGTTGATGTAATGTCTTCACACCATTCATAGTCTATTAATCCAGCCACATAACCGTCATCATTGGTGGTCACATCTTCTAGACTCAGATTCTTTGACTATTCAAAAATAGAAGAACTCAGAAACAACACCACCATGATTCAATTTTAAAAGGGTACATAACAGGCACAGGGCAAGGCCCTGGAAACAGAGGCAAATGAGAGTATACTGAAGGAGCTCACCATCCAATACAGAAAACAGGAAGTCAAATTTTTTTTTTGGTGCTTCTGTGCCCCAAGGGCTGTTTTATTGCTGCAAAAAAAAGAGCTTGTAATCACTTTTCCATGAGGTTCTTATAATTTAATATGAAATAAGCTTTTTAAAAGACTACAGTGAGAGGGGGAGGGTACAGTGAGAGGGGGAGGGTACAGCTCAAGTGGTAGAGCGTATGCTTAGCAAGCATGAGGTCCTAGGTTCAATCCCCAGTACCTCCTCCAAAAATAAACAAACCTAATAATCTCCACCCACACCAAAATAAATTAATTAAATAATACAATAATAAATAAACTATTTTTTAAAAAAGACTACAGTGAGAAACAAACCTAAATAGTTTAAATAAATAAACAAGGAAAAAACAGACAAAAAAAAAAAAAAAAACCCAAAACCTAAATAGTCACTCCTCTGCCTTGCCTCAGATGCTTCTAAGGACTCTCATTTTGCTTCATGGCAAGGCCCCTCCATATGGCTCTCCAAACATCTGTCCAGTTCTACAGCTGCATCTCTAAACTTGGGTTCCCTAAGCCCCACTGAACTGGGTGAGTTATTGCCACACTGCTGAGCATATCCCCAAACTTCTTCATTTGGTCAAAAGACCAACTAGAGAGAGAAGGAAGACAAGTTATGTCTGGCAGGGACATAAGACCCACTATACCTGCAGCACATGATTGACAAGTGCCAAAAAGAGGGCTCTAAATGTGTAGTTAAAGGAACTGGGAATGGGGTATGGGGATTCAACAAAAGATCATGAAAGAGATGGCATTTTAACATTTTTTGACAGAGTTTTGAGATCTAAAGAAAAAAAATCACCTCAGCCACATAATCATTTGGGTTATACTGGATTCCATGAAAAGGGCCAACTACTTCTCTCTGAGAACAGCAGAAGTGCAGTTTCCTAGTGCTAAAACCATGCAACCTGAATCAATGGAGGGAAGATTATATTTCGAAGTTTCACATCCATCCAGCAAAGTGTTTGGAAGGCAGAATTTTAAACCATGGAGATACAAAGAATCACACAAAACAGAGGCTAATACCAGCGCTTAGGAATGACAGGGTGCCTCCAAATATGTAAAGCTTCTCTACCATTCTGAATGTTCATGACCAAATTATCCACAAACTTCTTCATTGAAAGGAAAGGAAAATGAGACAAAAACAACAGAAGAGAAAAAAATAATTTGGTTACAACTCATACAAGGAACCTGAGTGGCATGAGCTATAGCTACTGCTGAAAACAACCAACCTAAACTCTTAACATAAATGAGTATCAAAATATTTGCTGAAATACTTCATGTTATATAAAGTATAATATGTTCTATATTCAAAGGTCTTACTGTCAACAATTTGAATGTTATCTAAAATTCAATAATACTGTATCCTTTAAAAGCACTTACATGTACATTAATTATATAAATAAACATACTGAAAAAAAAAGACTGGAAAGACACAGCAAAATATAAATTATATTATCTATAGGTAATAGGTTTATAGGTAAATTCTATTTTCCTTTAGCTTATCTGTGGCTTAAAATCATTCTATGACAATCAGAAATTGCTTTTGTGAAAAAAAGTGGAAAGTAGAATTTTTTTAATGCCATGTTAACATTAAAAATTAAACAGTTCAGAATTTCCTACTTTCCTCATCAAAAATATTTAAATCATAAAATGTCTTTCCTCTGGCTCCTTGACACTAGCAAAGTTAACCTTCCTAGTCTATGTGCACTCACGAAGAGGGCTGGCACATGGCAAAAGCAGTAGGTGCCCACAAAGTTTCTAACATTCACCTTGATGTCTGTGACCGGAGCAGTGCTGGCTTGTCCACATGAAGAAAGAAGCCTTAAACGAACAGGTTTTCCCCGAGCCTTCTTGGCGCGGAGCAGAAGATAAGTAGCTGTGAGGTGATCATACTGCCACTGGAGAAAAAGAAAATCAAGTTTAGAAGACTAAAGTTGTTTTTTGAAATAATGTTCTATTTAAAATTTTTCTCAATGTAATAGATATTCAGAATTTTTAGGAAAATGTTTAGCTTTATACGGCATATAATGAAAAACAACAATCCCCTATACTACACCCCTCTACACACAATTTCCACTCCCCAGAAGGCACCACTTTGAAATACTTTTAGCTATTTTTTCCATATTTCTAAATTAATTACTTATCTTACTATAGAAAATAAGAACTCAGCTCTACTCCTTCCTTCCCTACACACGTCTCTTCCCTGCATCTTCCTACTATAATTTTATCAGTTTTTAGTTAAATCAATATTTAATAATTATGATTATATAAATAGTATTCACAACTACGTAAAGGTAATGTTCAATAAATTTAATTAGTACTCTGACACCAACCAATCAGAACAGAGGCCAAGAGCTGAAGAGGGTCCTAGAGGACCCCTGCCACGCCATTATTAACCTTTTAATTGTTGGATATGGGGCAGGACTGGAGGGAGGTAGCAGAGGCCCATGGGAGATAACAGGGCAACAGGGAAGGCACTTGGAGTAGTAGTTATTTACCAATCAGTATATAAATATTCTAATCTTAATAATCTGTATGGCCATACTGACTGGACATCAGCCCTGCAACTAAGCCACACAGGGTGCTATCCTTGCATTTCCTTCTTTTATAGCTTTTTCCTGAAGTTAAAAAAACATTAAAAAGAAGCAGTTAGTCTAACTCCACACTCTCTAACACTCTTCATCTCCTCTCAATATGTACACAGACATCAGCTAATCTGTCTCCTCCTCTGTCTCCCTCTGGTCCTCCTCCTCATCCTCCACTCTGGTCTGGCTTCTTTCTCAGTCTGCAACTCAACAGTCAGTCTAGGGATAGATAGTCCAGTCGCCTCTATCCTACAATGTATCACCAGTTTCCTAGATTCTGAGTATTCCTTTTTCTTGGTTTACTTCCTTGTTTTGGTGGAACATATCCCCCAGTAACTTCCTGAGGGTGGATGGATGGAAGGTAAATTTTCTGAGATCTTTCATGTCTGATAAATTACTGTATTCTATCCACACACTTTATCCTGGTTTGGCTGAGTACAGAATTCTAGGTTGACAATAATCTTCACAGTTTTGAAGACATTGTTCCATGGTCTTCTCAATTCTAGTACAGTTATTGATCTGAAGTCTTTCTGATTCCCAAGCCTTTCTGTATGATCTTTTGTTTTTTGTCTCTAGAAACTTTTTGGATCTCCTCTTTTTTCCCAGTTTTCTGAAATTTCACTAAAACAGGCCTTTGTATGGATCTATTTTCATCCATTTTTCCAAGCCCTAGCTAAGTCCCTTCATTCTTAGAAACTCGTATCTTTCATCTTTCAGTTCTGGAATATTTCTTCTTATACTCTTTCTCTGATGGTTTCTTCCCCTCTTTCTTCTCTGTTTTATTTTCCTGCAACTTCTGTTATGTGTATGTTGGAACTTTCTCACCCCTTCTCTCCTCGCCATGCATCTCTGTCTTTAGGTTCTACTTTTGTAAGATTTAACATTATTTCATTTTTCAAACATTTCTACTGAGCTTTTCATTTCTGTGATCACAGTTTAAATATTCAAGCTATCTATTGAAATGTTCCTTTTTAGTCATCTTATTCCTATTTCAAAAAAGAAATAGCTTCTTTTTAATTAAAAAATTGGGGGGTAATTAGATTTATTATTATTTTTACTTTTATTTAACAGAAGTACTGGGGATTGAACCCATGACCTCGAGCATGCTAAGCATGCACTCTACCACTGAGCTATACCCTCCCCCCTAAGAAATAGCTTCTCTTATCTCTGAGAATATTAATCATCATTTCTTAGCCATTTCTTCCACTTACTACATTATCTGTTTTTTCTGAGTGTCTTTACTTTTTCTTCCCCTTCTCCTCTCACACCATTTATTTTGATCTCTGACTTTCATGTTAGAGGCTATCCTCAAAGTTCTGGTGATTGTTGGCTGTCTGTCTCTATTTGAAAGCAAAGATCATACTACCTAGCTAAATAAGGCTCTGTGTGTAGTTTGGGGCTGCTCATCACCTTGGGGGCTTCTCTCTAAGGTGAACAGACAGGAACATGAACTCAAACCATGGGTACAGTAGGTCTTTTCTCTTGGCTTTTCCCTAAAATGAGTCTCCCAATATTTTCCCCACCCCCCACTGCAATTAGGATAAAATCCTGGTTCCAGTATTCTCTGAGTTGAAGAGGTAAGGGAGCTAGAGGCAGTGGCTCACTGTCCAATAAGAGGCTTGTGTGTGTCCATGCATCTATTTCAGAATGGTTCATCACCCCCACCTAAGCTGTGTCTGGTACAAGAATGCCTCTTGTTCAATGTCTCCAGTCTTCTGCTAGAGTGGGGGAGAGGTGGCTGTCATGCATCACAAGGTAGAGAAAGGGACCTAGCAGTCTAAATGCTCCTAAGATAGACTTTCAACCAGTCTCCTTGGTTTCCACCCTGCTCACTTTCCTGACCTCAGAGTAACTGTGGTTACCTTCCTAGTAACTCTGATTCCTGAGCTTTTCTGGAGCTCTAGGGCTCTAATCAACTTCCTTACTGCTTTTTCCCACTGCAGGTACTTTGCTTTCAGCTTTTTTCCAAAATGTTAGGTCAGCTGTCACTCAGCTATTTTACTCTCTTCATTGTGAATTATTTGCCTTTTAATTCCTTTGTTGTTATTTTAGTGAGGTTTTAGGAGTGTTGGATGTATACATATCTGTTCAATCCACCATATATAACTGAAAGTTTCTAAATAATGTTGCTAAAAGTTTCCAAATAAGACTATGAGACTCTCTGCCCTGCAAAAGTGTTAAATTTTAATACTGAATAATATTTTATGCTATGTATCTCTCACAAAGTACATGATCCAAAGACGTCTACTACCATCTCTGATTTTACTAGTAAGTTTTATCAGTTAACGTTTTAGGTGGCCACAGTCATAGTATATGCTTTGAAATTTACATAATGGATCTATCAATCTAGGGGAGAAGTATAACACTGTGATAAGTTATCATAGAATGTTGCCTTTAATCCAGGTAAGGTTGGGGGGAGGAAGGACAGAAAAGGTTTCATGGAAAAGGTACTTGGGAATTGGGTGAAAACTACATAGTTACAATTACTCTCTACTTTCCAAAAGCTACATTACTGGTTTTTTCTGCACCTCCCACATCTATGGTCTCATGTGTGATAGCTTCCTTTCAGAAAGAGATGCCATAAAATGATTAGAAGCAGTGGCTCAGAAACAGCTGCCACTTGCTTGTCAAACATGGCATAACCTGGGCACTGTAAGCAATACCTGGACAGTGCTAAGAGTTTTAGGTGGAGTCTTCTAAGCATGCCTGGGAGTTTTATAATCATCCTGGAAACTCTCTTTTTCCCTAGGCAAAAAAGCATCCTTTTTATAACTTTTTTTGCAATAGCCACTGCATACTACTTATTATGATAAGATGCACAGGGGAGTTCTGTGTTTTTTCATAAAAGATAAATCAACACATTAGTTATGCTTTTCAGATGATGTCAATCTACAAGTCTAACACAACCAATGTCTTCCTTATCTTTTAGGCAGCTCCTTCTTTTGAAAGTCAAAGGCCTGAAAGTAAAGCAGTAGGTTTACCTGTTACAAAGAACGTTCAATTTCTAGAAAATGAAAAACATTTTAAAATCCCTAGTTATTGTTCAGGCAGGCCAAATGTTTAAAAAGCTGCCCAGGCACCTGGGCTGAGGAGAAGCAACTACTGGAACAGAGGGTTTGAGATATTGAGGAGTGGCCCCCTATCCTTCCCCTGACCTTGCTCCCGAGGCCCTCAATCTTTACATCTCCATCACTGGAATACATGGGTATTTGCACTGCAGGGGTGAGGGTAAAGGACCTGTCTTGGTCTGCAGGCTCGTGTGCACATGTGACCCTCAGTGAAGTTCCCCCACTAGAGGACTGGCTGCTTCACAATCCAGAGCCACTCACAGCTAGCAGAAAGGGGAAAGTAAGGAAAGCAATGGGGTAGAAGCTCTAGCACCACTGCAGGAAATTTCAAGAGGGCCACAATGAGACAGCGGAAAATCATGAGACACGTGAAACTCTCACTTCGGCCCACAAAACACAGTTTAAGAACGTCCATGTATACAATATAAAAGTGGTAGTTCCATGAGTTCAATGTTTGGGAATAATATTGTTTCTTTCTCTTTACAGAGAGATCAGCAGCACCATACCCAGCACGGATCGCATTAAACTGATCTCTCTCTGTCCTGTCTAGCCAGCCCAAAAAGTAAAGGCAGAGCTCCCAAGATACTAGAAAAAAATATGACAGACCATAGTTAACCTCAAACCTGGTTTTCCTGAGGCTCTTTAAACTGGAAAGTACCTAGGACCAATGTGAATTCTCTGAGGCTATCCAGACCAGGATTTTTCTACTTCAGTGCTATGGAGAGTTGACCTGGATACTTCTTTGTGGCCAGGGGCTATTCTGTGCACTGTGGGATATTTAGCAGCATCTCTGGCCTCTACTCACAATGTGTTGATGCCATTAGCATATACACACATCCCAGCTGTGACAACCAAAAATGTCCCCTGAGGGGCAAAATCACTCCCAGTTGAGAACTACTGACTTAGACCAACGCTTCTCAAGCTTTAATGTACGTATGAATCACTCAGAGTACATTAGGACGCAGATTCTGTTTTAGCGGGTCTGAGGTGGGATCAGAGATTGTGTATTTTTAACAAGCATGAAGTGATGCTGTTACTGCTGGTCCTAGATCTCACTTCGAATAGTGAGAATCTAGAGTAGTACTTCTCTACTCCTGGCTACACACTGCAATTGTCGGGGAAGTTATGAAAAAATTCTTACACTTAGGCTATACCCCAGACCGATGAATTTATCACCTCTGGGGTGGGATTTAGGCATTAGGATTAAAGTTCCTAGGAGATTCCAATGTTCAGCTAAGTTGAAAAGATGTACTCTATTCATCTAGAGGACTGGAAGTTAAGTATAAACAGCCATTTAAGAATGAGAGAAGAGTACAAAAGAAGAAAAACTGTAACTTCCCTCACGCATTCTTGATGTTGGTCGTGTCTAGCTTGCAGAATAACTGAGATCTTCAGAAAACAACAAGCTTCATTATTTTGTTTTCTGTATCAGAAGTAAAGAAAACAATTCCTATTCCTATTTCCATTTCACTTTTAAGTTTGAAAACTACACACAGATGACATAAAGGATAACTATTTTAGACTTTTTTTTTAATGATTCTTGAAATTCTGAGCATGTTACTTTTAAGATTCAAATTTTAAAAGTTTGTGGTTCTCATGCCAAATTTTTTCTGGATAAAATGACATGATATATGAGAGTGCTTTGAAATACCCTTGCCTAAAAGGGCAGATGGAGGATGATGTTGGGATATAGATAAAATTGCCAAAATCTTAATATAATTATCGAAACTGGATAATGAGTAATGGAAAAATCAGTTACTCTAATCTCTCAATTTTCATAGATGTTTGAAAATTTCTATAATAAAAATTTTTAAGAAGTTTTTTGAATCTGAAATATAGTTTTTTATTAAAGATTATCCCAAAGAAAAAGTCATGCAATTTTTTCTAACTTGTTTAAGTAGAAACTTCAAATTTTCACTGTAAAAGACTTAAGGACCTGACACATCTTGCAGCAATTCCCAATTCTTGCCATTCCTTTTCATTTCATGAAAAAGTAAATTATCACTCCATTTTCCAGACATATTCCATTTGTCTGGAATTGTCATTCAAAAGACTCATGTCATTCTAAAGAATTCCTTTATATCTCCTCCTCACTGAAAAAAAGTTGTGGCTTAGCAAAGCTTTGGTTAGTTACAACAAAAAACAACAACAAAAAAAAACTGCTTACAGCCTTTACCTTTTAAGTTAGAAAAGAGACAGAAACAAATACAATTCATAGGTGAAGAAAGACCTAGTACTGAGCCAGGAGCAAAGCTGGGTGCGATCCCTGCCCATCACGTTAGATTGTACTCAGAGACAGCTGTGAGTGTCTCTATCTCTAGAAAAAACCGCATGTGTGATCTAGAGATTAAGCAGCTGAAAGAGCTAAAATGATCCAACACCAGAAATCATGATAATAATTTCATGGTATTTGGTTCATAAGCTTGGGGGTGATGTGATGCTAACAGGATGGCTTTTAGGTAAGAAGAAAGCTGCTTTGTGTTTGTTTACCTCATTTCTACAGCAGAATCACAGTTCCATGTTAGAAAATTTAAAGTAGTTAAAACTGGAGCTCTGTCAATTTTCTGGACTCATTTGTTCTGTTTCTTAATATTTTTCCATTATAATTCTCTTTGATCAATCTCATTTTTAAAGAGGCTATCCAGCAGACATCAGAAATGAGTTGAGTGGAAATCATACATAAATATAAAATAAGTACAATATTTTACACCCATGATAAAAATCATAGGTCTGACAAATGCTATACTATTTTTAATATACTAGTAAAATAAAGAACAATGAGGAAACAAAAGATTCTGCTCTCAAATTAATGCTGTATTTCTTACCAATGAAATTAAATCCTCCATTGTTTGCTTGTTGTTTCTGTGATGTACAGAGAGTTCCGTTACACAATCTTCATCTAGGAGAATAAGCTACAAAAAAAATTTTTATCAATTTTATTAACAAAAAAACTACAAAATAGTTATGGCTTTGAAATTTTTAAATTATCATAATTACCTTGTAAAATCAAACACCAACATGTAAGAACAACATGCGTTTGTCAAACTCTTGGGTAAGAATAAAGATTCTCCACAATTTTAAAAGATATAAGCAGGTGACAATAAGCAGTTCAAGAAGACAATGAGCTCTCTTTCCCAGCCCTTCCCAGCCCCTTCCTCATCTGATCCATTGTTACAATTCTGTTGTGCAGCCAAGAGACTATATTCTCCTTCCCTATTGCAAGACCTGGACTGGCATCTGCATCAAAGAACAATCACCTAGGCACCTAAAATCAGTGGCTGAACAACAGACTGGGTAAAAGAGTGGCTCAGACTTGTAGCATATTGTCCCCCAGGTTATATTTGGGTTTAGCCCAATCCAGGGAGCCCTCATGATGGTGCCATAGATGCTGGCACAGTCATCACTATACCAACATTATTAGCAAAGCACAATTTTAAAAAAGAAGAAGTGAGACAGCCTTTACACAAACTTTATTTTGCTTAAGGACACAAATTATTCAAGTATCCTGATCCCTCCGTGATGAGACCTCATCATAGATGGGGCCAGAAATGGGTTCTTAGAACCAAAAAAGGTTCCCCAAGAATGAGAAGGCAGGAAGGGTCTGGCCTGGACCTGGAACAGGAGTTCAGAAAATCACATGGGAAGAGAATCATAAGAAATGTAATTTTAAAGTCATCTTTCCAATGTAAAAATGCACTTTACAACAGCCCCAATAAGTGATGTTTCACTTTCTGCTTAGTCTTCCTCTTCAGAATAGCTGGGATGGTTAGCTTCTTCCTCCTGTCCCCTAAGGTCTGTCTTCCTGTGATCCCTACCCACTATGAATCAGTACAATCTGACAGCTGACAGGCTTTGGAATTAGACCTTGTTTTTCATCATTACATCACAAAATAACCATATTATTTTGACCTTGAGCATGTTACTATACCTCTCTGAGCCTCAGTTTCATCATCTGTAAAACAGAGATGGCACCGGCCTTCCAATGTATGTAACATATGTCGTGTGCCTAGCACATCATCTAAATAGAGTAGGCCCTCAAAAAATGTTAACTATTTTTACCAACAGTCACAATTCTATTTCCTCTTTGGTATAAGAGCCTTCCAGAAATTTGAATAATTCCTATTATCAACAATTTTTGTTCTCCAAGTTTTCTCTTTTCCAGTTGCCTCTACCATTCTGGCCCTTTCTTTAGATGACATAATTCAAGTTGTCACTGACCCTCAAGGTGAGGTGTTCAAAACCAAATGCAAAATGCCAAGAGAGGCTTGCCCAGCACAAACTACAGCAATATCATGACCTTCCCTTATTCTGGACACCACACTTGTAACAGTGGACTCAAGAGGAAGTCAGGCAGCCATCATGAAAATAGAGGAATGGTACAGACAATGACCTGCATGATTGGCTGGTACAAGCTCAACCTCACAGTCTATGGAGAATGTGGAGACACAAAGGTTCATACGAATGGTTCTATGAATGTCCAAAATGCTACTAGTAGGTTTTCATTGTGTTGCTTTGACCTTGGCAGCTCCCAAAACTATAGATTCCCACTTTAGGAAGGGCTCAATCTCAAAAGTCCAGACAGTTTACCACCCAGTTGGGCATCTTCTTGTTGGTATCGCTGCTCAAGCAAGAAGGAAATGATTTCCAGGGTTCCCACATGACCTTAAGTTATTCTCTTAAAAATAAAAACCTTCTTTTCCTCATGGCCTCTTGTTCTGTACCTTTACCACAAGGTGCATGGGGGAAAGGAAGGAAGGGTAGGAAGGAGACACTATCTTCTTTGCTGGGCTCCTGAACTGGAAAGAATGGAAAGAGTGGGACAAGACACCAAAGTCTGAAAAATATGGTTTATCTCAGGTTGAGTTTTCCAAAGAGGCTCAATCCTTTAAGTACCTCTAAATTCTCAGCCATACATGCTGTAGTCAAATTAAGTACAAAAATGCATGCCAAAAGCTAGCCAATTATTTTGGATTATCCGTGCCTACTACATTTCCTGTTCAGTAGGGCAGAAAATAGAACTGAATGTAGCTTTCATTTGATGCAATACTTGGGTACTAGAGCTCTGTGTGTGAAAATGATAGAAGATCATGCACAGAGTTACAGAATAGCATCTATACCTTAAATATCCAAGTAAATCTGAATTATTTTTCGTAGTTCACTCTTGATGAAACACAATACTGAGGCAAAAAAGCAAGTACTTCGAAAAGCAATAAGCCCTTACAGCTGTCCTGTATATAACTCATTCGATCCCAGCAACAGCTCCGTAAGGCAGGCATGACAGATGAATGAAGTAACATTTAAAGGCACTCTATAAGTGGCAAAACATAATCCAAACATACAGAAGAGACTGACATTAGAATACCCATATTAGAGGTGCGAAAATGAAGACTCAGAAAAATGTACGCGATCTGCCCGAGACGGACATCGTTAATCCCAAGCCCAGGGTTTTCCTCCCACACCACAATGCCTCCTCTCCACAATCTGCTCCAGGAGCTATTCCAGCAGAGGCCAGACAAGCAATGCCCATCACAAAGGCTACAGCCACACCAAATACAGGCCCTGAGTCTGAATTAGCTGACTTGTCAGATCCATTATTTTCTGGAGCCTTTCTGCCTGGGTTAAAATCCTGGTTCTATACTTACTAGTTGTTTGACCTTGGGCAAGTAATTTCATGACTCTGTGTCCAGTTGCTTTGTCTGCAAATGAGGACAATAATAGTATCTATTTCAGGGGGGTGGTATGAGGATTAAATGAGTTAAAAGAGTTAAAAACATAAAGTCCCTAACGGTACTATCCTAAGGGCTCTGTCTATATTATACTATAGTACTATAATAGCACACTTCCCTATTATAGTCAGTATTCGATAATTATTAGCAATTAATATACTAAAATGTAAAGAAAACCGTATTTTTTGGAACACTCAAAACTAAGTATCTTACTTTATACTATGCCCCAATTTAAAATAATCTTTGTGTTGTTGAAATCAGAGACTTTCTTCATCTTGCCATCTGTTCTGCAAACAGGAGCATATCATATCCTATTAAGGATCATGGCTGAGAAGACATGCAAGGCCCTCCCACACATGGAGAAATGATGACCCCCAATGGTTAAACAGGCATCTGCAGCACCTGCGTTCACCTCACAAGGGGCCGTCACAGCTGCAGGGGCACTCTTGCTGCACTGCTCGGACCCCCACCTACTCTGCCGTCCCTAGGCTCTCAGTGTTCAAAGTTGTTAGAATTAAGTTGTAGCTCTAATTGTATTTGATCAACTTCAGAGACTGAAGACGTCACGGAGGGTCAAAGGATATGTGGAGAAAAGAAATTTTAGGGGTTGACAGTCACAGGAGAATCAGGAGGAATTTCAGATCAAGCTACATGGTCATAACAGTGGGCAGACTAGGGAGAAGGGGTTAAAAACATGATAGCTTATTTTCCCAAGTATTCATATTTATTGGTGTGATTCTTCCAGAAAGCAAGTATCTCACAGCTGTACCAAGTCTACATTGTGGCATGTCTCCAAGCTATTCTGTTGATCCATGCATATACCCTACTCCGTTGTAGAAGTTTTAGTAGATTGTAAGAAAACATCCCCAACTATCTGAAAAGGCTATTAAAATACTTCTCCATTAAAGCATTAAAATGCTCTTCTGAGTACATATCTGTGTATGGCTACATTTTCTTCACATGCTATAATCAAAACGACATATCAAAATAGACTGAATGCAGAAGCAGATGAGTACCCAAGTGTCTCCTACTAAGCTAGACTTCAAAGAAATTTGCAAAGATGTAAAGCAATGCCACTCTTCTCATTTTATTTCTTGAATCGTTATTTTTAATTTCTTGATGTCCTTATTTATGAAAAGGGGATAAGAACTGTATGAAGTTTGATGGGTAAACCTTCCATACTGGCTCTGGGCTTTGCCACGTGGCTTGCTTTGGCCAGACGTAAGTAAGCACAATGCAAGCAGAGGCTTGAAAACTGCTTGAGTATTAGGGCTTGCCCATCTTCTTGCTTTTTCTGGAGTCCAGCAGCCGTATGAAGAATCCTAGACTAGCCTGCTGGACACAATGTGGCCAACAAACAGGCAGCACAAACTAGTCTTTGAGTGAGGCTTAGTCCATCTGGCCACAGTCGAGTCACCAATTGACTGCAGCCACATGAGCGACCCCAGGTAAGACTCACACAAGAACTGCCCCACTGAGCCAGCCCAAATTGCTGATCCACAGAATTGTAAATATTACTGCTTTAAGTAGCTAAATTCTACCGTGGTTTTTTAAGCACAACAGTTCACTAATATACAAAGTATACATACCCCTTACATAAAATAGATAAGCTACAAGAATTTACTGTGTAACACAGGGAACTATATTCAATATCTTATAATAACCGATAATAGAAAATAATCTGAAAAAATGTATATATACAACTGAATCACTTTGCTGCACACCTAAAACTAACACAATATTGTAATTCAGCTATACTTCAATTTAAAAAAATTATACATACCAGCTAGTAATGCTCACATTTTTTTACCAAGTTCAAACTGCCACTTGTTAAAATTTTTTTTAAAACATTAATGAAAGAATATTTATTAGTATAATCGCTTAAATTTGTATAGCACTTGTGTTATTTAAAGTTCTTTCATATATATATATTAGACTAGTTCCCCAGGTGTGGTCTGCAGACCCCTGAGGATCTCCAAGGTCAAAACTACTTTCATAATAATACTGCTTTTCATTTTTTACGGTGTTAACATTTGCACTGACTGTACAAAAGCAATGATGAATAAAACTACTGATCAGTACAAGTCAATGCAGTGGCACCAAACTGTACTGACATTGTGTTCTTTGCCATGCACTGACACTTCAAACTAAAAAAAAAAAAAAAAAGCCAGTTTCAATTAAGAATATTGTTAATGAACCAGTAAAAAGTATTAAAGATTTTATTAAATCTTGGCCATTGAGTACACCTGCTTTTAATACTCTGTGACAAAATGGGAAGTATGCATAAAGCCCTTCTGCATGCCAAAGTATGATGCTGTCTGGAGGAAAAGCACCTGTGTGACTGAATTGTGAGCCGAATTAGCCAATTTCTTCATGGAACACCACTTTTACTTAGCGAACACTGACAAACTATGGTTACTTAGACTTGGATATCTGGCACACATTTTCTCAAAAATGAACAAAGTGAACTTATCACTTCAAGGAAAACAACTGACTATATTTGTTGCCAATAATGTCATTTGGGCCTTCAAGCAGAAATTAGAATTTCTGGAAAACTTGTAACTGCCACCGTGAGTTTGACAGCTTTCCAATACTTTACTGATGAGATCAATAGTGATTTTAAGAGATGTGATTTTTTTATTTTGTATATAAATATGAAGATGTTAACATTTGGAAATTTTGCACAACTCAGTGAATCAATATTTTCCAAATGACCAATACATAATGTTACCTGGAGAAAAGATCCAAGGAACTTTAATGTAATAGAGTATAAAAAGTTCACTGATGTGGTTTCAGATTCCACATGCAACTAACCTTTAAGAAACTACCACTATCAAGGTTTAATGGAATATCAGAGAATATACCCAATTATCTGAAAAAGCTATTAAAATACATCCTATGTAGCTTTGTGAGGTTGCATTGTCTCCATATGCTTCAATCCAAACAGCAAAACAGACAATGCAAAAGCAGGTGAAATCCAAGCGTCTTGTATTAAGTTAGACTTTAAAGGAATGTTCAAAGATGTAAAACAACGCTACTCTTCCCACTAAATTTCTGTTTTAAATATTTTTCATAAAAATATTCATTTGCAATAAACTGTAATAGGTTTAGTGCTGTTACTTTTAAATAAATCAATCAATTTTTAAATAAATAATATAAAGAGCATAAAAGGGGCCTCAGACTTAAAAGTTTGAGACCTGCTTTAACTTTGTAACTACTCTGGGAAGTATAGAGAACAGGTTTAACCTACTTTTTACAGATGAATAAATAGGTTTGGAAAAGTTAAGTAACTTGCCCAAGATTCCCAGAGCACGATTCACAATCCTGACTACACATGAGAAACGCTTGGGAGCTTTTTAAAATATCCATTAATTATTCTGGGATGGAGTGCAGGCACTTTTTTTAAGGTCCTCGTGATTCTCATGTGAGGCCTGGTTAGGAACCACTGTCCTAGAGATTAACAGGCAAATATATAATTCAGTTACAGTCTCCCAAACACCAATCTGACAAATAAGTTTACAAAAGGTATTTTCTTTTATATTTAGACTACATCATTGTAGGTCCTGAATTCACAAAAAGATCAAAGTTTTTGTTTTTTTTAATTCTACTAGATTTCATTTTACTTACAGGAGTCTTGCTTTGCCACTCAACAGGACAGTTGTAATCCTGCATGATCCAGGGATGGTTCAATATATTTTTCACAGAAATCCGTTTCTTTGGGTCCACCTAGTGGCCATTGAGAAGTAGCTAGAGATTAACATTTCAAATAGAAAACACAGAACACCCTCCTGAGAATTCAAAATTCATCAGAACAGATGTAAACTTTATCATCACAAAAATGCTGTCAAAGACCTTAAAATGGCCTTGGAATAAGTTCTTTTAAAAAGGGAATAGAAGCAAGAAAACTATAGCAACCAACGCGGGCTTAGAAGATAAATGTTTAACAAACATGAACTTCATTGGTATGGACATTATTCATGAAGTTCAGTCAATCTATTGTATGATGTAATAGTCTTTTGCTAGAAAACCTATTCACAGGAAATATTCACCAATTTAATATTCAAGCAGCCACAATGCAGGGCATTCACACTGAATATGCAATCTCTACCTCCGATGAGCTTACAATCACACAGAACAAGTTGAAAAGCACACCTTTCTTTTCCATTTGTAATTTTCAAATGTGAGGAGAGTAAAATTAATCAACAAAGATTAAGTTTTTTGGAGTTTAGAAGAAAGGGTGAGGTGTTTTCAATCTCATTTATGGAGATTTGGTGGTCTGGCCCCACTTAATCAAGGTGGGTGAGCTTGAGGTAAATTTTGAATAAAAAGTAGAGATGGTTTAATAGATGGAAAAACTGGAAGATATTTTGAATACCTAACAATGAAAAAATATTGCACTAATAAGGTACTCATATTTTTAAAGTGTTTCCTATTAACTTCATTTTATCCACATAACACTGTATAGCAGTGAGGCCAAGCTCAGAATCCCCATTTTCTAGGTCAGAACCAGATCAGGTGGCATGACTATTGATTGGTAGGGTAGTTACCTCAACTTCAGCACTCCTGTCCTTCATCCTCAGAGGTCATTAACTAAATTAGTGGTTTTCAACATGTGGTCACCAGACCAGCGGTATCAGCGTCATCTGGGAGCTTGTTAGAAATGCAGATTCTTCATCCTGCCCCAGATCTACTGAATCAGACACTCTTGGGGTGGTACCCAGCAATCTGTTTTAATAAGACCATTTGGCAATTCTGCTACATGCTAAAGTTTGAGAATCACTGCACTAGATTGCAGGGCCCACTCAATTGTATTATCAGCTCATTCAAGCATTTATTCCACATCTACTATATATCTAATGTACAAAGAATGGGAGCAAGAAAACAGAAAACAGAAAACAGTAGAGTAAGAGCTGGTTAGAGAAAAGACACAATGCTCAAGAAAAAGGAAAACCAAATCAGCAAAGACATACGGTGGCAGTCTTTAAAAAAAAAAAGTACCTGCAAAGAAAGCACTTAGTAGAGAATAAATTGCCCAGTAGATACAATGAATGGAATTTTTTAAGCTAATAAATAAATGTAGTAGCACCATAGATATCTTAAAATCAAACAATTGCAATAGACTTCTATTATTTAAAAATAAAAAGCAAAGATTACCTGTAGCATTTGCTGAAGAAGCAGAACGCTACCGGGAGAGAGCCACTTAGGAACCTCGTATTTCCCTCTCTACAAAAAATAAAGTATTAAAGAGATTTAGGTTCAGTCGGTCTTGACACAAATTTCTAAGGTTAACAACATGCTGGAGGTTTACTTCCAAGCTTAAAGACTTTACCCAACTTTAAGATTTGGTAAACGTTATTAATAACAAAAGAAATTCATTTCTTGCCTTAAAGAAGAAGGTCCAGTAAGTTAAATACTATTGTCACCTCTAAATTACCCACATATCAAAGAAAGTCTAGAGCACAGAGAATGTAAGAGTATGTTACAGGCCTTTGGAATCTGTAGCATGATTAAATGGACAGCAAGTATACACTGTAGTCAATGTTTGTATTGCTGAAGCAAATTTTAGTTTACAATCCCAGAGGAATTATCAGTTGACAAGATGAGATCGCATAAAAGCGTATTAGGTGGCAGGACACAGGCTGTGGTTAAAAACAGGTCACTTATCATCCATAAGGTAGAATTCACAACCATTGAGGGGAACTGATGAAAGCCACCTTCTAAAGCAAGTACTTCTTTTTGGAATGGAAGAGACTTAAGAGACAAATGTTTATAACCTGGTATGCCCAGAAATTACACCAAGCCATCAACCAAAAACAAGACCAATGACTTGCTAAACACTAATATGTGACAAGAGTAACTCTTTACACAACCTGTCACACACCCTTTTTTCCCAATTTGGAGGAAATGATAGAATCATTTTTCTTAGCAGAGAACAAACTGTTTAAGAATACTAGGGTAATAATTATATATAAAAAAGTTAAGACTGAACTACAACTCACAGTCTACACCAAAATTAATCCCACCCAGATTAAAGAGTTAAAATACAAAACCATGAGAGTACTTAAAGGAAGCATCAGTGATTATTTCTAGACATGACAGCAAAACCAAAAACTACAGAGAGTGACAGATGACAAAATTAAAAGTTGACACTTCTGTACAGCAAAACACCACTAACAAAGTTAACTAACAACCCACTGAGGGAAAAAAAACCTTTCCACCTAAATGACAAAAGATTAATACACTTCATCACATAAAAAGCTCTCACAAATCTCCACCAATCCTGTTCTTCCCAATTTTCCCCCTTCTCCGCAAATGGCAACTGCATTATCAGCCCCTGAGGTCAGAAAACTTGGAGTCATCTTCAGCTCCTCTTTCTCTCACATTTCACTTCCAATCCATCAGCAAAATCTATTGGCTCTGTGTTATACACCAAGAATCAATCACCTGTCACTACTTCCACCACACCTCTAGGGTCTCTCATCTGATACACTGCAAGAGGCTCCTATCTGGTCTTCCCCATTCCGCCACTGTCCCCTCACAGTCTAGTCTCCACTTACCAACACCAATGTTCTTTCAAAACATTGGGTCAGGTCATATCACTTCACTAGTCAAGACTCTCTAATGGCTCCTCAGCTAACTCAGAATGAAATCTAAATTCCTTACCCTGGCTCCAGAGCCCTGCCTGGTGTGTAACCCCAGGCACCCCATTCCTTGCTACTTCTCAACTCACCTAATTCTCTCCCTCACTCACCAAACTATGGTCATGTCCCATGTCAAGCACAATCCTGCCTTAGGACCTTTGTACTCTTTGTTCCCGCCACCTATAATACTTTCCCCAATGTCAGCAGAGCTTGTGCCTTCATCTTCTTCAGGTCTCCACTTAAATACCAGTAGTGTCAGCGAGGCCTCCCCTGACCACCTTTATAAACAGCCTCCCCACCCACCATCATTCTCTACCTCCCTTTCATGGAACTTTCTTTACGGTCCTTATCCCCATTTGTCATACTACGTATTTACTTATTTTCTGCCTCACTACATTAGAATATAAAGCTTTTTAGTCACAGGGGTTTTGTCTGTGCTGTTCACTTGAACAGTGTCTGGCCCTAACATATAAAAGGTGCTGAATTAATGTTTGTTTAATAAGTAAAGAAATGGGATAAAAGCATACATTCTAAAAGAAAACAGGCAAAGAATGTTTATAGGTAATTCCTAAAATAAAAACTTTCAAATGCTCAATAAACATGAAAATATGTTCAACTAATCTAGCAATAAAAATAATTAATTTAAACAAAAATATGATACCATCTATTATCTACCAAAACGATAAACTTCAAAAAAAGTTATCCAGTGTTAGACTTCAGGGACAAGAGCACTTATATATACAATCAGAGAGCATAAACTTTTCCCAAGCGTAATCTGGAAATATGTATAAAAAGCATTCAAGATCACATATCCTTAACCCAGCAATTTCACTTATAGCAATTTATTCTAAGCAAATAATGTGGCATAAAAAATTCATGAACAGTAACATTCAATTGTTTATGATAACTCTGGGAACTAAGAAACACAGTCTGATGGAACTCAGAGGGTCTCCAAAACTAGTCAAAGACAAAATTACCTGAGTAAAGACCCAGGATTAGAAACACAGGTCCAGAGAGATAACGGCAAGCACGCATGTGCACGTGCACACACACACACACACACACACACACCCAACAATAACCCAACTAGGCTAGAACGGTGGAGGCAAGGAGGTGGGGAAGCCATCAACTAGCACCAGCCTTGGGGTTCTCTGATCTTGTGAACTGTCTAGGACATAATTCTCACAGAAATCAGTCTAGCTTAAAGGTGAAGGGAGAAACAGAAAGGTGTAAGTCACTCATAAGACTACATGACATGCTAGATTTTTATTATGTTAAAGAAACAAAGTTCTAAAGAAGTGTTGTCAAACAATTAATTTAAAAAGAAAACGTGCTGAGGTCAAAACAACACAACCTCTGACTAAGCCTCTCTGATGAGAGAACACAGGCTGACCTACAAGGTGTTTCCTAGGAAGGGCAAAAGCTTCCATTTTACAAATGACATTTAACGTTATTAAACTTTTCATTCTCCTTTATCTAAAGCACCCACTACTATCCAGAGAGCCTATTTACTTACACCTCGCCAGGGTACCTTAACACTTGCCAATGTCAGATGCTGACAGTTTGTTTCTGAATTATAATTATGATGCCTCAAATTCATATCTCCTTACTGTCTCTTATCCACCAAGCACTGAAGGCTGGGTGCTGCCTGGGCCCCAGTCCTATTCCTGGGAAGGGGAGATTTTTAGATGCTTCAGCCACTCGCTGGGACTCGGCAGCAAGTCACAGTTGCCATGTGACTGACCCTGACCTACTTGGCCCCATTCTTCTGCCTGAGCTTTTCCTTATTCCTGAGACCAAGGCCTCTCATGGTTCAAATCCTGGGTACCTGTCATGTTCTTTCTTGGCAAACTGACCATTTGCCTGGTACCTCAAATACTGTAGCCTGCTCTTGCCAGGGCCCCAAAGAAAGTAAAGCCTGGGGTAAGGACCTGCTTACACTGATCAAACGGTCATGACCTACCTGCATCCAAGGAACGCCAGGGATTGCAGGCAAACACCAGAAGCTAGAAAGAGGCAAAGAACTCTCCCCTAGAGCCTTCAGAGAGAGCAGGGCCCTGCCTACACCTTGATTTTCGCCTTCTAGCCACCAGAACTGTGAGAGAATAAATATCTGTCATTTTAAGCCACTAGTTTGTAGTACTTTGTGACAACCCTAGGAAACTAATATACCATCCATAAGGATTTAACTTCCTTGAATTACCTCTCTCCTATCAGCACCTGCCCACCCCAAGGATAAATCTGGTTCCAGTTCTAGCCCTTACTAGTCTGCCCCAACACACAGATAACAGGTCCATAACCAGATCTATGATAATAAAATAAATTTACACCTTTAAATCCAAAGGCTACCATCCAAAACAAAAGTACTTACTAAAAGTAGCAGAATTCAATTAGAAACCAGATGTAAAAATGAATTTTCAGACCAAAGTCCCGAATAACAAGAGCTCCAGTGGGCTGATTCCAAGTTCCTCTTTGCCTCTTTTTATCACTCCTTTTATCATCCCATCTTGAAATCATGAAGTATCTTTTAATAGATCCCCTGTGCTGTGCTGTAAGTTGGCAGCACAGAAGTAACCCTATCCAGGGAGAGGCAGAGAGAAGAAGTGAATGAAAAGTGTGGTGCTTGGCGCACTGGAAACAGGCAGAGATTGGAATCTACATTATGTGTGATCCCAGTTTGCCTCTTATTAGCTCCTTGAACCAGTACAAGTTATTTCATCTTTCTGACCCTATTTCCTAAGAGTAGGTTCTGGAGACAAATTGCCTAGATTCAAATCCAGGGTCTACCACTTACTAGCTATGTGGATGAGCCATTTAACCTTGCTTTGCCTCAGTTTCCTCCTCTGTAAAAAGAAGTATAATAATAGTACCTACTCTATAAATTGTTGCTAATGCCACTTTCAGGGCTATAACAAAAATAAAAGAGAATGCATGTGATAGCACTCAGCACAATGCCTTGCACATAAGAGACAGTAAATATTTGTTCAATCTGAGAGAAATTGGAGGGGGAGATAGGGCAACTCAAAAAAGCAGTGGACCAGAGATGGCAAGTTGGCCAAAAGCCATGCATGCCAGGGTGCTAAATACTCAGGACTGGAAGAAAGGCTGAAGTCATTCTGAGGAATGCCACGTCCTCTCAAAAGGACTTTGCCTTATTCATGTACGACTGAAAAATTGTGCTGTACACCAGAAATTGACACAACATTGTAAACTGACTATAATTCAATAAAATATTTTTTAAAAAAGGGACTTTGCCCCACTGCAGCTGCCTCAGGATTTCAGGATTGCCTGCCTGGCAAGGAACACATCAACAAGCCAAGTCCTGCTCACATCACCTCCTGAAATGTACCCATCCACTTTCTCTACTTGGACAGAACAGCTCTACTCAGTACCGTCCACAAACAAAGCAGGAGGCCTGTGTCCCATCACCACGACCTGACATTCCCAGCTTCAGTCTCTGCACTGACATACCAGCAGAAATAAAGTCCAGAGCTAAGTTCTGCTGCCAGGCTTACCCCAACCTCCTATTTGCACAGTATTTAAAAATACACAGAACATTTTTTAATCCAGTATGCAGGGATTATTAACCGCATTACACATACGAGGAAACTATGTCTCAGCCAGGGAAATCAAATACTTGTTCAATGTTATAAGGCATTTGTTCTCAACCGGGGGTGATTTTGTCCCCCAGGGGACATCTGGTAGCATCTGGAGACATTTCTGATTGTCATGACTTGGAGGCCACTACTAGCATCTAATAGGTAAAGGCCAGGGATGCTGCTAAACATCCTACAATGCACAGGACAACCCCCCACAACAAAGGACTATCCAGCCCCAAATCTCAATGGTACCAAAGTTGATAAACATTATTATAAAGCAATAAAGGGGTACAGACATGAGTAGAAGAGACATACAATACTTTTTCTGTTGTACTTTGCTGGAAAGTCTAAGGATACCTAGAAGTAGACAGGGAGAAAGGCTCCTTATTTAAATATTGAAAGTAGATATCTAAGGATCAAATGGAAAAAGCCTTGAGAGGAACAGTTCTGCTAGGGAAGAGCATCTCCACAAAAGGCCCTGTGTCAACCAGGCCTGTGCCCCTTAACCCTGGTTTCTGCTCTGCCTTTGGAGAATTCTTGTTTATTTAAGAGATGATTACCTTGCAAATGAGAGCAAGAAACAGGTAATAGAGGAAGAAGTCAAGTGAGAGGGGAAAAAAGATCTGTGTGCTAATAAGCAAGAGAATCCTGGGAATGCTGGTGGGCTTGCAATGATTCGTTTTTCATACAGTACTAAGAAAGGCAGGCAATCTCTCCAACACATAATCATGGTGCTGCAGTCAATTCTATAATTGTGAAATACAATCTCAAATAGATAATTTGCTCTTTTTCTTTAAAATAAATTGTACATGCCATCTTTGGTCTGCTACTTTTTTGAGTAGCCCTATCTCCCCCTCCTATTTCCCTCAGATGGAACAAACATTTATTGTCTCTTATGTGCAAGGCATTGTGCTGAGTGCTTTACATGCATTCTCTTCTATTCTTTTTATAGCCCTGAAAGTGGCATTACTGTACTTGTTTCACAGATAGTAACAGTAGTAGTAGTAGTAGTAGCAGCAGCAGCAGCAGAGGTAGCAGCACTAGTAGAAACTAACAGATACTGAGTATCCTACTGTTCTTACTGTGTACTGTGCCTGGCATTGTGCCAAGTGCTTATTATGTACAATTTAAATAAATTGTAATCATAAATTGCTCTTGTTAGAAAGCAATTTTACTTTCAAACTACTCAATTTTCATTTACTAAATTAGTTATATTTCCTTAATATTGTGTACCCAGAACTGGAGTACAGTCATGCTTGTCTTTGAATGCAGTGATGGCAAATGAATATAGGTGACATTAATAAGATTAATACTCAACCTATTAGTAACCATGCTGGAAACTGCAGTTAAGCATTTTGCTTAAAATAGGCAACAAATACAAAAGATAAACAAAGTATGCCTCTTAAACAAGAGTTATATACAGTGTGTCAAATATTGCTGGGTTTTTCAATCAAACCAAGAACAGAGGGAAGTATTATTCCCAAGTGAGGAATTTTAGAACATTCTAAGCAAAGATACATACTGCATGCAAGTGATATGACACCTTAATTAGATTCAACCAGCAGACTGTATTACACTGTGACTCGGAACAATAGTTCTGAGCCAAGATTACAATAAATTTCAAAATCTATAATGTGTGAAATTAAATTCCACAATAATGCATAAAAGTCCTAATTTGAATCAATTTTCAACTTGCAAATACATGAAAAACTAAAAAACGAAATTCAGAGTAGGAGAAACAAAGAATATACAGTATTAGTAAATAATATTAATTAGGAAAGCTAAATCTCTCCTGAACAAGAATTAGACATTTTCTACCATACTCATTCCACTGCAATAAATATTTGATTTACCAAAAATATCAAAACTTGGATCCAACATCCACTATTACAACCAATACTTTTATATTATCTTTAAGTAGTTCCCCTCCCCCAAAGGATTGATGCAGAATCCACTAGTGCACTCAAATAAATAAAATTAGAGAACAATGAAATTTGTACATTGGTACATTCACCTTGTATTGATGAAACAATACGTCAATAACTAGGAGCATTAATCTCCATGGCTGCCATATGAATGTGAACTTACAGTAATAGCAAATGAAGGCAAATAAATAGCATAGGAGTGTGGGTCTGGGTAGGTTAAAAAAAAAAATCAAGCTTAGAATTAACTCAATAAATGAGGAACATCATGGATATAGTGTAGTTTAATTTCAGGAAAGTACTAACAGTCACTTATTTTATCTTTGTGGATAAGACCACAAAATCTTGGTTAAGTGGATCTGACGCAGACTAAAAACCAACACACGGAAGACTAGCAGTGGTCCAGTTCTATTCAGTTTTTTAATCAACAACTTGGCTTAGAGATGGTCAAGAAATGTACAAAATGTCACAGTGCTGACAAGGACAGCTAATATTATATGAGATCAGAATGAAGATTCAATATATTAACAGAGGAGAATACTAGGCTGAAACAAATAAGGGAAACTAAATGTGAATAAACAGAAATCAGAGAACTTATAGCTACTCAGAGCTGGAACGGACCTTGGAAATTACTGATTACTGCAGTGCTCTAACACTACTGATAAAGAAAATAAGGATCAGTAAGTTGGACTACCAGGGGTGACACCTAAAGTGAGTAGAAAAGCTGAGGTACAATACCTAATACGAATTAGGAGAACTGGTAAACATAGTTAGTCCTGCTAAATATGAAAAGTTGGAATGTCTAGGAACATTCCCAAGTGAATGGGCACAAAGAAGCTAGGGATGGGGATCACTTTCCCCTCTAGAGTCTATGACTCTCTTGAGACTAGCAACTACAGGGTTAAGAAACAATATCTCATGGTGGCTATGAAAATGGGTTCTGAAGCTTGACTAGCTGGGTTCAAATCCCAGCTCTGCTACTTACTAGCTTTAAAACCCTGAATAATTATTTAAGGTCTCTGCCCCTTAGTTTCATCATCTATAAGAGGAGAACAATAATAGCAACTACTTCACTCAGAGCAGTGTCTGGCAAATAAGAAAAACTCAGGAATGTGAAGCATTGCTTTTGTAACAGAGTAAGAATAAGCATGCCAGGAAATATTTTATTTTTTCTGAGCAACCATGTGCAAGGGTCACAAAAATATAAAACATACATACCTCAGAATGCTATCTCCTTGGAGGAAACAAAAAATGGGAGTGGGGAAAAAGCAAAAAAGTTCAACAAAAAAAGACTGATGCAGATGCTCTAGGCAGAGGAGACTTCAGCACAACTCAAATTAGCATATAACTCTAATTCTTTAAACCTACAGAGACTCAGACCCAGCTTTCAGAAGGCACCTCCCCCACTTTCCACATCAGTTTTTGCAGTTCAAAACTTTTTTTAAACATTTTATTTATTTTTTTAATATTACTAGCAAACCAAATTCAACAGCATATTAAAAGAAGTATACAACATGACCAAGTAGGATTTATTCCTGGAATGCAAGGATGGCTCAACATACACAAACCAATATATGTGATACACCGTATTAACAGAATGAAGGAGAAAACCACATGATCACATTAATCAATGCAGAAAAAAAAATCTGAAAAAATTTAACACCCTTTCATGATAAAAAACATTCAACAAAACTAGGAATAGGAGAAAACTACCTCAACATAATAAAAGCCACATATGAAAAATCCACAGCTAATGTCACATTCAATGGTAGAAGACAAAGCCTTTCCTCTAAGATCAAGAAAAGACAAGACTGCCCACTTTTACCACTTCTATTCAACATAGTATTGGAAGTCCTAGCCTGAGCAATTAGGCAAGAAGTAAAACCTTTACATGATTCAAAACGTAAGAGGTACAAAGGAGCACAGAATGAAAATTCTCCCTTCCTTTCCTCTCCCAAGTTTCCTCCCCAGAAGGAGAAGCAACTGGCAGCTTCTTATATCTTCCTTCACATGTGAGCAAATAATATAAACATATCTCTCTTCTTTATTTTTACAAAAATGACAGTATACTGTTCTACACCTTGCTTTTCCCTTTAACAATATATCTTAGATAGCATTCCATATCAGTATTTAAAGAGCCTCCTCATTCATTTTTATGATTGGAGAATATTCTGTTATAAAGATGTACTATAAGTTAACAAAAATGTTTTCCAAAAGAAAAAGAAAGCACTATTAAGACTCACAAACACACAAAGAGTTAAGAAATAAAAAGGTGGTCAAGTCGTAAACCAAACTGTGTTTCTATGCTATGAGGATACAGAGTCCTTGAAGGGATCGTAATTTCATTTTTTTTAAAGGGGGGAGGTAATTAGGTTTATCTATTTATTTCTTTTGGTGGAGGTACCAGGGTATGAACCCAGACCTCATGCATGCTAGGCATGCACTCTACCACTGAGCTATACCCTCCCCCTAAATTTTTTCTTTTCTTTCTTTTTTTTTTCAGGGTTGGGGGACTGAAATTTCATACAACACAAAAGAACACCTAAGGCCAGGTCTCCAATTCTGGCTCATTCATTCACCATTATTAATATTACAGATATATTACCAAATCATTCCTTTTTAAAATAAAATAAACTTTATCCCATCAAATTATGGACCCATTAGCTTTCTAAGCATATCATTTAAAAAGTACATGAAGGAAAAATAATCACAGAAAAAGAGCCAGGAAAATTCTAGGGGAAAAAAAGAGTAAGAGGGAGCTAATTCTACTAGATATTAAATAAATGGTATTATAAAAACCCAGTAATTAAAATAATTACATGTAAGACAAGCATAGACAAAAAATAAATAAATACAATGAAATAAACAGCCACAAAGAAGAAATATGTAAATGTAGGAATCTAATATATAATAAAATCATCATTTCAAATCAATGGGAAAATGATAGATTATTGAATAAACAGTTCTAGGACAATAAATAACTGTTGTTTTTTTTTTTTAAAACTGGATCCCTAGGAACTATCACAGATATTATATTTAGTTGTCATATCAACTAATAATAGAGAGGACTGGGTAAAGGATAAATGGGAACTCTTTATACCATCTTTGCAACTTCTCTGTAAATCTAAAACTAGTTTAAAGTAAAAATTGTATTTAAAAAGAAGCTGGCACTTCTTATACCAATATTAATTTCTGGTAGATCAAAGAACTAGTATTTTAAAAACATAAAAAGTACTAGGAAAAAAAACAGAGAAAAATGCAAATACACAGATTATAATACACAGGACAAAGTGTTCATTTCTTTGGGATGCTCTATAGCATAGTAGTTAAAACTAACTAACTTCTTGCCTTTTTAGCACTCTGGAAAGGAGTAAGTTAAGCTGCAACACAGACTCTTAGCTATTCACACATCCATAGAATTGTACATTATGCTACTTACTCAAGAGTCAGGTTAGTAGGAATGATTTCTTGACAGATCAACTATTACTTTCCAGTAGGATAAAACAAAGATCTGTCCTGTCCCTAACCCCCCCGCCCACTTACTCTTCTGTTTAATTTGCCCCTAATGCCTGGGTATGACTTGGAAGAGCTGAATGCGTGCACTCCTGCCAAGTATTCTTCTTGCATGTGAATTACATCATTTTAACATCACAAATCAAGGATTATAGCTCTGTATAAGCATTGCTGTAAAGAAGAGATATAATTATTCTAAAGTCAAAGTTTATAGTTAGTAAATCCAAACAATACCACATTTTGCTTTAATAGGTGTATATCTGTGGGGCATATGGAAGGTAGACTGCTCAATCTCAGATACCTTTATTAAGACTTTACGTGGTCAAGGCGATTACTCGAAATTCTTCTTGGATAAAATCATTAACAGTCATCCTTTACAGCATAATGTCTTACTGCAATTCCCAAATACTCATCACCGAGAAGTCAAGTATCCTTTGAAGGCTCAATGTTCACAGAAGGATGTCAATTCCAGCACCAGTTATACTGACAGCTGCTTTTGTTCTTATTCAGCACAGCCATAACTTCAGGAAATTTCTAAGGAGAACAATCCCTAATATACTGGTACTCAATAACTCGGCTGAGAAGGATTACATTGAGAGAATACTTAAAGAATATGCCGAGTTCACTATTCATACTTCTTGATTGGCTATCTTCAAAGGTGGGACATGTGCATCCCAGCGGGTATATAAGAAGATACACTAGGGTGTGGAAAGAATACATTAGGACTTCCATTTATATTTTTTCTATCTAAAAAATAAGATGGAAATTAAGCATTATTAATATTTAGTATGTGGACTGGCACTGGGACCTTCATTAGTCTCTATGTAAACTACAGTATGAGGTAGCATGAGGTAATTCTTCCCCGACTGTGACAGTGACACATGACAGACAACTGTGGCTCCAACTTGTACCACCCTCTGTATATTGTGAAGGCTTTACCTGAGCCCAGATAAATGGATTTACAAATTATACTATCTGGCTTAACTAAACTAAATCCTTACAAAATAGCCAGGTGGTTTTAAAAGATTCTTGCAAAGAAGCCACAGATTAAAGGTAAAACAATAAATACAAGCACAAGCAAACAACAGAGCTGACGCCTCTACTCTTAGTGTGAGCCCATTAGCCAAAATACTATGTTAAAAAAAGACCTAATCAGACTAACAAGTGGTCTCAAAACTTGAAATTATGAAGTTGATTTGAAATACATTTACATACATTATTCTTAACAATGAAACTCAAATCTAAGTACATATGGCTAAGTTGCCATCACAATTACAAGATTTTTAAAAACAAGAATCTAGAATATGAAAACAAATCTCTACAACTTTTTACTGATGTTTAAAGGCAAGAAACCACTCAAAAGCAAATTTCAGGTGAATCAAGTATTTAAACATTTTTAAAAAATGAAAACATAAGAATACTAGAAGAAAAAATGGGCATTTAAAAAATAATCTACTTAGGAAAGTCTTTCCAAATACAACAATGAAAGACTGATAAATTTGACTAAATAAAAATTAAAAATTCCTGCGTAACAAAAAAATCTTAACATAATAACATAAATATCAAGAAAGGTGATATACTGTATTGATGTGATTATGGAAAAACAGCTATTTTCATCCTATTGCTGACAGTTGTGTAAACTGATAGAACTTTGCTAGGAAGCAATTTGGTAATATCTAATAAAATTACTAATTCACATACCCTTTGATCCAATAACTCTTCTAGGAACTTTCTTACAGATATATTCACAATGTACAAAATGACCACTTGGAAATTACTTAAATGTCCATTAACAGGACTGGTTAAATCGATTAAGGTACATGTATCCACAGCAATACTGGGCACTGAATTCTATGAAAAGGTTCTGAGCCAGTACAAAATGGTTTGATTTCCAAGACATACTGTCAAGAGAAGAAGATAAGATGCAGAAGAGGGTTCATGGTATGCTACCATCTGTGTGAAAAAACTGAGAAGGGGATAGCATAAAAAGATAAAATACAAGGTTCCTTATGTAGAGAGAGACTAATCTGAAAAATATAACATAAAAATCTGGTATACACATTGTCACTGGGTAAACAAACAACTTAATGCCAAGAAATTTGAAAAATTAGACAAAATAGACACATTCTTTATGCTCAAAATCAGACTCCTTATCATCCCTGCTCTACCAGGAATCTTACCCAGCTCAGCTGTCGGCAGCTCCAGCTTCCCAGTTGCTCAGGTTACTCCCTTCATCCCAACCATCAGCATACTATGTTAGCTATACCTTCAAAAGACAACGGATTAGTCCAAACATACATCCTGACTATGCTGGTGGTGGCTATGTCAATCTATATGTGTGTTAAAATTTGGAGACCTGTACACATAAAAGAATTTATTTTACTCTATGCTAATTTAAAAATAATTAAAAAAAAAAAAAGATACCCGGAATCTAAGCACTTCTCACTACCTCAGTGGCAATCATCTCTTCTCTGAAAATTACTACAGTATCCTCCCCATCAGTCTCCCTGGTTCTCCTCTTTGCTCCCTGTAGCCTATCTCCACACAGTAGCCACTATGGTCCTGAGAAAACCTAAACCAGACCATGTCTCTCTTCTGCTCAAAACTCTCAAGTGGCTCCCCATTTCACTTAGAGAAAAAGCCAAAATCCTTATCACAGCCTACGGAGCCCGAGGCAGTTGGAGCTCTGTTGCCTGAGACTTTGTTTCCTACAACTCTGCTCATCTGCTCCATTCTAGTGGCACCAGCCCCCTGCCCTCCCTTGCCTATACCAGGCATGCTTCTAACTACTGGCCTTTGCTCTGTCTCCTCTGCCTGAAATACTCTCTGCGTTCATAGCCACTTGACTAACAGTCTCACCTCCTTCAAGTCTTGCTCAAATCTCACCTCTGTGAAGTTTACTCTGACCACCATACTTAATATTTAGTAATGCAACCAGCCCTCCTATTCCCTTCACATCCCCTCAGTCTGTTCTCCTGATTCCTCTTTACCCTGCTCAATTTTTTTCTTTTTTCTAAATCAAGTATCATCTTTTAATATAATTTACTTATTTATTACGTTTATTATCTTTTTGTGCTACTACCACTGTTTTTTACCCTGCCACTAAAAAATAAACTCCATGAGGGCAGGGATTGTCCACCTGTTTTATTCACTGATATATCCCAAGCATCTAGAACGTAGCAAAGAATAGGTGCTCAATAAATATTTAACTGCTTCCCAATTGAAAGAACACTGAATGAATGACTAAATGAACAAATGATCAAACTAACAAAGGAACAAACAAATGAACTGCTGCCTTTCTATTTACAGAACATCTAAATAGAGATCTAAAGAAAAGGAGAGGACAAAGCATATACCTGGCAAAAAAACACTTCAGATGAAAGAGCAGGCACAAATGTCTTGGGGCAGATGCATGCTTGGCATGTTCAAGAAAGGAAGGGTAGGGGACACAACAAGGAGTACAAGAGAATGGAGCAAGTGAGGAGGGGGAGTAGTCAGGGACAGGGCATCGAGACAATGGGAGCCAGCTCACCTGGGATAAAGCACACAGCCCACAGGGCGAACTCTGTCTTGTTGTACTGGAGCGAGATGGGAAAGAAGCCAGTGGAGAGATTCCAATAAAGTGATATGATCTGACTTATGCAGTATTTTAAAACCTTCCCATAAAGAAGCCACTGGTGGAGATGGACTTTCAAGCATATTCCATAACTCCAAGGAACTAAAAATTCCAATGTTAAACTGCCCTTCCCCCAAAAAGTAAAAGGAAGAATACTCCCCAACTAACTTTATGTGGCTAGTAAAATATTGAAACCAAAACCAAACAAATAAAATAGCTCCAGAAAGGGAAACTACATATTAATCTCTGAACAAATTTTAAGTCCTGGACAAAATATTGGCAAACCAAATTTAGAAATGTATCTCAGTAAGAGCTAGCGTTTATTGAGCACTACACTAAATGCTTTCTATGGACTAACTCATTTAATCCTAAGAATCCTAAATTGTGAATATCATCACCCATTTTACAGACGAGGAAGCTGACACACAGAGAGGCTAAGTCCACAGATAGAAAGTGGAGATCCTGGATTTTTAAAATACCAATGAGATTCTCATTTAATTGCTCTGGAGTTTTTTTAAAGCACCTCAAGCGATGCTAATATGCTGCCAGTTTTGTAAACCACTGCTCTAAGTCCATTAGCTAAGACTTTCCCCACCCTGAGAGAGATTACTTGGATAAAGCCAAGGCAATAGATATTTTAGTGAAAATTTAAACATGAAACAAGCAGAGATAAGAAAACATGATTTGTAAGACCCTCTCCAACAGTAGAATTCTGACTGTGTGCCCCACATTGTCTTTCTAGAATTCTGAAAGTTATAAAATTTCACACTATAACACCTAGTAGATCCAATTCTAGTTCGTCTTTGGAGAAGTTTGTCTGTCAGTTTATTTCTTTGGCATCAAGTTCCCCTTGCTCCCCTAAAAAAGAGTATATGGTAAAACATAACAGTAGCTTATAATAATAAAGTTATTTTCAGGACAAAGAACAGAGCTCTACTTTACAGAAAGAGTAGCAAAAAGAGGGAATAACTCAAAAAGCCAACCCAGTATTTTTTGAAAGTATAATTGGAAAATTGTTACTGAGCTGCCCAACGACCAAGCCTCCTTCCCATTCCACATCTGTTCACTAAAGCTGAAGCTACAAAGCAATCCTAACACTACTCTCCCTGTATCGTGCTGTTGACACAGTGGGGTGTGGCTCTTTGAGGTCAAGAACTGCTGTCACAGGCAGCAAGCAGAGCCAAGGCAACAACTACTACTCTCAAAGTTAAGGGAAGCTTCGGGAGCAGGAGTGGGAGGAAATACAGACTGTCTTGGCTACCCCAGCAGGCTCCAGGAGGCCAGCCTCCAGGCCACTACCCCATCCATCTCCCCTCCCCAAGGAGAAGAACATGCGTTCACAGTTCCCCAAAGCAATGGCAACAGCTACTGCTACCATGACTTCTCTTTGATTCTGCAGAATAGAGCTCTTTGGCCTTCAAAGAATTAGAACTATTACCATTCCATCACTTACCAAAACTACTCTTGTAGTTTTGGCATTGCTTTTAAAAGTTTTTCCAGGGTGGGATATAGGAAAAACTATTAAGTCAAATAGATAAAACAAGTGAAGGTTGAACTCACTGCCCTTAGACTTGGTTGTTTTATAGAGCAGGCAACAAGCCAACTGGTTTCACCACTTTCAACTCTGTATGCTACTTCCCAGAAATGAGAGTTGATTTAGGTGGTCTCCCTACCTAAAGGGTGTTAGAGACTTCAAAGTACAGCCACATAAAACTTCTAACCATTTCTCCCATCTTATGTCTTTGCTGATACTGTCTACCAGATATCCTCTCTCTCACCTCCCTTTCTGAAGCACTTCTAACCTTCTTTAAAGTCCAGCTCAAACCTTACTTCCTCTAAGATGTCCTCCCAAATCCCACACCCACTCCTATATTAACTTCATTTATACCTCTCTTATAATTTGGCACCCCTCACCCTTTCCTCTTTTCAGATAGCCTTGTATCTGTCTCCAACAAGGAACCTGGCCCTGGTGGACAGTGATCAAGTTTCACAGATCTTTGTTCATGTCTTTCAACAGCTCATACAAAGACCTTCAGGAAATATTTGTTAAACAGAACTGAATCTAAGCTGCATTCAGAGAAGTTGCTCTGCAGATCTGACCCTGATTTGCTATGGACACAATATGGTGCTCTTTCTTCTTCACATATCTTATTTTGCTAGCTTGCTCTGAGTATTAACTCTTTGAAAAGAATTTTACTATTTTCCTTGCTATACATGATTTTTGGGCTTTTTAATTCAATATAGCTCCTATAACATAGAATTCACACTTTGAAACCGTACAATTCAGTGGTCTTTAGTATATTTACGAAGTTGTACAACCATCACCACTGTGTAATTCCAGAATGTCTTCATCAACCCAGAAAGAAACCCCATATTCATTAGCAGTCACTCCCCACTGCCACTCCACCCTCGACCCCCGACCCCACACCCACACATCTACTTTCTGTCTCTAACATACATGATTTTAACAAAGCTTATAGTACTCTTAACTGTGCTTTTATTATACCTTAAAGCCAAATTTTATCATCAAAAAGAAAGTTTCTCTTATTTTAACATAACTCAACAGAAAAATGTGATTTAACACAACAACTTACTAAGGTATCATTTCAGGATACAAAACAAAAACTATACCAGGAAAATCAGCTTACATGTTTACTTATCCATTTGTTTTGTTTTGTTAAGCTTTCTATTAAAGATGTATAATGTATAGAAAAGTACACATATCATAAAGGTGTATCTTGATAAGTTTTCAAAAATTGAATACACAAGTATTATCAGCACCCAGATCAAAAACCAAACAGAAGCCCCCTCATGTCCCTTTTCCAGTGGCACCTCCAAAGAGTAACCACAGTCCTGACTTCTAACAGCATACATTACTTCTACCTGTTCTGTACTTTTATAAACAGAAGCATATAGCTTGCAGTGAAAGAAAACTTTTACAATGAAATCACATGCCTTATAAAACTCACCATAATCTTCTTGTACAAAGCCATGACATTATCATCATCAAATGGTAGAAAGCCACACATAAGTACATATAAGAGTATGCCCATGCTCCAAACATCTGCCTGAGAGGAAGAAAAAAATAATTCAAAAAAATTCAGAATGCATTTCAAAATGGCAGTACACATAATAGATCACAGAATCCTCACAGAGCGGGAAAAGAGCTCAAGGGTCATCTAATTAAACCTGCTCATTCTACAGTCTAAAGCCCAGAAAGGAAAGCTTGTCCAAAGTCACCCAGTCAATGGCAGGCCACCCAGGTAGGTCTCTTGACTTCCAGTTCAGTGCACTTTCCTCTAATGCTGGACTCTAATGCTTAATAGAAAATAATTTCCAGGAGGGAGGGGATAGTTCAGTGGTGGAGCACAAGCTTAGCATTCATGAGGTCCTGAGTAAATAAAATTGAAAAAAAGTTTCCAGTTGGCAGGCCTAGATTGAGCATGCTAAGGAAGAAGATGAGGCTGGGTCTCTGATTCTGAAAGACAAATCTACAGCACTACTGAGGGTTTATTACATATAAGGATTATGTAAACATGCATGAGGCTGTCAAAACAAGTCTTAAAATTTACTACTGATAATCTGAAAATGTGACTGAGCTGCACTTTAAAGTTCTCTCTATGTAGAGAAACCTTAATAAAGTTCAACGATTGACTTTTCAAGGATCAAGGCTAGAAATTAGCCTGCCAGCACAAATAGTCCTACAAATCTCAAAATCCCAGAAAGGAGCTTAACCTTTATATAAGATATCCATGTGCCCCATGAGTCCTAAGCACTAACTACTTATTCAAGCAGTGTTTGGCCTTAGTCAATAATGATGCCACCAATGGCTGAGAAATCACAGTTCCCACCTTCATTTGAGCCTTAGGAAAATTTTAAGAAGTAAAAAGGGCAGCATCTTAAAAAAAAAAAAAAAAAAAAAAAACGAGAGGAGGGAGCAAGAGGGGAGAAACAGAGTTAAAATAACTCCAGCATCATCATACAACTAGGTAGTATGTATACTAAATAACACAAATCTCACACCTAGTCCTGCCTACCAAATCACATCAAATTAGGACTCAACTAGGATGCCCCAAATGAACTTACTTTCAAGCAAACATCTGATTTTCTTTCAACTTGCAGGAAGTCAGAAATTAGATATTTATGCCTGAAAGATGTCAAATACATCTATAAATTGAATCTTGATGGCATGGCACTGCTGACCAGGGTTCTATTCAAAGAGGCTACACAGGAAAGAGTGGGCTAATACGGCCTCATCAAACACCTTAAGAAGAGGTCAACAGAGAAATTATGTCTGAGGTTAAAGGAAAAGATGAAGAAAATAATAGTAACATCCCAATAGAAATCTACCAAAGCTACTAGAGAGAGAAAAGCTGAAAAAGCATTCTTCAGTTAACGCATCAAAGCATTTTCACTTCACTGTTTGAAATGGATATGAGAATAAATTAATCAACTGAAATCATAAACCAAAGCAAATGCAAGTAAATCTATAACTACCAATTGCCAAATGAGGGAAAATTAATTGGGGAGGAAGGGGAGGCTTGAAATCACTTCCTCTGAGAAATTACAAAAGGAATTAGAGATGTTTACCATGGAACATTCCTTAAAGCATGATCTGGGGGGAGTGGGTATAGCTCAGTGGTAGAGCATTGCTAGCAAGGTCCTAGTATCTCCATTAAAGAGAAAAAAAAAAAGTTCCAAAACAAGCATGATCTGAACTACGAGCAAGAGAATAATCTAAAGTACTTATTTTAGAATGAAGATTCCTAAAAGCCCTACCTTAGAAAACAAAACCAAAATATCTAAACATACAGCCCCGAACTCTGCATATTTAACAAGGGCCTCAGACAACTCCTTGGTATGTTGTCCTTAAGAAACTGTTCTAGAGCGACAGCGACGCAAGATGGCAGCTACCACGGGCTCAGACAGATCATGTATTCAAACCAGCAGGGCCTCATCATCAGAACTCTAAGAACCTTGTGAGCATTAGGCGTATGATTACCACTCCTTCTAGAAGACTGGCTGAAACAGAGGAAAGAGTTCAGGTGTGTGGTAAAGCCTCACTGAGTTCAAATCTTGACCCATAGTTCCCAGCTGTGACCCTGCAAAGGCATTTAATTTCTGAGTCTCAATTTCATTTTCTTTATCTTATGAAATAGAGTAACAGTATTCATTCCAAAGGAATTTTGTGGGGCTTAAGTGAAAATTATAAAAACCCTTGTGCACTGCTGCAGAAATGTAAAATGTTGCTGCCACTATAGAAAACAGTATGGCAGTTCCTCAAAAAATTAAAATAGAATTACCATAAGATTCAGCAATTTCACAGTGGTGTACATATCCAAAAGAACTGAAAGCAAGGTCTCAAAGAGGTATTTGGCCCCATCAGCATTATTCATAGTAACCAAAAGGTGGAAGTAATTGAGTGTCTATCCTTGGATGAATGGATAAACAAAATGTGGTACATACATACACTGGTATATTATTCAGGCTTCAAAAGGAAGGAAATTCTGATACATGCTACAACATGGATGAAGCTTGGAGATACTACACTAAGTGAAATAAGTCAGTCACCAAAAAAAAAAAGTATAATTCCACTATACAAGGTACCTAGAATAGCCAAACTCAAAGAGACAGAAAGAAGAATAGTTGCTAGGGGTCCATGGAGCGGGGCATGGAGAGTTACTGTTCAATGGATACAGAATTTCAGTTTTGCAAGATTAAAAGAGCTCTGGAGATTGGTTGCCCAACAACACGAATGTACATAGCACTACTGAACTGCACATTTAAAAATGGTTCAGATCGGAACTATACACATAAAAAAGGTTAAGATGGTGAATTTTATGTTACGTGTATTTTACCACAATTGAAAGGGAAAAGAAAGGATCTAGCATGAGTCTAGGATTATGATAAACACTCAGTAAAAGTTTGTTCCCTTTCCTATGATGCACTAAAGAGGCCACAATATTACCTCTGTGGTATTTCTGCCAAAAATGCATAACCTGAAACTAACCACAAGAAGCATCGGATAAACTCAAATTGAGGGACAATGTACAAAATAACTGGCTTCCTCAAAAACTTCAGGGTCTTGAAGATAAAATGAGCCCAAGGAACTCTTCCAGATTAAAGACTAAAGAAACACGACAATGCAGTGCATGATCCTAATGGAATCCTGGACTGGAGGCAAAACATAGCTATAAAGGACATTATTGGTACAATTAATACCATCAGAATATGAATTGTGGATTAAATAATATCAATGTTAAATTCTCTTGATTTTGATAACTAAAATTCGGTTATAAAAGAGAGAGTCTTTGTTTTTAGGAAATATAGACACAGTATTTAATGATAAAGGGTATGATGTCTCCAACTTACTCTCAATCGATTAAGAAAGCAATACATATATATAAACATAGAGAATGAGAAAGCAAATAGGTAAAAAAGCAAACAACTGTGAATTTAGCTAAATATATACAGAAGTTCCTTGTTCCATATCTCCGACTATTCTCTAAGTTTGAGATTATATCCAAATAAAAGGTCACCAAAAACCCATGTTTTGGTGCTAACCCATGTTAGCACCCATGTTTTCATGTTATAAATGAAGTAAACCAGCATATCTCAAAAGTTTTTCCCACATAGCACTAGTCCCAAAAGATGCTCCACATAAAGAATGGATTCCGTAGGTGTGTAAAATCTAGACCAGCTGCTACCTGTGATATTCTCCACCCAAAGGACCACAGGAACATGCTAAGATTTGGAGACGTCCTGAACTAAAGAAAACTGTTCAACCCAGCATTTCCATAGCTTTTGACAACCAAACCTTTTTTATTATTTTTTTTCAAACCTTTTTTATTTTATGATACTAATGTCAGCAAAAATAGTACTCCAGAGATTGGAAGGGGCAGACTAGCTTGTGAGAGCTAGCAGTAAAGCAGGCACTGGGCCTGCGAACACCGGACTGCTGGCCTCAGAGAGTTAGCTGTGGACGAAGTAAAGGTTTTCTCTGTGCTAACCAGCATCTCTGAAAACTGAGGCTTTAATCCTGGCCTCACACTCCACCTGGCTAGACTAACCAGTCTAAACTATGGCATTGTTAAACACAAAATCAAGCACAACAAGGACACCAGAAATACATCCCTGTTTCATAAGTATACTATGTATTATTATATTTATTGCAAGTTGTTCATTTCACTTTTTACTTTACAAATCTCACTTTCTGAATAGACAACTCTTTGATTAACAAGTTTATTTCTGACCTCATTATATCCTCAATGCACAGTGCCTGATTCACTACAGGTCACCAATAAATGTGTATTGATTATATATTGAATTAACCAATGAATAATTACCTCTGATCCCAGATATGATTTGCCTTGTATTAATTCAGGTGCTGCATAAGCAAGACTCCCACAGCATGTTTGAAGATGGTAATCCTTGTTACCCTGCCAATAAGATACAAATGAAACACTATTAATTACAGCCCTTAAGAGAATTAAACCCTTGATAAAAGTCTTTCGGCACAAGCAAAGAGACACTAGAAGAAGAACCACCCCAAATAATAAGGGACTTTTTTGCGAACTCAATCCTCTGTCTATGTGCATGCATGCACGTGTGGCCTCCTCTCCCCTGGATTTACAATGCCACTACAATCTGGCCCGAACAAAATCCTTTTCCCTTTAGCTCAGTCAAGTCAGGTTCATACTTCCCTAGGCATCCATTTGCATAATAATCAGCTTAGCATACAACCAAGCACCCATGTCTTCCCACTCCCAAGTACTCAAGGAAAAGATTATTTATCTATTGGACTCTACCTCCAATATCAAATCTTTACACATAGAGAAGTTTCTTTCTCCCTAGAGGAAAGAGCAATGTGCTACACAGACCAGTGCCTCGGGAGTCTGTTTTCTAGACTCAGTTATGAAACAAATCATGACCTAAGCTTCCAGATCTGTTCAAATGAAGAATCTGGGGGGAGGGTATATCTCAAGTGGTAGAGCATATGCTTAGCATGCATGAGGTCCTGGATTCAATTCCTGGTACAGTACCTCCTCTAAAAATAAATAAATAAATATACCTAATTACCTTCCCCGACAAAAAAATAAATAACTAAAAAAAAGAATCTGCTCAACCTCCTCCGGTCTCATGAAGACATAATGAAAAATGATACCACTGCCTTACATACAATTGGCAAATGACTTGTGAAATTGTGAGATTTCATTTACAGCTGCAACATGCCCAACAGTGAGCTCCTCAGCAGAAAGCTCAGGCCATCCTCTCCCAGCCAATCCCTGCTTTTTGAGATGATGCCTGTGTGGGTCGAATCTGCAGCAGCCACAAATAAAGGCTAACAGAGTCTGTCATGAACACTCTCTACTGCCTACTCTGATGAACATGACTTAAACCAGTTTATCTGCTCAAAGTATGCTTTATCTTTATATTTCTGTCAATCAAAAAAATGCCTTCTAGAATTTGGCTCCCAGACACAAGACTCTACTGACAATCTCTGAAGAGCCAAGGGAAGGAGAGGAAAATTAGACAGAATCACTCAGCCAAAGGGGCAAAGTCTGCTCTCCTCTGCACCCAGCTAATTCTGATTGGGGCAGGAAATAACCACGGGACTCCAAAGGGCTGAGACAGGTCTATTTCAACATTCTTAATGAGTGTAGACAGCTCATTAGAGATTTTCAGTACCATCATTAGAAAACCCAGGAGGAAGCCTCCAACAGGTAGCCACACAGGAAAGTTCAAAGTCACCTCAAAGAGAAGATATGCTGGACACCACCAGTAGTTAATTATGGAGTGCAAATGAGGAACTATATCATAGTATAAATTTTAAAGTGCATATCAATTTTTTTCCTTCTTCTTTTATGATGGGATTGTCTCTGAAAATGTAATCAATTGTTAGTTATAAAACCATTTGGATAATAAAGAATAGATTTCCACTAAATTCCCAACACTCATGTCTAAATGAATGAAGGCCCCATCTAGTGACAACACACTCAAACTGCAAACACATGGTCTATTCAGCATTCATGGTGTGATGGCCTCATGTCACCTTGGCACTGCAAACTCTCTCACAGCATATCCATGGTGTCTTCAGCAGGACCAACCCTGGATCTAGAGCAGTGGTTCTCAATCTTGGCTACATATTAGAATTAGAGAACTTATAAAAAGCATGAAATTAAACATTCTTCTCAATGGATGCAACCAGGCTCAATAAAGTAGACGTCAGTGCAAGAGTAACACACTAAGAGTTGCACTGACAAAGGAAATAAATGCATTTTTATTTCTGTACTTACCTTGGGTTTTGCACAGAGACCAAAGTCAATCAGCTTTAACTGATGATATTCATCAAACAACAAATTTTCCTGGAAAAACAAAGATATTTACATAAATATACACTGTCTTCCTTATGTCACAATCCCCCTCTACCTATTTCTAAAATCACCTTAAGTTTTTTTTATATTAAACAGCCTGGTTACAAGAGTGAAACTCATTAAAAAAAAAAATTAAATGACAAGAAGTATAGAAGGGAAGAGAAGAGGAATGTTGGTAACTATCCCACTCCCCCACTAGGCACATTAGCATAAACCATTTTCTCCTTGGTGCTCTGAGGTTCAACTACAAGCAAACACAATGTGTGCCAAAGGCAAGTTTGAACCAGAAGAGTGACTCAAACCAAAGGGTTGGGTATATCTTATTAGATCAATTCTAGGTCCCTAACCCTGGTACCAAATAACTTAAAATCCACATTCACCATCATGCATATTAGTCAGAGCCTACAGACTTAAGAGTATCAAATTTTTATTGTCCTTCTATTCTGTCCATTTCATTGAACTGGTCCTTTCTGAAGCATAATGGAATTAAAATAAAGGAAGATGGGGTTAGGAAAAGAGTATTGAAAGTAAAATACTCAATGGCAATATTCTCAAAGAAAATACTCAAAATTCTTCTTTTCTAGAAATAAACCGCTGAGGTTTATATTCTGCAGCTGATTACTAAGATATTTGTAATGTCACACACAATTGACAGAGAAATAGAATGCCAATAATAAGTCCATCCAGAAGAGCCTACCAGGAGTCAAAAGTAAAGGAGGAAAAAGAAGTGATACATTGTGAGTGGAACAACAACAAAAAAGCAAATCCAAGATAGATTCTAGAGAGAAAGAACATCTGAAAACTTAGTAATGACAGGTAAATGATGTCAAACTATTTTAGGTGACCATCTGAGACACAGTCACTTACTGGTTTGAGGTCCCTGTGAGCATAGCCCTGGCTGTGCACATAAGCAACTGCAGATAGTATCTGACGGAAGACAATTCGAGTCTCCTTCTCCGACAGACGATCCTGGGAAATTATGTAGTCAAACAGCTCTCCTCCAGGGCAATACTTCAAGAGCAACAGAGTCACACAGATATTGTTACTTCTTACAAAAATCACTTCAGAGGAATTTGAAGTAAAAAAATTATACTTAACTCAGAGATATTTTATAAGCAAGGGAATTAAGTAAGGCATATTCAAAAATACACTCTCAGGATCAAACAAGTCAACAGTATTCCAAGAAAGAGAATAGCTCTTGCTTTCAAATAGTTTTATTACCAATAAGCAAAAGTAGAACCATCACTGTGATTTTTAAGTTCATTCAGGGTTTTTATATTTTTTATAGCAAAGTATTAAAACCCATTCTCCTCTTAGTGCACTCACACTTAGTGTAATTACCTGAAACAAACAAACAAACAAAAAACAGCAGCAATTATTGCTTCCCCATCCCAAAGATCAGTGATTTTAAGTCTGTACTAGAAGGACCTCAACTCTACAGAGTTCCCTAGAGGTTACAAGAGAACGGGTACTAGAGCACAAAGCTCTAGGCTTTCTATCCCTTCTTCTCCAGAGCAGCTCCATTATTCTATAAACTGGCATTTTCATTTAAAATTTCATTTCATAGTAGTATCAATTAAAATTATAGATGTAGATAGCTTTTGACCTCATAGGCTCACACTTAGGAACTGTTCCTATAGCTACAGTCTTACTCATCATCAAAAATTATGCACATTCAAGATCAGTCAGTGCAGAAGCACTGCTTGTAACAGCAAAACCCTGGAAACAATCCAGACGTGCTCACACTACATAAATCATTGCACAGGTACAAAATGGCCTTCTATGCAGCCATTCTAAAAAAAAAGAGGAAGCTCTTTATGAACTGATATGAAACAATCTCCAATAAGAGTACACACTTTATGATTCCATTTATATCAAATTCTAGAATAGATAAAACTAACCTATGGTGATAAAAATCAGATCAGCGATTGTTGAGAAGAGCAATGGGAGGTGGGGTTACAGGGATTAACTTTCAAGGGCCAGGGAAAACCTTCTGGTGTAATGGAAATGTTTGTACGTTGAATAGAGTGGGAAGTACATGGGTACATATCTCTTTCAAAAACTATATAATTAATGTATTTATTTTATCATATATAAATTATACCTAAATGGTCAATTTTTTAGATGCTAGCCAATAAATTTTACATAAAGAGCAGACTACTTTATATTTTCAAGTAAAGAAATACAAAATAAAATGAAACAAAAACATTGGAAATCTCTATGAATGTACATAGATGGTCTCTAAGCTAAAATACTAAATGAGGGAGAAAAACAGGTACAGAATAATATTACAGTATGTGACCATTTGTGTGCAGAAGCCAATAAGCTACACATACACAGCTGATAAATGTAAAAAACACATAGATATATATAAAATATACATAGGTATTTCTAAGCATGTGGAGCCCTCATGAATGGAATTAATACTCTTATAAGAGGCTCTAAAGAGACCCCTTGTCCCTCCTACTATGTAAGGACACAGCAATACGGTACCAGCTATGAACAAGGAAGAGGGCCCTCACCCAACCATGCTGGTGCCTTGATTTTGGAATTGTCAGCTTCCAGGACTGTGAGAAATAAATTTGTTGTTCATTAGCTACCCAGTCTGTGATATTTGTTAGAGCAGCCCAAACAGACTGACAGTGACCAAATACCTTTAGGTCTCTGGAGCATACTACTGACCTCGAGAACCATGAATATTTTGTTGGCTGTCTCTAGCACATGGTAGAGTTGACATATATGCTGATGTCTTAGGTTCTTCAAGGCATCAATTTCAGTTTTGATCCGGGGCAAATCACTCTGTGACAAAACATTGTATTAAATGAGCAAGAAACCTATTTGGGAATTGTTCCAAGCATCAGTATCAACAACTTTAATACTGAGTAGCAAAAGCAACAAAACAATTTGTTCAACAATATAGAAATATATAACCAAACTTATTTGTGTGTACATTTAAAAAAAGGCCTTGAGGGTCTTACAAAAGATAAGGTCTATGGGGTGCAATAGTACAACACCCAGAACAATTAACATAATTTCTGACTCCCTTTAGAAGGTTAGCACTCCAAACAAGGAAAATGACAGAAACACTGCTTAGTGTGCATGCCTGGGCTACCGCTTCGGTCTCAGAAACATCCATGAAGGAGCATGCTGAACCAAAAATTGGTGAACATAGGTAAAAGGTACACAGCTTATTCACTGTCTCTGTTTTCCAACTTTTCAAGGAGTTTTCAAATTTTGAAATTTTCCAAAATAAGAAGTTGATTGGGAAGGGGAAGGGTATAGCTCAGTGGTAGATGTGTGCTTAGTATGCACGAGGTCCTGGGTTCAATCCCCAGTACCTCCATTAAAATAAATAAATGAATAAATGAACAAATGAATAAATAAATCTAATTACCTCTGCCCTGCCCCTAAAAAAGAAGTTAGTTGGAGAGGAGAACAAACCAAGCTGAAAAAATTTTTAAATCCATATTAAAGATAGAAATCCAGATATTCATAATGTAAACAAGTAAAACTTTATTATAAAATGAGACTCGATCTAATTAATGATTAGTGGCTTAAGATCCAATTATCTAGGGCCATGCAACCAGATATTAGTTCTTGACCAAGTATCAATTGTAACTTTCACTATTCTGATATGATCATCTTTTTTTCTTTTTTGAGGGGAGTGGGAGTCTAATGACTAAAACCCTGGGAGTAATCAAAATATTTTTGAACTCCTAGGAAATAACTAAAATAAGCACAACAACAATAGAAACTATAAAAGTAAGTTTTAAAATAATGAATTAATGTCATCATATTGATGCTTCAGAGTAAGTTTTGAGTATTGGTGTGATGATACGTTTTGTAGCAACAGTTCACATTTTATTTGTTATTTTAGTGTTTGTGTGTCCAATTAATACTAATGTGTCCAACTAATACTGTGTCCAAGTCATACTAAAGGTGTAACTAAAGTTTAAATTAAGGGAATTAATCAGATTTGTAATCAGTGTTTAAATGCTCAAGAAAAGTGGTTTTTAGTGCCTTTTTACTAGTTTAATAAATACAGTATTGAGCACTAAAAAACAAAAATATTAAAATACAGCCTGAATTGTCAGTTGATAGATTATTAGAAATTATTTCTGATAGATCACTGTGTAATTTTGGCATATATTTTAGAAGAAGTTTAAAGAATTGAGTGACATTATTATAATAAAACTTATATTCTCTTTAACTTATTTATGTATGGTTTGTTTTGTTTTGGGGAGAGGTAATTTTATTGATTGGTCGATTGATTGATTGTACTGGGGACTGAGCCCAGGACCTCGTGCATGCTAAGTGTGCACTCTACCACTGAGCTATACCCTCACCCTATTTATGTATGTTAATCAGCACAAAATAAGGTAACAGTGGATGTTAAACTCTGTCTCATTCCAGAAACAAGGGAGACTACCCCCCCCAAAAAAAAGTCCAACATAAAAGTCCAATATGAAAATGCATTTTCAGTAAATGGTTATTTTTTAATGTTTGATAATTGTCAGCATTTATAAAATGTTTGTGTTGTTTTACTCAACTGTATACTAATAATAATTATGATGCTAACTCAACCATGAAGAATAAAAAATGTTTTTTTTAACATTCAGAGATTTTTGGTCAAAGGAAAAAAAGACATTTTTTAATTTTTAAAATTTATCTCCAAAAAAAGAAACAGTCACAATATATACTAAAAGACTAGTGAATTTTCAGTGTAGAGACCAGAACAAAGTACAGAAGCCAAACCATACAAGGGATGGCAGAAAGAATTAGGAAAAAAGACCACTCAGGATGACTTCGAACACTGGAAAGAGTATATAATGCCAAAAAGACCATAACAGAGACAGATCGCCCCTTAATAGAAAAACAGAAAACTTTATGTATGTTATAGCCAACATAACAAACTGAATGGGCTGCTTTAGGAGGTAATGAGCATCTCAATCCTGGAAGCATTCATGTAGAGGAAAAAGAGACTGATTAGGAAAAGGATTTCATTAGATAACTTCTAAGGTCACTTTGAATAAAATTCTGGGACGGAGGATCTATCTAAACTATAAAATAGATCAACATTTAGTAAGGGTACCATGAGAAGATAAAGGGGGATATCAATACCTAGAAACACCCACAAGACTACAAAACAACTGCAAAAAAATGGATCCTTCAGATTTCAAATATATGCCATCACCTGGCATTAAAATTAAGGAAAAAGTAACCCCTTCCCCAGATTACTTCTTAAAACCATAGATTTACACATAACTGGCTATGGAAATGTTATTCTAATAAAAGAGCAGTAACTAGAACATTAGAGCAAATTCAGGTTTCAATTTACAAAGCTGATCTATAAATATTTTTAAAATAATGTTAAACTTACCCCTAGTGCATTTTTATCCATGATTTTTATAGCTACCATTTCTCCAGTGAGGATATGGCAGCCAAGTTTGACCTTTGCAAAGCCACCTAAGTATGAGAAAACGTATTATGAAGAAATAAGCAAACTAACTTAAATACCACCATCAGAGCAAACTGAGGCCTCAGGCACAAACATCTTTCCATTTACTTTTATAAGGCTCTACTGATCTATATTTTCCTGAAGTTTGTGGCTCTTTCTTCCTGTTGCTTCCAAAGTGTCAGCCATGACCCTAACCTCTCCTCATCCAATGTCTAGCTAAAGACTCTTTTTTTCCATAATAGAATAGCTTTCATTTTGCAGTGAAGAAGTAGGAAAAGAGAATAAAACTCTTCAGAAATTTGTTTTATAATTAACATTGCTAGAACACAATATAAAGTTGCAGAAACAAAAGACAATATGAAATTTCGATTCAGTTTTAAAACTGTAAAAATAAGCAATTATGTCTCAAACTGGATCAAAAGCTAGGTAATTGTCTACATTAAGGTATCTAAAAGAAGCACTTCTAAAAAGAAGCTCCTGGTAGTCCCTCCCATGGTCTTCCCCATCTCAGTAAGTGGCAACTCCATTTTCCTAGATGCTTAGGCCAAACATCCAGGAGCCACCCTCAGCTCTTCTCTTTTGTCTCACCTCACATCTAACTCATCAACAAATCCCACTGGCTCTGTCTTCAAAATATATCAGTGTTTACTTTGGGGGAAAGGAGTCAGGCACTGACTGGAAATGTTCTATGTCCTGATATAAGCAGGGAACATATGGGTGTATATGTATCTAAAACTCATCAAAATTAGTACACTTTGCATATTTTATTGTGTTATGCCTCAATAAATTAAAACACACACACAAATACATGTATGTACATGTGTTTATGTGTCTATACAGAATCCCACCCCTTTCTATACAAAGAATCCCACTACCTTCAATTCTATCACCAACCAAATAACCATCATCTCCAGCATCACTTACCTAAATAATTGCAATAACCTTTTAACATCTCTCTGCTTCTGCCCTTGCCCTCTCTCAGCCAATCTTTTCACAACCAAGCAGCCAGAGTGACCCTTAAAAACAAAGGTCAGATCACTCCTTGGCTCAAAACTCTTTAATGACTTTTATTCTATATAAAATGACCTATAAGGCCTCTCCTACAACTCTCTTCTCTTGCTCCATTTTTTCTTACTAAAGTAGGTTGAAGAATTTTAAAACTACATAGGTTAGGCTAAAAAGCTCCTGGCTGCCCATACACTATACTCTCAAATAGATGATCTATCCTCTCCAAGAAAAAAATAATTACCTGTCCCAATAGTTTCATATAATTCATAGTATTTAAGAAGTTCATCATAATCTTTCATAGTCCTCCTGGAAGTTTTGCTCAAAATTAAAAAAGAACCTGTAAGACAATAATGGTACATGATCAAAAAAGGAACTATTAAGAGATTATCTCCTTCACTCTTGTAACTACAAATATAAGTAAGCCCTAGGCATATAAATGATACTGGAAAAACTGATTAGCTATATGAAAAATCAGTTCCAGATCAAGTAAAGACTTAAATAAGAAAGGTAAACCTTTAAAACTTTTAATAGGACATTGTCATCATTTCAGGATGGAAGAGGATCTCTTAAATAGATACAGAAAGTGCTAATAAAAAATATAATAACACATTGAACATTAAAATTAAGAACTTCTGCATATCCAAAGACATCATTTAAAAAAAAACCCATAATTTGCAGCAACATGGATGCTCCTGGAGAATGTCATTCTAAGTGAAGTAAGCCAGAAAGAGAAAGGAAAATACCATATGAGATCACTCATATGTGGAATCTGAAAAAAAAAACAAACAAAGCATAAACACAAAACAGAAATAGACTCACAGACATAGAATACAAACTTGTGGTTACCAAGGGGGCGGAGGGTGGGAAGAGATAGACTGGGATTTCACAATTGTAGAATAGAGAAACAAGATTATACTGTATAGCACAGCGAAATATATACAAGATCTTATGGTAGCTCACAGAGAAAAAAAAGTGACAATGAATATATATGTGTTCATGTATAACTGAAAAATTGTGCTCTACACTGGAATTTGACACAACACTGTAAAATGATTATAAATCAATAAAAAAAAAGTTAAACAAATAAATAAAAATAAAAAAACATAAATGTGAGAAAATATTTGTGACACTTATAATAATGGATTTTTATCCAGAATATATATACATTACCTTCTCTGATGCAGTAAGCTAAGTACACCTAATGTTCCTTTAACTACAGATGTGTTCCTAATGGTCTGTGGTCAGTAGGCCTTAACAAGAGCTGTTAGCACAAAAAGAATGAGAGGAAGAGCATTCCAGAAAGAGGGAATTTAGGTGCAAAGATCCCAGAGGAAGAAAAGGTTGACCATGTACTGAACTGAAACTGCTTTCAGAGGTACCAGCAAAAGGAAATGCAGATTTGGAGCTGGAACAAATGGTTAGGCATATTGGAAAGAAGAACACTGGATCTCTACCTCACACCACACACAAAATCAATTATAATAAAGACTTAAAAGTGAAAGACAAATCTTTAAAAAAATATACAGACATACCTATAGTTAGCGGTGGCAAGAGGAAGACTATGGAGACAACAACTAGGAAGGTTAAGAATTAGAAGAATACAGTTTCAGGGAAGCCAAGAAGGAAGAAAAAGCAAAACTAGTAAAAGAAAGTTTCTAGGAAGTTGATTTCTAAAAATAGAAGTGTTCATATATAGGTCAAGTCCTAGCATCTGAGTTTAGGTGCTGCAAAGTGGAGTTTTCTTTATACGGAGACATGGAATGAAGCTCTGAACCTATATAAGTACAGTTTCTCTTAGGAGCTCTTCTTCCCAGAGGCTAATATGAAAGGACAGGACTTGAGATTTCAACCTTGGGAAGAGATGCTCCCACACCCCTTAGAAAGCTGAGTAGGAATCAGAGGGGCCCAGGAAGTGGAGGTCAGTGAGTCAAGAACAAAGAATCTCCCATATAATCCAGCACAGCAGACCAAGGGCTCTGGAGTTTATAAAGGGCCTTGAGGCTAGTGATGAATTCCTCCCTTGCCTGGCCTGATTCCTGTGCACAAATCTCCCTCAGTGACCCAGCAGTGGACTAGTTATGGCAGGCACAGGGTTCAGGATCCCAGGACCTCACTGTTTCTAACACTTAGATTTGGTAAGTACACACATAGCCAATTGGGACTTGAGCAAAGTTCCACCTGGAAAGTGCAAAACTCATACATTTTAATTACTGCCTCTCAGTAGTGGAAAGCTGGTGCTACTGCTCCTTTCTTGAGCCAGAGAGTCTCCCTTCACCAACAGGCAGAGATTTAGGAAGTCTGCTGAAGGCTGTTGGGTTAAGCGGCCCGCACCATGTTCACTGCCTTCAAGTTCCCTGTCCTTCATCCTGGCTTATCCAGAGCTGAGTGACCAGCATGTTATTAAGCGTTAATAATGGTCATGACTTTGGAAAACCAAGAATATGAATTCAACCTCAGGAGTGTGGTGAGTTTATAAAGGAAAAGACAAGAGCAATAGGGAAGATCCTTACTACATTGAGGATGAGCCATCTTCTTAAACTGAGGTGAAGAAAAAAACTGAATGAAATTATCAAAAGCCCAAGAGCTACAGAATATTTTTTTCAAATATCCCTTTAAATATCCTTTTAAAATGCCTAAAGCACTCTAATTCCATGAATCATTTTATTTGGAGATAAAAGGTATGTTATCATCAGCAAGTAAAAAGCCTGCAAAAATTTGGCCAGTGAACTGAACACTGGAGCAAAAAGTTTTGGAAGAAAAAATATCAAAATCTAAGGAAAAAAAATCAGCTTTGAAAAAATAAAAAACATTTTCAGTCTCAATTATCAAAGCTGAAATAGCAAGAAAGATAAAGATCATGGCAAAAGACATTCTGATCCAAGAAATAATGAGTCATTTCCTAGGAAGAGATGGCATTGGACCAACTTAATAAGCAGGTTGAACTTTTAATCTAGCTAAACCTGCATGAATGGAGTAGGCAAACAAAAGAAGCCAAATCAGGTCCTGATACTAATGGAAAGTTGGTGATATAAAATGAAATATTCCTGCTTCCACTGGAGTGGCAAAAGTTGTCCCAGGCAAGCAGACATCACAGAGGAAATATTTATTCTCCCTGGGCACCTGAGACACAGGATTAGAAATATTCTTAACAACAATACTAACTCAGAAATCTTTTAAAGGGCATTTGTCATTGGAACAAATGTAGGAATTAAATAGAACCACACCACAAAAAGACAGGAATCACAGGACTAAGAATTTTTAAGACAGGCAAAAACAGAGGTCAACACGAGGCTAAGAAATCTTTGAGATCCTGATGAGGGAGAAGAGAAGGAATAGAAGATTAGAAATGTCAGGCTATAAATCTTGTCTAGAAAGTTGTCTGCTATAAAAGCAGGCTATAAGGTTCCTTAAAGAGCAAAGCCCCAACTAATGCAGTATTGGGATATTCAGAACACAGGTGCTAAAGAGGTAACACAAAGAGACGTTTCAAAGTTTAAAAACCACGAGACGGAAATGGACAAAAGGAAAGATGTAGGCCTTAGGAAATATAAGAATCCCAATTACCACCAGTGCACAGGCCTAAATTCCATAAAAAGGACTGGGCTATTTCAAACTACCATACTCAGAAAGAGAAAGCAACTGGTATGATGTTGGAATTCACTTCCCAGATGAGGGATATATGAGTGTCATAACCACTTCTTGATAGATTTTTCCCAAATGAGTTTGCAAGTTCCAGGTTATGGCCTCTGGTCAACTAGCAAAGATCAACTTGCACCAATATAAGACTGAATCACACATCTCCTCTTCTTCTGTCTTCCATTTTCTTATCTACCCCCTTCCCTCAAATCACACCATGTCTTTAGGTGAATAATACCAATGTGGGCCTAAATTGTATCTACTGAATCCAGGGAACATCATTTTTGCTACTGTATAAGAAAACGTGTTTATTTTGCAAACTGCTGTAATACACAACATTGTAAAATGACTATAACTCAATTTAAAAAAAAACTGCTATAATGATAGCAGATTTTACTTGGTTTTTAAATTTTCTGGATGTGGACCTGGTTCTAAAGTGCTCTGTTTACCCTCTAGAGTTTGGAAATACAGAATACAGGAAAGACTTGTGACTGGAGTAACCCAACTACTGCTAAAGGAAGTATACAATCAATGTAGAAGGCAGTCTCTCAACTATAGATAATGAAGAAGGAAACTAGACCCCAATGAAACACATGAATGTCCTTCTGAATGTGATTAAATAGAAGAATTGGAGGTATATACAATTGGGGTTTGGACCTCAGGGAAACAAGGAATTGCCTACTTAGCGGGAGGAAGTTTATCAGTACATTTTATAAGAGAGCAACAAATTGGGGGCACATTCTTATTAATATAGTATTATTTGGACTATGCTATTACCTGTTGTGTAATACATCTACCTCATCTAGTGAGCCTCGTAAGACATTGAGGCTGAGGATATTTCAAATGAGAAGTAGAATACAAATGGCTTATAATGCGGCCTTGTAATATATTTAATTAACATCCGGTCCTGCTCCCTTGCAAAGGTTTCTGGGAGCACCAACAAAGAGGCATTCATTCCTAAAGGTAATAAGGGACCAATCTGGCCATCTCCTTGGTTCACGGTAGACACACAGAAAGGACAGATCCACTGGTGAGACAAGCCCATGAAGATGCAGTAAGGGCGTTTCTGAGTTGTCACATAACACAGAAACAGAAACCAAAATATGTACAAAAAAGCTAGGAATACTGGCCTCTAGGCAAAACTCCAGGCAACTCTGAACCCCCTATTCCTTCCCCCTTCTACTACCAAAGAGAAATACCAAAGGTGAATCTCAGGAACAATTACTCATCCTAGGTGCTAGAGGCCTGATCGCTCTCCTGGGACGCCCTCCTTTGGAAGTCTCTTCACCCATTGGTTTCTGGGTGGGAGCCACTCCTTTACAGCTAATACCATTTTGTGTACACTCTCAGTGTGAGCCTCTTAAGCCACTACTTTAAGAAGGCAAAGGGAGAGGAAGGGTTTGGACTCTGAAAAGGAGGTGATAAGAAATAACACATTTCCTTTTTTACGGGACTGCCCCAGTAAGCTGAGTTGTATGAACAGAAATAACTCGAAACCCTTCTTGAACTTCTTTCCCGGAGACCGTCAGGATCATGGAAACGGGAATTCACATCAATCACAGACTCCTAGGTGGCCAATGGTTTGCCTGCACACTTCGTAGATAAGCCGGAGGCGGGTACGTTCACTATCCCCACTTAACAGAGGAGAAAACCGGGGTTCGGAGAGGTTACCGCATAGAGGGGGGCGCGCTTCTAAGGCGGGGCTGTGGTGAAGTTCCTCAGTCTCCCGTGAGCCGGAAGCACACTGGGCTCGCGCCGCCGCCCCCACGCCGCGCACAGCCGGGACCTCGGCCCTCACCCAAGGCGGGACACTGACCTGAAGGCAGAGAGCCAGGCGGGACCGCGCTGGGCAGGACTAAGGCCGGCGGTCCGGAGCAAATCTGCGAGTGCAGAGCCCCTGGGAAGACTTTGAACGGTCGGGTTCTGGCCGCTTCCGCCCGCCAAGGGACTCAAACCTCCCGCGCCGGAAGGGGCGGGGCGCGGCGGGGGCGTGGTCGCCCTCGGACCCGGAGCTGGGCTGGCTGGCCCGGGAGCTGGGTGGCCGAGTGGCCTACTGGGCGGCTGAGGCGTAACTTGGTTTTCAAACTGGAGTACTCTTCCCCCGTAGGGCCCTTGAAGATTTTCCTGGTGGCGTGGACGTACAAAATTTAAGCATAATTCAACTTTCTTAAGTTGTTTCCTAAATGGATCTGCAGACAAGACGCAGATCTCATTTTCGTCCTCCCCTTGCCCAGTGGCACTTCTCCCATCCAACAAAAAACAAGTATACCGCTTCCTCTCCAAATCTTACTAAAATGTGTTGCCACGAGGAATAAAACCCCCAGGGGCCAAATTGTCCATTAGATAACTCAAGGTACCAGAAAACACTAACCTAGCATCACAGTAGAAGTCCTAATATGTTTTACTGTTCGGTCATTATTTATGTGACTTTCATCAGCTTTATGAATTACAGTTGTTAGAAGTCGAGCGACAAGGAAAAAATTAAAAATCGTAGCCAAAGGAAAGAAAAAATATTAAGTATAAATTTATACATGTATTTTTTAATGGACTTTTTTTTTTAAAGCAGTTTAGGTTCACAGCAAATTTAAGAAGGTACAGGGATTCCTCCTAAACTCTGCCCCCACCACAGGCATAGCCTCCCTTATTATCAATAATATCCCCCACCAGAATGGTACATCTGTTACACATGATGAACTTACATTACTACCCAGACCGTAACTTAATATGAGGGTTCCCTCTTGGTGTTGTACATTTTATGGGTTTAGACAAATACATAATCAGGTGTCTCTACCATTATAGTATCATACAGAGTATTTCACTGCCCTAAAAATTTTCTGCTCTGCCTACCCATGAAGTGGAATAGTGTTATATATGTGTTTTTATCACAATAAAGTACAATACAGCACGGGACAAAAGATTTTCAAGCAAAAAAAAAAATTACACTAAGATAACATTCTTTGGAACAGAAATATAAGTAAGGAGAAAAAAGAAGGAAAACGAGCAAGTTAAAAAAGATACCGTGTATTTTGCTCGTATATTTTTTAATTGAGTGATAGTGGGTATCAAATCATTCCAGTATTTCCAATCCACTGGCTATCTTTAAAGCAGTTACAGCTTTACTTTCAGAGGTTTACAATAATCAGGTTTAAAATATATATCTACAATAAGGGGGGAAGATATAACTCAGTGGTAGAGTGCATGCGCAGCATGCATGCGGTCCTGAGTTCAATATTCAGTACCTACATTTAAACAAACAAACAGACAAACAAACAAACAAACCGAATTACCTCCCGCCCCAAAGTTTACAATAATTCAAAACTTACAACCTTTGTAACTATTCAAAATTATGATCGATGTTTATAACCCAACTTCAAACAGTTGAAAAGGGCTGGCTTTTGAAGATGGCACGGCTCTAAAAAGTTTGGAAGCGGTGCCAAGGAAACTTCGTGCAACTTTGGTCAGGAATCAGGATTATTAAGACCTCAGCGATTCACCGCTGCTAAAATGGCGTGGCCCAGCCAGGGCCCCCCATTAGGAGCTAGAGTAGCCGTCTCTATGGTCGAGCAGACTTAGAGCGGTTCCCTTCTTCTCCACGCAGTGGGGCTGCGCATGAGCTGTAGTCTCAGCGTTGGAAAGATGGCGGAGGGACAGCAAGAGAAAGCCTCCCTTTGGTTCCAGAAAACTTCCTGAAGGAGAGGAAGGTTTATCAGACCCTCGGAGTCTCCCAGGCAAAGCAGGAGCTTTTTGCAAAAGAAGGAGCAGAGGAAAGGAAAAGCTCAAGTTTGAGCGACTAGAATGGGTCTTACATGATTCCTGGCGGCAACTACGGGACAGGGTGTGCCTCAGACGACTGCTAGTGAAACCTCGCGGCTTGGAAGTGCTAGATAAACATTCCCTGGCCTTTGTTGTATGCATCCAGAGGATTAATGGGGTGAGTTTACTGGTGCAGAGGACTGTTACAAGACTCGCTTGAATGAGATTTTTGGTGGTGTCTATTGTAAGACAACGGGGTGGCCGGTTGGTGAGCCAGTGACATGCGGGTTGGTAAAAGAATACCAGAGATTAAGTATAAGAATAGAAAGGAGTTTATTAGGGTACACTGTTGTAGGCAATAGTGGGACACACAGGCGAGGGGTGCCTGTGTGAGCTCCTAGGGCTGGTTATTGGGGCCTTTTATAAGGTCGGGTCACAAGGTGCCTGGTGCACAAGTCTCTGACTGGGTGTAGCTGAGGTCAGCTGTTTAGGGCAGTGGGGTTTGACTCTTATAAAGTGGGCTGAAACAAGCCAGCCTGAGCTATTGTGAGATTAAGCATTACCTAGGGCTGTTAGTTTGTTAAGGGAAACACGCCCAGTAAAGAATGTCAGCCATCTGAGAGCCTAGGAATGGGGGTAGTTGGACTTTGAAGGACATCAGTTGGCCGAACAGTGTCTTTGGGAAAGTAACTCTTCAAACCATAAAAAATGCTTCCTACGGTGGAAACTTCTGTGACCTGGGAATTTCCAAATCTGAAGTCTGTTGGAGAAGTCATCTTGAAACATGGACAAGCCAAGGTCAAGAATAAAATCATCCCTCTAACAGGCAACACAGTGATTGAGCAGCACCCGGGGAAGTTTGGTGTCATTTGCTTGGAAGACCACATTCATGAAATTTCCTTCCCGGCCAAGAATTTTCAGGTGATCTCAGGGTTCTTGTGCCCTTTCCAACACTCCTTGGCCTGTCACACTGTCAACAATAGAGTGGGCTTCCTCGGGGAAGTGGCTTCATCTGGCTATCAAGGTGAACGCGTCACACAGCTCACTCACCAGCTGAACTAAACCCAGAATATATGAAATCACAGTGCATTGGATGCATGTGTTTTTTTGTTTTTGGAATTGTTACCCAGTATCTTCAAAGTAGTTTATTTTCTGCTGTATCTTCAAACTGGAAGGCAAGTTTCATGGAAAAGATGGTTCATGGCAGGCACCTTTCATCCCACCCCAGTTCCAAGGATGAGTTCCTGTGTGTTTTCCACATTGGCCCCATCCACCTCTGAAACCAGCAAAGGACTTGTGCCAGGGAGAAGGGAGTCCTGCTTTGTCACATCTTCTATCCTCGGGTTTAATGTTGGTGAATGAATACCCAAGCATGAATACAAGACAGCAGTGGACCAACCCCAGGGGCATACTTGAACCTGGGAGTTCCGAGGGCCTTGTTTGGGAAAGAATTTGAAATACAATAAGAAAGAAGAGCACAAAAAGCAATACTCAGATGTCTCTGCTGTGAGTCTGTGTTCTAACTTCAGTGACAGCTTTGTGAGTTCTCAGACTTGGCTGACTCTGGGTGTATCTGGTGGTTTCCTTATCCTTGCCTGCAACTGACTTAGTACTTTTCTCTAGCTAAGGATTTTAACCTTTTCTTGGATCTATGAGAAGGGAAGGCCCCTTTCCCCAGGGAAACATGAAGAAACTCCAGTTTTTTTCTTGGAAGTTTAGGGTGTTTGTAGACCCTACCCAGAGACCCTTTTGTGAAGAAGTTCTTCACTATCAGGATTGGTCACCCAGGCCCTGACCTTGGTCTGGTTCCATCTCCTGGGGAAGTCTAAAAGTTGCCAAGGTAGTTTTTTCCCTTAAGCCAAATGGGTGTTTCCTATTAAGAACACAGCAGTAGATTGCTTAGTCCCTCTGCCATCAGGGAAATGCCTGCCATTTATTTCTGCTGAGCTTCGAGATGGAATTTTCTGGTTTCCCTGATGATCAGTTCTCTTCCTAAAACCCAAATCAGGAAAGAATGAACCATTTTCTTGACTTGGCATAAATGAAATTAGTGCTATTTGGTCTTTTAGGCCCCAGGCAAGCAGGTTAATTGGACCCTTTCCTTCTATATTCTAGACTCCGGAAGTATTGCCTCCTACCCTGCAGGTTATGATGTGGACCAGCAGTAGGGCTTAGATCTAAAAAGTGGAGGTCTGATCTTGCTTCTGTTTGTCACCAGTGTCCACCCCTAAATGGGCTTCCCTCTGCTCCTGTCACTTACTTAGTGGCCTCAACATGCCATCTGAGCAGTTGATGAGGGTGTGCCAGGCCCAGCCTAAGAACTGAAAACATGCTTAAATATTGCGTCCCCTGATCCTTTAAGATCAGCTCTGCTGTAGTTTGCGTTCACGGGCCACTCAAACATAGCTGTGAGACTGAGTTGGAGGTATTAATGCCTTAAAATGTGCCAGATTATAAGGTAATTAAGTTAGTTGGTTCAAGAGTTAACCTGCCAGAATTAGATGTTACAGATGTTACTCTTACACTGTAAAGCATTGTGAAATCAGATTACTTCAAAATGATGTATCAAAAAGTCATGAGTGGGGGAGGGTATAGCTTAGTGGTAGGAGTGCTTGCCTAGCTTGGATGAGATTCTGGGTTCAATCCCCAGTATCTCGAGTGAAAAAACAAATAAATATATCTAATTACCTTCTCCCCACCAAAAAAAAAAGTCATGAGAAAAGAGAAGTTGTGAGTGTGGAAGCCTAGGGTTTATATCCCAGATCTGTCTTAAACTAAATATGAGATTGTTTACACTCTTGCCTGTAAAATGGGGCTAATATAATCTATCCTGTCTGCCTCACATGGTTAAGAATACTAAGCAAAATAACATTTTTTAATTTAGAATTCTATATAAATAAGAGGTTGTACTTTTTTAAATTATGACAGAATTTAGATATCTACTTAAAATTTTTCAAAATTATGTTGAGTGTACATATTCAAAAGAGTTTGAATATTACTGAATTAAGGAGAGTAATTATGCTGCAAGACAAAACTGTCCGATACAAGGAGGCAGGGCTCTGAGCTGTGAGGACTGACCTGAAAGAAGTGCCTGACCCTCTGTGGACCTATTTCCTCAAATGGACAATAAGGAGATTGGATATGATTCTGCTGCTCCCTGTTTCTTGAGTCATTACCTGGGTGGGTCAAGCCATTTGAGATGTAACATCTCTACCAATAATAGCAGCATTAGCAACAATGATAAAAACTGACTACAGGTTTTTTGAACAATTAATGTGCACTTACATGCATCATCTCATGTCTGCCCCTCTCACACAGGGTAATTTGTGCTGTTCATTTTCTCATCAGTTACTGGTGTCTACACTATGGCTCACCCCATTCAGGGCAATGCCAGAGAAAGGAAGAGAAGAGATGTGGCTTCTGGCCAAGGAAGCTCAAAGACACAAGAGCCAGATCCACAGACAACCAAGTCTGATAGAGGACCAAATGGAAGCACTAAACAAAGTGCACTCAGCCATGCAGGTTGGAGCTCAGAGAGGGGAACAATTATTTCTGACCGGGGGATTGAAGTATTTTGTACTGGAGTTAGGCCTTGAAAAAAAAGGGAAAATTTGACAAGGGAAGAGCATTCCCCAGACAGGGGAAGCTCTGTGCAGAAGCACAGAGACAAGAAAACACAAGTCTCCTGGGAGAAAGGTATGTTGGGTGGAGCACAGGAGACAAGGTGTGGTAGGAAGGAAGAGCCAGTAAGCAGGGAGCCCTTTGTGAAGGGCCTTGTGTGCTGGGCTGGGGTTGGGAGGGGTGCTGACCAGGAAAGGGAGATGAGGAGATGCGTTTCAGAGAAAGTTCAAGCAGCCACTCTGCCAGCATAGCAGTATCCGGGCCTGGCAAGGCAGGGTGAGAGATGTGCTTCTCTGGTGGTGGAATGAATGCCTGAGTGTCTGTCAGTGCTGTGTGAGGCTGAGTCATCATGGGGACAGGAAGCAGTCTTCAGTTCATTCATAGCGATGCTATTTCCTTTCCGAGGCCGTCCAGATTAGCACACCTCAGGCTGCAAACCATGCCTTGATTCTTATATGCAAGCCAAGATAAAATGGGAAGCCACACAAAATTAAGTTTTTGGCCATAGTCTTGCTAGAAAAGGAGATAGCTCCAAAACACCTGTTAAAAATACTTCAGGGAAAAAAAATACTTCAGAAATTTGAATTTGAAAACGACTTTGGGAGTTTGTTAAATTTTTTAATTTTGATAATTAAATTGTGGTTGCGTAAAAGAATGTCCTTGTTCTTAGGAAAACACGGTGGGGATAGGGAAGATTGACGATGATGATAGGACAAAATGTAGAATAAGTGAATCTGGGTGAAGAGTACATGGGAGTTCCTTGTTCTGCTCTATTCTTGCAAACTTCCAATAAGTTTGAAATTATTTCAGAATTAAAAGTAACCAAAAATGTCAGCAATATGTTTCTTAATTCTGTTTAATCCCTTAGTGCCTACCACAGGATCTTGACATTACTGTAAATAACAATGAATTATCTCTTGAGTGCTATTCTCTCCTAGACACTGTACTATGAGTTGCATACACATTATTTTTAATCCTGAAGAGTAGGTATTCTTACTCCCATTTTACAGATGAGGAAACTGAGGCTCAAGAAGTTTAGCTATCTGGTAAGAATAAGAACCAGGAATCCAAAAACCAGGATTTTTCCACTATAGTTCTCGGTTAATGTTAGCTGAATGAAATATAAGGGAAGTTTGAACAATTTAAGGTACCATTCAAATATAAGGGACTTTATGAATTAATGAGAATGATGATGAACACTCTTATCTAAAAAGCACCATCATCAATAGGCAAAGGCTAAATATTATACAGTGGAATACCATGCAACCCATTTTTCAAAAGAATTAGGTAAGTATTCTGCCTTTAGGGTTGACAGATAAAATGGCAACATACTAGGGACATATTTATACTAAAAAAAAATCCATTATTTATCCAAAATTCAAATTTACTGATCATTTTGTATTTTTATTTGCCATATCTGGCAACCCTAAATGCCATGGAAAGATGTTTGTTTTTCAAGTGAACAAAATAAGCTACTGACATAAACAAATAGCAAGCCCCATTTTTGCTTAGAGAAATATGTAAGCATAGGAAAATGTCTAGAAAGGTATACTTTATTATAGTGTCAACATTCCCTCAAGAAAATGGAATTCGGATAAGGCATGGAGAAAAGACTTAGTTATTACTTTCTATACTACTATATTGTGTGTATTTTTAATTGAAATCTTCATTGAGATAATATAGATTCATATGCAGTAGTAAGAAATAATGCAGGTATCTCTTGTATCAGTTTCTCTCTAAACTGGGGGGAAAAAAAAAACTTTTTTCTGTACTACTACTTAGACCAAACACTTCTGACACCAGCTGGGTGTCTGCAGTTCAATTCTGACTCTCTACCTGAAGTTAGCATTAGACCCCACCAGTTAAGGACTCACTCCGACAAAACTGCCCCCACTTCAGATCCCAATCTGGAGTCTAGGCCTCCTGTACTTCTGACCAAATAGCTATAAATCAAAGTTTCCCATGATCTCCTCCTCAAGTTCCATAATCTGATAGAGCAGCTCACACAACTCTGGAACATGGTTTACTTAGTACGTTACTAATTTATTATTAGAGTATACAACACAGGAACAGCCAAACAGAAGAGGTGCATAAGGCAAGATTTATGGGAAGAGGTGCAGAGCTTTCATGCCCTTTCCGGGACCATCGCCCTCCCAGCACCTTGATGTGTTCAGCAACCTCTCCGAATACTTCAGTTAGGGTTTTTCATAGAAGCTTCACTATGTGGGCATGATTGATTAAATTTTTGGCCATTAATGACTAAGTCAACCTCCAACCTCTCTCCTTTCTGGATGTTGGGGGAGTGGGGCTAAAATTTCCAACACCGTAACCACATGGTTGGTTTTCCTAGCAAAAACCAGCCCCTATCCTTAGAGGCTTTCCAGGAGCCTCCAGCCACTAGTCATCTCACTAACATACAAAAATATACTCACTGCTTCAGACATTAAAGGGTTTTTTGGTGGAGGTGGGGAGTAATTAGGTTTAGTTGTTTATTTTTTTTTTTTATTGAAGTATAATCAGTTTACAACGTGTCAGTTTCTGGTGTACAGCATAATATTTCAGTCATACGTGTACATACGTATATTCGTTTTCATATTCTTTTTCACTGTAGGTTACTTCAAGATATTAAATATAGTTCCCTGTCCTATACAGTATAAACTTGTTGTTTATCTAATTTATATGTAAGAGTTAGTATCTGCAAATCTCAAACTCCCGATTTATCCCTTTCCACCTCCTTCCTCCCAGTAACCATAAGTATATTTTCTATGTCTGTGAGTCTATCTCTGTTTTGTAAATAAGTTCATTTGTCTTTTTTTCAGATTCCACATATAAGCGATATCGTATGGTATTTGGTTTCTTTTTCTGGCTTACTTCACTTAAAATGACAATCTCCAGTTCCATCCATGTTGCTGCAAATGGCATTATTTTATTATTTTTTATGGCTGGGTAGTGTTCCATTTTATAAATATACTGCAACTTCTTTATCCAGTCATCTATCAATGGACATTTAGGTTGTTTCCATGACTTGGCTATTGTAAATAGTGCTGCTCTGAACATTGAAATGCCTGTACCTTTTTGAATTAAAGTTCCCTCTGGATATATGCCCAGGAGTGGGATTGTAAGTCTTTTTAGTTTTTTAAGAAATCTCTATGTTTTCCACAATGGTTGCACCAAACTACATTCCCACCAACAATGTAGGAGGGTTCCCTTTTCTCCACACCTTCTCCAGCATTTATTGTTTGTGGACTTTTTCATGATGGCCATTCAGACTGGTGTGAGGTGATACCTCAGTGTAGTTTTGATTTGCATTTCTCTGATAATTAGTGATATTGAACATTTTTTCATGTGCCTATTGGCCATTTGTATGTCTTCATCGGAGAAATGTTTGTTTAGGTCTTCTGCCCATTTTTGGATTGGGTGGTTTGTCTTTTGTTATTGAGTTGTATGAGCTGTTCATGTATTCTGGAAATTAAGCCCTTGTCAGTCACATCATTTGCAAATATTTTCTCCCATTCTGTAGGTTGTTCTTTTGTTTTATTTATGGTTTCCTTTGCTGTACAAAAGCTTATAAGTTTACTTATGTTCCATTTGTTTATTTTTGCTTTTGTTTCTATTGCCTGGGTAGACTGCCCTAGAAGAGCATTGCTAAGATTTATGTCATAGAATGTTTTGCCTGTGTTCTCTTCTAGGAGGTTTATCATGTCTTGTCTTATGTTTAAGTCTTTGATCCATTTTGAGTTTATATTTGTGTATGATGTGAAGAAGTGTTCTAACTTCATTGATTTACATGTTGCTGTCCAGCTTTCCCAATACCAGTTGCTGAAGAGACTGTCTTTTCTCCGTTATATATTCTTGTTTTCTTTGTCAAAGATTAATTGACTGTAGCTGTGTGGATTTATTTCTGGGCTCTCTGTTCTGTTCTATTGATTCATATGTCTGTTTTTGTGCCAATACCATGCTGTTTTCATTACTCTAGTTCTGTAGTATTGTCTGAAGTCTGGGAGGGTTATTCCTCCAGTCCCGTTCATTCTTTTTCTTCAGTATTGCTTTGGTAATTCTGGGTACTTTGTGATTCCATGTAAATTTTAGGATTATTTGTTCTAGTTCTATGAAAAATGTTGTGGGTAATTTGATACGGATTGCCTTAAATCCATAGATTGTTTTGGGTAATATGGCCATTTTGACAATATTAATTATTCCAATCCAAGAGCATGGGATATCTTCCCATTTCTTTAAATCATCTTTAATTTCCTTAATCAATGTTATATTGTTCACAGAATGAGTTTGGGAGTATTCTGTCCTCTTCAGTCTTTTGGAAGAGTTTGAGAAGGATCAGTATAAGTTCTTTGTATGTTTGGTGGAATTCCTCAGTGAAGCCATCTGGTCCTGGAGATTACAGAGGTTTTAAGAGCTGTGTGCCAGGAAAGGGGGAGTGGGGAGGGCAGACACCAAATATATATTTCTTATTATATCATCACCCCAATGGTAACATTTTGCAAAACAAATTCATCCAAGTTGTTGCATGTATCAATAGTGCATTCCTTTTTATTGCTGAATATCATTCCATGGTTGGATTTACCACAGTTTATTTAACTATTCACCTGTTGAATGACATCTGGGATGATCACAGTTTGGGACTATTACAAATAAAGCTGCTATAAACATTGTGTGCAGGTTATTGCATGTATATTTAAGCTGTTTTTTAGATCTAAAAATAATAGGCTATATAAAAATGTTCATTTCAGACTGTGACACTTGCTAAAAAAACTAAGCAGGGATCGGGATAGAAAGTGTTGTGGAGAGATAGTTGCTATTTTGATTTATTTATTCACTTTTATTGAGGTATAGTTGATTTACAATATTAGTTTCAGGTGTCCAACATAGTGATTCAGTATTTTTACAGATGTACTCCATTAAATGTTATTATAAGGTAAAGGCCATAATTCCTTGTGCTATACAATATATCCTTGTTGTTTATCTATTTTATACATAGTATTTTGTATCTCTTAATCCTGTATCCCTATCTTGCCCCTCCCCCTTCCCTCTCCTGACTGATAATCACTAGTTTGTTTTCTGTATCTGTGAGTTTATTTCCATTTTGCTGTATATAGCAGCACTATTTATAGTAGCCAAGTTATGGAAGCAACCCAAGTGTCTATCAACAGATAAATGGATAAAGAAGATATGGTACACATATTTACAATGGAAAATTAGGAAATAGTCAGCATTAGGAAATAGTGAGCTATTTAAAAAAAATGAAATTCTGCCATTTGCAGCAACATGGATGGACCTAGAGAATATTATGCTTAGTGAAAGAAGTCAGACAAAGACCAGTATTGTATGATATCCACTTTTATGTGGAATGGAAGCAGTGAAACAAATAAATGTATATAGCAAAACAGAGAGCTGCTGTTTTTGATAAGGCCATCTAGAAAGGCCCCTCTGAGGAGGTGACAGGAGAGCAGAGGTGTGAGGGGTGAGAAATAGAGAGCTATGTGAAGATAGGAAAGGGCATTCCAGAACAACGGAGACAGGCTCTGAGCAGGACAAGGCTTGGCATATTCAAAGAAGGCCTGTGTTGCAGGGACGGTATAGCTCAGTGGTAGAGTGCATGCTTAGCATGCACGAGGTCCTGGGTTCGATCCCCAGTATCTCCATTTAAAAAAAAAAAGGTCCGTGTGGCTGGAGCAAAAGGAGCAAAGGAGAGGGGCTGGCAGTAAGGTGGAGAGGGGGATCCAGCAGATTGCATAAGGCCTTGCAGCCCAAAGAAGCACTTCAGACTTCATTCCAAGTGTGATATAAAGTCACACTTGGGGAGTGACAAGATCTGGTTTACATTTTTTAAAGATCAGAAGGCAGATGTGTAGGGAATCAACTGGAAGAGGGAAGAATTTAAGCAGTAAGTCAGGAAATCTACTGCTGTCCAAGTGGTTGGTGGTGGCTTGGCTTTGGGTGACAGTAGTGGATGGTGAAAAGTTGTTGGAATATTGAATATATTTTGAAGGAAGAACCTTCTCGGGGAGTGAGAAGAGAAGAGTCAAGGATAACTCCAGGGTTTTTGAGCTGGGCAACTGGTGAATCATGATGCCATCAATTGAGATGGTTATATATAGAAGAAGAGGTGGGAGGAGGTCTGGGATCAAGCATTCTATCTGAGGCTTGTTAATTTTGGAATGGCGAGTAGGCAGCTAGATATGTGATTCTCGAACTCTGGAGATAGGCTGAGACTACAAACAGACTGGGGAGTCATTTGTGTAGAGGTGGTGTTCAGGCTCCAGGACTAGATGAGGTGAGTAGGAAGAGATGGAGAAGAGGTTTTTGAATTGAACACTGGGACATGCCACCACGATGTGGCCAGGAAGAGAAGAAGTGGCTGAGAAGGTATAAGGACGAGCACATGGTCACTGGGAAGCCTGGGGAGGTAGTGCTTCTAGGAGTGCGTCAAAAGCTGCCAGGAAGTTATGGAGGAGAACTGAGAGTTAACCATTCTCTAGTGAAGGTGGAAACCGGTGATAACCTTTCAGTGAAGCGCTTCAGGGCTTGCCTCACTGAAGTGAACTGAGGAAAAAGTGAAAGGTAAGGACGTGAGTGAACAGTATGAGAGAATCCCAGCAGGAAACACATGCTGGGGGTTTTAAGAGGCACCTTTTGGGGGGGGGGAATAATTAATTGAAGACCTTGTGCATGCTGAGCAGGCACTCTACCACTGAGCTATACCCTCCCTGCCTTAAGAGGCATCTTAATGAAGATATTCTTCACTGAGGTAGGTGGAGTAAGAGTACTGAAGGGGATGTTGAGACTCCCAGGGAATAGAATAGCTGGGAGCTGAGGCAAGAGAAGAAAATTGTATTAACTGAAGCTGGGTGAAAAGCCAGGAGGAGAGGATGCCTGGCAGAGCAGTTGCAGTTGAGGGAAACAGCACAGGGAAACACAGCCAAGCAGGGAGAAGCACGAAGGATAAATTGGTCTGAATTCAACTGGAAGCTATTGGAAACCAGCAGGTAAGGCAGTCTGGTGATAGAATTCATGGAAGCCAGCTTCCCAGGGCAGGGATGGGTTTAGAATGGATACGGGGATGGAAGGAAACAGGACAAAGTCAGCACAGCCGTGAGCCCGCGATGGGGGGAGAGGACAGCAAGTACAGGTGACTCCAACACAAACCAAAAGGGAATGTAGGAGGCAAAGAATTGGTTAAGAGAACAAGTGTAGATATTAAATCCCAGTCTCACAACTGTTTTACCTTGGATACTGTTATTTAATATTCCTGGGGTTGTGAGAATTAAATGAGATCATGAATATAAGGTTCTTGGGCTAAATAAATTGTAGCTATTATTACATGCTATAAATGTGCTATGAAGACATAACATTAGTTTATTTTAAAAGTATCTTTAAAGAATCATGTTTAGAATGTCAGGGATTAACTCAAGTGGTAGAGCGCATGCTTACGCGTGAGGTCCTGGGTTCAATCCCCAGTACCTCCATTTAAATAAATAAATACATACATACATACATACATACATACATACATACAAACCTAATTACCTACTCCCCCAAAATTTTTCTAACTACTATGTTTAAAAATCATGATGATTTAATGTAGGTTCAATAAGGAAGATAAACCCACCTTCCAGAATCTCCCACAGTGCTGGACATTGGTGGTTCAGTGGTAGAATTCTCCCCTGCCAGAATCTCCCAAAAAGTGTTTCTTGTTTTACTGCCTGAACCTGTGGCTATGCGTGCCATTACCACCTGGTGGCAGCATACCCCAGACCATGGGTTTCATTGTTGGGAGAGCTGACTCCTTTTAAAAGGTTATGGACAGAAAGACAACTGAACATTATGGGCCTCCCGATAAAGTACACAGCACCATTTTTGAAGTAGCCTTGCCAAAAAAGCAAACCTGAATGCAATTAAGGCTCTGGATCTAACAACCAATTTACAGAAAATACAGGAAAGAAAAAGCCAAGTTAAACAACCACATGAGGATGCAAAGCAGCAAAACCAGAGTATGGAAATCTCTACGAAACAAACACCTTGCTTTCTTTTTAAAGAGAAAAAAGGGGGGGGGGGGAGAAAGGCTGGAAGAGGAATCTTTAGATTAAAAAACTAAAAAAAAAAAAAAAAGACTGGAGATACAAATTGACATCACAATGAAAAAGCACTCAGGAGAATATGAATGCTAACTGGATTTTTGGATGACATTAAGGAATCACTGTTAAATTGAGAGAGTGTTGATCTGATGGTTATATTTTTCCAGAGGATGTACTTTAATAACTTTTAAAACAAAAATACATATTGAAGTAGAGGTGTAATGGTAAGATGTCTGATATTTACTTCAGAATAATCTGCAGGGAGCAAGGAGAGGAGGAGATGGATGAGGAGGTGAAAACAAAATTGGCCATGAGTTAATTATTGTTGAAGTTGAGTAGTGGTACTTGGAGGTTCATTATATCCTTGTGTTATGGACTGTATGTGTCTCTCTAACGCCTGTGTTGAAGCCCTAACCCCCAGTGTGATGGTATTACGCAGGGGACTTTGGGGAGGTCATTAGATATAGATGAGATCTTGAAGGTGGAGCCCATGATGGGATTAGTGCCCTTGTAAGACCAGGAAGAGACCAGATCTCCCTGTCTCTGCCATGTAAGTGTGTAGAAGGAGGATGTCATTTGCAAACCAGGAAGCGGGCCTTCACCAGAACTTAACTATGCTGGCACCCTGATCTCAGACTTCCTAGCCTCCAGAACTGTGAGAAATAAATGTCTGTTGTTTAAGCCACCCAGTCTATGGTATTTTGTTAGGGCAGCCAAAACATGGTATTTGTGATCAGCAACATATCTGTCACAGGGAAGCTTTTTAAAAATGCAGGCCCCACCCCAGACCCATGAGTCAAAATTGCAATTTAACTAGCTCCCCAGGTGAATCATAGGAACACTAATGCTTGAGAAGCATTAAATTACGTTATTCTTTCAACTTTTGTGTATGTTTGAGATTTCCATAGTAAAAATACAAAAACTAAGAAATTATAAAAAGAAAATTAATATTGTATAGCAAATACTACATCAGAGATGCTCAGTAATCGGTTGAGGTGTGTCAGATGCTGCCCAGATAGCAGATATTTCCAATTTTATTATCAAAAATAAATATATCATAATTTCAGTGTGTTATGATTAAAACTACAGCACATATCAACATAGTTAATCTTTGCAAAAAGCCTTTAAAGTAACCTTTGTTACAGATTTCAGGGATGAGTAAAATAAAGTTTAGAGAGACCAAGTGACTCATCCATGATCTCACAGGTTTTAAGTGGAAAAACCAGGACTTCCAACTCCAAAACCTCTTCTCTTTCTCCCACTACACCACAATTTTAGGAATTGAAATGTGTCCCAGGCATTTGTACTGTATTTTATGTAATTTGGTTTGGGTTTTAGTCTTTCATGTGTCTATTTTAAAAGTTTCTTCTTATAACATGGCTTGTTGGGCCACAGTTATTTTTACTTCCCACTTTGATCTCGACTGACATTCTGCTGGGAATATCGTGCACCTCTGGCTTTTAAATCTTACTTTATTCAAGAGACAATTATCTCAATCCTTGAATTTATCTCATTCACAGGATCTTGAAACTTGAGGACTAAAATGACTGAGTTACGAGAATGGCATCAGTGTTTCATGAATTTGTCTGTATGTTGAAATCAGTTGGGAAACTTTAAAAATTCCTCATGGTTAGAGTTTCTGAGGGAGGGACCCAGGCATAAATTCCCCAGGCAATCCCAGTGGAAGGTCTAGTTTGAGAGCCAGTGATCTAGCTATTCTCATTGGAAGCAATGCTACCTAGAGAACACTTTGGAAATTTGTGGGGGAACTTTGATTGTCAAAATATTAAGAATGGCTAAAACTTAATAAGTGCTGGTGAGGATGCAAAGAAACTGGATCACTGATACTTTGCTGGGGAGAATGTAAAATGGTGCAGCTGCTCAGAAAAAGAGCCAGGTGGTTTCTTTTAAAACCAAAAATGGATTTAACTACGACCCAACAATTTCACTCTTGGATATTTATCTCAGAGAAATGAGAATTTATTTTCACACAGAAGCATGCCCATGAATGTTCACAGCAACTTTATCCACAATAGCCCTCAATTGGAAACTACCCAAGTGGCTTTCAATAGATGAATGGTTAAATAAGCTGTGGTACATCCATATCATATGGAATGGCTAATTTTATGTGTCAGCTTGGTGATCCACAGGGTGCCCAGATTAAACATTGTTCCTGAGTGTGTCTGGATGAGATTAGCATTTGAATTGGTGGGCTTGAAGTAGATTACCCACCTCCCAATTTGGGTGGGCAACATCCAATACATTGAGGGCCTAAATAGAACAAAAGGCAGAGGGAGGACAAATTCACCCTTTTTTTCTGGCCTCACTGCTTGAACTGCTAGAATATCTCATCTCTTCTATCCCTGGAGTAGGATTTACACCATCAGCTCCCCAGGTTCTCAGGCAGTTGGGACTCTGACTGAATTACACCCTCAGCTTTCCTGAGCCTCCAGGGTCTCCAGATGACAGATTATGAGAGTTCTCAGCCACCATAATCCCATGAGCCAATTTTCCTCATAATAATCTCTCTCTCTCTCCATATATATATATATACACACACATAGTATACACACACACACATATACATCTCTCTCTATATAATACACACACACACACACATATATATACGCATGCCCCTGTATATATATATCTCCCTTGTTTCTGTTTTTCTGTCTCTGTCTCTTTCTCTCTCTATAGAGAGAGTGTGTGTGTGCTGGAGGAACTGGAGACATGTACCTATGAGACATGGATTTCAGGATAAGCATGAACCAGCAACTGCTGTGTGCTGGTCCCCAGCTTTGTGAAGGACAGTGTCTGATGTTCTCTTAGCCCCACCTCACCACTGTATGTTGCATGTGTGAAGGGAAGACCATTGTCCTTGTTCACAGCCCTCTGCATCTGAAGAACTGCACCTGGGGAGATTCCTTCACAGCTAGACCCGATTTAGACGACACGAGCCTAGACTTCAGACCAAAGCCTTAATGGAATAAGACTTTTGGGGGAGGGTGTGATTCTATTTTACACATGGGAGAGATGTGAATTGTTGTGGCCAGAGGAGTGACTGTGGTAGATTGTCTCCAAACACAGCTTTCATCCATTCCTTCCCTTGCTGTACACACATGCCATTTCTCTGTCAAGAGGTAAAGTCTACTTCCTCACCTCTTGGATCTGGCCTGACCTTGAGACTTGCTTTGGCCAAAAGAATATGGCAGAAGTGTCACTGGGCCTATCCTTTAACAGAACTGGTTTGATGTCCTCTTACAAGCCATCCAGCATGTATGAATGAGACTCACCTGAGACCACCATCCCTGTGAGGAAACCTAAGGTAGCCATGTTGGGGGAAAAGACTGTGTGGAGGAGCACTGAGGCTCCTACAGCTGCTGAGCTGCCAGCTGAATGCACCTGAGTGACCCAGCCTTTGCCATGTGGAATAGAAGCACCACCTCGCCAAGCCTGAACTTAATTCCTGACCCACTGAGTCCTGAGAATAATATATTATTGTTTTGACCACTAAGTTTGGGGGTGTTTGTTAGGCAGCAAGAAAGCTATTCTCAATAGCTCAAGGCATCCCCTGCAGGAGAGCAAATACTACTACCTTTAATAAAAAGTACAGGTACCTTTTATAGGACAGATTTTCCAAAATGTATATATAAACGTAAACATCAAATTTCAACGTATTTTGCATCGCCCCTAAAACTCTGACAAATAGACAGCAAAGCAAGTCAACTTTGCAACAAGAGAGCTTTAAATAACTGAGCCATTTCCAGTTACTGTGATGGACATGCAAACTATGATCTAAAGGACCATGGGCCTCACCAGACTTCCAGGCCAAGACAGGACTCCATATCAACACATTAATTCCAGCCAGGGAAACAGGACACCAAAGGAATTACAGAGAAAGGCCTGACAAGGCTGTTTGCTCAGCCTTATGAAATTCTTTTGGCCACTCCCCTGGCTGTACTTTGTACCAGACCACCCATGTGGATACACATCTCATTGCAAGCCTGCCTGGAAACTGGAGAGAAGCCACAGCCACATCAAAAGCACTAAAAACGAAGTACTCTTGAGTCCTCTCCAAATCACAGGTACCATTTAGGACTACAACAGCCTGAAAGGGAACTCCTAAGTTTTCACTGCTCTGTAGTGGTTTTCACCTGGAAAGAGAAGTGACATCCATAACTAAGTAAGAGATACCCACCGTGAAGTGTTCTTGGAGAACTGTATGGGTAGGCAGGATAATTAACCCCAGGACAAGCTGTGTAAACCAGGAAACCTCAGGACAAACCCTGCCTTTGGATTCCTTGCAGTCTTTACCTTACCTGCAATGGAAGTTTGCTGCTGCCTACCAGGAAGATCTTCCTTCCCCCCACTCGCTTTCTCCATCATATAGTGATGATGAACAGCAGTTATCCCTAGGAAGGCATATTCTTGGTCTGATGAATGCTTAACTATGAATATGTGGATTTGTCTATTCCGAAAGATGAGAATACAATGAAGAAAGCAGCCCCTCCCTAATAAAACACTGGAAATCATGCAGGCAAAATATCAGTCATCAAAAAAATCTAGCATTTCACTCATCTACACAAATACTGTAATGTTTTTTATAAGAATTCTAAATATTTTATTGGACAAATAACATTTCTTTCAAATCAATGTTATGATTTCAAAAAGTCTTTTAAAAAAATAAAACAAGACTTTTTATATTGGAAAATTTGAAATATATGCAATGGACAGAATAGTATAATGAACCTATACACTCATCACCAAGCTACATTTATCAACTCACAGTCAGTCTGGTTTCATCTATACCCCTGCCTATTACCCTCCTGCCACATATTTGGAAGCACACCCCAGTTATTATATCTTTTCATATAAATGTTTAAGAATGCATCTCTGAAAAATAAGAATATTTTAAAAATATAACCACAATGCCATTTTCACATGTAAAAGTAAAACTTCCTTAATAGAATTAAACATCCAGAGTACACATTTCCTTGATTGTCTCATTTTTTTCCAGTTTGTTCAAATCAGGAGTCAAAGTATAAATTCAAGATCTATACTTTGTAACTGGTTGCAGTGTTTCTTAAGTCTCTTTTTATATATATTGGATTTTTCTTATCCTTTTTCCCTTGTGATTTTTTAAAGAGAAACAGGCTCATTTATTTATAGAGTTTTGTAGTCAAATAGCCTTTTTGAAATTGGCTAACTATTGACTACAAGATGTGTCCACTAGAGAGTGTCACAATGACTCATCTGCCCTACCTGTCTCACAAGGGACCTCCTCCACTGTGATCACAAGGTGATTTTTAGAGGAGAATCTGAGGTTTTACTTGTGGATAAAGGAAGTCTCTATTTTGGTGAGTTAAGGAATTGGAGCTTGATGTCTGGTGAGCACTCCCTTCTTTCCTGCAGTGCTAATGGTACAGATAGTAAGGTCTTATTTTTCAATTCAGAGTCTGGAATCATAGTTCCACAACAGTTTACTATCAGTTGGCTACATAGGATCTTGAACTTTCCCCCAAAGTAGTCCCTATATGCCCACATTTTTCCTAAAACCACCAGCCAACATTTACTAAGGATACAGTAAGTATAAATCTCAGTTCAAAAATTTATATTTCAACAAATGAAACTTTATTCCAAAGAAGACTTGCAAATGGCTAGAGGTATATGAAAAGATACTAATCATCAGGGAAATACAAATCAAAACCATAGTGAGATATCACCTTACACCTGTTAGAATGGCTATTATCAAAAAGTCAAATGAAAAGTGTTAGTGAGGGTGTGGAGGAAAAAAAACCTTGTATACTGTTGATGGGAATATAAATTGGTACAGCCACTATAGAAAACAATATGAAAGATCCTTGAAAAATTAAAATTAGAACTACCGTATGGTCCAGTATTCCCAACAACTGGGATTTCAAAGAATTGAAATCAGGATCTCAAAGAAATATCTGCACTCCCATATTTATTGTAGCATTGTTCATAGTAAACAAGATATGAAAACATCTGTCAACAGATGAATGGATAAAGAAAATGTGGTTGATATATACATATCAACCATTGAACAACATGGGCTTGAACTGTGAGAATCTGCCTGCACTGGGATTTTTTTCAATAAATACGTACTACAGTACTGTACCATCCACAGTTGGTTGATTCTGCAGTTATGAAATCTTGGATAAGGAAGGCTGACTATAAACTAATATATAGATTTTCAACTGTGGCGTCCCTAATTCCCGCATTGCTCAAGGGTCAGCTCTGTATAATGAAATATTATTCAGCCATAAAAAAGAAGGACATTCTGCCATTTGTGACAGCATGGATGAACTTGGAACACATATGCTAAGTGAAAATAAGCCAGACATGTAAAGACAAGTACTGCATGATCTCATTTATATTTAAATCTAAAAAGTTCAGCTCAGAGAAGCAGAGAGTGAAATGGTTGTTGCCAACGGCTGAAGGTGGAGGAAATAGAGATATTGATCAAAGAGTACAAACTTTTACTTATGAGTAAGTTATGGAAAGCTAATATACAGCATGGTAACCATTGCTAATAGTACTATATTGTACACTTGAAATTTGCTGAGAGCAGATCTTAAATGTCCTCACCAAAAAAAAGTAACTATGGGATGTGATGTATGTGTTAATTAGCTTAATTGTGGTGATCATTTTACAGTGTGTATGTATATCAAATGATCACATTGTACACCTTAAATATATATGATTTTTATTTGTCAGTTATACCTCAGTAAGGCTTGGGAGAAATAAAGAAATTAAACTTTATTCTTCCTGAAACTTAAGTTCTGTTATTTCTGTAGCTTGGTAAAAGCTCCTCTCAAGTCACATGGGAATCCTGCCCCTTTCCTCTTCTAAATGTTGCCATCACCGAGATGTGCTTCTCCCCAGCTGGGCTTCAGTCCCTGTCCCATGCTTTGCTCTCACATCTTCCCTTGATCCCAACCATGTGACTTTGAACCCAGGCCTCTTTCAGCTACCTCTGTGCCCCTCTCAGGTCCATGGCGATCAGTCAGCATCTCCAATGCTGTGCAGAGTCATAGGGCCTTCAAGTTGCTGTCTGAGGCCTTGCCTGCCTAGTTTCTCAAATTTTTCAGCTTCAGCATCACCAAGATGGCTTGTTAAAACACCAAGTGCTGGGCCCAACTTCTGATTCAGTGGGTCTGGAGTGAGGCTCAAGAATTTACATTTCAAACAAGTTCCCAGGGGATGCTGATGCTACAGATATGAGGACCAGGTTTTGAGAACCAGGAGCCTGGACTTATTCTCTGGTTTTACCCCTCTCAGGGGCTCTAATCAGGAAGAGGGTCAACCCTCTGCATTCAGATTACCTAAACAAACCAGAAGTTTTATTATTTGCTGTTCTTCATTCTTTATCTCCCAGGGTTTGGTTTACTGGGGAAGAGAGACAGGGGTCACTCTGTGGAAGACCCACAAAATCTACACATTCCTTACTTCTCCAACTGTCCTCCTCCCCTAATTTGGAAGTCTTTATCTAGACCACGGGTCAGCAATACTTTCTTTTCTGTATGAGGCCAGATAATAAATATTTTAGGCTTTGTGGGCTATATAGTTTCTAATGCAACTACTCAAATCTGCCATTGAAGTGCAAAAGCAGCTATAAACAATATATAAATGAATGGTTGTGTTTGAATAAAACTTTATGGACCCCAATTAATTCTTAGGATTAGTCTCATTTTGACTATTTTCAATCATTTAAAAATGTAAAAATCATTCTTAGCTCATGGACTTTATAAAAACAGGCAGTGAACTGGATTTAGGCCTCAGGAAGGATGTAGCCTAGTGGCCATAATTTTCTGAGACTTAACCTAGATCATAACTTTTGCACAAGCTTTCCCAAATTTGAAATCTGGCTTTTAGGGGATGGAACTTGGTAGTAAGTTACAAATATATGGGATGTCTCCACTTCAGCTTTAGACAAGAAATAAAGATGACTTTTACATCTCATTTTAACTGTTGGGTGGAGAATGTGTCTAGAACTTAGGGCTAAATCCTTACTTTATTTCAAACATTATTATTATAAATGAGATGAGGTTTTGAGAGAATTGTGAAGCCAGGAAGGAAAAGTAACTGATCATGATTCACATTCTGCAGTTTGATATTGATAAATAAATAGAAATCTCCAGCTTCTCTAAATAACTCGCCTATGTGAAAAAGATACCTAATATTCTGTTTAAATGAGCACGGTGGTTTAGCAAAATAACATAGCAGAAGTTCAGTAATATGTGAGTATCTTTACCTTTAGAAAAGTGATTCTCAACCTTGGCTGCATTTTAGAGTCGCCTGGAAAGCTTTTTCAATTCCAAATGCCTAGGCTGCACTGTCTGACACAGTTGAGTCAGAATCTTAGGGATGGAAACTCCCCAGGTGACTCTAATTTATATCCAAGGTTGAGAACCACTATAGTATATTATTCAGAATTTCTGCTCTTTGTCCAGGTGCTCTGTGTCATGTTCAGTGTCAAAGGACACAATTTGCTATACTTGTACAATCCTGTGTACTCTAACTCCTAAGTAGATTCAGATTCTTCGATTATAGACATCTGGCCTGTCTTGTCTTGAACATGTGTGCTAGGGCCAGGTGATCTCCAGGTGGGCTTCTGGATTCCATATCTGTAACCTTGGCAACAAAGAATTCTGTATGTACAAATGAGCTTTTTTTAAAAAAGCAAAAGGCTTGAATAGACACTTCATGAAAGAGGTTATATGAATAAGCACATGAAAAGGTTCCCAGTGTCTTTAGTCATCAGGGAAATGCACATTAAAGCCGTAATGAGTTATGATTTCACACCCACAGACAATACCAAAAGACTAACAATACTAAATATTGGCAAGGATAGAGCAACTGGAACTCTCATACAATGCTGATGAGAGCATAAAATGGCACAACTACTTAGATAAACTGCTTAGCAGTTTCTTCCAAAGTTAAATGCTCACTTATCCCATGATCCAGCAATTCCACTCCTGGGAAATAAAAACAAATGTTCACTAGAAATGTTCAAGAGTGTTCATAGTAGATACTAACTACTATATATAAAATAGATAAACAACAAGGTTCTACTGTATAGCACAGGGAGCTATATTCAATACCTTGTAATGGCCTATAATGAAAAAAGAATATGAAAAGGAATATATATATAAATGAATTACTATGCGGTACACCAGAAATTAACACAACATTGTAAATCCACTATAATTCAATAAAAAAAGAATGTTGATAGTAGCTTTATTCATAATAGTTCAAAACTGCAAACAACTCCAATGCCCATCAACAGAGAAATGGATAAACAAACTGTGTTATATTCATACAATGGAATAGTACTTAGCAATAAGAAGGAATGAACAATTAATCCACACAAAAACACAGCAGAATCTCAGAAACATTATGTTGAGTGAAAGACACAGAGTACATACTGTGTAATTCCACTTATATAAGGTTTAAAGAGAGGCAAAACAAATCTATGGTAATGGAAACCAGATCTATATCTGGGGGATGGGGAGGGGAGGTGCACAAGGATTGACTGGAAAGGGGCAAGGGAATAAGGGAACTTTTAGAAATGATAGAAATATTCTAAAGCTTCATTTGATTGGTGGTTACCCATGTGAATACAACTGTCAAAACTCAGAACGGTACACTTAAGATCCATGCATTTTATCATATATACGTTATACCTCCGTTTAAAAATCAGGTAGGAAGAAGGCTGGAAGCCCTAAGACCACATGTCATTGATCCCTCTCTCCAGGAGGCTTATCGACCTTGGCTGAGGTGAGGATGGGCATAAGGTGAGGAAGAGCACTGTGACCAAGGCTGGTGTCCCAGAGCTTCCTCCCCACCAGAGCAAAGGCCCAGAGGTGGCCCAGAGGAAGCAGCTTTTGGAGAATATCAAGTCGTAGTGTTCTGCACATCACAGTTCTGCTGGAGCGTGGGATTATGTAAAGGGGAGTCTGGGAAATAGAAATGGCAAAGAGACCCTTGAATGCCAGGCTGAAGAGCTTGATCTTAACTGTAGGTGATGGAGTCTGCTGGAGGTTTTGAACAAAGGGTGCTTCTCAAATAAAAGCCTTCTTCTTGAGGGTTTCACTGATTCACCTTTAATTCCTTCTTAATGCCTTTTGGAATTCAGAGGAATTAACAAAACTTACTAGCTAAAGTTCTTCCTCCTGGATTCTATCAAACTCATAACCTTCGTCCTCCGATAATGAGCAGAAGCATGAGGGCTGTTGTTTGCTTTGGATTCAGATTTGTTTTATCCTCTCCCAATACCAGGGAGATGCTTTCATGGAAATTTTCTTGAGGAGCTTACTTTCTGGCTCCATTTTCCTCATCTCCAATTCACTCTTCACACTGTGCAATCTTATTCTTCATTCCACTGTTCTTCTTAAACCACTCTCACACACGAAGCCTATTAATTAGGGCTCTATATTAGTTCATCAAGTGCTGTGGAACAAATTACTCAAAACTTAGGTTCATTAAAATAGTGGTAATCATTTATTATCTTTCATGTTTTTTGTGGGTCAGGATAGCAGACACAACCACCAGAATGACTTGTCTCTTCTCCTTGATGTCTCGAGTCTCAGCTGGATGACTTGAAGACTAGAGGCTGGAATCATCTGAAGGCTCATTCATTCACATCTAGTGATTGATTCTGGCTGTCAGCTGAGACTTTAGCTGGGCTTGGTGATAAGAACACCTACACATGGCCTCTCTAAGTGGCTTTGGTTTCCTGAAATATGGTGTGTGGGTTACAAAGGCAAGTAGAGAGAGAGTAGTGGAATCTGTACCTTTTTATACCTTAGAGTCAGATATCACACAGCATCACCATACCATCCTCCACTGGTCTGGACTGTCTCTATCCCCACCCAGACTCGAGGCCTGGGAACACAGACCCCATCCCTCAGTGGGAGGAGTACCAGTCACAATGCAAGAGGAGCACATGGAATGGGATAAATATATTGATGCAGCCATCTTTGCAAAAACAATCTGCTACACTCTTTCTGGTTTTCTGTTTATTGACTCACATATGTGAAAACTCCAGAGGTAGGGCTGACTCCAGATGAGGCTTGAGTAAATCTTAAGATATGCCTCTTGAAACCAATTTCTCTTTCATCGTCTCTGGGCTCAGTTTCTTCTGTAGAAGCTTGAGTCTCAGATTCTCCCCTCATAGTGACAAAATGCTGCCATCTACCTTCTCTTGCTCAATTACTTCAGGAAAAGAGAAATTTGCTTTTCTGACATTTCACAAAAACATCCTAGAAACTGAGTTTCTTTGGCTCTAATTGTCCTGATGACTTGGCCTGTGCCCATCCCTGGACAATTTGCTGTCGTCAAGGAAATGTTCTGTATGAACTGGTTTAGGCCTGAGTCACACATCCACCTCTGGAGCTAGGGGCAAGGTCAGCATCACCCTAAATCACAAGTCTTCTGCAACAGAGATTAATTCAGCCCTACCCCTGGAGTTTTCACATATGTGAGTCAATGAATTTCCTCCTTGTTTAAGCCAGTGAATCTTGAGTTTTCTGTAACATGAAACCAAAAGAGTCAGTAGCAGATTGTATTTTCCAAAGATGGCTGCAGGAATGTATTTATCCCACTGCATATTCTCTTCCTGCAATGTGACTGATCCCACTGAGGGGTAAGGTTTACATCAGGAGTTTATACTTCTCACATCACAAAAAATCAAGGGTCGTACAGCTACTGGTGCCCATTCAGCCGGCCAATGATTTAGGGCTGGTAGAGCTGTGATTCTCTTGATCTTTTTGCATTTTCTTACAAGATAAACATCCCAGTTCTAGTCATCGTGTTTGTCTAGACAGTCTGTCTCCTTTGTAAGTACCATACATCACATTGCCACTGCTTGCTGTAAAGTGTGAAAGTGAGTACAGGTGAGGCAGGCAAAGGAAAAGCTGGTTGGGAATGATGTTAGGTTATCCAACCCACAGTGCTACATCGACCTGGGACAAGGAAGCCACCCATGGAAATCCAGTTCACCTGAACCACATGGCTGTAAGTAAGAAGGGCTGTCACTTTCATAGCAAAATTGGAGTGCACTTAGCAAAAGAAGCCTAATGAGATGCTGGATGGCAAACATAAGAAATGATCACTACCTCAATGTCCTTTTTTTAATTCTGGAAAACTCTTTTCTTTCTGTGGGAAACTCAGAAGAACTCTAGTGACCTCTTACTGGTAACTGCCAAATTCTATAGAAATTTAAGTAATGTTCTTACTGGATCTCTCTTTTGCATTTGATGTTGTTGGTTATTCTCTCCTCTCTGCAACTCATTACTTCTTCATTAAAACTTTGTTTCCCTTGCTCTGTGATGCTGAGCTCTTTTGGTTGTCCTTGAACCCTCTTGCCATATGATTTATGCATTTGAGAGGCTCTTCTTCCTCACCCTGCCCCATACCCGTGGACCTGACTGCAGCCAAACACCTTTTTTATTCTGTCACCCCCCTTCTCTTTGTCAAGTTTCTTAACTTGGCTGCTCAGCTCAAGCGTTTTCATTCATATTTCTATAATAAGGAAATTTAAAGTTGTTAATCTTCCTATAAGTAGAGATTTGGCCCATTCCCATAAGCTTTGTTATATAGTGCTCTCCCTTTTGTAAATATCTAAATAGATTTTGCTTCCCTTGAATTTATTTTGTAATATGAATAATGCATATTCTGCTTTCTTTTTGTTTGCACTTGCCTGTTGTCTTTTCCTAAAGGTTATGTTTAATGTTTCTGCTCATTCATATGTTGCACACACTTGACTTAAATACACACACTTGACTTCCATCTAGTACACAGATGGACCCTTGTTATTCTCCATGTTCCTTAGTTTAAATGCCAGTGACTGTACATCCAGAGGTTTCTGAACTTATGGCCCTTTGGATGCCTTTGATAAACTTCATGGAATAGGTACTGAGGGAGCTGTATTAGAGGGTTCTTTGGTTGCAAGCAACAGACAGCTCTGGCTAACCTAAGAAAAAATGATATGGGCTAGCTCTCAGAAGAAAAGGAGAAGCTGAAGAATTCAACTCATTCATCACCCCCAGGGAAACATTCACATTTGTTAAACAGTGGAAAATGACCCTTATTCTTTCCCTGAGTCAGACACTATTCTAGGCACCAGAAAGTCAGTGGGGAACATGATGAATATGACCCCTGCTTTCAAGACACATATGTTTAGCATTGATCTAGACCCAAGGTTATGGCTCAACGGCCTCGTTTCCTGCCACTTTTCAACATTCATCCTAAATCATCAGCCATGCACATTCCTGGTGCATCCGATTCTTTAATGTTTCCATAACTTTGATTATGCTACTCTTTCTGCCTATAATGCCTTCTCCCCCATCTTTACTTGGTAATCTTCTATTTCAGTCTTCAAAAATCAAGCAAAATGTCACCACTATTGGGAGGTCAATACATGACTCTCACCTTTTCCCTGCTCAGTTCAGAATTATTTGAGATGTAGACAGAGGAACTGACTGAGATTAAAATGTCATTTTTATTATTAATAAAGTCTAGATTGGAGAACCTGGGCTTATGTTTGAGGCCAAATGACTTTGTTAATATTTGTCCCTATAATTAGTCAGACTTTTAAAAAATTACTCAAAAAAATATTTTATCTTATTTTATTATTAGGTGTAGAAAATACCTATTTTAAATAATTTTTAATAATTTGTGATGATACAGAAATCTGAAGGTCTGTTCTCATTTCAGCTTTTTTGGGTGCTTTGTTTTGAGGCTGTCTTAGCTAAAAAAGATGCTTCACAATGATATGTAGATCCAAGACTTTGATATGTATATCAAAACCTGATTTCCTCTTTCAATTATATACTCCCACTGCTTTTTGTTGAAATTCAGCAAGTAAATTTCCATCTTCCTTTATGCTAATCATTTTTTCCTACAAACTATTTGCAAGATGTGGCATTTTAATTTTTAACAAATCAGCCTTTTAAAATCCCACTGATACTCTTTATCTTGAAGATTTTAAAACTAGTTAACAGTTTTTTTCCATTTTCTATGTATGTATATGTAAATTTTATAGGCAACTCTCATGCACTTTTACAATAAAATCATGTTATTATAGAAAATCCTTTTTCACAATTCTCTCTACATTTACTTATTTAGTTTTTTCCCCAACTTTACTGAGGTATAATTGAGATATAATAAACTACACATCTTTCTAGTGTGCAATCTGGTAGTTTTGACATTCCTGTATACTTGTGAAACCATCAACATAATCAAGATAATGAACATATCCATCACCCCTGGAAGTATCCCATACCCCTTTCTAATATGCCCCCTGACCTTCTCCTCATTCGGGTCCAGGCAATCATTGATTTCCTATAACACTTGAGGTATAAAGGAACAGTTCAGAGTATCTGCCAGGTCCATGTGGGCTTGTACCAAAGAAAAAGCCCTGTATGTGATATTCCTTCCTCCAAACTCACCAGGCACCAGTCATAACCCACTACTTCTCCATTTAAGTCCCTCCACGGGAATGCATGAAACCTGGGATAAGGAAGTTCCTTCCTCAGTAATCCCTGTGATGCATTGCCCTCATCCTCATACGGAGTCCATAACTCTTGTGGACTCCCACTTTATGAACACCTCTGTAAGAAGATGGAAAAAACATTACTCAGCAGAATTCCTGGAGGACTGGGAAAGGAAATATTGAAACTGCTTTCCATCAGGGAAGCAGCAGGGTGTAGGATGCCAGGAAAGTGGGCTTTTAGAAGGTGGTGGACTATCAGAGATAGTTTTCAGAGACAGCTGAAAGTTGCATCTTGTGTGATATCATCCCACCTCCATTTACTCTATGATAATAAGCATAACTGGATTTTTACACATGTGAGAAAATGGTGTTGGGCCAGAGATCCAAGATCAAATTTGATGAGGTGCAGAAGAGAGGCAATGCACCAGTACTGAGAGAACCACAAATTTAGATATCCAAAGGTTTTTCCAAGGGGCATTGTGGTAACACCTCTAAGGTGGCCTCAAATGATTCTCCTCTCCTGGCATTCACTCCCTTCCACAATGAACAGAGTGGCTTGTGTAACATACAGGATGTTTTGGTAGTGATGGGGGAGTGACTTCCAAGATGAGGTCATAAAAGACAGTGTGACTTCTGCCTTGCTCTTTCTTGGATCACTCACTCTGGGGGAAGCCAGCTGTCATGCTGTGAGGACACTCAAGCAGCACTATGGAGAGGTCCACATGGCAAGAAACTAAAGTCTCCTGAGCAGTTACATGAGTGAGTCCATTCTCCAGCCTCCAGGCCAACATCTTGACAGCCAGCTCACAAGAGATTCTTTACCATTGACCTTATCTCATGCTTTGCAAGCTGTCTGGTTACTCAGCTGCCTCCCTGATGGACTCTGAGCTCCTAGAATCCTGAGCCTTTGACTTAGTCATTTTATTAGTCATTTAACTCTGTCCCTAACATAGTAGACAAACTAAAGACTCAAAGAAATTGCATGGAATGTGTGATAGCTGTCCTCTAACCAAATGAATAAATGAATGAGTGAGGAAGAGATTCCTAGGGATCTTAAAGTCAAAAGGCACAGACTTCATCTAAGGGTCTTTCTGAAAAAACCAGACCTAGATCTCACAATAGCAACATCCAAGGGAGAGACTACTTTCAGACAGACTGTGAAAGACTGCCAAACCCCCAAAATAATGGGTAGTAGGAGGAGTCTAATTGGGCATTCTTTAAATATATATTATATTATGGTACTGTGCTCAGAACTTTATATGCTTTTTTACTTAAGTAGTTCTGCCCTCCTGGGAGGGAGGTGTAGTTATTCCCATATTAGAAATGAGGAAACTGGAGATCAGAGGGCTAATTAATTGCCCAATGTCACACTACTAGAAATGTGGAGTAACTAGAACCTAGGTCCCTCTGACCCTCCAGTTTCAATCCTATGTCACCTGTGTGAATTAAAAACAGGTACCTCTGCCTCGGGAAGAGCTCATGGACATGGGGGAACATCTTCTGAGCACTGGTCGTGCATTCTGCTTCCAAGCTCATGGCCCTTAACCACTATGCAATAATGGTTTATCAAAAGAATGATGATATTTTCAATATGATAAATCTGTATTAATTCTGCAATTTCTCTCTTTCAATTTTTATTCTGTACTGAGAGAATGGGAAATAGAGATTCAGTATCTGCTGGCATACTATAAGAAGCAGATACAAGAAAAGGGAAGAGAGTCATACTGCTCAGACACAGTGACACCACATCTTGGTCAGCAATGAAGAGAACCCTAGAGATCTGGGTTCTAGGGTTACCTTCCAACACAATCTAGCTATTTGACTTCTGTCTTGGTTTTCTCATCTGCACAGTGGTATAAAAAAGGGATTGAACCAAATGAATTCTGAAGTTCCTTCCAGCTCTAAGGTCTATGTTCCCAAGAAAAGATGAAGGTGCCCAGTGGGGAGATGTTTTAAAATCAGCCAGAAACCTAACAAATGAAAGAGAATAGTAGAAGATAGGCAGACTACAGAGATCTGAGACATTGAAAAGTGGTATCTAGTCTCAGCTGAAATGAGCCCTTGCCCCCGTGAGATGGGCCATGGCATTGTTGGCTAGTTCTGATGGTTAGAATTCCTTATAATGAGTCAAGGTTGCTTTCTTAGTCCAAGCTGTGCCATGGGGACACAGAGACCATTTCAAATACACTTCCCCAAGATAGTTGTATAAATATTGGAAAACAGGAGTATGTCTTCCCAGAGTTATCTCTTCTCCAGGCTAAATGTCCTCTGGACTGCCATTCATCCTTCAAAGAACATGGTGTTAAGTCCCTTGACCTAGGCTCATTCATTCAACAAACATTAATTAAGCATATCACATGTGCCAGTTTCTGTGGGAGTAACTTGGAATACAGAAGGGGAATAAGACACAGTCCCAGCACTCAAAGGGTTTAAGTATGGGCCCAGTTCGTGGCACCCCAAAACAAATACAATAGTAATATCAAAGATCACTGATCACAGATCACCATAACTAATAAAATAATGACGAAAAAGTTTGAAGTACTACAAGAATTACCAAAACAGACATGAAGTGAGCTGTTGGAAAAGTGGGGCTTTTAGACTTTTTAAGACTTGCTCAATGCATAGTTGCCGCAAACCTTCAATTTGTAAAAAACTCAATGTCTGTGAAGTGCAACAAAACAAGGCATGCCTGTATTATCTAATGGGGATGACAGACAAAGAAGCTCCTAAACTATTGCACCAACCCTAGTAGAAGGTGTGCAAGTATAGTGGGAGTCCAAGAGGAGACAGTCAGTTCCACCCAGGAGGTCAGGACGGCTTCATGGAGGAGGTGAGACTTCTGCCTCCGTAGGTCCATGCATAAGTCACTTTATCTTCCTCTTCATCCAAGGACTTTACCTCCTTCTGCATTCTTTTCTTGGCATTTCTCTGACACATCCTGTTGGAGTGTTATGTTTCAGGAAAATTTTTTAAAATATATTCATCTGCCACCTTAGAAATGTTTTCATAAGAAGAAAATATAGCAGCTTGTGACAAGAATGACTATTTCAGCACAAAGTCTGAGATAATTTCACCAGCTCCCATTCTTCTGACAGTCCATCCAACCTGGCTTCCTCTCTTTTTTCTTCTCTTTTTTTCCTCTCTCTTTCAGTCTTTCTCTCACTCTCCCTTTCAAGGCATTTTTATAGTCTCATGCTTATTCCTTACAACACAGCTTTTTGATAAACTCAAAGGGGTTAAGAGACTTGGCAGAGGGCACAAGCTGGGAAGTGGCAGAAGCAGGATTTGAACCTAGGTCTTCTGATAAATATTCACATTCAATTACAGGAAAGAGATCACCGGGTTTCTACCTGACCCTTTGCTAATCTAAGAGTGCATATTTGAAAATATAATTATTTCCATGACACACCAAAACTCAGGCCTAAGTCTCCCATCTAATTGTCATCTAACCTTCCTGAATAAAATATCCTCTCCTAACTGCTTTTAACCTTTTTCTGCTAAATGTACATATATTCAACCATTCAATCATCACTTTCACATTAAAAACTTGTCTTCTCACAATTTCCTGAGCAGGTAAACTTTTAAAAGTCCTTTATCTTATCTTGAAGGGATGCAGCATGATATAATAAACACACTGTTTCCTAAACTTCAGTAATTTGCATACTTCTTTCATAATTTTTATCACGTTCTTGTACCAGTTGCAGTCCTTTTAAAAATATTTAAATTTTAATTCATTCACATTTTCTACCTAAATTTTAAAAGAAACTTCAGATCAGTATATAATATCCCTATCCATAAAATCAAAGTTTGATGTGCTTTTTATGTTTCCTAAACATTAAGATAAAGGCATAATTATTCGTATCTTTAAACATTTGCCCGGCACTACTTAAAGTAATCTCAGGAGCACATCAGTGAAGCCAGGGCTGCTGCATTTAAAAGTCTAAGTGTGCCATTTACATCATGGTCACATCAGAGCTGTTCAGGGGCACACACGACCTGTGTAACCCAGAGTAAATCTTGGGAACTTTAAAAAAAAAAAAAAAGGAAAATAAAGAGAGCATATAATGGGAGCCTATAAACCTGTGCTGTAGCTGAGGCACTGCCACTGATTTGCTGTGTGACTACAGGAAAATCCTTTCACCTCTCTGGACTCCAGCTTCCAGATCTGAAAAATGAGAGTGTTGGATTCGAAGAGCTATAAAGTCCCCTTTTAATAGCCATAATCCTTCTTTTGAGTAGCTCTTGTCTTGCATATCGTTTTGAGGCTTTTCCTAACTTTTAATCCCAGAGGAAAGCCTTGTTATTACTATAATTCAGCCAGACACAATGGGTACTTACAGACCTAAGGAAGAGAATTTTCTTTGCTCCTGTGTTCAGTTGGGGTTCATGTTGTGCAAGAGGGCAGCTCCAGGCAAAATTGTGGGTTTGATGTTATTGTACAGAATCAGATGCTATCACTATGGTTAAATATATTGCTATTTATGAACTTTTCCCCCTCTTGACTAGAGAATAAACTCTTTGAAGGCAGAAGCTGAAATCCTCATAGTACATTAATGCAGTAGGATCTTAGTAACTGTTCAAAATTGGGAGCAGAGGGGAAAGAGATGAAGGAGAAGAGAGGAAAGGAAGGGAAAGATGGGAAGGGAGGGAGATGGGACTGGAGGGCTTACCCTTTTATTTCTTAGAATAAACTAAATCATTTTGGTTCATCACAGGAGTAACACCTAGATCTGAAGGGGGATTTTCTTCACTATTTCTATTCACTGTCTTAATTTTCAACAGTGCATTATTTCATGTAGTAGAAATCTCATGTAGGATGTTTTTCTAATCCTTTCACCACAGTTAAGGCTATTTTGAGATTTCCCTTATGTATCCTCAACCTATTATTCACAAACGCACCTTATTTAAACGACTTAAATGCATTGCTAATTATTATATATTTCCATTCATTTATTCATTCATTCATTTATTCCAGAAATTCTTTTGAGCCCCTACTATGTGTCAGGAACCATGTCAGATATTGTCGAAACTATAATGATGATTAAGATATGGTTCATGACTTAAAAGTTTTCATAAGCTATTTTGGGAGACAGGTAATTTAGAAGTGACCCTTGACATTTGTGAATTATTATTCATTGTTTCAGCTATTCAATTTACAGCCTCAGAGACTCATGAAATGAATTTAATTGTATTGAGAATAATTGTACTGATACTGTGGGCTGTTGAGAGGATTAACTGAGATAATATATTTTAAAATACTTAGCATGAATATGAATCAAGAACATTGTAAGAATCTTGTACAGTTGGGACTCACATGGCTGGCCAAGACAAACACAGAGTGAACAAATGGGATAGGTTGCAAGAAGAGGGAAATGTGGGCAGAATATCCAATCCTCCAAGTTTGGGGGAGAGATAACATTTCTTATAATCAATAGAAATATGGCAGACCATGAAAAAATATATGAAATCAGTGGTACAAATTATAAAACATAAGTCACAGTCCAGGTTCTTATGTGGCACTATTTTAAAAAATCACAAGCTACTTACCAAGACTGAAAAGAAAAAGCATGAGCACACTGGTGTAAGTCCGATGAAGATCATTCCTCTCGCCATCTCTTCCTGGATGATGTTCTGCATCCCTGTGTACACACAGAGTTATTCATATCAATACTTACACAGTTTTGCATCATTTAGGACCAAATTTGTGATTCAGCTGCCAACCTTTGTTAACTCTTATTACATTATTCAAAATTGTCAAAAGAAAGAAATTTTTTCTTTTTTCATTTTTCCTCCCTGGCCTCCTTTCATTGGGAATATTCTGAGCAGCCCCTGTTCCATGTCTGTTTGTCTCTCTTTCAGCTCTTACTGTTTTGCTTTGTTTTGTTTTTCTGGCCATTGCTTCTTCCTTACCTCATCAGAATTGTTTGGTGAGGTGGTCATATGGAATTAGTGTCTCAGAGACTGGAGAAAACAACTGTGTCCTAGTGTTTGAAGGTTCAGGACCTTGGACAGCAACACAAGTGCCCTCCCCATTTAAACACTCTCATTATGCTATGCCTATGCAGACAATAATGAACCGGAATCACAAATGTGTGTGTCAGGGACCCGCCATAAGACTCAACTTGGTACGTGTTATCCTAGCAGAATAAACAAAGTTTGTAGAAGAACCAAGGAAGGAGAGATTTAAACTTCCTAAAGAATCCAGGAAAGTTTCATATAGAAGGTGACACCATACTGGGACCCCACAGAATAATAATCATAGTATCCAGCGTTATGAGCTAAAAGGGATCTCAATTTCATTTTATACAATTTTAGGTTTAAAAACATTTTGCTTTAGTGTGTCAGGATTAGAATTGGCTGCTTATAACAGAAAGCCTAAATAAATAACTTTAAAAAACAAGACAGAAGTTTGTTTATTTCATATAAATGAAGTCCAGGGATAGTTTATATAGAGCTGATACAGAGACTTCACAGTCATTAAAGACCCAAGATCATTATATATTTCTCTTCCACTATCCTTAGTGAATTCAGTTCTGTGGAGGGCAACTCATGATGCAAGACAGCAGCTCAAATGTCAGCCCTTACATCTATATTCCAGGCAGAAATAAGGAGAGGGCAATAATGATACCTCTATTATCTAGGTGAGTCTCTTTTAAGGAGATGTCCTGGAAGTCCCTCCCTACAACTTCCATTCACACCTCTATGGTCATCCCTAGCTGCAAGAGAGGTTGAGCAAAGTAATATTTTAGCTGAACACATTACAGCCCATGACAAAGTCAGAATTTTGTCAGTAAGATAGACGAGGAGAGTAAATATTAGATAGGCAATCTTCAGTCTCTGCCACATTGAGTAGCCTCTGTAAGGGACCTTGTGGACCATGTTCTCTGTATTCCAGAGAGTAGCACAGTGAATGAAAATGTGTATGAATAAACTGCATTTTGGGAAAATTGCAAGGTCTCTGATTCCCCATGGAGGGTTCTCCTCACTGCACTCTATTTCCCAGAATTTCCATTCACTGGTCCTTTTTCTCCTCTGAAGTCATCGGGATCAGTTCTGCCTTTTTCTTACACGGCAAACGTTCAGATATATCTGGAGACACTTCTCTTGTCCTATCCTTTTCCCCAAACCCTTAATTTCCCAGAACCATGATCTCCACCCTCTTAGCCATTTCTCGTAAGATGTGACCACTGGATTCTCCCTTTCAATTTAGCTTAATGGCAGAAGCCAGGAATGAATGAATCTATTTCAACCATGGGCAGGACCTAATTTCAGGTGCTGTCTGGGCTCCAAACTGACTAAAATAAGGCCTTATAAATTATTTTATTAAGTTTCCCTGCAATTAAACCTATTACAAAATGGATGGGGGGAAAAGACATGTGAAAATTAAAACAACATCCCCAAAGCTGTTACTTGATATTCACAAAATATTACCTCCCTTGTGTTTTATATTAAAGCCCCTGGCATAGTGGAGTTTTGCCTTTTGGTTGCAGTCCCAGGTGCTGCTTCCCTGCTTCCCTTGGGAGTTGAACATCCAGCCCCCACACCCTTATTTTTCTTCTCTTCAAAGCCTTGGGTCTCTCTTATTGAGACACTATTCACACACTGTATTGTGGGGCTTGTATGCAGTATCCTGCATAATCAGTGGGAGCTTTTCTAGAAGATGCAGCCTCCAGCCCAAGGCCTCAAATTTGCCTGATCTCCCATTAATCATCCCACGCACCCCTGGGTCCAGCCTACCTTTCTGCTCTGGATTCCCTGATTAACTCTTCCTCCACATATTTTATGAATATATACACCCACTCATGTAACCACAACATAGATTAAGATACAGAATATTTATAGCTCCTAGAAGTCTCTTTTGTACCGCCTTCTAGTCAATACTCACCCCTCAACAATAGCCACTGTTCTGGTTAGTTTTGCCTGCCTTTGGACTTCAAATAAGTGAAATTAGCCTGTACATACTCTTTTGTGTCTGCTTCTCTCCTTCATTATTATGTCAGAGAGGTTCATCCATGTCATATATAGCAGTTTTTTGCTCTTTTCCATTGCTGTGTTCATTGTAGCAAGTGATTCAAATATCATTTCAATTTGAGTCTAGTGCATAGCCAAGATTGAGAAGCATGGCTCTAGAGTCAGAAAAAAACAGGGTTGGAATCCTATCTTCTTAACCTGGATTTGCCCCTGAGATGTCCATCATCAGGTGGTCTTTGGGCTCAGATAGACATTCAGCCTCACTTGGTTACTATAGGCCTCACTTGGTATCAGATTAACTCACAAGGGACCGAGGTAAGAAACAGGATGCCAGCAGGACAGCATCTGGTGCTTCTCTTCAGCAAGAGTTCTTTTCTTTTTAATTTAATTGAAATATAGTCAGTTTACAATGTTGTGCCAATTTCTGGTGTATAGCATAATGATTCAGTCATACATGAACATACATATATTCATTTTTATGTTCTTTTTCACCATAAGTGACTGCAAGATATTGAATATAGTTCCCTGTGCTATACACTATGAACTTGTTTTCTTCAGAGTTCTTGTAGTCATCCAGTCTTTGGCCCCACCAAGTACCAAGAGACAAAATCACATCAGCAAGTGTGGTGATAACCTTAGCTTAGAAATGCCCTGTCCCAAATAAGAATCAATACTTTGTGTCCCATAGGCATAGCTTTCAGGTTCTCTGTGGAAGATGAATCTAGTCACAAGAGTCACTGTGCTTAGGGAGGCCCAAAGCCATGGCTTCCCACCTGGTAACTTATATATCCTCGCCCAAGATGCACTTTACTAATCAGGGGTTATTTTTACCATAAGCAATGCTGCCTAATACTATAGCTGACTTCACACCTTTATTAGATTCCAGAGGGACAGAGCTATAAAGTTAGACCAAATCTGTCCTAAGAGAAGGAGAAAGGAAAACACTCTATTCATACCTGCTTCAGCTGACATGCTGAACTTTACAGAGTAGTTAACCAACAAGATTAGGTCTGAAAATGTCCCTGTTCCTTGAGTCAAAAACAGTTTTAGGCACATGAAGATGCTTCATCAATATTTGTTAATAAGCAAATTAATGATAAATAACAACAACAAAACTACTTGATTTTATGTTACCTTGGGCAAGTGTTAATTTCTCTAAATCCCTGCTACTTCTTTTGTAAAACGAGAATAATAATAGTTCCCTTCTCATTAGGAGTGTTGTGAGGGATATGAGATAATGTATATAAAAGATATTACAAACAGCTACACTGAAATTTTATTATTATAGATGGAGAGAGGAGGTCTAGAGAGAGAGAGGGATGTGCACTAGGTCCTATATGGTGGCAGAACAGTTCAGGTCTCCTGACTCCCCAGTGCCTGTCCGTAATGCCATGTGGGTCCTTACCCAGTTAATGTATCAAAAATCATAAATCTCAAACCAATTAGGATTTTTGTCCAGGAGAGAAAACTTTTGTGAAGATCTATTTTGCATTGTGTTCTCATCACCCATCCTTCACAGAACACAGTCCATTCAGGTGCATTTCTCCAAGTGTTCAGGATGAAATCAAGATTTTTCTCAAGGGCATGAGAAAAAGTGAAAATTATGCCCTTAGCAGACAAACGGCAAACAGAACCTCTAAGCATTCATTCTTGAAAGCTCTGGTTCCTTTTTCCTTTCCATCAGCCACTGCAGGGAGGGGGATGTGAAAGCAATATGATCAGAAAGTAATGAAGGAACAAATCTCACTGGGAGTCAAATACCATTGTTTAAAAAAAAAAAGGCACCATGGGCAGAAGCCCAAAAATCAGAGGCTTCCCCCAGTGTTCTTTGAATCCATTTTTTAAGCTGTTAAAAACACCCTTAAAATAAACCTACCATCTTGTGAGGACAGAAAGAAGGTTACCCATCTTTCCACCACCATCTGCAGGGCTAGCTCAGCTTTAGGCTTCCTTGAGCCACACTCTCCCGCCTCCAGCCTGTTCTTTACAACATGTCAGGGTGGGGTTGAGTATAGTCTTTTCCCCTAACTTAGCAAAATTCAATTACAGTTAAAATTTGAAGTGAACCAAGAAGAGACCATAGAAAATGTAGTTCATTTCACAATGCATTTTATTCTTGCGGCTTCACATTCTCGAATACAGCTGACCCCTCAACAACGCAAGGGTTATGGTGCCCACCCGCCGCGCAGTGGAAAATCCCTCTGTAACACAGACTCCGCACTGGCGGTTCCTTTATATGCGCGGTTCCACATCTGCAGGGTCAGCCAATCGCGGATTCAACAAACAGTGGATCCTGCAGTACCTGAGGAAAAAATCCTCTGTAAGTAGACCTGTGCGGTCCAAACCCGTGTTGTTCGGGGGTTAACCGTAAGTTCTACTATTGTGCTTGGCCCGCTTGTATTTATCAGTCTGGGTATGGATCGGTTAGTTTGTGAGTAGGTTCAGGGCTCAGGATACATCCAGCATTAGAGATCAGTCTGCTGCTGGGGTCATGGCTCAGACTGTGGTTGGGATCAAGGTCCACCTGGCAGCTGTGATTAGGGCCCAGTCTGTGGTGGGCTATGTGTATAGTCTGAGATTAGAGAAGAGACCTGTCTGTGATCAGCGTTAGGGCCCAGTCTATATTGGAATCAGGTCTCAGCCTGTAGCAGAAATCACATTTGTCTGTGGTGAGTGCTGCGATTCAATCCATAGCTGGGGTTATAGCAGGATAGATAGGGTTCTATTCAAGGAAAGACGGGCAGGAAGCATTGATCAGGAGTGAGTAAAGTCCACTGAAGGGCCTATAGACCAGAGGACTGAACAGATGGGAAACAGAGAACCGAGGTGGGGGTGAGAGGGTCAAAACAGAGTTAGTTACCCCCATCAAAATGGCTTAAATTAAAAGGACTGACAAAGTGTGGATGAGGCTGTGGAGCACCTGAAGCTTTCTTATATTAGTGATAGGAGTATAAATTATACACCAACTTCGAACAACTGTTTGGCGGTATATATAAAGCTAAGTATATGTGCACTCTGTGGTTCATCACTTCCACTCCTGGGATGAATAAAAACAACTGCTACATACAACATGGGTAAGTCTCACAAAATAGTATTAAGCAAAAGAAGCCAGACACCAAAAAGCAGACATCTTATGACTCCATTTATGTGAAGTTCAAAAACAGGCAAAATTAACCTCTGGTGGCTAGGAGTCAGAATAGGAATTACATTTAGGGGTGGTATGGACAGGAGGGGCCTAAAGGAGCCTTCTGGAAAGATAGTATGGTCTATATTGTGAAATGGATGGTGGTTACACAGGAGACCATATATAAAAATTCACTGAGATGAACATTTAATAATCGTACACTTTACCATATGTAAGTTATATTTCAATGTGAAAGAAAAAAGAAACAATATAGAAGTGTGGTTGGCTAAAGACTGGGGAGTTAATTCTACAGTCATGATTTTTCTGCCATGACAATTGTGATATTACTGCCAAGGCTTCTTGAGCCTGGGAGTGGGCCTGAGGGGTTTGGGGGGTGCAAGGGGGCAACCCTTGAAGCAACCACATTAGGCAATGATGTAGTATAAAAAGCTGCAGACTCGGAGTCAGAAGTCCTGAGTTTGGATCTCAGCACTCTGCTTGGTATTTAATCCAGTGGAAAGCACTGGTGTGTTATAATCGGTCATGAAGTGAGTTACAAATTATTCATTGGTAATTATAAATCACTGAAGCTTTTAGTAATTTTCTCTTAATTCATTTGAATTCATAATACATGCATTTGGTTAAAAACAAATTAAATCTTATAAAAGAGTATACAGTGACAGGTCCATTTTCCTCCTGTCCCTGACTCCAAACATCAGTCCCCCAGTCTCCCTCTTGAGAGGCAACCCCTGTCATCAGCTTCTTAAATACCCTTCCAGAGATAGCCTATGCATATTCATGAATGAGTTCCTTGAAGAAAATGAGAGCAGATTCAAGGTATTCCTATAATAATGTTGCTGGCATACTGAATACCTTATTTTCAAAATGGAATTAGATTTTTGTTATAAAAATAATACATGATTATTTAAGAATTGTATGAAATAAAAGTAAAAGCTACCCCCATACACTCTGCCACCTCTCACTCCTCAATTCCAGAGTTAACCACTGTGAACAGTTTCCTATGTGGCCTGTCTAACAACTTTATGCATGTGTAAACATACATAGGATATTACATAAATAGCAAGTTTGCAATCTAATTTTTTTCATCAACAATATATCAGAGATATAATTCCACATCAATTGCATGTAGCATCTTCTAACCCTTCTGCAAGCCTGTGTAACATTTAATTCTTTCTAGTGGGAGAGAAAGGAATGAAATATGGCAGAAATTACACAGGGGAGTATGTCCACCTGAAAGCATCATCTCTCAAAATGTCCCAGAAGAAAAATGTTGACAGCAGCTGATTTACTCCATCTGGGTCTCAGTTTCTTATCTGCAAAATGGAGACAATAATGCAAGCCCTGATTGCCTAACAAGATTGTCATGAGGATTATATAGGAGAATGGATAACAGAGTACTTTGAAAACTGAAAAGTACTGTGCAAATGTGAGACACTATTATTCCTGGAGGGGAGAAGGAAGGTGCAATAGTTGCAGGGTCTAAAGTCTAACAACCAGCACTAATAATAATTGCTTTTCCTGCCTTTCTTAGCCAAATGAATTGTTCATCTTTACACAATAATTGTGAACATTTGTTGAGTTCTTACTTTGCCCAGCATTCTTCTAAGATATACATATGTGTGTGTGTGCACATAGTATATATTATGAGGTAGGTACTCTTACTATCCTCATTCAACTGTGAGCCAACTGAGGCTGACATAGTTAACAAGTGGCAGTCTTATTTCTGAACTGCACCAAACGCTGTGCTATTCATTTTAGAGGCTTTTGCCATACTTCAACTATGTGATTTGCCTGTAACTTAGACAGTTAGAAAGTGCATTGAAGAAAGAAGTGGCTCACTCTACTGGTACTAAAAACTAAAAAGCAACTAAGGAATCAAAACCCTGAGTCTCACAGATAGTCACACAGGTGGTCACACTGTAACCTGCTCCAAGACCCTTCATGACTCCCCTCTTGGCTAAATAAAAGCCAAGCTCCTCAGCCTGGTGTTCCAGATCTTCCTTAGTTCAGTCAAGTGCTCTTTCCAGGCCTTTGTTTTATACTAGGAACTTCTTAAACCATCTTCCCCATTATTTTGTACCTGTCTGGGAACCTGTTAGAGGTTAAATTGTGTCCCCTGAGAACACATATGTTCAAGTCTTAGCCCCCAGTACCTCAGAATGTGAACTTGCTTGGAATAGAGTCGTTGCAGATGTAATTTGTTATGATGAAGTCACACTGGAATAGGGTGGACCCCAAATCTGGGATCTTATCTTGTGCTTTTGCCTGGAATATATTCCTCTGCCACCTCATTTTGTCTAAATTTCTATTTGTATTTTTATGTAGGTTAGTTACATTTCTTGACCTTGGAGAGGTGGCCCTCTGTATGAGACATCTTATATGTCTCAGCAGTGCACTCTTCTCTTGCCACCCAAGGGCCAGGGTCCAGCTAGTCCAAGGGTAGATTCTGGCCTGTGTTTGAGGACTCTTTCCACAGGCTGTGGAAGTATTGTTTTCTTACTTCTGGTGTCTGTCCCCTGGTGGGTGAAGCTGAATTAGAAGCTTATGCAGGTTTCCTAGTAGGAGGGGTGGGTGCCTACCCACTGCTGGGTGGAGCTGGGTCCTGGTGGGCAGAGCCATGTCTAGGGATGTGTCTAGAGGTGACTGTGGGCTCAGGAAATCTGCTGATGGGTAGGGCTGGTTCCCGCCCAGGTTTTTGTTTGGCCTGAGGCTTCGCAACACTCAAGCCTCTAGGCTGTTGGGTGGGGCCAGGTCTTGGCACTAATGTCCAGCCTCCAGGAAAAGTTCATGTAGATGAACACTCCCCTAATATCCACCACCAGCTTCTATGTCCCCAGGTTGAGCCACAGCCTCACCCCACCTTCCCAGGAGAAACTCCAAAACCAGCAGACAGGTCTGGCCCAGGTTCCTATGAAATCACTGCCTCTGCCTTTCTGGACCCCTAATTCAATATGACTGATGCCCTTATAAGAAGAAGGCCACATGAAGAGACAATCAGGGAGAATGTCATGTGACCACAAAGGCAGACAATCAGGGAGAATGCCATGTGACTACAAAGGCAGAGATTGGAGTTATGGAGCTGCGAGCCAAGAAAGGCCAAAAATTGTTAGTAAACGACCAGGAGCTAGGAAGAGTAAAAGAACGATGATCTTACAGGTTTTCAAGGGAGTGTGGTCCAGCCAATACTTTGATTTGGGGCTTCTAGCCTCCAGAACTGTGAGACAATAGATTTCTGTTATTTTAAGCCACCCAGTATGTAATACTTTGTTACCACAGCCCCAGGAAACCAATATAGAGCCTTAGCCATTTAACCCCCTGATACTGCCTTAGGCCTTTTTTTCTCCTGTCCCATTCCTGTTCTCTTAGCCAGCCATAGCATCCTTGGAGGTTTGCTTTTACAACACAATCACACCCATGACATTCCCCAGCTCTTCTGGCAGGCAGCACACCAATGATCTATTTACTTCCAGACACACTCTGCGCAGGGCCAGTCAGGTCCCCTGCCCCCTGCCTCTTTCTGGCTCAGGGCCAGCCCAGCCCCTCTGGGGAGACAGTAGATTGAAGCCCCCTTCTGGGTTGCCTAGGCGACAGTGCCGTCTGAGTGCCCTGGAGCCAGGCAGCTGTGGCTGCAGGGAAGGGAGGGACCAGAAGAAGGGGGAGGGAGGGAGGAGGACTACAGGAAAGACCCAAGGAGAGTCCTTAAAAGTGGCTCTAGTACAAACCCAGAAGGTGAAATTAAAACTGCCTCTCCATAACCAGCATTATAAAGTAACATGCAAGACTTGAGATTGAGAGGAAGTCTCTACTCAGGGGATTTTATACAGAGATCAGCTCTGTGGGTCTTTGAGTCCAAACCCCATTTAAACATATGCTTTGAGGCCTTTTGACAGCATAAGAGATCAAAAGATAACAAAATTCAGACAAAGAGGGACTGGCATTTTGCATACCAAAGGCAAGTCATCTATAAACTGCTTTGAGGTGTACAATAATGAAGGAAAGGGTGCCTGAGATTTTTAGTTCAAGATAAGCATTGCCTGCTGTGTGCAGGGAAACACACAAGGTGTTGGTTAGTTGGGGAGGGAGTACAAGGAAGAACAAGATGTTATACTTGCCCTCAAGTAGCCCATAATCCTTCCTTCAATCATTATTGCAGGAATGGACTTCTATCATTGCATGCTGGAACACTCCAAGACAGTTTTTCTTAGTCCATGGGATTAGATCGGGCTTCAGGGGGGCATGGGACTTAGTCCTAATCAATCAGGTTATTGCATTGCCCTGGCTACAGATTGGTATGGAGGTGAGCACATACACAATCTTAGCCAGTGAAGAGTACTAAGTCTTTCACTAGGACTGATGAGAGGAATACATGTTCTCTTTTCTGTGCTAGCAGCTGCCATCACCATCTTGCGACCACATGGATTCTTGCATGAAGCCAGTGTGGTGGCGAGCACAGTTGAGAGATGCAGGAGGGTTGGGGAGCTGATGACATCATTTGAGCCTGCTGAATCAAGCCATGCCAGATCCACCCCAGATTTTGGGTTATAGAAGCTAATGAGTTTTATGTTTCTTAAAGTGGTTTGTGTTACTTCCAATTCAAATGGTTCAAAAAAATATGTATTAGAAAATCTTTTAACTGATTAACTGGATTAACCAATGCTTTTCATTTCCTATGTAAAATATACTGATTTATGTCTCTGTATACTGAACACTCAGGGTCAAGAGGCTGCTTTCTGGTATTTTGTCCCCCAACCTATCTATGTTAGTTGTATTTATTACTGCAATTATGTTATTTAATTAAATACTAAGTAAACTGAAGAAACACAAGTGCAAAAGGAAAGAGTTCCTGGTTCTATGAAAACTAAATTAAATGCTTTTGAAAGACCTGATAAAAACCGAGGATTTCAAAACTGCCTTTGGGTTAGATATGGATACACACATAGTTAAAAATGAAACAATAAAAATATGAATGGGTTTTGCACTCAGCGTTGGAAGAGTCTTTAGATTTTTTTTCTCCTTTAAAGAACCCAGTGCTGGAAATAGTGGATGATGTATATTGGATGAGAAAGTGACCATTAATTGTCTTATAAGAAGCCTTTTAGTTTTGACCTGGGACACTTGGAACATTTTCTCTAGGGGAGCCAGGCACTATATAAGAAGTCCATGTAGCCTGGGACCACCATGCTGTTAGGAAGCCCAAACTAGCAACATTGAAAGAAAGAGAGATGCCCTGCTAACCTCTAGCTCTTCCAGCCATCTCAGCTTAGGGACCAGACAAGTGAGTGAGGAAGCCATCTGGGGTATCTGTCCCAGTCCAGCTTTCGGATGACTTGAGCCCTAGCTAGAATCTGACTGCAATCTTACAAGAGATTCGGAGAAAGAACCACCCAACTGAGCTTAGTGTATGTACAGAACCATGAGAAATAATAACAAAAATTATTGTTTTAAGCCACTTGATATTAGGTTGGTTTGTTATACAGAAACAGATAACAAGTCTTTTGTGGATGAAAGAAGAGAGTTACAAGAAAAAGGAGGTGGCCTCTAATGTCAAATATCATAAAGAGATCTTGGAAGATGAGAAAAGCCCATTGTATTTATCAGTTGAGAAGTCACCGTTGTCCTTCAAGCACTGCAGTTTCAGTAGAATGAGGTGGGCAGAAGCCAAATTGGAGGTGTTCTAGGGCAAGTGAATGGTAGGAAATAGATATAATGCTAGATTGGTCTGTCTTTCTTTCTTTCTTCCTTCTTTCCTTTCTTCCTTCTTTCCTTCCTTCTTTCCTTCCTTCTTTCCTTCCTTCTTCCTTCCTTCCTTCCTTCCTTCCTTCCTTCCTTCCTTCCTTCCTTTCTTCCTTTCTTTCTTTTCTTTCTTTCTTTCTTTCTTTCTTTCTTTCTTTCTTTCTTTCTTTCTTTCTTTTTTCTTTCTTTCACAGTTTAACATTTACAAATGATCCTCACCTGAATCAATTATCTCATTGGAGATTGCAAAATGGTGACTTTTCCAATCCTATCAGTCTTTCTACATTTATTAGCTGACATTCTTCTGTAAAGAAGAGTTCTCCCTCATCAATTGGGAATGAACCTAATTTCTTCCAAAAATGGCAGGTTAAATGCTTCATTCTTTCCCTTTAATTACCAATTTCCTGACAAAGGAGCTGGTGTCATAGTATTTCTATTGGTTACAAATGAGTTTTTTTCTCCCTTCTCTCTCTTCTTCTCTCTTTTGAGTATCATTATGGACTCACGTGTGGACTCATGCATCACATTTATTCAATGCGTTACAATCAATTACAGACTAAATTAGTCTTTTAAGAAGCAATGGAGGATAGGGCTAAGGATGTGGTCAGATAATTCCTGGAAGAATATATTGGTTAAAAATATACGCACCCACACATTTATCCTTATTAGTAATCAAAAAATGAAAATCAAAACTATATAAAGGAGAAAAAAGCTATAAAATATTAGTTCTAATTCTACTACTGGATATATAACCCCCCCAATTCTCACACAGGTCCCAATAAGGGACATGTATGAAGATATTCACAGCAGTGTTGTTTTGGGTTGTGCGGAGTTGGAGACAATTTGGATGTCCATAACTGAAGAAGTCCTTAGGCAAAATGTAGTGGGTAGAGTACTAAGCAGTAGTTAGAAGCAATGGACTAGATCTTTAAAATATATTTTAAATAAACACCTACAAACAAAAGGATACACATTAAACACACTGGAATGATTTTCTATGGTGGGAAAGAGGAATGAAGTTGGAGAATATGAATAAAAGAGAATAATAAATAAATAAACCAATGTGAGTGGCTTTGTAAGTGAGGAATAGGATGAAGTCAATTCCCTCTTTTTAAGTATAAATAAATAAAGTGCTACTACAATCATTCTGCAAAGTAAAATACTTTGACCTAGAATTCTACTTTTAGTACTCTAGCCTAAGGAGATAGAAATTAATGTTTATTAGTGTTATAACAGTGAGAAAAATGGTCAGTATGTGTTCTTTTGCCCCCACTCACACCCTGCAATATGCATCCCCACATGCTTTAGGGAAATCTGAGAGATATTTCATAGGTGTTGGTGATGTGCTTGTGAACAAGTGTAGTCACATGGTATTGGCACTTAAATTCATCATTTCCCGCTTCCAGCCTCTTCCATTTGGCATTGCTATTTCCACTGCCTTTACTGGGCACGATTACAACCATCAATGAAGTTCCATCTCATCTGAAGTCCTTCAGTTGTTAAGGCTGTGGAGTGTTATTCTACAGCATAGCCAAGACTATCTTGCTTTTATTTTGGTTTCACATACTTTTAGAAGTCTATTGTTGTTCCAATTTTTCAGGATATAACTCTTTCAGTATTGTCTTATAACCTCCTTCCCTTACCAACACCCTGCCTACCCTCTCTTTCACAAACCAAGCTGGAGGACATATATAAGTAACAGATATGCTGGACTTGAAAGTGAAATAAGAAATGCAGATCAAAACCACAATGAGATACCACTTCACATCCATTAGGATGGATAATATAAAAAAGAAACAATGGAAAATAACAAGTGTTGATGAGGATGTGGAGAAATTAGAGCCCCTGTGCATTGCTGGTGGGAATGCAAAATGGTGCAGTCACTGTGGAGAACGGTTTGCTGTCTCCTCAAAAAGTAAAGCCTAGAATAAACATATGATGTGGCAACTCCACTCCAAGGTGAAATTTAAAAGCAGGGACTCAAGGAAATATTTGTACACCAATGTTCATAGCAATATTATTCATAACAGCCAAAAGATGAAAGCAACATAAATGTCCATTGATGGATGAATGGATAAACAAAATGTGGTATATACGTACAATGGACTATTATTTAGCTTTAAAAAGGAATGACATTCTGATACATGCTAGAACATGGTTGCACCTTGAGAACATTATGCTAAGTGAAATAAGCCAGACCCCAAAGAAAAAATATTGTATTAAGTACTGACAATAGCAAATTCATAGAGACAGGGAGTAGAACAGAGGTATCAGGGGCAGCAGGGAGGGGAGAGTGGGTGTTTTTGCTTAATAGATACAGAGATTCTGTTGTGAATGATGAAGAAGTTCTGGCAATGGATGTTGGTGATGGCTAAATAATATTGTGAATGTAGTTTCTATGGACTGAATTATGCCCCCTTCCCTAATTCATATGTTGAAGTCCTAACCTCCCAATGTGATAAAAATTTGTAGACAGGGCCTTTGGGAGATTTTACATTTTGAGCTTATAAGGGTGGGGCCCTCAAGATGAGATTAATGACCTTATAAGAAGGGACACCAGACAGTTTGCTCTCTTTCTCTCCCCACCATGTGAAGACTCAGTGAGAAATTAACCATCTATAAACTAGGAAGGGAGCTCTCACCAGGAATCAATCATGTTAGCATTTTTGATCTTGGACTTCTAGCCTCTAGAACTTTGAGAAAATACATTTCTGTTGTTTAAGCCACCAGCCTATGGTATTTTGTTATGGCGGCCTGAAATAAGACAGTAGCTAATGCCACTGAATTGTATACCCAAAATTGGTTAAAATGATAAAATTATGTTATATATATTTTACCACAATAAAAAAAAAGGAAACAAAAAAGCAAAAGGGCAATTCTGCTATCTTGCCTCTCCTTTGCAAATCTCTGGGTCTCAACCTCAGAAGGACATTAGTAATTTTTAGGAATGACTCAAGACAACTCCCTGAGCCCTTCTGCCTTGTATGAATGAGGAGAGTGAGAGTTACAGAAATGAACTGATTGAACTAGGATTGTAGTTCTGTTTCTTATCCTGTATTCCCTATTTTTAGAAATGGCTCCACTATCACCTAGTTACCCAAGCTAAAAATCTTTGTCATCTTTGATTCTCTCTCACCTTCCTCAACTACTATGTCTTGGTGATTCTACCACCTTACTATCTCTCTATTCCTACCAGTGCTGCCTCAGTTTGGGTCACTTTCATTCCTTGCCTGACATGATAGCTTTTTAGCTGGTTTTACACATCTCTTCTTGTTCCCTTCCAATCGATTTCCTACATAGCAGCCAAAATCTTTCCAAAATCTAATCTGATCATGTCATTGTCACTAAACCATTCAATAGCTCCCTTTAGTTACTTGGGTTAAGTTCAAACGCCTCAAAGTGGCATTCAAGACTCCTCATGATCTTCTGGTCTCCTCTTAACTCTCCAGTCTGATCTCTTCTCTCAACTCAACCAGGCTGTGCTCCAGTCCTATTAAACTTGTGGTTTCCTAAACACATCATGCTCAACTCTTCCTGCTTATTGCTGGAGGATGGAAATTTTCAGAGATAAAGTTCACAGCACACAAGGATGTGGTCCATTCTTTCTTTTGCATCCCTTAACTGGCAAGGTGAGGTGGCTTAGGGCCTGGCCTAGCCCTCTCCCTTATTTCTTCATGTCCTGGAAGGCAGCCTCAATGGGCTCCTTTGGTGACTGGCTTAAACTGCTTGCCTGTCCCTTTTTTTCTAGGCATGGTAGGCAAAACATTTGACTAAATTAAATTTACTATAGCTGAAACTGGAGTTTGGGCTTTGGAGTGGAAATAGGCCTGATTTTATTTAAGGCTGTTAGGGCTATCAAAGGGGAGAAAAATGTCATAGTTTATGGGCATTCTACAGTAGGCATTGGGACTAAAGCCCCAGCCAGTAAATGTTATCTGTCTCCTCTGTGACCAGAAATTCAAGGATTCAGGAACTACTAGGTCCCTTGGCCAATTATAATCTTTTTTTTTAATTGAAGTATAGTCAGTTACAATGTGTCAGGCCAATTATAATCTTAATGTCTTCCCAGTCCACTTTCCCCCAACCTGCTCCACCTGGTGAAATCCTACTCATCCTTAAGTTCTTAACTTCTAAGACTATATCTCATCGGCCTCCAAGGAGATTGTAAACGCTTTGAAGGCCTGGACTGTATCTTTATCATTGTACCCCCAACGGCTAGCATTGCTCACGACTGTATAAATGAAAAGATCACACACCTAGTTAAGTGTCACGGTGGTATTTGAAATGTCTGTTGACAAGGGTTTATCCACACTTCTCTCTCAAGGGGTCAGCCTATCACTGTAGCACTGTGCCTTGTCAAGTTGTAGCTCTCTCTGCTCAGTCCCCAGTTGGCAGCTGCATGTGGGGAAAGGCTAAGGATAATACTTTATTGAAATGATTTAATTGTACCCTCACAGACATGGCTGTACTTAGAGACACTCCTAGTACATGATTGAGTTTGTTTTGCTCCTCTATGGCTTTGATATTAGAGTTAGAGAAACATGAAAGGAAAATGGGTTCAATAACTAACATCAATCCAAGGAGAGGAGGGTGGCCAAGGGGGTCATGAATCTGCAGAATTCTTCTCTCATAGGAAAACTGTCAGCATAGCTCAATAGCATTTCCGCACCTCACAGTCTTTCCCTCTGTCGGGACTAGGCCCAGCCGGGTTGGATGGTTTCCTGTAAGTCTTTTAACAACAAGGGCGTTTAAGTAAGAAAGAGGAAGAGAAAGTCAGAGAAAGGGGCGAGGGGCCAAGGCTGAGCCAGGCTGGCTTCTGTTCATAATTCAAGATGGGTCTCTGGACTCAGAGAAGGCAGCACATCTCCATCTCTTTCGTTTCTGCTTCTGCTACCCACTCTGGGTCCGCGGGGATTGATTAACTACTGAGGTACAGCCCAAGAAGGGAAGGGAGTTTCTTTCCTTAGTGTCTGAAAAGGAAAAACTTTGAGGGAGAGGGAGGAGGAGAGGAGACTGTGGCCCCAGTGTGGGGAGAGGTGGAGGAAGGAGGCCGAGGCGGCACAACCCATGGAATGGGAGCCCGTGGGCGGGCGCGCGGGCGGGCAGCGGCTACCCTGGCCAAGCCCTCCGTACATTCGCGGGCGCCAACACAGGCGCCAGAGGTAGCCGCGCAGCGGACCCCAGACGCAGCCGGGCCTGGGTCGCACGAGGCCTCGCCCCGGAGGCCCGGGGCGGAGCCCCAGGGGCGGGCCGGGGGCGGAGCAGCCCCCAGAGCTGGGCTTTCCCGGCGGACGGCCCTCAGCCTCCACGCCTGTGCGAGCGGCAGCAGCAGAGGATGCCCCACCGCGCCGCCCGCCCAGCCCGGGAACCACGGCTGGCCGAGGAACCCGCCGCCCATTGGCGGCGGCGGCTCGGCGTCCCCGCCCTCTCGGCGTCCCCGCCCCCTCCGCCGCCGCTTCCCGGCTCCGCCTCCTTCCCCTCCGGGAGCCGCCTCCGTCGCCGCCACCGCCACTGCCGCTGCCGGCCGGGGCCCAGCCAGCCCCCGCCGCGCCGGAGTCGAGTCGCAGCCGGAGCCGCTGCCCGCGGCCCCGCCATGAGCGGAAGCGCCGCCGCCGCGGTCGCCGCCGCCGCCGCTTCAGCAGCTGCGGCCGCCGCGCACTTCCAGCCTCAGTCGTCGTCTCCCAGGCCGGGCCCCGCCGAGCTCGGGCCCCCGCGCCGCCCGCGCCCCCCACCGCCGCCGCCCCGGCCCGAGCCCGCTGCCGCCGGTCGCCTCAGCCCTCAGGGCCACGGGCCTCTCCGAGCGGGCGCCCAGGGTGGCGGCGCCTGCAGCCGAACGCCGGGAGCAGGTACGGGGTCCAGGGAGCGGGCCAGGCGGGGAGGGGCGTGGGTTGGTCCCGGGGTGGGGGGGCCCGGAGGCGTGTGGTCCTGCCGCCCGGCCCCACGGAGGGGGTGGAGCGTTGTCCGGGTCAGCTTTGTCCGGCCCCGGAGCCCCTGTGAGCTCTGCGTCCCCGCCGCGCCGAGCGGCTCACAAAGCGTTTTCCCACCGGGTGGGTAACCCCCTCCCCTAGGGTGGGCAGGGCAGGACCTCTCTAGGTCTCCGCTGGGCGGAGGCTTATGGGGGGAAGTGACTTGCCCAAGGTCACATAGCCGGCGAGAGTCGTAGCCTGCCTGGGACCCAGGGTCACTCTGGGCCGGCCCGAGCCCCGAGCAGGGGAGTCTGGGAGGAGGAAGCGCCCCCAGCCCGGGAGAACCGAGGGAGATTGATCGCGGAGAAGCGGGCGCTAGGCCCCGGTACCAGGCACGCCCACCCTGCGCGTTTTGGGCTGGCTTAGGAGAAAGAATCTCCTGCAGGCTGGGACCGAGGAGCGGGGGCTGCTTTGGGGGCGCAGTGGTGTCCTTGGGAGCCGATTTGGGGAACTGCAGGGGGAGAGACTCCTGTGAGGTTGTACTCTCTAGGAAGAGGGCTTTCTTGAGTGAGTGGGTCAGAGCTTTGGAAACTTCTCATCGCGGGGACCATTTCATCTCTGCCAGGCCACCTTCCTCACCACTGCACAGACTAAACCAATCCAGCTGGAATTAGTGTAAAGGAGGCCTGTCTGCTTTTGTGGAGACGCACCCGTAAGGTGTCTTTTTCACGAAATGGCCCGAGTTTCGTTCACGCCCCAAACAAGTGGCTCTAGTAGAGGCATTTCTGCCACAGAAGACCGAAGGAGGTTTTCCCAGGTAGTCTGGACCTGTCACACTTGAGGACCCTCCAGAGAAAGAACAGCTATCCCAGACGTGAAGGGGGAAGGAAGTAAGAGGATTGGGACCCGCCTGCTTGGCGTGTAATAGGGCCATGTACCGCATGGTGTTCCCTTTTTTCTTTTGGGTGGGTGATTGGGTGGGTTGTTTTCACTGTGGATGCATCTTGGAAAGGGACTTGCGGTTCTAGAGGCCAGAGAGAGAGAGAGAGCAGAGTTTTAGGCAATGAAGAGGGCCCTGTGGAGCTAGAAAACAAGCTGTAGAATTAGGGGAAAGGAGAGGATATTTAGTCATTTTGGGGGAAGGAAGACGAAAGGGTTGCTGAAGGGAGGGGGACAGTGTCTAGTGTAGGGAAAAAAATTGGGCTGTTCCAATGAGGGAGCCAAAGGTAATGAATTTGAAAGGAGTCTGTTAGAGGTAGATGGTATCTTACAAGGTTGAGTAAAAGGTATTGGTCTGCAATCACTTCATATTCTTTGAGTAGAGACAGTTGTAAGCACTTTGAAGATAAATGTTTTTGCTCGGTACTCCCCACCCCCATTCTCTCTTCCATTCTAAGGCTGTGGGTTCGTAGTATTGTCTTGGAAGTAAGGCTTGACAAAAGAGGGAAGGGAAAGACTAATTAGCAAATGCATTAATTAGGGCCCTTTGTCCTAGATGGTTCCATGTTTAAGCCAGCTGTTTGCTTGTTGCCCTCCCATACCTCAGCTTTCCAGCTGTGGCGGCTGTTGGCAGGGTTCTTTGGGAGGAAGTGCCTTGATTCAGACAAGATGGATTAAATTTTATTAAAAAACTGAGAAACATATATTTGAGAGATATATATCTCTCTCTCTATATATATATAAAAGCATGAGAACTTACCTGTCAAAGACTTAAAATCAAGGAAATGCAAACCAAAACATCAATGAGATGCCATTTCACACTCACCAGATTGGCAAAAATTTAATGTTGTGATAACCAAGTGTTAGTAAGGTTTTGGGGAAATCACCTTTTGTATACTGCTAGTGGGAATGTAAATGGATGCCACCACTTTGGAGAGTAGTATAGTGATGTCTAGTTGAAGGAGGGCAAACTAAACCTATGTACCTAAAATGTCCATTTCTGGCTATATACTCTAAGAAATCTTTGCACACTTGTCTAAGAAAATAAGTACAAAAGTTCAAGAATATTCATTGCTGTCTAAGAAAATAAGTACAAAAGTTCAAGAATATTCATTGCTGCTTAAATGTCCACCAACAGGGGAATACATAAATTGTTAGACAGTTCCACACAATGGAATATTACAGCATTGTGAAAAATAAACTATAGCCACATGCATTAAAATGGAATCTTACAAATATAATATGGAGTAGGGGAGAAAGTAACAGAAGAGAATGTTTCTACTTGCATAAAATCATAAAAGGTGCAAAATAATATTGTCTGTATCTGTGTACATACATAGTAATAGTATAAAAACATGCATGGTAACAACTAACACCGGATTCAGAGTAGTGGTTATCTCTGCCAAGAGCAGGTGAGGAATGGGATTGGTCAGGGGTACACAAAGGGCTTTAATTACATCTAGTATTCTATTATTAAAAAAAAAACTGAATCAGATAATTGCAAATGAAGATTTGCTTCTTTTGGATGTGGGGTACAGAGATATTCATTATATTATTTTAAATATTTTTCAGATGTTTGAAATATTTCTCACATGTAAAAAAATTTCTTGTTTACAAAGCCCAGGGTTTTTAGTCCCATAATAATGAAACTAGCTACAGGCTCCAGCCTAGCACAGCCTGTTAAGCATGCAGGCTGGTGATCCTTTTCTCACCCCTTTCTGACCTGCAAAGCCTAGTTTTGTGATGGATGACTTTTATTTTGGAACAGCTGATAGGCGTGGAGGATTTCCCAGTCTTTCTAAACTTCTAGTGGACCCAGGTCAGCAGTTTAAGCTTTGTCAAAATATAAGTGCTCCAGGACATTCTGATCTATCAGATACAGGGAGGGACCCAGAAATCTGATTCTGAGCAAGTTCCCCAGTAGATTATGATGCACACTAACTGAGAACTACTGCCTTAGGTTTCTTATGACTCTGGGCTGTGTTCCTTTGCCCAGCCTAGCCCCCAGGCTGCCTTCTGTTGTCCCTCCTGCATGACTGGGACTAATTTGGACCCATGTGATATTTAGCTTTTTTGTAGGGCGTAAAAGAATGGTAGAGTTGGAAGCCATTGAATGTTAAGCCCTTCATAATCCAGTTTGTCTATTCCTCTTATTTTCATGCAGGTAGCTAAGGGGCCCACCATCGAAGAGGGTTGTTTATCAGGTTTTATAAACCTTAACCACTTGTCAGTATATATGGTTTTAATAGTTAGAACAGAAGCAAAGAAATGTCTGACTGAGAAGGAAAACTAGCAAATTGGAGAAAGTAAACCCCCAGAAGTAAATGCATGTGATCATACCTTTCTCTGCAGATGTTAGTGATTGTTTTAGTGTTTTAGCTTAGAACATGTATTTGAAGTTCAGCTATTTGAACCTGTAGTCAAAGATTAGGGGCTTTAGAAACTACTGATTATCCTTCTAGGTGGAAGAGTTTTCTTCTCCCAAATTTGCTAGTTTTCCTTCTCTGCTAGACCTTTTTTGCTCTTGTCCTAATTGAATGAATTTATATTAACAAATGTGAGGATTTCTGATAATGAAATTTGTGAAATGCCTGTTTGTCTTTGGTGAGGTTCTTTTGGAAACCTACTTGGAGGTGTAGTGTTGCCCCAGGTACATTATTGCAGGGCTGCTATATAGCTTGCATCCAGCACAAGGGCACTTGTTTTGGTTAGCAAGTGGGAGTGGAAATCCATTTTGTGCCCCAGTTACCAAGATGAACACCTTGTGTGAAAGAAAATGTGTCCCCTTAGAAGGGGCACCCCTTTTTCATCCTCACAAAGGTGCTCTATGAAATAGCACGGCCCTGCGACTTTGGAACTGTTGGTCCTGCTGTAACCTGACCATACTCACCATAGGCTCTGCCAAGAGAGATGGTTTGTGCTGGACCTGGGGCTCCCAAAGAGTTATCTCCACGTGAACTTTTCATGGGAAGGGACCTACCCCTGGCTTTTCATCACCATGCTCGGTTGAACCGAAGAGTTCAGCTCAAAATTGTAAAATTTGTTATCGAGCTAGAGAAGTATATACAGACTAAACAGTTTGAAAAAATACCGTTATTTCTGAAAAGAAGAGAGAAATCATTAAAAAGATGAGCATCTGGCAAGTGAAGGAGAGAAAGTAGCTGTGCACCACATTTGCTCTTGCATTTGTACAGTGCTCACTTTGAGGGGGAATACGATATTATTTTTCTCTCCCTATTTCCCCCTACATCAGCATTCCTGAATTTCTTAAGACCTGAGGCTTTTTAGCCAATTTTGAAAATATTTACCCATTTGTATTTTCCATTAAGTGGTTGTTTATGCTTCCTGCTGTTTCATTTTTTTTCTTGGAGAGAGGAAGGGGGAGTGCTGAACCAAGGACAAGGCTGGACTTCCTACTGCTTTTGCAAATAATGGCAGTGTGTTTTACAGAACAGTTGTCATGGAAGAGTGCTGTTCTGCGGGCTCAAGGGAGAGATACAATTTGAAGTGGTTTCTGTTGGATTTTTTTTATTATTATTTTTAAACATGATTGAGGGTGATGGGTAGAGAGTTCCATTGTGTTTTTGCTACTGTCTTGAAGGAGTTTTTTTTTGAAGAAAACATACGTAAACAAAAGCTGAGAATGTTTAATGAAAATGGTTGTGCCTACACAAGGAGAATAAATAGTTCTTACCTATAGGCCTTACCCAAAGCAGTTTCATAGTGTTTTTTTTTTTTTTCCTGTTCTGTTTAAATGGATATTAGTGCTATTCTACAGACTGCTTAGAACGAACAGTTAACCAGAGTGTTGTTGGGCAAGTGGAGGAGATTGATGGGATTATACTAGGGTTTATCAGTAGCTTCCTCCAGCCGTGATACGGAGAGCTGTCACTGCATTGTCCGCTTTTGTGAGAGAGATTTGTGGAGAGATTGTGAGTTTTGATATAACCTTCTGACCTTGATGAAAGAAGGGAAGTAGTGGTAAGAGAAGAAATACCTAAGTGGAAGAGAGAGCAGCAAGCAATTAAGTCCTAGGACATTTTGTAGGGCTTCCAGGATGTTCCTTGAGTTGAGAGTTACCTGTCTGTGTTCTGCTTCAGCACCTTTGATTTCAGTGTTTGTAGTTGCTGCTCACTGATCTTCAGTTGAAACTTGTTTCACTGTCACAGAGCTGGAAAGTGAGCAGTTTTGGAGATAAGACTGAAGTAGCAGGGTATGGTAAAACAAGCATTCATTTCATAATCACTTTTGCAACTAGGAGGTGGGACTCTCATAATTAACAAAAAGTATTTTTGGTGGGAGGGTATAGCTCCAGTGGTAGAGCACACGCTTAGCATGCATGAGGTCCTGGGTTCAATCCACAGTACCTCCTCTAGGAATAAATAAATAGACCTAATTACCTCCCCCCACATAAACAAACAAACAAAATGTGCTTTTCAGTTGGCTTTTACGCTATCCTATTTTTAAAAAAATTTTAATAGATTTGTCTTCCTGTGCAGATTTTTGTTGATGTCTCAATACGTATTTGAGTGAGCACCTATTGCTGGTAATATCAGTACTAACGCTGATTCATTGGGGTGATAGCTTCACTGTCCAAGACTTCATTACCTGCAGTACTGAGCGCAGTATAGAGGATGATGCTTCAGCTACTGCTTTCTCTTCTGCCTATTTTAATTCTTCCTTTTGCTCCCTGGCCTTCTGGGCTTGGTGGTGATCTGCCCATCTGTCAGGACAGGCCCTGTCCCTTCCTCTCCTTGTGGGAGGGGTGCAGAGGCTCTGCTGAACCTTTGGCCTGGGCTCCCACAAGTAAAACCCCTTGAACAATATTGAGCCAGACCCGAGGGCCACCAGCGTGGCCCCATCTTCTCTTCCTTCGTTGCTGTCTGTGTTGCCACCACCCACCCTTTGCTGTGGAGCCTGGAAGGCGCCCCCCTCACCCCCAATCATACAAAGAGGCTTTGTGCTCTGAGGATGTTCTAAAGGCGGGATCACTGTAATTATAATTCCCTAAGCACAACCAAGTAATGGGGGAAGGCAGGGTAAAGATGGTATCCAAGTACTTGTTGGTAGGGAGAAGTCAGGCGGGGATTAGAAATCATCTGGAGACAGTACCAAAATGGATAATGGAGTGTTGTTGGTAATGCTGACTGGAACGTGTTTAAGTGAATACATTTCAGGGTTTTAAATTCTAATACTTGCAAGATACGTGAAGCTTTAAAAAGCACAAGACAGCTGAAACTTTTTTTTTCTAGTCTAAAATTGTAACTGCAAAGTACTTTAGAAGAAGGTATGTAGAAATCCAGGCCTACTTTGTTTAGCCAGAATGATTGCCCAAGAAAGCCAAATACATAATTTGCTTACTATCTAGGAGGTGTTCTTACTAATCTGTTTCTTTTTTGTTTGTTTTTTTTTTGTTTTATGTTTCTAAAAGTTAGCACTGACTGACATTTTGGGAAGCTGATTTTCCCCTGCCACCACTAGGAAAAAATCAATTTACCTGAAAATATGTGCTTAATAAATTTATATCAACCATCCTGTCATGATGTGCTTCTAAGCTCTGTTGGCAATCAATCTTCGAGTGAACACTTTTTTTTTTAACTATGTTAACTATTAGTATAGTACTCCTACTAGTGTCTCAAACAAAATTTTTTCCTCTCCTCTTCTCCCCCCACCTCTCCCCTCCCCTCCCCTCCCCTCCCCTTCCCTTCTTTCTTTTCTTTTCAGAAATGCACCAAGCAATTGACTGCAAAGGTTATCTTTAGACTTTAGGATAGTGGACTCCAATTGTCCTCACTCAAGGTGAGGGGAAAGGAGTCCTTTTTGTTGCATTTAGCACTGATATCTGTGGTTGATGAAGCAGCCAGGTAGATAGTATATACGCCACAGAAACCTACAGCTACTGTGAGCTGACCCTTCCTCTACTTGTTGGAGTCAGGTCAGGAGTTGTACCTTTATTTTTGTTGTCTAGCATGATTTTTTTTTCCTGTTTGAAATCAACCTTTTTTATTGACGAGTAAAATTGTGTATATTTATAAACTGTGCAATGTGATGGTTTGATATTTGTATACCTAGTGAAATGAAGACCACTATCAGGTTAATTAATACATGCATCACCTCACAGTTACTTTTTTTTATGAGAATGCTTAAGATCTATTCTCAGCAAATTTTGAGAAACAGCAAGTACAATATTATTAGCTATAGTCACCGTGCTGTACATGAGAGCCTCAGAACTTATTTATCTTATAACTGAAAGCTTGTGCCCTTTGACCAACATCTCATTTCCTCCACTCCCCAGACCCTGGTAACCACCGTTCTAGTCTGTTTCTATGAGTTTGACTTTTTAAATTAAAAGAATTTTTTCTTTTTCGAGTCTGCGTATAAATGAGATATACACAGTATTTGTCTTTCTCTATTTGGCTTATTTCACTTAACATTATGTTCTCCAGTTTCATCCATGTTGTCACAAACGGCAGGATTTCCTTCTTATGGTTGAATAGTATCACACTGTGTGAATATACGATGACATCTTCATCCATTCATTCATCAGACACTGAGGTTCTTTAGCTTAGCTCTTGTGAGTAATGCTGCAGTGAACATCGGAGTGCAGATATCTTGAGGAAATCTACCTTAAATTTATCTTCACATAAGAATATGGGGAAAGGGGGTGGGAAGGGATAAATTTCGGAGTTTGAGATTTACAGATGTTAGCCACTGTATATAAAAATAGATTTTAAAAAGTTTCTTCTGTATAGCACAGGGAACTGTGTTCAATACCTTATAATAGCCTTTAATGAAAGCAATATGAAAATGAATATATGTATGCATATACATGACTGGGACATTGTGCTGTGCATCAGAAATTGATACATTGTAATTGACTATAGTTCAACAAAAATAAAATAAAACAAGAGCACACTGGTAAGAATCATTAAGTATTTAAAAAGTTATTAGAACACATAAATCTCTTTAACGTGTTATGATTTCACTTATTCTACTACTGTTTTGTCTCATAAACGTGAGTGCAATAAAATTCTAAAATTCAGGGGAAAACAATAATACTGGGGAGTCCATTACAAAGATATTGCCCAAGTAATCCTTGAAAAGACTGTACCAATTTGACAGCTAAGTTTTTAGGAGATTTTAAAATATGCAAAGATCCATTTTATCTGCTTTTAATGAAGTCAGGTTGATTCCCGTCCCCCTCCCCCACACTGTTTTAGGCAAATGTATTGATCAGCAGTGACATACGTTTTAGCTTAATTATGAACTGTTATTTGGCAACTTTGTTTGCTTCATTTATCATTTCTTTTCGAGATTAACCTCTGTTTACTTCACAGCTCTCTGGAGGCCAGTAAAAGTAATGATAAAACATTTTGAATGCCTACTATGTACCATACACAGTGAAGGTTTCAGATATGATTCAGATATGCAACAGTTTAGCAGTAGACTCCTGCAGTGTTAGCTGAATGAGTGAATTTTGGGGTCTGCTAACCCCTAATAGGAGGGCAGAAAACATCAAAATTGCACTAATGGTAGTGATATTATATAACCATTTATAATTAACATTGCTGAAGCACAGATCTAATCAGATCAAAAGTTTAAGTGGCTGCCTTCTAAGTAAAAGAAACATTTTTTGGTCTGGCATTCAAGGCCAGCATAATTGAATCTTCATTATTCCAGTCTCTACTATTCTTCATGAATATTCTCCAGGGAATTAGAATGCCCTGTTGTCCTTATGTGCATCACTTCTTTCACCTCTGCTCTGTTGACTGTTACTTGAGCTTGGAATGCCTGTCTTCCTTCAGTTTTTCCAAATCCTACTTATTTTTTAATGTCTAGATAATAATGGTCACTTATTGTGCGCTGATTATGTGCAAGGCTCTGTTCTAAGTGGATTAATTCATTTACTTTTCACTACAGCCCTCTAAGATTGATGCTATTATTATCCCTTATTGTGCAGATGAAGAAACTGGAGCATAGAGAGGTTAAGTTACTTACTAGAGATGATGCAGTTATTAAGAGTGTTATCTAGGATATGAACCCAAGTAGTCTTATTCCAGAGTCTGTATTTTTAGCCAACGTGCTTTACTGCATCTCACTTTATAGATAGCCTAAGCAAACATAGCAGTTGGTTTTGGTAACATAAGGTTGAACTAAAGAGATTTCAGTGTTCAATTTTACCTTCTGTCTTCCTGAGAAATACACCTTTTTTTTTTTAAGTTCTGAATTTTTGTGTTAGGATTATTTAATTGATTTTCTTTTTAGTCATTCATTACTTCTTCATGTAATAAGAAGTAGGAGTACCTGCATCAGAGTGGGTTCACTTCAGATCAGATATATTTAAATTGCTTCTTAGAAAATCTCCCATGTTCTATGATTCTGAACATTGGTCTTAACTGAGTGCTTATTTGAGCACTTAAGCAGATACAAACAGAACTTCCCCTGGAAAAATTTGGTCCCACTCAGAGGAGCTTATGAATCCTACGTTTCTGTGGGTATGAAAATCCCTTTTCCCAAAATTAGCACAGGAATGGATGTTAGACTTCTTTTTAGCCTTCTTAATTTCCATAATAAACTATGATTTGTCACAAGCTAAAGCATAAACATATCCCTTTATTTAGCAGCATAGAATATGGATATTTCAGGCATCACTTTGAGAGTCTTGTGCTGTGTTGATGTTGTCTGACCCAGTAGATTATTTGAGGAAGATAATGTAACATAGAGGTTCCCAAAAGAACTACTTCAAACTTGGTTGGAATGCTTGTTAAAAATTCTCTGTCTTTAGGTGGCCTAAAGTTGGAATCTGAGTTTGAGTAGATTTTTCTCAAGCACTTTTAGTATTTCTAATATTTTGTCCATGTTGCAGGCTTAATAGGCATTTGTGGGCCAACCATTTAGAAAATGTTCAATGGGAAAATAGGATTCTAAGGTCAAAACCAGGTACAGTAATAGACTTTTGGAACATGGTCTTTTTTTTTTTAAGTTGTGCACTGCCAACTCAATCTTTTTCTTCTGCTTTGTTTATGGATACCTGTAAAGGAAAAATGAGTTTTCCGTCTTTCAAATTACTAAGCAAAATGAGAGTTAATTCATAGGAGGAAGATGGTCTTTCCATTCAGGCAGGATGAAAGCTGATTAAATCCGGATAACTCAGGAATTTCCACCCATTTACTGGTTTGCATTTCTTTGAGAACTTTAGCTTCAGAACATGTCTAAGAGTTACAGTATTTTGGGGGCTCTAATTGAAGACATTATTATTACTGTCTTTACTATGTATGAAGAATATGAATCATGAACTTTTGTGATCTAATTATCCAATGTTTCTATTAAAAACTGTGCATGTATTATTGAAATATATAACAGGAATTACTATTCCATGATAATTTTGAGCTTTAATTTTGAATAAAAGCTACCATTTTGTGCTTAAAAACAACAATGGCAATAAATCCAAAACGCAACAAAGGCAACAGGTCAAAAGATTTGCTTTCTTAAAGTGAATTTGTGTGCAGTTCATGAAGTTATTTATTTCGCTGTTGAAATCAAAACTAAAGTCAGAATTTGACTGCAGAATATTTAGATAATTCTGTATATATTTTGAGTCTAACTATTGGTAGAATAAAATCTTTTAAAAAATGAACGCTGCCTCAATTGACTTAAGTGGTTTTAACATAAATAATTCTGTGATGTGGGGGTAGAAATCAAACTAGTTTTACCATACCAAAATCTTTTTATAGCACTTTTGAGATGTAAACATGTTTCCTTTTGAAATCAAATTATTTGATAGAATAGTTATATTATTTTTCCTGATGCTATGTAATTAAAAATCCAAGACCCAAATTTAAGTCTTGATTAAAACTTTCTTTCTATAGAAGAAAAGATAGCAAATTGAAAAGGGGCTTTAGAAATTTTGATTCTGAGATTACTTTAAGAAGGGAGAGGCAAGTCAGATTGGGTTTGGGCCCCACAGAATTTACCGTGCTAGTTCCTGAGTCAGGAAAGCTTGGAATTGAGGGGGCTGTGCTGCACTGGGGCGGGGCATAAGCTTGGTAGGAACTAGAAGTGAAACTGGAAGTGCCTTAAAAAAGCAGATCTTTGTATTAGCCTGAGTCAGGCTGCAATGAGCAGTTGAGACAGTATGATTCTCAAGCACAAACGTGAATGTAGTTACCCTGGCAGATTTCCTGAGAAAGTCAACATGTTTTTGCCTGTGACCCAGGACAGACCTGAAACTCAGTGGAGGAACACGGGAGAAGAGCAAAGGAAGAGGCTGAGGTAAGGGCTTTAGGGTGCAAGTTTTAAAATAAGATTTCTGAGCCTTAGAGGGAGGCAGTGGGGAGTTAAACATGAAATTCCGGGGACCTTTTCCCTTCCCCATAAGCTATGTAGAGGTGGAGGCTGCAGCATGGAAGTGGAGGGTTGATACACTTGTAGATGTTGATAAAGGTATCCTTGTTAAAGTGGAAAAGGTGTATCTCAGTGGTTTGTTTTAAAATGGATTCCTGTTACAATATTAGTGATACAAACAAAGGTTAGCTAGTCTTATATAATTTTATTATGCCTGGGGTTAAAATTGGAGTTCACTTATTTTAAAAGAAAAATGAGAACTTATGATATAACATTGACACCTAAGAGCAATACATTTCCAGAGTAGTTTAATGGTAGTTATGAGCTATCTGTCACGCACCAAAGATGACACTGCTAACATGCTCTGCCTAACTAGGGCATGCAGTGATGATGTTTTTCCCACAGGAGTGATAGATTTAAGTGCAGAGAGGATAAAAACCATTGCTCTTTCTGCTGGCCTCCCCCCTTCCCATCCCCAAAGCCAGTCACAGATACTCTGTGGGCAGGTAGGTGCAGGTAATATGTATTGGGGTTAGGTTTACAGCTCAGAGCTAGACTGGCATTTCACAGTTTACTTCTGTGTCACCCTGGGATGTAGTTAAAAAGCAGATTTCTAGCTAGGGCACAGGTGATGGAGAAGTGGCCCTCAAACTTTGAGGCTGCATAATAGGGGAGGGCTGGTTAAAAGGAAGATTACTGGGCCCCACCTCCTGAGCTTTTGATTCACTTCACGGCGGGGTGTGTGTGTGTGTGTGTGTGTGTGCTTTTAAACAGATTCCTAGGTGATGCTAATACAGCTGGAGGGGGAGGGGATATTTTGAGAGCCACTGAGATAGAATATAAATAACCCAGAGGCGACTCAAACCATTCATCTTGGTTTCTTGAGTGTTATTTTATAACTGAACTGAAAGTGGTGAAGAAAAAAAAAGGTTACAAGAAGTAATAGAGTAATTAATACTGTTCATGTTAAGCAAATAACACTTCACAATTCTATATAGTTTATTGTGGTGAGTGTGTGTCAATGACAAACCCCATCAAATGATGATAATAAAGGTGATTACTTCTGGAGAAGGATTGAGGATTATGGAGGATGGGATTTTAGCTTTCTATGTAAGGTTTTAACTTTTACTGAAGATACTGTTCTTCTATTTATATAATTAATTTTATAAAAAGATAGGGGAAATCTGGGCCAGATACCCTCCGCTTACTTCTCCAGACCTGTCTTTGACCCCTTTTTCTCCTGGCTATTTACCCCAAAGAAAGAGTTCGCAGGTCTTCTGGCTTCTGTTTGGTTCAGCCTTAAGAGGAGAGTGAAGGGAAGGAGGAGGGTGAGGTCAGCATGTTTATCCCCTCTCCTCTCAGGGTAGCATGTGTTATCTTACCTGGATTCTGGTGCTCTCTTGTCCTGATTTTTTTGGGGGCCAGAGCAGTAATTGTTCTGCTATTGCTAGTCCTGGTTCCCGTTCATCCCTGTGGTTTCTGTAGGCCTCACCTCCCAATTTTGTAATTATTCCTTTCCTAAATAAAGCCCCTTCAGATTATTCTGAGTTTCCCATCTCTTCACTGTGAGGACAATGACTGATGGACTCTCCATTCTTGTTCCTCTCTTTATTGTAATCCCAGAGGTAGTGACAGTACTATTTTGGTATGTGTATCTTTCCAGACATTTTCTATACACGCTTGGCTCTTTAATTAATCAATCACAAGGGATCACATTGTACTTCCTATTCTCTATGTTGGTGGATTTTTTTTTTTTTAAACATACTATACTGTGACCATCTTTCTACATTGGTATACTCCATCTCATTCTTAAAAATTCTGCAATATTCCATTTTATTTGATAATGGATTACCTCAATTTAACCAGTTCCTTATTTAGTTAACATGACATTTTAAATCATACTGAATTTCCATTAATGCTTAGATCTGTTTCTGCACTCTGTTCTATTGATCTGTCTCAGAATTCTGGCACCAGTATTGCACATTTCACTTGTTGTAGTTTTGTATGGATAAATGCATGGTAGGGCAGCTCCTTGTAGTTATTTTGGAAGCAGACTTGGCTTTCATAACATGCTTTTTTTCCATTTCCAGATATATTTTTTAAAAAGTTTTTGTCAGGATTATTACAAAAATCCCAGTGATACACAGATTGGAAAAGCATTATATTTATTAAGTTGGAAATAATCAATCTTTTCACACTATTGAGTCTTTTCATCTATTAACTTGATTTCTTTCCACTTGCTCTTTTTATGCGCTGTAGTATGTACCTTAGCAGAATTTTGTAATTTAATTCACCTGATGTCAGTTCCATAATATTTTACATTTTTCTTGCTTTTGACACTGGGATGTTTTTCATCATACTTTTTGAGCTTTGCTGATGTTAGGAAAAAACTGCTGATTTTTATGTATTTAAAAACCTGCCTGTTTGCTGAGTTCTTTTAGTTATTTTAATAATTTTTTTATAGATTTTTCCTGGGTATTCCAGTTGGACAGCTTTATTATTGGCAAATGTTGCTAATTTAGACTCCTTTTCAATATTTTCCTCTGTTATTTTTTTCTTGTTTTATCGGCTAGACTACAACATCCAGAAAAATGTCATATACTTGACTATAGTCAAATGAGGCTGCCTCAGGTATGCATCACTGTTTTTCTTCACTGAAGTGTGCTTCATTGTGAGGTTGGCTGTGTGGGTCTGAAACGTCACAAATTAAAGAAGCAGTATTTTTATTTATAAAGTGCTTTTCTTAGAAAGGATGTTTGTCAAAAGTCTTCCAACCCAGTTATCTACCCTTAGAGATTATGTCTCTTTGACCTATTTATGTGCTGAGGTACATTAATCAATTTTTAGTACGGAATTATCCCTGAATTTTTGTAATGAATCTTACAGTACTAGATTGATTTGTTAGTATATAGGGCTTTGGTATGTCCCAAATTACAAAATTGTAGGAGAAAAGGCCTGTAATTTTCCTTCCTTGTGCCGTCCTTGATACCAGGATTTTGGTAGCATGAAAAAATAGTCTTTTTGGGAGGATGAGGCAGTAACCATTTCTGTTTTGTTTTTTGGCTTATTCCATTCAGTTTTCAGTTGGGGAGTGTGTGGGGGAAGTAGTTAATTTTGGTGAATTTTTTTTTTTAAGAAAATTATATCATTTTCTGGCTTTAAAAAAGTATGAGTGAGTTCATTGTGTTATGTTTAAAAATTTTCTTTGAAAATATGATTTTATGAGCTTTCTTATTCTTAATAAACTGTATTTTATTCTGTTCTGATTGGATTAAAATCTCTCTTTTGTCCTATTACCTGTAAAATCTATAAAATAGGTATAATGAAAGTTAGCTAATGTATATGCCTATGACATAGTAAGCAATCAAATGATGGTTGCTATTATTTAAAAAAAAGATTGTCTTTTATTCTTGGATTTATTATTTCTATATTTTTGTAAAATGATTCAGGAATTTCTTTTCTTACCTTTATTATTTTTGTATGCCTTAAAAGTTTTTTAATGTATGCATTTATTATCTTCTGATTACAAAAATGCACATGGCAAAAAATTCAAACATTACAGAAATATGTGTAAGAGAAAATAAAAGTCCCTTTACTTGAATTCTTCAGAGATCACTGAGAACAGGTTGGTGTGTATACTCGTCTGTGTGTGTGTGTTTTACTGTGCACACACATACATGTATATGTGTAAATTTATAAAAAATGGATCATACTGTATATAGTGTTTTGAAACTTGCTTTGTTTCCATTTTATATCTTGGATCTCTCAAGTTAGTACTTAATAGATCTAGTTATTCTTTGCTGGAACCTTTATTGGATGTATGATATACATATAAAACATGCACGTCTTGTAAGTTTTCAGCTTTAAATCATCACAGTGTGAATACACTTTTGTCAATTCGTAGGTCAAGAAGTATGATATTACAAGTACCCCAAACACCTCCCATTGTGCCCCTCACCTCATTCTTTTATAAAATTCAACAGCTTTATTGAGATATAACTCACATATCAGATAGTTCACCCATACAAAGTATACAATTCAATGACTTTTGTTATTTTTGTATATTCACAGTTGTACAACTCTCACCACTGTCTAATTTCAGAATCTTTTCATTGCCTGGAAAAGAAACCCTGTACCCAGTACCCATTGGCAGTTACTCTCCATTCCTCCCACCTTAAGCCTAGGAAATGACTATCTACTTTCTTTTTCTATAGATTTGCCTATTCTGGACCTTTTATACAAGTGGAATTATATAATATATAGTCTTTTATGATTGGTTTCTTCCACTTGGCATAGTATTTTCAGGTTCATCCATGTTGTAACATATATCAACACTTTGTTCCTTTTCATAAACAAATAATATTCAGTTTGTATATACTGCATTTTATTTTTCCCTCTAGCAGTTGATGGACATTTGGGTTGCATCCTCTTTTGGACCTTTATGAATAATGCTGTGATAAACATTTGTGTACTAGATTTTGCATGGACCTATGTTTACATTTCTTTTAGATATGCACACACACACCTAAGAGTGGAATTACTAGGTTAAATTATAACTATGCCTACCCTTCTGATGAACTGCTAAACTTTTCCAAACTGTTTGCACCATTTCATTTTACGTTTCCACCAGCAATGTATCAGAGTCCTAATTTCTGCACATTCTCATCAGTACCTGTTTTTATCTGTCTTTTTGATTCTAGCCATCCTCCAGGGGGTACATCGGTAGTTCATTGCAGTTTTGATTTGTATTTCCCTAGTGGTTAACAGTATTGAGCATCTTTTCATATATTATTGGTCCATGTAGATTTTAAAAAGCCCTTTAAATTTTCTCTAATTGTCAGAGGCAGAGCTAAATAGTATCTTTTGTATCCTTGTAATTATTATTTTTTATTTTTTTAACATTTTTTATTGATTTATAATCATTTTACAATGTTGTGTCAAATTCCAGTGTTCAGCACAATTTTTCAGTTATTCATGGACATATACACACTCATTGTCACATTTTTTTCTCTGTCAGTTATCATAACATTTTGTGTATATTTCCCTGTGCTATACAGTGTAGTCTATTCTACAATTTTGAAATCCCAGTCTATCCCTTCCCACCCTCCACCCCCCTGGTAACCACAAGTCTGTATTCTCTGTCTGTGAGTCTATTTCTGTCCTTTATTTATGCTTTGTTTTTGTTTGTTTGTTTGTTTTTGTTTTTGTCTTTTAGATTCCACATATGAGCGATCTCATGTGGTATTTTTCTTTCTCTTTCTGGCTTACTTCACTTAGAATGACATTCTCCAGGAGCATCCATGTTGCTGCAAATGGCATTATGTTGTCAGTTTTTATGGCTGAGTAGTATTCCATTATATAAATATACCACATCTTCTTTATCCAGTCACCTGTTGATGGACATTTAGGCTGTTTCCATGTTTTGGCTATTGTAAATAGTGCTGCTATGAACATTGGGGTGCAGGTGTCATCCTGAAGTAGATTTCCTTCTGGATACAAGCCCAGGAGTGGGATTCCTGGGTCATATGGTAAGTCTATTCCTAGTCTTTTGAGGAATCTCCACACTGTTTTCCATAGTGGCTGCACCAAACTGCATTCCCACCAGCAGTGTAGGAGGGTTCCCCTTTCTCCACAGCCTCTCCAGCATTTGTCATTTGTGGATTTTTGAATGACGGCCATTCTGACTGGTGTGAGGTGATACCTCATTGTAGTTTTGATTTGCATTTCTCTGATAATTAGTGATATTGAGCATTTTTTCATGTGCTTTTTGATCATTTGTATGTCTTCCTTGGAGAATTGCTTGTTTAGGTCTTCTGCCCATTTTTGGATTGGGTTGTTTATTTTTTTCTTATTGAGTCGTATGAGCTGCTTATATATTCTGGAGATCAAGCCTTTGTCGGTTTCACTTGCAAAAATTTTCTCCCATTCCATAGGTTTTCTTCTTGTTTTATTTCTGGTTTCCTTTGCTGTGCAGAAGCTTGTAAGTTTCATTAGGTCCCATTTGTTTATTCTTGCTTTTATTTCTTCTAGGAGAAAATTTTTGAAATGTATGTCAGATAATGTTTTGCCTATGTTTTCCTCTAGGAGGTTTATTGTATCTTGTCTTATGTTTAAGTCTTTAATCCATTTTGAGTTGATTTTTGTATATGGTGTAAGGGAGTGTTCTAGCTTCATTGTTTTACATGCTGCTGTCCAGTTTTCCCATCACCATTTGCTGAAGAGACTGTCTTTATTCCAATGTATATTCTTGCCTCCTTTGTCAAAGATGAGTTGACCAAAAGTTTGTGGGTTCATTTCTGGGCTCTCTATTCTGTTCCATTGGTCTATATGTCTGTTTTGGTACCAATACCATGCTGTCTTGATGACTGTAGCTCTATAGTATTGTCTGAAGTCTGGGAGAGTTATTCCTCCAGCCTCTTTCTTTCTCTTCAGTAACGCTTTGGCAATTCTAGGTCTTTGATGGTTCCATATGAATTTTATTATGATTTTTTCTAGTTCTGTGAAATATGTCCTGGGTAATTGGATAGGGATTGCATTAAATCTGTAGATTGCCTTGGGCAGTGTGACCATTTTAACAATATTGATTCTTCCAATCCAAGAGCATGGAATATCTTTCCATTTTTTAAAGTCTTCTTTAATTTCCTTCATCAATGGTTTATAGTTTTCTGTGTATAATTCTTTCACCTCCTTGGTTAGATTTATTCCCAGATATTTTATTACTTTGGGTGCTATTTTAAAGGGGATTGTTTCTTTACTTCCTTGTAATTTTTAGATAAGCATTTCAGTACATCTGTACTTCTCCATTCTCTTTTTTCTTTGTAAATATTATCTATAGTTTTATTTATTTGTCATTTTTATATGTTACATATTTTCTTTTTAGAATGATTTTTTTTTTAATGGAGGTACTGGGAATTGAGCCCAGGACCCAGCACACGCTCTACCATTGAGCTATACCCATCTTCTTAGATTGATTTTTTAAAAATGTTTTCCTGCAATTATGTAGCCAAATTTACAGTAGTTATTTAGATTTATCTGTATTTTAAATTGTTTTGCTGTTGCCTTCCATTCCTAGCTATACAATAAATGTACATCAGTTCATTGGGTGAGTACTGTGAATTAATTTGTTGGATGAGTACTGTAGTTTCCAGGATCCATATTTTCACAGATTCTGTATAGGATTACATGAGTTGATGATCTATATGACTGATAAACCTGGTTTAAACATTTAAAAGATATGATTAAGGTTTGCATTTCATTGACATAATCCAGAGCTTTGCTTGCTCTTAATTCATCAAGAGTTTCAGGGTAGTGTTTTTCAGTCACCCTTCCTGGGAGAGCAGCCTGAGTTAGGGATTTTGCAGAGAAAAATGATACAGTCTGTTTCTTCACAATCAGGGAGATGAATAGGGAAACCAGATGGACAGACTGGAGAGTGTAGTTCCGTTATTTGGAAGAATAAGCTAATCTCAGAGCATCATACCTACTTGTCTTTGTTCAAATATAATATGTACATATCTTCATATACGTGTGAGTCAGTACCGTCATTCCTCCATTACTCCTTCTCTGAGTTGTTTCAAATAATTTTTGCCCAGTATAATTTGCCTTACCCCAAAGTTCATATTGAAAACAATTGATAATGAAATCTAAATGGAAATACTTCTTGAAGAGCCTCTGGGTTATGGCCCCCAGGATGATACTGTTGTGAGTTTTCCAGGGCCTGGGGGCTAGTATTCAATTTCATGGGCCCAGAAACTGGACTTTTTTTTTCTGCATATCTATAGGCAATCAGATTCACACTGTCTAGATAACAGGAGACTTGTATCCAAATTGAAAGTACAAGTTTATTAATTTGTAACATGGAAAGTCTTTTCTAATCACTTAAATGCAACAAGTAAATATGTCTGCTGTGTACCAGGTCACTTACTGGATATACGGTAGTGAACAAGAACAGGTTAAAACCTCTGCTCTTATGATGAAGTTTACATTCCAGTGATGTAAGACAGACAATAACTGATAAATATATAAGATGTCATAAATATGGTAAGTACTAAGAAGAAAAATACAGCAGGGTAGGGAAAGATGAGCAAAGAATGAAAGGAGTGGGTGCTATTTAAACCCATCAGCCAAAGAAGGCCTCTTTGGTGTGGTGACATGTGAGCTGAGACCTGAAGGAAGTGAGGATCAAACTGTAGGTGGAGAAGCCCTGAGGCAGAGGGGTGCTTGCTGTCTTCAAGAGGCAGGAGGGAATTCTGAGTGGCTCAAGGAGGAGAGTAGCAGGAAGTAGGGTGATGACCTTCTTGGCCATTATAAAGATTTTGTTTATGACTTTTGTTCTGAATGAGATGTGATCACTGAGCAGAAGAATGATGATAGGATGTGACTTACCTTACAATTCTCTGGCTTCCCTTTCATTTTTTCTGCACAGCAGCCAAGAGAGCTTTTAAAAGAATGGATCATATGGCTACTTAAAACCATTCATTGGTTTCCTGTTGCACTTGAACTTATCCAGTTTTTCCTTTCCCTCTCATAAGCTGTTTTTCCTGCATAGACTGTTCACTGTGCCCTTTGAGTGCTCAGTTCCTACTCCTCCATTAGCATTCAGCTTTCCTTGGCCTCCCTGTCTAGGGAGGTTCTGCTTCTCTGCTGTCTCATTACACTGTTTTTTCTTCATAACCCTTAACTAAATTTACAATTACTCATTTATGGGTTTCCATATGTGGCCCTATGCTTGTCCCACTGTGTCTGGCAGGACTGATGAGTCTGTCCTTTAGCAGAAGAGTTTGGTCTTGATTGTAACTGATCACAAAGAAAGTGAATCAGAAGAGGCTGCAGATAATTTTTCACTTTGTCTTGAGTGAGTTCCCAGAAGCCCATTCTCCTTTGACTTCCCTTCCTTTTCTATAACCTTTTTTTTTTTTTGGCCAGGAGCAGGGCAATCTTTGACAGCTTGTGTTCAAGCCTGGATTAGCTACTTCCTGGCTTCATCTAGTAAGGTGGCTTTGATCATCATATTCTTCAAAACTGAACATTTATAGGACAGACCAAGACCTCTCTCTTATTTAGCCGTCTCTCCTAATATAACTTTGGTATGTTATCCCAGTGAACGTTCTCCTAACCAGGAGTTTGGCATGGGAAGAATGACTCTTGTGTTCACCATCATGATGTTCCCAGTGCTTATATAATGCCTGGCACTTAGTAGCTGCTCCGTATGAAATATGCACAGAATGGAATTAGAGCAAAAGCAGGTAGCTCATCTTGTGAGAATTTCATGTGGGTGATGGGGGATTTCATGAAAAAAAATCTCTTTCTCTTAGTGGTATATGCCTCTAGTATCCAGAATATTTGTGCCTGTTCCCCTCTTCTCCCATCTCTCATCTGGGAAAGCTGGACATAACGAGTGGTCTCAGAAACTGTTTCTCATTGCTGATGGCGACCTTCTGGTGGCCCTTTGTTTCTTTATACTTGTTTATCCCTCTGGTTACACTAGTTGCTTCTCCCAGTCCATTACGTGTTCCTGGGCCTAGGAAAAGCCTGTTTTCTACCACTGTGTTTTGATTTCTTCACTCTCTGAATCAACCCTGTTCTTGTGGTGGGGGTAGTGTGGGGCAGGCACTTGCACCCACATATTTTGTTGTCACTCCATTTGCATTTACTCCAGTATGTATATGTATATGTGTATGTGATAGCTTGACTAAACCAATAGAGATAAAAGTTCTTTTTTTTTCTGCCTCTAAATTTACTATTTGGTTGCTTAAATTTTGGGCTAGGTTAGTTTCTTCCTTCTTATGGTCACTTATGCTAGAGAAGTAAACCATCAATTTTGCAAAAAGCAAAACCTATTCCTTCTCCTTCCTTCCTTCCGATATATATAATTGTTTATTTTGAGGTAGCATTGGTTTATAACATTATGTTTCATGTGTGCAACATTGTATGTCTAATAATGTATGCACTACAGCATGCTTACCACCAAAAATTGTTTGTATCCATCATCATATAGTTGATCCTCTTTACCCATTCCACCCTCCACCCGCGCCTTCACCTCTGCTAATCACTAACAACACCCTATTTTTAATACTCTCCACTACCTTCTTTGTTTGTCAGACACCTGTATGGAGTTGTGGAGAAGGTGTGCTTATATCAAATAATTGTGCTGTGCCTATAAATGGGAGAATTGGAATTTCTAATGTGTTTATTGGTCATTAATGTCTTTAATCCTCAAATTGTTTTATAGGCAGTTTATCAGGAACTTAATAAACCACAAGAAAAATTTTTTTTTAAAATACATTTGTGATCTTTAATTAGAAGCACTGATACTGGCCCTGAGTATAGTTTTCAGATATTAAGAGGTATGATTTTGGTGAATGAATTGAATTTCTCTGCCTTTTAAGTTAAAAAAAATTTTTTTTTGCATCAAGATAAGAATTTTTCCTCTAAAGTATTACACAGCAATAGTCTAAAAATACATAGGTGTAAAACAGCATTTGTGCTGTGTTACCACTGTGAAGAATCTTGTGTTCACAGATTTCCTGAATAAATAATTCTTTCTCTGTTTTTCTTTTGGAAGAACACCGATATCAGTTGAAACTCATTCTTAGCATTTTACATGGTAGTAGAAGATGAATAGGAAAATAAAAATTTCAAAGATCTACATGCCTTTAAAGTGAAAAATTAATAATCATTAGTGGTGGTGGAGGGAAAGGATTTCTGTATAAGCAACATACAGTATTTAGGGTTAATGTTTTATGCGTTCTGTATGTAATGGAATGTGGAGTATGTACACATACTCTCTAATACACACATATACACACTTTCTTTTTCTCTCTTTCTCTTGCATCCAAGGTGTTAAACATTAAATAATTCTTCAGTGTTGAAAACTCTAAGGGGATTGATGATCACAGCTTATAAAATCATGATAATGGATTTATTCTCAAAATATTAAATATTCAAAGTACCAGATGAGGACAATATTGCATCCCTGATGTTTGACAAAAAGGTTTTATTTTTGAATGAATAAAAGGGATTAATATCTTAATACAATTAGTAAATTTAACCCTAAGAGGAGATAGTACTAATTGAGATGAAGTAATTTCAGGGTAGGTTTTTGCAAGTTTGTGGTTGCTAGAAGGTTCTTTACCTTAGGGACTCCCCCATCATGTCTCCACCCCTTACTCCTTTTCAGTGTATGGCCATGGAGGGCAATCTTGCTTTCTTAAAAAATATCTTGGAGGGGAGGGTATAGCTCAGCTCAGTGGTAGAGTGCATGCCTAACATGCATGAGGTCCTGGTTTCAATCCCCAGTACCTCCATTAAAAATAAATAAATAAACCTAATTACCCCCCCCCCAAAAAAAAAACAAACAAAAAATATCTTGATGCTCTATGATTAAGAGACAGAATTGGTGATATGTTGGTGGGAAGATATAGTAGACTTAGTATATATAATGGACTTGTCTCCCAATCTTGTGACTGGGGAACTCTAGTTTCTCAAGATTACCACTGTTTTGAAGTTCTGCATACCAGAAAGGTTGGTGTGTGAAGAGAGCAAACTTTTGTGTGTGTATGTGGAGGTAATTAGGTTTATTTATTTATTTATTTGAAAGGAGATACTAGGAGTTGAACCCAGGACCTCGTGCATGGTAAGTGTGCAGTCTGCCACTGAGCTATACCATCCCACCCACCTCTCTAATCCCCCAGAGCAAACTTGTTGTTGGGCATTCTGCAGCCAGCAGTGAGCTAGCTGTCTTGCCTCCACAGCCTGAAAACTTTGTATTACTGATAGTGACTCTGATCCTTTTGATACAGCTGTAGATCTTCTCTCTTAACACATACATGTGTTATTTTGAACAAAGACTTTTAAACTATTTAAATATTACTGTCTATGCCCATTTGCAGACTATCAAAATTTCATGGTGTGAGCATAATTCTGTTGAAAGGATAGATGCATGCCGTTCTCTTATAACTCAGTAGAAAAAAGTTAAAAAATAAAAGATGAATTGCCAAATGAATGGTTTAAATTCAGAGAGAGTCTTTTTAAAGCATGTCCTACTCTAAACTATTACCTGAATGCAGAATGTGTGGTTCTGTGAGAGAGTTATAGCTTATGTTTGGTTTAAATAGGACTGAGTCCTGAGTCAGGTGCCTCCATGTTCTGGAAGAAAGCGAGCACCTGTGATAAAGCTAGTCCTACCTTAACACAAGTTCATCTAGCAGAAATCAGATTTCTGGGTTCTGTTGTCTTATTCCTAGAAGCACTAGTGTGCTTGAACTTAAAGAATTTTGGTAAAGTTTGGTTCCCTTAGTGGTTTTGTCATCTTGTACCTTATTGTATGATAATCTTGGAGGCTGTGAGTGTTAATGTAAGTAGTGCAAAAAGCACTTGGACTAGAAACCAGCAGTTCTGAAATATTAGTATCTTTTCTGCCACTAAATAACCCTGTGACTGCAGATGAATCACTTCATCTTCCTGGAGTTTACTCATCTATAAAACAGGGAGATTGAATTCTTATCACTAAGGTTCTTATATCGTATAATTCTAAAATACATTTGTCATTAAAGAAGTCAACACGATGATCAAAACAACCCAGTCTGCTGGTCTTCATATCTGGTAAAACATGGATGTAGCAATTCTGGACCCACCCAGGTGTGGGGCTTTTGAGCTAGCCAGGAACAGAGGCAATGGGCACTCATAAAGAGTCTAGTGTGCTAAGAGCTGAATTGCAGGAAGAGGCCAAGAGAAACCCTCAGCCCAGGAGGGACAAGTCAGAGCTTAGATCATTGGAAAAAAAAAACCCCAAGAGCCTGGCATTCAGGAAAGCAAATGTCTGGTTCTCCTTTGATTCTATAGTAGCATATATTAGAGTTTGATAATTGATGTTAATGATGATATGTATCTTGAAAATTTTTTAAATACTTTGGATTTAATGTTTTATAAAGCAGAGGAATGTATGTTATATTTTGGAATAGTATCAGTAAAGATGGCTGAAGTAAAAATTATTTATTAGATTAACTGATATAAAGAAAATTAATCAGGTGTAGCTTCTACTCCCTACTGATGCTAGAAAAATTAAGAATTACTGGACTGATTTTTCTGTGATCTGGTCAAATGGTGATCTATGTAAGAAAAAAAGAATTAGGGAAAAAGAGTGCAATTTTAGATTTATTGGCCTCCTAGCTTCCTTCCACTGGAGATGGTTGAGAGTTGGCTCCTTTGTATATTTGTGCTTAAGAAACAAAACCTTCTTAATTGAGATAAAGTTCAGTACCGCATTTGCAGTTCCTCCTGAATTTATTTCTGTGTACATTTGAGAGTTGAATACTGATAAATTTTGATTTTTCACATTTGTAGCTAATGAAGTTTAGTAGGATATAACACAAAGTTTTTGTTAACTAGTATAAATATGTAACCTTGAATATCTACTATCTAGTTACAAGATTTAAAATTAATGTGGCAATTATTTCCCCAGGTTTTAAAAATACCTGAAGAAAACAGTATTTGTGCAATATTGATGTATGAAATGCAACAGGTACATTTTTTTCTAGAGTTTAAAAATTGAAATCTGTATATTTCTCTATTAGTAATATTGTAGGCATACTTCTAATGTTTGTAATAGAAAATTTTAAACATGTGCAGATGTAGAGAGACTAGTATAATGAACCTCTGTGTACCTATCATCCAGGCTCAGCAGTTACCAGACTATGACAGTTTTATTTCATCTACACTTTCACTTACTTCCCTGTACCTACCTTGGATTTTTTTTCTTTTAATGAATCTTTATTATTTGCTACAGAACAGTGTCTTGAAAGGATAGAAAATTTGTTCAGAGATAAACTCCATTTAGAGCTTGTCTAATTTTTTTTTTATTGAAGTATAGTTGATTTATAATGTTGTGATGTTGTGTTTCTGGTGTACAGCATAGTGATTCAGTTATACATATGTATTCTTTTTCATATTTTAAATTATAGGTTATTACAAGTTATTGAATATAGTTTCCTGGATTATTTTGAAACAGTTCCCAATCTTGGACAGCCATGACACTCTCTTGCCACCTGGTGGCAGCATACCATAGTTTGAAAATTAGTAAAACCTTTGAGAATGTAATTATAAACAATAAAGGACAGGGGAAGGAGGAGTTATTGCTAAATGGTTACAGGGTTTCTGTTTAAGGTAGTGAAAAAGTTTTGAAAACTGGTGGTTGCACAACATTGTGAATATAATTAATGCCACTGAATTATACACTTAAAAATGGTTAAAATGGTAAATTTTATGCCTTGTATATTTTATCACAATTAAAAAATACCAGGAAAGGTGGGGATAACCTCATGACAGTGTATGATAGCATACAAATACATGAGGAGATTCAGTAGTATGGTTCTTGTGAAAGGAACTAATACGTGTTTGTCATGCTGTCTTCTTTTTGGGGAGAAAGACCTAGACTAGCTTTTAAATCAGTGAGCTTCCAGAATTTGAACAGCAAATCCATGGTAAATTGTTAAGAGAAGTATTTGTAGAGGAGATCCAGGTATCAGATGGGTGTTTTAACTACTTTATCTTGTTCAAGTCTATTTCAACCTAAGATAATTGTATAGTCAAAACTTTTTGGTGGCGGAGGGCGTGGATGTAGGTACTTTCTGGAGAACGTTGCAGATTACAAGAAAACGTGTTTAGTGTTTTAGATGCTCTGAGTTTCAGAGCTGTATAAGAGGTCTTAACATTATTTAGTTCAACCTCTTTTTAAAAAAAAATGTGCAAACTGAATTCCAGAGAGATTGGCTTGAACAAGTACCACACAGGTAGGCAGTCAGTGGTAGGGCTGGGCTCTGTACTGTACCATTACTGCTTTATAGCATGTCTAGAGACAGGACTAGTTACTCATTCTGCTTTATCCCTTTTCTCATGTTCTTTTTCCTGATAAATGTGAGGTTCAGTTATCAAAACTAAACTGGTAACCAGAAAACTAAATCAACTAGAATATATGGTTCCTCTGAGGAGTCTGCTTGGGAAGGTTTTGCTATATTTGATCATTTCAGCTTGCATTTGCATAATACTTTGAAATAGTTTATCACAATAAACACAGATCTAGTAACTGCAGGGAGGTGGTTTGGATTATTAGATCACTGGCCTTGGCTTTTAAGATTTCTTCTGCCCTGGCTCTGCCATAAACTTTCTGTATGTCCTGAGACAATTATCTTCCCCTCAGTGGACCACAGTTTTATGCTAAGTGGAAGAGTAGAGGTTGATTTGATGAGCTTTAAAGGTAACTTTCAGCACTGCCATCCAGAGCTGTTAAGCTGAATGTAGGCTTCAATACTGAAGTGAAGAATCACCTTCTTCCATGCTTTTAGCTAAAAAGAATCCACAGGGTAGAAGCTGCCTCTTGGTTGCCCATGACAGTAATTATGCATGTAGTGAAAACAAACCAGTTAAGAAGTTTACATGAGTGAATTTTTATTTAGGTTTTAGTACAGTTAATAAATTTTTTGAATGTTGAAATCTCAAGCTTCTTCTTGGCCTATGTCCTAAGGTTACTGGATTTGAAAAAAAAAAAGTAAATGGTAGTTGCAAGACCACTTCTTTCTGTGTTTGCATTTCTGTTACTTATTCAGTAGTTATTTTGAATCCCAAGTACACTAAGAGGGCTCAAGAATTCAGAGTCTGTAGAATACTTGTATTTTTTTTTGCTTCTCTAGGGACTTACTCCTTTCCTTGGTTATTTATTTTAGCAGGTCATTTGTTACTTAACATTTTTTAGCATCACATATTTCCAAATGCCCACACATCTAGGGCTTGAAGTATGTAGCTATTTATTGCTAATTTGAAATCCTTCAGAGATAGCAGAATTTTGGTTAGAAATTTGTCTTCTGAGTTCATAATGAGTATCATGTCTTTCCATTCAGAAGTGTTTATTTACCTGTTATGTGCCCAGTGCTGTACTGGGCTTGGTATATCAAAACAGTAAGTCTTGGCTTCTGCTCTCAAGCAGCTTTTGGTCTGGAAGGAGAAGCAAAGCGTTGTGGTGTGTTTTGACGTGTTCTGCAGAGGTCTGTGGCAGCACAGAGGAAAATCTAGATCATGCTATTTAGTCTTAGTGGTAAGACTCTGGAGTCAAAATTTCTAGCCACACTTAGTCACGAGAGCTTAATTAGTCTAACTTGATGTGTACATATTTAAACTTAATAAACAATTTTTAGATTTCATTTTTATTTTAATGCAAAGAAATAAACAGTTGTTTCCAAACCATTATTCCAGATTTTCTTTCTAAGAAGCACAGCAGGAGGCAGCGGGGTGCAGCATTTCATATAAAATGTTTTACTGAATTCATATTGTCCTCAATTCTTAAGAGATTGTCAGGAAAATCCTTACTGTGTATATGAGCCCTTTATATTAACTCCTTGCCCTAAACTCCAGGAATAGAAAATAACCTTCATGTGATTAAAAATCAGTCTAACGTTGCCAGAGCCTACTCTTGAAGGGCAGAAGTCCTTCCTAGAGGCTGTTGACATGGTTAGGACTTTGCAGGGCTAGCTCACGGAGCAGCTCTCAAAGATGAGTGAGGTCCAGTTGTGCATGTGGACCATACAGAGCAGCATGTGAGTTCCTAGTGCATCACAAAGCTTGGTAGACTTTCCTGGGAAAGGACCAAAAGTTTAGGGGAAGGGGAAGGAGGAAGACAAGGAATGGATTAGAGCAGAATGTGCCTGGGAAATTTGACGATTCAAGTCCTAAATGTACTTTGTGGGACTGGCTCATGTTATACTTCAAGGTGAAGTGTTTCAAGCTTGGATGAGAGTTGAAAGGGAAAAGAATTTCAATACATCTTCTCCTAGGCTGTCATTTCAGGTGACATGTTGAAGCTGTGAGTTGTTTTTGTAAAGAAACATGTTCGCTGCTGGTGTTTGTTGTTTTGTGACACTTCTTGAGATCAGCTGACACTCAGAAGTACCGAATTGAAAACTTGGTTCAAGTAGTTGTGGCCTGGTTTTCAGAGAGCCACATGCCTCTTTGCTTAAGGAGAGTCTTTCAGTAGCTGGTTCTCTCTCTCTCTGTCTCACCTTCCTCAGGTCTTCCTGGTTTATGGTTTGACTCCCTTGTCTTAGCATGGACTGTTTTCTTACCCTGCCTCTCATCCCAACTCCATAATTCATTTGTAAGCATCTCTGTACCAATGTAGTAGGCTCCATTGCTTTGATACATATGGCAACCATTTATCCAGTCTCAAATTGTGTATGCATTTGACAGAGTATTTCTTGATTTATAAAACTATTAGTGTGAAAAAGAATGGAGTAAATGATAATTAAGTCCATTTAATTATGCAATTAACAAATAACTATTATGGAAAAGAAAAAAATTACATGAAATCATATTCTCTCAAAACTGGGGATTCATGGCCATGATACCTACTTTGTATGTCTACTGTCTGTTTCTCTAACCATGTTCAGTTTCTCTGCCATGTTCAGATTTTCTCAGCAAGCATCTCATGTTTAATTTCTAACCACCTGGAATTTTTTTGGTTGTTGTTCTTTGTTTCTACTTGATGTTTCTTGTTGATAAGGTGCCTTTAGGTGTTCCTAAGTCACATCATTTGTGTGTACCCTCTCTGTCATTATAGGATGGAAGCATCTTGTCATAACATGCTGTCACATGGTAAGAAAGAGTGAGGTGGTCCACCCTTATGGATGCCGAACCCTGGTAAGGCACCATGTGTCCTGGGTCAGCTAGTGTAGTCAAGAAGATTTGAGCCTTTTGGTCTTTGAAGAATTTACTGGGGCCTGAGGAATAATGGATTAACCAGAGTATATCATAAGTGATCTCCAGAGATGGCTATGAAGAGAAAGAATGATTCTTAAAGCTGCAGTATGAAGTCAGCATTTAACATTAATAGCATTTGGTGGGGGTGGGGGAAGGGAGAGCATTCCTTTACTTAGATTTTACTCTAAACTTTTTTCTTCTGAAAAACTAAACTATATAATTGTAATATTTGTAAAGCTGTTGATTTTAGTCAAGGATATGTAGAACATTTTATTAGATTAGCAAGATTTTCTGAACTACACATTCCCTGAGTTCTCAAAAATGGCAGTTTACTGAAGTATTTTGCTACAAAGTAGCTTCCGGCTTACTGTCTCTTCCAGGCCTTTATTCCGTCAGTGAATTTCTAGTGAACTGAATTCTTTGGACACTTTTCAGTCTTGATTTTTATTTGAACTTCCTTTTTATCACTATTTTTGAAATCCTGCTCCTTTGTTCAGTGAACTGTTCTGTCCTGATCATTCACTGTCTCTGTTTAGTATTCCTATTTAGGTGCTTTGGTTGCTTTTTCTTTGTTTGTGCCTCAAATCAGCAACGGCAAACTGGCAATCTATGGTTCAAATTTGTTTTGCTAACATGTTTGTCTGGCCCTCAAAGTGTTTTGAAAATGTTTATAGTAGTTGCCAGTAATAAAAATACAGCATTTTACATTAAGAATCTGAATGTAGCTTTTGGGGGGAAGTGCCCTGGCTGCACTGGGTGGCCATTCCCCTGTGGCAGTGATCCTCAGAGCTGCTCCTCTGGGAGGGGCACGTGTTTGCTCCGGTGGCCTTGGCTCCTTCCAACGATGTATGTTAATTAAGACTTTTTATCTGTTTGTAGTGATTCCTAACTCATTTGAGTCTTCTGTGTCCCAGCAGCTGAGTGGTTGTCATTATGTGCATATAAATGATATAAAGATTGAATTGCTTTGTTTTTACTTTTCAATAAAAGTATATAGCCGCACTGTCAGTTTTCTCACTCTGGCAACTTTCATAACTTTGCTTTAATGCCTTATGTAAAACCCTGTTTTTGAGTTTTATACCATATTGCCCTTTACCCCTCTTTGTGATTATTTACTAAAACTTCTAGCACAGACATTTCTTTCATCCTGCTCCCCTCAAGTCATGAGAGATTTTGTTACCTGGTTCATAGTGTTGCTATCCTCACTCTAAGTATTGCCGCCTCTATGTCTGTGGACAATCCATTTAATATGCCACCCTGCCCTCTAGGAGTGTAAAATCTACTTGGAGATAATACACATAGTAAGTACGTAAAAAAGGCTTAAGTAAAAATAACATTTTAAGGCATCTATAAAAGAAGTGGCCTAGGTCTACGGTTGATAAATTCCTAATCAAATTATATAAGCAGTTTTCTGAAGGGCAAAAATCTCTTTTAGCCTAGATTTCATGTTTCCATGTTGAGGGACATCACTGCTTGTATTCCCTTGGCCTATCTTTGTCCCAGGGAGGAGTGGCTGATCTTACTGGAGAATTCAGGCAAAGAACTAGTTGGGGCCTAACTCTCAGTCCTTTTCCTTTTCCCTTTCCTGGGGAGCCAGCCAGTGGTGTCTGTTTCTCCAGGGTCTCCAGAAACAGCTCCATGTGGGGAAACCTGTGATATTGTGACTTTGACTGTGATTGGATGGGTGAGTTGGCTCAATTCTGGGATGAAGTTTTAGGAAGTTTTAGGAAGACATTGTTGCTATGCCTTTAAGTTATGTTTTAAAAATATGGGCTTTATCTACAATAAAGCCAACAGTTTGATCTCCATCTCTTTGACTTTTTTGTCTTATTTCTCAATTATTCCAGAAGTAGGTGGGTAGATAAATGGAAAGAAGGGATTTTAGTTAATGATCCCCTAAGGCCCAATAGTAATCTGCTAAAAAGTTCATAGGGAAATTATTCTTTCTAGCTTTTTTGAGGTTTGAGCTGGGTGTTGAGAGATGGCAGAATTCAGATAGGATTTTAAAAGTGTAGACTTGAGAAAATTCAGGCAGATAAAGCTGAGTTCAAAGAACAGGAAATTGATAGCCGGCCTAAGTAAAGGGCTTTGGTAAGATGTTGACAGTGATGAGACTAGGAAGGTTGGCCAGGGCAGATCACATAGGACTTTGAATGCCTGATTAGAGGAATGTGACTTTTTTATCTTTAAGTAGCAGCAAGCAATTGGTGGTTTCTATGTAGGAGGATGATAATGTTAAAGAGATGTGTTAGGAAAGAGTTTTATGAATTGATGTTTTAATATAGTATAATATATAAAAGAATATATTATCATTAGTGGCTAAGAGCAGGCTAACATTCAGTGGTAACAGATAATAGGGGACAATCTAATGTTCGCTGTAAATCATTTTGGAAGTAAAAATGATTTAATATACCAGGAAATAATTTTCTTGAAGGTAGTCATTCCTTAAGTAGCTATGATTTCTTTGAACAGAAGGCCGCTTGACAGGCGAATTTAGATGGATTTGAAGTCATCCTTCAGCGTTAGTATTAACTTCCCAAAACAAGCCTTTTGAAGGTGGTATACAAGTTTTTTATTGAGGGGTGTGTTTATGAATATATGTTGGACCGTTTGTAGTGTCTGGCAAAATAAAATGAGGTGAGAAAAATAGTTTTGGAATCCATTCAAGGTGATATAATTCAATATTAAGAAAGATTTGGCAAAGTAATTTAGTAACCCTGAACAAGTAAGAATCCTGCTAAATGAAATTACATAAATTACATCTTTACTTACCTGCTGACATTTGTGGAGAGGTTGGCTGTATGGCATATAAATAGCTGAGTTCACAGTAGGTACCTACCAGTGTGGGCAAAGACCATTTGTTGTAACCTCAGCAGTACAGAATGAAATAGAGGAGGGTACTCTTTCCGCTGAGCTTTTTCCTTCTCATTACTCTCACTTTCTCCTCTACCATACCAACACCCCATTCCCCACCCACTAGCCCCTATTGTGGTTAAAGAAGCCATGCCCAGCTTTGCCTTGGCTGTGTTAGATTGGCTGGCAGATGGAGCCAAAAATAAATCTGCTTGTGGGGTTTTCAGGACTGTCAGACCATGAGCTACTTTAGGAAAAAAATGTTTTGGGTAGAAAGGTTAAATTGGTATCTGAGATTATATAAGTGTTTTGTATAAGTAGTTTTTATTTTAACTATACAAGTAATACCTTTTCTCTCTTGTTACTAATTTTCAAGTTTGCAAGTAGTGCTTGTAATTGAAGATGCAAACAATACAAAATATGTAAATACCCCCAGTCCCATTATCCTTTTCAAGGATAATTACTGTTAATAGTTTGTGTATAACCCCAGATACACTGGACCTTTTTATATTATTGTTCTGCAGCTTGCTTTTTTTCACTTAACAATGTATCTTGGTGGCCTTTCTGTGTCAGTAACTTTCAGGAGGGCTGTATAGTAAGTATATCATAGGAAGGAACAGCTATGATTTATTTAACCTATGATGGATACGGATAAGATCTTCCCCATTGCAGACTATGCCAGACAGTTTCTGGAGGGCTAGAGAAAGGAGGTCGGTACTTTAACTTTTCCCGTATAAGATTAACCACTTATTAACCTTTTTTAAAATGCCAGACACAGTGCTAAGTTCTTTACATACATCATATAAACTTTGCAACAACCTGTGTTGTAGGTGTTACACCCCTTCCCAGAGCAGGGAAAAAAAATTGAAGCTCACTTTCCCAAGATCTCACAGCTTATGATGGAAGAACAAGGATTAAAAACCAAAGCCTGTCTTATCACAAAACCTTGCTTCTTTTCCACTTCTCATTTCTTGTTTTAAATATATTATTAGCAAGTAAAATGTTTTGTTTTGTTTTGTTTTGTTTTCTGCCAGTGATGTTAGAATTAGTTTGAATATAATTTTTGTGTTCTATTTAAAATTCATTTCTTGTTTATTTGTAGTTCTGTAGTTTTACTTTCTATTGCTTTTCATGCATAGCACTATTCTGCATAGATTTGAAATACGGCAATGTGAAGTGGCCCCTATGACTCATTTTACCTCCTGTTCTAGTTTGTGAGCTAGAGAGTAGTTGATTTAAATGTCCATGTAGCAGTATTCAAAGCTGAGAGAAATGTCTAGTAATATTTCTTAAGCTTCTGACATCTGTGCTGTAAAACTTACCTCGTGTGTTGCTTTGCCCTCCCCCGGGCTATGGCACTCTAAGGTAGTGAGAGCAAGAGGGAGTCTCTCCCCAGGCAGGGGAAGGTGCCAGGCCTCTTACCTAGCCAGCTGGGTGAGAGGGAGGTTTTCCCTCTCAGTGAGGAATGGCGTTGACACTTCCCCCTCCCCCTACCTCTTTGGCTTCTGGAAGGTAAAGAGGTAAATACATGGGAGAATGAGTGTTGCTTTCCTACCTCCGGGCCTTCTGCTCAGGGCAGTGAAAGCACTGCTCTGTACTGTACTCAATGTCCTGAAACTCTTCTGCTTGTAACTGTATTGGAGTGACGTGGGGAGGAAGGAATCTTGAACATTTGGTTATAGAGTAGTGAATCTTAACTTTTTGAGAATCCTGGACTGCTATGAGGATTTGTTAAAAACTACTCACTGTATTGCCTTTGCACTTACAATCTGAAGTAAACCATCTTGACACGCTATTTTAGGGTCTTTCTCTGATATTTAGGCTTTCTTCCCCTTCCTCAGTTGAAAGCTGCCTGAAGGTGGGGACCATCTTTTTGCTGCTTTTACCCTCCTTCCTGCACCAAGCTCAGTCTGACAGGGAGTAGCACTGATTGGCTTATCACTCTTCAGGTGATAAGTGAACACTTTATGTTAGAGTGTTGACTGTAGAAAGCTTTGAACTCAGGTGGAAAGGATTAGTTACACAGATCGAAGACAGACATTTTACAACCAAGGATGTGTGAATAATTTTCGGCGAGATACAACAGTAACTGACCAAGCTTAGGTAGATTTTCCTCTGAGTTGATTTTACTTACTGGTATTTATACTTGGGTTCACTTGCCTCGTCATAGATAACCAAGCTTTGATATAAGAAGATATTTTAATTGTAAGATTTGTTAGGGAAAAAAAAGCAGATAGTATACATATGACCCATCTGATGCTGTGTGAAGAGTGGCATCTTTGATAATAAGATTGACACATGAATTCTTACTCTTTCTGCCCTGCTCAGCTGAAATGCCAGGAGAAGGAGGGAAAGCCTGGCCTCCTGCCAGTGCAGCCTCAGTGACCTTGTTAAGTAGCCACTCCTATCCTATTTGCTTCCTCAGTGTTTCTCTGTAGGGGCAGCAAAGAGGGAAAAAGGAAGGGCCTGACTTTTTGCTTCTCTGGTGGTAAAAAACTGCTTTCTCTCAGAATTAGCAAGTCAAGAAACAAATGTCAAAGATTACTGGCCCAAGTTGCCATGACAAAGCTAGAAGATGGATAATTATTCATTTTTATATTATTTATTCTCATGTTCCGATTCTTTAGTGCTAATCTTATTGTGACTGTTACCTGCTATTGATTATGCTTCTATAAATTAGTGTATTTCCCACACATATAGGAAGAAAAAAAATGGATGAATCTAAGATGATAATTTAGAATATGCTGTGTAAATCTGATTACTATTTTAATATTGGGCAGTCATCTCTCAGAAAAGAAGTTGAGTGGGTTTAGCTCTTTCCCAACTGAATTGAGCTCTCTTTTCATTTAGATTATCAGTTTAATATCAGCTTTCGCATGGAGATCATTTGTCATCCCCAGATACTTTACAGGGAACTTTTCCAGTTTTTTACTTTTCTACTCCTCATGTTTTTGTTACCTTCCTCATAAAAACAAAACAACATCCTGCTACTACTTAGGAATGATACAAGCCTAATTTCAGTGGAAGATTCATCTGCAAAATGTTATTACACAATTGGGAATACACATGCAGAGAGTACCCTTAGCGTGAGGAGCTGACAGCTTCAAATGGAAAGCTTTATATTTAAATGAATTGCTTTGTGATTTTGATGTTTTTTAGGAAATAAAAATCTGCAAGTCCTAGTTGATAAGAAAATAGAATTGCAAAGAAATAGATTATATTTGTTGCCTAGAAAACTGCTATCCTTAGAGCTTATCTATTTCTGAAATTTTGATGACTATCATTTTGATACAAACACAGACTGTGACATAATTATGTTGGAGTACTGGACGAGATAGGAGGTGGAACGAGAGGGATGGAAGAGTTTAGTTCTCTGATAGCATGACAGAAGCTCAATAAACAGCTCATAAAATTTGATGACCAAGAAATAGTCATATAAGCACATTATGCAGGAGAATTGAGGTCAGTACTGGAGGAAATATCTGTAAGATTTGAGGATACTTGCCTCTGGGAAGGGAGACTAGAAATCAGGGAAGGGGGGTTAGTGGAGTTCTTTTTTTTATCATAAACCACCTCATTCTTCATTTTATTTTATAAACTTAGGTACATGTATTACTATTACATGCTGGTATTTCACAGAATTGACTGGGAAATGCATCTTTATAGAATTGGTTAAAATAATAAGGTACATGAAGGGCAGAGACCTTGTCTTATATATTTATCCCCTGTCCCTAGTGTCCAGGATAGACCTGACACAGAGTGGGAGTTGGATAAATATTTATTGAATGAATGAAGCAGTTGCAGAGATGAAATTTCTGGAGAATGAATGAGATTAGAATCTTCAGGATAGAAGGCAAATGGTCTTCACTGAGCTGTAAGCTCTATAGAGCAGAGTCTTGCTTGCTTTTTGCTGTGTCTTGTACATAGGTGTCTGCTACAGAGCACATACTCAATAAATGCTTTAAAATAAGCCATTCAAGCATTACAGCTCCGAGAGTGAGAAGGAAGGGGACTTCCCCCAGCTGTGTCTTGTTGCATCTATCCAGTTGTAGTGTGCTGTTTGCCTCACTTGATTGATTCCTTTACTAGGCATAAAATCAGTTATTCAATTGCACGAAGTCTTTATATATTCGGTAAACTTTTTTAGTGAGGCTTTCTATGAACAAAACTTGGCATTAGCATATTTATAACTGCTGAGGTTATAAATATGAATAAGTCTCAGTCTCTAACTCCAAAGAAAATGTAGTCTAGAGGGGAATATCAAATTTATCTATATTTAACTATTATATACAAAACATGAGGCCTAAGCAGCTTGTGTGGGAGAAAGGAAGGTGTAATTAAATCTCACAGGGGCAGCGGGGTTGGGGTAGTGGGAGGGTAGAGAGACTGATAGAAGTGTAGACTAGAGAAGGGAGAGGATGAATCAGGAAGGCTTCCTTTCCTTCCTTCCCCCCATCCCTTCCTTTATTGTCCATAACTCTTATTTCCTTTCTGCCTTCCTTTGTTTCTGCATTTACTTACTGCCTGCTATGAGCCAGGAAACTCCGTGCTAGAATATGAAAAGATAAATTAAGGAACTTATGGTCTGACGGTTGGAGAGACAGACATGTAACCAAAAAATTACAGTATGATGAGTGCAAGGAAAGAGTTCTGGCAAAAAATTAAGGAGTTAGGCAATGTCTCACAGGCAAATCAGCAGCCTTGGTTTGAACAGAAGTGTTAATTATAACACCATTTCTTGAATTGCTTTGTCCCAGGCATTGTGCTGTGAGCATTTTCATACATTTAATCTCTTTTTTCCCTTTTTAAAAATTTTATTTTTATTTTATTGAAGTATAGTCAGTTTACAATGTCGTGTTAATTTCTGGTGTACCGCATAGTAATTCATTTATATATATATTCCTTTTCATATTCTTTTTCATTATAAGCCATTATAAGGTATTGAATATAGTTCCCCATGCTATACAGTATGACGTTGTGTATCTGTTTTATATATAGTAGTTAGTATCTACAAACCCCAGACTCCAAGTTTATCTCTTCTCACTCCTTTTCCCCTCTGGTAACCATGGTTTGTTTTTTAAGTCTGTGAGTCTGACTCCGTTTTGTAAGTAAGTTCCTTTGTGTCCTCTCACCTTTTTTTTTTTTTTTTTTTAAAGATTTCACATGTAAGTGATATCAAATGGTATTTTTCTTTCTCTTTCTGGCTTTCTTTACTTTTTATGACTATGTCCAGATCTATTCATGTTGCTGCAAATGGCATTATTTTATTCTTTTTTATGGCTGAGTAATCTTCCATTGTATAAATATACCGCAACTTCTTTATCCAGTCATCTGTTGATGGACATTTAGGTTGTTTCCATGTCTTGGCTGTTATAAATAGTACTGCTATGAACATTGGGGTGCATGTGTCTTTTTGAGTTAGAATTTCCTCTGGATATATACCCAGGAGTGGGATTGCTGGGTCATATGGTAAATCTATTTTTGATTTTTTAAAGAATCTCCATAGTGTTTTCCAGAATGTCTGCACCAGTTACATTCCCACCAACAGTGTAGGAGGGTTCCCTTTTCTCCATAGCCTGTCCAGCATTTATCATTTGTGGGCTTTTAAAAGATGGCCATTCTGACTGGTGTGAGGTACTCCCTCAATGTAGTTTTGATTTACATTTCTCTGATAATTAGCAATATTGAGCATTTTTTTCATGTGCCTGTTGGCTATTTGTGTGTCTTCATTGGAGAAATGTTTGTCTAGGTTTTCTGCCCATTTTTTGATTGGGTTCTTTGATTTTTTTGTTGTATTGTGTGAGCTGATTGTATATTCTGGAGATTAAGCCTTTGTCAGTCGCATCATTTGCAAATATTTTCTCCCACTCCATAGGTTGTCTTTTTGTTTTACTTATGGTTACCTTTGCTGTGCAAAAGCTTATAAGTTTAACTGGGTTCCTTTTGTTCATTTTTGCTTTTATTTCTATTACCTTGGTAGACTGCCCTAGGAGAACATTGCTAAGATTTATGTCAGAGAATGTTTTGCCTATGTTCTCTTTTAAGAAGTTTATGGTATCTTGTCTTATGTTTAAGTCTTTAAGCCATTTTGAGTTTATTTTTGTGTATGATGTGAGGTAGTGTTCTAATTTAATTGATTTTCATGCGGCTGTCCAGCTTTCCCAACACCACTTGTCAAATAGACTGTCTTTTCTCCATTGTATATTCTTGCCTCTTTTGTCAAAGATTAATTGACCATAGGTGTGTGGGTTTATTTCTGGGCTCTCTATTCTGTTCCTTGATCCATATGTTTGTTTTTGTGCCAGTATCACACTGTTTTGATTACTCTAGTTCTGTGGTATTGTCTGAAGTCTGGGAGGGTTATTCCTCCAGCTTCATTCTTTTTCTTCAGTATTTGGCAATTCTGAGTCTTTTGTGATCCCATATGAATTTTAGGATTATTTGTTCTAGTTCTTTGAAAAATGTCCTGAGCATACATTTAATTTTAATAATAATCCTCAGAACAGCTCTGTGAAGTAATGTAAGTAGATATTACTGTTCCCACTTTAGAGATGAGGAGCACATGTGATTTGTTAAATGACTTGACAAAGATCACATATTAGTAAATGACTGAACTGTATGTCTGACTCCAGGGTTCATTCTACTCAAGAAACAACCAGAGGGATCTTTATATACTGCTGGCAGAATTGTAAAATGATGCAGCCACTTTGGAAAATATTTTGGCAATTTATTAAAAGGTTGAATAGAGGTACATATGACCCAGCAGTTCTACTAAGAAATGAAAACAAATATCTACACAAAAACAAATGCCATAACAGCATTATTCATAATAAGACTGAAATGTCCATCAGTTGATGGATAAACAAAATGTGGTTATTTATACACTGGACTATTATTTAGTCATAAAAAGGAAGTGATGTATGCTATAACATGGATGAACTTGGCAAAAATCAAGCTAGGTGAAAAGAAGCAGTTACAAAGACCACATACAACATTATGATTCCACTTATATGAAATGTCCAGAATAGGCATATATTTAAGTTAGATAAGTGGTTGTCAGGGGCTCATGGAAGGGGAAAATGAAGTAATGGCCTTTGGGTTTCTCTTTAGGGTAATAAAAATGTTCTAAAATTGATTGTGGACCCCCCCAAAATTAAAAAAAAATTCCTTAATGGGGAGGTTATAGCTCAAGTGGTAGAGGGCATGCTTAGCATACAAAAGGTTCTGGGTTCAATCCCCAGTACCCTCTCTAAAATTAAATAAATAAGTAAACCTAATCCCTCCCATTTTTTTAAATTAAAAAAATTAAAAATTTATTGTGATAGTGGTCACACAACTTTGTGAATGTACTTAAAAATTAATTTTACATTTTAAATTGATGAATTATATGGTGAATGAATTGTATCTCAACAAAGTTGTTTAAAATAAAACATCCCAAGACTCTGAAATTGAATTTTCTGAGTTAGAAGTATCAAAAAGACCTTACTGTAACAGTAAATAATTGGGTGATCATCACTTACAGAGTAAGAGTGACTTTTTTTCTCGTATGTTTTTTTATCAACATTTATTTCACATTAATAATGTCTTCAAGTGTGTTAGCTAATAGTGTTGTGTAGATTTTAAGTAGGATTTCTAAAAATGGTGCCATCTGTTTTTATTTTTGGTTTTTTTCTTTTTTTGAGGGGGGGGGAGATTTATTTATTTGTTTGTTTTTTAAGAGGATGTACTGGAGATTGAACCGAGGACCTCCTGCATGCTAAGCATGCACACTAAGTACCATATGAGCTATATCCTCCCCTGTGCCGTCTGTTTTATAAGTTCATTTGGAGAAAGCTTGAAACATTGAGGATAGATAAGTAAATAAGGTTGGATTTTTATCAGTTGGATGATACTTGAATCTTTGGAGCAGATATATGGAAATTGTTAGTTGGTTTTGAAGACTCAGAACCTTCTTGGCACATTTCTTTGCAGCTGTGCCATAGACTCTGCTATCCAGGCAGCAGTTGTGAAGGCTACTGCAAGTGATGTGATTAAAACCCAGAGAGATCATGTTCCAGAATTTAGTAAACTTCAGGCCAACTATTGGATAAGGCTCAATATGTTTTTGTGTCCTGCTATAAAATCAGGCACTTAAAAAATTCTTTCTGCTAGAGTGAAAGGAAAAGAGGCCTGAAAAAACAGTAAATGGGAATAGAACCAGAAAGTTAGACTTAAGTGTTGTGTCTCTTTTAGACAGTAATTACAGTGCCAGTTGCTTTAAAAGTACAGGCAGATTTCCTGGGTCTGGATTTTAAAAATGTCTATTGTCTTCGTGTAGAATGAACAAAAATGTAAATATTTAGTTTTCTTTTTTTTAAATAGTATTGAGTTCAAATGCTTTTTAGTATCTATATCAACTATTTGGATCATGGTGGCTGGCAGGCTAATTAAGTTTTTGAAAGACTGATTTGGAAGGGTTGTTAATACCTTAGAAAATGGAACCAGATTTCAGAACAATGAATTAAATTGTATAGAATACCCACTATGTGCAAGGGCCTATCCCATTGTCCGAAAGGATCTAAACAGCAGTGTGAGACCTAGTATCTTTTATCCAAATTGTACAGTTTCTTTGTAAGAACTTGTACATCTATCTGCCACAATGTATGACTGAATTCTGCTTTGCTAGCCTGTCTTTGAATTATCAAGGAGATCCTGTCTGAGACATGGCTTCCATTTTGGTCCACATGTGACCCCAAGTTAACCACTTGGCCTCCTTGGAATGTATGAACAATAGTTGTTCCAAGCCTTGATCATCATCTTGTATACTTAATTGGTGTATAAGAAGTTCTGGTTAAATCACTGAGGCATGAGGTTTTGTCCTACTTGCCCAGGGTTGTCCTTGAGCCAGCCCAGGTCAGTGATTCTATATTTCTACTCCCAATTCTCTGTATGTGTTTGAGGGAGGATGGGGTGGAGAGGAGGGAGACGTCGCCTTTGAGGAATTTCATGAACAAGCCAGGCAAGTGCTCATAGGTTGGTCTCAACTGCCTTCTCCAAGGTACTTTTTTCAGAAGCCATTACAGATTTGGACTGGAGCTTAATAACAACATGAATGGAGTAAAAATATCCCTGCCTAAACTTGGGCTAACAATTGAATCTTAGCAGAGTAGAGCATCTTCTTAATAGTTGCCACCAAGATCATTTTGCGGATAGAAGCTCAAAGGAGAGAGAAGGTAATGGATAGTTCACCTCAAGAATCCTGGGGTCATGGGGTAATGTTGGAATCCTCTGCCTTTTTTTCTTAAGTCTGTTTGTCCCATTTGGTCTAGTATTCCTAGAGATACTGGGAGCTCACTTGGAACTAGGCTCTTTTTTTAATGGGCATCATAGAAAATCAGAAAATAAAGATGAGCAAAAATAATTTAAAAAATTTCTTCCTGTCACCCAGGGATTACCATTGTTAGTATCATAGTGTATATTCTTCTAAATGTTTCCTTCACATATCTATGTACATGTATGTGTACTTACTTAGCTATCATGAAATCATACTATTCATATTCCTCCTTACCCTTTTTAAACATTTTATTTCAGTAAGTTTTTATCTCTTCTAATTTTACCATATTCATATTTCTCCAGTTCTCTCCCCAAAATCCTTTTAAACTTGTTTATTTAAACTAATATACAGTCTGGCATGCACATGGTATTTGATTATTTCCTTTAATCTCTTTTAATCTAGCACAGTTTCTGTCTTTTTCCTTTTAGAATAATAATTACACTGACTTACTGAGAACTTCTGCAGAACCAACTTTTGGATGATCTGATTGCTTCCTTGTGATGTCATTTGTTCTTCTATCCCTGTATTTCCTGTAAACTAGAAATTATATCCAATAGTTTTATGGAGCCACGCATTCTTTGCTTGAATGCCAGAGGTTAAGTCTGAATTTCACAGTGTGTCATATTAGACATCATATCTGGTTGCCCCACTGTTAATAATGCTAAAATTGGCCGTTGGATTAAGATGATGGGAGTTTGGTCTCTTAACAGTGTGGTTAGGTTCTCCTTGCAACTGCAAATAACCTGTTACACACCCCCATCAGCCATTCATCTAATGATTTTAGCCTGTTTGATAACCGTTGCCTGAATCAGCAGTTTTCTGGGGTTGGCAAAATGGTTTTCTAATTCTGAAATTTCTATATGTATTAGCTGGCATTCTTCTACAATGTAGAATTAGGTAGAACTAGGGCTTTCAGTTACCTTAAAAGGTAGGATAAATGCATGATTTTTTGGTTTTAATGACCAAGTTTTGAAATGAGAGGTTGTTTTAATAGACACCTTAAGAAGTGATAGTTGAGATTTTACTTTTCCCTTTTTAAAAAGTTACCGTTAAGGGGCTCCCAGATTTTCGTTGATACGATGTGTTTTGGTCAGCTACAGTCTTACCTTTCTTTTCTTGCTTAAACTGGTAGAACTTTGGCCAGTGGGAGCTGTTGCTCTTGGTCCTGTAGAACAGGTATCAGAAAGCATCAGGTTGGTGCTGTTGTTCTCCCCACTGTCCCATTTTGTAGCTTAAAACTTTCACTTTTAAACCCTCAAATCTTTGTTTCTGAGGTGACAGGCTGCTAGCTGTTGAGTTCAGGAAATGCTTCACTTTTCCACTTCGTACTTCACTTTACAATGCAAACCCCCATCTCAGATGTGCACATTGAGAAATAATTCTAACGGTGCTCAAGAAGCCACACTTCCATGACAGCTTTAAGAGCCTCACCACTTTTAAAGAGATGTGCACATTTTGCCCAAGTATCTGTAATTCGGTTTTGTGGTTTAATGCCTCTTGTTTTTTATACCTAGATTTCAAGGAATATGCATATATCTCAAAGTGTTTTTCTTCTGATGTTTATATAAAAAGATTGTATGTTTATGTTTCACAAACTCAATACAAGTGGTTGTTTTTTTTTTTTTTTTAACAAAGCAATATGCCAAAGTCCAGTTACATTCCAGCTATCCTTGAGAGAGCTTGTCATTTGGAAAACAATGCTGCCTGTCAACAAAGGGGATGTGAGTTCTGGATGAGCCTGGCACTAAGAGGCCATATCGCTGCATATAAAGAACTGTTCATGGTATTGTCTGACAATGTTTTAAGTATATTGCATACTAGCATGATAATTTGCTATGGAGTTTGTTTACTGTGTTCTAGTTTCCTTTTAGGAAAGAAGTGGTAGGAGATACAATCAGAAACGTGTAGGATAGCCAGGTCATGTGATACCTTGTAGACCAAGGAGTTAAGGATTGGATTTTATTTTGAGTGAGAGAAGGAACCAAGGTTTTAAGTGGAAGAGTGTCATAATCCATCTGAACCTTTAAAAGGGTCATTCATGCTACTACGTGGAGAACAGACTGGGGAGGAGGTAGGGAAAGTTCACGGGGAAGAGTGGAACTAAGGACACTAGTTAGGAAACTATTACATCAGTCCAGGCTTTGGCTTGGGTAGCAGCAGTGGAAATGATGCTATGTAGTTAAATTTCAGGCATATTTTAAAAGTAGAGCCAGCAGGATTTGCCAACTCATCAGCTGTGGGATGTGAGTGAAAGGGAGGAGTTGAGGAAGATGCAAAAGGTTTTGGCTGGAGTAGCTGGCAAATAGTTCTGCCATTTACTGAAACTGGAGGTAGGTTTAGAGGAGAAGATCAGAAGCTCAGTTTTGGACGTGCTGTGTTTGAGATGCTGCTTAGATATCTAAACAATATTGAATAGGTAGCAGAATATACAAATCTGGGTTTCTTTGGGGTGGGAGGTGGGGGAGTCAGGGCTTGGAGATAAAAATTTTGGAGTCATCAGCCATGGGACTTGTTGGAATCCCTAAAGGAGTGAATATAGATAGAAAAGAGAAGTCTGAGGTCTAATCCTTGGGATGTTCCAACCTTTGGAAATTGGGGAGATGAGAATCCAGCAAATAGACTGAGAAATTGCAGTCAGGGATATAGGAAGTTTTCCTGAGGCCAACTGAAGAAAAGCATTTCCACAAGAGTGAAGTCAGCTGGGCCAAATGGTCCCAGTAGGTCAAGAAAGACAAGGATTCAGAATTGACTGTTGGATTTTGCAGTGTAGTGGTCTCTGGAAACGTGACAGTGTCTCTGCTTTACCTCTCTACCTTCCTCTGAGGACTAAAGACTCTAGCTGATATTCATGGCAGTTGCTCTGAAACTTCTCCACTTCCCCCACTGTTTCAAACTCGACCTCTTTGTGTTCCCTAATTCTAAACTTTGGGCTTCACACCCTGACTTGAGTCCTCACTTCTGTTCTCTTCCCTTGATTTCACATATTTGCCTGACTCTTCCTAGAATGTTACTCGTCTCTTTCCCCCTATAATGCTTCTTATCTAGTTTGTTACTCTGGACCCAGTATCTTCTGCTAGCCAAAGTAGGGTTTGTAATCGTTTAGATGTGTGTCATGGACTCCTTTGGTAATCACGTTTTGCTTTTTTTCCCCTTCTGTTTTATGAGGGGGAGGTAATTGGGTTTATTTACTTATTTATATTTGGAGGAGGTACTGGGGATTGAACCCAGGACTTCGTGCATGCTAAGCATGCGCTCTACTGCTTGAGCTATACCCTCCCCCCTCCTTTGGTAATTGGATGAAGTTTATAGGCCCCTTTCTAGGAGAATATTTTTAATTGGATAAAATAAAACACATGAGATTATAAAGGAAAACACGGTAGTTATCAAAGTATTAAAAACTAATTTGTGATAAAAATATATTTGAATCCTTATTAACGCATTAAATAACACATTCTAGCAGTGGGCCTAATGCTGTTGTAAATTCAAAGTAGTGATAAGTATAAATGATATTTCAGTATATCTGAAATATCAGCAGCAACTGTATTATATGAAAATATATGTGGTTTTTATTAGGGACAAAGTCACAGGTCCTGTCAGTCCTAATGTGATTTGTTCCTATGTTCATAATAGAGTGGAGTTTTACATTTCAGTTTCAAGTGAAGGAAAATAAAGTTAAAATTTTATTGTTCATGTAAGTCTTGGGTCCCAGGTTAAGAAGCTAAATAGGTGAGAGCTGTCGTGCTGGTGTGAGCAGAGCACTGAGCGCTCCCTTGCCAGGTAGAAGAACAAGCTTTGTCTGCAGGGAAGCATACTGCCACCTTCTTCACAGAGGAGGGGTCAGACATGGACTTTATGGCATGAGTTAGAGCGCCAGGGTAGGTTCTCGAGCAGGAATAATAACTTTATAAAGTGTATTTTGAAAAAAATCAGAAAACTCATGGTAAACACTGTCATTTAATGTAGAATGTTTGGCTAGATTCTTTTAAGTTTCAAAAATTGGCCCCCTTATTTTAGTATGAAAAGTTTCTTCTTTTGCAGCTGTGTACTCCTTTCTCTGATTACCTTATTCAGAGTTGCCTTGAGACCTGTATTTTATTCTTTAGGAGTTCAGTTTGGGTGATCTTGTCTATATCCTTTGTCTTGTGGGTTGGGGACAGCTCGAGAGGGAAGTAGTGCTTGTGTCCATTCATTCACCTCTAGGATGGTTCTGCATTGTTTTCCAGCAAAAGGCTTGTCCCTTAGTGCCAAAGGAGTGAATTTTGATATTCAGGGGAAAAGGTAAAAGAGAAGCCCAGCCCAGCCCATTGAAAAATTGGGTTGTATGTTTTCTTACTGTTGAGTTTTAAGAGTTCTATGAATACTTTTGGATGCCAGTCCTTTATCAGATATACATTTTGCAAATATTTCCTACTAGTCTGTGGCTTTGTCTTCATTATTTTTAACAGTGTCTTTCATAGGGCAGTTTTAAATTTTAATAAGAAGTCCATCTTACCAATTTTTTTTCTCTCATGGATGGTGCTTTGGTTTTAGATCTAAAACTCATTGTCAAAACAGTCACTTAGATTTTTTTTCCTTTTATCTTTTAGAAGTTTTATAGTTTTGCATTTTACATTTAGTTCTATGATGTGTTTTGAGTTCATTTTCGTGAAAGTTGTATGGTCAGTGTCTAGGTTCTTTTTTTTTTTTTGGTATGTGGCTATCTGTTTATTTATTTTTAATGCTCTCTTTTGGAAGAGATTTTTAAGTTGCTGAATAATGTCTCTCAACCTTCATTTTTCCAGCCCTCATGGAATCCAAGTTTTTGACAATGGTCCCAAATGGTGGTCCCCCCATAGTCACTAGATGGTAGTATGTGAACTGTTGGAAGCACAGTTTTCATTTTTCTTTAATTGTATCCAGTAGAAACACATATAACATGATATGTTAAATAAAAGGGTTTTGTATAAGAGTAAGATAAATGTCAGTTTTGGTACCTCTTTGGAAACCTATCTAATGTATGCTTAAAATCATCAGCTCTTAGGGTTCTTTTCACCAGTCTAACTTTATTATTATATGATATTAGATTAATAGGAGACTGAAAGTATAATTTTTACTAACTCCTTGAAAAACATCTTCAATATTTTTGACACAGCAGTTTACGTTGTGATTTGATTTGCCATTCTACTATCCTAGGAGATTTTAGTATTTAAGGACATTGTTGTATATATATTCTTTCTTCCAAATCATGGTTGTTGAATATGTTAAATGCTGTTAACTGATATCAGTATCAGCAAGAACTCTATGGTTTATATTATGATTATCCATAATTATACCTTTTTGACAACTATACCTTCCCCCTCCTCATCCTTCCTAGAATTGTCATCCAGCAAGTTTTTCACTTGCTAAGCTTATTAGTAAGTTTATTTCTGAAACATAGAAATTGATAATAAATATTAGCAAATGCTTTTTCATCATTTTAATGTGATCAAACTTTTAAAAATTGTTTTTTGATCTAATACTTTGTTGATAAATTTTCTTTGATTGAGTTAGTTTAGGAATCAGGCTTTCCTTAGGCAAACATGAATGGTTTATGGTGACACATTATGTTACATGTGTTGTCACTATACTCTGTGTGTGTATATATATTGTATGCTGCAATTTTATTTATTATTTTTATTCTTGTTTGAGATTAATGTTTTCTCATTTTAATGCTTTTTATATTTTATAATCAATATTATATAAAATGAATTGTAGACAGTTTACACTGGGAAGTTAGGAATAGTCACTGTCACTGGGATTATTTCTGTACATTTAAAGAAAATAACTGGTAATAAATCTATCTAGTAAGGAATTTTTAATCCTTTGTAATTTTTAATAAATTTCTCTGCTATTGCCAATTTCATTATTTCTCATTTTCTTTTTATGAATGTACAAGAGTAATATATGATAAAAACCTATCTTTAAACAAGTCTAAAACAGTTATTTCAGTAAGTGTAAAATAAAAATTTTTAGTATTAAAATGTGTCAAAGTTTGGTTGGCTGCATTCTTTCTGAATGGCGCATGGAATGATTGGACATCTGAATTGATAGCATTATAAATTTTACCAAATATGGTGTTTGTCAGTATAATGTCCACAGGAGTGGTGGTGGAATGTCTTCTTAGGTTCAACTAAACATTTATACATTTAGACTGGTAAAATCATCGTAGGTCTTCCTGGGCAACACTTTGTTAGAAGGATATAGGACAGAAACTATAATTTGTCAGTACGACAGTGGGAGTCCTTGCAGCAGTTCATTCTTTCTGAAGTGCTGCCCTCACAGCTTCAGAGAGAAGCTCATAGGTTCAGAGAGAGGAAATCCACACGGAGTGGTGTGGAGAACTCCGTGGGCATAGTTTCCAGGGTCCTCTGCAAAGGACTTGCCTAACTAATTACATGTCACCACGCTCTGAGAAGCTCAAAAACATGGCTTCCTACTAAGTGTTTATTGTACTTCCAGTCTAGATGCAGTTTACTGATTTGGTCATTTCTTTTGTAAGCAACATTACCAGGTAACAGAGGTGGCATGCTGTCTTAATCAGGTTAACAGGGATTAACCTAAGGTCAAGTTCTCAGCAAAGAAGGGGTTTTGCTCATCTTTGGTCCACACTCATGCGTGCTCATTTTTCATTTATGGCTTCTTGTTTTAGTACCATCTTTTAGAAGGTTTTTCTTACTCCAAGTTTAGTTTTTAAATCTACATTTTCTTTTAAAATCAGTTTTATTTTTTACATTCACACAGATCTTTGAGCTACCATCTTCTGTATGGTGAGGTAGGAGCTAAAGCTTTTTTTCAAATGGCTAATCAGTTGTTCTAATCATTTATTGAATAGTTATTTATTTTCCTGTTGTTTAGAAATGTCATTATTAGAGGAGTTATTAGGAGATCTTCAAATTAACAAACGGTTGGTTATATTAAAAATGTGCACTTTCTAAAGTAATAAAAACCTATTTATAATCTTGTGAATGTGTATTAGATTTTGTTATTTGTATACTGAGAATTTATAAGGTCAGTTATTTTCTCAGGGAAGGTATGTGTAGTCTGAAAAGTAGTATAATTTTTTTCTTAAAAGGAGTTTGCCTTAATGAAGGCTGTTGTGCTTATTTAGGTGGCCCTACTCTGAAAACTAACCACTCCATGTACTGGAAAGTACTGAATTAGGAGTTTGAATAATGGGGTGTGGTTTCAGACCTGCCATTTCACTGACTGCTGTTTTGTGCAAGTCAGCCTCTCCTGTGTTTTGTTTTGCTCAGTTAAACTGCACCAATAACAATCCCCATCCTTCCTACTTCCGAGAATTGTTGAGGATTCGATGAGATAATGGATATAAAGGCACTTTTAATTGGTAAAGCAGTTTAAATGTAAGGAATTATTGCATCTTAATTTTTCCTCCCTTTCTCTTGTAGGTAGTGTTGGTGCTTCTTTTCAGTGCCAGTCCATCCATCACGACCACATTTGTCATGATGACAGTGACAAGGTGAGGTCCGTGTTGATGTCTACAATGGTGAAAATGCATGCTGCCCTTATGTTGCTGAATTCACTTGCCTAACTCTGGACGGAGGGCGAGGAGAGTGTGACTTGGGGAGCACAATGTTGTGATGGCAGAGGGCCTTGCTGGTTTGTGTGCCAGATTATTAGACTGCTCCAGAAAACTTGAGGATAATTTCTCAGGATGTGGGCTGGACTCCTAATAAACCTTCCATTTCCTTGCCCCCATCCCTTTCTCTGTCACCATGCTTCCTCTTTTCCTGCACAGCCTGGATGGATTATCTTAATATATGAACAGGCGCTCCCAAAGCTGATAAGTATCTCAGCAATTTCTGTTTCTAATTTGAAATATCTTAAACATTCTGATTTGGTTTGTTTCTGTAGTAGATTGTATTGTAGTTTCTTCTCATACTTACTTTTTTTGGCTCTGTTTCCAAAGCTTGATCTAAATGTTGAGGATTGAGCATGGAACCTGTCTGATTCATGCAAAAGAAACGTGCATTGGGCCTGTTTTGTTTTTAAAATCAGGTCCTAACTTTTGGTAGTTTTGTTTCATTTTGGTATTTTGTTTCTGTTCTTTTTATCTCTAAAGAAACTGGTCTTTGAGGGGCTTTCCAGTACACATCAGTACCCTTGATGGCCCAACCCTTGCAGTAGTTACTAATGTGGGCTTGGTGTTTGGAACATCTGGCAGCTAATATTGGATGGGCTTAAATTTATTCTTTTCCATCATCAGTTTCCAGTGGTTTCCCTCCCATTTCCTGTGTCTCGTATGCAGGAATCTATCACTCCCTTGGTAGTTTCCCCAGGCAGACCAATCCAAGCGATCTTTTTCTCTGCTGTTTTAATCAAGATCCTCCTCCCTCATCCTTTTGGAGCTCAATCAAGAAGTTGGTTCATCATTGGGATTTTCCAAATGGCCTTCTTTGTTCGGTGTGCTGTTTTGTCTCTGAGCTTTGCTCAGTCAGATTTCAGTCTATTTACAGAGAAAGTGGTATGCTTTTAGCATTCCAGATTCTCTTTTATTATTAGAGTAATCCAGAGGGTTTAATTTTTAACTTCTTTTAGAAGCAAGCCACTGAAGGAGACTTCTAGACTATATAGTTAGCTCCATGAAATTAAGTGTACCAGATTTTAGAAATGAACATTTGAAAATAAGACTAGTGATAGAAGGGAAAGGTAAAATCACTTTAGGTCAGTAATATTATAAACAATTGCATTTCATAATTGTAAAGATGTTAGAAAGTTAAATTTTCTTTTCCCTGCTAAGTATAATATGCCTCTATTCATGTTTGTTTATGGTGGAGAAACCAGACTATGCTCTGTTCTGTCTCTAGGTTTAGCATCTAGAGATGAGATTTCTGTCCACCTCTGCCAGATATTTTTCATCTATTTTAAAATGGTTTTCCTCTTAATTTCTGAATCTTTGTATGACTGAATTTATGCTTTTAGGAGATGGGATCTTTCCTGAAATATATTGGGAGGGGGAAGAGAAATTTTAAGGGATTTTGTCACTTGATCAGCAGATCAGAGAACTCAGAAATTGCTTTCCTGTCTCTCCTGCCTACGAAGGATATACATATGATTGTTTCCCAGAGGGAAATGGAGAGAATGGATTAGGGTCTCTTGACTCTGTTTATAATTCAACTGGTTCAGTCAGCAAATAATATTTGTTGATTGGCAGCTATGTTTCTTGGCACTTCGGGAATACATCAGGATACAAAACAAAGATTACTGTTTTTTTATGACTATGTAGTCTAACTGGGGGAGGCAGACAATAAAAATAAACATAATACATAAATTTTATAGTATGTTACAGTAAGCACAGTAGGTTAAAGAAAATGTACAGCAGAGTAAGTGGGATGAGGACCACTAAGAGTTGGATGGTACAGATTACAGCTTTGAATAGGATCATTAGACATCATTCTGGGAGGCGAGTGGTGGATAGATAAGATAAGAATCAGACCTCTGTGTTTGCAGCAGTTTCTGACTTCTTTCTATGATAAATGGGTGTTGGTTTTGCAAAGCGTTAACAACCTGGGTGTGTGTGTTCTCTCTCCCTCCATCCCTCCCTCCCTCCCCCTCTCTCTGAGAAGTGAAGGGATTCTAGAGCACAGCTAATTCAACCTTCTTTTTAAAAATAAACTTGGAACCTGTAACCCTAGTGGGAGAAAAGACTTGTTCAGGAGTCACCGTGCAGGGCTGGAGCTAGATCAGATCTTCTATCTCTGATGCAAGCCGTGTAAAATAATTGTCTAGCTATTCTGAACACACTGTCATAACACATGTTGATGCTTTGCTTATTATCCACACTTTCAGGCATGGTCCATTTCTCAGATTTGGGAACAAAAGGCGATTTTTCTTAAAAGTTGTCTTAATTTTAACTAATCTGTGTGTGATGGTGGTGGAACTAGGGTTCAGGCAAGGAGAAAGAGGGTGAGTCCATTTGTTGGACCTCCCTTCTACAATCTTGGAAATGGTGGCAAGTCCCCAAATTCCATGGTTTGGCCTGTTTTCCAACTTAAGTTTCTCTGCTGATGTTCATTGGTTTTTACACCTTACAGTGCTGATTCCAGCTGTGAGGTTTACTATTAAATACTGTGAGTTACAAACTTTCATATTATCAGTTTATATTGGGCTTAGCAATTCACACAAGCCCTCCAGCAATATTTTTATATTCATTCATAATGTCATAGCCCACAATTTCCAGGTAGCAAACATTTATTTATTATATATTTGAGTATCTACTATATACTGAGCATTGTTCTAGGCATTGGGGACAATGCATTGACCAAAACAGACAGGAATTCTTACTCTTACGAAGCTTGCTTTATGTTAAGTGGGTTAGGGAGGTGGCAAGACGGTAAGTAAAGAAATTGTTAGTTCATTTGTGTTATGAAGAATAATAGATCAGGGAAGGGATATAGGAGTATATATACCCTGTTTTAGTATATATATATACTAAAACAGGGTAGTCACAACAGGGATTTAAAATAGGGGTGGTTTTATCCTCATTTGTGGATAAAGACTGTGAGACGAAGATTAAGTAATTTGCCCAATTAGTAAGTAGTAAAACTGGGATTCACTCCCAGGCTAACCTAACTCCAGAGTCTGTGCTTGACCATCTGAAGAAATCTTAGCTTCACCCACTCAACTGTGACATGCTCAGAGCAAAGTTTATCTTCAAGCAGAGAAGGTCCTAGGGAATCACAGTGAAACCAAGTCAGTTGTCAGGCAGTCTTTGCCGGTCAGTTTTTTCTTGCCCAGCCTCTTTTGGCCTCCATTGTGATTCATGACTGTTTACTACTATTACTCCAGGCTTCTCTAACCCAACACCCCTGCCCTGCTTCATACTCAAAATTCTATGTGTCTTTATAAGAAGCCTCCCATTGTGTGTTACTGTATTGCACTGATCAAATGTGATGGTTATGTAGAAGTATACTTTAAAAATAGAAAGTATAACACAAAAATGTGATTGATTGTGAGAGTGTATTTGTTTCACTTAGATACTGAAATTAACCTAACTCAGCTAATGTCACCTTAGGATTAAATAGTCATATCTTCAGAGCAAGAACAAGCTTGGCATGGGGTCACCTGTCCTGAGGATGAGATAAAACATTGAACAGTTTGATAAAAGGAGACTATTCCTTCAAGTGAGATGAATTAATTTGTAGCCTCAATGGTATACTTTTCCAGAGTGGCTTGGTATACTTACAGGAAGGCTGGCCATTTGAGAGAAGGAAATGAGAGAATTCTTTCTGAACTGCCGGTATGTGAGTGACTACTCAGAGCAGAAGTCTTTTCTGGACAAAACTTCCTTGTGCTAGCCTTCAGTCCATTTGTCATGGAAGAAGACACCAATCCAGTTTGCGTACAGGTAATCCCACAGAGACTGCTTTCAGAAAGGTGGGAAACATGCTACTGGTTTTTCTTCTATGACTGTATACTTCCTTTTATCTTAATCTTTTAAGTTTTTAGTTTTTATAAAACTACATGTTGATTGTAAAAAGATACGCAGCACTATCTTCAATCCCTCTCCCCAGAAGTAACAGCAATTGGAATTTTAGTTTTAACGGGACTTTAAAAAGTTATATTTGTATAAAAATGTCTCATCAAAAAAAAAGTCTCATCTTTGCAAACAGTGGTTTTTAGTATATTCAAAGAATTGTGTAACTATTCCCACCATCTAATTTTAGAACATTTTAATCAACCCCCCCCCCAAAAAAAAAAACCCATACCCTTTAGCAATTACTCCCCTTTATTCCTTCTCTCCCAGCTCCTGGCAACCTCTAATCTCTCTGTCTATGGATCTGCCTATACTGCACATTTCATATAAATGGAATCATGCAATATGTGGCCTTTTGTGTGTGACTTCTCTCAGTTAACATGATAATTTCATGGTTTGTCTATGTTGTAGCATCTATCAGTACTTCATTCATTTTTATGGGTGAGTAATATTCCATTGTATGGATCTAGCACATTTTATTTATCCATTCGTCAGTTAGTGGTTATTTATTTCCATGTTTTAGCTATTGTAAATAACACTGCTGTGAACGTTTGCCTGTAAGGATGTTTATTGGTCACATGATAGATTTTTAACATTTTGAGGAACTGCCAGGCTTTTCCAAAGTGGCTGCACCATTTTGCATTCCAGCAAATAAATGCTTGAGGGTTCCAGTTTCTTCACATCTTTGCCAAAACTTATTTTCCCAGTTATCTTTATAGCCATTGTAGTGTGAAGTGGCATCTCATTTTGGTTTTAATTTGCATTTCTCTAATAACTAAGTAAGCTGAGCGTCTTTTTATGTTTATTGACCATTCCTAAATATTGTATGATCAGTTAAAAAAAAAGTCAAAGATCCTTTTATTGTTTGACCCTTGTGCATTATATAGTTAGGGAAATGTGGGGAAATAGAAATAGACCCATGTCATAAGTAAACTCACCATCTTTCAATAGATAACACCCCCCTCTTCTTTTTTTTGGACAGTGATAAGATCTATTTTTATTAATTTGTTTTTTTTTATTATTATTAATGAGGCATAGTCAGTTTACAATGTTATGGATAATACTCTTAATATGCATTTTTTTCCTTCAAATTTTTCTTTGCATTCTCTGCTTGGATAATAAAACTAAACTGTTCTGATTATCTGTGGCTATGTAATGAATTATCCTAAAACTCAGTGATGCAAAGCATATTTTTTGTATCTTTCATGGTTCTGGGGTTTCCCGTGCTCAGCTAGGTGGCATGGGCTTCCTCACAGTGTGGCAGCTTGATTCTAAGAGTGACTGTCCCAAGAGGACCATGCAGATGCTGTATGGCCTTTTATGACCTAACTTCAGAAGTCACAAAGCCTCACTTCCACCATAGTCATGGGCCTGCCCAAATTCAAGAGGAGAGAGTATCAATCCCACCACTAGGTAGGAATGTGTACATAATAAGAAGAGAATAAAGGATGAGGGAGCTTATTATGGCCATCCTTGAAAATATAATCTGCACATTAGATATACATGAAACATCAGTTAAGATGGCTGCATGATGTTCCACCACAAGGATACATGGTAATTTATTTTTCTTGTCTTTACTTGTGGAGCTTTAAGTCATTTAAAAATATTATGCATTTATTCATTCAGCAAATATTTATAAATGTCTACTATGTGCCAGGCATTGTTGAATCACCAGGATACCATGGTGAAAAGACTGACCAGGAAGTTCTTTTCATGCTTATTTTTTGTGGAAGGGGCAGAAAATGAACTGTATATGTAAACCAGTAAATAATCAGATACTTTTAAGTACTATGCAAGTACTTGGGCAGTTGGCTACTCTAGATTAGGTGTTAGGGAAGGCCTTTAAGAAGGTGACAGTCTGAATGATGAGAAAGAACAAATCAAGAAAACTTGGGTCATAGGAGAACATTCCAGGGAGAGGAAACAGCTAGTGCAAAGGCCCCAAGGCTAGAAATATCATGCAAACCAAAAGAAAGCTGATGTGCATAAGGTGGATGAAGGTGGAAGTGGTATGAGATGAGGTTGAAGAGGTCAGTACAGATCAGTGCAAGAGAATCTTGGTAAGCCAGGGAAAATAGTTTAGATTTTATTTTGTCTCTTATGAGAAGGCTTTGGAAGGTTTTAAGAAAAGGAGTGACATCTGGTTTATATATTTTAAAACATTCCTTTTGTTGCTGTAATGAGAATTTTAAAAAATTGTGGTAAAATATGCCCAACTTAAAATTTACCGTAACTATTTTTAGGTGTACAGATCAGTAGTGTTACATTGTGCAGCCAGTCTCTAGAGTTCTTGTCTTGCAAAACAAAAACTATACCCACTAAATAATAACTCATTCTCTTCTCCTCCCAGTCCCTGGCAATCACCCTTCTACTTTTTGTTTCTATGAATTTGAGTGCTCTGTGTACCTCATATATGTGGAGTCATACAATATTTGTCTTTGTGACTGGCTTATTTCATTTAGCGTAGTATGGTCGAAGTTCATCCATGTCTCAGAATTTCCTTCCTTTTAAAGGCTGAATAATATCCCATTGTTTGTATATAACACATTTTGTTTATTCATTCAACCATGGATGGCCACTTGGGTTTGCTTCCACATTTTGCCTGTTGTGAATAGTACTCCCAGGAATATAGGTGCATAAATACCTCTTTTTAGACCCTTCTCTCAATTCTTTTGGGTATATGCTGTGGAATTGCTGGATCATTTCTATTTTAATGTTTTTAGGAACCGCTATTCTGTTTTTCAAAGTGGCTGCACCATTTTACCTTCCTACCAACAGTGCACAAGGATTCTAGTCTTCTATATCCTTGCTAACACTGGATGGTTTTTGTTTTTAATAGTAGCCATCCCTATGAGTGTGAGATAGGTAGTATTTTATTGTGGTTTTGATTTGCATTTCTCTCCTGACTAGTAATGTTGAGCATCTTTTCATGTGCTTATTGGACATTAGTACATCTTTGGAGAAATGTCTATGTAAGTCCTTTGCCCATTTTATAATCGAGTTTTTGTTTTTGTTTGGTTGTAGTTCTTTGTATATTCTGGATATTAACCTCTTATCAGACATGATTTGCAAATATCTTCTCCTGTTCCATAGGTTACCTTTTCATTCTGTTGCACTGCTGTTTTTATTTTGAAGTAATCCAATTCATCTGTTTTTTTCTTTTGTTGCCTGTGAGTTTCAGAATGAGATCGTCCTTATATATGTTCTAAGATTCTTTTGTTAGAAATAAGGAAAAGACAGAAAATCTGACAAATCCATAACTACTCAAGAAATCTAATTCCAAGTTCAGTTGGCTAACTAGCAAATTCTAACAAACATTTAAAGAAGGCGTCTAACACCAATCTTACAGAAACTCTTGTAGAGAACAGAAAAAGAACACTCCCTGATTCATTTTCTGAGGCTAGCACAATCTCTAACAAAACTTGATAGGGACATTATAAAAATGGAAAATACAGTTAATTGCACTTAAGAACACAGATGTAAAAATTCTAAGCAAAATATTAGCAAACCAACTCCAACAATACATAGAATAATGCAGTATGACATGATTCTATTAGGAATGTAAAATTGGTTTAAAACCTCCAAAAAACAATTATTGTAATTCACATAGTAACAGAAAAGTCATGATCTCATAGATGCAGAAAATTTTGATAAAATTAAACATCCATTTATGATAAACTTTTTATGAGTTACCAAAAAAAGAGAGAGAACTCCTTTCATTTCCTAAAGGGATCTACAAAAAACCTATTGCCAACATCATACTTAACAGTGAAATGCTGGAAGTTTTCCAGTTTTGGAATAAGACAAAACTGCCTCTCTCACTGTATCTAATAGCACTGTGCTGGAGGTCCTGGTCAGTGCAGTAAGACAAGACAGGTTGGAAAGGAAATTGAACAGTCATTATTGGATTGTATGTGTAGAAAACACAGAAGAATAGAGATAAACTGTTAGAATAAATAATTATATATAAAACCTAGAGTAAACTCAAGAACAAATGTACATGACCTCTGCAGAAAACTGTGAAGCGCTATTTAAAAAAATTAACAACTCAGGTAAATAAAAGAATGCATCTTATTTATAGACTGAAGACTCAACATACCAGTACCCCCTAATTCATCTCTAGATCCATTGCAGCCCAATAAAAAAATCTAAGCTGTTATTCCCATGTATTAGAATGGTAGGGTACCAGGGTAGACAGTCCCAATCACCAGATACATTTGAAGGAACTGCAATATTTTCATGTTTGGTAAGCAGCATATTGGTATATTTTTATTTTTGAAGTTGAGGGGACTTATATGACTTGGGTGCCTCAGGAAGAAGTTTTTAGTAGTCATTCACAGTTTTCACTTCTGTCATGAAAACTAATTTTAAAGGGCAGTCTTGGAGTCAGAATTCTTTAAAAGCTCTTGGTACAAGCAACTACTTTTTCTAAAAGTGCTGTGCTGTCCCCTAGCCACATGTGGCTATTTAAACAATCCTGTTAGTTAATTAGTTGTACTAATCCCATTTCATGTGCTCAGTGAAATATAGCTAGTGGCTACCTTTTGGGTGATGGAGATGTTGAACATTTCCATCATTGCACAAAGAGTCATTGAACACCTCTCCAACAAGACTTCCCATCTTTTTGGATAAACGTTAAATAAAATTTTAGGTTTCATTCTGAAAATGACAGGCAACAAAAGAAAAAACAGATGAATTGGATTACTTCAAAACCGAGCGACTGGTCTGTTATAATGTACTCCCTACCACATTTGGTAGTCAGTGGCTCACCTTAAAATTTAAGCTACTCATTGGGTGTTTAATAGCAGGGTACCAGATTTTCTGATCAAGAAAATCAATTAGAGAAGAAATTGCAGTACAGATTTCAAACTATTCAGCATTGAAGTTTGGAAGCATTGTTTACATGCAGACAGACTTTTTGGGTGAACGCTTCAGATGCCAGTTAGCTAAGATCTCAATCATTTGAGAAGAGTTCTCAAAGAGTTTGCCTCACAAAGGATTGGCTGAACCCAGGAAGAATTCACTGTAAACCTAAGGGCGAGGAACCTTAGAGGGACTGTAATAGATTTTTGCTGCTGAGATTCAGCACTTGAGGAATCTGACTCTTATGATTGGACAGCTTCCAAATGGTAATTTCCCTCCCTGTTTCCAATTTTTTCCCTTCATTGCCCTCTCTCATCACATACTTCATATCCAAGTAAACAAGAAAAGCTGTTTCAAGGTGATTTGCATTATGAAAGGAAGCTTGTATAGCTAAGATTCTGTTGGGAGATCTGTAATGCTAGGTGAATCCACAGCAGTGAAGGAGGAATTATGAGAGATTCAGAGATTAGAAATGGATTACATTGGATGCCTAAAGGTGATTGGGATTCATGACTCTGTAGTATGAAATGAAAAAACAAAACAATTTGGATGTAATCATCTGTAAATCGACTACTTTGGAAGACTGGCAGAGGGCTTTGTGGGAAGAGTTAGATAACTGGGCTACATAATGGGGGTGTATCGGGGGCTCGGGGGAGGAGACGTATTCATGGGACCCTGTTATTTCATTCTAGCTTCTCTTTGCCCAGGAGTTGCAAAAGCCCGTGACGTTATTGCTGGAACTTTGAACTTAGCAGTTGCTAAGCACCTGCTGTTGTGTTTTAGGCTGTAGGTTTGGACCTTGGGGTTACAGAGTCAAAACGGCTCCAGCGCTCAATCTAATATGGGAGAGAAATGTACACAAATAATTACCATTTCGTGTTATTCTACGTAGAAGTGCAGTGGGTCCTGGAACATCATTTTCGTCTTATTCCCTAATTTTCTACCGGAGGCAGCTGAGGCCCAGGCAGGAAGGAGACTGGCTTAAGTAATGCCAAAACAACTAGCATCTGAGTTTTTTGCTGATGGGACTAAAATATGACCACCATCCTTGAAGACATCATCGAATTCCTATCTGCTTAAAGATAACTTCTCCGATAATGTCCCCTTGACTGCCCTCCTGTCCTCCGATACCACTTACCTTGTCCTTATATTCATTGTGCTTTTTATGGAAGATCTTGCTTCCTCTTTTAGATCTTAAACGTGATTAGGAGAGGCAGCATGCTAGCTTCGGCCTTCATACCTATCTCATTTCCCATCCTCAGAACAATCTGAATAACTGTCAGGTTAATTGAGCCTGACAGTGGGACAAGTTGGGTTCAAACCTGCTTGCTCTATTGTGAGACTCCTTGTACTACTCATCTCCCTCTACATCAGTAAAAATTCCTCACATTCGAGCCACATGGATACATATATTGGGAACTTGAGTGAGGTCAGTTACTGTCTGATGGCTGAGGTTTGGAGGAGGGAGACACGGACGAGCAGCAACAATTAGGCAGAGATGTATACGAATTGGGGACCCGCCCGTCCGCGGTCCTGTGTGGCAGCGGCCTTGCCAGGCGCGGAGTGGGCGGGGGAGCGGCAGGGGCGGGGCTGCGCAGGGGTGCTGCGCGACAGCTCTGTTGCCGGAACTAGTCGGAGTCGCGCGCCGGATCGCGCTCCACGCGCCCCATCGCGCTCAGCGCGCCCCGCCTCTCGCTCAGCCCGCCCCGCCCCCCCTCCCCTGCGGGTGGAAACAAAGGGGGCTTGGCGCGAAGAGACTAGCCCAGGGGGGAAGGGGCGGAGCGTCTGGCAGTCTCCGGCCTTCCTCTCGCTAGGTTTGTTCCAGCAAGAGGGCGGGGCGGGGCGACCCAGACCCGAAAAGTGGGAGGGCCGCGTGCTCGCGCATTTTGCGGCCTAGCGGCGGGGGGCGGTGCCTGCGCGCGCAGCAGAGGGTAGTGCGCCGGCGCGCGGCGAGCCCCGTCCGCGAGCACCGGGGTGGGGTGCAGCGGGGCGGGGCGGGGCCCCCCTCGTGCAGTGGTGCGGGGCCGTGAGGCGGCCGGGGCGGTTAGGGCGCGGGGGCGGAGAGGATGGGGCCCCCGAGGCGTTAGCTGATTCTGTCAGCTCTGGGCGTGCAGCTGTCGTTTCCTGGTGCGCCCCGTGTGATGGTGCCGGGAGGAAGGAAGCGCCGTGACAGCGCCTCGGTCGGAGCCCGGGTTCCGGGGTTGAGGAGGCCCGGGAACGGAGAATCTGGCGAGCTGGCCGCTGGCTGGGCGAGCAGTCACAATAGGAGGCGGCGGCCCAGCGAGGAGCCGCGGGAGTAGCCCCGCAGGGCGGAGCCTCCCCTCGCAGGTACTGGCTGCTGCGGCCGTTGGTTCCCGCGCGAGGGCGGGACGGGCCGAGCTTGAGGCATTTGGGAGCCTGCTGGGACACGCTGGCTGGAAATGTGGTTGTTCCATGCTTGGCGGGGCGCGGCGCGGCCGCCTGGCGCTCTTTGTTCCCAGGGCAGCGGAAAGGAGGTGCGGGCACAGCCCGCAGGAGCGTCGGCCCGCAGCCGCCTGGCAGATGGCCTCGCTCTCTGGATCCCTCCCTTTTTGCCAAGGCGCAGGTGAAATGATGTCACCCAGGAGAACGCGGAACCCGGTCGGAAGGGTCTTCTCTCGCGTCCTTCTGCCGCCGCGAGTTTCCGAACAGGCTGCGTTTTGTTCTCGGGATGGAAATTCTTCCTTTCAGGGCTGAAGAATGAGAGAGGTTGGTTTTAAACCCAGAGTTTTCAAATTATTGAAGGCAAAAGAGAATAAAGTTTTCGTTTCCATATGTAGGACTTGTAAGGGACCTTACTTTTTTTTCTGCTGTAAAAATGATGTATCCTGTTATTCGGTAAAAGTTGGGTATGCTCATTCTTCCACCGTAAATAGAAATGAATACTGTAAAAATGAACTGCCTTTTCTGCTTTCTTAGGCGCACTTAAAACAGGAAAATTTAAGTGTATGACACTCATGCACAGTCGTTTTGTACCTCAGAATTGCAAGCGTTATAGGATTCTGTTTGGCCTTGATTGAAAATTCCATTAAATAGCTAGCAACCAAGGTAATTAGGCTTAAATTAAAAAAAAAAAAAAAAAAAAGGAAGAAAGAAAAAAAAAACAACACCTTCCCTCAGTTTTTAAGAAATCAGAGCTTAATAAGGATCTGGGGACAGTTGGAAGAAATTGGACTTTTGTAGAAGTACCAGTACAAGACCAAGTGTTGATGTGAGATCAGTTGCAGTGCAGCTGGCATGAACTTGTGATAAGTAGATGAAATTACTTAGTGGATTTTTAAGTGGTTATTGTGTCACTTCATGTAATCCTTTCTCCCGGTCTTGCTGGCTCATAAATTCATTAGCACAATATATTTCACTTTTCGAATACCCATTATTAAATGTATTCATTATAGGGGTTCAATTTTAAGTTGATATATGTAATTTTCTGTAAGGCTTGTTTCTAAGGGGCTTGGTGGCCTTTTGAGGCTATAGTTAACATAAATTTTGCCACAAACTAGCCATGTGGGCCTCAGGTTCTCATCTATAAAGTATGAGAGTTAGATTTAAATGAACTCTCTGGCCCCTCCACTTGTAATATCTTCTGTGACTCTGGAAGGTAGTTTGTTTCTGTACTTGAGATTTATATTCCCATGTTGTTTTTATAGTGAGACTGAGTTGGAAGTTAATTTTGAGAATTTTTTGTACTAGAGCAACCTGATTTTTGAGGAGGGGTGGACAGGGGATGGCATAGTTAGACATAACTGGATATATTAGCATTATAATGTGCAGCGTAGGTCTATTGTGTCTCTGCCAACTGCTTTGGGTGAGGCTTTTAGTTACTTTCCCAGACTCTTTTCATTTGTGCTTTTTCACTTTTTCCCCCTCTGAGCCTGGGGGTTAGGAAGTATGAGTGAGAAATCCTTAGATAAAAATCTCTGAAATGATTGATCAGTATAGAAAGATTATTGGTCAAGATTATCTTTGCCTTCTACTTCCAGTCTATTCCATCTATTTCTCTGTGCTGCCCCACTTTTGTTTAGGCCTCCACCATTTTGTAATTCATTTTGCTGGAATGGTAGTTCTTGGTTAGTCTTGTGATTGTTGTGTAATGTCTGGGTCTACTTACTAGTTTTTTGATTGTACTTAGCACATATGTCAGACATCCATTTTCATATCGGTTCTACTTTGGTTAAATCATAGTTCGCTGTATTTTTCTCTGGGCAGAGCATACAGATTGTAAAAACACATTTGAGCTTTTAATTCTAATCTAGTTCATTTTTTCAGCAAGTGTTAAATTCTTAATAGGACATAGTTTATGTGGAGATCAAGCAAGTACTTGAACTCTGTATAGTAAATTAACAAGTGAGAAATTTGAGCAGTTAGAGAGGGGCCATGTACATAGTCTTATTTTTTCCCCAACTCTTCTATCATCTTGTGTTCCTTTTTTAAGGATCTGAACACCTTACCTTCTCCCCTCTGGCTATGTTAGGGGGCCCTATTGTCTTCATTTAGTTCTTACTGAATTGCCCGTCACTAGGCTGAATCTCTTTGAGGGCAAGAAATATTTCTTTTTGTGTTTACAGTATCTAGCACATGATAGACATGCAATAAATAGGAGTTAATTATGACTTATTTAATACGAATCGTAAAGAGCTCAGTCACACTTCATCTTATCCAATGTATGTGTTTGTGTAGAAATTGTTTTTTATTGATTTGGACTGTTCATGGGCTAGATATTTGCCAAATCCATGTAATTCTTAGAGATAATTCCTGAAGAGATACATTAGAGCAGTCTACTGAGAGGCTACCAGCCTAAGTAAAATGATTTTAGACACAATTCCTTGAGAGGAGAATAATCTTTGTGCAGGGAAATCTGTATTGTGGAAGTGAAGGAAAGAAAACTTTGTTAAAAGGATGTGTAACCCTTATTTTTCCTAACCCTTACGGTACCCTGCTCAATATATGTAATGGTTAGACCTTCGTTGCATGTACCTCCCTTGCCCCTCGTTCCCTTTAATTTGTGGTACTGTGGTGTGCGGTAGGCAGAGAGTGGAGCCTTTCAGCTATTTTCATCAACCCTGGTTCTGCTCTGCTCCCAGAAAGACATGGGCTCAGTTTCTTGTTTGCTTTAACTCAAGAGTGGAAATAGTAGTTTATTTTTAAAAATGCTTGTCTCAGTGCTGGGCAGTAATAATCCTCCCCAGGTAAGTAGTACTCATTCTTGAATGGTTTAATGACTGCATAATAGTCCGCTGAGCATACATACCGTAATCTTGCTTACCAAATAATTACTTGTTCAATGTTTAGGTTACTTCTAGTTCCCTTTTAAATTGTGGCTCTGATGTGATGACCATGTTTGTGTATGTGGCTTTTCTCATATTTTGGAATATAGTCTGAGAATTTATCAGATAAAAGATCACTGATTCAAACTGTTAAGTTGTTAATAAAATCTGCCTGATTACTTTCCAGGAGATTAACATTTGCCATCATGGAAGCAGTGAGAATATTTGGATTTTTAGATAATTTGAATTTGACCAGTTGATTTTGTAGGTACCCAGACTTGGATCTAGAGGAGAAAGGGAGTTTTTGGACTCAACACCAAGCCCCTGACTCATCATCTTTTGTTTTGTTTTTTTCTCTTCTAATAGGTTATGATTTGAGTACCTGTGAGCAGTTGGTATGCAACTAATAACAGTGAACAGTTTTTTTTTCCTGGAGAGTAGTGTGTCCATTTTGGGGAAGGCTGTTCCACCTTCTGAGCAATTTGTTTTGTAGAAAGTACATTATTTAATACTAGCCAGAGGTCATATACCTGTATGTTCTGTACTTCACTTTTATGAGAAAAAATGCAAATGATTGAGGAAGGCAGTGGTCATCAGAAGCAATTTTGGAGGAAGCAAGTTCTGGGACAGTATCTGGACCTAAGTCCCATGTTATTTTTAGCACAATAACTGGTAATACTGCATTCTCCAAGACAGAGGTTAAATTGTTGATTACATTATGGTTGCCAAGACTGGGAAAGGCCACATTAACCAAAAGATGTCCTTAAAATAGAAATGTGTTGGTACTTAAAAGGTTAAACTGTTTTCTATAATTTTAGTCTGGTGAAATGGGGAACAGTTTTGCTGGGTGAATTAGTCATAGTTATATGTAAATAAACATTAAAAATGAGAAGTGTGGGGAGTTGCAGATTTAATTCCATCTCAGGGATGTTTTCATGGCAGGGCTTTTGAAACAGGTTGCATCTTGAGAGACTGCTGAAGTTACCATGTCTTTGTAATGCTCACCAGTTGGTAGGTTAGGGGAAAATAGAATTGTGTATCGATTTTCAGATATAGTATAACCTCAGTAATTTTAACGAAGGAGCAGTTAGGGAAGTTTATGTCAGAAACAACTTAGAAAGAAACATTTATTTTCAAATACTTAAAATAGCTTTAAATAGGCCTTGAGGAATAATTGTTAATTACTAATACAACTAAATTATAAAGAAGGGTGTTACTTTAAAGTTTTTTCAACTACATGGTGTTTGAGTTGAGTCTGAAGCTTAGAGCCAGATAGACTTGGCTTCATATTATGGCTCTGGTATTTATGAGATAATTCACTTTAAACAAGTCACTTAACCCTAACTTACAATATGTGAAGATCAGAAAACCTCGTTCTGTTCCTGGCATGAAATTAACTATTACCAGATTGAGGTTTTTAAAAATGCTGTATTGAATGGGGAGGGCATAGCTTAGTGGAAGAGTGCGTGCCTAGCATGCACAAGGTCCTGGGTTCAATCCCTGGAACCTCCATTTAAAAATAAATAAAAATAAATAAACCTAATTACCTCCCCCCCAAAACAAAACAAAAATTTTTTAAATGCTGTATTACTTAATTTATATCTTCATAATCAAATTAATAGAGCTAAAATTCTGGAGAAGAAATTTTCCTTGAGTATGGTACAACAGTTTTTATTTTATCATATACGTTTATGTTGTGTTAGTTTTCTGTTGTGTGTAACAAATTACCACAAATATAGTAGCTTAAAATACAAACCTACTATCTTACAGTTTCCATGGATTGAAGTCCCCGTATAGGTTAGGGCCTTGTTTGGCTGGAGCTGTGATTTCATCAGAGACTTGATGTCCTCTTCCAAGCTTACTGGTGGTTGTTACAATGTGGTTGTGATTGTAGGACTGAGGTCCCCCATTTTCTTGATACCACTCTCAACTCTTAGAGGGTGCCTTCAGATCTCTATCACATGGCCCCCTTCATATGCCTTCTCACAGCATAGCAGCTTAGTCTGCGGGGTTGACAGGAGAATCTCTTTAAGAAGGGCTCAGCTTCTCTTTTGAGAGCTTTCTCTGATTATGTCAAGCCATAATCTCCCCCTTTGATTAACTGAAAATTAACTGACTTAGAATCTTAATTATAGCTGAAAATCCCTTCACCTCTGTGAAGGGGTTTATAAATTTAGGTCATATAATTTAACCTAATCATGGGAATGAAATTCACCATATTTACAGTCCTACCCACACACCAAGGAGGGATGGATTATACAGGAGATGTACACCAGAGGTGGGAATTCCTTCTTCCCTTCTCTCCTTCTCTCGCCCCCCCCCTCCCACTCAGTGTATGATTTTATTTTATCCAGTGGGGGCACTTGGTTTTGATCAAACTTATCTATCATTTTGTCCTGAATCTATAGTAACTACAGAATTTGAATATAGCTTTTCTCCATTGTATTGTTTGTCCTCCCTTTTTATGAACAAAGTGGAGGTCTGACCAATGGAAATTGATGTGGGTAGGAGAGGAATATGCCTGAAAATTATTAACTTGTGGTCACAAGGGTCAGATTTTGCCAGTTTTTTACTTGTGTATTTCTGAAATCTGTTTTCTCAGCCAGCTACTTGTACTAGCAGTTTGTAAGAGGGCTACTCACAGACTGCTTTAGTTTGGTAGTTGGAAGGTAGATGGCCTTATTAAAACACTCTTTAGAGATACTGTGCAAATTATAAGCATGAGAAAATTGCAGAATATGAAACCTACATAAAGGAATAGACTATTTTGAGAAAGGAGGGAATTGCTTTAAAGTGGTAAAAGTACTCCTTAGATTTGAGTAAGGAGTCAGGAATGTGAAATGTACTTGTTCCTATGAAATATTTTCTTACTCTTGCCGTCAGGTAAACCCAAGGCTCCTACCTCTATTCTAATTTTTGTCTGTATTATGATGTTTATTCATTTAATATTTTTATTGAAGTATTTTTTATTTAATAATTTTATTGAAGTCAGTTTACAATGTGTCAATTTCTGATGTACAGCACAATACTTCAGTCATATAGGAACATACATATATTCATTTTCATATTCTCTTTCACCATAAGTTACTACAAGATACTGAATATAGTTCCCTATGCTATAGAGTATAAACTTGTTGTTTCTCTATTTTTTTTATATATTAGTTAATATCTACAAATCTCGAACTCCCAATTTATCCCTTCTCCTTCTTCCCCTGCTGGTAACCATGTTTATTTTCTGTGTCTGTGAGTCTGTTTATTTATTTTTTTTAAATAAATTTGTCTTTTTTTTTTTTTAAGATTCCACATGTAAGTGATATCATACGGTATTTTTCTTTCTCTTTCTCGCTTACTTCACTTAGAATGACATTCTCTACGTTGTATTATGGCATTTAAGACATTATTCTATAGTTGGCTGCTTGTATCTATTTTTTTTTTTTTAACTAGAATAAGCTCCTTGAGGGCAAGATCCATGTTTTATTTCTTTTTCTAACATAACTGTTTGCTTACAGGAGGCAGTCAGTAAATATCCCTTGATTCAGCCATTCATACTTCATAGTGGTAAAGGAATGAGCACATTCCTGTTTGTTGTACAGAGATAAGCTTTAGTTCCTGTCCAAAACATTTTGTGGAGCAGTGCTAATGAAATCTAAAGTTACTGCCCTCAGGTGTTTTGCTTTTAATCCTCAGAAGGTCTCTGGAAGTAATTTTACTCTTAGCAACAGGCCTGGTTATCTCTTTACCAGGTTCATAGCAAACCAGAAGCAAAAATTTGTGAGAGGACTAAGGAAGATTGTTATAGCAGGATTATTCATAAAATTAGCATGCCACTTGATGATCTGTCTCTGCCTTCCTCTCTGGCAACTTCCTAACTACCAGCTATGCTGAACATTTTGCAGTTTCTTGACTATACTGCTGTTTCTTACCAGTTACCTCTCCATAGCACCAGTGTGGACCATTATCACAGAAAGATGATACGTTTTATATTGTATGGTGATTTGCTCTTGTTTCATTTTTTATAGCATATACTTCTTGAAGGTAGGAGACCATGACTATATTTTTGGTTTAGTGCTTGGCACAGAATAGACGCTTATGTGTAAAGAAATGAATGAGGCCATGAAAGTAAAAACAAGACTTCCTTAAAGCACATAGTCTTTAGTGTAGGGACAAGCAGGTCCACAGACCTTATCCTCAAGGGCAGTTCACTCCACAGCACAGTAGAATAGGTGATATTCTTGATACCTGAGATTTAAAATGTTACAGATTAAGTATACATATAAGTTTAAGGAGATGAACTCAAAATCTAGTCACACATTTAAAACATGCCGTTGTTTACTTTTGAGCTTATGATCTTTTTTAATTCCTCAGGAAAGTTGCTAGGTTTGTATTGACTATAGCTGAGATCTCCAGAGTCAAATTCTTGTTTTTTATACCTATGGTCACTGTGGAAATTTTGCCACAGATGTTCTGAAATCTCTTCCTCTTCCCTTCCATGGTCATTGAAAGGTTGATTAAAAAATAGAATGAGAAAAAATTAATCATAGTCCAGGTTGACACAATCTTTCCCTACTTAAGTGATTTTACCTCAGGTTTTCTTAACATGAAGTCTTATCTGTCGTTTAGGATTTCCAAATAATGCCAGCAGAAAAGATAGTAATAGATACTGTATGGGAAATATAGGAAGGACTTTGCATTCTTGAGCAATGCTGTTTTGTCTTTAAAATTTTTTTTTTGTCAGATCCATTGCCAGAGGCAACCTTTGTCATCCTTATATTTGTTTTGATGTTTAAGATTAATATTTTCTTTCCAGTCTCTGCTAACAAAATCATCAAATACCTAGAAAATCCTGACTGTCCTTCATAGGCATGATTCTCCACATTGGTGCAGCTAGCCATGAACTATCCTTTTCTTCTCCCTCTTTTTCCCAGATATCTCCCGGGGCCAATTCAGCACCTCTACCTGGCCATCCTAACAAGGTGATTTGTGAAAGGGTGAGACTTCAGAGCCTGTTCCCTCTCCTCCCAAGTGATCAGAACACTACCGTTCAAGAGGATGCTCACTTCAAAGCTTTCTTCCAGGTTCTTATATGTTTACCCTTTCCCTTCATAGGGCTGAAAGTCACAAGATACATTCTAGGTTGTTTCTAGGAAGACAAAACATTCTCAGTATCTTCTTGCTTTTTATTGTATGTGGGAATGAGTATTCTTCTTAGAGGACCTCTTTAACATAGCTTTTTCAGCCAGCTTTTCTGAACAATGTTTATCTTCCCTTGAGATGCTGTTATTATTTGACCACTTAATGTTCCTTGTTTTTGATCTTTTGGTCTTAATCGCTTGTCTTAATAGGTCAAATTCTGTACAAAAGCAGCTGATATTACAAAATATGTGAAACTGTGTAGGGAAGGAAAAATGGAAGCATGTAAGATACTTTCAAAAGCCATTACTACTTATTTGCTTAGCATCCAGAGTTTGATAGTAATGCATATTTCAAAGAGAAAACATGGTTACTTGCCTTCTATAACTTTTAACACCTGTGGGTAAAGTGTGTTTAAAAATTTTGTTACATATGAAATGAAAACAGAGTGAGGTATGAATGGACTGAAGCTGTCATTAGGTTATTAAAAGATTACTAGGATGTATTCACATAAACATTGGCTGCTATGTTTGTAATCCATTACTCCTAGGAAGCGTGTTTTGGTAATGGAAATCATTATTACCACAAAGGAAACAGTTCCCAAATTGCTTATGGATGCTACGGTTGGGGGCCAAGTTATGTATTGTATATGTGTGTATAAACCTGAGGTAGTTGAGAGTTGCTAATCAAAGCTAGGACTTTTGGATAGAGCCAGCTCATTTTCTGTTTGTGTGGGAGTGACAGGCTGGGGCCTGGGACTAGCTCTGAAAGAGAAATGCTTAATGACACATTAAATTGGAGATGTAGAATTTCTGAGGATAGCTATGCAGGTGATACAGGGCTCTTCAATCTGATATTCCTCGTAGGAATTTGTTCCAGGTTCTCTGCTTTGCATGTATTCTCTCCTTCTGTTTTTAACCCTCATAATAAACTAGTCATGGATGGTTTTCTAGATAAAGAAAGGCTCAGAGAGTCTCACAGAGATGCCCAATTACATATCTAGTTTAAATTAGCAGAACAGACTCAGATCCAACTTTTGCGATTTCTTCTCTACTGTGTCATATCATACCACCTTTGGATGTCAACAGGTATTTCCGTAAACACAATTCAGTGTGTGTTAAGAGACATCATTGTCTGTATTGAATGGAATGGCATATTGACTGCTATTTTGGATACAGCATTAGCTTGTAATTGCTTGATCTTTATTAGTAGACCAATATAGCTAAGGAAGAAATTGACTTGGTACCTTCACTACTGCCACCAACAAACAGTTATTTGACACTTTCTGTGTTCTCCAACCTTCCTTTGAGTCTTCAGGCATTAACTTAACATTAACTTTAAACTCAGAGGGTAGCTGCCAAATGCAATAGATTTAAACTCATGTTTTGAAAATAAAACCAAAAAGTTAGAGCCAGTTCCATTTGGGTGTTGCAGAAAGGTGAGAGGTATTATTGTTAAGGTTTTTTTGTGTGTGGGGGGGTAGTTAGGGGATTGAACCCAGGACCTCCTGCTTGCTAATAAGCATGTGCTCTCCCACTTGAGCTATACCCTCCCCCTGTTAAGTTTTTATTTATAGTCCTTATTTAACTTAAATCTTAACTTTTCTGTAACTATAGAACAAGGCCCACAGTGTACTTTGCTCCTAAGAGAGACTGGAAATTTTCTCTGTCCACTTACTGCCCTACCATTGTTCTGCATGAAGCAAAGTACAACCTTCTCACATCCCTTTTGAGTTACTAGGATACCTTCAACTAATTCTTACATGAAAATGGGTGTGATTTCTCAGTTTCAGTTATGCTTCACTTCCTTAAAAAACTTCGTTGCCATGTGAAAAGCAGAACCTACTCAGCCATCTCCTATCCTCAGAAAGTTATTCCCTTAACGCTTTGTGTTTTCTTAGCTCTTGGCTTTCCCCCACGTTCCTTCCTTCCCAGAGCTTTCTACTTTTCTTTCCCTTTGAAGCCCTCCATCTATTCTAAATAGACTCACCTACTTCCATTTTTTTCTTAAAGCACCCTCTTTACTTCATATTTTAGCTGAAACTAGTCTCTTTTCTGAGAACATTTTCCCTGGAAGCAACCTTCTTTAGGGATAAAGAAATTACTGAGTTTTTCCTACTTTGAGCATGCAATTGGGTATGTGGCTAGTAAGTAGGATGGTCATAGAGGAGAAGGAAAGTGTTGAAACTTCCTTGGATCCTTGTTTCTAACCACCAGTCTTCTTTGAACAAAAAACTTATATTTGTTTTTTTTTTGTTGTTGTTCCTTTTTGTCATTCATTTCCACTACTTAACAATTTTGTATCACTATCCTTGTTTAAGTCTTTTACACTTTGCTCCTTTTTTACTTGCTTGTTTTTCTAGTCAAAATCTTTCAAATTTTGCATGCTTTTTTACTTTTTAAAATTATGAAATATTTCATATATTCAAGTTATAAAATATAAAGAAAACACATGTATAATTTTTAAAAACCCACCATCCAGTTTAAAAAATAGCTGTTACCAATGTTTTTGAAGCTTCTGTATTACTTCCAGGTACTGTACCTTGGGAAAACCTCTGCTGAATTTTGTGTTTAGCATCCCTTTGCTTTTCTGTATGGTTTTTCCACAGAGTATCCCTCAGTACTGTACTGTTTAGTTTCTGAACTTACTGTAAATTGTATCATACCTTGTATATTTTTGTCATATTGAGATTCATATTGATGCATGTGGCTGTTTACTGTAGCTTGATTTTCCTGCTTTTAGTATTCCATTTATGTAGATGTACTACTGTAGTTTATCCCTTCTCTTTTTGATGGACATTTGAGAATTTTTTAGTTTTATATTAGTATTACAAGCAGTGCTGCCATGAATATTCTTGTATGTTTCTTGGTGTACATGTGGTTGGTATTTTAATGTTTCTGTAAAAATGATGGCTTTGTGTACTTACTGCTCTGGATTTTTTGTTTCTTGTTTTTTGTTTTTTTCTGGAAGAGGTATAGGTATAGGCATATTTGCATCTCCAAAAATAAGCCTATATTTAAAATTAGGATTGAAGTGCCTCCTATAATTTTTTTAAATTAAAATTAACGTCTAGTTAACGTACAGTCAAATTCACCCTTTCTGTGTACCTGTCTGTGTTTTTGACAATACAGACAGAGTGGAACCACTGCAATCAAGATATAGGACAGTTTCATCAGCATCCCCAAATTCCCTCACGTCTCCTTGCTATCAATTTTAAAATTAGCAGTTTCTGTACTACCAACCAATTCAGTGATTGTGATTAAAGATAGTATGGTTTCATGAAAACCTCAGGTACATTGTAGGGAACTTGAATTTCGTATGTGGCACAACCCTTGATTTGCGGGGTAGGGGGTGCATGTGCGCACACGTCTTAATGACAACTGTGATGCTTTATTTTGTACACTTACTAAAATTAATTAGGTGATTGAATTTTTCATGACTTAAACATGTAAAGAAATATACTAGATTTCTGAAAGAGAATACTAATTACTGTAAAAGTATCTTCTCCAGCAAATTTATAGACTTAATAAAAATATTAGCCAAAAATATTGGAAATTTTTTACTTCAGAACTTTACTTTTACCCTTAAATAAAGAAGGTTATCAAAGGAAAGACAGGGACAAAAGCTTTTCCAAAAATTGTCATAGAGGGAAATAATGCCATAATGATACTAAATTATATTATAAGGAAATAGTTCCATGTCAGTGAATTCCATCGTGTTAAATACAGTGGATGTTTTTCAGCTCTCATTCTACATGACCTCTTGGTTGAATCCTTGAAACTCCATTACACTGGCTTTCACTACCATACTCCATTCTCCTCTTATCAGCTACTCAGCATAAACTGTTGGAGCTTCTTAAGATTCAAAAGGACCTCCTTTGCACTGCAAAAACTATTGTGAACAATTTTGTCCATGCCTGCAACTTCATTGACCTACCATCTATCTGTATACCAAAACTAAATTTGTATTTCTAGACTGAGCTTCAGCTGTCTGCAGAACAATTCCACGTGGGTAGTTCAGAGGGATCCCCTGATTTCGAGTTGGTTCTCAATACCTTTTTTTTTTCATTGGTTTCATGTTTATGCTTCAGATTATTTTATTGATATATGTTTACAATACAATATGTAAAAACATTACAATTACAGCATCAAGATAAATCTTTTTTGCAAACCAATGTTTTTATGTGATTAAAAATTAAGAAAAATCTTGGACTTAAGGTTGCTAGTGTTATTCAGAAATTAGCCATACAGGCCTACCTAAATTCAGCAAGTTATGGCCAAGGATATAGTAACATAATATTTTCATATAATATTTCATCCTATTCATTATAATGGGATTGCAGTGTATTATACCACTAGAGTCCCTGTCCGAGCACTCACTGTACATAAAACTGTTCTTTGGCTTTTTTGAAAAGACAATCTTGGACCATATCAGAAAGAAAAGTTCTAATTTTTTTTTAATGCATGCTATGGTGATTCTTTAAAATAGAACATTCAAAGCCTCTTTTCCTTCCTATATCTACAAGTGAAAAACGTCCCAGGAGGATATACTGTTAGTCTGGTTATGAGGTTGGATTTTATTCTGAAATCTTTTGAGCTGAGGACTATCAGAGCTGTCTGCACATCAGAAAATTAAACTCTTGTGTGAATTACATAAAACAGGACTATATATGTTGTGTAGTTCAAAGGCAGTACAGTCACTGAATTGTCTTTGGTACATCTTCACTAGTAGGGACACATTTTACATAAATCTGAATATAGTTTAGTGGGTGGGGGTATAGCTCAGTGGTAGAGCACATGTTTAGCATGCACAAGGTCCTGGGTTCAATCCCCAGCACCTCCCCCCATTTAAAAAAAAAACAACTGAATACAGTTTAAACAAAGACCAGTTTCTGGAGAATTAAATGAGAAAATGTATAGAGACCATTTTGTAAATTGTGTAATTTAAATATAAAATTGTTAATTTCCTGCTTTCCCCTGCTTATATCCTTCCTTTGGAAACAAAAAAGGACTTACCTTGTTGGTAATTCTTTCTTTTACTAAATTAAAATTTTTTTTATTGTATAGTTGTTATACAATATTATATAACTTACACATGTACAACATAGTGATTCACAGTTTTTAAAGGTTATACTCCATTTATAGTTATTATAAAATACTGGCTATAGTCCTCATGTTGTACAATCTATCCTTGTAGCTTATACCTAATAATGGTTTGTACCTCATAATCCCCAACCCCTATGCTGCCCCTCCCCCTTCCCTCTCCCCACTGGTAACCACAGTTTGTTCTCTATATCTGTGAGTCTCCTTCTTTTTTGTTATATTAGCTAGTTTGCTGTACTTTTTAGATTCCACATTTAAGTGGTATAATACAGAATTTGTCTTTCTCTTTGACTTACTGCATTAGCATAATACCTTCCATGTCCATCCATGTTGCCTCAAATGGCAAAATTTTGTTCTTTTTTATGCCCGAGTATTTCGTTTTGTGTGTGTGTGTGTGTGTGTGTCTCTATATATATACACACATACACACACATCATCTTTATCCATTCATCTGTTGATGGACACTTAGGTTACTTTCATATCTTGGCAGTTGTAGATGGTAATTCTTCATTAGCAAGTTGCTTTATGTAGAATGTCTTAATTTTCTAAGTGCTTTCACATCTATTATTTTAAATGAATTGAATTCAGTGAGTTTTCTCTCCTGGGCCATTTAAATTTGAAGGTTGTGGAATGAGAAGTTTCATCTTTTGTCAAAGATAGTTCAGGCAAGTAGAGAGAGTCTGGGAGTTTTAAAGAGGATAGGGGACTCTTAAATCAAGCTATGCTTATTTATTTGTAAATCTGAGATGAATGGTAGTGCTGAATAAGTGGAGGAAGGACCTGGTTTTTGGAGATTTTACCTCCCCCTACTCTAGTTGCCCCCTTGCTCCTTTGAGATTGAAGTCCTTGGGGGCTTACTTAGTGGTTGCTGAAGTCAGAGGCACATTTCAGTTACCAATTTTTATCTAGACCTTGGAACCTGTTTCAGTTTGGGGGAGAGTTTGCTTGGCACAGCATGTCCCATTATCTTCAAGACTGCTGACTGAGGTATTTTTATCAATCTACCAATCCACACACAGACAGATACATATTATTTGTGTGTATGTATATACATGTATATGTGTATATATATGCACATACGTGCATTTTTTTTCTTTAGCATTTAATGATTTCTGTTTTTTGTTTGTTTGGAACCATGAAATGTTTTCTCACGTGTTCGCTTCTAATAATGATGTTTGGTTGTTAAGATTTGGTGTTAATAGAGGTGTAGTCCTGTACTTATTTTATCACATGCTAAATGTTAGGTATAAATGCTAGCTTGCTTGTTTTCTTTTGTCCTTCCTCCCTTCCTTCCTTTATCCCTCTCTTCCCTCCCTTGATCTCTAAATCTGCACCTCTATTCTGTACTGTACTATCTCTACACTATTCTGTACAGCTAGAGACAATATGTGAACCTGATTTGAATCAACATCTTATGAATTTAGGTTGTCACCATCTGGTGCTTTGTAAAGTCAGCCTACTGGCACAGGGTCAGCAAGGAGGGACGGAATCTTCTCTCCCTGAGATTTCAAAATGTGAAATTTTCTGTTGTGGTGAGTTTATCCTAGGGACTTTTCCTAAGAGGATCTCAGTATCTTCAGTGGTTCAGTTTTTCCCAAAGTGTAGTCTCAGACCAGCAGCAGCAGGTGTCATGGGGGGTCATGTTAGAAAGCAAAATTCTTAGGTCCCAATCCAAACTGTCTGAATTAGAGACTGGAAAGTGGACCCAACAATCTGGTATTTCTGACACAGGCAAAAGTTTGAGAACTACTGGCCTAGGTATTGGAAGTATCCTTCCAGATTCTGCTTTGCATTTATTTCTGTCAAGAGTCCATGTGGTAACATAGTTCTGGATTAGTTTTTATATTAACTTCTAAGTTTAGAGGTTCATAGACAACACGAGTAGTGAAAAATTTAAACTCCAGTCTTGGTGTGAGGAGCTGACCTGTGGTTTGAAATCTCAGGGAAATGATCCCTCCTTCAGTTCTCAGTCCATAAAGAGTAGACTCTCTGTGCCAGTGGATGCCTTTTTCTAGTCCTCCCTTTTATTGAAAGCATAGTACTTGGAAATTTTAGCTTAATGCAGGGGTCTCAGTGGTAAGACCATATCTTCTTTCCCTTCTGGGAGCATCAAAAAACAAATCTATCTGTTTTTTAGTTTTCCTCTTTGTTTCTTGTCCTTGGTAATTTCTCTTTTTTTTTCTGAATCCAGCAGTGCATTTAAAAATTATTTTTGTTGTATGTAAGCCATTATTTCTAGATATTTTATATTAGGGTTTTCACATTTAGTCCATGATTTTGTCACAAAAGTTTTCATAGTTACTTTATATCAAAGTTTGCAATACTTATGTTCTATTCTGTAACTATAACAGTGATCTTTCATGCCTTGTCCTATGTTGGTTATAATAATTGAAAACCAGTAAACATTCTTTTCTTCGTAGTGTTAGGAATATCTGTAAAGTCATTGCAGAACCAAGTAGCATGTTTGGTCCATGGATGAGGAGATATAATCGTCTCACTACTTGTAGAATGCTTTAGGTGACAAAATGATACGGATTTGCTTTTGTCTTTGTCCTCCACTCTGATTGCCTTGTATATTCCTTCCTTCCTTCCTTCCTTCCTTCCTTCCTTCCTTCCTTCCTTCCTTCCTTCCTTCCTTCCTTCCTTCCTCCTTCCCTTTTTCTTTTTCTGTTTTTTAATTGAAGTATAGTTGATTAACAATGTTGTGTTAGTTTCTGGTTTACACAGTGATTTCGTTTTATATTTTTTTTCATATTCTTTTCAATATAGGTTATAAGATACTGAATATAGCTCCCTGTGCTATAGAGTATGACTTTGTTGTTTACCTGTTTTATATATAGTAGTTAGTATCTGCAAATCCTGAACTCCCAACGTATCCCTCTCTACCCCCTTTTCCCCCTGGTAACCGTAAGTTTGTTTTCTATGTGAGTCTGTTTCTGTTTTGTAATTATTAATTAATTTATATCTCTCTGGTTTTTGTTTGTTTGTTTTAGATTCCATATATAAGTGATATCATACAGAATTTTGCTTTCTCCCCCTGGCTTACTTCACTTGATATGATAATCTCTGGGTCCATCCATGTTGCTGCAAATGGCAGTATTTCATTCTTTTTCATGGCTGAGCAGTATTCTGTTGTATATGTATACTACATCTTATTTATCCCCTCTCTGCTGATGGATGTTTATGTTGCTTCCATGTCTTGGCTACTGTAAATAGTGCTGCTGTGAACATTGGGGTGCATATAACTTTTTGAGTTTCCTCCGGATATGTGCTCAGGAGTGGGGTTATTGGATCAGAGAGTAAGTCTATTTTTAATTTTTAAAGGAATCTCCATAGTGTTTTCCATAATGGCTGCACCAAACTACATTCCCCCCAACAGTTTAGAAGGGTTCCCTTTCTCCACACCCTCTCTAGCATTTATCATTTGTGGACTTTTTGATGATGGCTATTCTGACCAGTGTGAGGTGCTACCTCGTTGTAGTTTTGATTTGCATTTCTCTGCTACTTAGCGATATTGAGCATCTTTTCATGTGTCTGTTGGCCATCTGAATGTCTTCTTTGGAGAAATGTTTGTTTAGGTCTTCTGCCCGTTTTTGGTTTGCATTGTTTGTTTTGTTACTGAGTTGTATAAGCTGTTTGTATATTTTGGAAGTTAATCCCTTATTAGTTGCATTACTTGCAAATATTTTAACCCATTCCATAATTTGGGAGGAAATTTTTGTTTAGAGTTTCCTTGCTGTGCAAAAGCTTATAAATTTAATTAGGTTGCATTTGTTTATTTTTGCTTTTATTTTGCTTTTTATTTTTATTTTGCATTTTGTTTCTATTGTCTTGGTAGACTGACCTAGAAGAACATTGCTATGCTTTGTATCAGAGAATGTTTTGCCTGTGTTCTCTTCTAGGTGGTTTATGGTGTCTTGTCTTACATGTTTTAAGTGTTTAAGCCATTTTGAGTTTATTTTTGTTTATGATGTGAGGGAGTGTTCTAACTTCATTGATTTACATGCAGCTGTCCAGCTAATATTTCTCACAATAAAAGAGCCATGTACTTAAATTTTAATCATACTGTTCTCAGTTATACTATTTGAATCTACATTGTTTATATTGTTTGTATTTCTCTCAGTGTCCTCTGACTTCTAGTTCTAATTTGGAATGATTGCTTTTCAGACCTGCAGTGATGCCATCATCCTGGGATTTCTTTTCATTGCTCTTCTGGGTTACTTCTGTTTATTACATCATATGTATATCTCCTCAAGTGAAAGAGAGAACATGCACATACAGTCAATCAACTAAATTTTTTTGAATGGATATGTGAGAAGCAACTTTGAATCTGTGTACATCTGGCAAGTTCTTTGTTTTTGCCCCTATACTAGATTAATAGTTTGGCTGGAATATAAAACTCTAGGTTCAACATTATTTTCCCTCAGAGCGCTTGAGCATCTTTTGTTTTCTCTGGGAAGTCTAATGCTAATTTAATTCCTATTTCTTTGTAGGTTACTCCCTGTTTCTTTTTCTGGAGATTATGAGGATTTTTTTTTTTTTGAGTTCCTTAAAGTATAAAATTGATAAGGAATATGATGAAACCATGTAGTAAACTAACTTTTTAAAATGTTTCCCTGTTTTTATCAAGTACGGTTTCCTACTACTTTGAGTGAAAAAGTACGACTTATTACCGTAGTACTGATGAATAGCTCACTTCCACTTAATTCCCTTCACTTTCTAGTCTTTGTCTCCTCTTATACACTGAGAACCTTTTTCCAACAACTCAGAGATGGGGAACTTTATCAGTTTTCTTTCTTTATCTCCACTCTTAAAAGCAACACATTTGTTGTAAAATAAGAATACGCTAACCTGCGACTTGAAAATCACTGAAAATATGTAAAGGTTGGTAGGCTAAGTTTTTTCTGGTCTTTTTTATGGATCTGTGGCAGTCTCCTCCATTTTGGGCAGTGTATTTGTAGAATTCAAGTTCCATATCTTAGCTTGCTTTAAGCTTTGCAGTATAGGATTATACATATGAAAGCTAGTGATTATGATTTGTCACTAACATTTTGTACTTAAAGAAAGTCAATGTTAGATAAATCTGTTTTACCAGATATGGAGATCACTTATTTCTAATGCTTATGTGCAGTTGATGTATGAGTTTGTCAAGTGTTAGTTGTTCTGCCATTTTGTTTTATTCAGAATATCTAAATTTCAGTGACTATTTTTTAAGTTTGAGGATTATCAGAACATAACTGATTTTCTTATTAAAATCAAGGGGTTAAAAGCAAGTATACTTTTAATAGCACCTAGATAAATCTAGGGAGAAAATAAGGTTAGTGTGGTGAGGAAAGTAACAAGAGCATTTGTATATGGTTCTGAAAACTATTTTCTATTTTAGTTGCAGTGACAGATTTGGATCATAATCTTAAATATAGAAGGAAAAGGATATGGTTTTTTGAATATGTCTGCTAAATAATCTAGAATGATCAGAAGTAAACATTCAGTAATTTAATTTATTCCTATCAGTTTAGTCAGTTTTGTTTTATATGCTTATATCTTAAAATCTAACATTGTATTATGTTGCCCCATATGTTCTTCAGCTAATATTAACATGTTTTTTTTTTTGCTAGCAGCAGGTGCCAATCAAAAGTGCTCAAATAATTAGAATTTGCAGGAGTAGACTGGAGATGGGAGAGGTTCTATTAGAAAACACATAGCCCTCATCAAGACTTATAGCTAATTTATAATTTTGGCAGTTTAGTGAGACTCGATTGGAAAATTGAGTTGTGTGGGGAATCCTGGAGAGTTAATAATTTAATTATGCTATCCTCACCAATTTTACAGCTAGTAAGCAATGCTGGGACCCTTGAAAACTTGAGACTGTGCCTCTGTATTAACAGGTGTAGGTTTTGAGTTATCCACTACTTACCTGATCAACCTGAAACTCTCTAAAATGTCTTTGCCAAAATGCTGTGATATTCTAGTTAAGAACTGATGTACTAGGTCAGCTGACTTTTTTTCTGTTTTATATAAATCTTAGTTTGTTCACATAACCTTTATTAATTAATAAATGTGACGTCCTTAAACAACAGGAATACATAGGCAGACAGGTGTGATTTAGAATCAAATCAAGGGCTTATTTAAATTATACCCTCATGAATAGATCTCTCAGCTGAGACCTGATGCTTAAAAGAGTAACTATTAACTGATGGGAGAGCGTAGTAGAATTTCTCAGTCGAATTGAAGTTTTAGAGAGATGGTCAAATACCATACAATTGCTTATTGCCTTATTGTGTACCTTGTATTTGTTACCTGATGAATTTTATGATGAGTTTTAAGAAACAGTTAACTTTTCATTTGATACTGTTTGCTGTACATCTCCCTTTCACACTCCACCCCATTCTCCACATTTTTTAAAGGTAATTTAATTTGAGTTGATAGTGTATATTTTACCTCCTTTAGGGTAAACATAGACACTTATGCGTTTAAACAGTAATGCAGAATTCTTAAAAGGTCTTATTCAGTTGACTGATCTTGTTGCATTGGCAGAGTGAAGATAGCCCAAGTCCCAAGAGACAGCGCCTCTCTCATTCAGTCTTTGATTATACATCAGCATCACCAGCTCCCTCACCACCAATGCGACCATGGGAGATGACATCAAATAGGCAGCCCCCTTCAGTTCGACCAAGCCAACATCACTTCTCAGGGGAACGATGCAACACACCTGCACGCAACAGAAGAAGGTTAGTTGGTTACAGTTACTTACTAAATTTTTGTTTATTGGTAGATATGTGAGGCTTTTTTTTGTTAACATCAGAAAGCATTCTTTCTTTAGGAGTTTTATAAACATACCAACACCTTTGTACTTGTACACACATGCACAAGCAACAACATCATAAGTTGTAGGCTTCTGCACTAGATCATGAGAGTTTATTTAGCTTGTCAATGACAGAGGAAGAAATTGAAAGAGACTAAAGTGATTTACCTAAAATCAATCCATGCCATTATATAAGAATTAAGCCATCTTATGGTTTAAGACTTTGTGGGTAGCTTTCAATCCTGGTTAGAAAAATGCATTTTATAGTTTACAACTGTAAGGAAATATGGAAGTCTTAGAAACAAGCAGCCTCTTCTACTTCCTTCTTAGAAATGAATACCGTCTTCTCCACCCCATTCCTATTCCTTCTGTGTTCTCTAAGGCAACTGGGAGGTTTCTTATGAAATTGTGGAGCCTGTAATATGAAGAGAGAAGTTTAGTTTAACTTTCAGTCCTCTCTTCCTTATGAGACTTGGCCATTGCCTTTCCTTCCCAAGGGAATACATTTCCTGAAACTGCTTCCTCCTTAGTTGTTCCCTCAGATCATACCTTTCTTCTTCCAAGGAAATAGTGCCTCTGTGGAGTGAGAACATACTTACATGTTCAGGATGTTGATAATCTAAGAAATACTGATAATGTTGAGCTAGGAAGATGTTATGGACTGAATATTTGTGTCTCCTGGAAATCCATATATTGATGCCCTAACCCCAAGTGTGGATGTATTTGGAGATGGAGCCTCTAAGGAAGCAACTAGGATTGAATGAAATCCTAAGGATGAGGCCTTGATCCAAAAGGATTAGTGTCCTTGTAAGAGGAAACACCAGGAAGAGAGCTCTCATCAGAAACCAGCCTTGATTTTGGACATTGAGTCTCCAGATATATGAGAAAATAAATTTTTATCATTTAAGCCACCCAGTCTATGTTATTTTGTTAGGGCAGCCCTAGTAAACTTATACTGAAGAGATCTTAAAACTCATCATTCATTGTTCCAAATGAAACAAGATAAACCTATTCCTGAGCTATATTCTATTGAGATGCCAAGACTTTTAAATTTCTGGTACATTATTACCTAATTATATGGAAATGTTTAATGTTATGCCAACTAGGTAAACTATTTAATAGCATTGAGGAAATATGGTTGATTGTTTCAAGGTGATAGCTGGAGCACCTGCTGTAATCTTTCCTATTATTTTATGATGAAATGTTCCATACATTTCAGGAGAACATGTACAACAAAAGGATTGTACCCAACACCTAGGTTACAATAGAACATCAGAAGTTTTCCTTCTCCTTTGTAGAGGATAAACCCTATTTATCATTTCCTTGATATGTATGTATTCTAAAACTATGAATGTATTCTAAAACAATATAATTCTAGTTTTTGCCTTTTTTAGTTCATTTAAGTGTATTCTTTGACTTTGTTTTTCTAAACAGTTCAATGTGGGTAAATCATTTATTTTTACTGTGTTATCTTTCATTATATTAATGTACCATAATTTATCCACCTACTGTTAGGTAATGGTTATGCCCAGTTTCTTACTATTATGAAAAGAGTGCTATTAGGAACCTTTATATACACACCTCTTGGTGTACATGTATAACGTTTATTAGGATATAAGCCTAGGAGTACAACTGCTAGGTCATAGGAGATGCTCTGGACCAGAAAGAGAATGACAGAGGGTCTGTTTCTAGATGGTAATGGTAACTAGCTATGGGTTCCCAAATTGAAGAGAAGCATTGTGCCCTGCCCTGTATTCATGGGAACACAAAGGAGAGATAGGGAGCACTTACCTAGAAAACTAGCTGCAGGTTTACTGTGCCCAGCACTGTATGTTATTCCTTGCTCCATTCTTACTTTAATACTTTGTTATAGACTAGATAAAAGCTGCCAGATTTTCTACCAGAAGCAAGCTTTATAAGCAGATGCAGTATTCAGCAATAGTCTTGCATAATTTCAAATACAAAGATGAGTACACCAGGAAATTACCAAACATTTGAGGAAAGGTAAAAACATTTGAAGGGCACTAAAACTCAATAAAACAAAGAATTGAAGAAACAGTTAATAGGATAAACAAAATAGAATTTTAAAATAAGTGTAACATGAGAGAGATGCAAGAGAGGGGATTATTATATCCATAAAGTCAACTGAAAATCTTACTTGGTAAAATTAATAAATGGGCAGAAGAAGTATCTTGGTCTCTGAAAAATCAAGTGGAGGAGTTTCCCTAGAACATAGTATAAAAAGGCAAAATGGAAGATGTGGAAAAGAAGTTTAAATATAGACATACATCAGTTCTAAGTATGTGTAATCATATTTCCAGACAGGGACAATAAAAGGGAATAATTTTTACAGAAGTAGTACAAAATAACTTTCAAGAATTAAAGAAGGACTGTTAGAGGTAAGGTCGTGGTGGGATTTCAGAATATATACAAAGAATAAATAAAAAATTCACAGATACCTCAAGATAGAAAACTGACTTATCATTTAAGGGTAAAGCCAAAATATAAAAGCATTTCAAACATTTAAAGTTGATTAATAAGAGAGTTTCTCTGAAAGAATTATTAAATATTGTACTCTATCTAGGAAGTAGAAGAATAAATAGGATTCAAGGCCATTTGGTTAGCAAAGGAAGCAAAAAAGACACACTGCCAAGTCTGAATGAAGGTCTATTTAAAAAGGAAAAAACAGAAAATATCAGAACATAAAATGGAAACACAGCAGAGAGAAGTTAAGGAAAAGTACAATCTAGATGTTTTTAGAAAAATGAAAGTTTTTGATTAAAAATTTAAGTAGTCACTAGAAAAATTGAACTGGAATGTATGGCTTCTACACAATGAAACAGATAGACAACTTACATAGAAAACTCAGTTCAACAAATGGCAGGTAAGTGAGGCCAGGAGGAAATAGCTTTGTGCTTTTTACAAATGATACACCTGGTGGGTGGGTATTGCTCAGTGGCAGGGTGCATGCTTAGCATGCGTGAGGTTCTGGGTTCAATCCCCAATACCTCTGTTAAAAATAAAATAACTTTTTTTTAAAAAGTGATACACCTAAAACAAAGTGACAAAATAATATCAACTGAAGTCAAGTGAAAGTCATCTGAAAGAAATATTTGTCCATCTTTTGTCACTATTTCTTATTTCTAGATTTCCCAGTAATTCTGCTTTCTAAATGTTATACTTCAATGACACACATACCAGGTTTAATGAGAGGAAGTACAGGAAAGACAGGGACCAAAAGTGTCAAGAAATTTAACATGCCAGCAAGAGGACTTGGATCTCAATTTGTGTTAAGTTTGAGTTATTGAAATTATGTTTGAGTAAGGAAGTAAGAGCAAGAGACAGCAATAGAATAAAACAGTATTAGAAAGGGCCTTTAATGCTTGTGGACAGGTTGAGTGTTTTTCAGGAGATTTGTGATCTGGGCATATTTTCTATTTTGATTTTAAGGTGCACATTTTTCCATATCTTAACATCTAATAAAGACTTTAAATTGATGGTGTATTATAGTCTAATTGGCAGCTTTTCCCTTTTTAGTGGTATATAAAACAGTCTAAAATATTTGTACAGATATAAAGATATGTTACCTGCATATACATGAGTTAGTACACATAGCTAAATTTTCTTGTTCTGTTCTCTTAAGACTAGAAGTAGTGAGCACACTTAGCTTCTAAACACCATTCTGCAGTTAAAGGAACCAGGACTTTTTAGAGAACTAGTTAATTCCAGAATTGGTTAGGGAAAATACAGGATGAGGCTAGAGCATATTGTGGTGCCATATATTAAGGAAGTGCGCAAAAGGGTAGGGACAGTAGTGAAAGGGCCAAACTAAAAGGGCTCCCATTGTTCAAAGTTGAAACAATTTGAACAACAAAATAAAACAATAGTGTGGATTATAACTTAAAGAATAAAATAAATATCCATGAGCCCATACTCATTATAAATAACTGAATAAACAAATAAATAGGAGAGAAGGGACAACTTGTCCTTATAGAGTTCCAATTAATACATGTGGAAGAAATGAGGGGAGTAGAAAATCACCATTAGAATATCATTAATAGTGATTGCTGAAGATCCATTAATGCATGCTAACGTTACTCAAAACTTTCAGCAGAAGCATAATATTTGCATAATCTCAAAGTATCTCCCCGCCAGGTATTTGGTAATTACATAGGGAAGAATGGTGGGTTTTTTAGTAGAGGGTCTTGGCAGAAACTAGTTTAGCCAAGTGATCAGTCATATACATATCCACCAGTGATGCATATTGATGTCATATGCCTCTTGATACAGTGCACTGAAAGGGGCATAGCCCCTCTGTAGTATCCTTTCCAGTAATACATAACCTCATGCAGATCATGAGAAAACATCAGACAAACCCAGGTTAAAGGACATTCTGCAGAGTAAATAATGTCTTAAGAGATATCAATGTCATGAAAGACAGGGAAGGACTGAAGAACTGTCAGGCTGGAGAAGATGAAGGAACCATGACAGCTGTCCTCCACTGGATTCTGAGACAGTGAGGAAATGGCATTGGTGGAAAAACCAGTGAAGTCGGAATGCATTCTGTTGTTTAATTAAGTACGATACCAAGATTTATTTCTTAATTTTGATAATTTTTCTATTCTTATGGAAGAGATCAACATGAAGGAAAGCTGGATGAGGGGTATAGAAAAACTGTATGAAAATCATCTCAAAACATTAAAAAAGTGAATTCTAAGGTGGATGGCATCTGAAATTCAATGAAATACAACATGTAGGTTTCGAAGCAGAAATGCAAAAAAGAGATGCTTAAAGTAAAGATAAATGAAGCAATGAATGGTGGAGCTGAAACTGGGGGGATGGTATTAAGAGCACTATTGAGGAATTAATGTTGTAGAGGGGATGTCCCTTGTTCTCTTTAAGACTGGGCAGTTGGGGGTGAGAAGACACAGATTTGGAGGTACAGAGTGCAACAATTAAGGGAGAGGTGACCTGTCCTCAGTAAAGACTGCTGAATTGGCTGTTTGCAGCTGTGTCTAGAAGGGTGCATGCAGCTTGGCTTCTTTAGCCCTATGTGGAGTACATTTTTAATGAGACCTGCTGCTTTTTCCAGTTGTTATTGGCGCTGAGCCATTGTAAAAAGCAGTGGAGCTGAATTGTGGGTTTAAGTGGAAAATGGAAGTCTACTCACAATAACAACTGGTTAAAATTTGTGTTAAACTGTGCAGATGATGAGTATATGGGGAATAAAAGTGGTTTCCTTAAATAAATAGATTCTACCTAAAAATTCTGTGTATTAGAATATTAATGCTGATGCTATCTTGTAATCATTTCCATTCTCAGCATTTATCAATTACTGATTATTTACAGTTGTCAGCGGATTAAATGTTCTTCAGTTATTTCATGCATTTTTACTCTTTTTTTTTTTGGTCATTTTGGGCATATAGAAGCTGTGCCTTTCTGTATGTCTTAGCCAAATAGACAAACATAAAGTGCCCATTAGGCATATGTGGATTACTGGCAAGATATATGCAGATGAAAATCTGTCATATAATACTTATAAAGGAAGCAAAATAATAGGTTAAGCCATATGAAGTTATTGATATTTGACCATGTTTTGCCTGTAAAAAGGCAGTTTCATGCAATTAAACCCCCTCCCAAAAAATGACAGTTGTTCGCTGTTGATTTCTAAATACTCTCAGAGTTGAATACCAGTTTTGTTTTCTTCTGCTGTTGTTTTTTTAAAAAACATATACATTCTATTTAAATTTGTAAGTGGTTAGAGCTAATGATGGTGAACCATGGCAATTATTTAGTACTCAAGCTTACCTTAGCATTTACTATTGATGGATTGCAAAGAGAAACAATACAGAATCCTAATGGATCACAATAGTAAACATTATAAAACTTTTTTGACTTTTTTGCTATATTACAGTCCTCCTGTCAGGCGCCAGAGAGGAAGAAGGGATCGTCTGTCTCGACATAATTCCATAAGTCAAGATGAAAACTATCACCATCTCCCTTATGCACAGCAACAAGCAATAGAGGAACCTCGAGCCTTCCACCCTCCGAATGTATCTCCCCGTCTGTTACACCCTGCTGCTCATCCACCCCAGCAGAATGCAGTGATGGTTGACATACACGATCAGGTATAGTAACAGAATGTCCAGGAAATACAGATACTAAATGTTGGTAGCAGTTTATTGAGGTTGATGGGGTTTTTTGTAAATTTCTTTTCATCTTACCTAAAAGGAGACAGTTTTACCAAAAATGAAGCTATTTTAGAAAAGTTCATCATTCTTCATTGAGGATTGAAATTGGAATTCTACACCGCTTCCTTAAAAGAAAGTTGAACTTCAAAAAATGAGAACCGGTGTTATGAAAGTGACTTCTTTGTAATAGTTGGTTTGAAATGATTGATATAGGATTAATGGATATCAGACAGCTGGTGGTTTGAGTATATATTCCTGTCTCCCTCTCCCTTCCAGTTTCTTCTGGAATAATTCAGTAGGCAAGACGGTTGGGTGCATCTTTGCTTACATGTTTCCCTAGGTCTCCAAGGAGATGACAGGTACAGAGCTTCATTTTGCTCTGTTCTTGACAGGAACTGAGGGACTAGATAAGAGGAGGGCTTGCCAGTCTTCAGAGCGTGAGACTAAAATTCTGTTATTTATCTGAGGTCAAAAGAGACACAAATTTAGACATATTTTTATAAAGTTGCTGGGTTTAGGGATGAGGAAAAGAATCTTCCAAGTTTATAGATAGAAGAAATTACAAAGGGAAAGAGACTTAGACTAGCATTCAATTTTTCATCTACTGCATTGGATGATAGAAAACAATGAAAGTACCGTATACTGACAGTTGAAAGAAAATAAGATCTTGCCCAGACACCATTCTTTTGTCAGCCATGTTCTCTTTATTGTAATGAAACACTTTTTAAAAATTTGATCACATAATTTATAAAAAGAAAAGTTTTTCCAGACCACATTCTTTGTGGTCACAATCTGCTAAAACTAAAAATTCTAAGTAAAAAAAAATTTTTTTTTTAAATTGACACTGAAATATTTGAGGCAAGATTATAAAGGAAAAATCATATCATGGTCTGTAGGACATGCCAAAGCTGTTTGCCAAGAAAATTTTATAAACCTTCAATATCTATTTTAAACTTTGAAAATAAATGAACTAATTATTTGAGTGATTGGGGGGGGGAATTGCAGAGTCAACCAAAGGGAATTGAGATGAGTAAATTAGCAGGAAAAACAACTAAAATTAATTATACAAAAATCTATTTTTTTAAGAAAGAAGTAGCACAAAGAAAACCTAATCTTGGTGCTTTGAAAAGTTGGTAAGTATGGCACACCTCTTGTGAACTTGGTTAAGGAAAAAAGAACAAATGTAAAGAAGAGTAGGAATGATTTAAAAAAAAAAATCCACATGTGGGAACCATTCAAAGAATTTGTTGTTGTAAAACAAAAATAACACCTATTTCATAATGGATGTTGAAAGAATTAAGAGTTAATCCATTTTGAGCACTTAAAGTAGTACAAGTAGTAACTGCTTAAATACTGCTTCATTATTAACTAGTATAATGAAATTCTGTATATAACCCTGGGAGGGGGACAAAAGAAAACTTAAAATTGACCCAAGAATAATAGGGAAGTTTGAATTAGCACAGTAGTATAGAAAGCTAATCAGATACTTTCCATTGAAAAGGCACAGTGATCAGATGAGTTTACAGCTGTTTTTTCTAACCTTCAGGGAACATTCGTTTTAACCATACACAAATAATTCTAGGTTTTTTAAAAAGCCAACTCTATTTTCTGAAATCAGCATAATTGTAATACCAGAAGCAAACAAGGATTCCCCAAAAACCTCCATAATACGTAGGAAGAATTTCTAAATAGATGTTTAGAAAATACAAATATAGCACCATATCAAGAGTAAAACTATGACCAAATAAGATCTATTCCAAGTAAGAGAGGATAGTTTAATATGAAAATTATACCACATCAAATAATAGAAGGAAAACCATCTGATTATAATTAAAAGATGTTGAAAAGTCAGTTAAAATTTAATAAAAATGCTAATAAAATAGCAGAAGAAGGAAATTGTTTAATTATAATAAATAAAGCTAACAGCAAGTACTCTAATCTGTGAGTGACAAAATCAGCAACTAGAGAGATGCTTGCTCTGTCCATTTTTGTTTAATGTTGTAAGTACTACTAAATGCATTAAGGTATTGTGATGGATATAAAACAGAAGAAATTATTGTATCTTTCTCTTCATTGTTTAATTGTAGTAGAAGAAAACACAAGAGATTCTAGTTTGAAAGAATTTGATACAGTGCCTAAATGCAAATTAAATGTACTGAAAGCAATAACTTAATGTCAATCAGCTGATGAATAGATGCAATATGGTATATCTATACAATGGAGTATTATTCACTCAAAAGTAGCGAAGTACTAATTCATGGTACACCGTGGACTAACCTTGAAAATATGCTAAGTAAAAGAAGGCAGTCACAAAAGGCCACAGATTGATTGTATACCATTTATATGAAATGTCTAAAAGAGGCAAATCCATAGACACAAAGTAGGAGTAAAATGATTGCTTACCATTAGCACAGTAGTAGAATAAATTATGATACCTTCATACCATGGAATGTAACTATTACAAAGAATTAGAATTATGTCAGGAATGTGAGCAATACCTGCAAGATACTGTTGAGCAGGAAAACACTGAGAGAAGTGTTAATGTCTCATTTTGTAAAAACATGATTAAATATATGTGTATACATTGGACACTGAACACAAAGGAGAATATGGAGAAATGTGTACTAAGCTGGATGGGGTGGGTGCTAAAGTGAAGGGAAAGGGAAGGTAGGTAGAGATGGAACCAAAGAAAGAAAAGGTGAAAAGACTTTATTTCAGAAAAGGTGATGTCTTATTTCTGTAGAATTACTTACTGGCTCTATGTATTGAGAAATGAAGCAATTGCATATGTAAATACTAGAAGAATGCAAGAGATAGAAAACCTGAACAGGCAAATAGCTGTGGCAGAAATTGAAGGCAAAATAAAAAACCTTTCTTTAGAAATTATATCTGATTTCTGTCTAACCTTTAAAGAACTAAATAAGAAAATGAATATATGTATGTATATGCATGACTGGGATATTGTGCTGTACACCAGAGATTGACACATTATAATTGACTGTACTTTAATTTTAAAAAATTAAAAATGAACTGAAATTTACAATTTAAGCTATTCCAGATCATAGACAAAGATAGAAATTCTCCAAGTATATTTTATGAAGCTTATGTAATTGTAATAATGAAACCTCATAGACAATACAAAAAATGAAAGCATTGAACTCATTTGCCTCTTGAATACAGATGCAGGTGCTTTAAATAATAAACCATAGCTAGTGTTAGAGTAAAGTAATCTATTAGGATTATTGAAATAAGATTGTTGGAGTTTATTTTCTGGCAAGACAGGATAAGTTCAACATAAGGAAATCTTTCAAATTTTTAATTTCATCAAAAATTGAAAGGGAAAGTTTTATTTTGCTAATAGGTGCAAAAATAGAAAATTTAGTTATGTCTAATAAAAGATCTTAAATAAAATGGAAAAGGGACTTTTATTTTCTAGAGCTGGTAGGCAAGATTATTCAGAGCATTCCCTTTGATTGAGGACAACTGACTATGCTTGATAAAATATTAACAATATCCTGAAAGCATCAGAAGAGCTTAAAGATCAGAAGGAATTGCCAGGTCAAAGTCTAAGGGGGAGTAGGGATGCTAATTCTGTCCTGTGAGCATTCTTGTTCATTTATGCAAACTTGAACTTCAATTTTAAGTCTCATCATGAGGCAAAAGAGACAGAAATCAAAGACTACTTAAAGAGTCCCTCCCTACATAGGTGACTCTTCCTGCACATAGTAGGCTGTATCCTCAGGATAAGAGTTACCAGAAGCAAATGTAATTTGCAGCCAAATTCACATCAGTCTGTGAAATTAAAGTATTTGGGACTGCAGGGGCCTAGAAAACATAGATTCTCTTTGGAGGAAGAAATCTTCATTCCAGTTCTCAAAGAATTCCCTCAGGTAATTTTTCAAGGACAGTGAGCAGTAAACAAAGTTAAACAAGTATGTGAAGAAAGAAGGACTATAAATGAAAGCCAATAAAAACAGATCTACAGTGAGTTTAGATAGCCTATTCAAAAAACGTAATTAATGATAAAACTTGGAGTGCTTTCCTCCTGATACCTGAAATAAGCCAGGATGATCACCGTCACCATATCTATTCAGTATCCTGGAGACTAAGATGACTGAAAGCAAGAAAAAGAAAGTGTATGAAGAATAAGAAAAGAGCAAGTAACACCATCAATAATTGCAGATGAAATGATCTTATGGGTAGAAAATCCCAAATTTATTAAGAATTGAACTGATAGGCTACAGGAACAACTATGCAACAAATCAGTTGTATTTCTTTATACCAGAATCAAACATAATAAAAATACTTTAAAATATATATATACACACACTAAACCATCCAGTTTTTTCAGAAAAGCTGTGGCATGAGGGGGACGAGGAGAAATGCAAGTGGCAACTATAAATTTAAAGAGACATTCTATACTCCCTCACACCCTACACAAAAAAACCTCAAAATGACTTACAGACAAATATAAGACATAATACCATAAACCTCCAAAAGAGAACACTGGCAAAACATTCTCTGACATAAGTCATAGCAGCGTTTTCTTAGGTCAGTCTCCCAACATGATAGAAATAAAAGCAAAAATAAACAAATGAGATCTAATCAAATTTGTAAGCCTTTGCATAGCAAAGGAAACTATCAAAATGAAAAGACAACCTTCAACTGGGAGAAAATATTTACAAGCGATGTGACTGACAAGGGTTTAATTTCTAAAATATGCAGATAGCTCATACACTGCAACAACAACAACAAAAAACAATCCAGTTAGAAAATGGGCAGAAGACCTGAATAGACTTCTCCAAAGAAGACATACAGATGGCCAATAGGCACGTGAAAAAATGCTCAATACCACTGATTATTGGAGAAATGCAAATCAAAACTACAATGAGGTATCACCTCACACGGTCAGAATGGCCATCATCAAAAAGTCCACAGATAATAAATGCTGGAGTGGGTGTGGAGAAAGGAGAACCCTCCTACACTGTTGATGAGAATGTAGTTTGATGCAGCCACTATGGGAAACAGTATGGAGCTTCCTTAAAAAATTAAAAATAGACTTGCCCTATGATTCAGCAGTCCTACTCGGGGGCATATATCTGGAGGAAACTCTAATTTGAAAAGATACATGTACCCCAGTGTTCATAGCAGCACTATTTACAATAGCCAAGACGTGGGAACAGCCTAAATTGTCCATTGACAGATGACTGTATAAAGGAAGTGTGGTATAAGTGGGGGAAGAATATAGCTCAAGCGGTAGAGCACATACTTAGTATGCACAAGGTCCTGGGTTCAATCCCTGGTACCTTTCTAAAAACAAATAAACCTAATTATCCCTCCACCCCACTACAAAAATAATTAGATAACACAATAATAAAATTTAAAAAGAAGATGTGTGTGTGTGTGTGTGTGTGTGTATACACGTATACACAGTGGAATACTACTCTGCCATAAAAATGAAATAATGCCGTTTGCAGCAACATGGATGGACCTAGAGATTATCATACTAAGTGAAGTAAGTCAGGAAGAGAAAGATACCATATCCCTTATATGTGGAATCTAAAATATGATACAAATGAACTTATTTACAAACCAGAAAGAGACTCACAGACATAGGAAATAAACTTAGGGTTACCAAAGAGGAAAGGAGGGGGAGGAATAAATTAGGAGCTTGGGAAGAGCAGATACAAACTACTGTATATAAAATAAACAACAAGATCCTGTATAGCATTTGGAACTATATTCAATGTCCTGTAATAAACCATAATAGAAAAGAATATAAAAAAGAATGTATGTATATGTATGTATGTATATATATATCTGAATCACTTTGCTGTACACTAGAAACTAACATAATTGTAAATCAACTATATTTCAATTAAAAAAAACATTCTAATTGCAGTATGTAAGCCATTCTTGGATCCTGATTGATAAAAAGAAAAAAAACCTGTTAAATCATTTATGACACAATTGGAATTTTGAACACTCACTTAATATTATATTTCAAAGAACTTTTTCTTAAGGTGTATTGATAATGCCATGGTGGTTATTTTAGGTGTTGTCTTTTAGAAACAGTACTGAAATACTAATTAATAGGTTCCTGGGATTTGCTTCAGCAAAGTACAGGAAAGGGAGAAGTTGATGGGAGTAGATTCGGCTATATGGTTTAGTGGTTTTGGAGTCTGGATAATGGATATGGGGGTTCATTATACTTAGTGCTGAGCATGTTTGAAATTCTCCAAAATGAATATGTAAATAAAGTACTACTGAAAAATCAAAATAATATGAAGAAAGTTAAGAATCTTAACAAAAGATGTTCAAGTCATCTATGTAGTCGATTACAAAACTAAAATAAATACTGATAGATTTGGCTTGAAAGATCCAATTTTGTAAAAACTCATCAACTGGCATACAGGATATATAAAATTAGTGCATTCCCAAGTAAATTTCCAGTAGGTTTTTGGTGTAGCTTGAGAAGCTGACTTTGCAATTCCTGTAGCATTTTAAAGGACCTGGAATTAATCCAGAGCAGGGAAAAGCAAACTATTGTTGGCTGTTTTTGTAGAGTTTTATTGAAATACACCTTTGCTTATTTATCTGTAATCTGTGGCTGCTTTGTGCAGGGATCAGGATGGCCCACAAGCTTGAAATAATTACTTTTTTGGTCCTTTACGATACAGTTGGCTGACTAATACTCTGGTCTAAAGTCTCTTAAGACCAAGTGGTTGGTTCTCAAAGTTATGTCCTGTATCAACTGGTCAACAGCAGCAGTATCACCTAGACATTTACTAAAAATGTACTTTCTCAGACTGTTTACTAGACTGACTGAATCAGAAACTTAGGTGTGCTACCCAGCAACCTGTTTTAACCCAGGTGATTCTAATGCACACCACAATTGAAAGAGCCACTCGTGTATAAGCCTAAAGTAGAAAAAGTGGGCAGAGTAGCTCTTCCAATTATTAAGGACTTCTTATAAAGCTTATATGAAGGCATTTATGCCAGAATAATTAAATAGTCTAATGAAACAATATAAAGCCCAGCGATAAACTAACATTTTTATGAATACTTCGTATGTGTTGTATAACTGCTGATGAGTTGGGACAAGACAGAATTTTTAATAAATGATGCTGGGACAGTTGGGTATCCAAATGAAAACATGAAACTGGATCCTTTATCTCATACCATTCACGAAAGTCAATTCCAGGTAGATTAAAGACATAAATGTTAATGACAATAGAAGCTTTTAAGAAAGTAACATGGGAATGACATCATGACCTTAAGTAGGGAGTGCTTTCTTAAACAAGACATAGGAAAAGCACTTAACTATACTGAGAAATGGTTGATAAATTAAACTTAAAACTATAGGACTCATGTTTACTGTGAGAAATAGACTTAAACATATATTTTGGTCACTTAATTTTTGGAAAAGGTGCAAAGGAATTCCAGGAGGGAAAGGAGGGTCTTTTTCATTAACGGTGTGAAAACAACTGGATATTTATGTAGGTGAATTTGAACCTTGGCTCCTACTTCATATGTCACACAAAAATAAAGTTAGGTTCTGTGTTCTAAATGTGAAAGGTAAAGAAAATAAAGGAGCTGTCTTCATAAGGTAGACAAAGATTTCTTAAATAGAAAGTATTGGCAACTTAATAAACCCACATACTGAATTTCATTAAATAAAAAATTTCTGCTCATCCAAAAGACATTATTTAAAAAGCGAAAAAGCAAGTCACTGTCTGGAAGAAAATACTTACAATACTATTTCTGAGAAAGGACTAGAATCCAGAACATTAAAAAAAAAATCAGTTTATATTTCCATTGAAGTCAGATATAAGATAGGTGCCTATGAGCATCAGTTTTTGAAGCTTTTTTATTACTAACTCAAAAAGACAAATAATTGTGTTTAATCTTAGCAGATGTAGTTGTATACATAGAAAAAGGTTCTAATTTTTTAAATTACTAGAATTAAGAAGCTGAATGAGGTTGTTAGGTTTGAAATACATACATAAAAAAACAGTAACTTTTCATTACCAGGATTTAACCAATTTGACATGGAAATAGAGAACAGTAATGTATCAGCAATATAACAAAACTTACATGTAGTGTCTTTATGAAGAAAACTAATTTCTTGCAGTTACAGTACTATAGTATTGAATATGTGGTAGCATAATATTCCAATGAAAAGCCTTAATATAAAATTATGTTCTTTCTAAAATAACACTTAATACAATTAAATTAATACAGATTAGTTTACCAGTGGGTTTTGAAACTGGGTAAAATTATTTGAGTTTATTTACATAAGAATAAATATGTGAAAATGGCCCAAAATAAAGTGAAAAGAAAGTATGATAACAAGAATTTGTGTTACTAGATATTACTATAGTAAGATACTATAATTGAAACTGCATGAATTTAGCACAAAATAGATCCAGGTATATTTGGGAAATTATTGAATGGAAATAAGAGATGTTTCAGTTTAGAGGTGTAGGGATGTTTTAATAAATGAAACAAGTATGATGGAAAAAAAATTAGAGCCCCACTTCACACTATAAACAGAAACATTTTAGTTGGAGTATAAATTAAATGAAAAAAATAAATGTATTAGAAAGTTTAGCAGCATATTTGTATAACCTTATCAATAAAAGAAACCCAAAAGCTACACTCTGATTACATTCAAACAACATAAGGGGGAGGGTATAGCTCAAGTGGTAGAGTGCGTGCTTAGTATGCCCAAGGTCCCAGGTTCAATCCCCAGTATCACCTCTAAAAGTAAATAAATAAGTAAACCTAATTACCTCCCCCTCCAATAAATAAACAAACAAATTAATTAAAAGTTTATTTTAAAAAGATCATGAAAGATAAAATTTACCATTAAATAAAGGATTTATCAAAAGATAAAACAGACAAAAAATATTTTTGTTATACATATCTCTAAAAAGCCAAACGATAACGTGAATGGAGAACCTAATAGAACATGGGCAGTGAGCAAAAGATATAGATTATTTATAGAAAAGGAAAATTAGATGGTTAAAAAACATATTAAAAGAGAAATGCAAATTTAAAGCAAACATTGATTTTTTTTTTTGTTTTTTTGTTTTTTCATTCTTCTAGCAGGTAGTTATATCTACTTTGAGCAGAGATGCTGGGAGTCCTGTTGTTGCTGTTGGGGTGTGATTTAATCCATCCATACTTGCTAGTTTGAAATACATTCACCCTTTACCCATGAATCCTTATGAAATAAATGAAACTAATATGTAAAGATATTGTTCAGTGCTGTTTTTTACGGTTGTATTTGTATTAGGTGAAAGAGTGAATGTAACTTGAGTGTCCATTAGTATATGAATAATAGGACTGTGTTAAAGTTATGAGTGTAGTTGAAATGTCTGGTTAGTGTCAAAAAGCATGAATTCCCTTTAATTCCCTTGAAGAGATACTACAATATTAATGGAAAAGAGTAATTTGCAGGGTAATATCTCACTTCTATTAAGAACAAAACCAAACATGACAACAGTTCATGGGTATCATGCTTGTATATGTTTATATGCTCATGAAGGAAGATGTGGAAAGACATGTTTTGCCTCAGAATTGGTAGGATGGAAATAGATCTGGCCAAGAGAAAAGGAAATTATTTAACTTTTAGAAAATACTAATTACTTTACATTGTTGCACTAGTTGCAATTAAACAAAAGTTTTTTCCCCCTATTGAATGTGACCAGATTATTAAAAGATAATGTTTCATTTTCCAAATTTCCTCTTTAGAGAAGCTTTCTGCTCTATGGAGCAGGCTAGAAAAGTTAATATGGCAATTCATTATTCTCCTGGACTTTTTGAGGGAAGAGTTTAGACCCAACTCAGTGGATATCATATACTACTACTCTTGAAACAGTCGGCTTTCTTATACAAGGACAATATTCTGGTTGAAACTGTTGCAGAAGTACATTGTGAAAATCTGTGCAACTAAGGGACTCAATAAATGCCTAGATTTAAATTTTTAATAGTTGATGTTTTATCCAAACAGCTGAAGTTCCAATGTTTTGCTTTTCTCTCCTAATAGCTCCATCAGGGCACTGTCCCTGTTTCCTACACAGTAACTACAGTGGCACCACATGGGATTCCACTCTGCACAGGCCAGCACATCCCTGCTTGCAGTACACAACAGGTCCCAGGATGCTCTGTGGTTTTCAGTGGACAGCATCTCCCTGTCTGTAGTGTGCCTCCTCCAGTAAGTCTGTGCAGTCTTTGTTTAGAGTGGGGAAATGTGTTATGTAAGCAAACAAAATTTAAGAGACTTGTAGTTTTTCACTTTCAACTAAAGCAGTTTTATTGCAATAGAAATCTTAGTAGCATTTGTACAGTAACAGTTTAATAAAATTGGCTTTAAAACCTGATGTGTTTTTACATTAATTAAACATTTTTTAATATCCTGAAGGTCAAAACATGTTCCTTCACATATCAGCACTGTTTATAATTAAACTTTGATAAAGGTTGGCCTTGGAGTGTTAATAGGATATTGGGCCGGTTAGTAATACAGTCTCAGAAGCTTTAGTGTCAGCAGTAATAGTCTGAGCACTTCCTGGGTTTAACAGGCACTCTGAGCACTTGGTCTTACTTACTCCTCACTGCAGGAAGCCTGTGATGAAAGTGATGTCCCCGTTTTCTGAATGATGAAATTGAAAATGACTTAATGCCATAGAGACAATTAGCATAAGAAAGCAGAGATTCACACCCACTTCTTTATGCCTCTTAAGCTTATGCTTTATTCTTTACCACCCCACCCAGTCCAGCCTCTTTATTTCAAAAAGCAGGTTGCTGAGATCCAGAGGATTTAAACTTGTTGAAGGTCAATAATGTCTTCAAATTAATGCACTTTGTTAAATCTAAATATAACCCTAATACCCCTGTCTGAATTTGAGATTAAAATGAGCACATACAAACAAATACCAACACCAATGTAACAGATTAATTTACCCAAGTTTGGCTTCTCAGTAATAAATTATAGAACCAATGTGCTAAATTGGCAAACTAAAATGCTGTGAGCCATAGGCATTTAGTTGCGATTTGGGCTCTTAAAATTCCTAGAAGTAAAACCTAGAAGTAAAAAGACGTTCAAGATTGAAAAGGAGAGCTTCTTGGAAAGTTGTAATATCTGCTGTATTTTAAACCAAGTGAGATTCCTCTTTTACGCAGTACTTTCCTCCCGCTTCATAGGTGTTACAAAGGCTAAAGTAAAAGTTAGGTGTTTAGACTGATTTGTAAGAACTATATAAAAACACAGAAAAATTACTAGTTACCATTATTTTACTAGTAGATGCAAAAATACACTAGTATTTCATTGTTAGTATAGGTTTATAATATTTTGGTATGATTTTGGGAGGGGTATACAGTAACATTTCAATCTCACTGTAATGTTTTAAAATTAATTATATATTTGGAGACTTCTAACAAAAAAATGATTTCTCTTTCAGATGCTTCAGGCATGTTCAGTTCAGCATTTACCAGTACCATATGCTGCATTCCCACCCCTTATTTCTAGCGATCCATTTCTTTTACATCCTCCTCACCTTTCTCCCCATCATCCTCCTCATTTGCCACCTCCGGGCCAGTTTGTCCCTTTCCAGACACAGCAGTCACGATCGGTAGGTATCTCTGCTCTTATGACTTTAATTTTCACAGAATTTTTAGACCCAAAAGGCAGATTAATTTAGTAGATTAAGTTGTTACCATTTAAAAGCTATAACTTAGCCATTCTTCTGGTTCTTAAATGAATTAGAGTCCCCACACATACAAATTAATACAGACATTCTCTAGGTAGAATTATCTTGGCTTCTTAAGTTTTCCTAGTTATTTTGTATGTCACTTAAATTAAAAATTTTTTTTTCATTCACTGTGCTGAACATCTTTCTATTTGATCTAGTTTAAATTTTATTCCTTTGTATCTGTAATCCTTTGAGAAGTAAATCTGAAGAAAAATAAAGTTCTTCTTTTTCCTTTTGCATGTTTCTAAAATGGAAAATGAAAATATTATAAAATTGTTTCTACCTGTTAGAATAATATTTGTATTCATATAGGCAAGTAAAGTGAACCTCTGAACCTCAGTTGTTTTTTTCAGTATGTCCTGATGAAAAGTAGATGAGATAGTCTACTAACATAGTTAACTCTGTCCTAGGGCTGGAATATAGCTGAGAGGCATATTATTTCAGGGGGCTGGAGGAGGTAAGCAGTGTCTAAGGAAGGGCACAGTCCAAGTTGAACATCTGAACCATCAGGCATTAAGGGAGAATAGCAGCACTATATACAATACCCAAAACATGGACGCAGCCTAAATGTCCATCGACAGATGACTGGATAGAGAAGTTGTGGTATATTTATACAATGGAATATTATTCAGCTGTAAAAAAAAAATAAAATAATGCCATTTGCAGCAGCATCAATGGACCTGGAGATCATCATTCTAAATGAAGTAAACCAGAAAGAGAAAGAAAAATACCATATGATATCACTCATGTGGAATCCAAAAAAAAAAAATAAGAGGACATTAATGAACTCATCTACAAAATAGAAAGACTCACAGACATAGTAAACAGTCTTATAGTTACCAGGGAAAGGGGATGGGAAGAGATAAATTTGGGAGTTAGAGATTTGCAGATGTTGACCACTAGATATAAAAATAGATAAAGAACAAATTTCTCCTGTGTAGCTCAGGGAACTACTCAATATCTTGTAGCAATCTTTAATAAAAAAGAATATGAAAATAAATGTGTGTGTGTGTGTATGCATGACTGGGACATTGTGCTATACACCAGAAATTGATACATTGTAACAGTGTACTTCAGTTTAAAAAAGGGAGAATAGGACAAAGAGCATATGGAAATGGTTAGAGTGGAAGTGGAGGGGAAATGGCCCTGTGAAAGGAACTCTTACTGTTCCTTTCTTACTGAACTAGACTGTTACTCTGAGCCTAACTATCCTTTCCTTAGGATTTATGCACCATGCTTAGTCTCAAGCAGAGTTGAGAGGTGAGCTTACCTGGCTGCTCTCCTGAAAATTACAGAAGCCAGTTATATGACAAGTTTGGCTATCTGAAAAGTTAAAGCTACTTCTACAAGAAAATCTTCTATTAGACTCGGGACAGGATTCATGCCAGGGTGTTCCTTAGCTTCCAGTACCTGGGAATTCCAAGGGTAAAACTAAATGTAGCCATCACTTATATCTAAATTTGGAATTCTTTAAAAGGTCCAGTCACATAGCCAAATCAGAACTTAGGCTCACTTGTGTTGTCATAGTGTCAGCAGGTGTGATTTCTCTCAAGTGTACATAAGTTTCCAAATTAAAGTGTTAGCAGTTACTTGAATTTGAATAATGTGTTGCTGTTCTCTAACTGGGAAGAAGTTAGACTAACATTTAAGAATACACGTTCCCAAGAGAATCAAATTGAATACATCAGCACAAAAATGCGTACACAGATGTTCATAGCAGCATTATTCCTAATAGCCAAAAAGTGAAAACGGTCACGATGTCCATTAACTGGTGAATGGATAAATAAAGCATGGTATGTCTGTATAATTGATTAACTATAAAAAGGAATGCAGTACTGATACACAAACTTACAAGATGGATGAACCTTGGAAACATGCTAAATAAAAAAAAGTCAGATATAAGGACCACGTATTACATGATTCCATATACATGAAATGTTCAGAATAAGAAAATCTATAGAAATGGAAGCTAGATTAGTGGTTGTCCAGGGCTTGGGGAAAACAAGGGGATATTATTAGATAGTGATGATGGTTGCCCAACTCTTGTGAATGTACTAAAATGAAAATCCCATTGAATTGCATCACTTAACAAGGTGAATTTTATAGTAAGTGAATTATATCTTAAGATACTTTTTAAACTACAAAAGACAGCATGTGCTAGGTGCTTTGCATAGCACTGTGTGCTTTTTGTATATCGTCTCAGTGTTCACAACACACTTTTGAAGTAGTCTATGAACATGTCAGTTCTATAGATGACAAAATTGAAGTTCAGATTAAGTAGTTTGTATAAAAGCCACATGGCTCATGAGTGGCAACACCAAGCACCTGTCTAGTGCCAAAGCCCACAAGGTTCTCCTACAGCATACTGCCTGCTGTATCCTATCCCCTTTAGGCCTAGTTCTGATTTGTAATACATACCATGTTTTATTTCATCTGTTAAAGTGTCTGAAAATCCTGTCAGTGCCATGACTAACAAAAGTTTTTACTTTCATGTAATTGGCTTATTACTACATGATTTTTTTTGTCTTTCCTCCTCTCATTTTAAGAGAAGTTCAAATAGTAAAAGAAATGTATCCTTTAGTGGATAGTGGAAATGTTTAATAACATGTTTCAGAGACTTTCTTATTGAAGTTCAATTAAAGGCAATAAGATTTTACTATAGGCTGTATGTCCATGTGTGTGAATTTAGATTGATGTGAACATCAAGAAGTACATGACCTTAAAGACTTCTTTGTGGTTTTTTAAATTTTTATTGTTATAAAACACAGTTTGTCTAAACACTGAAAGTATATTAGTTTGCTTTTTCTCCCCCTCAGCCTCTGCAAAGGATAGAAAATGAAGTGGAACTCTTAGGAGAACATCTTCCAGTGGGAGGTTTCACTTACCCTCCATCAGCCCATCCTCCAACATTACCTCCATCAGCTCCTTTGCAGTTCTTAACACATGATCCTTTGCATCAGGAAGTTTCCTTCGGAGTAGTAAGTTTTCATTCACTATTATTAGTTTATTACTTGCCTTGATAACTTACTATTTTGAGTCCTGTTTTAATATAACTCTACGTGTTTAGAATTTTAAATGTATTCTTGGGAGGTAATGTATAGCTTAGTGGTAAAGTGCATGCCTAACATGCACAAGGTCCTGGGTTCAATCCCCAGTACTCCATTAAAAATAAACAAATAAATAAATACCTGATTACCTCCTCCCCAAAAATAAAAAAAAATAATTAAATGTATTCTTGCAGTCAGTTGGAAAACTGTATTTAGAAATCTAAGTGTTTTAAACTGTTGTGTTTATATTAACATTTAAGAAATATTAAATACTACTTGAACAGTAAATATCTAGGTTTTTAAAAAAAGAAGAGACTTTTTTCAACAACTTAAATGTTGTGAAGGTAAAATAATCTTAAATTGTTTGAACATTTTTCCTCTACAGCCTTATCCTCCATTTATGCCTCGGAGGCTCACAGGACGTAGTAGATATCGATCCCAGCAGCCAATACCACCTCCCCCTTATCATCCCAGCTTACTACCATATGTGTTGTAAGTTCTGTCTTTCATATTTTAATGAGTTCTGAATTTTGGCTCCCTTGAGATTCTCTTTCCTTTATGAACGTTTCTATGTGGTATATAATTTAGAGTGTGTTAGATGCTTGTTTGTATTTTATGTTAAAGGTTTGGTGTGGGGGACTGTTTAAGGGTGAAAGAAACACAAGAACGAGAACAAAGGAGACATGTGGGGAGACAGAAAATTTGTGAGCTGGAAGATAGGTTTAACAAATCAAAAGGTAGAAAAGTTTAAAATTTTGCCTCTTTTACAGCTGACGTTACTTGCCAACCTCTGATTATCTAGCATTTGATGCTGCTGCTTCTCAAAAGAAGAGAGAAAGAAAAGTTATTTCTGTGCCTTAGAAATACTGTTAGGATTAAGTTTGTAACAAAAACACCCATGGGTTAAATATGATAGTTCTTTATTTCTTTCTCATGTGATAAACTCTAGAAGTAAGCAATTCAAGGATGGTTTGTTACCTCTGTAACTGAGGAATGGTTCTACCATCCTCAGAATTTTATAACTTCCTCCTCATGATCTAAGATGGCTCCTCGGGTGCTAGCCATCACGTCCACATTCCAGCTAACAAAAATGAAAATGGATCTCTCTGCCTACCTGCTTCCTCTCAAGGATACTTCCTAGAATTTGCATGTATTACTCCTGCCTACATTCCACTGACCAGAATTTAGTCTCATGTCTATAAAATAACTACCTTTTAGGAAGGCTAGGGAACATTGTCTTTATTCCAGAGGGCCATGTGCCTATATCACACTGTTTTGATAATTATAGCTATATTAGAAACCTTAAAATTAGATGGTATAAGTCTCCCAACTTTGTTCTTAAAATGATTTTATTTCCATATAAATTTCAAAATCAATGAGTCAGTTTCTACTAAAAAAAATAGCTTGCTGGGATTTTGGTAATGATTATGTGAAATCTGTAGATGAGTTTTGGAAGAGAATTGACATTTTTAACAATATTGAATATTCTAGTCTACTTACACAGTGTATTTTTCTATTTATTCATCTTTTAAAATTTATCCTGGCAGTATTTTTACAGTTTTCATTATACAAGTCTTGCACCTGTTTTGTTAAATTCATCCCTGTTGTTTCATGGTTTTTTATACTGTTGTCTGGTTTTTACTAGTGAAGTCAGTTTCTTTAGAGGGTTGTCACTGATCAGCATTGACCATTCTTTATCACAGTAGCACTGGCCTTGTTCTTCTCCTGTTCATTGAAATAATGTGTTAACACTTGTGTTGGTTGTTTTCACTGCAGATCAATGCTTCCAGTGCCACCTGCAGTGGGCCCAACTTTCAGCTTTGAATTGGATGTGGAAGATGGAGAAGTAGAAAATTACGAGGTTAGTAGGTGAACCTGTGGATTAATTTGGGGAGTTTCATAAGCATAAAAATATTGTGCTACTCAACTCATTCATTTAATTAAACATTTGCTAGGTAAATCCATTGTACATTTCAAGATATAAAAATGTCCAGAAAAAGTGTTGAGCATCCTTAAAGCTGTTTCGGGGTGTACCACAGTTACAATCATGAGATGGACTTCGGTGCTCTATTAGAATTACATACAGTTCCTATGAAAGGATGTCAGTGAGAAAATGGTGAATTATGATTGGATATTCTGAAGAGATTTTGTGGCAGTAGAAGTGTTACAGCCAGTTCTTGAAGGATAGGAAGGCTTTTTCATGCCTAAGGTTGAAGTAGGGAAATGGTGGATATTGATGAGGAACAACATACAGTCTGGCTCAAGTGAGCGGGAGAAAATGGAGATATGATTGAAAGATTCAGCTGATTGTCTTTGAGTGCCCTGTTCTTGCCCTGCTAGAGAAAAATGGACATAATTTTGAATATTGTTGGAGGAAGGAGCCACTAAATGTTTTGGTGCTTATGGTATCAGATTGCTACCTTAAAGAGCCAGAACTCTGCTAGTAAGTGGCATGAAGGAATAAATGGGAGTGGTTGGAAGGTGGTGGCAGGGTAATCTATCAGCCAATAAATTATAAAATTATGTAAGTTCTGTTCTGTGGGAACTGCAAATAGAACAGAGTACATCTTGAAAGACATTTCAACACTAGAGTCAACAGGATTTGACCACTGAATGGTTTATGGTAGTGTCAGGGGTGTGACTAGAAGAGTTGTAAGAGAAGATGCTGTGTAAATAAGGACTGCAATAGCTTGTGAAGAAGGCAGAATCAAAGGTGACAGAGCAAGTAGATGACATCTAATGTAGGTGGTGGTGACATTGTTACATTATTTGAGGTTAGGAATGGGGCGGTTTTAAGGGTTGGATTTGGATATGTTGAATGTGGATGCCTATGTGACTTTGTTTTGGTGCTGTCTGGTGTCTCCTGCTTACCCCAGCCTCACTCAGTCTATTTATACAACATGAATACTGAAACAGGTTTTCTGTTTGTTTTTTAAGGTGAATTGAACCTGGGAACAGGGAGGAGAAACTAACATACAAACATAATCTTACAGCGCTTTTCTCCTTTTTTTTTAAATGCATATGGAAGAGACAAGGCCAAATGCTATATCCTTTTGTAGTTTTCAAAATGCTATTATGTTGCTTTCTTTCTGCATATACCATCACACTGCAGTGTACTTTGGATTCTATTCCCACATTTATTAAGAAAGGGGCGAAGTTAAGTTTTTGATTTTGTTTCTACACTGTCTTAGTTTTGTACAGAGCAGTAAGAAAAGGAACTGGTTATCCTTTAGGCATTTTTGGTACTGAAAATTAAGTCATAAGTCATGTAGCTGAAAAAGACAGCTCTTTGTTAAACAGATTATATACATATCAGTGGAAAAAACTGATAGAATTCCAGTATACAAAATATTTTGTCTTTGGCATTGGAATCCCTTTCTAAATTGTATTTGGGGATGACTCTGTTTGATCTTCTGCAAAGTTGCACTTTAATCCAATCAGGAAAGTCTTACTTGCTTTTCTGATTTTATCTCGTAGTGTACACTCCCTAGTCCAGAGTACTTACCATTTTTTGAGTCTACCCTATACATTCTTGCCTAAGTGCCTTTACCCCTCTTGACCCTTCTGCCTAAGAACTTTCCCCCTTCCTGCACATGGCCGTCTTTCAAGACCCAGCTGAAAAACTGCTACCTCTGTGAAAATTCAAATGAAAACCTTCATTCCCAGGTCTAAATGAGTCTTTCCCTCCATTGTGCTCTTAAATGTCTTATAAAACCTGACATACTAATCATGTCCTGCCTTCAGTTGTCTTGCTGCTAGATCATGTAGATTTGTTGAGGGTTCAATTATCATTACCTTTTCCATCCAGTAAGAGCTTAGTGAACATGTTTTATTCAATATAATTGTCATAAATTCTATTAGTTGACCTGAGTGTCCTATAGAATATAAAACAGAAGTATAAAAGATATATATCAGCTATATCACAAATTTTATCTGAATTTTATAGCTAATTGTAATCATCAATTAAATTTAATAATTTACCATCTATTCTAGCATTTAGAAAGACTTAAGGGCATGCATGGTGAAGAGGGGAGCAGTTTATTTTAAATAACCCAGTTCTCCAAATAAAGCTGTACCAAAAGCATTATTGCAGCAGCATCATATTAAAACACACAGCTGTCACAGCACTGATTTTTGAGATTATGGGAAATTAAATTTGTTCCTCTCGTCCATCATCATTTGTTTGTCACCTGTTCTCTTAAACTTGTGGCAGCCTTTAAAAGCGGGGGCAGAGGGGAAAGCAGCATGCAAATGGCTACCTGGTTGTAGAATAAAGCAAATGAGTAATTAGAGCCATTGAAAACTGGGAGAAAGGAGGTACTTACATAAAATCAGATAAGAGATAGCTGTAATATGTTGAAACATATTAACTATGTTAAAACCCATGAGTTCATAGTGATACTTCAAAAAATAAAAGAAAAAAATGAACTCATTGATCTTACCTATTTTATATAAATTATACTTCTGAGTACAGTTTTATAAGTCAGTTGACCAATATAGAAGTATCTATGTCTAATAACAATGAATATATGTTCATGTATAACTGAAAAATTGTGCTCTACACTGGATTTTGACACAACATTGTAAAATGACTAAACTCAATAAAAAATGTTAAAAAAGAAAAAGTATGTCTAATAAATGAAGAAAGAATGATAGGATATTACCATTTTGCCATCTTTAATAAATTAATGGATCTAAGCAGTGTTCCATCAGTGCTCACATAACAACTAGCCATGCTGAGCCTTATGATGGAAATAGTAAAATCTGTCAATTTATAGGAAGTGCAGGGGACAAGGAATAGATAAAATTAGTCATGAATTGTTGAGCCTGGGTAATGGGCATATGGAAGTTCTTTATACTGTTTCTCTACTTTTGTATATATTTAAATTTTTTCCATAATAAAGGTAATTTTAAATATATATATATTGAAATAGAAAATTTAAAGAAAGATGCAGATATGTCTCCCATTCCCTTTATAGGCCCTGTTAAACCTAGCAGAACGACTGGGAGAGGCCAAGCCTCGAGGACTGACTAAAGCAGATATCGAGCAACTTCCGTCTTACCGGTTCAATCCTAACAATCACCAGTCAGAACAGACTTTGTAAGTACATTTTTCTGACATCATTCTGTGTTAAATTTCCTCTTCCACTTTATGAAATAAAAACTTAAGAGTCAAAAATAACTTGATAAAGATAAATGATGACTGTTTCATATTCTAGGCCTATGCTGTCCAGTAAGGTGACTGCTAGTCACATGGGGCTAGTTAAAGTTAAAATTTTTGGTTGCACTACCAGTGATGCTACATCTGAGAAAGAGATGTAGAACATTTCTTGTCACCTCAGAAAGTTTAGTGGACAGTGCTGTTCTGGATTTTTAGGTTGCCTAGAAATTTTATGGTGTTTAATTCAAACTCTAGAATGTTTTGTATTAGATTGAAAAGTCTGATGATACCTATAAAATTTGAGGGTTATACCTAAAGATTCTGCTTATTATGGTATCTTTTTTTATAGCAACTCTGAGATACAATTCACATTTAAAGTGTACAATCCAGTGGTTTTTAGTATATTTTTAGGGTTTTGCAACCGTCATCACAGCCAAATTTACACCATTTTTATCACCCTCAAAATCAACCCCTTACCTGTTAGCAGCCACTCCCCATTTCTCCCTAACCCTCTCCACCCCAGCACAGCCCCTATACCCTCCCTAATTTACTTTTATCTCTATAGATTTGCCTATGCTAGACATTTCACATAAATGGGACTATACAATATATGGTCTTTTGGGCCTGGCGTCTTTCTCTTAGCATATTGTTTCTAAGGTCCATCATGTTGTAGCTTGTATCATTTCATTCCTAAGTGGCCACACCATTTTACATTCCCACCAGCAATGTATAGAAGTCCCCGTTTCTCCACATCCTTACCAATGCTTGTTACTGTCTGTCTTTTGACCCTAGCCATCCTAGTGGGAGTGCAGTGATACAGCATTGAGGTTTTGATTTCCATTTCCCAAGTGCCTAATGATGCTGAGCTCTTTTACTGTGCTTATTGCATATATATATGTATCTTTGGAGAAATGTCTATTCACATTCTTTGCCCATTTTTAAATTGGGTTGTTTATTGAGTTGTAGAAGTTATTTATGTATTATATACAGGTCCTTTATGAGATATATGATTTTCAAAAATGTCTCCATTCTGTGAGTTAGTTGTCTTTTCACCTTCTAAAATGGTGTCTTTTGAAGCATTTTTTGTTTGTTTGTTTTTATGAAGTTCAGTTTATCTACTTTTTGTTGTTGTTTCTTGTGTTTTTGGTATCACCTCTAAGAAACCATTGCCTGTTTCAAAGTCATGAAGATTTACTCCTGCTTTTCTTGTAAGAGTTTAATAGTTTTCAGCTCTCATCTTTAGGCTTTTGATTCATTTTTGAGTTAATTTTCATATATTTTGTGAGGTAGGGGCCCAACTTCATTCTTTTGCATATAGGTACCCAGTTGTTCCAATACCGTTTGTTTAATATAATAGTATTTTCAGTATTAAGACTGGTGTGGGTTTTAAACCAGAAATTTTCTTGATCTCTCATTCAGTAAAGCAGAACACTCTTACTAAATGTCTTAACATCATGCTTTTTTTTTCACGGTATTAATAGATTGTTTTACCTTAAAATTTAAATGATATTCTGATAAGTGAGATGGTAACTGGTTTTGTAGGCTTAGATGGTTGTAAGAAAATAGAAACCACTTGGCTTTATGGTTAAACAATCTTTTTGCTTTTTTTAGGTGCGTAGTATGCATGTGTGATTTTGAGTCAAGGCAGCTACTTAGAGTTTTACCCTGTAACCACGAGTTCCATGCCAAGTGTGTCGACAAATGGCTTAAGGTAAAGTGATGGTATCTGAAGAGAATAACCTTTAGTTTTCTTTTTTATTGACCATAGTTTCACATAGAATAAGTTCATAGTTTAGTGGGGGGAGATTAGGGAGACATAATTGAAACACAGCTTTCAGTATGATATCTGCAAATAAAGATAAAAGACCAGTAGAAATTAGTATATTTTTAAAGTTTTTCAACTGTCAGTAGACATTAACTACAGTCATCAATGTGGGAGTGATTGTGCAAAATCTGAAAATGAGTTTTCTGTCCTTGATAATCAATATGTCCTGACTTTCTCATGGTAGATAAGGATCAGATCTGAACTTACAAGGCCAGTTTCCTCTAAGGAGTTGAAAAGAGGACCTCACTGGAGCTTCTTTGTGAGATATTTACTGGGAAATAAACCTCTAGTGCTTTTATGTAATTCTGACCATATTCTCGTTTGTAGATTGGGGGGTGGGCAAAGCACATGAATTCTAACAGTTGTTATGCCAGGGTGAAATTATTTCAGGGTCTTCTTATTTTCTCTTTTTTATAATAGTAGAATAAAAATATGATGCAGTAAAATAATTTAGTCAACTTTATGGTTTGTTTGATTATTCGGAGTAGGAGATGATAATACTGAGTTAGATAACTTCACGGTTTAGTGAGGAAGACAGATGAGTTAAAATCAAATCAGTCCTCTGTATGAGCACAGATTAAGGATACCCAGTTTAGCCCAAATGGGATCCTAAAGGCAAAGCATCTTAAGTTTTTAGAAAAAGAAAGTTATTACATATGCATAGCCCTGATGTGTGAGAACAGAGAATGATCAGAAAACCACAGGTTCCGTGTGGCTGGTGCCTAGAGCATGAGGAGTGGCAAGAGAAGAGGGTTCAGAGAGAAAAGCAGGGCCAGCTTGTTATGAAGTCACTGTGAAGTATGTGGGAGTTTGGACTTGGTTCTGGAAGCAGTGTGGGAGATGTTTTACAAGACCAAGGCCACTGTTTGAAGAATGGAATAGAGATGATTTCTGAGAGACAGGGAGATGGAATAAGGATGTCTGGGTCAGATGGGGAACAATTAGTGGAAACGGGATGAGACGAGGACTTGATTTGAGAGCTCTCATCATGTAGAAATGAGAGTATTTGATGAAAAAATGGGTTATAGAAAGTAAGAGAGCACATGATGATGCCTGTGTTTCTGGTTTTAGCAACACCGTAAATGGCAGTGCTGTTTGTTGAGATGGAGTTTTAAGCCAGTTATTATATTTGCCTGAACTGGTGATGGGTAATCTTGTCAATATGTTAAAACAGACCTACTAAAAATTATTCTTAGGTTATTAATAAGTCTTTGAGGTTTGTGGAGTATTTTTTAAAAGATAGATTAAATGATTACCTTATAACTTAAAGGAACAAAGAATATAAAAACTAATATGGAAAGTAAAAATAGTTCTGTTGCTCTTAATATGTTTCATTGTATAAGTAAAAATTCAGACAAGTATTTTCTTTTATGTTTTAGGCAAATCGTACTTGCCCAATTTGCCGAGCTGATGCTTCAGAAGTGCATCGGGATTCAGAATGACCAACCTAAGAGCACAAATTTAGTTTGGGTGTTCCTCATCACATGTATATACGGACTATCCATTGAACTTAATCTGTGTGGCTTCCAGCCCTCCCTTTACCAAAAGGGTCAATGGACCTTTCTTTGCACTGTGTGACTTAATCAACTATAAAAGCTTACAATTAGTCTTCACAATTATGGGATTGTTATACTAACTGTGTGATTGGAACTCCAAAGACTTTTTCTTTAGCTTAATTTTGTGTGTGCACTAACATTCCCTGGTTTTTGTGTGATCATTCCGAGTGTTGCTGCAAGATTACAGTGGACGTGATCTTTTAGCATGTGCTTTTATAAAAAGTGGTAGCTCCAGATGATATAGCAATCTACCTTATATAGAGCCTTCAGAAACTGTGAGTGGAAGTGAGTGCATCGTATGATTGTTGGTGATAAATGTATCTGTGTGTGTGAGAGAGTGTGTGCAACTACTTGTGTGAGGGCATGGTAGCTAATGTGTGTATGAGATCCTATATACCAGCATGTACCAAGAATGTGTGTGTAGTTTTAATTATGCTGCAATGTATAATCTGGTGTGTTATTTAAACAGCACTAGTACTGTACACTGGTTTTTTCCCTTGTGTTTGCTGTTGCACACTGATTGCTAAGGGTGCATCAATTATAAGCATTGAATACTCATCCCTTTTCCTCCCAATGAATGGAATGAGAAAAGCCTTCTTCCTTTGCTTCAGGCAGCTGTCACCTTCCCTTTGTTGGTGATCCCAGGTGGGTCACTTAAGGAAAACAGTGTAACAGATTCTAACTCCATAAACCTGATTTTTTGATTCTGTTTTGAAAAAATTTTTTAAATCTCCAACTTGCTGTTTCCAAAAAGAAGGTGCAATATCATTCATCATCAGTTAGCAATATTAGCATTTCAATCAAAGATTTGAATGTTGATACTCTTGTTTTTTTCCTTTACATTTCCTTTACTTCTTACATGAAGTACTTGTGGGGTTTTTTTGTTTGTTTTTTTAATGTTTAGATTTGTAGTCTATTCTGAAGATATTTGAGTAATATATTTCTAAGAATACCACTGGTCCCATGAAGTCTCACCTCCTCTACTTCCACCAGAACAAAATCTGTTAACTCAGCTTGACTTCTGATACGTGTTCTTTGTTCAGGCTCCTCCCATAGGCAACTAAATTGCTTTAAGAAAATTATATTTCTGTTTCTATTAACTCACCTGCCTAGCTCCAATCCTGAAAGTTGTCTAGTTCTTCCCTCAGTAAATGTGCTTCTCATCGAAACCCTCATTTCCAGGATGGATCAAGTGCTGTGACAGCTCGAGTTCCTTAGACCCGATGTGCTTTGATGTTTTCTTGCTTTTTACTTTTTGTTTGAATGAGAAAAAGTTTAATATAACAGGTGTCCAGAATACTTGCAGTATAAATGCAGATTTGATTTTGTATAAAAATAATGCTGTAAAACAGGAATTGACCTTCATTTAGTTGATCTGAAAATAATACATAGCTGTGTGGGGTTTTTATAGGTTCACTGAGCGTAATTCAGATTGTTCAGTCATCTTTGCTCTTTGCAGCCACGTTTGGTTCCTCTCTCCTTCTTCTCGTGTGTTCAGCATTGTCTGCCTCTTCCTGCAGTTGATGTCATTGCTGTTTGCAGTAGCACAAGCTACGTAATTCCAGTCAGGACTGTGATGACTTGCTGCCAGCCTCACTCAACTTTCAGTTGGCTCTGTGTCAGTTTTCTACTCGGACAGTATTAACTACTTGTTACTGCCATGCTACTTGCCTTCCCTTGAAGACTCTATAAGCTCTCACAGCTCAGAGTTCAGTAAAGTCAATTCACACAGAAGCACAATTTTGCCCTTTTCCAGACACTGTTGCCTCTGTCTAGTCATACAGGAAGGATTTTGCATCCTTTCTCTTTGCCCCTGTATTTGTCAGTGCATCAGAAATACATCTAAACAGTGGTAAAATGTACATGTTACTTTTAAATCATTAACATATCCCCCACCGATTCCTGATGAATAAAGTTGTTAACGACCAAAATTGTTGGCATAATAATCAGCTACATTATAAATCACGTATAGTTTAATCTTTATTTTTTTTAATTAAAAAATCATGTTTAAAATGGCAAAAGCCCATCTTATACATAGACTCTTTTATATAGCTGTAAAAAATTTATATCTGTACAGATCTAACATAACACTACTACACTCAGTATTCATTTTATTGAAGCATGCAAGTAAAGCACTTTTTCTAATTTATATAGATACCTAATTAACAAGGCACATTGTACTAATGACTAGGAAAAGTAGCTCTTTCTTCCTTCCCTCTGACGATGAATTCTTGTCATAATACTCCTTTTCCAATAAATTTTGAGAGGCAGTTGGCAATGTAGGAGGCAGCAGGGTCTATTTTGGTAAAATCCTGAATTGATTGTTGCACTCTTGTGACTGATCTCTCTTTGGGAATGTCTTTTCTTTGCATGGGGCTCTTAGAGATGTGTGCAGACTTGCTTATTAAGTGGTTTTATTGCGTATTAGGAGCATACATGCATGTGTTCTGAACCAGCTCAGACTAGCCACAGAGCAACTTTGTGACTAGCAGAAGAGAAAGAACAGTTGATTGGTACCCAGCTGTTGTGACCGTGGGTGATGCACCAGATAGCAGGCAGATGTTGGTTTGTTGCCTTCTTCCTCTTTCTTCCTAAAACAATACTGGCTTTACCATCTTGACTCTGCTGTGTTTTTTGTTTTCCTTTGCATGAGATACCATCTTTGATTTTTTTGTGTGTGACCCCCCCCCAACAGAACAAAACAGAAAAAAAGGCCTCCAGGTATTGAGATCTCATTAGGATTTTCTGTCCTGAATTTTTTTGAGCAAAATCTGGAAAATGTGAAAGCATATTTAGATTTTATATACTCTGAAATGTGATTTGTTAAGATTCTTAAATTTGGGCCTCTTACAATATTTTGAATGAGATCTACTAACTCAATTTATGAGAATATTTTTCACAGATATCTTTAGGCCTTCATTAGAAAGCTATTCTCCCCCTGTTGGTACATTTGGTTACCTCATTTTGCTGTTTGTTTCAGATTATGAAAGCTTACAGGGGTGTATTTTGGAATCATTTGCTGAGTCATTTTCTCAAATCATATTCCATTGTATCAGTTAACATAGTTTTAAATGTACGTATTATAAATATCTGTAACCAAATCATTTGAAGGCTTGATAAATTTTTAACAAAGTTTGTACATTTTTTATGAAAGTTACTAGTAATGCTTTACTAAGTAGTGCAATGAATTTTTATTTTTAATCCCTGTGCCCAATTTTGGAGTTGAGAGGGTTGTTGGTAATAAATGTATGATGTACACTTAAAACATTTTGTTGTGTTTCATGTTACTGTGTTAGGGAAAGGTAGGGTTGTGTGTGTTTGGAGGAGGGGTGTTAGGGGGATTCTAACAGGAAGACAGAGCTGTTGCTTAACTAAGCAGCCTGATTTAATTTCTAGACTATAGTCCAGATTTCATTTCTGCAGTGGTGTAAACAACTTAGAAACGTAAAAGCAACTTACATTATAACATATGGTACATATTTACATCTTTAAAAAGGCCAAGAAAGCTGAGAGTAGGCGCATGTGTGGTGTAAGCTTATTGAACAGTAGACATAAATGGGTAACCAGATTTCTTTCTCTGTATGGCAACCATAAGATACAGGAAATAAGAGAACAATAGATAATTGGGCAGATTTGTTCACATTAGTTACAGTAGCTTATGTCCAACTTGTCAACATAATATGGAAAGAGGATCCTCTGCTTGTCATTTTCCATACATGTTTGTGTAATTGCTTTCTTTTGACTAAAAAAGGAAGAAAGTAAAGCAATCTATTTACCTATATGCTGAAAGTAGAAACAAAATTCAAAAAAATTGAGGCTAAATAGTAGATCCCAATTCTTCCTCTTTCAGGAAGCAGTTCTTTGGCTTAAGGGAAGGTGATGCCTTCTGACTGGCTCCAGTACTTAACTGACAGGAGCATTCAGAAAAGTGACCAGGTCCTCCTTGTTTCCCTCACTTTCCAGCATAGTTGAAAGAGTGTGTTGGATTTGGAATGTCTCAAAACTTGCATTGTCTTATTGCAGAGGCATTTAGTGCTCAGTAAATACCTATGTGTTCTCTCCCTTCTCTGTACCTACAGGAAGGCAGTGAGGCCTATGCCGCTGGTTCTGACCAAAGGACTGTGAGCTTAGGCCATGTGGGAGCATTTTAAGGCAACTCTCTTTACCTCTCCTGTGGTGATGGCAGCCCTGTGTCCTCTGAGTCACTACCTGGAAGAGAGCTGTCCTAGAAAGACACTGGACCATGCAAGTTTTCTGTTAACAAAAAATGTAGGTCCTTAAACTACTCTTTATCAGGGCTTCATCTTTGCCAATTTATTTCCCCCTTTATTAAGTTTTTTTAATCTTATTCTAACTATGCTTTGATAATACTAATCCTCAGGTGTACCGAATGTGCCAATTAAATATCACCTGGCCACAATTAAGTTTGCAGTAGATCACAAGACCCGATATTTGCACCAGAGGATATAATTCTTGTGAATGTGGTCAGATCTCTACCAAGTTTTTGAGGTCTCTTGTGTGCTTTAGAGTAATGAACCTGTATGGACGAGGCTGTCCAATAGAAGTATAATTAGCCACTTAAGTAATTTTTTAAATTTTAGTGACCACATTAAAAAGTAAAAAGAAACAGTTAAAAATTTAAAATGTATTCAACCTAACATGCCCCAAATATTTCAATCTGTAGTCAGCATAAAAGATCTATTGTCACATACCAAGTCTTTGTAGTCCAGTGTACATTTACAATACATCTCAATTTGGACTGGCTACATTTCAAATGCTCAAACAGCCACATGCAGATGTTGGAATGTTGGCCACCATGTTGGAACGGGAAGGTTTAGATCAAGACTGTCAGGTTATCTGGTTTCCAAATAAGAACATTGCCCTTGATACCCCAAGGCTTCTTAATTTTTTCATTGCATGCCTTAATAAACCACAGTATGATTAGAAGTAATTTACTCTTTGTGTAGTTGAATGTAACTTGTTGCTATATCCAACATACGAATTTGTAAAAAGCAGACTTACATTGCTGTGAACATCATGTATAACTTCCCTGGCTAACATTCAACAACAAAGTTCCTTGTTTGTCAGTAAATTCCCAAGTCAGACATTTGCTTTTAGCACCTTCAGGATTCATACCTATTTAAAAGATTAACTTGCCAATCAGAAAATAGGGCATTCTGAAGAAGTGAGAGTAAGACTAGCAGCCCACATTGAAATGGGTAGAGAATTATTCGAGAAGGAACCCACATTCCCTTCAAACCTCTGGTTCTTGGTCTACACATGGAAACAGTATAGTGGCTGGTTAGTAAAAGGACCTATACCCAGCACTCTGCCAGTCCCCAGCAAACGTTCACCAGCTGCCTTCTTAGCCTCCCTTTCCTTGTTAGAACCCTTCCCCACAGCCCCCCCTTAATACCAAACTTAAAAGATTTGAAAGCAGCCTCCCTCTTCCCACTACCCTAGTACTTGCAGGTTTAGACGAGGAACACATTTTATATTATCCAACTTTCTTGGTAGTTACTATCTTTTAGCAAAGAAGAGTTCTCCAAACATGTGCCAAGGTATGTTTCTGACAGTGCTTATTAATCTTGGTAATAATAGACATTTCTGTAGTCAGTGCAAGCAATATGGTATCCACATGTTTTAGCTGGTTCTTTTTTCCCCTTCTTGTGGATATGTTAATACTGGACTTCAGCTAAGTCAGAGGAAAATAACCTTGACTCCATTACAAAACAAGGCTAGCTTTGCCAAGAAAAAAAAAATGTATCCCTATCCATGACAATTCAGGCCCCAGTTTTGTTCTCAGTAAGGAGGAAAATAAACTGCATTTACTCTGGCTCCAGAATATCTAGCGGAAACTTGGATCCTGTAATCCAAGCTACTAAATTTTAGTTGGGGAAGCAAGTCAGAGAGGAAAATGTGAGTTCAAGGTCAGTTAATGCCTGTGCCCCATGAAATAAGGAGAGACTTGAGTCCTTCCTAAGGAGTGTTCACAGCTTGACAGTGCTTTTTATTAAGCACCAGCCTATGCCTGGAAGTGGGAGTTTGAGTCCTTAGTTTATTAGTTTCCTAGGGCTGCCGTAACAAATTATCACAAATTTGGTGGCTTACAACCAATTTAATCTCTCAGTTTTTGGAAGCCACAAGTCCAAAATCAAGGCGTTGCCTGCGCTGGGCTTCCCTGAAGACTGAGGGAGAATCTTCCATGCTTCTCTGCCCTGGGAGTCCTTTGGTTTGTAGACATTGAACTCTATCTCTGCGTGTCTACTCATGGGTCTTCACAGGTTCCCTGCATCTGTGTGCCTTCACCTGAATGGAAATCCCCACACCTTCACTAGAAGTCAGCAGCAGGGGACTTAGAAGCCAAGTTTGTTTCATCTTAGTAAATTATTTGAATCTGTTTCAACAAATTCCGAATTCAGAATTCCTTATAAAGCATTACCAAAATAATTTTGACTGGGAAAATGTTAAAGAGGCTCATTCCTTTACCTTCAGCTCATTCCTGCAGCCAAAGATAGACCGCAGTCATGGTCTCACAGATTGACTCAGAGCAGCACAGCTTCCTAGTATATCCATGAAATTCAGTTAGCTGTGAAAGTTAACTACAAAATGTACATCAAGTAAGTGAGCAATTAGCAAATTTTTTAAAAGATGAATAAATAGGAACAAGCATGCAACTTAAGTCCCAGGTGTATGATTTGATCCATGATAGTTCCTTTGTTGAATCAAAATCTGAAAAGAATTGTGAAAACATTATGTAAGTGAAAGAAGTCAGACAAAAGGCCACATCTTGTATGATTCCATTTATGTGAAATGTCAAAGGCAAATCTGAAGATGCAGAAAATAGATTAGTGGTTAATTAGGCTGACTTAGGAGGGTTGGAAGTGACAGCTAAGGAGTTTCTTCTAGGGGTAATGAAAATATTCTGAAATTGTGTGATGGATACACAATTTGGTGAATCTATTGAAAGCTGTTGAATTGTACCCTTTAAATGGGTGAATTGCGTAGTATGTGAATTATATGTCAATAAAGCCGTTTTAAAAAACCACAATACCCATCAGAATGTCTTTAATTAAAAAGATTAAGAATACCATGTGTTGAGGATATGAAGCAAATGGAATTCTCTTACACTCTTGATGGGAATATAAATTGAAACGACCAAGTTAGAAAACTGTTTGACAGTATCTCCTAAGTTTAAGCATACCCTATAACCTAGTAATTTCTCTCCTAGGTATATATACCCAACAGAAGTGCATGCACTAAAAGGCATATGTAAGAATGTTCATAGTGGACCCTAACAGCCCTAAACTAGAAACAACCCAAATTTTTTTCAACTGCTGAATTGTTAGATTATAGTTGAGTCTTACGATGGTGTTTTAGACAGCAGAGAGCATGAACTACAACTCCACAGAACATCATGGGTGAATCTCAACAAATAGACTGAATAAGACACAAAAGAAAACATACTAGTTATTCCAATTATCGAAAGTTCAAAAACAAGCAAAATTGATCTGTGCTATGAGAAGGCGTGATAGCTGTTACCCTTGGGGTGGTGGTGACTGAAGGAAGCAGAGGGCATGGGGGCATCTGTGCTGTCAGTAATTTTCTGTTTGTTAGTACACATGCTTGATTACACAAGCTTCAATTTGAGAGGTTCACTGTAATCTATGCTTATGATTTGTTCAATTTGCTGTATATGTAATTTTATAAACTATTTTTAAAAATAAATGGTGGGTCCTACTCTGACCTTTGGTAGAAGCACAATGCATGTGGACAAATGAATCTTTATCACCTTAAATGAGTCATACCCAGTACATTAATATCCCCAATGTTGCATCACATAAAACTTTAAAAACCTCCCCAAATCAAACACTTCCCCCATCCCCAAACATCTGTGTTTTGAACTTGCTTTTTAAGTTAAGTGGGAGAGCAGCAACTATTTCCAGAATATTGTCTCCATGCTAATAAAGAGTAAGTATTTAAGCATGGCATCCACACCAGGGGGCACTATTGTACAAAACCAGTTCCAAATAAAAGCCTTTCAACGTACAGGTCAGGATTGATGTGGTTATGAATGTCCAAAATGTGCTTTAAAGTTGCTTTTATTTACAGAAAGTATCCATTAAATAATCTGTTTCCCAGAATAGTACAGGATCACTACAGCTCAGAGACTCCTTCCTTCCAAGAAATGTGTTTATTCCATACCAAGTAGGGTTTCTAAAATTAAATAGTTTTTGAATGTTTAATGTAAAACCGTTTTCTTTTTTTTCCTTGTTTTTAGTTGTGTTCTAAAGCGTAACTTTGTTTAGCTTTCAAATCAAGCTCTATGTTGATCAAGACCGATTCCTGCATATGAGCTTGACTCCCATGCTCCTTCCACATACACACAAGTGCAGTGAGATCCGGGCTACAGTATCTGCCAAGATAACCAATCACAAGTTCACCAGTGGCTTCCTAAATGACAAGCCTAATGAACATTTCCAGTCTTGCTGGACTTCACTGTGGTTTGTGATGCTACTCATTTCTCCTCATTTCTGCAAGCTCTCTGCCTTTAGGCTTTTACGGTCCTCTTCTCACTCCATCCTCCCTGTTTCTCTCCGCGTTCCTTCTCTCTCCCATCTCTGGGTTTCTTTGGCCTGCCATGTTAATACCAGGGCTCCCAAGGACACGTTCCTCACGCTCCGGTTTTCTCACTCTGTCCTCTCTCTGGAGTGACCACATCCTCTTCTACTGATTCAGTTGTTTTATCGGTTCTCATGACCCTCAGATTTACATTTCCAGCCTCATCTTCTCCCCAGAGCTTCTGCCTGTGTTTCTAGCTTCCTGCTGAACACTTCCTCCTGAACACTTCCTCCTGAACAGCCCCCAACCCCGAGCAGCCCAGAGGCACTCACAGTCAGTATCCCCCAGGCTGGTTTCTCCTCCTGTGTTCTCTATTTCCATTGCTGACCCCACCACCCCACAAACACCCCAGCCAGAATCAGGGAAGTCATCCTTGACTCATCCATCTAGTCAGTTGCCCTGCTGTCTTCCCTTCCTCCACAGCCCCCTGGTTCAGGTTCCATCATCTCCTGCCTTTTCACGATCTTGCTTCCAGCTTTGCACCCCACCGCCCTCATATTCAAAACTCTCCAGAGCCTCCAAAGCGAGTCATTCAAAATGTGAATCTGTCTCCCTTCACCTCTGCTCCCAACCATAGCCTCCAACCCTTAGATGGTTCTCATTGCCTGCAGGACACAGTCCAGGCTTGCAGCACGTCCTCCTCTCCAACAAAAGCCCACCTTGTTTTGCTCCTAACTGTGGTTCCAGCCTCAAGACTCAAGATGCTTTTGCCTTGTATTTTACCCTCTTAGAGCATCAGTCTGCTTACGGTTTCCCAGACACACTGTGCTTTTTCTTTATTTTCTCAGGCAGACCCTTCTAACTGGAAGGCCTCTTTCTTTCTCCTCTCCCCTCTCATGACTCAATGCAGATATCACCAGCAGATCTTTCCTGATCCTGGAGGTTGGGTCAGACTGTCACCCCTCCTGCAGCGTCCTGGAATTAGTCATTTCCCTTCCTCAGGGTGTGTCAGCCCTTGGTCTTGTGAGGTTTCCACTCCCCTGTGAGCATCTTGAGTCTGCACTGGGGCACGTCTTTACCTCCAGAGCCCAGCACAGAATCTGGCACATGGTAGAGGTCCAAGAAATGTTTCTGGACTAAAGGATTGGAGAATGACTCCCTGGCTTGGTGGCAGGTGGAAACAATCCCCCAAGAAATTAATCTGCAGGGGGAGGGGGTTCTGACAAAAGTGAGGATGGGACAGGAGAGTGTGTGTGAAGGATGTGGACCTGGACTTTAGACTCCCTGTTACGTGCACACACACGGGCAGATGTCCAATAGGCAGTTGGATGAGCAGGTCTGAAGCTCCAGAGAGAAGGTGGGGCCCTTGGGTGTTGGAAGGATTTCACTGTGTCAGCTAAGAAGACAAGGCTCAGGGGCCCTCAGAAAAGGAGTCTCGTCGGGGCTGTCTAGGGGCCCTGCTCCACCTTCCTCCAGGAACTGGAGCATGCTGATCCTGGCCAGGCTAGCGTGGCTCTGGCGGAGGATAAACAGACACTCTCTTGGTGAAACATGCCAGGGAGAAGCTGCCATGGCTGCCTGTGGCTGTCCTGATTCTGAGTGAACCGCCCTTCCTGGATTTGTATGTGGGGTGAATTAGGTTCAGGTCACTATCAACCTAGGCAGGTGAAAGCTGCGCCCTACACGCTCAGCACACAGACTAGGAGCTGGGAGCAAGCCCGGGCCCGTGCACAGAGCACAAATGCCATCAGCCCCTTGACCACCCAAGGTCCAGCAAGGCCGAGTGTCCAGAGAGGGCCTCGCTTGTCCCCCAGGGGCTGGCACGTTATGATTACTCCCAGGAATCCACCGCCCAAACCCAACCTGCAACCAAAGGCGTGCTGGAGGAGATGCCCCTGAATTCCCTCACCCGGCGCTGTGACAGGGGACTGTGAGGTCCCAAGCGACTACTTCATCCCCGGCTCTCGGTCCACTTTGTGAAGCAATCGCACAATAAACAGCCGCGGGGGCTGCCTGGACAAGACGCCCACGGACAGAGGAAAAGTGGGCAACCGGCCGAAGTGGTGGGCTCCCAGCTCCTTTCCCAGAAACACAGCGGCCAGAAGTCCCTGCCTGACCGCGCGGAGGCGGGCTCGCAGCTGGTCTGCAGAGAAGGCACGGCCTCTGGGTCACCCGCTCGGCTCACCTCACCGCGGCCTCCCTGAGGCGACCCCCACGCAGAGCGGCGCCGACGGCCGCCATGTTGTGTGAAGTCGCCCCCGCGGCGGGCGGGCGCCTCCTCCAGGGTCCGGGGAGCCGGCGAGAAAGCGAAGGACCGCGAATTTAGCGGCCCCGTCTTCTGCCTTCAGGCCTGGAAGAGCAGAGAACATGTCACAGGAGGAGAGAAGAATGAAGCAGAAGTAGAGGTGAGTGGAGACGAAAACAAGTGACTTCTTTTTTCTAAGTGAGGTATAGTTGAATCACAGCATTGTGATAGTTTTCGGGTGACAGCAAAGTGATTCAGCTATACGTATATATATTCTTTTTCATATTCTTTTCCATTATAGCTGGTTACAAGATATTGAATATAGTTCCCTGTGCTATATAGTAGACCCTTGTTTATTTTATGTAACAGCCTATTTTATATAACAGTTTGTTATATAATTTGCTAATCCCAAATTCCTAATTTCTCTCTCCCCAGCTCACCACTTTCCCCTTTGGTAACTGTAAGTTTGGTTTCTATGTCTGTGAGTCTGTTTCTGTTTTGTAAATAAGTTCATTTGTCTCATTTTTTTTAGATTCCACAAATAAGTGATATCATATAGTATTTGTCTTTCTCTGTCTGACTTACTTCACTTAGTATGATAATCTCTAGGTCCATCCACGTTGCTGCAAATGGCATTTCATTCTTTTTTATGGCTGAGTAATATTCTATTCTCTCTACATATCGAATAGAATGTGTAATTCTCTCTCTCTCTCTCTCTCTCTCTCTCTCTCTCTCTCTCTCTCTCTCTCTATATATATATATATATATATATATATATATACACACACCCCACAACATCTTTATCCAGTCATCTGTTGATGAACACTTAGGTTGCTTCCATGTCTTGGCTATTGTAAACAGTGCTGCTATGAACATTGGGGTGCATGTGTCTTTTCAAATTAGAGTTTTTTTCTGGATTTATGCCCAGGAGTGGGATTGCTGGATCATATGGTAAGTCTGTTTTTAGTTTTTAAAGAAATCTCCATACTGTTCTCCACAGTGGCTGCACCAGATTACATTCCCACCAACAGTGTAGGAGGGTTCCCTTTTCTTCACACCCTCTTCAGCATTTATTGTTTGTGGATTTTTTAATGATGGCCATTCTGGCTGGTGTGAGGTGATAACTCATTGTAGTTCTGATTTACATTTCTCTGATAATTAGCAATATCTTTTTATGTGCCTGTTTGCCATTTGTATGTCTTCTTTGGAGAAATGTCTATTTAGGTCTTCTGTCCAGTTTTTTGATTGGGTTTTTTTGTTATTGTGTTATATGAGCTGTTTGTGTATTCTGGAAATTAAGTCCTTGTCAGCTGCATTGTTTGCAAATATTTTCTCCCAGTGCATAGGTTGTCTTTTCGTTTTGTTGATGGTATCCTTTGCTGTGCAAAAGCTTCTAAGTTTGATTAGGCCCTATGTGTTTATTTTTGCTTTTATTTCTATTGCCTTGGGAGACTGACCTAGGAAAATATTGCTACGATTTATGTTAGAGACTGTTTTGCCTATGTTCTCTTCTAGGAGATTCATGGTGTCCTGTCTTATGTTCAAGTCTTTAAGCCATTTTGAGGAAAGAAGAGACTCTTGATGGCTCTTCAGTCCCTGGTTCTTGTCCCAGCTGTGTCTCGGCTCAGGCTCCATGAGACACCCTTAGATCCTTATGACGAATTTCCTGGGTTTTGACTCAGCTAACTCCACTCCAACTCACTAAGAATCCTAATTAATCCTGGAAATGTGCTGCTAATTAGCTCTGTGCCCATGGGTAATTTGCTTAACCTCTTTGGGCATCATTCCCTCATCTATCAACTAAGGATAATTAGATTCTTCACAGGATCAAAGGGACTAAATTAAATAATTTAGTGCAAGGGAAAGCGCTGGAGACGGTACCACCCACGTGGTAGGCTCGTAACTGATCCCTTTCCCGTTGATTCCTTCCTTGAGAGACCAAAGTCCCCTTTGAAAGTCTGCAGTGAAGATTCCAAAATCATTCACACATTGTGATGGGTGGTTGAAACCCAGAATTGAATGAAAAATGAATTATTTCACACCCTAAAAGAGGACTAGAGCATAGAGTGTCTTCTAAAACTGAAGAGGCAGCATATCTCTGGACTATGTTCCTAGGGTTGCAGATCTAGACATTTGTCTGCTGGACATTTTTCGTTGCCTACCATTCCCTCGTTTTTTCGTTAAAGTTCCTACCACCCTCCCCCTACGCTGCATGTTCTCATGAAGGGAACATGACTTCAGTGTTAGCTCTGGGATGGGCCCCGGGGACTTAAAGCCAATGAGAACATTCCTTTCCTTTGGGACAGTCAGTGCTTTGAGGGGCAAGTTTTGGTGAATCTCCAGTTCTTACTTGGAATGTTGGTTCAGAAATGCCCTCTGTCCCCTTAATATAAACATGGAAGTATATGTCCCTCCTGGCTACTGTCAGTCATCCTACAAGAATTAGCCTCAGGATGAAGCTGACCCCACGAAGGCAAAGGATATATGGAAAGAAATGGGCCCCAAGTCCACCTTTGTCTGACTTCTGGCTATGTGAGCCCGCAAAGCCCCTGTTCAATTTGGCTTTTTGTAACTGGCAAAATAGGACCCAGCTGATAGAACCACACAAACATCTTCTGGGGTTCCTGATTTTATAAAGTTAGCCATTTGTTTGAACAGTGCCAGTGTTTAAACAGATGCAGCACTGGTATTTGAGATCAGATCTCTTCCCAAACAGTGGAGTTTCTACCCCAAGGCAATTCCTCCAATCACCTGGGTTTAACTATGGCCCACATGTCAACAGTGACCAGATTTGCCTCTCCTGAGTCTCAGATGACATGTCCCCCAGGCAACTTACAGCTCAACGCGTCCAGACACACATTTGTCCTCCTTCCCAAACCTCTTAGCCTCCAGTGCCCTCAGATTTTGTCAAGGGCTCCATCATTATCCAGACCACCCAAGCTGACCCAGCCAATCCAGCCCCCCAGCCCTCCCACCATGCCTCCCAAGTTCTCATGCCAACCTCCCATTGGCCACCTAGTCTAACAACTTTACCTCCCAAACATTTCTCTCTTCTGCTCCTTTTTCTCCATTACCTTTGTTTAGGCTCTCTTCCTTTCTTTCCTAATTACTAATTTATTGTCCTAATTACTAATTGAATCATATTTGTTGCTTTTTCTTTTTTCTTTTTGAATCGAGGTGTAACTAACTTAAAACACCATATTAGTTTCAAGTGTACAAAATGATGATTCGACATTTGCATACACTGCAAAATGATCACAAGTCCAGCCAACCTCCATCACGCTCCATAATTACCCTCAATTTCTTTTTCTTGTGATTTTTTTTTTTGGATAGGTTTTTTTTTGTTTGTTTGTTTGTTTTTACGGAAAGTTGGGATCTTGCTGCATATTCGGCATGTTAGGTGAAAAGGAGGGGGCAAAACTGTATACAATATGATCATTCCTATCCATCACTAAATAGTCTTTGCAGAAGGGATTTTTTTAAATTGAAGTATAGTTGATTTACAATGTTGTATTAGTTTCTGTCGTACAGCAAAGTGATTCAATTATATAGATGTATTATATATAATGTATATAATATATATTATTTTTCAGATTCTTTTCTATTATAGTTTGTTACAAGCTATTGAATATAGTTCCCTGGGCTATACAGTAGGAACTTGTTTATCTATTTTATATATAGTTTGCATCTGCTAATTCCAGTCTCCTAATTTACCCCCTTTTCCCCTTTGGTAACCATAGTTTGTTTTCTATGTCTGTGAGTCTGTTTCTGTTTTGTAAATAAGTTGATTTGTCTCATTTTTTTAGATTCCACATATAAGTGATATCATATATTATTTGTCTTTCTTGTCTTACTTCTCTTAGTATGGTAATTGCTAGGTCCATTCATGTTGCTGCAAATGGCATTATTTGATTCTTTTTTATGGCTGAGTAGTATTCCATTATATATATACCACATCTTTATACATTCATCTGTTGATGGACATTTAGGTTACTTCTGTGTCTTGGCTATTGTAAATTGTGCTGCTGTGAATATTGGGGTGCATGTCTCTTTTCTGAATTAGAATTTTGCAGGAGGGATTTTTAAAGTGGCCTGCTAATCTATTGTATGGCTATCAAAACTTATTTAATCATTTTCCTACTACATTTAGGTTGCTCCATCCTGGGCTATGAGAATTTTTGTCAATCCAATTATTTTCCCCCCTTGAATCCACCCTTCATGGCAAATCTTGATGTGTCATTCCTTTGTTAGAGCCCCATTCATGGCTCTGTGTCACCTAGATGGCACCCAGGACCTTCCTGGACCGCCTTACCTTTCTAGCCTTATTTCTTGCTAGTATCAATTTTGCATTTTACACTCTAGAAATGGAAATTATCTGTGACTCCCTTACACACACTCCATGCTGCCTTGTGCTCCAAGTTTTCCCATCATGCATTCGCTTCTCCCTGGACCATTCTTCTCACACTTCTTTGCCTGGAAAACTTCTTTTTATTCACTGAGACTCAACCCAGGGGTCATTTCTCCCAGGAAGCCCTCCACTGCCATCTCCAACTTGGTACTTTCTACATAATAATGCTTCTATTTCTGATTATATACTTTCTCCATCACTGATCATAGGTTGGTTTCTTAAGACCAAGGATGATGTCTTGTCCATCTTTGAGTGTCTAGCCCCTGGCATATGGTATGTGCTAATTTTTTTTAAATCAACCTGAACTTTTGTCCAGTGGACTGGGAAGAAGAGAGGTACTCAGGTGTTAACACTGTGGCTGGAAGGTTGATAAATAGGAGTCAGCTCTATTAATAACTGTTGGAGGCAGGAATAGTTGGATATGATGGAGGCCCACGGCCACCACGTTTACTTCAGCATAGATTTTTAATGGGGAGAAAGGCAAAGAGCAAGAGAGATCAAGAGAAAGACAACCTGTAGTCAGGCTGTGTGTTTTATAAAAGAATCTGCATTATAAGGCAGGGCATTCATTTTTTGCTGTATAACAAGTTACTCCAAAATGTAGCAGCTTAAAAATAATAAACATTTATTATGTCACAGAGTTTCTGAGGATCAGGAGTCCAAGAGTGGCTTAGTTGGTTCTGACTCACGGTCTCTAATGAGGATGTGATTGAGCGATCGACTAGGGCTGCCGTCTCTGGAGACTCAACTGGAGCTGAAGAGGCTGCTTCCAAGCTCGTTTAGGTGGTTGTTGGCAGCCCTCACTTGGGGCCACTTTATAGGGCTGCTTAACATGGTAGCTTGCTCCCCCCAAAGCAAATAATCCAAGAAAGAGAGCTCAAGTCTTTCTTAAACTGATAACCTTACCAGGTAACCTTATAACCTGGTAACCTTAAAACCTAATCTTGGAGGTGAAATGCCATCTCTTTTGCCATCGTCTATCAGTCACACAGACCAACCCGGGCACAGTGTCGGAAGGTACTACTCTAAGGTGTGGATACTGGGAGGCTGGCTACCACAGTTCCCCCTACCAACAACACATCTATTTGCTCTTCAGCAAGTAAATGGGTTTGACGGGGATTTTTTGTTTTGTTTTTTAAACACTGGCTTCCTAGGAAAACTGAAGAGAGCACTCTTTACTTAATCTGCCCCTGTGTAAACCTCAACTTTACCTGATAAGAAAGCCGGAAGCTCTGTTACACTGCAATCATCTCCTGTTCCGCCCCCACCCTACTTCACGTTAGCTGGGGTGATTAGAGAAACATTCCTGGTGCAGTAAATCTGATGGCAGAGCCCTACAGCCCAGAGCTTGGCTCCCTGGTGCCAGGGCGGCCAGCTGCCAGCGAGCCTCTCCCCCCTGGTCCACACCCCCTCTGTTGGCTCGTGGCCATGCCTGTTCATCCCCCACCCTGACTTGGGGTGGCCCTGGTCCACGTGTCCTTGACGCATGGTCAGACTCTACAATAGCCTTCTTAATGAAACAGGGAAACTGCAAAGTTCAAGTGGGTGTTTAGTACTCAGCTTTGGCTCGTACACTCAGTGATCAGATAGCAGTAGAATCTTCAAACAAAGACCATAATGTTCATCTCGACCTTCGTGAGGAAAAGATGTTTGGGGTCTGGGAGTTTTGCAGTAGGCTGGGCAGGAGCTAGGAGTGGGCTGGGAGTTTTAAGCAGACAGCTGCTGAGTCTGTTAGGAGCCTGCTGCTGCTGTGGCCTGAGGGATACCCCAACGCTGGGGGCTCTGAGTCTCTGCTGGTTCAGCTCTAACTTATGAACTTAGATTCGGCAGGACAATGTGATGGGGGATGGCGGTGAGGAGTGTCAGCCGTGACCTCCCCTTTCTGTGTGTCCCTGGGGCCCTCCACCCAGTCTTCTCCCAGCGTCTCTGCCCTGTTATAAGTTGGCTCTCGATCAACTTTCTAAGGCAAAAGACATGAGCAACAAAGGACTTCGTGTCTTCTGAAAAGGATATTGAAACGGAACTCAGTATGTTTTGTGTTTTCAGAACCTCCCCTTTGCTGGCAGCTGTTCTGGGTTCTTAACCTTTCTGTGTGCCCTGACTCACCCCTCTGGCTGGCCGGCGAAGCCTACAGATCGCTTCTCACAATGAGGATTTTAACGTGTAAATCAGCACAGACGACAATAGAGGAGCCGAGCATATTGAAATATAGTTGTCAGAATCAAAACAAATTTGTAATATGGGGAAGAATGTTCCTTTACCAATGCATTAAATGATGAGGCCTAGCAAGAGGTCTAATTACAACTTTGATTTTGAAGAAGTGAAAGACGTAAGTGATATTCTGAGGTCTCTGGGACGACCAGAGTGTGGTGTGAAAGCATCTGAGATTCTAGTTGAGACAAAGTCACAGTTTTTCTAAAGCACATGGTTTGTTGCTTTCATGCTTAACTGAGGGAAAATGTAAATTGAAGTTAGAGGTTAATGAAAATCAGGCTGTAATGTTTTCCTTGCTGAGGAAAAACAGACCCTCTTGGGTCTATTTGGGTGCCTCTGACTGTGCATCCCGGAGTCAAGGCTAGTGCCTGCAGCAGGCTCGTTGCCCAGTGTGCTGGCCGGGGTTCTGCAGGCTGGCTCCCCCCTTTATTCTCACCTCCCACTCTCTCTCTCCCCTCTTCTCCTGGGTGCTGTTCCCTCAGGGCTGAGGGTTAACATTTTCCTATTAAGTTTGGCTTGGCAAGAGGTGGGAATTGTGCATATATAACTCCTCCACTGGCCCCAGTGACCCTACTATATATATAATTTTCTTTATCCATTCATCTGTTGATAGACACTTAGGTTGGTTTGATACCTTGGTTATTGTGAATAATGCTGTAATGAACAGTATATCTTCGATATAGTGATTTAATTTCCTTTGGATATATACCCAGAAGTGAGATTGCTGGATCATATGGTAGTTCTATTTCTAATTTCATGAGGAACTGCCATGCTGTTTTCCGTAATGGATGTACCAGTTTACATTCTCATTAACAGTGCAGAATTTTTCTCCACATCCTCTCTAGCATTTATCTCTTGTCTTTTTCATAAGTGCCATCCCAGCAGGTGTGAGTTGCTCTCTCATTGTGGGTTTGATTTGCATTTCCTTGATTATCAGTGATGTTGTGCATCTTCTCATGTATTTGTTGGCCATTTGTATGTCTTCTTTGAAAAAATATTTATTCAAGTCCTTTGCCCATGTTTAAATTGGGTTATTTGGGTTCTTTGTTTTTTGGTGGGTTTTTTTTTTTTTTTTTTTTGGTTTTTTGTTTTTTTTGCTATTGAGTTGTAGGACTTTCTTGTATATTTTGGGTGTTAATCACTTATCAGACATGTGGTTTGCAAATGTCTTCTCCCATTCCGTAGGTTGCCTTTTCATTTTGTTGATGCTTTCTTTTCCTCTTCAGAAGCTTTTTAGCTTGATGTATTCCCACTTTTTTGTTTGCTCTTCTTGCCTTTGCTTTTGGTCATCAGCAAGACCAATATCAAGGAGCTTACCACCTATGTTTTCTCCTAGGGGTTTTATAATTTCAGGTCAGGTCTTTAACCCATTTCGAGTTGATTTTTGTGTATAATGTCAGATAGTGGTCTAATTTCATTCATTAGCATGTGGCTGACTAGTTTTCCCAACACCCTTTATTGAAGAGACTGTCCTTTCCCCACTGTATGTTCTTGGCTACTTTGTCAGAAATTAATTGACCATGTATGTGTGGGTTTATTTCTGGGGTCTCTATTTTGTTCCGTTGACCTATATGCTTGTTTTTGTATCAATACCATTCTGTTTTGATAACTATAACTTTGTAATATAGTTTGAGATCAGGGTGAGTAATGCCTCCAGCTTTGTTCTTCCTCAAGATTGCTTTGGCTACTTGGGGTCTTTTGTTGTTCCATATTAATTTTAGAATTTTTTTCCTCTGTGAACATTCCACTGGAATTTCTATAGGGGTTGCATTAAATCTGTAGATGGTTTGGGGTAGCCCATTTAAAAACTGCTGTTTTGCTTGCTATAGTCCTGGGGGCCTTGTGAATACAAGGCCCGTTGGCTGTCAGAGCTGGATGATCTGGGAGACTTTCCTTTGGGTGGCAGCTCTAAAAATTGGGGCACTAGATTTGTGGACCAGCTCCTTCTAGGGAGATACTGATGACTTAATTTTATTGTTGGAATAAACTAGAGGGAGAAGGTGGAGAGGTGCCCACCAGTTTCCCCAGACTCTGGACTCTGGGGAGGACCGCAGCCAGCCCTTAGGTGTGTGCTAACTTACAAGCCCAACTCTCAGGCAGCAGCTTGAAAAGTCTGCAGTCAAGCCTCTTTTGTGGAAAGACTGGGAGGGAGGTATTTTTTTCACACACTCACTCTGCGCTGAGTTGCAGTGAATTTGCTACAGTCCTATGGGTGTGGTGGACACAAACCCCGTTGGCTTTTAGAGCTAGGTGTTTGGGGGACTTGTCCCTCAGGTGGGGGTCTTAAAAGCTGAGGGACTAGATATGTGAACCAACTCTTCGCTCCTCACAGGAGGGAAATCACCTCCTTTTTAAAAAGCCAGGTTGTGGAAGTGAATTGCTCAAGATCATGTAGCTTGTTTGCAGTAATGTTCCTTCTTTCCAACCTAAGGCTTTCATTAGGAAAAAAGTAACTATGTGTGTGGATTTTAGAAGGCAAGGCAAATCAACTGTCAAGTTATTACTATGACTTACACCCAGAAAACAAATATGCCCAAGATGGTTTATCCCGGAAAGATCCTGGGGCTGTAAGAAGTGTCAGGGCTATCCAAACATTACACTTCAGAGCAAACAGAGGCCTGAAATTGCCAAAGAAAAACTCAAAAGGACTGGTGGTTTGGGGGGAAAAAGTTCCCACATACTGTTAGCAAAAATTCTGCTCTTGGATTAGGATGGATTTGCTGTAAGTCAGAGTGGCAATTCCCCACTCGTTTATTCTTTAATTTGTTTGGTCATTCAACAAATGTTCCCTAAGCATCTCTTAAGGAGTTCACTTCAGTGATGGAGACAGATGAGTAACCAGTAAATAAAATCAATGTGGGACAGGATGAACTGATGGAAGCGGCCCCAGTAAAGAATGAGGAGAGCATCTGAAAGGAATAATAGTAACTCATCTTCTGGGGCACTCACTCCATTCCAGTCATCTTCTAAGGGCTTTACGTGTATTCATTTATTTAATCTCCACAAAACCCCTGAGGTGAGCAGTAGTATTCTCCCTAAATTTGCCTTAGAAAATTCAGGCACAGGATGGTTCCATAACTAGCCAAAGATCACAGAACTAGTGAGTGGATTCAGGTGGCCAGGCATCTTCTGTGATCTCACTCCAGCTGTGAAGACAAGGCAAGTGGTGAGGTCATTTCTAACCAGAGGGATCAGGGAAGACTTCGTGGGAGAGGTAGTATTTGACTTAAGCCCTGAAGGCGAGGAAAAGAGCATTCCAGGTTGAGAGAGGAGATACAGAGATACAGGGAAAAGAAGTTGTATTGGGGGTAAGCATCTGGCTGGCAGGAGTAGGTGGACAATATGAATGGGGGAGGTGGGATCTCTGATAAGTTTGCAGATTATTCCGTAGGTACTGAGAAGTCAAACAATGTTTCTGAACAGAGAAGGACTCTATTCAAAATGTCATCTATCCCTTCAATCAGTATTCGCTTAACATCTAATTAGACACCTGTTTAAACACCTAATTTAACATCTAATGTTGGATGGTGGTAGATGGGGATGGTTTCTGCTACCAAAGAAGTACAACTTTAATTGAAGACACAAGAAATAACACTTTAAAAGTTGTGGAAAAGCTGAAAAATTTGACACAAGAGGTGTTCCAAGGTGGTACGTCATGAATTGTTCAACAAAGCATCTTGTGAAATTTGACAAATTTCAGGATATATTCATTATCTCTCTGGCTTGGGTGGAGGGTTTGCAAGGGCAAAGAAGGAGAGCAGTCTGGGAGGCCTTTTGGAGCAGTTTGTGGAGGAGCCTGTAAATGATGGTGCTATAAATGCAGCTGCCCTCGAGCTACTGAACACAGGAACAAAAGGGTTAATGGAACTAGCTGCCCCAGCACCCTCTCCCTAATCCCCATAAGGCCCCAGGAGAGGAGAATGCCTGTCATGGGAGCCTGGGAGTAAGGAACTGGCTAAGATAGAAGCCTGGGTGTGTCTAGACTTAGGCTGTCCCAGACTGACTTTGTGGTCCCAAGATTCAGAGCAAGAAAATTCCAAGGCCTCCCTCCTAGACCACATCCTAATGGTACAGGTATCATTGGGAAAACTTGTCTAAGATTTGGAAACAGGCAAAAGAGGATTAGGTTTCCGTTCAGTGGAATGCTTATCATTGCCTGCTGGAATTTCTGTGATTTTCTGATTCAATAGATTTGTGCAGTTTGATTTCTTACCAGCTATTTTGCATCTCCAGAGGAGTTGAAGTAAACTTGTAGGAAAAATGTATAGTAATGCAAAAGATTCTTGTCCATAGCAATGCCAGTGAATTTTGTCTGGTGAAGATACAGTTGATTTCTCCTCTGTAGAAAAAGTAACCCCAAACATTACATTTTATTCCATGAGGATATTAAACCAGTTTTACATGTATTAGCAAAACCATTTTATCTTTCCTTATTGCCTCTCCATTCCTCAAATTCTCCTTTGAAACAGTCTTAATATTTCACTGGTGCCCTTGTTAATTAATGGGTACTAGTAAGATGCCCATTAATTTATCTTTGACCCCTGTTTATTTTATATTTGTGTGAAAGTTATATTTTCACATTAAAAAAAATCATACACTCTTAATTCCTTCAGCTTTTTCCAGCATCTAGGTTAATCAATCAGAAGAAAGAAAATGCCACAATTTCCATTAGTGGACCAAAAGTAGTTTCCAGAAATTCCAGCTGTGGTGCTTGTTGGCAATACTTTGAGAATTCTACATGGAGTTTTAAAACAGATGCTTTATGAGAATTTAGGAAGAAAAAGGAAAAAAATTTACTATTATATTGCCAATTGCAGCATATATTACTTTAATCCCCGGGAAATCTTTCAAATAGGTATTATTGTCCTAATTTTGCAGGTGAATAAACAGGAAATGTCTGATTAAGTACAGTAACACCTATCTGCTGATCAAGTAACATAAGTGGAAAATTATAGTAATGATTCATAAATCCCAGTGGTTTAAAGGGCACATTGTAAACAAAGGTGTAAAATTCAATAAAGATGTGAGTGAAAAGACAACCAGCAAAACTAAGGTCATAAACAAGAAAAACTGGTGCCAATGCTTGGGCGGGAGCTCTTAATTACATGGGCACAGCTTGAAGGCTTCTGTAGATATCTTGTTTCTTTAGACCTCACTTAAGGACAGACCTGCCCAAATGTCCACCCTCTGCCATCTGCAAGCCTTCCTGAGCAAGAGAGGGAATTTAGGGACCACTTCCATGCCTGCCTTCCTACACCACGACCTAAGTACCATGACTCTTTAAGGGATGTGGGGGAGGGTATAGCTCAAGTGGTAGAGCACATGCTTAGCATGCATGAAGTCCTGGGTTCAATCCCCAGCACCTCCTCCTAAAATAAAATAATAAACCTAATTACCCCCCCAAAAGTAAAAATTAAGGGGATGTGTACTCCCCTGCCACAAGGCAGCCCCACTGACCGTGGAACTGATGGAGACGAAGCAGCCTCTTAGAGATAGAAAGAGCAGATTCCTCCACTGCATCTGTGATAACTATTCTCTCAGCTACAAAATCTGATGCACAATGGCATAATGCTAACTTTTATAGCTGGCTTGTCATATTTTTCTCTACTTACCTCTATATTTTATCCAAAATGAGGGTATCGTTAAGAAAAAAGGGAAAATCTGGAGAGGAAAATGCTTAGATTATTTGTTTTGATTTTAACCCACACTCTACAAAGGTGGAGGAATGCAGGGATGGTGCCAGGGGTTCTTAACAAGCCCTGGGGATCTGGTGCTGCCTCTGCCTCTCCCAGACCATGGGCTCTTCTCATCCATGCCTTGCCTCCTTTGTCAACAGCCCTTTTTGTCTTCTACTTGATAGATAACCCCTACTTTTGGGCCCTGTCTCTTGGAAAGTGCAGGATAACTCCTGGAGGGCCCACACACAGAAGACCTGCTGCTTTAGGCTATGAAAGTCTCTTCAGGCCTCATCTCCTCCCCTGGCTCTTGGGTCCTGACTGCAGGTCTCATGCTACCCTATCATCCAGCTCCTCCACTCCTCCTCTCTGTGTCTGCGTGCTTTATTTTATATTCTCAGCAACATATCCCCCATCAAACACACACATGCACACACATATGTCCGTGGTCCAGACTGGTGTGCTAGGGATTCTGCAACTGATTTTCAAATATCTGTTGATAAAAAGCAGAGACTGGGGCTTCCTGCCTGAGTTGCTTGAGGCTGACTTGTCCACTCTGCCCCCAGAAGCTGTCGCTGTAACCAGGTGGAGGGGAGCCCACCGGTCTCCACTCCCTCATTACATGCTGGTGGGTCAGCCCAAGCAGTTTTAAGGAGCTGGGGCTTCCTGTTGCAGCAGCACCCGGGCGTGGCCCTGGGAAAGCACCTTGCGTTCCTCCCCACGCGCCTGTTTCCTGACCAGTGTACAGCTTGCTGCCGGCTGCGGTCAGAACCCACTGATGTCTAAAACAGGTATTGCCCCTGCCTGATCAATGGAGCATCTGTCAGGGCCTCCAGATCTGTGCAGAGTGCTAGCACTCAGCGTAGGTGGATGAGGAAAATAACGCAATCCCTGGAGCCCCTCCCCGGCCTCCATTTCCCCCTCAATACGACCCGAGGCACCTCAGGTCACTCAGACACAGTCTGGTGCCTCAGCACGTGCCTTCTCCCTGTGTTCCATCCACAAGTGTTTAAGGTAAAGGGTTTCACCTCACTCTTCCCTGGTACCCGGGTTTCCCTCGTGTCCACAGTCTATACTGATGAGCGGTGGTGGACGCCCTCTGCCCCAGGCACCCACATTTGCACACGGCCCAGCAGCTCACTAGTTCGCCTGCTCAGCAAAGGGCAGGGTGGTGAGTCGGCCGGGCCCCCTTCTTTACGAATCTCCTGGTTCCTCTGACCCTCCTGACTCCCGGGAAGTCTCACGCTTCCTTTCTGAATCCCGGAGTGGTTCCCACCGGCCTTCCCAGAGGCCTGGTCCTGAGGCTTTGGAGGTTTCTATTTTTAGTTCTGGCCTCCCAGAGGGAAGGAGAACGAGCCAAGGGTGGTGCCTCTCTCTCCTGTGAAGGCTGAGGGCACGGCGCCCTGTGGAAGGGCAGAGGGGACGCAGGCCAGGCCAGACAACACAGCCCTCAGGGCGCCCTGGTCCTGCGGGGAGGAGGAGGGGGTCGGCTAGGGGGAAAGCTTTGGAAAGGAGCAGCACGAGGCCGTCTGGTGCCGGTGCCCAGGGAGGGTCTGCCCGGCCCAGGCTGCTGGGGTCAGTGAGTGGCCTGAGAAGGTCTCTGCTGACCCATGGGAGAGCAGTCTCAGGAGGGTGGTGGGACCAGAAGACAGACCAGAGAAAGTAGGGAGCGAGTGGGTGTCTGGCAAGTGGAGACCCTAGGTGCACCCCATTCTCCCAGCATGGTGTCATGAGGAAGGCCGGCCTGGCGCTGACACTCAAGGGTACACAGCAGGGAGGACTGGCTTGGGCTCGTTGTGCTTGTTTTTGCCACAGAGGAAAATGTTGGTACTCGGAGGCGAAGGCCCTGAGAGAAAGGTACAGCCTGAAGAGGCAAAAGACAAAGGACATATTGGACAGAGTCAGTCTCAGTGAGGGAGGAGCCTTGGAGAATCACACTGAAGGTGGGAGTCCCCGTGTGAGTGGAAGCAGTGTGTCAAACCCCCAGTACGAATCCGATGGGGTCCGGGAAAGCTGGGCTGGAGCTCTGGGCTCAGCCTAACGGTGGCATCTCCTAAACTATCCCCAGTCTCAGTCTTGCCATCTGGACCTGAAGCCCAGAGCAGAGTTGTGAGAGGAACATGGGCCCCTGAGGAAGAGGGAAGAGGGTGAACGTGGCTGGCTGGCCAGTTGCCATAAGGCCCTGAGCCCGTTGACTCATGAAGCTGCCTGGCAAGAAGAAATGAAGGGAGAGAAGACACACACACACGATGGCCAAACCCACAGAGCAGACTTGAGTCAGTTTTTCTTTTAGTCACCTATGAGGAAGAATCAGATGGAAAGCAAGAAGATGCCTAGGGCTTAAAATATATCCCCTATCTCTTCTAACCTCCCTCCCACTGCATGGGGGCAAACGCAGAGCAGAGGAAAGCTCCAAGCCCAGGCCTGGGCTTTAGTGCACCCAGACTGGGCTTCTTGGTAAACACAAGACAGAGCTTCCTAAGCAGTACGGCAGATAACGGACTGACCCTCTGAGTCCCGGGAATGAGTGAGGTCTGGGGTCACCTGCCTTGCTTGGGTGCTCGGAGCCTAAAGCAATGCCAGGCTGTTCTCCTATCTGCTGAATGAACAATGACCTGAACGTATTCATTTGGATGTGTATTAGAAGAAAGGTCTATAAATAGCATGTTCATCCCATTGTGAGCATAAAAGTTACTCTCAAATGAGTGACTAAGTGTATTTACTGTGCACTGGAAAAATTATATCACTAGAAAGTTAAACCCATGATTTCACAGATATTATTGGCTAGGAGAAGGCTAAGTTAAAAAAAGAATTGATTTAATGTTGATTCAGGAAACAATGTAAGTAAAGTAACATTACAAGCAGATAGGGAAGTCATCAGACCAAGATATACTGTCTCCCCCATTGCCTGCATTGTCCACAAGAGCCTTGTCACTCTTCTGCCTGGGCTGGGGGAGGGAAGAGAAACTCATGGAGCATCAGGTGTTGGATATGCATTGTGTGTCAGTGTCTCCCTCAACCTGAGAACAGCCCTTGGAATATTACCTCTTCAGAAGTATTATCAGCCTTCGAGAAGTTAAGTAACTTGTCCAAGATCAATCAACTGTAAATGGCAGAGCCAAAGTTCAAACCCAATCCTACTTGTCTCACTGCCGAGCAAGGAGGAGTGAAGGACTCAGTCTATAGAAAATGCTCAGCTTCAGGTAGGAAGCAGGAGGGAATTCCTTGGAAGGTTCTCTGTCTCCACAAAGTCATTGGTGAGTCCATTTGCTCAGCTGCGGCAGAGGATTTGAGAAGAAATCACCATCACTGAAGCTTTCATCCTGATCTGATAGAAAATTAAAAGACATAAGAGAACTGGGAAAGGAAGACCCTCAGAGAGTTTGTGACACTCACGGCACCTCGTGTCAGGAGCTAATACTGATGGATTTGTCCACGGCAAGATACTTTTTACACTGATTCCCAATTTGAGGGAAGTCTCCAGTTTTCACAAGTTCCCCTCCCCCAGGGATCCCTAGTTCCTTGCTACTCAAAGTGTGGTCCATGGACCAGCAGTAGGATGACCAGCCATCCTGGTTTGCTTGGGGCTGAAGGTTTTCCTGGGACAAGGATCTTTCAGTGCTAAAACTGGGATAGTCCTGAGATGAGTTGCTGAGAGAACCAGCAGCACCTAGAAGCTTGTTAAAACTGGGAACCCTGAGCCTCATGCCAGATCGATTGAATCAGAATCTGTACTTGAACAAGATCACGTGCCCATTCAGGCCTGAGAAGCAGTGCTGCAAATGAGATACTGATGTAGTGGGTTGATTGGTGCCCCCCCACCCCCGTATGAGTCAGGGTTCTCCAGAGAAAAAGAACCAATAGGATGTGTGTATATAAAGAAGTTTATTTTAAGGAATTGGATCACATGATTGTGGAGCCTTAGCAAGTCCAGAAATCTAATGGGGGAGGCAACAGGCTGGAGACTCAGGAAAGAGTTGTAGTTTGAGTCCAAAGGCAGTTAGGCTGGAGACCCAGGAGAAGGCAATATTGCAGATGAAGTCTGAAGGCTATCTGCTGGCAGAATTCCCTCCTGCTCTGGGGAGGTCAGCCTTTTGTTCTAGTCAGGCCTTCAACTGATTGAGGCCCACACACACCATGGAGAACAGTCTGCTTTTCTCAAAATGCATTTAAGATTTAAATGTAAATCTCATCCAAAAACACTCTCATTGAAACATCCAGAACAATGTCTGAGCACATATCTAGGCATCATGGCCAAGCCAAATAGACACACAAAATTCATCATCACACTCCCCTACAAGATAGGTCCGTGTCAAATCCCTGGAACCAGTGAGTATTGCCTTATTTGGAAAAAGAGTTTTTGGAATTGAGTATCTTGAGATGAAGAGATCATTCTGAATCATCCAGGTAAGCCCTTAATCCAATGACAAGGGTCCTTATAGGAGATGCACAGAGGAGAGATACACAGAAGGCCCCATGGGGACCAATAGGAGGTGGGAGTGATGTGGCCACAGCCAGTAAGCCCCTAGAAAGAGGCAAAGAAAGATTCTCCCCCTGGAGACTCCAGAGGGAGTGTGGCCCTGCCAACACCTAGATTTTGGACTTCTGGCCTCTGAACTGTGAGGGAATACATTGCTGTTGTTTTCAGCTGTCCAGTATGCAGTAATTTGTTGTGCTTCTCCTGGAAATGAATTCAGCTAGGAAATGGCGAGCAGCTCCTCCTCCCGCATTTCTGTGCTGTGGTCCCTCACCCCTGCACTTCCACACATGGGAAGGAAGGCAAGAGGCAGGCCTCTCTCCTACTCCTTGTTCTATCTGGGGGCTTTGACTCCAGGCCCTCAGGCCACCTAATCAGGACCCTTAACCTCTACGCTCCTCAAGCCTCCTGCCCAGGTCCCACTCTACCAAAGCGGCTCAGTTTGTCTCCCCACTGCTAGTAAGAATCTCCTGCCTACTCAGTGCTCCAATCCTGGGTACCTCCTCCTCACACATTGCCTGGCTCCAGGGATGTAGTCCTGAGTCTCTTTCCAGCCCAGGAGGACTTAATCCTTCTGCTCAGCCCTGAACCCACCTACTGTCCCCATCTCTCAAGTCAGCAGCATTTGTTGTGTGTCTACTGGGAATCAGATACTCTTTGAAGTATGGGGGGCACCTAGAAGTCCCCACCCTCCATAAGTTTACTGTCTGCTCAGTAATTTCCCATCCTCTCGTCTGAACACATGGCCTGTGGTCACTGATTTCCAGCACCTGCTTAGTGCCTGCTCCTCTGCTTTTCCGGGTGCAAGGATCCCACTGCATAGGGTATTAGAACCAGAATCTGACAGTGGACCCTTTTCCAAATGTGCACAGTGTCATTTGTTGGTCTTTGCTGTGGAAGAAGCCATAAGCCAAACGGAATTAAGGCAGGGCCTGGATTTTACACCTGGAGTTGTAAACCATTATTTCCTCAAAGCCATAGAACTCACCCTTAGTCATGTTTGTATGAGAAAACATAAGGAACAATGATGTTATGTTTTCCAACTAAGAGTAGTTAAAATTTACATAAGTGTTAAGATAGTCACTAGGAAAATGTGAGATGAGGCCTGATGTGAATCCTGCATCTTAAAAAAATTTGCAGGGGGAGGGTATAGCTCAAATGGTAAAGTGCATGCTTGGTACGCATGAGATCCTGGGTTCAATCCCCAGTATCCCCTCTATAAATAAAGTAAACCTAATTAACTCCCTCCCCCCCAAAAAAAGAAATGTTAAAAAACAATTTGCATTGTAAAATCCACTTCAATAATCAAGATATTTCACTAGTATAGATTTGCATTTATTTATCAAATATCATATTCTTTGAGTGACTATATCTGATTTTCTTTTTAAAAAAGAATCCTCTTTCATATCTTTGATACAGTCATTTTCACTTTCAATAACCCAAAACATGTGTAATCACTTTTCATAGATCAAATTATCTACTCTAGACATAAAATCATATAAATTAAGACTGAACCGACCTTCAGTACCAAAGACACCATTCTGTCTTTCTCAGGTTTCTTTAGCCTCCTCATATGTACCTTATCCTAGCCCATTTTAACTTAATTCAGAATTTATCTGCTGTGTTTTTGGCACTATGCAAGATTCTGGAAATACAAAGATGATCAAAATAGCTGTGGCGACCCTAATGGAGTTTTCAGTCTACTCCCAGCCCCAGGCTGTTGAACTGTCATGAATTGGAGTAGCGGTTCTCAAAGTGTGGTCTGGGGACCCCTGGGAAGAGAGGAGGAGTCCCTGAGACTGTGTGTGAAAGGTTGTGTGTGAAGCCCAAACATATTCCTGTGTTCATAGTAATACAGTGTATTCTCACTTTTTGCAGTGCTTAGATTCTATGAAGTTGCTGTGAACGCTGTATTAGTGAATACTGAACTGTTTATTGCTCCCAAGGGAAATATAAAGTTAGGTTCCTGTGAGCCTCTGGTCACAACATTTTTGTCAACTGGTCGGTATATAACTTTGCTGTATGTTTCTGTTTAAACACACCTTCACATGAGAGAATGGGAGGCTTGTAGGCCGTCTCCCATCCATCTCCCTACCTCCCCTGGGAGGATATTGTGACATTTCTTACTTCCTTCCAGGTTCTGGGGAGGTATGGGGCTTTCTGCCCCAATCCCTTCAGAATAGGGCTGCAGAAGGTTAAACTGCTTGCTACAGCCTGGAACAGCCTCCTCAGCTTTGGGCACATCCACATTACAGTCCCTGTGCTGTCCTTTGTGGTGTGTGTGACAGGGAGCAAGAAGCTGGCTAAACTGGCTTGTTGTATCTTTACTCTTCAACCGGTCAGGACTCGACCTTGGCCTGGTGTGCGCTTTACAAACACAAGCAACTGAAGGGCAGATGTTGCAAGTGTGCCCTGCGCAGGGACTCTGCTCCCAGCGGAGCCATCTGGCCCCCAGACCCCTAGCCTGAAGCCCAGTGACGAGCACATTCTCCAAGTCTGAGCACTCAGAGCTGAGCTTATTGATAGAGACTAGAAAAGGAGGGAGAGGACTTTTTTGTTGCTGTTTTAAATAGGATTTTTAGTTAAGTGAGAAGAAGCAGACTAGATATGAGGAAATAGATGGGAATGAAGAGTGGACATTTAACCAAAAAAATGTTGCTCAGGGTTGTGTATATACCCTTCATCATATTTGGGAAATGTAAGAAAATTTTTGAGTTATTTTAAAATTACTTTTTGGTGGCCCAGCTGTTTTCTCTGATTGTAACACTGCTTCAAGTTCAGACTGTGGCTTGCTTCATAGTCTGTAAATACAGAATGATTAATTAGGAATTTCTGTGCCCAGAGGGAGATCCATGATGCCTAACACCCTTGAGCTTCCCAAACAAATTGCAGAAGACAATTCTATTATTTATTATGTAATTACAGATTCCTTAAGCTTTCTACATATGCTAAAAGGAGAGCAGATATAGTTTCTTCAGCAGAATTTCTTAATGGAGTGGTCCTGCCATTTGGGGCAGGAGAATTTTTTGTTGTGGAGGACAATTTCTGGCATTGCACCAAAGTTCTTACCCAGTGAAGCCAAAAGCACCTGTTCCTCATTGTGGCAACTAAAAATACCTCTCCTACCCTCACACACACTTTTTGGAATATGCCCCTGTTGGGGATGGAACTCCCTCCCTGGAGAACAGTTGCCACCCAGGAGTAGATGGGGAACATCTGGGAAATTCAGCTCAAACCTCCCTCTGCTTAACCACGTCATACTGTTAATTTCACCCCCACAGCCACCCCATGTTGATGGGGCCGGATTGAAGGGGGCTTATCTTTCGAGGCATTGTTATGAACTAAGTGTGTGTGTCCCCTCAAAATTCACAGGTTGAAACCATCCTCCCTGCTTATGATGTATTAGGAGGTGGGACTTTCAGGAGGTAATTAGGATTCTATGAGGTCTTGAGGGTGGAGCCCTCATGAATGGGATTAGTGCCCTAAAAAACCAAGGGGGGCGCTGGCTTTTCCTCTGCTCTCCGCCACATGAAGTTACCACAAGAAGTGGAGGGATGTGTGCGTAGTCTGCGTCTTGAAAGAGCCCTCACCAGAACTTCCCCACATTGCCATCCTGATCTCAGGCTTTCAGCCTCCAGAACTGTGAGCAGTAATTTTCTATTGTTTATCAACCACTGTATGCTCTGTTGGAGCTCTGGTGGTTTGTTGTAGCAGCTCCAACAGACTGAGATAGGCATTCCAGGTCCCAAATGGCAAGTTGGGCAAACTCTCCTCTATTTTTGGCATCCTTTTTCACCTGTCAGCACCCCAGACCACACTCCAGGTTTCAGTCTGGAGAGGGAGAAATACAAGTCGTGCTCCCTGGTCACTTTCCCCTTACCCCACCCCACTCCCATCTTCCTCCCATTATCCAGTGAGGCTGGAAGAAGAGGGCTTATTTTCTCTCGCATCAGTTTCCCCGCTTCATTTCCTTGCCGTGATGGCATTTGACCTCTCGCCTTTTCAGGGGTCACAGTGGCGGATGCAGTGGAGGAAGGTAGGAGAAGGTGAGTCTGGAGGTATTTGTAAATTTTGTGTTGTTGCATTGTACCTTTCGAAAATCTTGGTATGGCACTTTGACAATGGCCAGGTACTCCCAGTTTGGAAGGGAAGCTGGAATGGCAACAAGGTTCTTTCCCTCCCCCAGAGGTGTTTCTACGCGCTTCCCCAGTGGGCTTCCCTGAGCTTGCCTGGCATCTTGAGCCTGGGGTCCTGCCGAACCCGGTGAGCAGCTTCTATGGAGGAGAGAGGAAGCAGTGCTTGGGAGGAGGCTTCTGGGTGCTGCTAACTGTCCATTTTTTTTTTTAACCTGGAAATGGCTACACAGTATATTCACCTTGTGGTTATTAAGCATTTGTTTGTGGTATATATTGCAAATATTTTTCCCGGTCTTTTGCTCTGAGGAGTTTTAAATTTCTTTTTAATAAAATCTATCTGTTTTTTCTTATGACTACTGAATCTTTCCCACCCCACAAATATAAACATATTGCCTTGTATTTTCTTCTTTTATAATGTAGATCTCGAATCAGTCTGGATTTTTTTCTGAATATGGGATGAGGTAGTGATTTACTTTATTTTTTTCCCTTATTGTCCTTGTACTGTTTTTTGAGTAATCTTTTATCTTCCCCACTGTTTAGAAATTCCACCTTTATCATATGCTAAATTCCTAGGAGTACATGGGTCAATTTCTAGACTCCATTCTCTTTCATTAATCCATATGTTTATTCGTACTCCAACATAACATTATTTTAATTAGTGCAGTTTTATAGATTGTTTTCATATCTGGTAGCACAAGTTCTCCACCTCATTTTTTCCCCTTAAATTATTTTTTGTTATTTTAGTTTATTTTCTCTTCTAGAAGAATTTGAGAAGTAGCTTTTCATGTTCAGTTAAAAATCTTTTGAAAATTTTCATTAAGATTGCCTTGGATGTGTAGGTTATTTGGGAAGAATCAACATTCTTCCAGTAAGTTGTCTTCATATAAGTCTTGCACATTTTTATTAAGTTAATTCCTAGGTACTCAATTGTATTTGTGGTTCTCATGAATGGGATTTTTTTTCCTGTTATATTTTATTTGTTATTACTGGGGATTTTTTATCTAGTCACCTCAGTAAAGTCTCATTAATTGTAATAGTTATTTGAGTTGATCCTCATGGAATATCTAGGTAGACAACTACATAATCTATAAATAATAATGGCTTTAATTCTTGCTTTCTAATATTTATACTTCATATATTTTTCTTATCTTGTTACACTGGTTACAACTTTCAGTGTAGTGTGAACAGTAATTGCAATGGCATAAGAGGACTTTTGTTTGATCATCACGCGTGATGTTTGCTATGGATTTTGGTAGTTGTAATGAGTTAAGGAAGCTTCCATATATTCTATATGGCAAATATATTCTATATTTGGTTTTGGTTTTTTAAAAATTAGAAATGGGTGTAGCAGCTTTTTCAGAATCTAACTTACATAGTTTTCTCTTTTGTTAATATAACAGATTGTATCAAAAGATTTTCTAAAACTGAACCATCCTCATCATCCAGAGATAAATATTATTTAGTCATTTGGTATTATTCTTTTTGTACATTGGTCGAATATTTACTAATATTTTGTTTAGGATTCTTCAAGTCGATTTCACTCTGGTTTGTGGCAGGCTGTGCTTGTCTACATGGTCCGCATTCTGTTCATTAGCTTTTAAAAACAGCAGTGTAAAGTGTTCTCTTCTTAAAAGTGGATTACTTTTTATTTTAGCTTTCCTTAGTTGAGTGCAAAGTTGTGTGGTAGATAAGGCTAGGAGAGTGATGTGTTCAGATGAGTATATACCAATCAAACCCAAATAAGCAGCTCATCAGCCTGTATCCCTTGCCACCAATCTGGCTATGGGGGTCCCTGAGCACCGAAAGTATAAGGTACATCCTTTATAAAATGTAGCAACAGTTTTCTATTCTAACGTAACTTAGGTAAAGTACAACAATCTTGATTTTTCCTTCAATCTCATGAAACTAAGGGTTCTGAACTTGTTGAGGTCTGTGACTATTGACGAACCTTAAATTCTCTAGTTTAATCTCTTTACTTCTTTGCTCTAAGTAGTGTATCAATAAATGTTTTGAATGTACCTGTGTGTGAAGACAATGTGAAAATGACTATTGAGATTCTGATCGTAGATTTTTGTTTTTACCTTCAAGAAACTCAGAAGAAAATAATTTTTCTAGTGGAAAATGAAATCATCAGGTAGAACGGTGTGTCAGAAACAAGAAAGTAACACTCAGACACTGTCCTCCTATTTTCAAGCTACTGTCCAGGAATACAGGAAGACTTCAGAGTCTTTTTTTTTTTTTCTTCCTTTTCAAAGAGGCGGGGCTCAAGATTTAGTCTGGAATTCAGATGCCTGTTAATAAGTGCTCTGTGGCAGTTAAACCAAGAGAACAAATAGCCGCCCTGCTCATTAAATCAAACAGCACCAGGTACGGAGTTTGTGCTACAGGATGGAAATCAATGTGTATCCTCACCAAGCCTTGAGCTTTCCAGGCCCTCATGTAAGTAACTTAGGAATTTGACAGAACTTTATTCTTTGTCATTGAAATTGCAGTCGGGAAAAAAAAGAGGAAAAGACAAGGTGGGAGAGGAAAGCTTTGGTTTTAAATCTATCACATCCACCTTTGTTTTCTAACGTCATTTTTTTACTGCTCACTCCTGGTAGTCGTTCTGTGGTTGCTATTTATTTCTCAGTTACTGTGCTGAAACTCATGGTCTCTTAACAATTCTAAAGTATAATGATTTTTTAAAAAAAATTTTGAGGGGAGGTAATTGGGTTTATTTCTTTTTAATGGAGGTACTGGGGATTGAACCCAGGGGCTTGTGCATGCTAATAAGCAGGCACTCTACCACTGAGCTATATCATCCCCCTTAGTAATTCTAAAGTGAAAGCTGGAAAAGAACTCTTTCCTTCAGATTCCTCATGCTTTCATCACATAAAGAGGGTTAGCTTTTACTTTTTACTTTGCTTCATGAATGCAGTTTATTTCCAGAAGTGCACTGTAGACTACAACTATTTTTATTTTTACCTTTGTATTTGAAACATGGTATATAGAGCTGCCTGGCTTATAGTACTTTTTCTCCCAGCTATCTACCTATTGATTAACCACACTGGGGAGGGGAGTGCGTTTATTCTGAGTCAGTATCTAAACCAAATTAAGTGGAAATCACCATATTTATCAATATAAAAGTATGCCATATAGTGTACTATAGTATAACATAGTTTATTTAACCTAAAATTTTTACAGAAGCATATGGAAGTCCAGATGTTATCGGAAATCAACACATTTCAATTTGGTGGTTTTTAAAAAAATTCAATGTATTGAATTGAAAGATCATTTATACTTAAGGAATTGGCTTATAAGCACTTTTCAGTCAAATGATGTCATTCTTGCACTTATTTTCAACACAGTCTACCTCTAGTTGTATCACTAATGCCTAATTTCAATTTGCCTTCTTCAATGAGAATGTATTATTTTTAATTTTTAGTAGCACTTGCACTTAGATTTAAATTCCAGGTCAGCTCTTCTGAGCTTCCAGTTGGAACTTCTTAAGTTTGTTTTTCCTCATGTCTTCAATGTAATGTAGGAAATGTTTGTTTCTAGTTACAAAGGTAATAGTTGCTCTGACTCCCGTTTTTCAAGTCACTGATTTTTTTTAAGTGCACCTTGAAATTACCTTTTCATCATCTGCCAGATGTTTCATGGTTCTATGACTACATCAACTCTGAAATCCTCTATGTTGCCTCAACATTACCTTTCAAGGTGCTCTCCCACTTAATAATCCAACCGTATTTTGCAATATTTCTCAACAAAACTTCTCCTGCAGGCTAGTCTCACTCCCTTCCTGTTATCTTCAGTCATACTGTTCTCATGTAGGGAAATGCTCCCTTACAATGTAAAAGGTGGGATTTCACGGCAGACTAACTTTGAGAGAGAAAGAAGGAGAAGTCAGGGCTGGCTCCCAGGTTACTGGGTGGATGGTAATACAGTCACTGAGAATAAGAATGGAGAAAGCCCAGGTTTATGGGGAAGAAGAAAACTTCATTGTGGCAAGTTGATTTGGGGCGCCTATGGAACACATCCCAATAAAGATGTCCTAAAAGGAGTTAGATATTTGGGTTTGGACAGAGAAGACTGGGTTAGATATTCTGATTAAGAACTAATTTTAATGGTTGTTAAGTCACACAAGTGGATGAGGTAACACTATGTGTGTATGAAAATGAGATGAAAAGAAGGCTAAATACAGAATCCTGGAAAACATTAACTTTTAAGTAGGGGTTTGAGGAAGGATCGCAGCCAGAGAGGTTGGAGGTAGGCGGGAAATCGGGAGGTGTCATGTCATGAAGCACAGGAAGAAGAAAGTTTCAAGAATGAAGCAGTGACCAAAAGTGTAAAGAAGGGGTAAAGAGAATGGAAGCTGGAGGGCAGAAAAGATTAGGTGCATGGGCAGTTGAATGAAGTGAATTGGAAAAGAGGGAACATGGCCAGGAAAGCACTGCTGAATGTGTAACAAAAAGTGCAATAAACTGGAGTTCCTTGGTTTCCACAGAACTTTACTCCCTATGAAATGAAATTTAATAATGTCTAAGAGTCTGATTACCTACGGCTTAGATAACTACTATATGTAATATATTATGAAAAGAGCTCTGAACTGGCCAAGAGTAAAAGTATAACAAACTGGGAGTCAGGAACGTTAGAAAAATCTGGTGAAACAGGTAGGACAAGAAATGTAGTTGGGCGCACTGGGCTAAGAGTGAGCAATGTATTTCAAAACAGATACACATTTTATTAGGTGAGTAATGCCTATCACAAATCTGTCTCTCCAACCATATCTTTCTCCAGGTCCTCAATCTCATGGAAACGTCCTTTAGAGGCTACAAATTAAGCACATCTAGATTAGATCACATTATCTTCTCGCCTACTCCAGCCCATCTCTAAACCTGCTTCTCCTCTATTTCAAGTACCAGCATTGCCAGCCACCCTGTTGTCTGAAGGGGAAACCTTTGTCATTCATTCTCTTCATCATCATCCCTTTGGTCTCATCTCTGCCATCAAGTTCTGTCCATTCTGTCTCCACATTCTTCTGATTCCATCCTCTTACTTTTCATTCCCACCACCACCAACTGATTCAGGTCCTGAAATATTATTCCTAATTGGTCTGCCTTCTTCTAGATCTTTCTCCTCTTCCCAATCCGTCTTCCACAACTCTAAATAAGCAAATCTGATCATGTCCCTCTGCTGATTAAAAAAAAGATCTCCCAATTCCAGTGAGGAGAAAGGAAGTCTTTCCTCCTTAGCATGACATCATGCAAGGCCCCAGCTGACCTGGCCTTGCCCCACATCTGAGCTGCTTCTCAGCAACTTTCTGCCCCCACACATCTGTCTTATAACACCACTAAGTTTCTCCTTAATCTTCAACCCACCATGCTCTTTTACTCTTGACTCACTATAAAGGCTGAGCAAGTGTTGTGCTACTAAGATCATAAGCTTGGGTGCTAGAGGAGGGTAGATGAGAGAAGTTGAATGCAAGTGATTTGGACCAGCCATAGAAAAGAATAGGGGTGGCAGTGGCTTTTTGATAAGAGATGTGATTCCCCCTGTTGGACTCAATGCTTATTAGGCTATATTTCTGTGTGTGTGTGTGTGTGTGTGTGTGTGTATGAGATCTGGATTGTTTGTTTGTTTGGAGGAGAGGTAATTAGACTGATTGATTGACTGATTGATTTAATGGAGGTATGTACTGGGGATTGAACCCAGGACCTCATGCACACTAAGCATGCCTTCTACCACTGAGCTATACCCTCCCCCCAGACTATTTCGTCACTAAGTCATGATTTAAGGAACGATCAGGGAAGCAAGTATACTTCACAGAGCTAACTTCAAGGAATTTATGATCTGATGAGAGAAATAGGACAGTGAGGTAACTAATGTGACTGATTTTCTCAGGTTCATTATAAAACATCAGATGCATTATTTTATATATATATATTTTATATATATATAGATACCAGATAACTAATAATAAGTGTGAAATGAGTAGTCAAGACAAGTCCTACAGGAATTTAGAGGAGGAAGAGATTATTTGGGGAGAGGGAGTTTACATTAGTTTTCACAGCAGATATGGGACCTGAAGCCTGAGCAGGGTGTAAGTAGGAGGAGGATAGCTTTGTAATTGTGGAAATGATACAGACAGAGGCAGAGAAGGATCTGGTTCAGAGCAGAAGGATCTGGGTACGGGAATAATGTTGGTAAGGACCAGGAAGAGGTCAGTGCATGATTGTGGGGACCTTTGATAACTTTACCTAGAGGGAATGGGGAGCCACTGAAGTTTCCTGTAAGCAGGAAAAAAAAAAAAAGACCATATGGAAGCAGTCTTTTAAGGAGATTAATCAGGTAGTAGTTGTGCAGGACAGATATGAAACGCAAGGGAACACAGACTGGAAGGGCAAGTGGAAGCACATTAATCTAGGTCTGAGATGCTATAGTTTTTTATTCTAAGACACTATGGACATGACATACTTTTGTAATAAGAAACTCTACACTAAATGTATACACTGATTATAAAATAAATCTTGATTTTAGGGATGTAAAAATTATGAAAATATAGGCATTTCAGAATTCAGGAAATAAGAGGATGAAGATCTGAACCAAACAGGAAGGAAGAGAAGATGCAAAAAAAAAAAAAAAAACCACCCAACATTTTGAAGAATTTGAGAGATTGGATGTTAAAAGTCAGAGAGAGAAGATTAAAATATGACTCTATGATTTTTGAGTTGGAATAAAAGTGCCCAGTTGGTACCATTAAAAGAAATAAGGAAGTGAGAGGTGAAAAAACCAAACTAAATGTTATATACTGAGTTGGAGGTGAGGAAATAGCTAGCAGGCAGTTGAAGATAATGGACTTAGAACTAGGAAGAAAGATCAGGCCAGAGTGTGCATTCAAGGAATTACCTCCGTGGAAGTCAGAATGGAAGATCTGAGAGTGAATGAAATTCTGAAAGACCAAGTATGTAGAGGACCAGGGGCCGAGGTGTAATCACAAGGGAGTGCACATTTCCAGAGAGGAAGCAGGGTAGGGAAGAACAACAGAAATGATTTGAAAGGTTGAAGCAGATACACTCCAGAGTAGGGGCATAAAGACATGAGAAGAGAGAGGGTGAGGCCTTATGTTCATGCTTAGGATTCATGGTCATTAATTACATATACTTGGATGTGTCTTAAGCATTTGCACTTAAGCCCACAGCAGTTCTCCAAAGGAATGTCCACATGGGCTCCCAGCTTCATCTCAGCTGGATGCTGACTACTAACTGTGGGCAACTCCTCAGCTCCAGGAGTTTTGGACCAGTATCTTGGCTGCTTCCGCAGCCTTTGCTGGGAAATCATGAAATTTCTCCAAAGGCTTTTGCTGGTATCGAGTGTGGTTGATCTTAGCCAGATCCTTTAAAGTCCAAAAGAACATACTTTCCATGTAACTCCTTAATAAGCAGTTATTTAACAACATAATTTTATTGATCCAATTTTTTATAACAGAGTCAAAGTTAAAAGCAAACTAGTTTTTAACACTTTTCCAGTTCAGCTGGAATAGCTGTGCCAGTTAAACTTTCTGAACCCCTGTTAGTCAGGGATGACTGACTTCTCTCTGGCTTAGCTCATTTCCCTAGCAGACAGATAAGAAATAAAATTCTTTATCAGATTAAAATATGATAGTTTTAGGGTGAAGGGTATAGCTCAAGTGGTAGAGCACATGCTTAGCATGTAGGAAGTCCTGGGTTTAATCTCCAGTACCTCCTCTAAAAATAAATGAATAAACCTAATCCCCCCCAAAAAAACCTTAAAAAATAAAATATGATACTTACATAGCCCATAAAAATACATTTTTAAATTGTCCAACAAAGGGCAGTATTTCAGAAAAATGAGCACAGAGTCATTGTATTTATTTGTACTTTTCTTCTATAATGGGGAAAGCTAGCACAGGATGGCTCGCTAACACAGGTGCTCTAAAAATCTGACATGATTAGTAATTGAGGCTATGGATAGTGATTATGTGGTCCTGAAATACAAATTTCAAAAAGGCTTCTCTCCTTATCATAAGTATCTTTATCAGTACATTTGTAAGCGTATCTTTCAATCTCATGCTCTTATGAACCTGAAGTTGACCCATATCATTTAGGATGTTATTGAATTATTTTCAGCCAGTGTAAACTTAGCCTTTACGTGCCTGTCCCAAGAGGAAGAGAACTGCTTTCCCATTTATGTAGTGTAACCTCATCAGTACTAGAGGGGCCATTCTCTCTGTTCTGGGGAGGCATCCGTATGACTTGGTTAGGCTATAAACAGTCGGGCTTATGTAGTGATGTCTGGTTTGTGAGATATGTTTTACCTCTTTATATACTCGAGATTCTGGCAATTAAAAGTGTTGTGGCTGAGATACAGAGTGGGGCGAGGGGAACAGCGAAGGGGAGGATATTTATTAAACAAATATCTAGCTTAATATGGTGATTAATTACTCAGTTTTTTTCCAGCTGTTGATTGATTTCTCCATGATATTGGCTAAAAGCAGGAATGGTGAGTATATAGCACCATCTCTGCCTCCCTTCCACACCCTACCCCCACCAAAGAAAAGGAACTACGTGGCAGATACCATGATAATTGTTTTCCACTGAACTCAGCCTCAAGAGTCATTTCCCACACAGTTCTCCAGGCAGTCATTACCAATCAGTTTGAGTTGGGAATCGAAATGATAGGGCTGGGGGCTCTTTGTGGCTTACAGTTTTGTTATTCATATCTTGTGATTACAAGGAACAGGGCATCTCAAGAAAAAGGGGATTTATTTTAAATATACACAAGGGTTGAAGTCAGAGAGTTGTTCAGGATACAAGGCAAGTCAGGGACTAGATTCTCTCCTTATGACCCACCTTTCAACCTCTCATAATGTATCTGTATCTTGGTTTTTAGTGTGCCCCATTTCCCAACTCACTTCCAACTGGCCAGTCCTCTTTGCATTCCATAGTCCAAATGCTTCAGAGAGTGAGTTTGCGTGCTTTGTTAATTACCACTTGTTAATTACCAGTGTCTGCTACTAAGCATAGCCATGGTGCTAGGTTTTTTTCATGGATCATGGATACTGGTAATGTTTTCTTTCTTTATCTTGGTGACAGTTATCCAGGTGTGTTCACTTCATAAAAATTCAAAATTCAACACAAGCTTATGTGCAATTTTCTTTGTTATATTTCAGTGAGAAGTTTATTTTTAAAAAATTGTGCCAAACTGATCTCATTTTCTTTTCTGAAGGCTTTATCAAACTAGTACATCAGGAGAATGTCATTGGCATATACCTTGATTTTAAAGAAGATATCTTAAAAAATTTCCTAAGACCATTATGTGTAACTCAGAGAGATGTGGGCTGGATAAATAGAAGAGTTAATGTGAATTCTTAGCTAGTGGAACAGCTTACCCAAAAACTGATGATCAAGATCAACCTGAAGATAGATTTTTGTCATAATGTATAAAGGCTCTGTTTAGTATAGAAGGGAAATATAGGATAGTGGCTAAGCATGTGGGACCAAGGGCTGGGCTCTTCTGCTTAATAGCTCTTTGACCTTAGGGAAGTTTTCCTTCTGTGCTTCAGTCTTTCTACCTATAAAATGGGGGTGATAGACTCTATATCTTAAGACTGTTAGAAATACTGAGTGAACATAAATAAAGTGTTCAGAATAGGAGGTTACTAATATGTGGACAGAATTTGTAGAGAGGAAGAGTACTTCATTATTAAATCACCAAGTTAATTTATTTACAATAGGCAAGACATGGAAGCAACCTAAATGTCCATCAACAGATAAATGGATAAAGAAGATGTGGTGTATATATATACACACACACAATGGAATACATTGTGTACAACCATAAAAAAGAATGAAATAATGCCATTTGCAGCAACATGGATGGACCTGGAGATTATCACACTAAGTGAAGTAGGACAGACAGAGAAAGACAAATACCATATGATAGCACTTATATGTGGAATCTAAAATATGGTACAAATGAGCTTACTTATAAAACAGAAACAGACTCACAGACGTAGAAAACAAACTTTTGTTTACCAAAGGGGAAAGGGGGTGGAGGAGGGATAAATTAGGAGTTTGGGATTAGTAGATACAAGCTACTACATATAAAATAGATAAACAAGGTCCTACTGTATAGCACAGGGAACTATATTCAATATCCTGTAATAAACCATAATGGGAAGGAAGATGAAACAGAATATATATATATACATCTGAATCACTTTGCTTTACACCAAAAACTAGGACAACACTGTGAATCAACTACACTTAAGAAAAAAAATGTTAAATAACAACAACAATAAAAAAAAAAAAAAAGAAAATGGAGAACTTACAACAAACACAATAGAAATACAAAGGATCATAAGAGATTACTGTGAAGAATCATATGCCAATAAAATGGACAACCTAGAAGAAATGAACAAATTCCTGAAAGTGTATAACCTTCCAAGACTGAATCAGGAAGAAATAGAAAATATGAACAGACCAATTATCAGTAATGAAATTGAATCAGTAAGTAAAAACAAAACCAAAAAACTCCCAACAAACAAAAGTCCAGGACCAGATGGTTTCATAAGTGAATTCTACCAAACATTTAGAGAAGAGTTACATCTATCCTCTCAAACTATTCCAAAAAATTGCAGAGGAAGGAACACTCCTGAACTTATTCTATGAGGCCAGCATCACTCTGATACCAATACCAGACAAAGATATCACACAAAAAAAGAAAATTACAGGCCAATATCACTGATGAACATAGATGTAAAAATCCTCAACAAAATATTGGCAAACCGAGTTCAACAATACATTAAAAGGAGTGTACACCATGATCAAGTGAGATTTATCCCAGGGATGCAAGGATGGTTCAGTGTCTGCAAATCAATCAGTATTGTACACTGCATTAACAAATTGAAGAGTAAAAATCATATGATCATCTCAATAGATGCAGAAAAAGCTTTCAACAAAATTCAACATTCATTATGATAAAAACTCTTCAGAAAGTGTGCATAGACAGAACATACCTCAACATAATAAAGACCATATATTACAAACCCATAGCTAACATCATATTCAATGGTGAAAAGCTGAAAGCATTTCCTGTAAGATCATGAACAAGAAAAGGATGCCCACTCTTGCCACTTTTATTCAATATAGTGTTGGAAGTCCTAGCCACAGCAGTCAGACAGGAGAAAGAAATAAAAGGAATCCAAATTGGAAAGGAAGAAGTAAAACTGTCTCTGTTTGCAGATGACATGATATATACATAGAAAATCCTAAAGACACCACCAGAAAACTATGAGAGTGCATCAATGAATTCTATACACTAACAATAAACTATCAAAAAGAGAATTTAAGGAAACAACCCCATTTACCATCACATCAGAAAGAATAAAATACCTAGAAGTAAACCTACCTAAGGAGGTAAAAGACCTGTACTCAGAAAACTGTAAGACACTGATGAAGGAAATTGAAGACTACACAAACAGATGGAAATACATACTGTGTTCATGGACTGGAAAGATTAATATTGGTAAAAGGACTATACTACCCAAGGTAATCTACAGATTCAGTGCAATCTCTTTCAAAATACCAATGGCATTTTTCACAGAACTAGAACAAATAATTTTAAAGCTTGTATAGAAACACAAAAGACTGAATAGCCAAAACAATCTTGAGAAAGAAGAACAGAGCTGGAGGAATCACGTTCCCTGACTTCAGGCTATACTATCAAGCTATAGTAATTAAAATAGTATGGTATTGGCAGAAAAACAGACACGTAAATCAATGGAACCAATAAAGAGCCCAGAAATGAACCCACATTTATATGGGCAATTAATCTATGACAAGGAGGCAAGAATGTACAAGGAAAAAAAAACCCACTCTCTTCAATAAATGGTATTGGGAAAACTGGACAGCTACATCAAAAGAATCAAACTGGACTACTTTCTCACACTATATAAAAAAATAAACTCAAAATGAATTAAAGACTTAAATGTAAGACCTGAAACCATAAACTCCTGGAAGAAACATAGGCAGTATGCTGTTTGACATTGGTCTTAGAAATATTTTTTTTAGATATGTCTCAGGCAAGGACAACAGAGGAAAAATAAACAGAAGTGTCTACAACAAACTAAAAAAATTTGCACAGCAAAAGAAACTATCAACAAAATGAAAAGACTACTTCCTGAATGGGAGAACATATTTGCAAGTGAAAGAGGGAGGCAGAAGAGTCAGAGAAGGAGATGTGACAAGGGAAGAAGGAATCAGAGAGGCCACAAGCCAAGGAATGTGGGCAGCCGCTACACCTTGGAAAAGGCCAGGAAGCAGATTCTCCCCTGCAGCCTAAGGAAGACAAAGCTGATACCTTTTTTTTTAATTGAGATATATTTGACATATAACATTGTATTAGGTTCAGGTGTACAGTATGTTGATTTGGTATATGTATATATTGTGAAATAATCACCACACATAGTTACAAAATTAACATCCATCACCACATACAGTTACAAATTTTTTTTCTTGCAATGATACCTACACTGCTGCTTTGATTTTAGCCCCATGAAACCCATTTCAGACTCCTAACCTCCAGAACTTCAAGAGAATACAGTTGTGTTGTTTTAAGCCACTAAATTTTATGTAATTTGTTACAGCAGCCATAGGAAACTAATACATCATCTATAGTCTGGTGAATGTGTGTCCAGATTCATATATCTTATTGCCTATCTAATAGCTTCCTATGACTATCTCTTCGGCATCTCAAACCTAACATGTTACAAATTAAAACTTTAAACTCCCCAAAACTGGTCACTCCCCCAGCTCTTCTCATCTTGGTAAATGGCACTAATCACCCAATTACTAATGCCAGACATCTGGATGTCAATCTTGTTTCGTTCCTTTTCTCTATCATCTCCTCATACCATAACTAAGTTTCATCAATTTTACTTCCAAACTAAGTATCATCTCCATCTACTTCAATTGAATTTCACTACCACCATTTTTTACAAGTAATTTTATTTTATTCTCTTTTATACAAAATGTGTGCATATACTACAAAATACAAAAGGTATTATAAATAGGAATTAAGTGAAAAGTCCATCTCCTCCCAACCCTACCAGGCGCAATGAGTGATACCAGGCTTTTTTGGTATCCTTCCAGAGATTTTGCCACCATTCTTGACTCCCACCCAATTCATTCTCGACTCCCACTGAATCCATTCTCTGCACAGTAGCCAAAGTGATATTTAAAAAAGAAGCCGGCTGGTATTTCCTTGCACAAAACCACTTAATGTCTGTCCTTTGTGGCTGATGCGACCTTTTGGTGGCTCTAAGCTAGTTCCAAGGGAACTAACAGTTCATAAGTATTCTGCAAATTAGAGCTTCATCATTAACCAAAATACAAGTGCAAATGATTGGACTCAAAATTCACTTTATAGCAAGAACCTTCAATGAATTAGTAGACTGTTTAGTTTCACCTGTGGTGAATTGTTTAATAGGTGTAAAAAAATATTTTAATGTTTTGTATTAACAACTCAAGCTGACCAAGTAATTTGAAAAGGCCGTTTAAAGTCTTTATGAGGAGTCGCGTGAACCCGTTCCCGTTACTTTCTCTGCCACCTCTGTGCTCCTCTCTGCACGTCTCTGAGGCAGCCCGGCCTGGGGCTTCTCTGCAGGGAAGACCGAGGCTGAGCTCATTAAAAGCCTCAGCTGGTCTCTGCCTCGCCTTGGCCATCAGCATTTAACGGAGCCTTCTAACAGACAGGCTTCTGGAGTGGCACGGCTTCTTTCAGGAGAGGGCTCTGGGTGGACCGCCACACGACCGTATTGTTTTGGTCATGCGTATGAAATGACTGCGGGGATGAGAGGCTTAAGAAACTGCACCTCAGGCGCCAGACCAAGACAACTACCGGCGTGGAACTCTGGTTCCGAGCGTCCGTGCGGCGGGCGGAGACTGCGGGGCGGGACCACGGGTTTGGAGGCGCCACGATCACGAAAGGCCCAGCCCCGCCCCGCCCTCCCGCACAGCCAATCGCCGAATTCCTCCGGGCCACGTAAGACGTGTCCGCAGGCTAGCCGCGCGGGTGGGCGTGCGGAGCGCGCGAGGTGCACGAGGCGCACGGAGCCGGAGACGTGCGCGCGCCCCCGCCCGCGGGGCCCAGTGGCGGAAGCCGAGGGGGCGGGCTCGCGCCGTTGTGCTTTCCGGCGTGGCGCTCGGCTTTTTCCCGCGGGGCCAGGCCGTGGCGGCGGTGCGGGAGGAGCGGCGTACCGGTTTCTGGTGAGAGCCGCGCGCCTGCTGGGGACTCGGGAGGCGTGGAGGGGGGAAGGCGAGCTTGGGGAGCGCAGCTTTTTGGCCCCCGGGGCTTCCTTCGGCCCTCGCCCAGAGGCCTCAGCTCCTCGGCCGGCGGCTCCGCACGGCACCCGGCCCGGGCCTCGCTGTCTCTCGCGGGCCTGCACGCCAGAGCCCTTTAGTCTGGTGGCGGGTCCCGCTTTAGACGCAGGTTGCAGGCAGGTTGCGTGCAGACCCCGGGAAAATGACCGGGAAGTTGAAGCGCAGGGTGTTAGAGCGAAGCCCGGCTGTACTCTATCCCCACCGGCTGTCCTGAAAGATAGCGTCCCGTCGCGGGGGTGTGCAGGAGAGGGCGGAGAGCTGCGGGGCAGATAAGTGGCCCTCCGGCATCAGGGATCGGACTGAAAGATAATCTTGAGTGTCTTCACTGAACCCTATACTCGGAGTCTGAGCTTCCTTGGAAGTTTAATATGTGTTTATTTCCCTTCCTACCCCGCACCCCTAATCTTGAGCACACTTGTAAAATGGTGAGAGCACGAAAAAGTATTAGTTTGGAATACTGATGGAGAAGAGGGATTGGGTACAGCTATAGCATTTAGAGATAACTGTTTAACCCACTATAGAAGCTCTGGAAGAAGTCACACTGGAGTCTAGTTCAGGATAGGGTTCTGAATTTCAGACCACTTTTTATAGCCTCCTCCTTATTCCTGTGAGTCTCATCCCCTCTGCACTGAGGGAAAAGCGATGCCTGGCAGGCCTAGGCGTAGGGAAGATTCTCCCTTATGGGTGTTTATGAAATCAACAGACACAGGCAAACACTGGACGTGGGCACTACCTGAATGCAGATTTGGTGTTTGGTTCTGGCAATTATCTGTGATTTGGGGCAAGTAAATTGATTTTTGCTGTACCTCAGTGTGCCCATCTGTCAAATGAGACTAATGAGGTGGGGCTGTGAGGATGAATTGTGTTGATGCTTGTAAAGCTCACCTGTGCTTGGCAGATATTGACTGTGATGGTTTCCTCTGCCCCGAGACTGTTTGAGCCAAGTGTTCATCTTTTTTCCATTGTTGGGTGGGACAACAGTCTTTATTTTTCTGGAAAAGGTCACTTTTTGTCTGTTTATAATGGTCAGTCTTGAGAGAATGCAGGTTTCTCAGAGATTACCAGTGAGTTCAAGGTGAAGGCATATTTTCTGGCATCTATGTTTCGGTGGCACTTGTTACTATTACAGAATTGAATGAAATGGATGCAAATATCCAATCCGACCTGCTTTCTGAGCTTTAGGCTTTAAGGACTGTGGACAGTGCATCCTCAGTGTCTGTGTAAAAGAGGATTCCCTGTTTTAGGTATGGTGTTTCAAATGTGCTGAAAGGAGAGAATATCACATCTTCTACCAGTCATCAAGATTTAACGTGTATTAATGTGTTACCATGTTTGTTTCAGACCTCTACTTACAATTAAAAATAAATTTTTACATGGACAATGAAAACCCTTTAAGCCCCCGTTTCCTTTCCCTTCTCTTCTTCAGAAGTAACTACTTTCCTGAGTTGGTGTGTAATTTTACTATAGCTTAATAAACAACGTACAGTAATGTTTTACATATTTTTAAGTTTTATTTTTTATTGAAGTGTAGTTGATTTTAAATGTTAGTTTCAAGTGTACAGCAGAGTGATTCAGTTATACATATACGTGCATATATGTACTCACAAATGTTTTTAGGTTCTCCATTTTAAGTTTTATATACATTTTTTAAATGGTGCCCTATTGTATTTAACTTTTTAGAATTTTCTGTTTTCCTCTGACATTATGTGTTTGAGATTTATCAATATTGACATGTGTAGACACAGTCCATTTGTTTTCATTGCTGTCTAGGATTCCACTCTAAAGAAACTAGTTTTATCTTGTTTTGCATTGCACTTTATGCAACATAAATCCTCCTACTATAGTTTAAGTCCATTTTGGCACATTTATTCATCCTATACTTGTCATGAAGACTCTGATCACAGTTCTCAGTATAAAAATGGATCTTTGGGCTTGATATTCAGAACAAAAAATAATGCATATGGGGCAGAGAAAGAAAATGTATTAATTTTCTTCCTCGTGCTTCTGTTTGGGCAAGTGAAGTTAAGATCTATTCTGTGGCCTGATGTCATGACTAGACTATAAGTTCCTAAGAATCAGAGGTGAGGTCTTTCTCAGCTCCACATCTCTCAGTGTACTTTACAGTCCTCTGCGCAGAGACGGTTTTCAATAACTCTTTGTGACATTGGTCAATTTTACTTTCAGGGCTCTTATAGCCCTATATATATTTGAAAAGTTGATGGCCAGTAATTTTCAAAATTGCACTTTTAGGTTTGATATTTCTAATCAGACTTTAAACTTTCCCATTTTATCACTAATTCAGAAACTTAATTAGGAACAGTTTAAAAAGCAAGGTAAGCAATAAGTTTGTAGAATATAATACTAATTGCATGATACACACTGTGTATTTATAAAATACGTATGTATTTATATACGTAAAATATATGTGTATTTATTTATAAATGCATAGCAGAAGGACAGATAAGAGATAAGAAACTAGTAACTCTAAGCATCCAGGAAGAACTACATATCTGGGAACACAGATGAGAAGACTGTTTGCTATATAGCCTCTTGTGACTTTTCAGTTTTAAATCATGTGAATGTACTACCTAATCAAAAAAATAAGTCAATTAAAATTATTTTTGAAAAAGAATTCCCCCCTTAAAAAGGCATTTTACCATTATTTCCTTTTTCAGATTTAACTTTTTTTTTCCTTAAAGTTTTGGCCCTAGTAATGTGTTTTTCATAGTTTATATAGCTACCTTACTTTCAGTTTTAGTAGAATAACCTTTGAGTTACCTGGTAAATACTAAGCATTTTAGAATTGCCAGATGAAAAGTTTGCTGTTCTTTTAAAATAAATACACATTTACCAATCATGAATGATTTGCTTTGCCTCACTCAGCAAATTAAATATCACTAACAATTTATTCAGCCCAAATTTAATGATGCATGGAAGAACGTTTATGTACAGGGACACTTAAAACAGCCATTTTTGGAAAAATATTTTTGTCCCTTTGATGATTAGGTAGTGCTTAGATCTTACAAATACAACTCTCTTGACAGAATGCTCACTTCATTATCTTCTTAATGCCTTCTGCTGGGTGGAAGTAGCTTTTACTGGAGATTATTAATTGATATGAATGGGCTTAATGATGGGCAGTTTGTGTGATTACAGTTCTAGCCTAAGAGAGATGAGGCATCAACAGCAGAGGTGGGATTTCCACTGTCCAGAGTCTACTCTGATTTAAAAGGCAGCTCCCTTTTTATTGACATCCTTCTCAAGCTTTTCTGGATTCCTGATTGCAAATTCTGAATATTGATACACTTCCTGAGACATATGCATTGAGGTCAGTCCATGAAGTAATTTACATCAATATAAGCAAGTTTAAAAAGCTCCCTGAAACATAGCTCTTATCCCTTGCCCCTGGTTTTTACTTTTTGACTGAAGGGTATGGAATTCTGGGGGGATGGGTGGGCAGAGGAGTTGAGCAATAGTTTGTGTGTGGTGGGCAGGGCCATAGTGCTCCAAGGGAGGCTGCCTCTAAGAGAGGTGGGGTGACGAGGAACTGAGGTTTATGTGAAAGCTTTCCAGAAGATGGGGCCCTTAGACTGAGTTTTAAAGGCTGAGGAAGAGTCCAGGCAAGAGGGAAGGGAAGTTTTAGGTGGAGGTACTTGCGTCTAGAAAGGCACGGAGACGTGGAGACCCACCAGTTGAACTACACGCACTTGGGTGTGGCTTTGGCACAGAGTAAGGGTGATTGTAAGTAAGGGAGAAATGGCTGGAAGGATGGACTAGGTCCAGATCAGCAATTTGGAATTTGTCCATAGGTGGTATATCCTGTCTAGCAATGTAATCAGATTTATGAACTTTGGCAAGATCACGCTGAAAGTTTGTGGGAGGCAGGGCAAGACTAGAGACAGGCAAACCACTTTGACAGGTGTGAGAATAGTTCAGACCTAAGATGAAGGATTGGGCTAGGGGATGTCCTGGTGGGTGGGGATGGAGAAGAGATAGATTTGAAAGATATTCTTTCAGGAGTTTGAATTGACGGGGCTTTGGAGGTACAGGGCGAGGAACTGAGACAACAAGGATATAAAGGTGTTTGGATAAACGAAGTTCATGACCGAGTCAGAAAACATGGAAGGAGGAACAGGTTTGTAAAAAAATGAGTTCGGTTTGGAACAGTGACTTTAAGGTGCCTGTGGGATAGGAGACAGCTGGTAGGCATTTGGAGTTGTCAAGTTTGTAGGCACTGGCTATGGTGCTAAGGAGGTATTTTTGTTTTATCTTATTCATCTTTCTCTTCCTCAGCACAAATCATAGTGCTTTGTATATAGTGTATAATGTGAGGGTGAACAGCTCTCATTCCTTTTAAGGTGTGGTCTTAAATCTTGAGGAAGGAATTTCCTTTCTCAAGACTTGTTTCTCTTTCTGTAAATGAGGGAGTTGAACTAGATCAGTAGTTTTCAGCTAAAGTTTTGCTCTTGCCTGGTATATTGGGATCAGTTGTGAGGAATGGCAAGTAATTCTTAATTAATAGTAAACAGCTGATGTTTGCTGACCTTTTAAATGAGGGTTGATTTATGTTATTAACTGCATTCCAGTATGTTTTCTTAAGTGTAAGAGAAAGGGGTGGAGTTATAGTTGGTCTGCTGGAATTTCATAACTTGATATACCAGTAGGTGTGTCACACAGACGTTGGGGTGGGACTAAAGGTTAAGAATCACTATACTAAACGGTGATTAAGAACTTAACAACTGCAAAATTTTATATCTAGGACCTATCGTTCAGATTATAAATAATTTTTATTTTTGCAACTCCAGGAACTCTATTTTAAGAACCTCACAAAAAAGAAAAAGCAAATCATGGAGAAGAAAGAGAATAACCAAAAGCTTCGGGTTTGTGTTGCTACTTGCAACCGTGCTGATTATTCTAAACTTGCCCCGATCATGTTTGGCATTAAAATGGAACCTGAGTTCTTTGAACTTGATGTGGTGGTACTTGGCTCTCACCTGATAGATGACTATGGGTAAGATGAAAGTATTTTCTTATGATATTCTTCATTGGAACATGGTGTACTGGAGAGAACTTGGATCTTGGAGCTGTGTGGACCCAGCTTCAAATCCCAGTTCTGTCACTTAATTTTCATGTGGCCTTGGAGAAGTTGCCTAGCATCTCTGAGCCTCAGGTTCCCCAGTTATAAAATGGATTGAAAATTTGTGTTGTAGATTATTGTGAAGAATGGACATAGTGATATAAAGTTTATGTCTATATAGTGATGCTGCTTAATATATGCTTGATAAATTATAGCTATCTTTATTCTTACTATTATTTGCTATTACATTCAGAAATGCCATTTATAAATACATATTGTGTGACTATAATATGATTCTAGGTAATCTGTTTTGTGAGTTGTAATGGTAATTCTACATTAAAACTGCATATAAGGGAGTAGATATGGAACAAGATTTTAAAAATCTAATTGATCTACAAGATAAAGTAGAAATTATATTACCACTACCGTTGACACTTATTTTGGTGACTTTAGGTTTGTTATCGATCACAGTCTAAATATGAAAAATGAAAGTTGGGAAATCTTTGAAGAGGCAGAATGTATAAACGAAAGATGAACATTCATTTTGCTGTGTGCAATAAAGTGGCATTTAGTGCACCCTTGTGGCATGAAAACATTAATGCAGCCTCCAAAGATGATCAAAAATATAGTGTTAAATATGAAAGAAGCTTGTGTTAAAATAAAATTGTCTTTTTTAGGCTTTTTTTTTTTTTTAACTAAGATAGTAACAGTGGCAAAAACAAACAAAAACTTGCCTCCAAAAGCCGATTTAGCAATTTGCTCTAAGAAAATACTTAAAAGAGAAGAACTTATGGATTGCCCAAAAGGTCATAGATTTTCAAAATGTGAATGAATGCTGGCTAACAAAACCCACTTGGGTTTTCCTACATTATTGGACAAAGATAGGACAAAGTTGAAGAGAAAGTTGAGCTAGATCCCGAGATGAAAGGCTAAGTGGGTGCTTTCACTCCTATGAGAAGAGGTTGAGACAGGCTCTCAAGGAGATAGCGGTAGGTTTCTTATCTGCCTACCGCAGTAATTACGGGGGAGAGGTAGTATTTGTCAGGTGAGACTGTTAAATAGGAAATTTGACTAGTACTTAACGGAAATGGAAGTTTATAGTGCATTCTAGCATAGGAAATTGGTTGCTTCTGGGGAAAGAAACTGGATGATGGGGAAACAAGTGAGAAGTAGCCTTTTCACCATACAGCCTTTTGTGTCTTGAATTTTAAACCACATAAATGTATTTATTTTAAGAAGATATTAAACCAACAGAAAAAATAAGCTACTTTTTTACTTCAGTTACTTGGGTTTTTTTTTTTTAATTTTTATACTCTTATAAATTGGGCAAAAAAGGACATCAAATAAATAACATAGACTACTTAAAAATTCATTTGGTCATTTAGTTATTCAACACACTTTTTAAAAGAGACTAAGAATGTTTCTAAACATTCTCCAGCGCACATGTCAGCTCCCACAACAAAGTTCTTTCTGGCCTAAAATGCCAAGGTGCCGACATTGAGAGACCCTGCTCTGTGGTATTCCTCTGACAAACACGTGGGAAAAATGATTAGAACAGTGCTGTATTTTGGACTGGACAGTTGTGTTACTAGCTAAGCGACTTGCTCCCCTATTAACAGTAATCTCAAATAGATGGGGTTCAAATTCACACTTAGCTCACTGCACATCACTTCATGACTACATAACTCGGCACTTCAGGAGCGCTTGAGAATTTTAAAGTCATGCATGCCAAAAATCTGCTGTCCTGTCTGTGTGTGTGTGTGTGTAACCTCCTTTTGCTCTCTCTCACACACACACACACAATATTTAACACAGAGTGCACCGCACTGTATACTCAACTGGTGCTCATTACATTGTGAAGACTGGTTCCCATACCAACCAGTTGCTCAGATAGAGAGGGTTAAAATGACTGTCTTGGAGTCAGAGGGGTTAATATCCTAATGTCTAAAGGAAGCTCTGGATAAGAAGTTAAAATAAATTCAGTCTTAGAATAAGACTGTCAAACATGCTGATTAATAATGGAGGTGACAGTCTTGCTGGAAGAGATTAATTTTCAAGTCTAGTTGACTAACAAAATAAGTATCTCAGCATAATTGTGCATAACTTTTGTATCTCAAGACATCAGATGGTTGATACTCTTTATACAACTGTCTGAGTGGTAGAGGGGTTATCACCAATGTGAAAGCTGAGGAGAAAACTTAAACCCCTGAAGGATCAGATTCCCTCTGCTGATGGGAAGGTGAAGTTTGAGAACTGCTGGTGATGTTTCTTTACACTTTTAATATGTGGCAGCACAAAGAAAAGAGGTAATCAGAAAACAAAAACTGGTAGGTCATTCAGTTGATTTTCATCAAAGAAAGATGCTTCCAAATTAGAGACAAGGTTATTTGAAGGGGGAATGGTACTGTCAGTAAAGATTAATGAGAAAGTTGGTTGTGGTGGTATGGGTACTGTGGGGACCCTACTGCTGTGAAGAGGTTCAGTTTGAGGACTTTAGACTTGATCCAGTGCATTTGTTTTATTTCATTTAGAGAGTATATTGATGACCTAGTTTTGTTACAGTCCCATAGTTTTTGAAAATGTTCAAGTTTGGCAGCAGTTCAAACCAAATACTTAAAACTTGTTTGTTTAATACAGAATTTAGAAGTAAAGTCAGTATTTTGGTTTAACTCAGGCTTCAGCAAATTCTTCAAGTATATTTGGTGTTATGGGACATAATGTTTTATATTTTGAGATACTATTTCAAGGGGATTCTGATTCTGGTTCCTGAAAGATGCACATGGTCAGGTATGAACATTATGTAGGTGGGACAGTCTCAGAATTAAAGCGATGGTGCATGAGCTGTTCATCACAGATAGAGCTCCAGAAATCCAGGTCCTTCAGCTAACCTGTCATTGCTCAGAACCAAAATGCATATTTAATCACATTCTGCCCTCCATTAAAAGAAAAAGTATGGCTTTGAATTCAGGGAGTGAAATTATTTTGTGGCCTTGGGATACAAAACTAATCAGTTAACATAAAACACGAAGCAGTCCAAAATTCAAGCTCAGCTAAGTTAATTCCTGATAGAATTTATATCCTGAAAATAGTATTTTGGCCTTCTTGAAATGTTATTACTGTGAAGGGACTTTTGTTGTTGTTGTTTTTTAAATTTTTATTGAAGTATAGTCGGTTTACAATGTTGTGTTCAATTTCTGGTATATAGCATAATGATTCAGTTATACATAAATATATATATATTCCTTTTCATATTCTTTTCATTATAGGCTATTACAAGATATTGAATATAATTCCCTGTGTACAGTAGGCCGTTGTTTATCTATTTTATATATAGAAAAATATGGACCACTTCACGAATTTGTGTCATCCTTGCACAGGGGCCATGCTAATCTTCTCTGCATCATTCTAGTTTATGTGCTGCCAAAGCTGAGCATGACTTTTCTTTCTAATTAAAGTTATGTAACTCAGCTTGGCTACATGTGCAAAGAATCTCTGCAAATTCAGCACATATTTATTAAGCATCTGGAATATATCAAGTGGCAAATAAGAGAGAAAGTCCCTGCTTTCATAGAACTCAGACGCTGGTGGGGGAGACAAATGATAAGCAGATAAGTAATAAAAATAAAAGATAATTTTAAAAGGAAATAAAATAATAAAGGAAAACTTTTAGTTAGAAGTAAATTTATGGTCTTATTTACTTTCTATATGAGGGGGGAAAATAAGGAGTAACTGAACTAAATATTCAACTCAAGAAGTTATAAAATACTTTTTAAGGAAAAGAAGCCCAGGCTTTAGTAATGACAGAGCAGCTTGTATCTGACTAACTCTCCTGCAGCTAACCCTTATAAATTCTGGACACAATATTTTAAAAAGTTAAAGGCACTGGAGAGTGACCAATAGCAAAAACTGGAGGGGATTTGATCCTCGAGAAAAAGAGGTGAGATCTGTGTTTAAATGGCTTTTCCTGGCAGTGTTCCCCAGTCCGCACGGTGTCAGTTGGCTAGAACTGAAGCAGAAAGCCACGGTTGTTTAGGGTGAAGTGGAACTTGGGCTGTACAGTATCTGGAAATTGAGGGGAGAAATTGTGAAGGAGCCCAGAGAAGCCCCAGAGCACCCCAGAATCTGGATATAAACTCTTCTCAAATTCTTGTTTGACCACTGAGCTGCACAGGCATGGGGGGCGGTGGGGGGTACTCCAGGAAGCCTAGGAGAAAATAACAGCTGGAGGCTGGTGAAGCTGAGAAGGTTAACTGCTGACCACCTCAGGGTGGAGTTTGGAGCATGAGTCCTACCACGTTAGAGGGGCTTAGTCACATGTTCTCCGGCTTTTTGTTGAAACCCGAATGGCCGTACCTTAGGAGTAAAACCTACATTCCACTTGCTCTTTAAGAGCAAAGCTGAAACAGATTCACCCTAATAAAATGTTAACCTGAGCTTCCATAAAGTGCTCAGACAGTTAATTGCCTGCTTGATCAAAACTCAGAGGACTTAAGATAACAGAATCCAGGGTCTCTATAGTGTTTTATCCACAGTGGTCAGTATATAATCACAAGTTACTAGATATGTGAAGAAACAGGAAAATTTGACCCAATATCAAGAGAAAAAGTAGTCAAGGTCACAGACTCAGAGGTGGCTCAGATGTTGGAATTAGCAGACAGGGACCATCTCCATGAGCGGCTATCTCAACAGAGAAGTGGAAACTGAAAAAGAACCAGATGAGTCTAGAACTTATAAGTACCGTATATGCAATAAATTCACTTGATGTGGATGCTGCAGAGAAGAGAGGGTCCGTGAACTTGAAGACAGATCAATAGGAGTTATCCAGGTGAAGAACAGAATGAAAAAAATTAATAAAATTAAGAACAGAGCCAGGGTGGCTCTGGGACAATATTAGAAGCAATCTAATATACATGTAATTTGTGTCTCAGAAGGAGAGGAGGGGAAAAATGAGGCTGAAGAATCTTAGAAGTAATGGACAGAAGTTTCCAAATTTGGTTAAAAAAGAATCAGTGTACAGATCCAGAAAGGTCAACAACCCCCAATAAATAGTTAAATACGAAGAAAACTACATATAGACATAGCATAGTCAGATTGCTGAAAACAAGAGAAAATCTTGAAAGCAACAAGATAAAAATGACATTTCTTACAGGGGAACAATGATGAATGATACTTAACTCACTATCTGAGACAGCAGAGGCCGGAAGACAGTGGAACACCTTTAATGTGCTTAAAGCTAGGGAGAAAAAACCTTGTTAACCTAGAATTTTTTTATCCAATGAAAAATCCTTTAAAAATAAAGTTGAAGTAAGGATATTTTCGGAGAAAAGCTAAGCAAATTACTACCAGCAGATATGCACTACAAAAAATGCTAAGGCAAATTCCTTAAACTGAAGAGACATGATACCTTAAATCTACAGGAAGGAGTGACTAGAAATGGTAAAATATATGGGTGAGTAAAAGGAAGACTGCCTTTTTAAAAAAGACTTTATTTTTTAGGTCTAACAGCAAAATTGAGCAGAAGATACAGAAGCTTCCCATAGACCTTGCTGCCCCTATACATGCTTCGCATCCCCCATTATCAGCACCCCCTACCGCACCTCAGTGGTACACTTGGTACAGTTGATGAACCTACACTGACACATCATTACCACCCAAGGTCCATACTTCACATTAGGGTTCAGCTTGGTAGTATAAGTCTTCTGGGTCTGGACAAATGTATAGTGACATGTATCCACCATTATATCATGCAGAGTCATTCACTGCCCCCAAAATCTTCTCCACTACCTTTCATCCCTTCCTCCTCCCACCCCACAGTCCCCTGGCAACTACTGATCTTTTCACCATTTCTGTAGATTTTTGCCTTTTCCAGAATGTCATATAGTTGGAATCATACCGTATGTAGCCTTTTCGAGTTTGCTGCTTTCACTTAGTAATGTGTATTTAAGTTTCCTGCATGTTTTTTCATAGCTTGATAGCACTTCTTTTTCGGGCTGAATAATATTCCACTGTATAGATGCATGATAGTTTACTTATCCATTATCCTTAACTGAAGGATATTTTGGCTGCTTCAAATTTCAGCAGTTGTGAATAAAGCTGCTGTAAATATCCATTTTGTATATTTTTGTGTGACATAAGTTTTTAGCTCATTTGGATAAGTCAAGGGACATGATTGCTGGATTGTATGGTAAGAGCATGTTTAATTTTGCAAGAAACTGCCAAACTGTCTTCCAAAGTGGCTGTATCATTCTGTATTCCCCCAGCAGTGAATGAGAGTTCCTGTTGCTCCACATCCTCACCAGCATTTAGTGTTGTCAGTGTTCTTGGCTTTTGGCCATTTTAGTTGGTGTGTAGTGGTATCTCACTTTAATTTGCATTCGTTGATGACATATGATGTGAAGCATCTTTTCATATGCTTATTTGCCATCCTTATATCATCTTTGGTGGGATGTACGTTAAGGTCTCTAGTCCATTTTTTAATTGGGTTGTTTACTGAGTTTTAAGCTCATGGGTCAAACAAGAAAACCTAAGGGAAATTAGAAAATAGTTTGAACTGAATAATAAATATTACAATATATTAAAACTTGTGGGTGTAGATAAAGCAGTGGTTATAGGGAAATTTATAGGTTCAAATACATTAAAAAAGGAAAAAGATCCATTTCCACTTAAATAAACAGGAAAAAGAGAAAATTAACCCAAAGTAAGTAGAAGGTAGAAACCAGAGTGGAAATCAGTGAAATATAAAAGCAGATTAAACAACAGAGAAAATTAAGAGCCCAAAGTTATTTCTTTGAAATTATTAATAAAATTGACAAAATCCTACAAAGCACAAGAAAAGGAACAGAAATTACCAATTCAAGATGGCAAGGAGGATACAACTACAGATCTTACAGCCATTAAAAGAATAAAAGGGGGATATTAGGCCAATAAACTTGACAGTCAATTTAGATGAACAAACGCCTTGAACAATGCGTACCAAAACTGACAAAAAATAGAAAATCTCAATAGCACTGTATCTGTTAAAGAAATTGGATTCATTATCAAACACTTCCTATAAAAATAATTTCCTACAAAGATGGCCTCACTTTTGAATTCTATCAAACATTTAAGGAAGAAGTAACACCAATCTTACACCAACTCTTTTCAGAAAATAGAGGAGCCGGGGGACTTCCCATATTATAAAGTCAGCATAATCCTGATACCAAAACCTGACAAAGACATTATAGGAAAAGAAAATTCAAATCAGTATCCCTCATGAATATAGACATAAAAAATTTAAACAAAAAAAATTTAGCAAGTCATAGCCAGCAATATAAATAAAAGAAATAATACGTCATGACCAAGTGGGTTTATCTCAGGAATTCAAGGTTGATTTTATGTTTGAAAATCAGTGTGATTCACAGAGTAACAGAATAAAAGAGAAAACCAATACAACCATTTCAACAGATGTTTAAAAAAGCATTTGACAAGATTCAACAGCTAGTTATGGTGAGAACTTTTAGCAAACTTGGAATAGAAAGGAAATTCTTCAGTCTGATAAAGGCCAGCTGTGAAAAACCTGTAGCTAATATAAAATCTACGCTTTCCTCCGAAGATTGGGAACAAGGTAAGGATACGCACTTTCATCACTTCTGCATGTACTGGATGTAACAGCCAGCACACTGAAGCAAGAAACATAAATAAAGGCACAAAGGTTGTCTTTATTTACAGACAATATCATAGCCTTTGTAGGAAAACCCAAAGAAATCTATAAAATGACTGCTAGGGCAGTATAGGTGCCCTACGTAAAGGATGCTTCATGATCTGAGAAAGTTTAGTGTTAAGTGGATTAAGTAGATTACAGAATTATACTGTGCTGTGTTCTCAACCATGTTAAATTACTATGCATAAAATGGCTAGAAAGAAAAATCAAAATGGTAATACTGGTATTGCTGAGTGGTAGGTTTATGCATGATAATCTTCTGTATTTTCCAATTTTAACAAAATATTATATATTCAGAAAAAAGTCATGTATCTTTTAAAATTTAGTCAGACAGGAGACTTTAAGGCATTGAAAATTTCTGCTGTTATTGAAGCATGAAACAGACCCGAGACTGCATTTCACAGCCAATTTAATGCTATAAAACCTACATTTTCACCCCAGTCAGAATTATGCTGCATTAATGGTGCCATACAAAGAGAATTCAGGAGATAATTTCCATCATTCAGAAATTTATATTGTAGTGATCTGTCAGGGATCCTGGTTTTGTAGTATTTTTTGTATGAGCTTTACTTTTTTTTCCTATTAAGCAGCATATTCCTTTTTACAAGTTTATATATATATTTTAAAAAGCAAAAGTCATGACTACTGTAAAATTTGGTCTCTTTTTTCCTAATAAAAACATCTTTCTCCGCTGTTTCTCCCTCCAGGGAGGCACAGTGAGACCTTCCAGGTGCGTGATGTGTTGATCTGGGTGGTGGCAACAGGGGCATTTGTGTAGAAAAATTAAGCCATCTGTATACTTATGGTCTGTGCTTTTAATTTTTGTAAGTTATACTTAAGTTTACTTATTTTAGCAAGGTAATTTTGTAACGTATTTCTTCCTTCCAGGCTAATTTTAGGTTCTTTTCTCCTGTGTTTTTATAGCCCTGTACTTAAGAACATGCTCTAACATTTTCATTTCTCTCCTGCTCCAGAAACACATATCGCATGATTGAACAAGATGACTTTGACATTAACACCCGGCTACACACGATTGTTAGAGGGGAAGATGAGGCAGCCATGGTGGAGTCAGTAGGCCTCGCCCTTGTGAAGCTACCAGATGTCCTTAATCGCCTAAAGCCTGATATCATGATAGTTCACGGAGACAGATTTGATGCCCTGGCTCTGGCTACCTCTGCTGCCTTGATGAACATTCGAATCCTTCACATCGAAGGTGGGGAAGTCAGTGGAACCATTGATGACTCTATCAGACACGCCATAACGAAACTGGCTCATTATCATGTGTGCTGCACCCGAAGTGCAGAGCAACACCTGATATCCATGTGTGAGGACCACGATCGTATCCTTTTGGCAGGCTGCCCCTCCTATGACAAACTTCTCTCCGCCAAGAACAAAGACTACATGAGCATCATTCGGATGTGGTTAGGTGTGTATCAGACTTCATTCGGTCTACTGGTTGCTTTTGTCAGAAAGTTTGGATGTGTTTCAGTCCTTTTTTAGAAACTGTGTGGATAGAATATTCCATTAGCAGTCAGAAGGCTAAGGCTTTTAGTTCATAGATCTTGCCCAATGGTTTGACTTCATCTCTCTGAGACTCACCTTTTCTGTAAAATAGGTTTAATGATTGAATTTTTTAAATCTATACTATATTTATACAATGGAATGCTTTTAATCTATTAAAGATAATGTTATGGGTGAGTATTTAGTTACAGGGACAGATCCTGACATACCAAAAAGGAAAAAAAAAAAAAGCAAGCTATAAAAGTATACATATAATATGATGCTATTTTTATAAAAACAATAACATAATGGAAAGGTTGGTAAGTATGTACACTAAGTCATTTACAATATTTACTTCTGGTTAGTTGAATTATGAGTGTTTTTATTTTTGTTTTCCTTTATTTTTTAGTACAATGGAAAAATCGTTATTTTTAATTTTAATGCCTTTCTTATAGGCTTGTTAGAATACTCAGATAAGATCATGAATGTTGAAAGCAGTGAGCCATAAATACTTATTAATATAAGGGATTATGATTATTATGAAAAAGTAAAAGTCATAGTGGTACCATTAGAGTTTGTTACCTCTAATTAAGCGTTAAGGTCTGAAATCTTCAATGATCACTGATCTAGATTCCTGGAAATGACCTTTTGCTAATCAGAGGCAAAGAAAATAGGTTTACAAACAGGATGTCAGTTGATTACTTTATAGTGAGTACTATCAAGAGGACAAATCAGGACTAATCATCTGTTTAGGTATTTAGGACTCTCCTTTGTGAAGAGGTCGATCTGTTGAATAATGAAGTTAATGAATAGTAAATTGATTTAGTGACCATGTAATCAAAGTGACTGTATATATTTTAAATCCGGAACACATTAGACAGGAAAGAAATTGGGCTTTTCTATTGTGTAAGTTAATTCGTTCTATATATTTCGTATCCTCGGGCACATTCGTAACTGTCAGGGAACTTGTCAAGACAGTGCTGGTGGAACAGTCTTCTGCCTCTGCAGTCTCCCCTTCTTTTGTGCTTCTAAGTAAACAGCCCTGCATTCTGTTCTGATTATACTCTTAGCTCTGTATGTCTTCTGAGAAACTTTGTATTTCTGAAAAACTTGCAATGAATAGAAAATAACCCTTATAAAGCAGAATGCAGCAAAGCTGTACTTGTAGGGCTTAAGGTTCTAGCTGGAATCATTTAAGCAGTTTCTTTGTGAAAAGAATAATGACAGAATAGCAAAAACTCAAAAAAATTTTTTAAACCAGTGGATGGGAAAAAAAAAGACATTGAGCCAAAGTCTAGCTGTACCTTTTGTGCAGAGCCCTGCCTGCAATTTCTGATGTTATGCCTCTGCTTAAAGGGAAAATCGCATTGGGTAAGCCACTAAGAACATTCAGCTTTATCCAGAACATTAATAAATAACAATCCTAATAAAAATATTGGCAAAGTTCAAAGGACATGTTATATTCCTAATCATGAGAGAAATACTTTACGACACAGAACCAGATGATGGTAGGGTAATGAAAAGGGCTGTGTGGAAGGGCTGAAGCTGCTGACTTGTGGAGACAAAGGCAGACAATGTCAGAAGTTGTACATTGAGGAACAGGTGCAGGCTTTGCACGCAATGTTTTGTTGCCAGGGATGGGTGACTCTAGCTTCATCACCCTGTTTTCTTTTTCACTGTCCTTTAAAAAAAAAAAAGATGCCCAGTTTTTGCTCTTTTGCTGTCCTTTTTAAGTGAAGAAACTGCTTAAATGGCTCCACATAGAGCTGTAAGTTACAAAGTGCAGTCCTGCTGCATCCTGCATTATAGGGTTATTTTCTATGTACTACAAACGGTTCTTAATCACAATTGAAGTAGGGGATAAATGACATGTGGAAAGCTGTCATGGGGCACACTGCTGGAGTTTTTCTTCCTCTTCTTCCACTTGCCCCTTAGCAGTAATATGACTGTATTGTATAGAATAATCCTCTACATGGAACCACAGAGGCTCCATAAATCCTCATTCAAAGAACTGCCACCAAAAAGGAAAGGCACACAGATCAGAGACTTGCCCTGTAAGTGTTCTCAAGACAGAGCACATGGGCACGCTGAACCTGGAGAGAGAGCTGGGGTGAGGGGCCTGGTGACAAGTACTGCATTTCTCTGCAGCTTGTTGTGTGCATTTGCCTTAGGGGCAGTTTTATAATCAGCCACAGGGAGTCATGTATGAATAAATCAGCTGCTACATTAAAGACTGATATTATTCCTCTATTTACCAGGCACAGATGAGATAATTCACGTTGTAGAAATACACATTAGAGAAGGACCAACTTGTGCCTGTGGCTGGGTTGCAGCACATACATAATATTTTCATGTCCTTTGCAGCAGACACCTCTTTTATTGCTGTTCTTCTCCCCAAGTTTTTAATTCTCTCTGAGATAGTTTCTTTCTAATGGCCCCAATCTGTATCTAGTAGATTACCTGAGTTTGTGATGATCACATCTTTCTAGACTTCTGTTTCTGATAGATTCTTTTAAGCTTTTGAGTCTTTTTTCCCTACTTTGTACAAAAATTTAATAATTATATGCCCACCCCACCCCCATTTAGAACATGATATGGAACCAATAATTTTTTAAAATAAAAATTTGGAGGCTGTAGTCTTTTATATCTAATACTTCTGAAGATTCTTAGTAAAAACTTACCATTAAATCATAAAAGATAACTGCTGCTAGTTGAATTTGGATCAATGATAAACTTACTGTTTATGATAAAGTTGATCATTAATATTAATACCACAAAGAAATGTATTCTTTCATTAAAAATAAGCGAGTAGAGCTCATTTTCAGTTTTATGGGATAATCTAGGCCCTGTTTCAAAGTGTTTTTGTGTTATTTGGCATAGCAGTATCCATCCAAATCTTTTACACTTACACATTTTTGCTGTGGAACTGTCCTTTGGATCCCCAGCCTGGGGATGAGTGAAGCCTTTCTAGTCCTGTGAACAGAGTAAGAAACACTGGCCGTTTGTTGAATCTGGTGGGTAACGGTATGGGGAAGCTTCTGTGCATTATATGAAATGTATTTAATGCTCATTCAATCTCTAAATGCCCTGATTTGCAACATATTATTACTCATTAACATTTCTGATAATTCATTAGAAACACTAGTTAAAAATTGGAAAGATTCACATTTTTCTAATGCTTTGAAATATTTTGGATTTTAAAACAATGAAGTCTAGTGCCTGCTATTTAAAGTTACATATTTTGTCTGTGATAGCAAAAACCTTTGTAAAGTATTAAGTTTGCTGAAAAATCCTTGGATTTGTTGCTGTAAGTTCTTATCATTTGATCCTAATTTGGATGCCCTGCCTAGAATGTGACCAAATTTTTTTTCCTTATAATTTTTAAAAGCAGAGACTTTGGGGTCTTGCTTTTTAGAATTTGCATCTTCCTCTTTTAAGATTCTTAACTAACGAAGCACTGTGGTTTGATTTTCTTTTCACAGGTGATGATGTAAAATCTAAAGATTACATTGTTGCACTACAGCACCCTGTGACCACTGACATTAAGCATTCCATTAAAATGTTTGAATTAACATTGGATGCACTTATCTCATTTAACAAGCGGACCCTAGTTCTGTTTCCAAATATTGATGCAGGTAATTGAACTTGGAAAGTAAAGTATACCACCTGCTTCCCAGTTTCATGTTCCTATTTTGTCTTCTTTTGACTGCCCTTCCTTTCTTCCTCGTCTTATCACTGAAGGCCATTCTATTCCAAAATACAATGAAGTTCAATTTTCAAAGGATCACCAGTTTTGCAGTAGATTGAAGAGTTCATGATATTATTGTCAAGTCTAGTAGAAACCTAGTAGGAAAGAAAGAAATATTTTAAAAAATCTCTTATCTCCATGCTAGTTTCATGTTTAGTCTCCTCCCTCCCAATTTCCATCCACGAGAAAATGCAGTGGCCAAGAGATACAAACCATAGAAGTTGAAAGAGTGTCTCTAGGAAAGTAATGATCCCACTGACCACAGTAAAATAGCCATTATTGTTACTTCTTGTTGTCTTATATATGTTAGCTATGCCTTAACTTAATCTTGAGCTTCAGCAGTTTAGATCTGGTTCCCAACCAGTTGATCTTTAACCGTAACCTGACTGATCACCTTACTAGTAGGTGGAACTGTAATCTTTGGGGCTGGTGAGACCTTAGGCAGGTTAATGGGGGGGATACGAGATACAAATGAGAGATGCTGGAGCAGGGCCTGCCACTGAGGGGTTTTCAAATACTTGTTGTTATTAGCTGACTCCACTCATTGCTGAGCTCTGAGGCGTTTTTTGGTAAAGGAGGCAGGACCCCTTCTCTGCAATGCCAAGATGTCACCATCTTACTCTGAAAGAATCCTTCTCTTAGTGTGTCTTGAATCATATTTTCTGTTACGGGAAACAAAGTAGGATGTTAGTGGAAAAAAATTTAAGAACCACTCAACCCAGATTTCATCCAGCTAATGTATCAGTATTTCAGAAACCTTAATATTCTTTTCTAATCCTTTAAACTGTATAAATATTTATAATGTAAGTATATCTCTTGTTCATTATTCACTGGCAGTGTCATTCTGTTTGTATTATACTTTCCTTATTGTATATAAGTTATAATTAGAGATATTTTACCCCTGTGGAAGTAAAGGGTCCCAGGAATGCCTAAATCGTAACTGTCACTCACCTCTCCCTTTCACAGGGCTTTCAATAAAATATATACAAGGAACAACAGGGAAATAGGAGTCAAGGCATCACTTTCTCAGTATCTGACTTAGTACTCAGTTCCCTAATGTAGGATTCCCTGGAAAACAGGTTTAGTGCCTGTGATTTAGACATAAGGCCAAAGAGAAGCCTTCAGCTGAGCTCAAATCTGAGTCTTGGAATAGTAGCACCTTCTGGTGTGCCACACACTGTAGTGATCACAGGTGATGACTGGTGCGTTCTGGCAGGAGAGAAGTGGCCAGACCTGCTCTAAGGAGTTGGACCCTCAGTCTGTTACCTACCTGGCCACAGAGAGAAAGTTAAAAAGACAGAGAACACCTACACGCACAGCCTCTGTTAAATCCGTGGCTCCTGCCACTGGTGAACATGGTGTGGCTGCTGTCCTGCCTTCTAACCAATCAGATTAGCCGTGTTCCCTCCCTTGGGAGGCAGCAGCCAGGAAGGGGTGAGTAGAGAGGCGTTAATAAATATTGCTCCCCCTCATACATCTGTAACTTTTTTAAAAATCATGCATTTAAAATAAAATATCAGCCACAGTATCAGAACCTATCTGTATTTCCTTGGAGCTTAATCCACTTACGTGGGCCTGCTTGCTGTCCCATTGTTCATGTAAATGTGCGTGTAAGGCCCCCTGATCAGCTTGGTGTGTGGAGTGCTGAGGCCTTTCCATTGAGGAGCTCTTGGCTTAAGGGATGGAGACTTTTGAGCCTCTTAATTGTTCTTTAAAGTAAAGGCTTTGCCTAGGGCATTAGTATTTGCTTTGTGGATGCTGTCTGAAGAGACCTCACTGCTGCTGTTTCAAGTTCAAGCAGAGGGCTGACCAGTCATTTTAGATATTCATCATTCATGAAAAGACTAGTAATTAAAATGATTATTTCCCTAATAACTTATGAGTTTTATAGAGGAGATTTCTCTAAGTGGGGCCTATACTTGCCAATGAAGATTGTCAGCTCAGAAACCATTTAACAATTGTTGCTTTTCATTTTCACAGGGAGCAAAGAGATGGTTCGAGTGATGCGGAAGAAGGGCATCGAGCATCATCCCAATTTTCGTGCAGTTAAACATGTTCCGTTTGACCAGTTTATACAGCTGGTCGCCCACGCTGGTTGTATGATTGGGAACAGCAGCTGTGGGGTACGAGAGGTTGGTGCTTTTGGAACACCTGTGATCAACCTAGGGACACGTCAGATTGGAAGAGAAACAGGTATTTACCTTTGCTTATATTTCAACTGACTAGGCTTAACACCTGTGTATGAGCTATTATCAGGTATGCATGGATCAGTGCCGGCATACGATTTTATCGGTGAGTGAGTGAGGTTAATGATCAGTTGTAGCCTGAAGTCTACAAATAGCACACGGTGATTACCGAGTTTTTTTAGGGCTCTTACATTTTTGTCTTTGTTTTACCAGAGCTAAAAGTTCCTTAGTTAATTATGGCCTTTGATGGCTGTGTTTAAGAGAGAATGTGGTTGTGTGTGTTACAGCTGTGTAAATGCTAGTGTTCATTTTTCTGGGCCCAGTAGAGACCCTGTAGTCAGTACTTTGGAGCATGGCAAATCCAAATAAGAGGCCGCTAAATAACTAAAGTATAAGTAGGATGTCATTAATGAATTTGCTGAACTGAGAGAGATCTCATTATTAACATTAGTTCAAGTTCTTATGCTATTTACATGCAAATATATTTCTGTAGCTACTGGGAAAATGTAGTTACTGGAAAAAGAACTGGACTGGCATCCAGGAGATTAGTTCCAGCTCTGCTCTTTCTCCTGATTCGCACAATTGCCACCCTAACTTTCTGTTATCTTTCAACCTTCTTTCCCAACATATTACTTTGTTCCCTACTTCACAGAAAATAGAAGCCATTAGATGAAAATTCTTTCGGTTTAATTAATGCATTCATTAAGAAAATATTTAATAAGTACCTGCGAGGTGCTGGGCACTGGGATTCAGACTAAACTAAACTGGACTAAAAAGGGCTGAGCTCTCATGTAACTTCCATTCTAGTGTCTGGGAAGAGATGAGATGGTAGACACACACACACACACACACACACACACACACACACACACACACACAAAGAAAAGAAGAGTCTATGATTTCTGTGTGCTGTGCGGGTTACAACACAAGGTAGGGTAAGGGTTACAACACAAGGTAGGGTAATGCTGGACTGGATGAGGGAAGGCCTCAGGTAGGAGATGATGCGTAAGCTCAGATCTGCACGACGGGGAGTCAGCTATGTGAGGGTCAGGGAAAAGCAGAGGGAAAAAGCCAGTGTGAAGACCCTGAGACAGGAACAAGCCTGATGTGTCTGAGAAACAAGAAGGGCCCGTGTAGCTGGAGAGGAAGAGTGGTACAGGATGATGAGAGAGGAGGAGGAGGACCTTTGTAAACCAGGGCGAACAATCTGGGATTTTTTCTAAGTATGATGGGAAGCCATTTTAAGAGAGGATAGCACAGTATGACTTGAATTTAGAAAGATCACTCTGGCCGCCCCGTGGAGAGAGGAGTGTGGTGGGGCAGGAGTGAAAGCAGGGAGACCAGTTAGGAGGCGTTCTTTCAGTTCATGTGAGGGATGACAGTGGCTGAGACTACACTGTAGTGTTAGAGATGGAGGAAAGTTAGACTTGGGGTTTGTTACAGCACTTGCTGTGCTTAGATGTGAGTGGTGCGGGGAAGAAGGGAATCAGCAATAACTTAGATTTTGGGGTTGAGCAGCGGGGATGTGCTTTCCTGGTACGTTGGCTTCTGAGGAAGGAACAGTTTGGGAGGGGGCAGAATTAAGAGTCCTGTCATGGCCATGTTAAGTTTGAGATTATGGCAGATAAGCAGCTAAGATCCAAATCTGAAATGATTGGCATATAGATGGTGTTTAGTTAGGATATCAGTTCAGCTGCTGTAACAGAGAGACCCAGAATAATAGTGCCTCAAATAAGTTAGATTTTCTTTGTTTCTCGCTGGTGTGGCAGCTCTGCAGTCATCAGAGACAGCCTCCCTCTGTCTTTATGGTCGCTCCAGCTCTTGCTGTCAAGTCCACATTTTAGCCATTGGGGAAGGAGGAGAGGGGAAGATGTCCTTCCCTTTAAAAGCACAACCTGGAGATCGCAGGCACTTCTTCACACGTCTTCAGAATGTTGTCACATGGCCACGTCTAGCTGCCAGGGAAGCAGGAGAATACATACAGTCTTTAGCTGGGTGATCAGTGCCAGCTAAGAGTTCTGTTATTAGTACAAAAGATACTGAGGATAATGGTGCATTCTGCGAGAAATGGAGCCCAGGACCAACCTCTGGAGCCCTTCTGATGAGGAAGGAGAGGCCAGGAGGGAAGACTGGAAAGGAACTTCAGCAAACCAGGAGTGTGGTGTCATTAAAGCCCAGGAAAGAAAGCGTTTCAAGGAGATGGTGCTGAATGCTGCTGAGAGTTCAGATAAGTGAACAGAGAATTGAACGCTGAATTTGGCACCGAGGTCTCCTTTCAAAGGCAGTGTGTACTTTCTGTCACCACACTTCCATAAACACATGTCCTCCATCCTCTACACCTGCCTTTACATTGGAGGGGCTGGGGTGGGATCACTCCTGCCGGTCCACTGCTCAGCTCCCTACCTGTGTTCTGAATCCCCTGCCTTCCCAAGGACTGTCAGTCTTCCTTTCTCTTACATGTATGCTTAGCCTCTTCATTTTAACATGCCTAGGCCTCTTTTACCTTAGAAACAAAACAATACAAAACAACCCCTTCCCTGACCCCACGCCTCTCTCCAGCCACCACTGTTCTGCTCATCTCTTCTTAGCCAGGCCTATTGAAAAACATGTCACTGTCACTGTATTTACTCCCTCAAATTGGTCAGAAAATATATGGGGAGAAAGTGACTGCCTCAACAGCTGACTGGCTAATTGACGAACTGACTGACCAGCTTATTGAACTGAGTAGATGGAAGGCAGGGCAGATGGAAAGAGTGGACATTGCTGGAAGAGTAGATGAGTGGTAGGTGGCTACTGGATTCATTACCTTATTTACTTCAGTAAACAAAAGCATGATTTCTGCTCTTTGGAAATAAAGAAACCTAGAGCCCTTAAGTATTTGATCTATGGAAATACTGCAGGGAGTGCTTTGAAAGATAGAAAGTAGAAAGTTCTCTCTGATAGAAAACTTGTTTGAAGTCTTCTGGGTTTCAAGGCTAATTGTGAACACAACACACTGCTGATTCTATATTCTATGGTTTTTCCCACTTCTGAATCATTGTAACATCACTGGATTTACCTAGGGGAGAATGTTCTTCACGTCCGGGATGCCGATACCCAAGACAAAATATTGCAAGCACTGCACCTTCAGTTTGGTAAACAGTACCCTTGGTGAGTGTATATATATATATTTTTAAAAGTGATTTAAAAGGAGGAGCTGCCTTGGGCACCATTTTCAAGCTGTCATCACTGTTTAGTCATCCTAACAGCTCTCATTCTACAACCCTAGGGTCCCCAGCTGCTGGTGAGACAGGGCTTGCTAATATACCTCCTATTACTCTACCAAGGAAGGGTTCCAATGGAGAATAATTTATTTGTCTCAATTAATATAGCATTTCTGTTAGGAAATACTGCTTTAGCCTACTTTGACTTTCTATAAGTATTAGAGAATATAACTGATTTTCTTTAAAAATAGTGTAGTTCAGCTTTCTAATTTAGACTGTCCTCCTTTCTATTTCAAATTAATGAGGTCTTCCTGTATTTGAATCTTTTTTTTCTGAAAATAACTTTTTCCTCCATGAAAGTAAAAACAAAAAGTACAAAAGCAAAAAAAAAGTACTGTCCCAAACTATGATTTATTCTGAAATTGGCTTAACAAAGATAATTTTTCTTTGATGATTCAGGCATTTTGTTGGTATCTTAGGCTGGAAATAGTTGTATGTCAATCAACAGTGTATTAGGTATTCCACTGATAATGTGAAGGTGTTTAGTTACAGTGTTGCTAAAGAGATCCAGAGGTGGTTATTTTAAAAGGAAGAAGCACACACTATTTATTACCTGAAGTCTCAGATTCCATTAATACCATGTCCTTAATATAATTAAATATGTATGAGAGAAACATTTTAATTTAATTGACTTTTTGGACATTGCAGTTCAAAGATATATGGGGATGGAAATGCTGTTCCAAGGATTTTGAAGTTTCTCAAATCTATTGATCTTCAAGAGCCACTACAAAAGAAATTCTGCTTTCCTCCTGTGAAGGATAACATCTCCCAAGATATTGACCATATTCTTGAAACTCTCAGCGCCTTGGCTGTTGATCTTGGTGGGACGAACCTCCGAGTTGCAATAGTCAGCATGAAGGTAAAATAATTCCTAAGATCTTAACTTTATATCCCATATAAAACAGTTGATTTTTTAAAAGTGTGGTTGGAAAGTTGGACAAGAAACATACACAAGAGCTTATAATTGTTTGCCCACAGTATTGACTCCTGGATCCTTCACAATGTTTGTCTCTCTATTTTACTAATCACCAACATTTTAAAGAAGTAAAATAATTGGAATCCAAGTTGGTGGACTTGAGTTGACAATGGGAGACCCATCAGGTACCAGAGAGGGCGTCTGCCACCCAAGAGACCTGAAATTCTGTACTCAGTGACAACTTGGAGTATGGAGCATGCTGATGACTCTCACTGACCAGAGGAGGGTATCTGCAAATGGGGAGGGGAACTGCTTCTCCTCTGGAACATGATTTTAGTTGAGTACAGTGTACCTTCAGTCACGTAACCAAACCAGTACCACAGTGTTGACAGAGCGTTCATAGAACACCATGTTGTCCATGTTAAAATGATCTCTGTAACTTAACAAGGAAGAAGAAACCTACCAGAAAAATCTTTGTTTGAAACATTATAGCTGTACGAAGTTTGGAGGATTTTAAACAGAAAGTTGTTTAGATCAAGTAAAGAAAAGCAAAATAAAACATGATTTTATCTAGTGAAGCCAAAAGGTCTCCTTTAACCCTTTAAAAAATGCTAATGGGAGAATATTTTCTTAACATAAAGATGATAATTTTCCATATCAATGGCCAATACCCTTTGTAGTGGTGAAATTCTAGAGGCATTCCTGTTAAAATGAAGAGGAAAAGAAGGATGTATTCTGCAACATTATTTAACATAATTCTCAAAGTTGTGAAGGGAATAAACCGAGGAACAGACAGCAAAAATGGCGATTGTGGACTGGATAAAACAAAAAATATTGTTTATAGACAATATGAATAAACCAAGAAGCTCGTGGAATTAAGACCATTAAGTAAAATGGCTAGATATGATAAATATATAAATATCAATAACTTTCTACTTATATGAAATTGTCCGCAAAGATTTGAGTTTTCCATAGGTGAGTATTTATCAACCCTGATTGCACATTAGCATTACCTGGAAGCTTTAAAAATTATATGGATGCCTGGCTCCCAACCCAGACTTAACTAGATGCCAATCTCTGGGGCGGGGCCAGGCATCAGGATTTGTTCAAAGCTGCCAGGTGATTCTGATGCAGAGTGACGGCTGAGAAGCACAACTAGGTTTATTTTTAATGACAGTCGTTACTGACAGCTCTAACCCTTGTATGTGAACAAAGATCCATTAATAACAAGAATGGAAAAAGAGGTCTTGTTTAGAACAACAGAACTTCTAAGAATAATCTAAACTAGAAAATTATGTGATGTATATAAAGAAAATTATAAAACTTTAAAATAAAAAGGCTTGAATAATGTCCTGGATGGGATTGCTGAGTATTTTTTAAATGTCAGCACTTTCCAAATTGAATTGTAAGTTTAATCTAATTCTAGTCAACATTTCAGTGAGAGTTTTTTCAAAGTTTAACAACATTATTCTGAAATTTACTTAAAATAATGCACAAGTGAGAAGAGCAAGGAAAAAATTTAAAAACAAGATTAGGAGGGACTATCCTTGACTGATACTAAAACATGTCACCAAGCACAGTAATTTAAACATCATGGTGCCTTACCGTTATTGGCTTCAGTTAAGGGAGCTAATTAAAGCTTAACTACTTAGGATATTTACTTAGTTGCTTTAGTATTTAAACAAGGAAATTCCGTCATCCTGAAAGAGTAAAATATGACCTTTTAATGAAGACTTGGATTAGCCAGCGTTCAATTTATGCTTAAGAGAGGGCCCATCTGGTTGGCTGTGGAGTTGTCATTGCCTCAACAGCCATATGGCAGGTTGGCTTCCCAGGAAACTACTTGGGTGTATCCCAGGACTGGCCCAGGCCAGGCAGTGGCTCCCTTCCCCAGCAGTCATCTAAATCTGCAGTACTGTCCTAGAGCGATGTCTGATTTAGCTCAAAAGATTCATTGTATGCTCCTTAGCTAAGCAGTGAGACGGACCTGTTTTTTCTCTTTTAGGGTGAAATAGTTAAGAAGTATACTCAGTTCAATCCTAAAACCTATGAAGAGAGGATTAATTTAATCCTACAGATGTGTGTAGAAGCCGCAGCAGAAGCTGTCAAACTCAACTGCAGAATCTTGGGAGTAGGTGAGATTGTGAATTACATGTCCAAGCAGTGTTCATTTTCATGTACAGAGTTTGCCGAGTTCTGATGCATGACGGAACATCAAGTCACTGTCTGCCCTGTGTGTAGTGGCTCCAGGTTCTGTCTGTGGAGCCCAAGCATGGGGACTCCCTGGGACCCCAACAAGCATTATGGGAGAAGCTTTGATGGAATGATCAGTCTGTGAGGAGCCACAGATTGAGCTCAGAGCAGCCTTGTTTCCTTGCAGTGCTTATTTGTCTTAGATCTTGGGTGGGTTAATTTGTGCTCCAAGCCTAGGAAGTCAGCACACTTTTCTGAGATTGCTAATCAGAATTACTCTCCTTGTGTTTTTGGTGGAGCTCAGGCATTTCCACAGGTGGCCGTGTAAATCCTCGGGAAGGAATTGTGCTGCGTTCAACCAAGCTGATTCAAGAATGGAACTCCGTGGATCTCAGGACCCCCCTGTCTGACACTCTGCATCTCCCCGTGTGGGTGGACAACGATGGCAACTGTGCCGCCCTGGCGGAAAGGAAATTCGGTCAGGGAAAGGGCCTGGAAAACTTTGTGACGCTTATCACAGGCACAGGTAAGAGGAGAAGGAGAAGGTCTTTGCAGGAGCCAGCGCGTGTGTTGGGGCACGTGCCCTCACTACTCGGCCAGGCAGTGCTGAGCTCCGCTTTCACCTTCACTGCCTGCTTGAGCAGAGCCTGGTAGCAATCGCTCAGGGCCCACCCAGGTCTCCTCAGAGCATGTGCGTGGCCCTGTGCAGGCTTGTGGCTGTCTGCGTTCCCAGCATCTGGTCAGAGCCGTTCAAGCCCTTCTTCCCCAGAGCATCTCATCTCTCATTCCCCAGCTTTTCCTCCCACTCTCTTTGGTTAGTGTATTGTTCGTCCCATCTGTTGTCCGTTGTCCTAGGCAGCAGAGCCTAATACATATATCTTTAAATGTTTTGACAAATGCCCCCTGGGTTGCCCCCTGAGCCTCAGGAGTTGGAAGGTGGGTGAGATAAAGGCAGGACTGAGCTGGTCCTCTAGGAGCCACCAGGCAGGTCGAAACTAACCAGTTCTTTGAGAACAGGGTTCATCTGCCCCCTCCGGTGCTGCCATCTGTGCTGGGAATGTGGGCTGTTACTCAAGGCCACCGCCAAGCTGAGGGGTGAGGAGTGGGGCTGATGGGACCAGAAAATGCCAGATATCTATTTAGATTCAGTTGTTTTTTTCTTGATTATTCCCCTGGTTGTTGCAAACTTTTGGTTAGTTTCCAGAGTTCCAAAAAAGTTGATTCTGACCATTTTTGCCAGTTTACTCATTGCTTTAGCAGAGGGATGGAATTTTGGAGTTCCCTACTCTGCCACTTCTGCTGATGTCCCGATTTGTCTTTTAAATGAGGAAACAGACTCAGCTTGTAAGTGGTCGAGCCAGCATTTGGTCCCACACATGCCCAACTTCAAAACTTGGGTGCTCTTAAACTCCACATTATGCTGTCTCCCTGCACTAAGCTCATGCCCTTCTCTTGGTGTCGGACACAGTTTTAGCAAGCTTGGCTATCATTTCCTGGTTCAGAGCAGTAATAACCTGTAAATTAGAGGGGTGGGGTTTGACTCAGTGCCACAAGAAGTAATAAATGGCAGGACAACTCTAAACGCAGAGCCTATTAGAGTGAAACGCCCTTTACTCCCTAGTTACTCCTGAACTCCATGACAAAAGGTAGTCGTTGATATTCATAATTATTTGAACCATAGATTTTTATAGACATGGTGGCATTAAGAAGAGGCAAAGTCATATTTTATATTCCATTTAAGAAAGCAGGTGGTATATGATACTTTTAGAAAGATTGTCTTATCTTGAGTTCCCCCCAAAGCAGAGCTTGAGAGAAGGATTTCAGAGTGTGGGTATTTTATTTTGGAGGTGATTCTGAGGAGCGGCAGTGAGGGAGTAGGAAGAAGGCGAGCCATTAGAGGGTGTGTTGTTAAAATTGCCTTGAGGGGAGTGGGGGTTGAAATCTACCAGAACCTCCCAGGAGGCCTGCAGAATACCATCCGGAGTTGTCCACTTAATCTGCTGGCTCCCCTCTCACCTTGGTTGAGGGTTGCCTCTGGGCACTGTGCTTGCATGGCTGCTAGGCTCTTACTTTAGTGTTGGAGAAGACCTTGGTGAGAACCACGGGCAGCGTGTGCTGGAGGTGTTACACTGTCTTCGTGAGGTGACTCTGAGGTTGCACGGACTGTCTTCCACAGCTGTGGTTGAAACCAGCCAAGTACCTGCTAAAAATATTTCCATCCAAAATGATTCCAGAGAAAGTTTTGATACTTAGTAAGTTTCAGCTACCTAGGAGAGTAGGCACTACGTAGGAGCTCACAGTCCAAAGCTTTGCTGCACAGACCAGGCATGGCCATAGCACAGTTTCTGTTTCAGATGAGGGGCCACATCAGTGACTGTCGTCTCTCGCTGTAGGAATTGGCGGGGGGATCATCCATCAGCATGAACTGATCCATGGCAGCTCCTTCTGTGCCGCGGAGCTTGGCCACATTGTGGTGTCCCTGGATGGACCCGACTGTTCCTGTGGAAGCCATGGGTGTATTGAAGCCTATGCCTCTGGGATGGCCTTGCAGAGGGAAGCGAAAAAGCTCCATGACGGTCAGTTTCTTTCACCTGTGCAATTAAATAGCCAAATGGTAGACAAGTCCTTCAAAGTAGATATTCCAAAGAAAGCTGAACACTGAAGCCAGAACATTTCCCCTTCTCACCCCCTAGAGGAGAAGCAGCTGTCTCCTTGACCTGCACTCTTCCTCTCCAGCAGCGGAGGTGGACGGGTGCTGAGCTCCAGGAGAGCAGGGGAGATTTCTTTCATTGTTTTCTCAGCCCCTAGCACGGGGTGGGTACTTTATATAGATTTTAATGGAGACCTAAATGGATGAACATAGTACAGTTTTTGAATTCTGAGGGGTCTACTTGAATTACAGCTGTTTCTGGACATGTTAAAAAGTCAGGATGGCTTCTAGTCTAATACAAGAAGGAGTCATTTACTATCATCACATGGTGTGTAAGCACAATGAGAATGACAGCTAAGGAACGTGGATGCGTATGGGAAGGACCCCAGTGTTCCCTCTGCACACAGGGAAGGGAGCTTTAGGCTGCTGTCCTGGGAGTCTAGTCAGAAAGTAAATAAAATTAACAAGGCAAGTTTGGATGTGCAGGGGAGCACTTCCAAGTACAGGAAACAGTGGTGTTGGTACATGCAAGGCAAGGCAGGCTACAGTGTAGCAAGAGGTAAGCCAGGACTAGCAGCTAATGGAGAAGCCACTGAAAAGTTTTAGGGAAGAGACACAGATCTGAATTTTAGATCCTTCACCAAACTGTAACTTTCATTTCCTAGGGGGAAAATGGTAGTTGAATGGAGGATGACTTCAACAGGGACAATTCTAGGGTGACTTCCAGTTTCCTGGTTGGACGCCTTTGGGGTTGGGATTGTAAGAGGGGGAACAGGTTTTGGCAGATGAAGGTTGGGTGCCAGTGGGACACCCAGGTAGAAATGTGTAGGAGGCAGCTGGCTACAGGGGTCTGATTCAGGGGAGGACTGGGCTGCAGGTGGGAATTAGACCTCTGCCTGCGATTTGGAGTGAGGGTAGAATCCTGTGAAACATCAACATTTGAAGGCAGAGAGGAAAGCCAGGAAAGGGTAAGGTCACAGAAGCCAGAAAGGGTGTGTTTCTGGGAGGGTGAGTAGTTGCTAGTGTCAGGTGCTGAGGAGGAGAAAACCAGAAAAGTTCACTGGCTTTGACCATGAAGAAGGACATAATTTGAAGCCCTAAAACTTATTTTTTCAACCTTGTTTTTATCATCACCCCCACTAAGGAACATATACCACATATAGGTTTATCTGTTTATGTACTCTCTGTATTAAAAGATTTTTTTTTTGCCCCCAAGAACCAGTTTTTGCCCCCACAGGGGTAAATGCATGTCTTAAAAGCTCAGTCAAGTCATGGGAACAGAAGCCTAGCTGCCCTGAGTCAAGGGAGGAAGTGCTGGGAGGGCATGGAATCTGGGAGCCGATGGACAGGAGACAAGGGAGCTGAAGTGAGGCTGAGAAGGCTGGAGAGGAAGAGCAGAGGAAGGGTGGTGGAGTCCTCACCAGGAGGCCCTGGGGACGGGGGAGGAGATGAGCCACAAAGCCCAGGTGGAGGGCCCAGGGAGGGAAAGGAGCGAGGGTGGGAAACAGACGTGTGTAGAGGCAGGGGCAGAAGAACAGGGAAATCTTTTGGTAGCAGGGGCGAGGATAGACCATTTGAGGAGGTGAAGGCTTAGAAGGGCAGGGAGCCGGAATGGGGGAGCGTGGCTAGAGTGAGACCCGGGTTGGTGTCCAGGTCTGCATGCTTGGGGTTTCCTCCCATCAGAGCCCGAGAATAGCAGATGAGGAGGGAGATTGATCTGGGTTGGTGACTGGCAGAGTGAGGGGCAGAAAGACAGCGACTATAGATGACAGTAGAAGTATCTACAGCGTCGGTACGATACCACAGTCTTACAGCGAAGAGAAATGTGTGGAGGGGATGCGACAGTGTCAGGGAGGGCAGCTAGTGGTGGCAGCTGAACCCAGGTCTGACCATTTCCTAGGTGCTGTGCCTTCCTGCCAAGGTGGGGCACTGACAGGTGATGCATCACTGCATCTGGGATGGAAAAGGAAGATGAACTCAGAGGAGTTCTGATAATTTGGGGAAAAACACCTCAAGGAAGGGAAAGTGAGGGAGGCTCTGGTCAGAGTTGAGAATTTTCTGGTTAGGGAAGTTCAGGATGATGTACAGCAGGCAAGCAGAGGCCTCCGGCAGGGGTGTATGGATGTTTCTGAATGATAGAAAGATGATCACAGCTCATGAATGACTGCTGCTTCTCACCTCTGCTCCAACAGAAGACCAGCTCTTGGTGGAAGGGATGTCAGTGCCAAAAGACGAAGCCGTGGGCGCACTCCATCTCATCCAGGCTGCGAAACTTGGCAACGCGAAGGCCCAGAGCATCTTGAGAACAGGTGAGCCTACGGCTGCGAACAGCTCTGCTGTCGGGGGGAGCCCTCAGCCAGCCCGGGGCTCCCGCAGGTGCCCGGCCTCCCTCAGGGCCCACACTCTGCACTGTCTGTCCAGAGGTGTCTTTCCTGCTCACTGAGACAAAGGGTGAATTGCGTTCAGGGTATTTGGCAGCATTGCCTTTTAAAACAGGATTTTATTTTGTTTTACAACTATGAAAAATCTACTTGTTCATTTTCTAGAAATTTAGAGAAATACAGGAGAGTAAGAAAAAGTATCTTTTAGTTTTACCATTCAGAGAGATCAAGTATTAACATTTCCTTCCAGTCTTTTTTTTTCTCTCACATAGTTGAGATCACATAGTATAGTATACATACAGTTTAAACCCAGCTTTTTTCATTTCAAAGTATCACATGATCATCTTTTCATATTAAGGATAAATCACGAACATCTTTAAAAGCACTGCTTCCCATGAGGTGGTGCGAATAACTGTTCTGGCCGGTGCTCTTTTCCACCTTTGACTTTTGTCTCCCTGAAACTTATTTTAATTTCTGTTTTCCTGTAGCTGGAACAGCTCTGGGTCTTGGGGTTGTAAACATCCTCCACACCATGAATCCTTCCCTTGTGATCCTCTCTGGAGTGCTAGCCAGTCACTATATCCACACCGTCAAAGACGTCATCCGCCAGCAAGCCTTGTCCTCGGTTCAGGACGTGGACGTGGTGGTGTCAGATTTGGTGGAACCTGCCCTGCTGGGTGCGGCCAGCATGGTTCTGGACTACACGACTCGCAGAATCTACTAGGCCTCCCGGGCGTGGAGGTGGGCCAAGCCTCGTGAGCTCCTTGGTGGAATCAGGTTGTCTTCTAGACGAGCATTTCTTAGAAAGCAAATTTGGTATTTAAATTTGTTCTTTGGCAGGCGACTTTGGTGGGGAAGTTTTTGCTTTTAGTCTCCTCTTCCAAAGTCATTTTCCCAGCCCTCACTTTTGTAGATGCTGCTCTTTCTGGGGTCACTTCAGCTCAAACCTTGTAGGGACCAGTCACGGTCTTCTGTGCCAAAAGGAACTACAGTAGTAGACGAGGAAGCCTTCGGACTCTGCTTACTGCATGTACCACTCAGACCTGTGGGCCTTGCTTGGGTATGACTTTGATACTGGAGTTTGGATTATTAATCCTTACTCCTCTGACCCAAAATTTAGAACACAGAAAGGGGTCCAGTCAGGGAACAGAAGGAAATCTCACCATGAAAGGCTTAAGTAAACATTTTAAAAAGTTTTATTGAGGTATTTTTTAAAGTGCACAATTTGATAAGTTTTGATGTATGTACATACCTGTGAAACCATGACCATAATCAAGACATTAGACGTGTCTCACTCCCAAGCGTTACTTGTGGAAAGATGTTATTTGTTATTACTCTTGCAGAATCATGAGCAACTTTAGACCAGGAATCTGAATTACAGTGGCCTTAGTGACCTTGTCCTTATCTTCTTAAGGACAGCTGAGAAGCCACTAGGACTTACAGCCTCTGAAAGGAGATTAACCATCCCAAAAGGATCTTTGCTACTGACTGGCAGGCACCTCTCCCTTCAAGAGCTTTTCAGACTATGCTGACTGTGATCCTGGAGTGCCTGTACATATGGCAGTGTTTGCTGTGTGTCATACCTCAGGCCCACATCTGTGAATCCGCATTCTTGCTAAGTAAGATTCCATGCTTGCACTGGTGTCAAGATACAAAGGCCAGGGTTCTTGCTATCAGTTTCAACCTGGAAGAAACACTAACAGCCACCATTTTTTAAGTGCCTACTGTGTGCCAGGCTCTGAACTTGGTGCTTCATACATATTATTGTAAGTTCTCACAACCAGTAAGGTAGGTGTTTTAATTCCCATTTTATAGAACTAAGTCTTAAGTGGCATGCCTAAAGCCATGTGGCTAGTGAGTCTTAGAGACGGGGTCTGATCCTGGGTCCCTCTGTGCTCTTCTGCTAAGCCACACAACCTCTGTTCACATTAAAAACTTTCAAAGGGCAAAATATATTCTAATTTACTCCAGGCTACCAAAAGCTTTCACGAGAATGCCTGCTTATTAAATGACTCGATTTATCTGTGACATTGTCTTCTCAGAGGTGTTTAATAAAATATTCCTGTATGCTGTGGAAATTTGCCAGTACAGTATTTGGTCTAGTGGCAGGTTTTTATGGGTACTTTCAGATGATCTAAAAAAGCAGATGCACATGGGTTTTTTAGATTATTTTAGGGAAACCTGAAGGTTTCTACAAAATAGAGGAATCAGTATCTCATGTGAACTACTTCCTTCCTAGTGGATTAATGTTAAAAGATAGGCTTGCTGATTCCTAGAACTTTATCAGCTCTGAAATAATCTCCAGGTCCTGGTTATTTTTGAAATGTTCCTCATTGATTCCTGGAAAGGAAGCTAGGTGGCTTGGCCATCTGTCTGGGGCAAGCTGGGGTACTTGGAAGGGGCATCAGGTGTTCCTTGGTGAAATCTGTAGCCATTTGATACACCAGACAGTTGCATTGCTACCAAGTTTCATACCAAACATTTGGAAGGATGGTATTGAATCTACAACCAAATCTTAGTTTTTATTAAATTAATGGAAAGGCTAAAATAATATATTCCAGCATAATTATTACATGTAGTTAAATGATCACATCTTAATTTATTTTAATGTAAATATTTTTGTTACTGTTCTGAGTCAAATTCCAAAGAAAAAATAAATATATTTCCTTGTGGAAATTCTGACATTTTTGTATTTTTGTTTTGATCTTAATTAGCTCATTAGCTAAAAGCATTTCCCTTCCCCCCAAAATTTTATATTGTTGCATTGCTTGCTTTTTGAAGGTTATATAACTTCTTTAAAGGCATTTAATATTGATTTAACCACGCCCCCAAAGACTGATAATAAACCATTGTTATATAACTTTTTAAAAAATTGCAAAATAATCACCACACTGTCTAGCTAATATCATCCCCATACGTAGTTAACAAGTTTTTTTTCTTTTGATGAGAACTTTTAAGATCTACTTTTATAACAACTTTCAAATATGCCACATAGTGTTACCAGCTATAGTTGCCATGTTGTACATTATATCCCCAGGACTTACTTATTTCATAACTGGAAGTTTGTACCTTTTGTCGCCCTTCACCCATTTCACTGATTTCCTACCCTCAGCCTCTGGCAATCACCAATCTGTTCCCTGTATCTTATGAGCTTGCTTCTGAGGTTTTTGTTTTTTAAAGATTCCATGTATGAGTAAGATCATATGGTATTTGTCTTTCTCTGTCTGATTTATTTCACTTAGCATAATGCCCTCAAGGTCTATCCATGTTTCACAAATAGCATGATTTCATTTTTTTATGGCCGAACACTATGCTGTTACACACACACACTTTCTTTATCCATTCATCAGTTGATGAACACTTGGGTTGTTTTCGTATCTTGGCTGTGTAAATAATGCTTCATGTAAGGGTGCATATATATCTTTTTGAATTAGTGTTTTCATTTTCTTTGAATAAATACCCAGAAGTGGGATTGCTGGATCATATGGTAATTCCAGTTTTAAATTTTTTGAGGAACCTCCATCGTATTCTGTAGTGGCTGCACCAATTTACACTCCCATCAGCAGTGCACGAGGGTTTCCGTTCTCCATATCCTCTCCAACACTTGTTTCTTGTCTTTTTGGTAACAGCCATTCTAAGAGGTATGAGGTGGTATCTCATTGTGGTTTTGATTGTCATTTTCCCTGATAGTGATGTTGAGCACCTTTTCATTTACCTGTTGGCCAGCCGTATGTCTTATTTTTTGAATGTCTATTTAGATCCTCTGTTTATTTTTAAGTTGGATTGTTTTTGTGCTATTTCAGGCCTTAGAGTCAGGTCTTTAATCAATTTTGGGGTTAATTTTTGTGTATGGTGTAAGGTAATGGTCCAGTTTTCCCAACACCGTTTATTGAAGTGACTGCCCTTTCCTGATTGTATATTCTTGGCTCTTTTGTAATAACTAATTGACCTTCTATGAGTGGGTTTATTTCTGGGCTACTGTGTTTCATTGATCTGTGTGTCTGTTTTTATGCCAACACCATACTGTTTTTGATGACTATAGATTTCTACTATGGTTTGAAATCAGGGAGAGTGATGCCTCCAACTTTGTTCTTTCTCAAGATTGCTTTGGCTATTGAGGGTCTTCTGTGTTTCAAGACAAATTTTAGGATTGTTCTATTTTTGTGAAAAATGTCATTGGACTTTTGATTGGTACTACACTGAATCTGTTGATTGCTTTGGATACGATGGACATTTTAACCATACCCTTTAATCCATGAGCATGGGGTATCTTTCTGTTTGTGTCTTCAGTTGCTTTCATCAGTGTCTGATAGTTTTCAGTGTACAGTTTTCACCTCCTTGGTTAAATTTATTCCTGGGTATTTTAATCTTTTTGAGGCAATCATTAATGGAATTGTTTTCTTAATTTCTGATAGTTCACTATTAGTGTACAGAAATGCAACAGATTTCTGTATACTGATTTTGTATCCTGTAACTTTACCGAATTGACTTATTCTGTTTTTTGGTGGCGTCTTTAGGGTTTCCTATATATAAAATCATGTCATCTGTAAATAGTGAGTTTTATTTCTTCCTTCCAATTTGGATGCGCTTTATTCTTTTTCTTGTGTTCTAAGTGTTCTCACTAGGACTTCAGTACTATGTTGAATACCATGTAAGATTTGACGTAAGAGGCCAAAGTGGCCCGAAGAAAGAGGTTTGAAACTAAATGTTGAGTATTCACTGGCTTTCTGGAGCAACTCCTTCCTTTTTATGAAGCCCCATGTGGGTGATGTAGGCATTAGAAACAATCCAGAGTTACTACTGCTGTGTAATAAACCACCTCAAAACTGAAGAGGCTTAAACAGTAATCATTTTCTCTCATGGTTTCTGTAGGCCAAGAATTTGGAAAAGGCTCTGCTTGGCAGTTCTGACAGGGCGGCCAATGCACTTGCAGTTAGACTGGCTGGAGCTGGAATGAGAGGCAGCTGGAAAACTAAGGAGGGACTAGCCAGGCATTTCTCTTTGCTTGTGGTTTCAGGGTCTCTCCGTGTAGTGTCTCCACGTGGCCTGGTTTGGGCTCCCTCATAGCATGGCGGCTTCAGGGTGGTACCTTTTTATATGGTGGCTCAAGGACTAGCAGCTTGTGTGTTCCAGCAAACCAGCCGTAAGCTACGTCGCCTTTTATGACCTAGCCTTGGAAGCTGTAGAGCATTACTTTTGTCATATCCAGTCACCTCTTGATTCAGAGGAAGTCACAGACTTTATTGACGTCTTACAACTGCCACATCCACCCTCACGAAATCCATCTGGTGTGGGAGGCAAGGCCGGTCCAGACAGCACCACCGAGACAGTATCAAAAGGTAAGCTGTCCCACACAGAGGGCCACGGGAGCTCAGGGGAGGAAGTAAGGAAAGGCATTGTAGAGGTGGCCTTTGAGCTAATTCTTAAATCAGATTTCCACATCTTCAACGGCATTAGCAAGGCCCAGAGGCAACATAGTTGGTGAACAGCAGCTAGTGACGGCTTGATTGCAATCAGAGGTGGCTAAAGGGGAGGAATGAGCAGAGGCCAGAAATGCGGGTCAGATAAGGAATGCCCAACTTAGAAGCTTGGGAACGGGGAGGTAGGCAGAAAAGTAAAAGTTCCTCTCCCTTCCAGACATAATTACCATAAGAGAGACGGTGGACTTCCCTTCTCGGCAATGTCAAGACCTAACCCTGCTCCTCTGCCTCCTGAGTGTGGTGTTACAGGAGTTTACATCAGTCTCCAACTTGGAAATAGTATCAGGTAACTATTAACAGTTTTCTGGAATATGGCTTTATTAGTTACTTTGAATCATCTAAATTATCATCTAAAGTGTGCCAAGTTCTGAGGGCAGATAACGAATGTGTTGATGCCTGAATGGAGCACACAGTCCTCCAGGCACCTGTTGTATAGATCACCTGATCCAGAATTTTCTGTGATGGCGTGAATGTCCTACAATCTGCCCTGTACAACCTGGATGCTACCTAATAACCTGTGGTCATAGAGCATATGAAATGAAGCTAGGGCTAGAATTGTATTTTTAAGTGATTTAAGTAGCCACATGTGCCAGATGGGCTACTGTAACTGCCAGCACAGTTAAGAAGGACTTGACAAGAGAAAAATGAGCAAAGTGCCAGGGGTGGCACAGATGTGGGGTGTGCTACGGGGATTCAGAGTAATGGGCCGGCCACACTCAGGTTTACTGGCTGAATCTAAAGGAGTAAAGGTCTCACTAGCTTATGTTCCCCAGAGACCCCCTGCTGAAATACACCATCCAGGATCCCAAAGTAAGGGACAGAGACAAACAGGAGCTGGGGAAGATATCTAGGGTGCGAGGGGATTCACAGCTCAATCTTCGGTGGGCAGTGAGGTTAACTTTTAGAAACAATGGAAACTTCCACAGACTCCCTACTACAGACAGTGGAAACTCGGAGCTAGTTTAGTTCAAGTCAGAGGTAGGCACCCAAGGGCTATGCCTCCTCAGCCCTAGAAAGGGTGAGAGGAAATTCCTCACCAACCTCACTCCACACTGCAGCACAGCTTGAGGTCAATAATGAAGCTTCATGTTTATTGTTTGAAACAAATTTATTCTCAGAATAATGCATGAGAGCATAGGCTGAGACTGCCGGTGGGAGGCCTCCCTCCCTCCCCCTGCCGCCTCCCCCCACTCTCTGAATGCCAGGGAGAACACAGGTGAAGGAAACATGCAATCACAAACGATGATTAACTCTAAAGACAAAAGGTTTGGTCCAAAAGAACTCAACATAATTAATCCAATTACTGTGAAGAGCTTCACTGAGTAGGATTAAGATATTGCAGATGTAGTGTTTCCACAGAGTGGCTCTTCAGTGTACCAGGGGGGCCTGCTTGAGGGAGATGAGGACAGAACGCATGCGGGAGACATCTTTGGCCTGCTTGCTGGACTTGGGGTTAAAGTCACACAGCCGGGCCACCCGTTCCCACTCAGTGCCTGGGGATGACTCTTCAATGTCATTTACAAAGGCTTCTTCTGCTGCCCTGGAAGCAACAACAAAATTACGTTGGTTTAATGTAGAATTCCCCTGTCCGGCTACCTGGCGGCTGCCTTGTTATATGGAAGCAACTGCCTCTTCATGCCTGACTTAAGGGCATTCTGGTTTGCCAAAGAGTAACAGCCCCTGGCCCAGGTCAGACTCGGGAGCAGACGCGTGGCCAGCTCTCCCAGGCACGGGGTGCCCGGACTGCTGTGTAAAATGTTGGAATACAGGTGTTTGGTTCAGGGCTCACTCTGTTGATACAGAGAATTAAAGCAAGTCTTTAGCCAGCTACTCACTGTCTTCATTAGCAAGAGGCAAAGCAGCAGGCTAGTCCAGAACTTGAACAGTAGTTCATGGTGGGCTGTACTGAGTTCCAAGTAAATTTATAGAGATTTTTAAGAAGCACGAAGGTCACTGCACAATAGCCTCTGGATTTATTCTTAAGGCTGGAGAGAAACAGGGCAGATCAAAAGGAATTCAAGACAAAGCTCCCATGCTAGCAGGCACTAGAGACTAAAGCCATTCTGGAAGGGGTCTGTTAGGACATTCTCCAGTTCAGCCAAAAGTTTGCCGTTTCCCTCCAGCCGGGTGCCTCTCGGGGCACGCTCTGGCAGGGGTGGGCGCCCAACGGCCGAGAGCCAACCAGTGTTAGTTGCTTTGTGGTAGGCTGCTGCTCCAGCGTTCTTTCACACCAAGGTCAGCCCATCCCCAGTTGGGAACTAACTGGTAGGAGCTACAGCCTAAAAGGACAGCAGTTAAGAGGAGGGAAGACACACTATTTCATCTACTCCAACAGGCATCACGGCAAAGCGAAAGCAATGGAGATGACTGGTCTGTGGGGACGGGGAGGGGTGGCACTCTCACAGGGATGGCCGTGGCAAACACCGCTGAAGCCCAGAGCCACTACAACACTGCGACTTCATGGCACACACAGGGGCAGTGAGAAAGGTTTACTTAACTGTTCTAGGCTGTAGCAAGGATGGTTTATGTTTGTGCTTAAAGGTGAAAAGAAGAAAAGAAACAAGAGAAACTTTAGGTCAGATACAGAAAATGAGAATGAGCTCAATGCAGATGGTCAGTAAGCTAGACATGCCCTTGCCACTCTGTGTGCTGGGGACGTGCAGCTGGCTTTGCTGGGCCACCCTGCTGCCCAGCAAACCCAGACTCGACCTTTCCAGTCTCTATTTTGCAAAAAGCAAACCCAATACCACCTGTAAGTCCAGCATTTCACAAGTTTCACTGCAAATGCACCTGGGGGCCCAGGAAACCCAGCTGTCTCCTAACCAGAGGAACAGCTCGAGCCACAGGCCCTAAGAGGCTCTAAAGGCCTCAGCCTGTGTCTGTCTCCCCTTCCCATAAGTTAGTTCCTCTCTCCCTCAAGTCCACCCTCATCTCCCTTCTACCAAAAGCTAGTCCTAATTTCTAAGGAGGAAACAGAAGTGATTCAGCAGTACTGCTTTGAAAACAGAAATCCTTAAACATTTTTCCAGAAAAGATGCAGTTTTCTTTGTGGGAAAAAGCCCAAGTGGCCCACATCAGACAGCTCTGGCTATCTTGCCCTCACAGCTGGGGGTCTCTACACCAGGGTGGGAGACAGGGCATCTGAAGCTGGCCACTAAACACTGATTTCCAATATGTGAGAGAAACAAGTACAGACCCCACAGGAGGACAGCCCCCTCTGCGCTGACACTTCTGCGCCAAGGGAACATGTTTGTCAAAGGAACCAAGTGTAGAAAGTGCTGCCCTCACTGGCTCCTCCCCTAGATGGAGACATTCCCCCTTCCCACCTGGGGCAAGGGGGCAGCAAGAGGCCAGAGCCCACCCTGGTCCCAAAGCCTTCCCAGCCAAGATCACAAATGACCCGTATCTTGAAAGGGAGTAAGCTTGCTTCCCCTCAAAATGAAAAATGGCAACCAGAGTTGTGGGGAGTCGTGATTCTGTGAGACAATGGAACATATCCCCAGCTTAACTCTTAGGCAGCCCCCAGAGCCAATGTGAAATAATTTTAAAAGCAAAAGCGACTTGTGACATAAAAGGAGCATTAACTCTAAATGAAAAGTAGAAACAAAACAAGAAAAGGAATTAGTTTTGCAACATACACATAACCAATCACGTCAGCGAAGGGTTGTTTGTAGAAAGCTTCATCTGCCACCCTAGACAGCAAGAGGTCCAAAAGGCAGGCAAGCAGGCAGGAAAAAAGAGAGAACATTGAGAAGCAGAAACATCTCAAATCCACAATAGAGGCACAACTGTGCTCTGGGGAGCAGCTTCCGGCACCAGACACTCCAGCCACTCCAGCCGTGAGGTGCCCGCTGGCCTTCCCTGCAGGCCTCTCCGCAGTGAGCGCTGCCGCCTCCATCCCCAGCCTGACTCCGGCGACGGCGAGCACTTCCTAGGTGCCCACTTGCAGGCTGAGCCCTTGGCAGAAATCATGTCCATCAATCCTCAACCCCAACACCCTAGGACACTGAGTGTTCTCCCTACACTTTACAGATGAGGTAGCAAGGAACCGAAGCTGAGAGGAAGCACTTGTTCAGCAGCGGTGCCAACAGGGGTGGCAGAACTCACAACCAAAGCTGCCTGGCTCTTTTCACTGCATCACTGCTGCTTCCCACCTGGTGCGTGCCTGGGAAGCCACGTCCCTTCCCGCCAGCTTCATGAAACATCACTGAGCACAAACACTGCCAGGCACCAGGCACCCTGGTCCCAAAGCCAGCTTGTTCTTGGATTATCTGACTACTTCTCCACACTGGTTGGGTGGGACCAATTTTCAGTATCCTGGGAACACATACGGTCATGTCAAAATGCCCACTTTAACAGAAAAAAGCAGCTGGAGGCGAGTAGTGGGAAGACTTGCAGACAAGAGCCCTGGCTCTGCCCCTGGTGTACTGACTGTGTGTCCCTGAACACAACTGCTCAGTCCCTGCCAGCCTTGACTGCTCTGACAAGGTGCAGCTCAGAGGCCAGAACTGCGCCTCTCCTTAACTCTCATTAAGGGAATGGATCAAAATGGCAGCTCTGATCTGGAACAAGGAGGAAAGGGGGGTGCTGGCTGGCTTGGACTCTTGCCCCAGGCCAAGTTCCAGGGCCCAGCCAGCCCTCCTTGTCCACGTGGGTGGGCAGGGAGCCTCCCTCAAGGAGTCTTACCCTGTCCTTTGCCAGGTCAGTTTGGGGGCGTAGAAGTGGAAAGGATGTCTTTTAAGGACAGTCATGCCTGGTCATTAACCTAAACTCATTTATTTGAAGGGAAATTCTAGTAATTTTAATTTATTTTTAAACTCACACATACCCTTCCTTCTTTCCCTGTTTAGTTTATACATAGGAGGTATTTTGTGGAAATTTAAAGACAGCAATAAGAACAGTCTGGTTTTAACTCCAAGCGAGTCAGCAGGAAAACAAGAGTTGGTTCTGGGCAGGAGTGGGAGGGAGAGGAAAGGCAGGCCAGCTTGTAAGCCCATAATCCTTTCAGTTTACACAAAGGGTAAACCTAGTCAATTTCAACTTGTGCTTGCTCCCAGTGGAAGAGAATAAAGGTGTTTAATGACTTCTGTTCACAGCATTACTAAGACAACAAAAGCCTGCGTGTTAGGCTTTTGCTCCTTTGCAGCCAGCCTGGGATGAAAGAGCTGTCGGTGACAGCTCATCCCTGTCAAAGCTACAGCCCCGGAACAAAAGGAAAACCATACACATAAACACAGGTGGCCCCTCCACCTGGTTGTGCTTCACCCACCAGACAGAGGGGCCCAAAAGAAGCAATCCTCAGGCAAGGCAGCGGTGGGGGGACGCACAGGGAGGGCTGGGAGGAGGGGGAGGAACGGCTTCCGGCCTGACGCCAGGATGCTGACCCACATGAAGAGCCCAGAGCGAGCACGGAAAATGTTTGCCATCACTGAGACTCACGGAGTCCCTGAACTTTTACAAGGCTTGAAAGAGGTGAAAAGTCAGTACCAAAGCTAGCTGTGAAAGGGGAGAGGTGTTGCTGTTTGGAAGGGAACAAGGTCGAGGGTTGTTCTCAATGAGTAAACTCGCCCAGCTGTAGGAACCAGGCACTGTTCTGACTGGCTCCTGTGAAAAGGGAATTCTTTTCCACAGGCTGTCACTTAATAATTCATGGCTCTTGAGCAGTGACATTTAGGCCCCAACTTGGGATAAAGGAGGGAGATGCAGTCTGAGGACTGACACCAGACTACAGATGCCAAGACGGCAGGGTCTGTTTGCTGCTGACTGTTGCCCACTGCCCCGCACAGATGTGCTCCCAGAGCTTCGGTTGAAGGCACATGGAAAGCAGGAGGCCTGATGACACTCTTGTAAGAACAGGCCTTGCTACCCCCGAATCTTCTCTTTTGAACTTCTCTGCCTTTCTGCCTGGTCTCTGTGGGCCCCTTCAACATCCAGCTGCTACAAGTCACCTTGGAGAATGACACTTGCTTGGAATGAGTACCTTCATTTTCTTTTCTCAAAATATTCACTATTGGGGGGCAGAGTATAGCTCAGTGGTAGAACACATGCTTAGCACGCAGGAGGTCCTGGGTTCAATCCCCAGGACCTCCATTAAAAAAAAAAATTCACTATTTACCTGAAGACAGACAATGAGAAAGATGAGTCACTTTACACATCTAAGTGTTTAGAGGGAAAGGGGGAAATCTCCAGGGCAGGGTGTGTGCTAATGAAAGAAGTCCCCTGAAGTTGGTCTAAGATGGCTCCCATCCTAGCCCAATGAAGAATAATTGGAATAAAGTGTAAAAACTAACTTTGTGTCCTGGAACTCTGGTGACGGTGGCTAATGTGCCACTAGCTTTAGACACTCTACAAGCTTGCTGCAAGGCAGCAAGTGACCTGGTTTCTAAACAGTCCTGCATGCTCAGTGAGTGGTAAGTTTTAAGGCTGTCTGGAACTTGAGAAGTTCATCTATGAACATCTAACCCAACATTCTACAATTCTAAGTACAGAAAGGTCCCCAAACCCTAAACCAATGCCTGGAGGGACTAAACCTTCAAGACTGAGCTCCTAGAAACAGGCGTGATCACTCTCTCCAAGGACGACTGATTGCATATATAGACAGGTATCCCTTTCTTTATAAGGATACAGTTTAGCAATATTGGCTTGAAAAAATTTCTGCAATGGGGAGCCTGTCTCCAACATGATCATTTTTTAAGTCTGAGAATCTGTATGTCTGTCTGCTTAAACATCAGGGACTCTGAATGTGGACTCAGTTTTACCAGGTTCTTCAGAGCAGACCAGAGGCTGAGGCAACTCACCAGGGTAAATGGCCCCACAGGGTACCTGCACAAAGCACCCTCCCACCTTTCTTCAGAGATCTGAACTTGCACCTGGGGGAAATCATCTTGAAATGAGCACAGGATAAAGGAGCCTGGGCCCATCAGTGCTTCACAATGACCACAATCTCAGCAGAAGCCTCGGTAGCTAACGGTACCCTGAGCAACTGAACCTCAACCAGTCTCCACCATACTTGTCACAGAACTTCAAAGGGAACCTGACAGACACACCTAGAGAGCACATGCCCCCCAGGAAGGTGGGCCGGACAGAGGCTGAAGCCTGGCATCTGAGACCATGACAGAACCAAGGACGGCCAATGGGAGACAGGCAGCTGAAGGCCGATGCACAAAACACTGTTGTGCCACAGCTGCCCCACAGCGGCAGAGGCTGTCTGGCAAAGCAGTCAACTCCCTCTTTTCTGGCAGATTTCCTTCTAACAGAACTGCCAGAGACAAGGGCACTTAAACCCCTCTTTGCTTCTGAGGACAGGAATTTAAGGCTCTTTACCATGAAAATTAAAAGTATCCTCAGGCCCAGCCTGGCCTACCTATACGCTGAAGTGAGCGGGTGACTATTAAGTGAAAACTGGGTTCTGAATCCAGCAGGGAAAGCAAGCCCCTGGCCTCCACCCAGGCAAGCAGCACTGCCCCGCCTCTTTCTCTGAGCTACTTCCAAGTGGACCCCAGGCGCGGAGCATTAAAGACCACAGCTGCTGGTCGGTGGCAATACGAGAATGACTGTTTTCTCCCTACAACTATTTAACTTTCAATAAGTGAGTAAATTCCAAAAAGAGCATTTTTTAAAAGTCAATTCAAGGTTTTCTTAGACACAGATAACAAGCACCCAGAGAACCCTTAATCCTGAAGTCACTGTGTGGGAACATCTTGGCCACCTAAGCACGTCCCTGCTAATGGATCCTCTGGGAAGCAGCCCTCGAGGGCTGGGCTGCATTTTGGGGATGCAGCCCGACCGAGCCTACAGTCATCTCCAGAGTTCTGAAATCCTGGCATAGTCACGAAAGTGGCCTTTCATTCCAGGGTGACATTTTTACATGTGGACTTGCTCTATGAGGTAACTCTTCCTTTTGTGGAATCATACCATTACAGGTGGCACATGTTAACCGAACTCTTAGTTGCAGGACTAGACTCACTACAACAGGGGTGGTGAAAAAACAGGCTGAATTATGCTCATAAAACCCAAGAGACTTGCAACCCTGTTTCAGGTATTTTTCTGAAAACCAGCAAACATTCCACACTAAAAGAAGCGGCTGCTGAAAACCTACACTGGCTGGTGGAAAGGGACTTGATTCCATCTTGGCAAACGAGAAGCACCGTGGACTGACCTGTTGTTTGCTTTCGTCTTCTGTAGCTGCTCGTCCTGCCTCGCATACCACTCTTCCAGCTCCTTTATTGCTTTTTCTTTCCATTCTGCTTCCTGCTTCCGAGAATTGGCATCTTTGAAGGGAAGGAAAGACAACACAAATAAAGCAACATGCAAACTGAAGTTTGCTTCATCTGTTTGTTTGGAGTTTATTAATCTTATGCTGTATGCAGGTGCATGTGTTGGAGGGAGAAGATAAAAATGCTATTTGAAAAAAATTCTGCAATGCGAGGCCTGTTCCCTACATGATCATTTTATACATCCAGCACTCCAACTGAGCAATTCTATTCAGGGTGTTTCACCACAATTTACCCCAGTCCACCTACAGCTTGATGGATGACTAGTTTGGGTTTGTTTTTTTTTTTCAGGGGCGGGCAGAAATACTGACTTTTAATTTTAAAAAGGCTTTTGGGCCAGCAATTAGGGAAAAAGCAATTATTGGTGATCCTTTAATAATGCTGCCACTATTAGTCCAAGTTGGACTACTTATGTTAATCTTTTAATAAAACCTCACAGACTATATTCCCCACTCCACGTTAGATAATTAATGGTTTTGTAAAATGCAAGGGCACTCTCTTCACTAAATACGACAGATGCACTTCTTTGAAGCAGGGAGCTATGAGAAAAATTATTGGAGTAGAGGTGGCTCAGGAACCAGGGAACAGCAGAATATAGATGGAGTTGGGGGGACCACAAAATATCTCCTCCTGCTTTAAACTGCAGAGGGATTCAGCGGCAGAGCTAGGGAAGAAAGAGAAATTCCAATGGGGAGAGTTACAGGGGTGGAGTGAGGGATCATTATTAACACTTGTCCAAAAGGTTCTAGATGAGAGAGAAAATGCACACCTTAGCAGGTTTGCCAGACTGGATTCTCAGCCATGAAGTTTCTGAGGACTAAACATGGGGTTCCCTAAGATACTGAGCTCAAGAAACTTGTCAGTAGACGGTAGGAGAGAAAGACACAGGTCATATTATCACTGCAGTTGACAACCTGAAGTTACTCTGATACTTCACTTTAAGCACATTCTTTAGGACGTCCTCTCTGACAGGTGTTTAATATAGATGTCTCACTTAATCTTTACAATGACCCCAAGAAGGTAAACTACTCCCACACTCAGCAGTGAGAAAAACTACAGCTCAGGTAAGTCTGAGCGAGTAACTTTCCTAAAGGTTATTTAGTATGTGGCAGAACCAAGATTCAAACCCAGGTTCAACTCGAAAGCTTACACATTCTTCATCACACCACCTCCAGGAAGGAGGGACAGAAAGGGAAGCAAGCCCAGCAACAGTCACGAGATGTGACCAGCAGGTGGGCACCAGTGATCCAGACAAGAGCTTGGACAGCGCAGAAGCCAGAGCCCGCTCCTCTCATGACTGTCCTTGAGGAAGAGAGCAGAAAGCAAAGAACCACTTGCAGGGAAGGAATGAAGCATTTGGGGGCAATTTTAGGGCCTTTTCAAAAAAAGGTCTTATAGTAACAACCTGCAGGAGACTACTATTTCTGTAACTACTAGAAACAGCCTAATAGCAGCTAGAAACTCCCCCAGTGTTTCAGATTATAAAGAACTTTTTACTCTGTTATCTAACTTATCAGAAGGTGACCTATTGCTCAGGAGAATTACTTTGCTCTGATTTTCCACTGATGACTCAAGGATACACAGTAAGCTTCTGATCTGTGTCTATCCTTGGCATTAAGTCTATGTGGAACAGCAGGCCCTGTGGTGCAGGGAGATGCTGTGGGCTGACGGTGCCCTGCAGACAAGAAACTGAAAAAAATTTAAAATGTAAGATCTCCTTTCCAAGAGTTGTGAAATTACTTCCAGAAAATTATTTTTGATTGGAGAGCATTTTCTTTCTGTATAGTCTATTATCATTTTGTAAACGTTATTATATATTAGGAACAAAATATCAGGGAAATTTATCTCTGAAAAGTTAATCTAAATAAAAATTGTGACCATCTGCAGAGATTGTGGTTATTGCACAAAACAGTCCCTTTAAATTGTCTTTTACAGATTTGTGAAGTGACACAGGCAGTAAGAGTTTAGAATTCTTAAACGCTTGGCTTGACGGGACAAAGATCCAAGCTGTAATACAGTCTCTCTGAATGTGGGAGGGGGAAGCATGAGGGGAGGGTGAAAAATCCTCTTAGAGAGCAGGGCGCGCCGACAGCTGTCTTCTCTGGCCATCCTCATTACTGTTCGCAGAAGAGAAAAGTATTGGAGAACACAGCCTGCAGTTAAGGTGAAAAACATGGACACTGCTTCTCTATTTTTAACATCTTGCACTTTCTCACAGTTCTTGCAAGGAAGGAAGGGGAAACTACAGAAACACCTAATTCACGGACCACCTTCATTTAACTGGAATGCGAGGCCAAATCTTTGACTTCCCCCAGGAAAGCATCCAGAGTTAAGAAAACAACACTTCATGGAATACTTTCAAAGAGCTCAATTTGATAATTGAATGAGAAAATGCAATCTTTCGACATTCTCCATGTATCCATGTACTGTCTCCACAGAGAAGATGACTTTGTTAAACTTCAGAGAAAGAGAAAAGATAAAACTGGGTTCTACAACATGAAAAATACTCCACTAGTAATGCCAGCTAAGCCTTGCCTCTAAGCCTACTCTGAAGGTACTCAAAGAACAAGCAAGGACCAAGGCTGCTAGCACCATGAAGGCCTATTTGCATCTTTCTAAAGCTGCACTATCCAGTAAAGTGGCTACTAGCCTCATGTGGCTATTTAAATTTATTAAAATGAAATAAAATTTAAAATTCAGCTTCTCAGTCATACTAGCCACATGCAGCTAGTGGCTACCATACTGAACAGCACAGATACAGAACAGTTCCTCATCAAAGCTGCTGTTGGATAGTGCTGTAAAGGTTTAAACCTAAGTGTGCCCTTTGTTTTGAGACCCACAAAAGGTGGGCTGGAGAGAGAAAAGATCTGACACTAATTGGCTGTATTATCTGGGTCAAGTCCCTTCCTATTTCTAGGTGTCAGTTACACCATCTGAGTTACATTTTTACTACTTCAGTGACTCCCAAGAAGGAATAATAATGCTAACACTGTGGTTACGTAAAAGAACATCATTATTTCTAGAAGTACAGCATTTAGGCAAGTATGTGATGTTTATATCTTTAAGTGGATCAGAAAAAAAATTATGTGTACATTCATAATACATATATAAATGTGTGAGTGCATGTGAATATGTAACACATACATGCCTCATTTATACAATAACCCACGATGGCAAGATGTTAACTACTGAATCTGGAGGGGAAGACACACTCTTCTTTCAACTATTCTGTGTTTGAAATTTCAACAAAAAGTTGAGAATTACTTTGTGGATAACATCCCCCACGCTCTGCCACACCTTTCCAACCCACATGTACAGGTAACAACTCTCTCCTGATCTTGACCAACTGCTGACACCCATGGAGAAGGCTCTTTGCCAAAGGCCAGGCTGATCCCAGGCTCAGCCTGCCTTCCAGCTGGAGTTCACTAAACGTAAGGTGGCTGAGGGGACAGGTATCAACTCTGAAGCAGGGCAGACTTCAGCTGCAACTCTGACTCTACCACTCAAATACTTATTCTTCCTATGATCCTCACTTTCCTCACCCGTAAAAAATGTAAAAACTTAACATACAGGGATACTAGGGTAAGAAAACTGAATTGTACATGTTTCCTACATACCTCACTTTTTCTCTTAAGTGTTACCTTAAATTCAGTCTTCAAATGATAAACTGTGCAGTCCCTCACTTGGATGTAATACCGTCAGGTTTACAAAGCACTCGCATGAATACCATCTCAGACTACCCTTGGAGTTGGTAACATGGATCTTACATCACAGATGAAGAAACAGACTCTGTAAAGTTTGAGCAACCAAGTGCCCAGAGCTGGTGCTGTGTAAGAGTTACGGCTGGGCCTGGAAGCCAGTCTTCTACTTCAAGTCCAAGGCTCTTTCCACAGCACCACTCCGCCCTTCCTGGAGGAGAAGATGCACTTGGGGCTCTCTGGACTGCCCCAGTCCCCACCCAGTGGCCTCCACGTGGGTAGCCTTGTGACCTGCAGGTTGAGAAAGATATCTTCCCCCAAACTGGACAAGGACATTATGAGCTAATTCAAGTTAAAAAGGAATAAAAGTAGAATCAAGGTCAACTATTCCACTGAAAACAGACAGAAAGGGATTCCTTACCAAGGGCTTCCAAGCGTTCCATTTGCTCTTCTCTCCATTTACGGATACTTTCAGGCTCTGACTGCAATCGATCCACTTGTGAAATAGCTGCATAACTGTCTGTTGGCCCATTACTCTCCTTAACACAAACACAATTGTGCTCTGTAAGTACCAAACCTCTTCCCAGAAAGTGTGCTTCATCCAAGTTAGAACCCTGGTTATGTGCAGTACTAACAGCTGCTGTAAATGTTAAAGGATTTCCTTAAGAGCAACAACACAACCTTCCTGCCAACAGGGAGCTCTCAGCATTATGCACTTAATCCTTGTGATTCACAAGGAAGGCAGAGTAGTTGTTACCCTGTTAATAAATGGATCATGAGTGGGAGACAGGAAAGTTAGGGAGGTGGGTAATGAACTTATCAGGAAATAGTGTTATCACTATTTTTAGTTTTAGTTTCCTCACTTGACACAGAGATTATGTGACATCTTCAAAGTAACAAAGGTAAAATACACAGCACAGCAAGGCCGAGAACTGAAGACTTCTAATGCTATCATACAATGCAGACAAAAGTTCACTTAATACCACCTAGTCAAAATATAGTGATAAATAAGGTCATACTGTATAGCATAGGGAACCATAGTATCTTATAATAACCTGTATTGAAAAAAATATGAAAAAGTATATATATGTAACTGAATCAATATGCTATACACCAGAAACTAACACAACATTGTAAATTGACTACACTTCAATTAAAAAATATGTATATAGTGAATTTTAGGAAAGACTCCAAAAGAAAATGTAGTTACTATAGTCACACCAAGGAAAAGAACAAAAAAGCAGGCAAACATGAGTCACAAGTGTATGTGGTGGAGAACTGGGGGAGGGGCGGGTTCTTCACAGTAAAGATTTGGGAGCTAGTAAATTTATAAAGACTCAAACAGAATTTAATCTTCAGCGATTATTTCACCTATAGAACTAGGGACTATTACCAGGTTAACCTTAAAAAGATGGGGAAAGATTTACAGTAGTATTAGTAACTAACTTATTAGCACTTTCCATGTGCCAAGCACTTATAGGCTTCATCTCCCAAGTACCTTGCAGGGCAAGTATTTATTCCCACTTCACAGCTGGGGGATTAAACCCAGGCACAGAGAAATGACATATCTACATTCCCAGCTAGTAAGGGATAAAGCCAGGATTGAGTTGTCTCACTCTAAAGGTCAGGCTCTAAACCAGGGATAGGAAATTACAGCCAGGTCAGCCACCTGTTTTTATAATTAAGTTTTACTGGAACCCAGCAACACCCATTCATTTAAATACTATCTGTGGATGCTTCACATTACAGCAACAGAACAGTGTGACAGACACTTTATGACCCACAAAGCTTAAAAAGTTTACTACCTGACCCTTCAAGAAAAAGTTAGTCCACCTTTGGCTTAAACCAATTAGACAGTTTATTTCCTTCTTGACAGTTAAATGGTTGAAGGATGGGCAGAAACCCAGGCAGAAGCAAAAGCACCACACTATATCCTCAGGCTACAGTGATTACTTCCGTAGGGTGCAGGGGGAAATACAGGACTTTTGCTGAGTGGCGGGGAGAAATCTCCACGTTGTTCAAGATACTAACACATGCACCAGTGAGGCCTAGAAATGCGGGAGCCATTTTGCCACCATGAAAGAGCACAAAACTGCACACTCAGCAGGCAGAACCAGAGTCCTAGCGGAACTGAGTCAGAGTCCTGGTCCGAGGACCCCGAGCCTATCTCAGAGCTCTTTCAACTTTTTAAACTAGTAAATTCTCTATGTTTAAGCCCATGCAAGTTGGGCTGGTAACCAAAAGTTTAGTGATGCAGAGGGAAAATGAGGGTAGTCATCACAAATACCAGCCACCCCTACCCCCAATACAATCGAAAAGGTTCAAATGCTGGCCCTACCACATACCACCTGTTATTTATACTCCTGGTTTAACCTCTGTGTGCCTCAGTTTATTCACCTGTAAATGGGAACAATAGTACAGGTCCCTCAGGTTGTTGTGAGAATTAAAGTTTGGTATAAACAGTGTTTGACACAGGGCACAGCACATAGTGTTTCACCACCATCATCATGAAGGGTCATTTTTTGAGAGTAAAGGTGACAACAGCAGGACCAGGTCAATCACATTTTTTAAAAGAATGCTCTATCAATGTCACTTCTCTTCAAATCCTCCCACTTTGGTAGGTAACATACCAGCTACTAATACATCCACGAAAGTCAAAGGACTGGGGTCCTTTCTAGGTCAGACAATTCAAATCATAGGAAAGGAATACTCTCAAGAACTGTCTTTCAACATAATCAGAGTACTCTGTACCTGGTAGTATTCGCCATTCATCACTCCATCAACAGCATCTGCAAGACATAAGATTTTGCTCTGTCAATCAGGGCTAGTCAAATGCTGGGCCAAAGGATTATACAGTATGATACAGAACTGTGTGCTGCAGGTACTTTAAGTTACTGAATACTACCCCCCTGCTAGGTACCAGGCAGAACAATGAACAGCTCTCCATTTAGTGAAGTCAAGATGTGCTTATACACAAATAACTTAACCAAAATGTGGGCAAATCTGCCCCAAGCTCCTAAACCCAAAAGTTTTTGATAGTCTTCTGGCTTGGAGTGGAAGCCTGGCAGAAGAGTCTCACAGAGCAACAGTTTCTCTATGAAAGTTCTGGAGAAAGCAAAGGAGAAGCGTGGCCTGGAATCCTTCAGTAAGCAGAGATACGCAGCTTCACGTTTAAACTAAGGTGCTTGTGGGGTCAGGACCCTCCATCCTGTAGATGGAGTAGGTTTGGCACCTGAGGGTCTACAGTTGACGATTCTTGCTAATCCCTCTAGTCCACCTGGAATTAGTCCAGAACAGTAAGATTCAGGCAAACCAAATTAAGCCAGTGTTTTCAAAGATGTAGGTTATAAAAACCTGAAAGTGTGTACAACCTGATCTCACTGGACAATTAATTATTCATGAGCTAAATGAGAAAGTCCATCTCAGAAATATGAAGAAAAATGTCTTTCTAAATAAAACCCAGAGATTATTAACACATACAGTACAAAATGGTGGTCCACAGGCTGAAAATATTTTATTTAAAATACAAAGTACTAGTTCAGGGAATTTCACAAAACCAGGATTTCCAGGGTTTTGGAGGGTGTGTGGGGGAGGGGTGGCAGGAATGTGCAGAAAGAAGACCTGGTAATACTGGGCCTGCATTCCTGAAACGAAGGCAGGCTCTGGTGACATTGCCAGTCCCCACTAGCCCCTCTTATTTTTAGAGGAGGTACTTGGGATTGAACCCAGGACCTTGTGTGTTCTAAGCATGCACTCTACCACTTGAGCTATCCCCTCCCCTCTTTTAACCCATCTTGTGTGTCACTAATTCAGTTACCCGATTGGCCCCATAAGCATGTGTTTCTAACCCATGCCCTGACCCAACGGCTGTCACTGAGACAGTCTGTACAGGGCTGCACACCAGCTCTCTGGAGTGGCTACTCTGCCTTCCCTTGAAAGCTTCAATACAGGCATCATAAGGTTAGCTTCCACCTACATATTCTGTATTCTTTATCTGTTGGTTGACCCACATTTACTGCCTACTATGCAGGACTTCTATTATTTTGTCCAATTTTTTTCAAACTATGAAGACCATCTTACTGCATGGGGTGGGAGAGGGAAGAGGTGAGAAGAGATGAATCTAAAAGATACAAGAATCCAAACAATAAAAGAAATGCACAGCAGCTAGTGTGGGCCACCACCCCAAGGCCCTCAGAAACATCAGAGCTTTCCTAGAAGCCAGGAGCAGGGTGCTCTCAGCGCATTCCTTCCTTCTAACAGGCAAAGTGGTTTCATCAAATCACTCCTCCTGTCTTCTGGGTTCCTAACTAATTAAACCCAACTTGAACTGCTTATTTTCCAAATCACCGCTAACATTTTATCCACTCTTTTCATTCTCTTGCTTCTCCCAATTACCCTCCTCCTCTTGCTTTGGGAGTACTGAAAACTTTCATTTCCCCAGTGTGTCTCCCTGATACCAAAATATTGGGTTTTTTAAAAGGAAAATGGAGACAGAAGAAAATGCCATGCAAATTTCAATACTCAGCCCACTGATTTCTATTTTTTTCATTTATCTAATGCATATACACAAAATTTCTTTCAGCAAAACCAAACTCCCACAACAGATGCTTTTTAGTAACCCAATCGTCTGTATCATTACATTCTCTACTTTTTTCATATCAAAACACCTACTAATTATTGCTTCCAATGTGCCAGGCACAATGTTAAACCCTTTCTATACATTAAGTTTTAATCCTCACAACAAACCTGTATGTATCAGCACTTCACCAATGATCTTCAAATACGTGCAGGGTTGCTTTCTTGAGAGGTAAGTAAGGTGTTCTTGCAGGGGCAGATAATTAATGACACTGTTTTTGCTCTTCAATTTATTTTTTATGTTTAAGATGTAAGAAAAACACTGAATGCATGCGTTATGAGATAATCAGCACTTAAAAAGTGGTGCAATACCTGAGTCAGCCAGGGCATCAGAGGAAGCGTCATCTGATAATGGGAGGCATGAAGACAAACCACAGGATCTAAGCATTTACTAACCCCCCTCAGCTCTGATGCACATCTCACTTGCCGTGTATGTATCAGTTATTTCAACGTATTTCTCATACTTTTCTTAATTTCCCTGTTTTACTCCTATGCTTTATTTACAATAGTACAAAAATGAGTTTCTTATAGTTTTGTCAGTGGCTTTTCACTACTTCAAGCTGTTTGTGTGACACCTACCCACATAATTTCTGAAGTATCCTATCAAGTTTTAGAAACAGTATTTGGGGGGCATATTCAATTGCTCTTCAGTAATAAACCCCTTGTACAGAACTGACAGGGCATAGGATGTATATTTTAAAAACCTAAACACTGGCCATTTTCCCCCTTTGGCCTACCATTTTTATTTCCACAACCAGCATCAGTGCCCCATTTTTCAGACCTTCATTGATACTAGAGACTGAGTTTTACCATGTTTTTAAATTTCTGCTGATCTGATAGCAGGAAAAAAAAAAAAGCCCTTACGGTGGTTTTTTATGCCTGTGAGGTGATCACCTGATACTTGATTTTCTTCTTTATTGAATTACCTGAGTTTTGCCCAGTTTCTGCTATCTTTTGATCTCTAAGTATTCCTTCTGTATTATTTGCCCTCTCATATTGCAATTATTTCCCCCATTATCTTTTCCTATGGTTTATGATACTTAATACCTAGAACTACTTAACCTGTATGAGACAATAACCTTTCCCCTTTATGATTTCTGTTTTTATGCTGAAGGCCTCTTCTACTCTAAGATAAATATTCACTTTTCTTCTGGTACTTAAAAAAAAAAAAAACCCTCTCTTTAATCCATCTCGAATTTATTTTTGTAGACGATAGAAAAGAGTGAGGTAACTTTAAATCTTAGAACCTACAATGGCTAGTCTGGCCAGGCATACATTCTGGTTAATATATTACTGCTAACACACCAACTATCCAGTTAATACATTCAAACCCAGGGCCACTGCCAGTATGAGAGACTTTGATCACTACTCCAGACACAAAACTAGAAGCAATTCTCATCCCGTAGTTCCGAAGTCACATGCTGCCTGACCTGTAGGACTGAAGACTCATCCAGACCCACTGGCAAGTGCCTTGGGCTTTTGTTAGCTACTGTGCTACTGTACTAACATTCAGCTGGCTCAAGTCAAAAGATTGTCTGTTGCTACAGAAACATGCAGAAGAAAGTCCATCAAGGGCCTTGATTCATTAAGACAATTAAGCTAAGCAACTTGATGCTCCAGAAGGAAACTTTCTAAGGCATCTCAGGAACTCCAGACTGAAACAAACTCCGAACAGAAACAAGGGCCAGAATAAGTTTCCAGAGGTGAAAGACTGTCCCAGATGCACCTTCAACTTTCCATGTTCCCCAACCACTGAAAGTCAAGCAGACCTGGGTCAGAAATCCTGTGGAGCCATGTATTAGTTTGCTACTTTAGAAACACTGCTTAACTTCCACAACAATCCGTTCTCATCTGAAGTAAGGTAACACTGTCACTCTGCCTGCAGAGTTACTGCATGGGTCTGAGGGTGTACAGAGAACCCGGCATGCAGTAAATGTGCAGTATTACACACAATGTCATGCATGAGATTTCCCTGAACTTCCCTTCACCACTGCTACCAAGAAAATTACTCTCCACCTCCAGAAAGTTTTCTTTTAACTTATGTACCCCTCTTCCTGCAACGAGTGCCTCATTGCCATACTCTCTCAGTAGCTCCTTAACTGCCTCTTACATCCTCTATCCTCAGCCCTCTAGATTGAGGGCTTTTCCATAGCTCTAAGCTTAGGCTGCCTTTTTCCTGACCATTTGTTCTTCCTCAATCTCCCTGAGCCACTTCACTTAGCTAGTTACCTCCCTCCTCGAAACTTATGTTCTTCCCGGATCTCCTAACAACTGAGGGCATCATCCAAGTCTCAGGCCTAACCCCTCCTCCATGGGAGTTTTCCCCAAGGCTGGGGGAGTTTAGATACATTCCTCTCTCCTCAATCTCTGTTAGAGCCTCGTGCCTATGTATCTCTGTATAATAACACATTAGATACAGAGCTCTCTCCTAAAATGTTTCTTCAGTAGCCCCCAAAGCCTACAGGCCTTGTAACACCTTTCTCACCCTACTCCCAAGGAATAATAGCCAGGTCTGTGCGCAGTAAAAACATACCAGGGACTGTGTGTAAGCACTTTACAGGTGCTCTCTAATGGAATCCAAGCAATCTTGTGTGGTGTGTTTGTACCTTTTACAGAGGAGAAAACTAAGGCAATGGCAGTGATTATAGAAGCTGTCTGAGACCACAAAGCTAAACTCACACACAAGCAGCCTAGGACAGCACAGAACCTTAACTACTAGAGTGAGACTCAGAGTTTTTGTGTGTGTATGTGAGAGAGAAAAAAAAAAAAGAGAAAAAGAAAAAGCGTCCAAATAGTTCTAATCCCCAAAGGAAGTGCTGACCACTGCACTTTTTTTCTGACCACTGCACTATTACCAACCTCAACTACACTGTCAGAGATCTGCCTTTGTCATTAAATGCTTAGTTCACTAAGAAAGTCCTTCCTAGGAACTAAGTCAGCAAACATCCCTTCCTTCCCTTTGCTGAAATCTTGATGCACATGGAATCCGCGTGTCCAACTCTATTCTTTCCGTTTTACCTCTCCAAACTGCCCACCACCAAGGTCCGCTGGCTCTACAAAGGCCCCCTGAACCTGACATCCTTGCATATTACTTTGTATCTACTATGTGCCACACAACCTGCGAGGCACCAGCGATACAACAATGGGCAAGAATTAACACTGTCCTTGAATGAGGACAGTCTTCTGTGAGTCCCGATTCTCCCAACTCTGTCCTCCCCAGGGCAGCCATAGCTGCCTTTCAGAAATGACAATCTCTTATCCGCCTTTACCCCAGCTTAAACAACTACAACAGGATATGGTACAGCCTCAGGTGGGGAGATGTGGGGCTCAGCTATTAACTTGCCCTTTTTTCTTAAGCATTTCTCTGTAGGATTGTTTTCTCTATTAAATGAGGGAGATAAACTAAGATCTAAAAATAAATTTTATAATTCTCAGGCAAATGGTGAAGACTACCTAACAACAACAAAGAAGCCCTAATCACTTAAAGCCAACTTCATCTTCCAGCCACAGTCTAGTTCAGTCCAACCTGCCTGCTATAAATTGCATTCTCAGGTGTATTACCCCTTCACCTGTAAGCTCTTGCTGGGGAACTGATTTGCTTAGGAGGCAGCAGGGTGTAGCATAAAAATTTAGGCTACAAACTAGCAGTCACCCCACCCCCACTCCCCAAAAAGGTTCTGCTTGGCTGAAGACTGAGATTTCTGAGTCTGAATGCTTTTAGGAAGAACACTACTCAAGTGTACCAAAGCCTGGGCCTCCAACACTCCTTATTACCTTACAATCAGCATGTTTCTCTCATTTATGTTACCTGCCTTGCCTCTTAAGTGTGATTTTAGGGTAGTATAAACAGTCTTATCTGCTCCACCGGAACCCCATTCTCTTTTAAGTGGAATGTTTTTTAAGTAAATGAAAAGCCACGTGTCCTTTCTTCTAGCTCACTTCCTACTTCCCTATACAATGAAAAAGGTCTCTTCCACTCATTCTTTCCTCCCACCACCACAAACCACACTGCACACGGGTAACGCATTCAAAGGTCAAACTGGCAAGCCTACCAGGTGCTTCCTCGCTTTTTTGCTCGAGTTTGGCTGGGGAAAGGCCACACTACATTTTCCATTCACCTCTTGAAAGACAGGTGCAGGCTAATCTCAGGTTCCAGATAAACAATGCTGCCTACCAAAGCTGTTCCTAGACAAAGCAGAGCTCCAGAAGTCCAACCCATAACATGTTCGACAGATGGTAAAACTTACCCTTTTTGGCCGGAGAATCTCTCTCCAGGGCTACACCATGTTTCTTGAGTTCCCTATCCTCATTTCTTCCCCCTTACCAAACACTCTGCACACCTTATGTGCTTAAACACTGAACTGCATTGCCATTTTTGTTTGTCTCAAAAACGATACCACTGTTCTAATTTTTTGCTGCTTCCCTTCCGACTAACTGGCCTTCTTGGGCACAGACTTGCCTGTAAGTTTAGCCAAACTGCGCCAATGAGGCTGAGCCTCAGAAGCCCGGCTCAAAGCACAGCAAGTGCTCACGGAAAAGTTCCTGAATTGAACGAGCTTCTTCGGGCTCCTCCGTCTGTCAGCCTATTTTCTTGGCTTTCTGGCTCCGCCAGTGCCCAAGAGCGCTAGAACACACTCACAGAACGGACTGGGCCTCTCAAGCCTGGGTTTCTGCACGACTGAGCCGGGGTCTCGTTTCCTCTTTCCACTCCTCCTCAGCCTCCCGGTCAGAAGGAACAAGAGTTACACAGAACTCTCAGACCCACTCCTGCCCGAGTTTCCAGACAAATGCTCCCGCCCTGAACGCGTCCGCACTCACCTGGACCTCCTGGCGGCTCGCCGTGCGGCTGGGGCCCGGGTGCGCCGCCGTCCAGGATGGCGAAGGCCTCGTCGTTCTCAATGCCCGCAATCTCGCTCTCCTGCTGCGCCAAGAAGGCCGCGGCCGGGTCTTCTTCGCCGGCACCGGCCACTCCGTTCCCCATTGCGGGGCCGCCGGGGGCGCCGGAAGGGGCGCCGAATGGGTCTAATTCAGCCATGACGGGCAGTTCAACGGCACGGACACCGACGCTGAAAGACACACCAACCGACTCACCGACACCGCGTCCGGGAGCAGCAGCTGCGGCGGCGACTGCGATCCGAGGGCAAGCGGGAGGAGGCAAAAGGCGGAAGCGGAAACCCTGCCCCTATATCCGGTCGGTCTAGGCAGTATTGGAAAGCCTAAAAGGTAACAACCAATCAGAGGACAGAAATGGTTAACGACCCAGCCAATCATCATGAGGGGGCGGGCCCCCGAGGAAAACTCGTGACTCGGGCAGCACCTGCGTGAACGCGCTAATCCCTTACGGCCCGGGGTGGCGGAAGTGGTATGTGACTTAAGGGAGCCTCGCCTGACCCGACTTTGGTGTCTGGACTGACCGCCGCCTCTGAGAGGACTCTCGTGCTGAACCGGGAAATGAGGTGAAGTTAGGGCAGCGATGATTAGCCAGTTGGAGAAGAGTCAAGCTACTTAGGCTTTGTGAACCTCAGTTTCCTCATTTGTAAAATGGAAAGAAGAATGCTGTACTACCTCCCTCCCAGGATTAGTGGGCAAACTGAATCCTTTTACAGCTGTGTACGGACTTTATAATATTTGTGTTTGTAAACCCATTCACCCAGCCTGGGTTATTTTCTCCTTTAGAGCCGCCTGACAAATATAACCGATTCAAATCCACTTTGACTTGTCTCCCCCACAGTAGTGTCATAAAAAGGCAAATATATCTACTTTTACAAAGCCCTTTTGCAGCCAGTACTCTTTTCAGAGCTAGACAGAAGTTTCTAGAACTGGAAAATTCTTTAAGTCTCACCTAGTTCATAGGGAAACTGACGACTCTGGGAGCCCCACAGGGAATCACTGGCCAAGAGGAAACAGATCTCTTGGGCAACTCCATAATGGTACTAGCCACCTCTTGTATGTACACACCTTTCCCACTTAAGGACAGCAGGAACTTTCTTTAGAAACAACGTTCCTTCAGTATTTCTTTTAAATCAGGGTCATGTTAATAACATGGCTAGTTAATTTTGTCTAAACCACAGAAATGATAGTAGAGTGACTCCAGTTACTCATGCTAATGTTGAGAAGGGGGGCTTATGCACTGGCTAACAGAGGGATTTTCCTCCTTTACCACCACCATCCTAAAAAGTCAAACACAGAAACAAACCAAAAACGAGCCAAAGGTCAAAGCTGCTTCCAGAGGTAGTCAGCAAGGGATAAGAAAGTGGTTTCTAAAAGTATATGGTATCTTTATTGGAAAAAAAAAAAGTAAATTGTTTCCTTAAAGCATGTATTTAAAGTCTTTTAAAGTCCTGGATGTAGGAAAGTTTTGAAGAAAAACATTTAAGAAACTTAAAATTATAGGGCCTGCAGCTGATTCAGTTTCCCCCTCCTTGTTTTAATGCCCACCCCTAACATAAATAAGCAACAATGCATGAAATAGTTTCATGTTCATCTTCTCTTTGAAACAGTCTATCCTGCCCCTGTTAGGAGCATAAGGGACAGGGACTACTACCATGAGAGGGTCCAAGGAAGCCAGCCTTTGGATTGCTCACAACAGTAGTAGCTGAGGGACAGGCAGCATTCTCTCTGGAGCAAGTGCATAATTCTGGGGAAGCTGTCCTGAGAGTCACTTGCTAGAGGAGGCACCATGTCCCATCATGCAAAATCAACATATATTTATACACACAGAATTGGGGGAATCAGCAGAGGTGTTTAGGGATGACTTCACAGAGGAGGTGGCTTGGAGCTCAGTTATGGAATATGGGTGAGATTTAGAAGAGTCACTCGTGGTGGCCTAATTTTACCATGGTGCAAAGTTTCATAGCTTGGGGCATGTTTGGAGGACAGAGAGTAAATTAGTTTGGCTGGGCCTGAAGGGCTTAAGAAGAGGTGTAATTGAAGGTAAATCTGGAGACATGCTAGGGCCCTGAATGCAGCCCATGCTAACGAGCCTTAAAGGGAATTAAGGAAGATTTCAGAAAAAGGAATGCTTTGGTCAACAGACTGCTTAAGAGGTTAGTCTTGTCCTTGTGTGCAGGTTGGATGGGAGCAGAGGCTGTGGGCAAAGAAGTTGAGGAATGGCATAATGAAGGTCCAGGCAGGGCAGCGATGTGCAGTTGGATGGAGGGCATTGATGGGAAGTCCTTACCTACGACAAGAAGTAGGGACTGGGAGAGATGCAGGGGGAAAAGATAAGATCATAAATCGTATCTGAAATTGCTGAAGCCACTAGTTTAAGGGCTTTGGGAGAGTTCTGATGATTGCTAGAAGACAAAGATGATTTAGGAGATATCCAGGAAATAGCTAGAAGTACGCACAAGGAGGGGAGCTCCTGGCCTGGAATGGGAGGGATGGGGAGAAGGAAGTACTGGGTGACACAGCTCGGAAGAGCCCTTGGTTCTAGGGGGAGGCAGAGATTGGACTGTGCAGGATCCTTCCTCAGCACTCTGCCAGAGCCAGACCAAGGGCCACACAGTGATGTCTGAAGGGACTTGGCTGAGAGATTAAGACACAGATCCTACCCTCTAAACCCCAAAAGGATCTGATCCAGAAGGGCAGTAAGAAATGCATACGAATTTGCTGTAAGATAGGTGCAGATGGTGATGGGGAGAGGGCAGTGGTGAGCAAGCAAAGAACCGAAAAGACGGAAGGACGCAAGTCATATTTGTTGAGAAGTCCTAGAAAAGTTTCAAACAGGAGATAAGTCCTTTCTCAGCGTCTGTCTCTCCCACTAGACCTTTAGGCAAGGGCAGGAGCAATGTCTGCCTTGCTCATCTTTGTATTCTCAGGGTCTAGGATTATGCTGGCACATAGCAGGTGTTCAGTGAGTATTTGTTGATGGAATGTACTAGTATTTGAGATGGATCTCCAAGGAGAAGGGTTGAGAGAGATGTATGATGGAGAGGGAGAAAGGCAGAGGGTCGTGCTGGGCTCTGGGAAGTGATTTGGCTGGATACTGGAAGATCAGGAAAGTAAATGGATACAGCTGAAGAAAGTGTGTGGGAGTCAAATCGAAGAGGCTTGAGTGCCCAGGTGAGAATTATTGCTAAAGTGCAGAAGCTGTGAGGAGCCTTTGAAGGACTTTATGCAGGCTGTGACTTGGTCGAACCCTGTTCTGGAAGAATCCTCTAGCAGCTCAGGCAGTATAGCGTAGGAGAGGCTTCTGAAAGCAGGAAGGACAGTTAGGAAAGACTGCTGTGGGGGTTCAGGCGGGAGATGTGGGGGGCCAAGAATGATACCCTAGAGAACAGAGCAGTGGGCTCAGGTGGAAGGAAAGGAATGGAGGTACACACACAGTACTTGGTAAGTGATAGCATTTAGGAGGCAGAGAGAGAGGAGATTCACAGAAAATATTTACAGCTTGAAAAACCATTAACAGAAATAGCCACAACAGGAAAAGCCGGTTGTGTGGAATGGGGAAGGAGATGAGATAAATGAGAGTTCAGTGTGGACATACTGAGCACAAGAGACATGTGGGATATTCAGGGACCATTCAACAGGATACTCACAATCTAAGTCTGAAGTTCAGGAGAGAGGAGGTTCTAATTCCAGCAATGGTGGACAAGTTGTTTAGGGCAGCTCCTCTGCTGAAAATAACTAGAAGAGCTGAGCAAAAAGTTTTTAAAAGTCTCTTTAAAGTTTTTAAAAGGCATCAGAGGACCACCAAAGCAGTGAGGAAGTGTGGGCCCAAGTTCTAGGAGGGAAGGGAAGCCAAGAAAAGTGAGCCTAATATTTGAAGCCACTTTTCCTCTCAAGGAGACTGTTCTAAAAGCAGAAGCTGAGAAGCTGAGTACAGCATTCAGTGAACAAGGCTGGGAGAAGAAAATAGTTGAGGACCCACCAAGAAGGAAGGGCCCTGGTAAATGTACCAGGTTTTTTGTTGGGACCCCAAAGGGCTACGCACTGGGAATAAAGGTGAAAATTGACTAAAGCCCAGCTTTGAATAATATAAATCCTTGGTTGAATTAAAAGGATCCAAGACTTCTAGTGCCCTTAGCCTAGAGCTGCCCGTCAAAAGCAAGAGTAAATTCTCTGATTGACAGAAAAAATTTTCATCCAGAAATAACTAAGCAGTAAAGACAGAACATGCTCAGAGATATTTTCAGGGACAGCAGACAAAAGAAATCCCAAGGGCTTCAGATAATGGAATTCTCAGACCTAGACTTTAAAACCACTATGATTAATGAGTTCAAGGAATGAAAATATTGAGAATTTCAGCAGTTTGAAGATTTGAGAACTAAAATTTACAGTAGCTGATACTAAGAATTCAACAGATAGATCTAATAGTGGATCAGACATAGCTAAAAAGAGAATTAGTAAACCAGGGGATAGAACAGAAAAGTATCTAAGCTGAAACAGATTCAGAAGGATGAAAAACACAGAAAAGAGCATAAAAAACATGGAATGTAAGGAATAGGTTTTATAATGTAATTTTAGCAAGAAGGAGAGGAAAGAAAGAATGGAGCAATATTTAGAAGAGAAAATGGCTAAGAATTTCCTAAAATTGGTAAAGGAGATCAAACTACAGATTCGAGAATCACCATGAACTCCAAGCAAAATAAACGTACCCTCCTTAAAAGAAAGAAAATCTACATGCCTCTGTGCATTTTTAAATTGACATCTAAATTTTCATAACTTAATTAATTGCAAGGGATGTAATTTATAATATATTATAAATATTGATCCTTTCAAATAAAATTATTGCATTGCCCTTTTATATTTATCCAGTGGCATCTAAATATCATAGTGATTTGATACTCACCATAATCCATTAAAAAGTGATAAAGCTTTTCATTAATATTAATAAATTTCAGATTCTTACTTTTGCTCCATGAACACGTTCCAACAACTGTCCCTTACCATACTTCCTTATAACAAAAATATGTAGTATAATTGACTTTTTAAAATATCTCATGACCATAAGGCTCTGAATGTTAAAATTTTGTTTCGGATTGACATCATTATAATTATTAGCAGTATACATTTAATCAAAGCAACAAAACATATCAGAAATTTTCACAAATAATTATTGAATATAAAAAACTTTATTAGAAATTCATGTCTTAATGAGATAGATGGGCTTGAATTATCTATTGCTGTATAATTAGAACTTTGTACCTTAAATAAGAAACATTATTTCACACAGTTTCTGAGGGTCAGGAGTCTGAGGGGGCTCATCTGGGTGGTTCTGATTCAGAATCTCTCGTGTGGTTGTAATTAAACTATTTTCCAGGGGCTGCAGCCATTGAAAGCTTGATGGGGGCAGGGGAATCTACCTTCAAGGTCACTCACATGGCTGTGGCAGTTCCTTGCCACATGGGCCTCTCCAAAAGTTGCTCGTGACACACAAGTTGATGTCCTCCGAAGTGAGGAATCCAAGAAAGAAAGAATGACTGACAGAGGCGTGGTATCTTTTTAACAACTGTTTTGAGATACAATTCACATACCATACAATTCACCCACTTAAAGTATACAGTTCAATGGCTTTTATTATATTCACAGAATTGTACATCCACCACCATCAATTTTAGAACATTTTATTACCCTCAAAGAAACTGCACTTCTAGTCACCACTCCTTAGTGCTCTCAAACCACCCCCTTCCCCACCCAGGCAACCACTAATTTTGTATTTTCTGTCTCTATAGATCTGCCCATTAAGACCTTTCAGACAAGTGGAATTGCACAACATGTGGTCCTTTGTGACTGGCTTCTTTCATTTAGCATGATATTTTTAAGGTCTATCCATGTTGTAGCATGTATCAGTACTTCATTCCTTTTTATGGCTGAATAATGCTCCCTTGTATGGATATACCAATTTATTTATCCACTTATCAGTTGCTTAACATTTGGGTTGTTTTTGCTTTTTAACTATTATATACAATACTGCTATGATCATTCATATACAAGTTTTTGTGTACACATATGTTTTTATTTATCTTGAGGATTTATACCTAGGAAAGAAAGAAATGGGTATGATTACCCAGTATATGCATTACTGGGTCATATGGTAACTCCATGTTTAATCATTTGAGAAATTACCAGTCTGTTTTCCAAAGTAGTTGCACCATTTTACAACCCCACCAATGTTGTTGGAGGGTTCCAATTTTTCCACATGCTCACTAATGCTTCTTATTACCTGTGTTTTTAATTATAGCCATCCTAGTGGGGTATGAAGTGGCAACTCATTATGGTTTTGATTTACATTACATTGATGGCTAATGATATATTTTTATCTGCATGTTGGCTATGTGTATATCTTCTTTGAAGAGATGTCTATTCAGACACTTTGCCCATCTTTAAATTTTTTTAGCCCTTTATTATTGAGTTATAAGACATCATTACATATTCTAGTACAAGTGCCTTGTCTTATATGCGCTTTTCAAATATTTTCTCAACTTGTGTCTTTTTACTTTCTTCATGGTATCCTTTGAGGCACAAAAGTTTTTAACTTTTATGATAGTTATTTATGTTTTGGGAATAATATCTAAGAAAGCACTGCCTATCCAAAGTCATAAAGACACCTATGTGAGACTGATAAAAGTTTTGTTTAATTCAAAATCAGAAATAAAAATAGGGTCCCTGAAGATTCTAGTCATTATAAAGATCATAAAAGGATATACAGACAATTGTATGTTAATAAATTTGAAAATGAAATAAATTCCTAGAAAAAATACAACTTAAAAATAACACAAGGAGAAATAGAACTGAATATTCCTATAACTAGTAAAAATTTAATAAATTAAAACCCTTCACACAAAGGAAATCCCATTTGGCTTCATTAGTTAAAATTCCAGTCTTCACAAATTCTTCCAGAAAATTTAAAAAGGAGAATATACTTCTCAACTCATTTTATGGGAAGCATAACCCTGTTACAAAAAACCAACAAAGACAGTAAGAGAAAGGAAAATTATAGGCAAAGTCATTCATGAATATAGTTGAAAAAACCCTGAGTGGGAGTAATAGGGAGTAAGCACATTCCTCCTGGTCTTTCCCACTGAATGCAGCTATAAAACCTAGCCAGAATGCATAGAGCAGAAGCTATTTGAGGGCTCTGAAAAGTAAACAGTGGTAGGTGAATTGGGGAAGACAAAACTATGAAGCACTGAACTGGCAATGAGTTCACCATTTTTTGTCCTCTGGTCCTCCTGCCACTTGATCTCAGACATAGGCACAGCTATGAAAGTTCATGGCAAAGTGGGCTAAGTAAAGATCTAGTTTTTACTTTTCTCTGGCTGGAGAACCAGAAAGAGTAACCCTGGAAACTGAAGCGTACAAGGGAGATCATAGAGAGTGAGGAGCTTGGGAGAATGATCCCATGAAGTTGTTTATAAATTCATCCGCTCAGCCCTGAGCTGTAGTTTGACTGAGACCAGTCTCAGTTTGAATTTACCATCATCCAGGTCCCAAACTGGCCACTCGGTGGCGCAAACATGGGACAAATCCAGATACCATTGCAAAGTCTTTGAAGATTGAAATGAAATTCTAACCACAGCCCACAACAGGTCAGTTGGTACTTATGGTCTGAAACTAATTAGGTCAATTGCTTACTGATACAAAAATATCAACATTGTTCATAGAATTTGAACAAGACCCAGAGTCTCATATCATAGTATTCAAAATATTTAAGATACAATCTAGAATTACCTGGCATATGAACAACCAGGAAAATCTCAACTCACATATAGAAAGACAATCAACACATGTCAATACAAGATGACTTAGATACTGGAATTATCTGACAAAGACTTTACATCAGCTATTATAAAAATAGTCTTGTAATGCAAACATGCTTAGAACAAGTGGAAAACTAGAACATTTCAGTAAATAAATGGAAAATACAAAGAATAACAAAATGGGAATGTTTGAACTGGAAAAATTTAAAATAGAAATTAAAAAAATTTTGGATAGACCCCGAAGCAAAATAGAGATGACAGGGGTAAGTGTTAGTGAACCTTTCCTTCCTTCCTTTCCTTCCTTTTTCCTTCCTTTCCTTCCTTTCCTTCCTTCCTTCCTTCTTTATGGAGGTACTGGGGATTGAAACCAGGACCTTGTGCATGCTAAGCATGTGCTCTACCACTGAGTTATACCCCCAGTAGACATTAGTTTGAACAGTGAGGAAAAAAGAAAAGCTGAAAAGAGCCCTAGGGACCTGTGAAACAACAACAAGAAGTCAACATTCGTTCCATCAGACTTCCAGAAAGAGAGGAGAAAGTGCAGAGCTGGAAAAATATCTGAAGTAAAGAGAGAAGACACAAATCACCATTATCACAGAATGAAAGACCCTGCAAACATTGAAAGGATAATAAGAGAATATTACAAATAACTTTATGCACATAAATTTGACAACTTAAGTGAAATGGACAAATTCCTGAAAGCCACAAGCTACTCAAACTCGCCAAAGATGAAATAAATAATCAGAATGGTCTTTTAACTATTTAAGAAATTGAATTTGTAGTTTAAAACCTTCCACAAAAATAAATCTCCAGGACCAGATAGCAATTGCTAGCCAGTTTAGCCAAATATTTAAAGAAGTAACACCAATTCTACACAATGTCTCCAGGAAAAGAAAAAGGGGGGTATATTTCTGAACTCAGTTTATGGGGCAAGCATTACTCTGATACCAAAAGAAGACAAAGGGAGAACAACAACAACAAAACTATAGAGCAGTATCCCCTAAGAACAGAGACACAAGAAATCCAACAGAATATTTGCAAATTTCATCTAGCAACATATAAAAACAATATATCATGGCAAAACGGAGTTTATTCCAGGATGCAAGGCTGATTCATTTTAAAAATAAATCAGGGTATTCCACCACATTCATAGTCCAATGAAGAAAACCCACATAATTATATTAATTCACACAGAAAAATGTTTTTTGACAAAATTCAACATCTACTTTTTAAAAAAATCTCAGCAAACTAGGAATAGAACAGAACTTCCTCAGCCTGATAAAGGACATCTCTGAAAATCCCATTTTATTTAATGGAGAAAGACTGAATGCTGTCCCCTCTAGGGTCAGGGACAACTCAAGGATATTCCCACTCATCATTCCCGTTCAGCATTGTACTGGAAGTCCTAGCCCGCACAGCAAGACAGGAAAAAGACATAAAAGGCATACAGATTAGGGAGGAAGAAATAAAATTACTCCTATTTGCAGATGACATGATTGTCTACATACAAAATTTCAAGAAATCTACCCCCAAAACTTCTAAAATTAAGTGAGTCTAGCAAAGTTGTAAGGTATATGGTAAACACACAAAAATCAATTGTATTTCTATATAGTATTAGCAGTGTATGATTAGAAACAAGGATTTAAAAAATGTCACTTACAATAATAGTTCCATATGATGATTTTATGGATAGAAACTTGAGTGAATATATCATGGATGGAAACCAGTAATATTTTAAAGAAATTATATAGTTACTGAATCTAATAATTATATAAATATATTTATATAAATATATATACATAATATGCCATAACCAAGTTAGGCTTATTCCAGGAATGGACAGATGGTTTTACACTGACAAATTAATAAAATGAACTGTCTTAAAACAAGGAGAAAACATGCTCATTTCAATAGATGCAGAAAAAGTATTTGTGAATTCAACATCTATCACAATAAAAACTTGTAAAAACTTGAAATAGAGGAAACTTCCTTTAAAAAAGTCATTATTTATACATGATATAATTGGGTATATCAAAATATCTGCAAATAAATTATTACAAAGTTCTTTATATATTCTGGACACCAGTCCCTTGCCAGATAGGTGATTTGGAAATATTTTCTTCACTATGTGGCTTATCTTTCCATCTCTTAACAGTGTCTTTTCTAGAGGAGGTTTTTCATTTTGATGAGGTCTAATTTATCAATTTTTAAATGGATTGTGATTTTAGTGTCATATCTAAGAAATCTTTGCTTAACCACAGGTTACAAAGATTTTCTCCATGTTTTCTTCTAAAAGTTTTGTAGTTTTACATTTTACATTTAAAGCTATTATTCATATTGAGTGGAGAGAAGATACTTACCACATGTACAATTGATAAAGGGCTCACATCCTGAACTACAATCTGCTAAATACAAAATCAATATACAGAAATCAACTGTATTTCTACAGACTATAAAAAATGAATTTTTGAAAGACTACTATATGTGTATTTTAAAGGAATACTATATAGATAATGTATATAACTATATATATTTAAGAATATATATATAATTTTAAAATGTCGAGTACCCAGGAGTAAATCTAACAAAAGTTTGTGAGACCTCTACAAGTAAAGTATAAAACTTTAAGTGAAATTAAAGAAAATTCCCCCAAATGTAGAGATATACCATGTCCACGAATTATGAAAATTGATATTCTAAATATATGAAATTCCCCTAAATTGATCTATAAATTCAGCACAATCACAATCAAAATCCCAACAGTTTTTTTTTGTGTGTGTGTGTGATCTTGATGAATTCTAAACTGTGTAGGATATGGTAAAGCTGTAGTAATGGAGATTGTGGTATTGGCATAAGGCCAGACAAACAGACCAGTGGAATAAGAGCGTGCTTATAAACACATCCACCCATGTATGGACATGTGATTCGCAATGAAGGTGGCACTGCAGAGAAGTGGGGAAAACTGCCAGTGGGACAGTTAAATGTCCACATGGGATATTTGTGACCTCGGGGTAGAGACTGATTTATTCAAGTATCAAGAGCAGTAACCAAAAAGGAAAAGACAAGTGAGACTAATTAAAACTAAAATATACCATTATGAGTGAAAGGACAAGCCACAGAGTGGGAGAAGATACTTACCACTTGTGAAACCGATAAAGGGCTCATATCCAGAATACATTAAAAATTCCAACAAGTCAAAAAGAGAAAATAGTCAACCAAATAGAAAAAAGCAAAAATTTCACAAAAGAGGAAATCCAAATGTCCAATAAACATTTAAAGGTGCTTAACCTATAATTATCAATCAAGAGAATGCAAATTAAAACTACGGCAAGGTAATACTCCATATCCGATTGGCTATAATTAGAAAGTCTGACAATATCAAGTCCTGGCAAGATGTGGAGCAACAGGACTTCTCGTATGCTGCTGATGGCAATGTAAATTGGCACAGTCACTTTTGCAAAAGAGTTTGCTATTATCTACTAAAGAAGACAGCAGTTCCACTCCTAGGTATATGTCCTGGATAAACTTGAGTACATGTGCATCAAGATCCAGTCACAAGAATAGCATTGTCTGTAACTGTCCAAACTGGAAACAACGCAGATGTCCAATAACGTGAGACTGGATAAATAAAAAAAAATAAGTTCATATGACAGAGTACCAAAGAGAAGAGTGGGGGGAACTACCCCTGCAGACAATAACATGGATGACTTGTAAAAACACAATTGGAGTGAAAGAAGCGAGACACAAAATAATTCATACTGCACAGTTCTCTTACGTAAAGTTCAAAAACAAGGCTGAACTAAACTATGTATTAAAAATGCCTACTTAGATGGTACAATGATATAGAAAAGCAAGGAACACATTATCATAAAGGTCAGAGGAGAGAGAAGGGATTATAATCAGGAAGGGGACCACACAGGAGACTTTTGAGGGATTGGCAATATTCTATTTCTTGAACTCAGTCATGGTTACGTGGATACTTAACAATAATTCATTAAGCTATACAATTAAGTATTGTTGCTTTTCTATGTGTGTTTTATTCCTAATAAAAAAGGTTTTAAATGTTTCTTATGAGTTTGAATAAAGCATTTCAATAATAGGTGTGCTAACTGACATATTTATTTTGTTCAAAGACATAACACTACTCTTTCGAAAGTAAACGTGGACATTTTTACGTCAGCCTTCAAATGGTACAAAATATGCAACTAGACCCAAGAAAACAGAAGCTCTTTCTCATTACTGAGAACGGTGAAAATGCAGAGAGGATATGCTTAGTAGTGGGTATTTTCTAACATACTTTTAAAAATCTTAATTATTCTAAGACAGATGGCTAGGTAGGAAGGCACAGACACATCATGATTCTGCAGGCTGAATGAAAGAATGCACTGTGACTGTCGGTGTTTCTGGGCCATGCTATCTTTGTTTTGTCCTCACAGAAATCTTCCTCAGGAGTATTACCTTCTCTAATAACAGTTGAGCACCGAAGAGGCAAGATTATTATACAACTGTTATCAAAAATAAGATATCCAACATCATTAGGCGTCAGAGAAATGCCAATCAAAACCACAGTGAGGTGCTACTTGCTCCCACTAGGATGACTATCTGTGGAAAGACAGACAAGAAGTGTTGGTGAGGTGCAGGAAAACTGGAACTCTCATACATTGCGGGTGAGGACATAAAATGGTGCAGCTGCTTTGGAAAACAGCCTGGAATTTCCTCCAGTTGTTAAACATAGAGTTACCATTTAATCCAACAATTCTATTCCTAGGTTTATACCCAAGAGAAATGAAAATATATGTGAACACAAAATCTTATACACAAATGTTCATAAAGTGTTATTCATAATAGCCAAGAAGTGGAAACAACCCAAATGTCTATCAACTACCTGATAAATGGATACATTAAATGTGGTATACCTACACAATGGAATATTATTCAGCCATGGAAATGAATGAACTATTGGCATACACAACAACATGGATGAACCTTAAAAACATACATTAAGTGAAAGAAGCCAGATGACTGGTCACATTTTATATGAAATAGCAAGAAAAGGCTAATCCATAGGGAAAGAAAGTAGACTAGAGGTTGCCTAGGGCTGGGGAAATGAGAGAGTTAGAGGGTTACAGCTAAGAGGATAAGGTTTCTTTTTGGAGTGATGAAAGTGTTCTAAAATTGATTGTGGCAATGATTGTACAACTCTGTGAATATGTAAAAGCCATTGAATTCTATACTTTAAATGGGTGAATTGTATGGTATGTGAATTATATCTCAGTAAAGCTTTTAGAAATGTCATCGTTCCACTGTGCTATTGAACATTTCTGAACAACCCAACTTGGACCAAAATACCCCAGCTTCTAATACCAGACTCTACACCTTAACAGAAACACTGTATAGATAAAGACAGAAAAATACAACAAACTTTCTTTGGATGTTGGTGTCTTGATGAAAGGAGGCTTCACCAACACTTCATGGATACCAGGTTATACTCTTATGTGGCATCCTGGGCAGTGCATACTGGGAATATCTGGGATGGGTAAAGGTTGCTCTGTGTGTGTGTGTGTCTAGTGTTTAAAAGATAAGTTTGAAAGGGAAGATGGGAAAAGAAAACTAGAATGAAATCCCCTACACAGGTCGGTCAATTTTAGGGAAAAAGTTGAGGATTTGGAAACTAATTCCCTTAACACTATGCATGTCTGAATTTCCCTTGGAAAGACTTCATATACCCCAGCTCGAAGACCTGGGTTGTAGTTCACAAGCCATGTCTTTTAAGACCATAATCTCTGCTATGGGGCAGAAGGGTATAGCTCAGTGGTAGAGTGCATGCTTAGCATGCACGAGGTCCTGGGTTCCATTCCCAGTACCTCCATTTAAAAAATAAATACACCTCATCCTCTGAGGTGCAGAAAAACCGCAGAAGCTCTGGGGAGATTTGGAGGGGACATGGGATTGTTTAGCTCAGGTCACCTGACTTCTGTTTCTCTGGAGTTCTGGAAGCAGAATGAGAGGTAAGTGGCTGAGAAGGAAGAGAGGGGAGGGGCGGCTTTCCAGGACACCAGAGAGGGTTGGAGAATCAGCTGTAGGGAACGGCATCAGGTGTCATAAGAGGTGACTCGGGGTCAGCTAAGCCTGGTGGGGTGGGGGTGGAGGTGGGGGTGGGCTTAGCTGTGTGATGTTGTGAGGTGAACAGAGGTGGGGGCTGCCCAGGATTGGAGAGGTGAAAAACGTGGGAAAAGTTCCAGGGAGAGAGGGTCAGTTGTGAAGTCCAAGTTGTCGCCTGGGAGGAGGAAAGGGAGACCTGGGCAGAGGGGCAGGCTTTGAGGAGGGAGGCCACCCACCAGGGAGGTCGGGAAGCTGCTACTGAGCAGGTGGAGCAGGATTGAGTGGGAAAAAGAAGAGAATGGGGCAGCTTTGAACCACGAGGATAGCTAAAGCATCCTGCATCGTATAATACAGTAGCCGCTGGTTCCCTGGGGCCTCATGTATGTGGTTAGTCCAAACAGAGCCATGCTGTAAGTTTAAAGTACACACTGGATTCTGAAGCCTTAGTATGAAAAAAATGTTAAATATCTCATTAATGAACGTTTACATAAGTTACTTGTATAAATGATAATTTTTAGATCTATTGGGTTAAATAAAATATAGTATTACAGTTAATTTCACCTGTTTCTTTTTAACTTTTTAGCCTGGCTACTAGAAAAATTTAAATTACTTATGTTGCTTGTATAATATTCCTGTTCCTTGGCATTGGTATAGATAGTCGCTCCCAGGGACAGGGATTGTCTGTGTCACCCCTATGACCCTAGTGTCTAGAACAGGGACCAGCAGAGAGAGGCCTCAGTGAATGGTGTGTGTGTGTGCGCATGTGTGTATATGTGTGTGCGTGTGTATGAACAGACATGTGGACAGTAAGTAAATTCATGAATGGGGTGAATGAATGAATGAATGATAATTATATATGATGTTCAAGGACTTGACCTTGAAAGATGAGTTTCTTCTAAATTGTTGAGGATTATATGTAAGTACACAAATGAATGAAAGGGAAACGCAGGTAGTTAGAATCGAGGAGATCTCACTAAGGCTTTGAGGTAGGGAGTCTCAAAGAACATTTTATGGGACCTAACTTAATATAAGGGCCCAAGAGCCTGGACCTTTGGCTCATGTATCTTTTTTTTTTTTTCCTTTAAAATACTTTAAAGTAAGTACTTTTTAAAAAAGTCCTCCTGAAGCACTTAATATATTCCAGAGACTGTCCTAGGCATTTTGCACATCACATCACCCTATGAGGTAGGCACTCTTATTGTCCCCCGTTTACTAAGGCACAGAGATGTTAAGTACCTTGCCTGGGATTACCCAATAAGTGATGGGACTGGTATTTGAACCAGGCCATCTATCTAGTGTCCAAACCCTTCACTACTACACCATCCTGTCTCTCTTATCTTGTCATCTCATCTCATCTCCAAGCTTCTCTCCAATAGAGATGTAGGTTTCTTTTTTCTCCCTTCAATCATCTCTCTTCCACCCCCAGTTCCTCAGACCTTGTACTCCCTGAGAAAGTTCCCAATGAAACTTGCTTACTGGAAACAATTGTAAGTAACTCCTCACCCCCAGCTTCCCCACAAATGAGACATAAACACACCACAGCTGAGTGGTCAGGCATGACAGCCAAGTAACCCTGCCTCCTCTCCCACCCTTACCCCCTTCCCTTCGCCCCCATCCCTGAGTCTGGCCCACACCACCTTCTCTCTCCCCAGCCTGGGAGGCTCCTCTCCCAACCTGGAACTGGCCTTCCCCTACCTTTCTGGGCAGACTCAGAAATGAGTGTTGGAGGAGCCTGAGGCTTCACAACTCTAAGGAAATGCTTTACCTCTCAGGATAGCTGATGCCTGCAAAGTGACTACAGGGATTTAGAATAGGAGGCCTTCCAGACCACAGCTTGGCCGGTGCCTGGGAGATGCCTCAACTTCACCCACCAGGGTCCTTCCAGCCTCAGCTCAGATCCCTCCAGTGACGGGGTGGCCCTGAATTCCCCTCACTAGGAGGAGCCTTGGCCCAGGATTTCCACCTTCAGGGCTGAACATAGACTAAGAAGGAACCAACAGGCCACCTTCCTCTCTTTCTCTCTCTCATTAAATTGTGAATAATAATAATGCATTTACTTATTCTCCCACTTAAAAGCTGTTTAAATCCTTTGAAGAATCTTGCAAGGTAGCTTGGCTAGACAGCAGGCAGGACAGTCCAGTGCCTCTGGTGGGGGCGCCAGGGTCTTCCACTCGCCTGTCTTTTGGTCCAGCAGGTAGGCATTTGGATTGATGGTGTAGTCCTTTGTCTGGACATCGCTGGCTGTGGTGACACCTCCACATACAAACACCCTGCTGTCTCCAATGGAGCATATAGCATGGGACACATCCAAGGGGCAGTTATTGGGCAAGAGAGGCACTGAAGTGGTCGTCTTGTTGGCCTTTATCTTCTGCAGGTTGATTTCCACACTCTGCCGGTGGCTGTGCACGCAGAGGATGTTGTCCTGATGGAAAGAGAGCAGGGGCCGGTGGTTGAACTCAATGGGGAAAGTGATACACTGGACGACGTCTCCAGTGTTGGTGTCAAAGCAGTCCACCACCCCGACCCGGGAGATGTAGCCCTTCACCAAGCACCGCCCGGTAACAATGTACAGGGTCCGGTCACCCTTGGTGATCACGGCTGTGCCATCCATAGGGATGCTCATCTTCCCTGCCAGGCACCAGGCCTCCTTGCGCTCATCATAGCGGTAGATGTTAGAGACATACCGCCTTGGGGCAATGCTCCCACCCACTGAGTACACGGTCCCCCCACAGGTCACCATCGTGTGGAAGACAAGCCCAATTGGCAGGTCGGGCAACTTGGTCCAGGAGTTGTCATCCATATCATACCGCCAAGCCGTCTTCAGCCCTGAAATCTGCTCCGTGGTGCCACCAGAGATGTAGATGTAGCGACCAGCAGAGGTGGCACTAAGTGCTGCTGCTCGATAGGGCATCTCTGAGAGCTTCAACCACAGGTTCTCCTGGATGATATAAGCAAACACCCCATCGTTGAACTTGCCATGGGCCTTTTGGCCACCTAGGATGACCACTGAATCCAGCAGGGCCCCTTTCCGCTGGTAGCTCAGCAGGCTGGTTGGCCTCTCCTGCTTGCGGTCCACCAGGACACTCTCAATCAGTGTTGAGTGCGCTGAGCTGTTCTCCATGCCCATCAGCTTGTTGCTGGCATACATCAGTGTCTTGTTGGAGACAGCATTAAGATTGATGTAGTTGAAGAACTTCTTGAAATACTTCTCCCGCTCATCCTTCCGGAAGTACACCCAACTGATGAGTGCATTGAGAGCCTGGTCCTCATTGAGCACATGCAAGTTTTCATCTCGGAGCAGGCGGCCAAAAATGACAGGTGGACAGCGCATGAAGTGCATGGAGCCCTCAGGACTGGCCCAGTAATGGAAGTTGTCTCGAATGCCAGAGTAGGCCAAGTCTGATACCTCTTTGAGCTCAAACAACTCAGCCAAGAAGAGGTAGCGCAAGCAATTAGCACGGCGGATGGATTTAATTAGGAAGTCATTGCAGTGGATTCGAAGGCGTGGTGTGTTGAAATACTGGGCCCCACGAAGGAGCTCCTCCACGTTCTGCTCTGAGATCACCACCTTGCCACTGTAGAAGTAGTCCAGGAGCTGATCCACTGTAGTCGGGCTCAGGTAGTTGGGGTCAATGGTGATAAAGAGCTCATCGGTAGTCTTCATGTCGTGGTTGGAGATGAGGCTCTTCACCAGTGGAGAGACCGCAGCCAGTACGTTGCGATGTGCAAAGAAGACGTGGTGGTCCACAGTCAGGGCCATGTCCCAGTACTCTTTGCGTTTCCTCTGTTTGTTCAGATTCTGCAGTACGAAGCTGTTGTAGTTTTTCTCAGTGAATTCCAATTTCATGGTGCTTCTTGCTGGCTGAGGCAGACAATCAGCAGCAGGTACTGGAGAACAGATTTTCTCAGGCCTTTGGGATTCAGATTGATGGTTGTTTGCAGAGCAGTTGATCAGGGAGGAGTTGGGGTGGGAGAGAGGATGATGTCATAGAGTGGATGAGGTCATCACAATGCAGACCCCCTTGAGGCCTTTCTCAAAGGCACAGGGCTTTTCTTCCCTCTGATGGCCCTGACCTGCCAAAGTCTGATACCTGACCAGGACCTGTTGCCAGGGCTCAGAACTCAGGAAGAAACTCAGAGATGGGTTGCAACTCCCACCTGAGACTTTCAGCCTCAGTTCAGGGCTGCTTCTGGAATGTCAGAGCCATTTTGGGCAGGGAGGATGGGAGGGTTAGGGAGGCTGGGGGAAGGGATTATTAGATCATCTAAAAGAATGTCCATTGTACAGGAGGGAAACTGAGGCCCAGAGAAGAGAAGAGATTTATCCAAGATCACATAGCCAGCCAGAGTAGAGCAGGGCCTGGAACTCAGGCCTTTTGTAACATAGGCCTTTCCCCTACACTTCTAGGATGCTTTTAACTAACTACTCAGCTTTCCTGTCTAATTCTCAAGCCCCAAGGCACCTTTCTCTGCCAAGGCTCCGGGGTATCAGAGAAGAAAACCTCTGTCCTTTGGCTTCCGCCCTTTGTGGCCATGGGTTTTATAAATTAGAGGGAGAGGTGGAGGCCAGGCACTGGGGCAGAGAGGCAGGAGTTAGCCTCCTACTGGGGCATGGGAGGGCCTCCAAAGCCCTGATTATTTAAGTTCCACCACAAACTAGGACATTTCACATTTCCAAGTCTCTAGATTGTAAGATGTTGGGATCTGTGATGGGTCAGTGCTCTCTATCAAATATGGACTCGGAAAAGTGGCTCATTCTCTCTAAACCTGTTTCCTCCTCTGTGAGATGGGAATGATAATAGTGCCTGCTTCAAAGATTATTAAGAGTTTACAAGAGAAAACGACTAGAGAGTGTTAAGCACCGTGGGGCTCGTAACACACGTCCAATAAATGCGAACTGCCGTTAATTTCGTATTACATGAGTTCTCCAAGCGCTGGCGTTCCTGGTTGCTCCCTTCCACCTTCGTGGTCTTTGGGAACTTTGGGATCCCGCATCCCCTCTGGGCTGGCTCCCTGCGCTTCTCGCGGCCACGCGGTGGGGCTGAAGGGTCATCTCCGGCCTGCGAGCCGGCGCCCCGCCCCCACCCTCGGCCCCGCCCCGCCCCGCCCGGGCCCTGAGGAGGAGAGCCGCGCGGCCGCCACGGGGCATAGATCGTCCGCAGACCCGGGGATTCCCGTGGCTGGGCCTCAGACGAGAGCCACAAACACACCTGTGCCCATTTTACAGACGGGGGTACTGAGCCCCAGACGGCAGGCGCACGGCCAGGCAGCCAGAGAGAAGCCATCCAGACTCGGGGCGTCCCCCTCGGTGCCCCGCCAGGTGGGGTGCTCGTGGGCACGGCTCGGACGTCCGCCGCACTCCCCTCCTCCCAGCGGGCATAGGGCTCCCCGAGTTCCCGTGGCGCGTCTGTGCCCGGGAGGGGATGAGGACCAGCCAGAGCCTCCCACGGAGGAGGGCCGGCTCCTGCGGGCCCCACCTGGACCAGCCTTCGGCGGGCTCCCAGGAGGGGGGGAAACACAGATCCTGGAGGCATTGGCGAGGGCACGCAGAGAGCACCTGGGCTCGGGCCGAGCCCCTGATCCCCTCCAACCTGGGTCCTGAGCCCCACTCCTGACCCTCAGGCCGTCCTTGGCGCCCCTACGAGGAAAACTCAGTGTCGCTGGAGCCTCGGGAATGTGAGCTTGCCAGCTCTTACCCTCCCTGGTGTAGTCAAGTTCTATTATTCACTGTCTGTCCCCCTCACCCTTTCCTTCCAGACCTAGCTTCTTTACTTGGGGATTTGGTCATTTGAAATTTATGAGTTCCTACCTTTTTAATGATGAGTTTGTTCACCTTGATGCTGGAATGGGATAAGGCACTCAGTCTCTTGAGGTACTTGTCTGCACAAGGCTAAGACCTTCTGTTTTCCCCTTGGGAAGGAGGCTTGGATTTCAGCCCCTCGGCGGACTGTGTGGCTTAGGTGAGTTCCACCTGGTCCAGTCTCTCCCTGTGAAGATAATTGAGCTTTAATTGCTTCTCCAGCCCTGATCGCTGGAGAGGAGGGGCAAGGCAAGAGGCAGCAGTGACTCTGGCAGAGGAGGATGAGGTCTCCCCAGGGTGATGCCAGACACTTGTCACTCCCCATTGGCCTCCAGGCCTGCCCACCCAGAGTAGGGGATGGGTGGGTCAGGTCCTGGTGCTTCACAACAGTCCTTGGCCCCTACACCCACTTTGGTAGAGGTGGTGGCCATGCCCCTTTGTTTTTTTTCAAGCCCCAGAACACCAGGGTGGGAAGGTCTCTCATCAGATGCTTCCTTCCAGTAAAAAAGTTGGGCCTAGGGGGTGTCATGGAGACCTGAGAGGATCCAGTAGACGTAACACCATGTGCCAGATCCTGTACAGCTGGACAGACTGGGGCCCAGAGAGGGGAAGGGGCTTGTTCAACTCTGAGTGCACAGAGCAAGGGATGGGAGCCAGGGTTCCTGACTCCTTCCTCTGCCCTCTGGCTGCAAGGGAGAGCTGGCAGTCTGGTTTGTCTCCAGCTCTTGTTGAACTTGTGGGAAACCCATTAAAGAAGTTAATTTGTGCCCACCCACTCAGCCAGCTTTGTTGTCTGGCTTGTCTTCAGCCTGGAAAGCTCCTCTGGTCAGCTTTTTCCTTACCCTGGCCAACTCAGGAAACAGACTCTAGCCTAAAGAGTCTGGCTGCCTGCCAGCATCCACCACCTGGTTATGTATGTGTGGGTATTGAGTAGAGGGTGTCTCTGGGAACCACCAGGAAGTTCAATGACTGGTCATTAAGTTTGTGTTGTTCGTGGTAGCTGCCCAGGTGTGGCCAGAATAGTGCCTCAGCCCAAGGCCCTCAGCCGGGTTCTGCTCCACCCATCCTCAGCTTCCTGCCTAGGTCCCCGTTTTTTTTCTACTCATGAAGACGCCCTAGAGGAGGCGACTCTAATATTCTAACCTTCTGGGGGCCATAACTTGATACAGCAATTTGTTGGGAAGCTCTGAAGAAAATGCAGGTCATGTTTTAAAGATACACATTTGGCCTGGAACTAGAAAGGTCAGGAACGGTCTTTCAGTATTTCCACCTGTTTTATGTCTCTAACAACTGGCTTTCTCATGCCTATGTATTTCCAACTCATAACCGGGCTTGCCATGTTATAGCTTTGGCTTGCCATGGCTTTAATTCAAACTCATGGCATCCTTAATTTTTTCAGTTCCACTGGTAAATTCTCTCCCTATTTCTTGGCTCAAAGTCCTGGTCCATGGCCAGCCCAGGGATTGGCTGTCCTGGGGTCACGTGTCCACTCTAGTCCAGTCAGCTGTGTGATAGTGGGTCACATGGTTCGAAACATGACCGCCTAATATATATATATAATACATATATATACACACACACACATACAAACTAAAAAATGAAACAAAACATGCCACCTAAGGAACACAGTCTACAGGGGAGAGACTGGAGGTATTCAGAATCTTGAGTTACCTAAGATGGGAACTCAGAGTTGTGAATTACCTTACTCACTAAGAATGGGCATGAATCACATGGGAGTAAGATATTACACAAAGGAAAAAGATTTTATTGTCATCTTTGTTAATATCTCTGGATGAAATGAAGGGCACAGCATGAGACTGTGTTCACAGTGAAACAGACCTTCAGGAAGCATATTTCACAGACTGGCCTGCTGGGCCCCTGCTCTCACCACCTGCAGGGACACCCAGCTTGGGACCTGGGTGGGTCCCTCCCACATGGCCCATGTGAAACTGTTATTCAAGGGGACTGCATAGATTGAGGCAAAACACAGAAGTAAATTAGCAACTCTAAGCCCGCCTGGGCTATCTCCCTGGAACATTTGGGCCTGTCACACATTCCTGGAGGGAGCAACAGCACAGCTGCAGCCACAGCTGCCAGGCCTGGGCTCCCACCCTGTGCAGAAGGGTGGGGGAGGGCAGAGGCTGGAGGGCTTCCTCTGGGGGCCCTGAGTGAGCTCACCCTTATCCCCACACTCACTGACTTCATCGTCCAAGGCTGCTTGGCCAAGAGCCCAGGCAGTGTGAGGGGCTTTCTCCCAGAACAGGCCCTGGGCCACCCGTGGGGGATGGGTGACTTTCACGCCAAGCCCAGCTCCCTAGAAACCAAGGGGTGCATATTGATTGAACTCTGAAATGCCAGAGGGTTTTAAGGAAAAAGGCAGGTGGTGGACAAGGGGTAGTAGAAGGTAGAAAAATGCAAGGAAGTAAAGCTTTTTTCTCCATTTGTTCTTTGGCAATCCCATTAGAGAATTCCAGGAGGCATGCAGATGACATCATGTCTTATAACTGAGAAATTGCAACAAATCTGTGAAATAGAGCCCCTGCCTACCTCGTGTTTCTAATGGAAGCTGCTTTATTTTTATGTGTTATGTTTATGTGTTTAAAACTGTATTTTGTGTCACATTTAAATGATGGTTTAATATTCTTAAATATCTACCAAAAGTAGATTACAATGCATGAAGGTCACATAAAATGAACTTCACTTTCTCAGCATCACAAACATTTGGAATACAGAAAGGCCAGGGATGGATATTGTAAGAAAGGTACAAAAGAAGTTTGCTTAAAAAATAAAGTTTAAAAATTGATTTTTTTCCCCCAATGTCCAAATAATTGTGGTCTAGGGAACCCTCAGGGTAAAGGCTTCATATGCTCACTTCTTTGATAACCATGAACTCATGCAGAACGGTCTGAGTGTGTGAGCAAGAGACTCTCACAGCATCACACACGCAAGCACATACACCCACAGGGACAGACACACGGCTGAGTTTTTGTTGTTCTAGGCACTTCATAGCCACGTTCTTAAGTCTGCCACCTTCCCATTACATTGGACAAATTACTTTTTCGGAGGCAGGACATTTTCTTCAAAGAAGCCCTGGTTGACAACATTCCCCGCTGGGAAGTATCTGGCCACCACGAAGGAGGACCCGTCACTTGCAGATGCCTTCCCCACTCCCATCTTCTTTGTATTCTTCCACACCATGGCTGTGAAGTGTCCTGTAGGGGAACAGGCAGGGGGAGAGAGAAATAGGTTGGTTAGCAGAGTCTGGAGAAGGATGTTTCAAGGGACTCTTGAATCCCTGCACCATCTTGCCAGGCTGAGGGAAGCCTGGTCTTAAACCACCAAGCAGAGGAAGGAGACCCAAAACATATTGGCTGCCTGATTTTCTGAAGCATCAGATCCTTTCGATCAGCCATACAGCCTCTACTCACCTTACCACTTTCTGATGCCCCAAGGGTTCACAGTTTCCCAGAGGTCATGGCAAAACCCAGTGACCCTAACAATTAGGATGTCACCTTACCTGGCACCTGCCTCTCCCTCCGCCAAACTGCACTCTTCAAGGTCACCAACGGTCTCCATGTTCCTCAACAATGGTTGCTTTTTGTCTTCATCTTACTTGACATCTCAGGAACATGAATGGAGTCGACGCCTCCCCTTTTCAAAGCACTCTCTCCTTTTCGTTTCCGTGATGCCACCCTGTCTTAGCTTTCCTCCCATGTCACTGCCTTTTCCTCCTCCTCTTCCATCTCACTTGTGAAGGCTGGAAGACCTGCATTTCTCAAGGCTCAATCCTTGGCTCTCTCTTCTTTTCTTGTACTCTTCAGGCAATTTCATCTTTCCCTGGCTCTCAAATGTCTTTCCCCAGCCCAAATTTCTCCTGTGTTCCAAACACGACTACTTACTTGACATTTCCACTTGGATGAGTCATGGGCATCTCAAATTTAACCTCACTCTTGATTTTGGTCCCTCCCATTTCCATGAACGGTACCTCTATGCACACAATCCTTGGGGTCACTCTGCGCTCCTCCCTCCCCCGCATTTCCCCCACCACAACCCATCATTCAATCCTGAAGAATCTAACTCCAAAATACAGCTCAAGTCCATCCACTCTCAAAACCTTGGTCCCAACCACAAACTTTTCTCATTTGGACCATTGCAATAGCCTCTGACTAGTTCTCCAGCATCCACCCTTGCCTCCTCAATTCACTTTCCACTGACATAGCCAGAGTGATCATTTTGAGACATAAATCATATCTGTTTACTTTTCTGCTTAAAAATCCTTGCATTGCTTCCAGTAGCACCTAAAATGAAAGTGAATGCTTTGGCCCAATGGCCTCCTTTCCATTCCTTGAACATATCCAGTTACTTCCCACTATGAAGCCCTTGCACACACTGGTCACTGGGTGCAACACTCTTCTGATGACCAATGTTTTCTCATCCCTTAGGTCTCAGCCCAAATATCACTTGTTCAGAGAGTAACATTTTCATAATCACTTTTATTTCCTGAACACCTCCCTCCCAAGACAGTCTTATTGCTCCCTGTTTTTCCCCTCATAGCATTCTTACTGTTTGCAATGATATATTTGTTTGATTACTTCTAATTGCTTGGCTCCTTCGCTAGGCTATGAGCCCCATGTGGGTGGGAACCAAACTGATTCACTCACCAAAGTATACTCAGAACCTTGGCAAAACCTGACACATGGAAAGTGTAAAGTAAAAATTTGTTGAAGGAATGAATGGAATGGATGAAAGGCACATGGAAGAACCATCTTGGATGGGGCTCTGCTGTCATTGGAAGTGCAGGCCTTCCATATTTTGTGCTCTTTGAGACCTTGATAAGTTACAGCCTCCTTCAATTTCCTCTGCTCTGAGCAAAACAGCCCAGCTCCTTTTCAAGCTGACCCTCCAGACACTTCTGTGGCTTGCCGAAGCTCTCTGGCATCATTCTCCTCCTGTTCAGCCTGCCTGCCCCTCACTCCCTGGACTTTTCAAGCTGCTAACATAGCTTAGCTTCTGACTTCCCTCCTGCTTTGGGGTCAAAGAGTTGATGCTGTAATGTACTCTTTGCTCAATGACCATAAATTCTCATCTCCTGGGAGTAGAGAGCGGGAGTTTGTCCTCCCCACCTTTACTGCTTAAGACACATAGATGTAAATTGTGTTTTTCCCCTATAGATGAACTCCATTTTATAATTATGAAATTTACATATAGTTTCTTTGTCTACATCTGTAAAAGGTTTGAGGTTACTAGATTCTTTATGAAAATAACCAAACAGAAACACTAATCAGTAGGATTGGTGTGATACAATCAAAGCAAAAATTAAAAGAAAGCAAACACTACTTTATGCATCCTCACCACTTATCCTTAAACTCATGTTAACTGTTGTGCAATAAGCTCTAATTTCCACCTCAGAACAGAAGAAACACTACTTTCCAATTCACCCTTGGTCCTGACTCTGTTGAGTTACATCTCTCACATCTCCAGGCTTTCAGCAGCTTTGTCAGGTGTCACTGTTTCTACAGACTGTCTTTTCATTAAGGCTCAAGCCTTTTCTCCAAGGGACCACATGCTTTGGCCATTGACCCACCCACTCTGTCACCAGACAAGGAAGAGCTGCCATTTATTCCTTGGTTGCTAAGAAAATGATTACAAACAGCACGTGTGCACCAGCAGCCCAAGTGCCTGGGGAAGCCTTTTCCAAACAGATGCGACCAAGTAATCTTTCTTCTGACTGGGGAGGTTTCTGTTTGCACAGAGCTAATTAAGCCTGGGTATTTAGAGATGAATTAAAGGACACAACTTCCTTAGCAACCATCAGACACACTGGTTTCCAATTCTAAATGACTAACAGCTTCCTTCTTTTTCTTTTTTTCCTAAAGGTTTCACATCCTTTTTCCTGCTGTGGACCCACACTTCCTAGAATATACATTTGAAAAATACACTAAGTCCTTGCAAGAGGATAATAGGTAAGAAAGAGAAATCTCTTTCTGTATTGATGTGGAACAATCTCTGCCAATCTGCTGGGTGAATAAAGCAAGTGTGAATCAGATCATCTGACACCAGGGTATAAAAAAGGGAGAAAGAGGATATTTACACAAATGCTGGTTCAGAACAACTCCAGAATGAACCACAAGAAACTTGTCTTACTGGTTGGGAGGGAAAGTGCTGGAGGCCAGGGATGGAAGGAAGATTTTTCACCTTATACAGCTTGCAAATTTCATGTCACATAAAAGTATTACTTATTCAGAATAAACAAACAAACCTACTCATTAAAAGAGACCATATCAAAGGAACTGCAAGAAGTTGCTTCCCTGTACTCAGCACATAGCATGGAACTGTGTCCTTCATCACAAGACGTCGCCCTGGGTGAGGGTGGGGGTGGAGATGGATTATAGGATGTTTCAAAGACCTTTTCACCTACAACAAGGACTCAGGTCAGGGAATCCCAGAACCCTGGTGCAGCAGGCAGCAGCTCTGGGATAAGCTGATGCCTGGGGGATGCACCTGAGCATCTTTAAGGGTCGTGAAAGCCCCTCTTATACCACCACTCAAAGCTGTGCTCCTGTCTGAGGACCAGGCTCTGTGTGACCCCAGGCATTGCCCATTGGCACCTGGGATGGCATAGGGGCTGGCTGTTCTAGGGGTTTCCTCTTTAGGGGTGGGAGATGTGGGGCAATAAGTGGGACAGGTGGTCAGCGATCATGGAAAGTTGAGTCCCGTTCCCAGCTATGATACTTGAGAGAGTCCCACCTTGGAGCTGGATTGAGAGTAGGAGGTAAAAAGAAGTCTCTTCCCCTTTCTGGGCCTCAGTTTCCTCCTCTGCAAAAAGGGTGAAATAAAGCCCCACCTTCAAATGGTGTTGCAGGGTTACGTGGCTGTTTCTGTGGAGATGCTTTTGACTGTCAAGTATCGCACACACACAAACAATGCTAATTACTTGCTCTGACCCATGTCCAATTGCCCGAGAATCTTACTCATGAGAAAGCAGATCCTGATGCTATGAAATAAAGCATCTTCTGGTCAGTGGTCTTTATGAAAAGATCAGGTTCTGCCTACACATCCTTAATCACCGGTAGGAGGCTGACACTGTTCCCTCCCTCACCTCTCAGATCTAACTGCCACAGAAGCAGTAGTTCTCACTCAGGGCCTGATGGCAGCCTTCTCGTCCTGCCCCGCAGGGCTGAGAGGAGAGACGCCCGGGCAGATGCTTCCACCTCTGCCCCATAGTCCTGCCCACACAGTTGCAAGAACCCCTGCCCAAAAGGATGAGCACAAACCACAGGAAACGGTGACTGGCTCTGAGAGCAGTCACTTCCTGCTTCTGAAGAATCCTCCAGAGGGTGGGAGGACATAGGTGCTCCACCCATGGGTGGGATGGGTTGGGTAGAGGAATGGGGGTGGGCAGACAATCCCCTTTTCAGTTTCCCTGGCACCTTCTGGTCAGAGAAACTCACAGCCCTTTCCAACCCTGGGCCCTGGGTGAGTCTGAGTCGATTCTGAGGAAAGACAGGAGCCAGGTGAGGCCTGGCAAGGGGCAAGAGGGATCCCAGAGCTCGGAGCCGCTGCCCGGGGCTTTAGTAAGCCAAATGTTTACTGCTCACCGTGGAGGCCTAAGGGAAAGGCTGGTTGGTCCCACAGCTGGCTCCTCCCTGCATCTAAGTATCAGCTCTCAGAATGTCCTGGAGAAACCACCACTTTGTCCCTCTCCCTCGGGGACAGGGAAGGACAGGGAGTTGATCCAAGTTCATACAACTGATAGTCCAGAGCTGAGACCAGATCCTGGCTTTCTGCCCTCCAAGCTCACCTGAACTGCAAGCTAGGGCATAAGGTGAAAGGAGCAGCCTGGGAGGCCATAAGGAGTAGGGCGCAGGGAGGAAAGATGCGGGGGTGTGGAGGGAGGTGGGAGTTAAGATCAGGAGTAGAGCAAACAGCTTGGCCCTTTTCTCGGTGGCCCCAGGAAGTCACTGGCAGTTGAATCAGGAGAGCAGCCTGGGCAGAGAGGGTCTTAGAATGTTCTGGCTGCTGGGGAGCAGGCTGGATTAGAGGGGAGCAAGACCAGAAGCAAGATGATCGGTTAAAAGTGCTGAGGCAACTCCTCAGAGAAGAAGGCTTTTAAAATTCACAGCCTCCTCATGACACATTCCAGTCACCTGAAGAGCTTTGAGTGGTGGGGCAGGAGTCAGTGGCTCGGGTGCTTTTGGATGAAGAGGGGTGTGGGTGTGTTGGGAGATGGGGTAGGGGAAGAGAGTTTTGCCCTTTGGGGAAATATCAAAGAGACAAGACAGAAGGGAAATGATTGATTTTCAGAGGGTTAGTTTCTCTCTGAAGCCAGACCCAAACAGCAACCCAGCCCAGGGCCAGGTCACTGATGTGACCACGTCTCTCACCTGTCCCGGAGGTGAAACCAGGCTGCTGGAAGTTGTAGTTCTTGATTTCACTGTACCATCTATCAGCCACTTCCTTTCCTGTATGGAAAAGACACTGTTTAAAACTCAGCAGCAAAATCAACCAACTCCTTCTTCCTTCCATCTTCTCCCATCAACCCCAAACCACCCATCCAGTTAGATGTCTGATAAAACACCTACGAGCTGAAATGGGGACTCCTGCCTGTGAGCAAATCTAGGCTGAATAGAAGGCTTTTTGAGGGGTTGGGAAGAGCCCAGGTCTGGGGTCAGGGAACCTGCATGTGTGTCCCCACCCTGCCAGTAATTTGCTGTGTAATCCTGGGCAAGGCCTTCCCCCCTCTGGGCCTCTGTACAAGAGGGTTGAATGCAACATACTCCAATGGCTTCTAATGATGTTCTGAGTTTCTGGGAGAATCTGCCCTTATCTCATCCCAAGTCGGGCTCTGGAAAAATCCACAGGGGGAAAGGTGATTGGGCTGGTGGGTCAGGGTCTCCACTGCAGGCAGAAGGGTCCTCACCTGGAGCATCCACTGGGCCAGCAGGTGTTAAAAGGAGAAAACCCGCAGCATTTCCCTGAGAACTGCTGATCTCGGGCAGAACTAAGAGCCTCGCACCTCAGAATAGTAAGTTTCGAACTTCAATGAGTGCACAATATCACCTGGGGCTCTTGTTAAAATGCAGATTCTGACTGCAGTAGATCTAGGGTGGAACATATGACTCTGTGTTTCTAACAAGTTCTCAGGTGCTGCTGCTGCTGCTGCTGCTGCTGTTGGTCCATGGACCACACTTTGAGTATCAGGGCCTTCGAGAACAGTGGCTACACATTGGCCCCACCTGGGGAGCTTTTCAAAATGACTGATGCCTGGGGCCTGCCACAGACTATCGCTGTCTCTGGAGGAGAGATCTAGGCATTAGTATTTTTTAATCCACAGATGATCCCAGGGTGGAGCCAGGGTGGGGAACCACTGCCTTAGAGGCCGTCTACCCAAGCCCCTCTCTGTAGAGATGGGGAAACTGGGGCCACAAGGGTAGCAGATTTGCTCAAGGCACCGCAGGGAGCCAGCGCAAGACTGGGATGAAACCACATCTCCTGCTGGCTCTTTCCGGCCCCTCTCCCTTCTCCCTGGGCCCACCGAGGCCCACAGTCTGAGCCTGGGGAGGAGTTGCAGGCCCCGGACTCCTGCCTTCTCCAGGAGCATGCGCACACCACTCCTGGAGGGACACTGCTGGGGAAACCAAGAGGACTCCCAGGGCCTCCCCAGGGAACTCCCAGGAATGTGAAGCCAGGGAGGGAGCAGCCTTTCTCCCGCAGGGGTTTGGAGAAAGCTTCAGAGTGTGAGGTAGCTCTCTCCAGCATTTTTCCTAAAAAGCCACGACAGCTCTATCAGAGCCAGGAAGTTCAAGAATGTTTGGTCAGTGTGGGATCACCATTCCAGGCTGCGACCTTGGATGAGGAATTGTCTTTCCCATTATTACTTTTTTTTTTCCAACATGGAAAAAGCTCTATGGACTTTTTTCTCATGAAAAATGTTAATCCACCAGCACTGTAAAAATTTTTAGAAAAACATGATGAAAGTAAAATTCTTCTGTAGCTGGAGATGCTTTGGTGCCGCCAGGGTCATTCTGAGACTGCACAGAAACTGTCACCCCCACCCCCACTCCTCAGCTGGGAGCTCTTCTGAAAGTGGAGTTGGGGGGGGTGGTGCTGCAGGCAGTCTGACTCATCTCTGAGTCCCTGGCACCCAGCACAGGCCTGGCCCTGAGCCGGCCATCAGAGGCCTTGTGGTGAACTGCAGTCAGCCCCTGGGAGCAGACAGAGGAAAGCTCTGGGGTTCTTTTCCCTTTCTGGGCCTGTGGCTGCATCCCAGCTACAACATGGAAGGCAGGGCTCTGGGGCCAGAAGGAGGTGAATGGAGGATATCCTAGGCTGGGGCCAGGCAGTGGGGAGGAGAGCTGAGAAATGACGCACCTGTCTGATCGTAGGATGCCCACGCCAGGTTCTCCCCGCACTGGCCACGACTGGACTCCGGGCTGTGCTTAAGGATCCTTGTGCTGGCCAGGGCCTCTGAATACCTGCCAGAATCCGTGGTATTTCCTTAGAGTACAGCCCACGGAAGCCCCCCAAGTAGGAGCCCTAAACTAGTGGGGCCCAGCTTGCTTCCCCACCCTGGGCTTGCTGAGGCAATCGGGAGTATCACACCTGCATCTCTTCTGAGCACCCTGAATCCCCATTTTACAGATGAGCAAACCGAGGCTCAGAGGAACAAAGGGACCTGCCTAGGTAAGTAAGTGGCAGAGGGGTTATTCAAGCCTGGCTGTATCCACCCCCACAACCCAGGTCCTTCCAACCACCCAGAGCCCATTCGTGGCTGCAGCAGCTGCAGCAGCACGGGGTGCCGGGGGGACTCACTGCTGAGCTTCCTGGTTGAGCTTCTTGCAGAGCTTCAGCGGGGGGACCCCATGCTGCTGCCGGTACTCGTTGTGGGCCTTCAGGACCTCGTTATTAAACTGCTTGGAAGCTGCAGTGGTTTCAAAATGAACATCTCAGTGCCCAGAAAAAATCCATTGAAAGTTGGCCAGCAGGCTTCAGAGCAAAGCCCAGCTCATACCTCAGGCCACACATCTCTGCACATCCATCCCCTCTGGATTATGAGGGCCCGATGGGGCGTGTCAGGGATTTGGGTCTTTATCCAAGACATTGGGAAGCGACTGAATGGGAGCAGGGGAGTGAGCTGAGGAGATCTGTTTCTGAAGGAGCCTGCTGACTGCTGCATGGGGGATGGGCTAGGGGTTAGAGCAGATGTTGGGGGCTGGCCAAGGAGTAGCAGGACTTCTGAAGGAAAATGTTTGAAGGACACTGGGTCTCTCAGACCAGATCTATGGTGAATGGTGGTGGGGACTGGGAAGGGCTGGAGGTGGGAGCCCAGAGAGAGCAGGCCTGGCTGGGGTGGAGGGGTGCCTGCACTGGGCTGGTGAAACAGGAAGACAGAAGGACAGATGAAGAGAAGAAGACTAGGGGAAGACAGCATCGGGATGTGGAGTGAAGAGGAGGGTGGGAAAAGAACCGGGGTTGGGGGGGGCGGTGCTGTGATTAGCTAGGCTCAGGAGGGCAGTGAAGGGAGAGGTGGAGGCTGTATCCAACTGGGTTACAACCCCAGAAAGGGCAAGGCCAAGGGGGCTGGAGTAGGGAGAGAAGAAGTGGTGAAGCCAAGTGAATGTATGGTCAGGCCACTCAAGATGGCTGTTCTCTTGCTCTCTGTACATCCCCTGCTCACCCGGCGCCTGCTTCACCTATACCTACTCACATGACTGCCCTTCCTACATACTTGCCCCAGGCCCAAGCTAGTGATTTTTCTTATTGAAGAGGTAGTGAGGGGTGTGCCCCTCTGCTGATTTCCCTGGTAACCAATGAGCTAACCTGACGTCAAATCCCACTATAACTGGTAATCTCCCCCAGTTTCTGGGAGGGAAGACTGCCCACTGTCCACTGCACATGGTGGGGTGTTGCTCTAGGACCTTGCTTCAGACAAGTAAGCTCCCCCTGTCCATTAAACCACTGATGTCCCTGTCACTGATTCCAGGTTCTTTCTTTGGTCTTAAAGCTGGGCAAGTACAGGCCTTGTAGGCCTGTGGGGGGTGCAGCTCAACACAAGGGGAGGCCAGGTCAGTGGTGGACAGAAGTCATATCAATTCCAAAATGGAACCTCCCCTCCTTCCCACATCCTCCATCACTCATCTATCCATCTATTGATTCATCATCTAAGCAGCAGCATCCAACCAGCCATCTATCATCCATCCAATCGCAATCCATCCATCTGTTCATCTGCTCTGTGTCTGCCTCCTCTGGGCCAGCTCCCATATTGTAGGCTGGGGGTCCAGAGACAAATCAGCCATGCCCTGCCCTCAAAGCTCACACACAGAAGGGAGACAGCCTTGTAAACAGACATTAGCCAACAGTGTGACAGGGCCAAGGTGCAGGTGAGCACAGGTCAAGAGGAACTTGGAGAAAAGTAGCCTAACATGGTCTGGGAGATCAGGAAGGTGACCCCTGATTTGAGGACCCACAGATGTCTGGACAGGAGCTGGCCAGGCTAAGATGGTGAAGGCACTGAGCGCCAGCCTCAGGAACCTGGAGTTCCTCCCATGGAAACGAAGGTGAGCTGGGTAAGTTTTGAGAGAGGGCCACAGAGGGTCCTTCACCCTAGCTAGTCTCCTCTGGCAGGAGCCTGTCCCTGAGGACTGGCCTGGGCAGGAGAGTATAAACCAGATGATGAAAGAAGCACCCCTCCTTCCACTGCCCCAGCTCACCTCCCCCAGCTGACGCTCTCCTCTGTTGTCTTTTCCCCCAGAGGCCAAGGAGATGGCCCAGCAGGGCGGCACCTCCTCCTCCCTCATCGAGATCCCCCATGTCTCCTGGGCCTTCAAATCAAATCCCAGTGGGCCACCAAGGGTCATGAGGGAAGAAGACCCAGGTCTTGCCCTCAGGAGCTCTGAGCTAGACACCGACCCAGGAGAGGAAAGGGAACTGCAGGTCATGCCAGTGGTGGCCAAGTTTTCCAAGGGGTTTCGGAGAAATTGAACAGGGAGTGGTCGGGACTCAAAACACTCTGGGCCCTGGAGGGGCAAACCAATGAGGTCGGTCACAGTAACATGGAGTGGGGCAGGGACAGGGATAGGAGGGGGATGCTGAATTCAGGATGTGGCAGGTCTGGGTTGACAGGTTACCAGATAGGGAGATGCTGTGAACAAAGGCATGAGGAAGAAACCACGGTGATGATAACTGGGCCCAAGGCAGAAGGCGGAGCTACTGCCTTAAGTCTTCAGGCTTTTGGTGACCTCAGATGTATCAGGGAAGGCTCCCTGGAGGAGGTGATGAGGAGGTAAAGGTGAGGAAAGGGCCATGGTGGAAGGGATCTGGTGTATCCTGGGGCTGTGAGGACGAGGTGGAGATAAGGGGAATGGTGAGTTGCTATGGTGAAGCTACTTTAAAGGCAGCCCTGAGTGTGGGGTTAGGATGCACTGGACCCCGGAGTACTCAGGCCCTGCTGTCTCCTTGGCAGAGACATACAAGGCTGCTGAAAACTAGGTCACTACACAAGTAGAGAAACAAAAGTGAAAGTTCCTGCACCAAACCTAAGCTCGGGGCCCAGAAGCTGAAGCTGGGCATTGTCCCCAGCAGGGCCAGTGCCCTGGGCCAAGGTTCAGGGGTCTGGAGGGGAGCCCTCTCTCCCCAGCCCTGGCTGAGAGGCCTGGGGGCTCCACGACCACACCTCTGGCTGGCCCAGGAGTCCCCTCCCACCACAGCAGCCAGTCCCAGCCCAGGTGGTTCCTCGAGCAGGGCCTCAGCCTCAGGGAGGCCAGATAACACTGGTGACCACACCCAGCAAGAGGCACACCCCTTTTGCAGAAAAAGCCAAGAACACAGATAAACGTACAGAAAAAGTCAAAGAAAACCCACCCAACCCCGCATTATGCAGGGAGAGCCCTCAGAGCCACCCCATGATGGGGGAAGGGAGGGATTATGCCCTTGTTTTGTAGAGGGGGGAGACTGAGGCTCAGAGAGGTCACACAGCCTCAGTGTGCCAGCCTGGAGTGAGGGAGGTCCTTTCTTGTGCTTGCTGGCCAACCATTTCTGGGTGCCAGGCCTGTGAGTGAACTCATTTACTTCTCACCACCTTTGTGGGAGCTTCCACTACTGTACCCATTTTTTGGATGAGGAAACAGACGCAAGAAGGATGTAACCTGCCCACATTCCCACAACTGGTCCAGGGGTAGGTAGGTCCTCAAGGAGAGTAACTCTGCCCTTAACCCCACCCCACGAGGGTCATGAGACAGAGGAAATCAGGAAGGAGAGACAGTGGGGCCACGGGACCTGGGAGGAGGATCAGGCCCAGTGGGGTTGGCAGCTGCCTTCAAATCTCTGAGGGGAGAGAAAAGGAGGAAGGAAGAGGAGAAAAGAACAGATTTCTCAAGAGCCTCCTCTGTGCCAAGGCTTTTATCAGACCTGCCTGAGGGGCTGCAGAGGAAAATCAGGGGCTGAAGAAGAAGTTCCAGGCAGATCTGGGGCTGCTAAAGGTGTAAGGGGCTGCCTGGGCAGCCAACAGGCCAAGGGAGGGAGCAGGCATCTTGGGTGGGGCTGACCTGAGGGCTCTGGAAGGTCCTTTAGGGCCCAAGCTTCTAACTGTTGGATAGAGACTCTGAGGAGGTCAGTGCCCCTCCTCCCTCAAGGCTGTTGGCCAGGACAGGCTCCACCCTCAGCATCAGTTGTCCTCTCCTCCACCTCCTCGGAGGCCTCCCAGAGCCCAGCTGACTCATTTCTCTGCCCTCTCCAGACTCCCCACCAAAGAGGCCCAGGGCCGTCAGAAGCCAGAGCAGGAATTATGGACAGGCCCCTTCTGTCCCCTGGCAAGAGCCTAGAAAGCCTTTGGGGCAAATCTGGTTTTGCTAGTTTATCAGGAAGGAAGAATAAAAAGTTGATTTAAAAAAATGAGTTCCAGATGGGTAACTCTTTCAGCCTGGGTTCCAGGAAATTCAAGAGGCAAATCCCAGCTCCGCCTTTTACTAACTGTGTGATTGTGGACAAGTTGCTCAATCACTCTGTGCCTCATTTCCTCCCTGTTCAAAATGGGGATAACAGTATCTACCTCACAGGGTTGTTGTGAGAATTAAATGAATGAATCTATGTAAATGCTTTAGAACAGATCTGGAACAAAGTGAACAGTTACTATGTGTCAACTATACTTACTAACATTACTAACATTACTGTTGGGCAGAAACCTTAGAGCTTCTGGCCTCAGAAATACTGCCCTAACGATGCCCTCCCTGGTTTTAATGGGAGCAGGGCTGCTGGTATTTAACTTGATCTCTGATGACCTCTTTTAGTACCTCTGAGCGCAGATATTTACTGAGTGAGTAAATGAGTACAGGAACAAATGAATGAGATGTTTGCACCAGCACTGGGGAGGACGGGATTCTCCTCATTACAGAAGAGGGAACTTTGGTCTTTGGGAGAACATGTGAATTGCCCGAGGTCACACAGTGAGTCCACCTTAGAGCCAGATCTAAGAATGTCCCTCCCTTGCCCCAAATCTCACATGCTTTCCACCTTACATAACATCTTTCTCTCCCAAAGCCAAGAATGACAAGGCTGTCCCAGAGTATTCACCCCAGGCCGCCCCTTTGCGATGGACAATAGTAAGGGCTGAGGAGCCAGGGCAGGGAGAGCACCGGCCCCTCCAGCCTGCCCCGCCCGCCAGCACTGAGCAAGTCCCTGTCCCTCTGGGCCCTGCTTCCCCATCTACGTGAAAAGGAAGGGTAACACTTGTGGTTTTCAAACATCTTCAACGCAGGGAAACCCGTTCTTTGACACTTTCTTTAGAATCAACAGATGAAAACAGAACTGCTGGGACTGACTTGGCCCTGCAGAGGTGTGAGGCCTGCTAGGGAGAAAATTTCTGGATTAGTTGTTCCCCGCAGGTCTTTCTGCTCTGATAATCTCTGGGGGTGGGAGATGTGGGTCGAGGGACAATAAGATTCTTAGAAATAATTAGAGGGTATGTAGATGTCCGTACAGCTGGAGTCCAGTCTGAGAGAGGCAGGATGACAAGGGGTCGGTGTGGTGGAGGGGTCAGCGCACAGCTGGGAAGTCAGAGAGCTGGGTGCAAACCCCAGTTCGTCCACTTACTGATCAGGTGTAAGCTTGGCCAAGGTATGCAGCCTCTGTAAATCTATAAAACTGATAAAAAGTGCCTTGCAGGGCTGTTACAAAAGTTGGTAACATATATGAAATATCAGCTCCAAGACTGGCACACAGTAGGACCTGAATAACTGGTAATCACTATTACTAGGGACTAGAGGCTGCCACTGAGCTCCAGGCCATTCACTGCCTTTCTCTGCTTAGCTGCAAACTGAAGCCCAGCAGGAAGACCAGGGCCAGGAGCAAGACCTAGGAGTCTCTGGGCCAAGTGACTTCTAGAATTTAAGCTGTGTTGGTTATGTGACACTTCCCTAGCAATGCCCACTACTCCAACAGCTCTGGGGTGTATCTGAAGTTAAAGATTAAAAAGAGATGGGCTCCTCTGTAGCAATGAGGAAACAGGTCCAGAAGAGGTGGGCTCCTTATGAAGGTCTTTAGGGAACCACATAAAGCCCCTTTAGGGAAACACATAAAGCCCCTGCCTGTCCTGTGGCCACAGACAGCCTCAGGCTCGTGGCCTGGAATGTCAAGGTTGGGCCTGTGTAGCCCAGAAAAGTCACTTTCTCTTGGAGATCCTTAGGGGAATCAGAAACCATCCAGGAGGCTCAGAGTCTTGGGGGGAGACAAATAAAATGCATGTGGCTGTGGGCCAGCATCCTGGAAGGTCCCTGGGTAGGAGTGGAGGTAGCCACTGCCTGAACCAGCTCTAACCTGCCTTCCACCACCATCCTGCTGGACTCTGCATCTCCAGTCCTAGAGGGTGTCACCACCTTCCTGCCCCAGATTCACACTGCTGAGCTTTCCTTCTTATTCATTACAAGTTAGTCACCAAGTCTGCTTGAGGATACCATCTTGAAAATTCATCCCCGCTTCGTCCCCAGTCCCTTAGATATCTCTGTCCTCTCTCGCCTGAGTAACCAGCAGCCTCTCCTTGACCCCACCTCCACCCTCTCCCCATCTGATCTGCCCTCCACCCTGGTACAGCTCTGGCCCTGCATCTTGTAGACAGATGCCTTTCAATGACACCCTAGGTGTCTCAGAGAAAGTTCAAACTTCCAAAACACTCTGGGATCTGACCATGTCCTTCAGGAGCCTTCAGTGGGCCCCTTGGGCAGAGATTTCCCCTCTCCTGAGCTCCCACTGTTCTTCATCTACACCTGTTTCCTGGCTTGGGTCACTTTCCACCCCTTGCTAGACCCATGTGGTGCCTGTCTATCCCCCCAATCAGCTTTATGATTCATTTCAAAATCCAAATGAACAATCCTGAGGACAGGGGCCACCCCCTACATAGCCCTGGGTCCACAGCTTGGTACAGAGCTGATAGATGGTGGAATGAAAGGGCAAGAGGGAGGGAGGAAAGGGTGGAGGGAGGAATAGAGGGAAGAAGAGAGGGATGAATGAACAGAGAGAAGAATGGGCAGCCAGCAGTTCTGGAAAGCTGCTTCTTAGGGAAGAAGTCAGAAGCAATTGCTTAAAATGTAACTTTAGACAATTTGTGGATTTTCTCCTAATATATAGAGAAAGGAATTTCCCAATTAAAGCTCTCAAGATGCCCTCTCATACCTGTCATGCTACTTATCATCCTATTCTTTAATTACATGACAACTCCTTACGTCACCTTTCCATACTGTGGAGGATCCTGGGGATGAAATGGACCATCCTTGTTGTACTGATGGGGAAACTGAGGTTCAGAGAAGGAAAGGGCTTTGCTCAAGATCACACAGCAAGTGATTAGCAGAGCCATGGCAGAAAGCCAGGCTTGTCATTGTAGATAAGGCAGGTTAGGACCAATGCCAGGGAAAGCCACTGACTCTCAACACTGGGAACTCATAAGTCCAATTCTTGAGAACAGATTCAAGAATGGACCCAGCCTTACCTATCTGAGGCTGACAACCTGAACTTCCCATGAAGCAGGACTTTTGAACTCTGTTCAACAGCTCTTCTTTAAAAGCCTCCTGAGAGGCATGAACTATGCTAAGATAGACATGGCCCTTGGCTGCCAGAAGTGAGGAGTCTGTGGGACACGGGTCTAGAGTCCCAACCTGACTGCTCGGAGGGCTGCAACAAAGAAGACAGTAGGTAGGGAAATCAGGGACAGGCTCCCAGCCCAGGAGTTCAGCCAAGAAGGATGGGGAGAATTTTCAACTTCAGAGAAGTGGGTGGGGTGCTGGGGAAGTGGTGAGTGCTGGGGAAGGGAATCCAGGGGAAGGGCGCAGGGTTCCAGCCTCGGGAGAGCTGAGTGCAAGGGGAGGGAAGGGGTGAAGATCAGCTCCCAGAGGGCCCCACGGTGGGGCTGAAGAGTGTGTACTCTTTCACCTACGGACAATGGGATGGAAGGTGTTAGGGAATGCAGGAGGAGATCTGCATTTCAGAGAGTTCACCGGGATAGTCACTCGGGTGAGGATGGGCCACGACAGGTCAGTAAAGGGGGAAGCCAGAGTGTGTACCCCGGCAGAGAGCCTGGCACTGAGTGGGCACTCGGGAGGAGGAGCGACGACAGAAGAAAAGGATGCTCAGAACTGTCTTTAGGAGGGTTGGTCGGGGCAAGCTGCTTTACAGCAAGAGATGCTGTCACAGTTTGGTGGCTTTTTCCAACTCTAACTCTGTCCTGAAACAAAGCAAAAGCCACGCCTTGGCCGGACGCTGAGCGCTAATCCCATCAGCGCCTGGAAGCCCTCCCTGACGCAATCTCTGGCTCGCAGACTGGAGGACCCTCCCGCGGTCTCGTCTTCCCTCCCTCTCTCCCGGTGGCCTGACGGCCACCCGGCTTCCTGGCTGCCCCGGAAACTGCCCGCGCTGCGCCTCCTGGCGCTTTGCACCGTGCGCCCCTCCATCCCGCAACTAGTGGTCCTGCAGCGCCATGTACCCACCGAGGAGGTGGTCGACCTGCTCCCCGGGGATCCAGCCCCCCGCAGGAAGGGTGACGGCCAGAGTCCCGGAACCCCGGACTCCCGAGCCATCCCAGCACCCCGGCCCTGCTGGTCCGGAGGGCTCACCTGACTTGCCCATGGCCCGCTCCGCGCGCTGCTTGGCTCCTGCTGCGCTGCGCTGCGCTGTACTCCCGGCCCCGATCCTCTCCGAGAGCCGACGAGGAGGCAGGGCGGCCGCAGCCCCTCCCCCGGCGCGGCCCGGCCCCCGCCTTATAAGGCAGCGGCAGCTGCAGGAGGAGGCGCCCAGGGCCACCCCGCCGGCTGCCTGGAGGAGGAACCACACGCCCCACGCTCCGCGAGCCTTCCCGCCCGACTCCGGAGAACTTGCTCCGCAAGGGGACCCCAACGACCGCTCAGGGCTCTCCAGGGGCAGACAGGGAGCCCGGGGCCTCCCGGATCTCTGGCCCGGGTTGCCCACCTCAGGACGCGGAATAGGGGTGTAGAGGGAACCCCACGCCTCCTACCCGGTTCCCGGTAGATGCTCAGCGGCTGATGCTGCAGGGACCGCGGGGCTTACTGTCGGGGTGCGAGGGATGGTTTGGACCCGCGTCGCTAGGAGTCGATGCTCTCCCCGCCACGGCTTGACCCCCACAAATACCTAAAGCCCCGAGTGTGCCACCTTCCCCTTCCTAGTGACATCGGGCTCCGAATGACATTTCCATCCTCTCCCCAGCACACACCCTCTGGGGCAAGCTCAGGTTGGAATTGGGCACTTCCTAACCCTCCTGCGTGGCCATTCCAAGGAGGCTCCTTCCAGCCGCTCTGACCTGTCCTCTTGTCCCTGTCACTCCAAGCCAAATCCCCCACTCCTTAAGTCTGGCTCCAGACCTGTCTCCTCAACTCCCTAATTTCATCCCATGCTCCAGTCAAACTAGACTTTTTGATATTCCCCAAACATGCTTTGAGATACCCCACCTCCTTGCCTTTCTCAGGCTGTTCCCTCAGCAGCCTGGGCTGCTGGCCCATCTTTTTTCCCCTTTCAAGTTCTTCAGCGTATGTAGGTCCCTTCAACTTCCAGACCCACTCCTGTGTGAGAAGAGCACTTGCATAAAGACATAGCCTGGGGCACCTGAGTGAGGCGCCCCAGAGTAACTCCTTACTGGGGAAGGGGCTCAGTAAACCCTAATTGAAGGAAGCTAATTTGAAGACCTTTCAATAAATGGGCACTGAAGTAAACTGACTTATAAGGGTAGAATTTGTAACACCAAAGGCTTCAAATATCCAATAGGGCAACAGCAAGGCTGGGCACTGCCCTCTTCACTCCCTCCCCTATGTCAGGCAAATACACTTCCTGTGACTTTGGACAAGTGTGACTTTGGACAAGTTAACTGACTCAGTCTTCTCAGTCTTCTCTGTAAAATGGGGATAGTAGTACTAGTATCTCCCTCGTAGGGTGGTTGTGAGGATAAATGAGCTAATACATGTAAAGTACTTAGAATGTTCTTGACAAATATTAAGCCCTGTAGAAATGTTTACCACCACTCCATTCTTTAACTTTTAACATTGCTGCTTCTTTACATTGAAAGTGACCAGCTTGTAGTTGACAAGATGTAGTTGAGTCTTTCTTTTCATCTAGGCTGATAATATCCGCCTTTTAATTTGTGTTAAGACCATTTATATTTGACAACATTATTCAAATTTCTATGGAACAAATATAAAAGTTGACCAAATATTAGGCCTTTAAAGTAAACCATGATAAATTCCCTAAAGTAGAAACTGTTCAGTCAAATTTTCTGAACACAGAGCAATAAAACTAAAATTTAACAAAAGATTAACTAAAAAATTTTGAACTACTTAGAATTTTTTGGTTTTGTATGGCCATATTTATTTTTAATTTTATTTTTTAATTGAAGTATAGTTGATTTACAGTGTTTCTGATGTATAGCCAAGTGATTCACTTTTTCAGATTCTTTTCCATTATAGGTTACTATTAAAAAGAAATATTTTCTAGAGCATTGAAAGGCGAAATCAAAACAGGTGTTCATAGATGAATGACAATTGGAATACTCACTTAAGAGCCTGGGGCATGGACTTGAAGTCATGTGGCCCAAGTTCATGTTCTTTCTCTGCTGCCCACCGACTGTGATTCTGATCCAGGTGCTTGAAACAAAGACAGTAACACTGATCTTAAAGGATTTTTTAAAATTAAATGAGACAATACTTAAAAGCACTCTTTAAACATCACTTATTTTTGTGTGTGTAACACTCACAATTTAGATTTGTAAAAAGGTAACTGTTTCTCTGTATATATAGATCAAGTCCAAATTCCACTGATGGTAGAAAATGTAAACTTGCATATTGATGGATATTCAGCCACATTTACTTCAGTCTCTTGGGGATAAATATTCAAGCAATCCAGAATCTTTCCCAGCCCCTCTCTACACCTCTGGGTCAGCTCCTCAAGACTCAGAGATTCTTGGGCAGGAGCACCTGTTTGGCTGAGCCTGGATCACATGCTTTCACACAAGCTTTCAGAAAGAGAACAGAGGAATGTCTGCCTCTCTTCAGCTTCCATAGTTAGATTCAAAATCTTTTACACTCAAAGACTTTTCCACACACTGAGCAGCCAAAACACAGCAGATGTCTACCATATCTCCCTTTTCAGAAGGGGGAATTTTGTTTCTGTCCTAAATGTTTCCCCAGAATGTTCTACACTCTATGATTAAGGCCTCTCAGTGTCTAAAGTCCTACATTACTATGAATTCTTCCTTAAACTATGGTTTAAAATACATGTAATGCTTTAAGTCAGGCTTTGGGTCTTGAACAGTTTTTTGGAATAAAAAAACTCATTGTAACAGCTCCATAGGTAGAAGCCATGGCAACTAGAAAAGTGTGGAAGAGAAAAACATTGGCAGAAAATCCCCTTACTTTATTGGGTTATGCTCTCTTTATTATTGTTGTTAGGACATATATGGGATGCAGCCAAAGCTGTACTTAGAGGAAAATATACAGGATAATAAATACGATCATAGCTTTGAATTAGACCTAAGTTCAAAATATCCCTGCTCTGTTCCTTCCCAGCCATGTGATCTTGAAGAAATTAATCTCCTCAATTCTTAATTATATCAACTGTAAATGGTATTAATAACACTAATTATCCCATAGAGAAGTTGTGAGAATTGCATGAAATAATTCATTTAAAACACTGATACTATGCTTGTGTGAAAGGAATCCTTAGATAATCCTGAGAAAGTGGTCTAGGAACCTTCTTGGTCATTCTTGGCCATTTTCCTTCCAGTGGGAACTGTCAGTAGAAGAGTGTGAAACATGAGGCTCAAGCTACTCTAGTTCCATGAGGTAATACATGTAAGATACAACAAAGCCTGGAGAGTTTGCTAGCTTTTACATTTCACTGATTTGTAGTATAGTATTCCTGTTAACATACAGACCAAGTTCATCTCTCAGTGCTCCAAATGAGAAAGAAAAGCTGTAGTTAGATGACATCACTGTCAATCCTGGATAAGCAAGAGGAAGGGAGGCAGGTGGAAGGGAGAGAAGCAGTCACTGTATCATGTCCAAGTAGCTAAACTGTAGATGATCCTCTTATTGTGCCCGCTTCCTAAGAGAGGGAACACATTCGCCTCTGCCCAGAGCTTGGGAACCAGTAAAGGGAGAAGCTTCACTATCAAAGGGCTGAGAAAAATGTATAGGTAATGATTTATTACTTGATACTTTTTTGATTTGAAAATAATAGGTTTTTTTTTAAAAGAAAGGAAAGTGACTTGAACGAAAATCCTTTCTTACTGATATCCATATTGAATGTTTGTGTCTCACTGAAATTCATGTTAAAATGTAATCCCCAGTGCGATGGTATCTGGAGGTGGGGCCTTTGGGAGGTGGTTAGGTCATGAGGGTGGAGTCCTCATGAATGGGATTAGTACTCTTATAGAAGAGACCCCAGAAAGCTCCCTCTCTCCTGCCACATGAAGATACAAGTAGATGCCAGCAGTCTGCAGCCTGGAAGAGGGCTCTCATCAGAATCCGACCATGCCGGTGTCCTGATCTCAAACTTTCTGCCTCTAGAACTTTGAGAAATAAAGTTCTGTTGTTTAAAAGCTACTCAGCCTATGGTATTTTGGTACAGCAACCCAAACTGACTAAGACATGTATCTTAGAATTCTGAACCTTACATTTGTTGACTTGGAAAAACAATCTATTACCTAATTTGGGGCCTGGAGAAGGCTCTCCCCTGATCTTAAAAAAATTCCCCTAAAATGGCCTGAAACATGATAGCTGGCCAATAAACCGTAAATGTTATTTTACCAATTATTTAAAAAGAGAAAAATAAATAAACTAATGCTGGACTAAAGGAGCTAGATAAGTTACAAAAAATAAATTAAAGAACCATAAACAAATATTGAACTCTAATTAATGAATGAATGCTGAAGTGTTTAGAGGTGAAATGTATTGATGTTTGCAACTTAATTTGAAATACATAAAATATAACATGGATGGATAGAAGGATCGATGGATAAATAGTGATAAAGCAATTAGCAAAATGTTCATTGTAGAATCTAGATGGTGGGTATATGGATTTTTCACTTTCATTGTAGATTTGAAATTTTCCATAATAAAGTATTTAAAATTGAACAAAGAAATTAATATAGATAAAAATAGAAAAGAAGCAGAAGTGCAAAAATACATCCTAGAGCTGGAAGACATATCAAATGGATAAATCTCTATAAAATCAAATCAATAAAAAAGTCTAAAAGGAGAGATAACTCAAATGTACTATATTAGTAATAAAGAGGATGTAACTTCTTTTTAGAAGTGTTCAGAAAAATAATATCAACTCTCCACTAGTAGTTTTTCTGAATTGGGCAATTTTCTAGGAAAATATAAGTTATAAATACTTAATAAGAAGAGAAAAAATCAAAATGAACCATAAAAAAATAGCCATAAAAAAGGGAAAACACTACTGCTTACCCAAATAGAGCTGAACCCAAATGAATGGGCAGTACAATTCTATCAAAGCTTTGAGACAGGGATGATTCTGGTACTGTTTATGTGTTCTAAAGCGTAGAAAACTTCTTTTCATGTCATGAAGCTAGAATGATCCTGATTCCACAATCTGAGAATTACAAAAAAACCTTTAAGAATATAAATACCAAAGTCCTAAATAAAATATCAGCAAATTCAATCTAGCAGTGTATTATTAAGAGAAATAAATCATGACCAGGTAAAATTTATTTCAAGGGTATTAAGAAATATATTCACAATTTATAATATTAACAAGTCAAGGGGAAAATGTCATTTAAACACATGCTGAAAATATCTTTGTTACAATTCAATGTCCATTACTGCATTTTAGAGAAATCTGTTGTTTTCCCGTAGCAGAATAAAGAGAGGTCTCCTGGAACAAACAGTAAAGCATATTTAAGCATCATGCTTAACAGTAAAACAATGGGATGTTCCCATTAAAGTAAAAAACATAAGGTCTCTTGCTGTCACCACTGTTATTCCACACTGTTTCGGGAATTCTAGCCAATACTAGGACAAAGAAAGGGATTAGAGGTACAAATGCTGGAAAAAGACGAGTGAGGTTTTCATTATGGCTTCTCCCTGGAAAAAACTAAGAAAATCCATTAAATTAATATAAAAAATTTCAAATGAGAGCCAGGTCCAAGACTAATTTTATCTATCTATCTATCTATCTAAGTACAGTCAATTACAATGTGTCAATCTCTGGTGTACAGCCCAATGCAAGACTAATATTTTTAAGAATCAGCTTTTTTTTTTACACAGTATCAATACCCAGTTAGAATATATAATGGGAGAAACACTGACAATAGCAACCCATTTTAAAAGCACCCAAGTATAGACTCATTTCACTGACACATGATCAAATTCATTTTATTTTGAAGATGATGTCCCTTCTTCACATGAGACAGCCTGGGCTGTTTTAGGAAGAAAACGAATACTTGTGCTGAGGAGGGTGCTTGCTCTTGGGCAGCTCCTTGCTGATGGGGAAGGCGAGGTGGGTTCTGGGCCAGAGCCTGTCCTCCGCTGGGGAGCCAGCGAAGCCTGGCAGGAGAAAGTTTCCCCCACAGCCTGAACTAGTGCAGCTGGGAGCTATAGCGCTGTAGGCTGGGAGTGCGTCTGCGGGACACAGGAAGCATCTTTTCTGAGTAGAGGAGGGGTGGGGATTCTCAGGGAGCTGGAGAGAGACTCTGGGAGATGTGGGCGTGAGGAAGGGCTAGGAGAGGATGGAGAGGAAGCGAGGACACAGTGAGGTTGCGAAGGTAGGAGCGCTCAGTGGGATTCCTCCAGAGGTAGAAATCAAGAGGCCTTCCCATCTGGGGCGGGGCACTGGGATGAGCAGGCAGATACTGTCCCATTGCCTGTCCTGTCACTTGACCTCGCCCTGTCCTGTGGTGCTGGTTATCTTCTTTTGCTCCACTTCCTTCCCTAAACTGATTCTCTGCTCTCTGCTGAGAAGGCTGACCTGTGTCATTGCCGTAGGCTCCCTTGTCCTCTGGTTTCTGACTGGGATCAGCAGTGGGAGGAGACCCAAGGGAGAGGGGAGAGGCCTCTTCCAGGCAGCACAGCTCCTGGTTCTGGGAAGCACCTCAGTGGTCTGGGTCTAGGGGTGCTGACAGCCCCATGTTACAGCTCACACCCTGCACTCTTCCTGTGGTTTCTTACATCCTGCTCACACCTTTGTAAATAGTCCCTTCATTAAGCCTTCCTCAAATTATCCTAATTGGGGTGGGCCACCTGTTTTCCTGCTGGGTCTTGATCAATGTAAATGCTCCCCTGACTGCTCAGGAAAACTGCCGCTCACCTCTCCAGCGCAGGCCAGTGGGAGGCTGCTGGGGAAGACAGTGGGCAGCCCTCAGGAGGACAGCTGATCGCCTGCTGAGGTTCTGGCCAAGATGCGGCTTCCACCTGTGAACCGTTAGGCCGGAAAGTGCCAACCAGCAGGCGACGTCCCAGACATGAACCCATATTCCTGAACTTCCCCTCACAGGGCAGCAAGGTAACCACCTTTGCTCCCATGCAGACAGAGGAAGGATCTGCCCCAATTAGGCACAGAGACAGTTCTAGAAGGACTCTGGTCACCGGCAGAAGCAGAGAGAGGAAGGTGCCTTGTGGCTGACTTTTTCCTTTGCTTATATTTCCAGGTATTTGGGGGAATGTGCATGTTATTTTTTAGAATAAGAAAACAATACAGTGAACTTCATTTAGGAAAAATGAAAGTGGGTGGTGCTGGGGGCAGAGGTGTTGGCAGGCTTCCTGCCTTACTCTTACCCCACCAGCCGAACTTCCTGAAAACCTAACCAGACCTTAGACTCTGTATGTGTTCTCTGTGCACCCTTTTGTAGTGGGTCAGTGGGAGAACAAGGTGGAAAGCACTGTGGACACTGTCAAGAAAGGGCAAGAGGGCTGTGTCTGTTACTTTTATGATCCCTGTTGCTCCTTGGACCTGTCGGACCCCACCCAGAGGCCTGCCTTGTCAGTCTGACCTGGCACTGAACTTCGTTCACTCAGCCCACCCCTGGGGTCCACCTTCACGGAGCTCTCCTGCATGGCTGGCTCCAGCCCTGAGAAACACCAACTCTGTCCAGCTGCCTCATGCCAGGGAAAGCCCAGACCTGGCCTCGGACTTGGCTTTGCCCTGACTCACTCTGTGACCTTTTCCGGGAGGGTTGCCCTCTGGGGACAAAATGAAAGTCCACTCCTCAGCTCCAAGACTGCTGGACTGGCGAAAGAGGCTTCCCGAGGAGCAATGCCTCAGCTTTCCCTTTCTCTCGCCTGGCAAAGCTCACAAAGCAGCTGGGAGAGAGGGAGCGAGCGGCAGGGCCTCTGGGCCCTTTGAGAAACAGCGTGCCCTCTGTGGGAATGTGTGGGTTTGATGCTCACCAGCCAGGCCTAAGGAAAACCCTTTAGTCAAATGAAGGAAAAGAAAATGTCTCCTATGGATTCTGTGTCAAAGCCATCAGTGTCGTTGGTGCATTTAACTTTCTTCTCGCGGTGGAGCTAAAGCAGACCCAAGCTGAACTCCGAGGGAGGGGGCCAGGCCCGTGGAAGCCTGGCACCCAGCCTGGCTCAGTTAATGTTTCCTCAGTAGAGTCCAGGATGTTCACGGGACAGAGAGGAAGGGAGCACAGCTTGATAACGAGATCAGTGGGTGATCTCGAAGGTCTCTGGTGACACTGAGGTTGGATGGCCACAGTTCTACGCACACCAGAGCTATTCAGGCAGTCAGTACAGCTGGGAGGGCGGGGCCAGAGGCTTTGTGTGCCATTCTGGGTTGGCATTCAAGGCTGCACATCTGACTTGCCTTACCTCCCGTCACCACCCCCTCCCAGGCTGTCAGCTCCACCCCTGGGGTGGACGGACTCTCCTGCTTCTGCATCTTCACTCAGCTGTAGTTTCTAGTTAGAATGCCTCTCCTCAAAGCAGTCTGCCAGAGCCTCCCTATTTCTGCCAGGCCCAGCTCAAATCAAGCCCTGGGAAGTCTTCTGTCTGTTCCTTCTTAGATTTTTCTCTCCCCCTCCTCACATATCCAAGTCTGCTACAATTAGATTACCTACTCCTGTCTTGTACAGGCAAACCAGAGCTCAGGGCAAGGCCACACAGCTCTTGGTCGACAAGCTTTCTTACTAGGAATGAAATATCTCGTAGTTTGTATGGAAGACATCCTAGTGACTGTCTGTGACTGATGCCACTAGAGACACCATGACAAGTTCACTGTCACTGAGAAGTGGGCCCTACCTATGTCTGTGGCAAAAAACCCACATCTCCCATCCCCGCTCCTCCAAGAACCCATCTAGCCTAGGCTGGAGGAGGCAGAACAGGCCTTCACATTGGATATGGGATTGAAGTTTTAAAATGACCAGGACAGAGGCCTGAGGAACAAAGTGAGGCTGCTTAAGTAGCTGGATGAAAGCACTAAAGGTAAGGATGGAATCAGACAGTGTTGTTATGGGGCTCCGCTACCTCGCTGGAAACGGCTTCCCACCTAGCACAGCCCCAGGCAGTTACTGGAAAAATAAAACTTTTCTTATTTATACCCTAAAAAGTTGAGATTGCAAAACAAAACAAAACAAAAACCAGCTTTATCTTGAGGCAAATACTGTTGGTCTTGGCCTTCTGACACGTGCCCTCCTGCACCTCGACTTGGCTGGGACAGCAATGTCTGCAGTCCCTGACTGGCTAGCTATGGCCATCCTGCTCCCCTTGGCCAGTTGTCTAGGGGTGGGAATACAATCCCATCCTGGTCCAGGAGATACAAGGAACAACTGTTAAGGGATTTCTGAGAAATGTTTTCCTTACTCAGAAGAGGCGCTGGCAGCAAAAGAAGGCATTGTGACTCTTGTCCCTGTTTTATCTTGCTCAGAACCCTGTGTTTGAAGCTCAGCTTAAAGTGGAGATGGCTACAAGGAGACCATGATAAAGCTGTGATCTCTTTACCACGGACATCAAATGAGGATTTGGTGGCATGAATGATGTGCATTTGCTGTCCCTGGTTTACAGAAAAATGATGACTTAGGAGAGACCAACTATTTGGTGTCATCCAGTGACAATCAAGCCTTAAGCCCAGGCACTCTGTCCTGGAGCCCTTGAGAAGCCCCCCATTGAGCTGATTCTGGAGTGAGGCATCCAGGAGGCAAGCAGGACCTTCCCCGAGTTGGCCTGCTTCTTTTTGCACTGATTTAAATTCTGCACTCATCACAGTCTCTCCTCTTTGTTGCCATTTTTGCTCGGGGGACAATAAGTATTTTATTATTAGTCACTTTGGATAATTCCCTGTTTCAATAGCTCCATCTTACAAAGCACCCCACTGGTTGTTCCTGGGCTCTGGTGGCTGATGGCACGACACCTCCAGGTGTGTCCCCAGCTCTGTGCTCACAGGCTGAATTGATTTGGGGGCTACTAGCCTATTAGAGAGATGCATACTCCCCAGAGGACACATCTAGCAGGCTTCTCCTAGGATCTGAGAATCACATTTCCTGTAAGAAATCCATTCCATCTGGTTGAGGTGGGGCTGAAGCTCCCCTAACTCTCCTTTGTCACAGAGGTGGGCATGTGACCCAGGCCAGGCCCATGACCCTCTTGGGGTCCCTTCCTGCCCAATTACTTTCTGTAGGCTGGATAGGAGGCTATTTCATCTGTTTTTCTAGTATCTTGGTTTTGTTACCCACAGCCAGAGGAGCCTCTGAATCTTTCTCTGGAGGAGCCTCTGAATCTTTCTCTGGAGTCCACTTTCTATGTGGTTCCCTCATCTTCTAAATTGTCTTCCTCCTGCAGAACCACTTTCCCCTGGACTTTCAGGCCCTCCCTTACTAGCCCTTGGAGAAATTAAAGGGGCACAGGAACCTCATTTCTCTCTCCCCTACAGCCCCCCTGTCTCCCACAGGATCTCAAGTCAAGGTCCCTATGCAGCCTTGGGCAGAATGCTGGAGAGCCAGCCAGCAGGGCCTCTGTCCTGCTCTGAGGCCAGGAGGCCACTGAGACTCTGTCCACAAGGCAGCCGGGCTGTGCTCACCACAGCCACAGGCAAGTGAGGAGCATGAGCTCCCTGAACTGACCGGACCTGGGCTGTTTCGCCCATAACCAACATCGGAGTTCTCATGGTTGTGTCCTCAGGGCAGGACCCACCTTTAGATCTTTTCTTCCCTTGATACTCCCCCTCTCCATACCCAAGCACCTCTCTCATTTCTCTTATTTTCTTCCCCGGCCGTGAAACTTCTACTGCTTTTCTAATAAGAAATTTAGTCAGTACTGGCTGTGGTCCTATCCTGAAGAGAAAGAACCATTGCGGTAGACTGTTACTATTGTTCAAAATGCTCATGGTCCCTCCCCCAGCTCCTTCTCTCCTCAATACGCACCCCACCCCCATCACCACTACCACCACCAACCAGAAGATGATACATCCCTACCTTTTGAACTCAGGAGTGGCCATGTGACTTGCTTGGGCCAATGAGACGTCGGCAGAAATGGCAGTGTCACTTCTGAGCAGAGCCCTAAGGGCCAGTTGTGGTTTTCTAAGCCATCTTCTTCCCTTTGCGAGGTCAGTCGGTGGGTCCTGGAGATGCAGAGAAGAAGTGCAGCTGACCCCCAGCAGACACGTGATGGGAGTGAGATGGAGGTTTTGGGCTTTAGCCTCACCTGGTTGATAGAACATAGGGCCCTGATCAGCAGGCTCCGTCTCCACAGTGCAAAGCTCCCTCTGCTGCAGGACGTCCCCTGGGGCTGGAATATCGGCCGAGGCAGTGGGAAGTAGAACTGCCTCGTCTGTTCCCAGGTCCAGAAGACCTAGAGCTGGGGTCTTCGTACTTGACTTTCTGCCACAGCCTGGCCTCTGGTCGGACCTGGGTCGGCTCTGACTAGCTCTGTCCCAGCTGCTGCGCTTCCCCAAGAATAACACTCCCATAACTTCTTATTCCAGAGCAAAGGACATAGCTCACCCAAGAGGGATCAGTGTATATTTTGAATATGCATATTGCTTGGAAATACACATCATCATATAAAAATTATTTTATTATAATAGAAAAGCTTTCCAGTATATTGCATTGAAGACATTTATATAGAAAAAGCAATTGCAACAAACATGCTACATCAACACTGAGATATTCTGAAAGCTTTAAGTGCCCACTTTTAAACAAAATTTTGGTATAACAAGCATATCCCTATATATTTTAGAGGGTACACATAACACTGAAAAAAACACTTCGTGTAAAATCTAAGTTCAGGTGCATATAAACAAGAAGTATTACACTGAATAGCTTATTTCAAACTGTGAAACACATTCAAAGTATTCAATTTCTTAGACAACATGCATACATTTAATACTTAGATTGACACTTTTAAATATATAAACCACAATTCTTTATAATTCTGTATCAAAAAAGAAAGTCAGACAGAACACTTATCTACACTGTGCATATCACAAAAAGCAAATGTGTCTTCATGAACAGAAAGTACTGGGTTAACACAAATGATTGTCATTTTACAAATATGGCTATTCACCTTCTTCATAATAAAATAGAAAAATCATGTATTATTTACATGAACTACTAATTATTTCACTTTTTGGCAATTACATAAGTAGCAGCAATTGGTTTAAAGGTTGATATTTAAAAACTCTAAATTTAACTTGAATGATACCAAAGAATATATATCTGGTTAATATAAAAATGCATAATGCAAGATGCTTTGATGCAATATAGCTTCTCCCTTTCACAGACACACATTAGAAACCACTGAGACTGTCACTTACAATATATCATGTGAGTGCCATTTACTTAGCTTGTTTTTGCTTAACACAATAGATGGATTCCTGAATTAGATTTCTGTAAATTAAATTTGCCTGATGATTTATATGAGAATTCCAAAGGTGCCTGATCTTGACTTCATACTCTAATAGCAGTGGCTCTTTGCTGTGACCCTTCACTTCCAGACAGAATAAGGAATTATCTGTAAACAAACACACACACACTCGGGGCACCTTAATACTGAAAAGAACTCTGAAATGAAGTTTCTGTGATACAAAGCCCATGGTAAAATGAGTTATCTTTCTAAAAAGTGATCATCTCATTTATCAACGACATAGAATTTGTTTTAGAGTTGGGGACTCATTCAGGAGCAAAATGTAAATTGTAAGGCAGTGATCTACCAGGAGACATCCTCTTGCCATAAAGGATTTGGAAGAATGTACTGTAACACTGGAAGAAACAAAACAAAAATCCTACTAATATTGGCAATTAAGAAAAATACTGTGTGGTGAATAGAGGTGACAAGTGCTTTGACTTGGCCACTATTCAACTACAAACCTGTAGTCCTGCATGTCTTTCCCAAGGTAGAGAAAATTAGATCAAGGATCATTTTGCACTTTTCATGGGCAGTCAATTTTGTGTCCAGACCCTGTGCCAGGCGAGGCCCAGGCAGAGGAGGAAGAGGCAGGAGTGGCAGGGAGGCTGGGCCACAGCAGCAGCCGAGGGCAGGCTGCTGGAGACCTGCACCTGGGAAATGATGAGGGCAGAGAGGGGGACGTGGGCCGCCAGAGTGGGGCTGTCAGAGTTGATAAGGGATTCGATCTTCTCTGCTTCTTTATTGCAGGCCTCGATCTGGGAGAGGATAATCAGATTCTTTTAACATAAAACCACAGCACCCATGAAAAGGTCAAGTCAGACAGATTCCAACATCAAAAATACATTTTCTCTGTTCTTCTCTCAGGTGAAGTAACGTTTTAATATAGTCTTAATTTACTACACAAATAATTACAGCATCAAGGGAGATCATAATCAGAGAAGACATGTATGACCCACACTGCACTGCCCTTTCTTTTCCCACAATCCCGTTCACGGCTTATTCACATTTAGACATTATCTTTTCATGCTTAAACAGTCACAGGGAGTGGCCTTTCAGTGCCAACCTACACATTAAGAAGAAAGCAATTAGACTTGACGAGATTCCTAATTGGGAGAGTTTACAAACCGCTGCGTTCACCCTGTTCCCTTGAGCCGTCACCTATGTTGATGCTGAAACTCAAGCCTGCCTGAGTGAGGTTCACCTCTAGATTGTGAGGAAGTAAAATCAGGGCCCATGAGACCAGCTCTGGGGCTCCCGCTCCCCAGCGGGAGTGCAGCCCTCAGGAGACAGGAGTTTGTTCTGGCCTTGTCACTGTGTGACCTGTGTCAGTCCCTGTGTTAGTCCCTGACCTCCCTGGGCCTCGATGAGCAGATGTCTTCCATCTCTGCACACTCTGAGCCACAGCATCCCAACCTCTTCCCTCAACTGCTCTGTTGTCAAATGTGGACCTGTCTGCAGCTGCTCACCTGCTGCAGCCCCGTCCCTCAGAGACTGCATGCTTTTCTCTTCCATCCCCCAAGCCCCAAGCCTGGCCCAACTTTCCAAATGTCTCCATTTCCTCACCCTCTCCCAAAGTCCGCCAAACTTGAAAGGGATAGGATGGCTGCACAAGTGTGCTGAACCCACCTGCAAAGCTTTTGGATAATGATCGACAGGAATGATCAGGATCACAATTTCTGATTCAATGCTGAAGTATCCAAATACGTCACACTGTGGCACAGACACGTGCATGCGGATTTTCTGAAGTATTTCCAGAACTGTTATTGGCTTTTTGTTTGTTACCTAGGAAGAGAAAAAAATTCTATTACCCGAAAAAAAAAAGAATTCCTTATCACTGCCTAAGCTGCCTTGCTACCTTGCCTAAGCCAAGGAGGCTCTTTCAACCAAGGATTCCCTAAGTGCAGGCCCAACAAGGCCTTGCTGGCTGAATTCTGAATATCCACAGAGCCCATCCCAATGGGTTTTTTTCTGACTGCTGAGCTTTGTGGCTGAGATTAAAAAAAAAAAAAAAGTGCTCCTGGTGAGAGTGTTTAAGTGACAGTTCTGAGTTAGAGGCTACAGGGAAATAATTAAAGCCTTCCTGTAAAAATATAGATATTTTAAATCTAAATGGGCATCATTTTCTAGGTAGTGGCAGGTGTTGGCTGGAACCCTGTCTCCACAAGAATGAGCAGCAAAAGTGATGGTCCAGAAAAGGGAAAGGGGCAAAACCATCACGGGAAGGTGGCTGACTGTGGACACACCTCCGGACGAATGGGGACTGCGTGAGGGCAGGTAACCCTGCAACCATCTGGGCGTTTACGTCTCTGACTGCCTGGTTCTGCCTCCAGCCCTCACTCCGCTCACTACACCAGCAGGAGACCTTTTCTAAGAAAGGCCCAGGCTGCCTGATGTCAGAGCAAGGTCACTACACGGCCAGGCTGTAGAGGGAAGGAGCAAAGGACTGGGAGCTAGACAGCCTGAGCTCAAACCCCATTCTCCTGGTTGTGAGCTATATGGCCTTGGGCAAACTGCTTCTGTGCAAATTAGTTTCTTCATCTATAAGTAGGTGAGATGACGGGTTCTATCTGTACAATTACCGAGAGGTTTATCAATACAGTTTCAACAGTATATGGCACCTAAAACAACTTACCTTAGCAATGGTATCCAGTTTCTCTTTGTCAAATAAAACTCTTAACATCCCAGCACATAAAGGGCAACAAGCACCTGTATAACAGAAAACATTTCATGTGTTCAGAATTAGAAAGAAAGAGGATTCAAAATAGTTGGTGAAATTACCAGCCCTCCATTTTGTGCTAGGAATGTTATAGCAGTCTTTCCTGATGACTGTACTTTTATTTATGTTCCCTGACCAACTTGGGGGTCTTACAATCTATACATCTACAAAAATCCTTCCTCCATCGTGCTTTCCTCCTGTGCCACTCCCCAGGAGAGGCAGCTGTGGTGCAACACAGCACAGAGAGCGCTGGCCTCTCAAGAGACGCAGGCCTAGACCCTGCCCTGCTCAGAACTCACTGTGAGACCCCGGGCAAGTGCTTTCCAGTCTGCAAAACATGGGAGCAAGTGTTTCAGGGGTCCGTGAGTGTTTGAGTCACATTTAATTTTAAAAATTATTTTAAACTGCTAAAAATGACAATATATCAGAACATGGTCTCCAGGAGAACAGAGGCTTTGTTTTGCTCACTGCTGTGTCCCCAGTGCCCAGGTGTCCAGCGCACTGTGGAAGCTCAAGTAACATTTGCTGAGTTTGTGGATTGAGGAATGAAATTGTTAGACTCCAGATTACTCTGCTCTGTGCAGATTTGGGATAAAGTCTCTTCTGCCACCTCTGTTCAACTGAAGAATATGAGACTAAGGTAAGCCGTTTAAAAACTGGTGCCGCTTATAATAGCCTGTATGAAACAAGACTTTCTTGATTATAAGCAGCTAAAACAATTAAATTAGATGCTAAGGCCAATCTAAGACAACAAATGTCTTCTGTTTTTCTCAATTTCAAATGTTTGTGTTCATCAAAACGACTTCAATTATTTATTCATTCATTACTAATTCTTTACTCATTAACTTTACAATATGTAAACATTGTGCATTTTAACCAATAACCATAATTTTGGTAATTAAATATTGCCATTTATATATTGGTGTTTGGGGTAAGATTGAAAAAAGTTTTCAGTTTGTTTTTAAACCACCAGATGTCCTCTATGGTAAATCCACAGCTTTTTAAAGCTGACCAGGAGCAGACCCTCTAATCAGCATTAGATGGAATCAAGACCGTGCAAAGTTTAAACAATCCAGTCCACGCTCAGGGACTCAAGTCTCTGGAGACAGATGAGCAAATGTTCGCAGTCCGAGCCCCGCCCCACCCCAAACACCGCCGGCCTACCGGGCGGGAGGATGGGTCTGCACTCGGCCGCTGAGAGCGACGGGCACTTCACAGCAGCGCACTCCGAGGCGGGGCTGTGCTCGGAGAGGGCCCCGACGGCCTGGCAGGGCCCGTAGTAGTCCACTGCCACCCGGTCCGAGTAGGCAGCACACACGCTGCCGTAGGTCTCCCCGTCGTGCCCGCAGATGGGCTCCGTGGCTCTGCAGAAGGGCTGAAGGCAAGCAGAGCACGTTTAGCCTGCAAACCTCTATGTGCACTCTTCTTAACCAACAGTTAAGGTAACCCTATTTTCAGGAAGGAAACAAAGACAGTGTACGTTCTTGGACCTTCTTAGGCCAGCTCCTGAGGCTGCTCACCGCGGGGTGGGGGTGGGGCCACAGGCCTGTCCCAGAATGAAGAGATTGCTCTCTCAGCCTCTGCGGACTTGGGTGCTCGTTCTATGTGAAGTGATACGAGGTAAAAATTCCCCCTCCCTCCAGACTTCTATTATTCCAGAAGAGCCTGTTTTGAAGAAAATAAGACCCATCTTCATGCAAATTTGGAGGCCTTGTCTTATCACTATCATTTCGTGCTGGGTCTGGGATAAGAAGATGGAAGAATGGAGAGATGAGGAGAGCAGATATGGGGTTAGGTTAGGAAGATGCAGCAGAAAACGTGTAGCCACAAAGAGGGAACAAGAGGAAGACTGGGAATTTAGAGCGAAGGTACCGGTGCACTTGCAACCCGAGCTCTGAGGGAAAACAAGCCCAGGGAGACGTCAGCCGGCTGTGGACAGGAGCGCCGGCCCCGGGGGCAGAGGGGCTGGCACACAGGCAGCGGTGTGTGCGGGAGGCCTCAGGGAATTTGTCCTTGGGGTTATTCTTTACCATGAATACAGATTTCACAACTCTAGAAGACTGAAGCATGAGCTGATGTAAGATGACATTAATTTTTAGAGAAATTTTCTGTCACTTTTCAGGACGGCAGGTGCAGCTTCAGTGGGAAGAGCGGGTAGTTTTCACTCGCATTCTTCCTGAGCTGCGTTCTAACAGGGCCCCCAGAACCAGGGGAAGTGACAGTGCTGCTGACTCATGCCAGCGGTGTGAGACTTCAGAGTCTTTTCCTGACGGTTGGGGGCAAGAAGCCACTCTGTTCCTGCTCGGTACACTACACGTGCAAAGGTTCACACACCAGCCAAGGGGCCCTCCAGTGTCAGGAGGAAAAGCCAGCCTTGGGATGGCTCATCTTTGGTGGAGGGCTGAAAGCTCTAGATTTGACAGGGTTCACAGAAGACCCTCAAGGGGTCTCACACTAGTCGCTGACTAGTGTAAAAGATCATAAACTGATTTCATGCTCGGTGTACTTGGGTTTGTCAGGAGACAAGGGTACCTGGCATGGGCCTTTGTATAAGAGGCTTTTCCCTCTCTGGTACAGAGTGCAGAGATTGCTGTGCTCCATGTGGTTTGTGTCACAAACGGGATCTCGGACCTGGTCACAGGTGAGCTGTCTTGGCAAGCACTCATATTGGCTACATCCAAACTTATCAAAAGTCGTCAGGCAGACTTGTGGTTTGGGTATGCATCTGAAAAACACAAATGTGGCACTGTGAGCCAATGTTGAGAGGGACTATGGTGGGGCCGGCAAAGCACTGACGGGGCACAGGAGGCTGAGGAGAAGGCAACAGAACAATCAGAAATAGTCCCTGTGCCCAAGAGCGTACGGAGAGCGGGGAGCCGAGCCACGTGTAAAGCAGGCTATCAGGCAGAAAATCACACACCAAATGCTCATGGGAATGAATCATTCTGATTGTGGTGTCCTGGCTGGAACCAGGAAGATGAGGGCCTGCCAGGCTGAGGGAGCAGCAGAGCAAAGGTGTGATGTCCAATACCCTGTGGTGCTGGGAGAGGGGCCAAGGACTACAGGGGCAGGAGCAGAGGACGCACAGGGTGGAAGAGGCATGAGATAAGGCCATCAAATGGGCTGGGGTCAGATGTTGGAGGCCTTCTAGTTAATAATAAATGAAGCATTTTCAGGGGCTTAATTTTCAGCTTGGCTAATATGAGTCTATCTTAAGAGAAGGCTTCACAATATGTGCTGAAAAATCCAGGCTTCTGTGCTCACAAGGCTGAGGACCCAATGCTGGCTGGCTGCAAATCACCGAGAGAATGCCATTCCATAAAGCTGGGTTTTCCTAGTAATACCTGCACTTTGTTTCATTCTCAACCCCTGAACTACTTCAGAGGGGTTAGAGAGGATGGTTCTTTTCTTCTTTATATTTGTTTTTGCCTCCCTCATTTCTGTAATGGTATTTATAATTTTCTACAAGAAGATAAAAACTATTAAAATGTTTATCCTTCACTGGATATCTGAAATAATAGGATCTACAAATATTAGTCTGTAAAGTAAAAGGATAAGAATATAGTAGCTAGCATTATTTAATTTCAAAAGAAATTACTTCTATTCTTTTTAGGGATAAGCTTCCTGCACTGATAATACCACCACCACCATCACTACTACCATCTGTGGTCACCTTTTCTGATGGGTTTTAGAATCAGAATGCCTGTAAAGAGAAGCTAAGAAAACAGTTCCATTTACAGTCACATCAAAAAGAATAAAATACCTAGGAATAAATCCAAGTAAGTAAGTAAAAGATCTGTACTTGGAAAACTGTAAGACACTAATGAAAGAAACTGAAGATGACACAAACAGATGGAAAGATATACCATGCTCATGGATTAGAAGAACTAATGTTATTAAAATGACCATATTACCCAGGCAATCTACAGATTCAATGCAATTCCTATCAAAATACCATGGCACTTTTCATAGAACTAGAACAAACAATTCTAAAATTTGTATGGAAACATGAGAGACCCTGATCTTGATAAAGAAGGACAAAGCTGAGGGTATCATATGCCCTGATTTTAAACCATACTACAGAGTTACAGTCATCAAAACAGCATGGTATTGACATGAAACAGACACACAGATCAATGAAACAGAATACAGAGCCCAGAAATGAACCCATACTTATATGGACACTTACTGTATGACAAAGGAGGCAAGAATATACAATGGGAAAAAGGTAGCCTCTTCAATAAATGATGTTCAGAAAACTGGGTAGCTACATGCAAAAGAATCAAACTAGACACTTTCTCACACCACACACAAAAATAAATTCAAAATGGATTAAAGACTTAAATGTAAGACTTGAAACCATAAAACTTCTAGAAGAAAATATAGGTAGTATGCTCTTTGACATCAGTCTTAGTAATATTTTTTAGATATGTCTCCACAGGCAAGGGAAACAAAAGCAAAAATAAATAAATAGGACTATATTAAACTAAAAAGCTTTTGTACAGCAAGGGAAACTACCAACAAAATGAAAAGGCTGCTTATTGAATGGGAAAAGATACTTGCAAATGATGTATCTGATAAGGGGTTAATATCCAAAATATACAAAGAACTCATAAAAAACAACCAATCAAAAAATGGGCAGAGGATCTGAATAGGCAATTTTCCAGAGAAGAAATACAGATGGCCCACAGGCACATGAAAAGATCCTCAACATCAGTAATCATCAGGGAAATGCAAGTCAAAACCATAACGAGATATCACTTCACATCTGTCAGAATGGCTATTCTCAAAAAGACAACAAATAGCAAGTGTTGGCAAGGAGTCAGAGAAAAGGGAACCCTTGTGTACTGTTGGTGGGAATGTAAATTGGTGCAACCACTATGGAAAACAGCATGGAGGTTCCTCAAAAAAATTAAAAATAAACTATCATATGATCCATCAAACCCACTTCTGGGTACTTAATCCAAAGAAAATGAAAACACTAACTAGGAAAGATATATGCACCCCTATGTTCATTGTAGTATTATTTACAATAGCTAAGATATGGAAGTAACCTAAGTGCCTATCAACAGATGAATGGATAAAGAAGTTGTGGTATATCTGTTTGTGTATACACACACACACACACACACACACACACACACACACGAATATTACTCAGCCATAAAAAAGAATGAAAACTTGCAACAATATGGATGAACCTAGAGGGTGTTAAGCTAAGTGAAGTAAGTCAAACAGAGAAACACAAATACTGTATAATTTCACTTACATGTGGAATCTTAAACACAAAAGAAATGAACAAATGTAACAAAACAGGAACAGAATTATAGATGAAGAGAACAAATAGGTGGTTGCCAGAGGGGAGGCGGGTGGGGAGAGGAGAGAAATTGGTGAGGGAGATTAAGAAGTACAAACTTCCAGGTGCAAAATAAATGAATCACAGGTATGAAATGTACAGTATGGGGAATATAGTCCACAATTATGTAGTATCCTTATATGGTGATAGGTAGTAACTAAACTTATTGTGGTGATCTTTCAAAATGTATGGAAATACTGAATTACCATGTTCTGTACCAGAAACTAAGACAATGTTGTAGGTCAGTTATACTTCAAAACAAACTCATAGAAAAAGATCAGATTTGTGGTTACCAGAGGTGAGGGGGGAGGAGAGGGAGAATTAGATGAAGGTAATCAAAAGGTACAAACTTCTGGTTATAAGACAAATAAGTACTAGAGACGTAATGTATCCCATGATAAATATAATTCACACTGCTGTACGTTATATAAAAGTTGTTAAGAGAGTAAATCCTAAGAGTTCTTATCACAAGGAAAAAATATTTTTTTCTATTTCTTTAATTTCATATCTATATGAAATGATGAATATTCAGTAAACTCATTGTGGTAATCATTACATGATGTATGTGAGTCAAATCATTGTGTTGTACACCTTGAACTTATACAATGCTGTATGTCAAGTATATTTCAATAAAACTGGAAGGAAGAAATCAGGATGCATGTAGTTATAATTTTATGGAAATTTAAGACATTTGAAGAGAAATAATCAAAAAGAATATTTAGAACTTCGTTATCTATTAGCATAGAAGGGAAGAGAACTAAGACTATCAGGAGAAATTTGGTGATTTTTGAAGGAAAAACATTATCAGTTTGACCATACAGAATAAGAGGATCAATATGGAAGGCTGGGAATCGGGAGGGGGGTAAATTAAAATAAACACAATCAGGGAGGAACTTCGTCTTGCTTACTATTGTGTCCTAGTGTCCTGAAAGATGCCTGGTACATCACTAGATACTTGATGAGTGAATACAACTTTAATTTTTTTTTTATTTTCAACTTTTTATTTTTTAAACAATTGTTTTTTGAACAGACAATACAAGCTCTGGTGAAACTGAAAAGACACAAAATCATATATAGTGAAAAGTAAGTCTCCCTCCTACTCTTTATGGCTGAGCCTCCTAGGTCCCTCTGCAGAGGCAACCACTGTTACCAATTTCTTATTTATTCCTCCAGAGATATTTTATGTAAGTATAAGTATTCATATATGCTGATTCAAAGAGTATGTGTATTTAAGATTTGGCAGGCCTGGCCATACTGCCCTCCACGGGGGTGTACCAGTCCTCTCCTCCACCCCTCTTGGGGATGGGCATGGGGGTGCCAGTTACCCTAGATTGTGCTATCAAACTTTCTATCTTTGCCAATCTGGTAGATGGAAAATGGTAAACAATTGTAGTTTCAATTTAATTTACATTTCTCTTAAAATGAGGAAAGTTAACCATTGTGGTAGACTGGCTAGACGTTCATACATCAAATTCATTTAATTTTCTTCCTGGGCATACATCTAGACTACATTTCCCAGCCTCCCTGGCAGTAGTTGTGGCCAAGAGACTAAGTTCTAGACAATGGAATGTGACTGAAATTAGAGATGAATTTTAACCTGGCCTCTAAAAGCTTCTCACGAGCAAACTCCATCATCTCCCTTCTCTTATCTGCTGGACAGAGGACTAGAGGATGTAGGAGATGGCAGATCACTAAACAGAAGGATCCTAAGTCTCTGAATCACCATGTAGAAAGCTGAACACCCAAAAAGGACTGTATCTGAACATCTATTATGTTAAAGTTCTGACATTTTAGGGTTTGTATACAGTTGCTAGAGTTACTCCCCCCAATTAAAAAAGAATCTTTTCAAGTGTTTAAGAACCATCTGTATTTCTTTTTCTATATTTATGTCCTTGGTTCATCTTCTGTTGGTAATTGATTTTTGTCCATTTTTATATTAGGTTGTTGACCTTTTTCATATTGATTTGTAGGGGTTCTTTATATTGTAAAGGACATCAGCTCTTTCTCTGATATTCTTCTCAGTTTGTCATTTGTTTGTTACCATGCAGAAAATTTTCATCTTCATGTAGTTGCATTTTTCAAACTTTTCTTTTATATTGATTATCTATATTATACCCAGCAAGGCCTTTCCATTTTGAGATCTTACTGTTTTATCATAAAAACAAGCTAACCTCATTTAGAAAGGTTAACAAATTGAGGAAAACAAATTAACAAACAAATACCAAAACAATCCTCAATTCTACCTCCCAACACAACTATATTATCCTTTTGCTTATTTCTTACCTTTTTTCTTGTGCACAGCACCCTGTCTTCTGTCCATAGGAACCTTATGGGCTTCATTTTCATGATGTAAACGTTGCCAGATGGGTCACCAATTCTCTTTGCCATTTCTTTTAACACATGAGAAGATACTCCCCTCCCTCCACACTGCACTGGGTTTTCAGGATGGAGAAGCAATTGCTTCTTCTCCACAAAACCTCCATAAGGCAAGGACTGTGGCACTGGGACATGTCCTGCTCAGGTCTCTGAAACCTAAGAGAATCCACAGGACCCTTGCCCCACGGCCACCACGTGCAGAAATCCATCATTAAAATGAGATAAACTGCACTCTGAGCTCCTGAGGAAACCACAAGGAAAGGAGCCCCTAAGCAAATAACTTCATGTAATACTGAAGTTGCACTTTCAGAGACTTCTCATGTCCAATCCCTAAACTGGAGGTAGATGACTAGAATAGCTGCTATTACTATCAGGTGTAAGTAGTGAGTAGTAAGAGTGCATCCATTTCTTGTCTCAGCTGCTGCCTCTCCTTGCCCCACGCTTTCTGCTTCAGCCTCACAGAACGGCTCCAGCTCCCGGCATACACCACGCTCTCTCCTCACCTCCAGCAGCCAAGATCTTTGCTCCTGTTACTGTCTCTGTCTTCACCACCACCACCTTTCCTCCACCGGAAACCTTGCCTGCAATCTTCTTGTTTTCCTAGCCAAGTAGCATGTGCTCCAGAGGCTTTCCTAGGTTCCCCCCAGACTGTGCCAACTGCTCAGCTTCTGGGTCCCCCAATCATAGCATGTTCCCAAGCAGCTTTACCTGGATCTTTCCCTCCAGACTTCAACTTTTCAGGGCAGAGGCCACCTTAACTCATCTTTGTACTTTCACTGACTGGTATACAGTAGATGCATAGTAAGCGACGGCCTTCAGTTGAAAAAGATAAGGAGCCATTTGACTTACCTTTGGTTTTTTGGGCAGGGGTTAGGATTACATGGATCCTTTGAGATGCATGATCCAAACTCAAACTGATGGTCTTGGAGGCCCACACAGCGAGCAATGCAGGCGCTGGGGTAGGTGCGTCCATTCTGCCCACACACGGGGACAAACTGATCTGCACAGTTACAGGGCAGCCCTGAGAGAGGAGACAGCCTCAACAGTGTGCATGTGTACCTTCCCCTTCCCCCACACATTTCCTAACTAAGGCAAACCACTACAAGTACGTGCAGGTCTCATGTTAGAATAATTTTAAACTAAGTCAGAAAAAGACAACCTTCAAATCTCTGACAGTGTTTTTAAAAGTGGCAAGGTTCTGAAAAGCCATCTGTCTGCATAATGGCTTCCTTTGTACCATTTATTGCCAGTTAATTGAGGGCCTCCAGATCTTGACCCCAGTGGTAGAGATCCCTATAAACAAAGCTATACGTCGGAAAAGTAAAGAATGTTTCTCCCAATCAGGTATATAAAATCTAGAATTTAGATGTTCACCTCTGACTTGGGAAATTTCTAGAATGTTAAAGGGTAACAGCAAAAACAAGACAAAAAATGAAGGTTGTAAACACCTCACTTAGGTTCCTTCCACCTCCACGGGGGGGGGGGGAGAACAAGAAGGTAGTAACTTGGAAAATTTTTGTGATTTGAGACTTAAGAATTTTTACAAAAGTCTATCTGTGAGTCATGTGGGCTGGGACACTATCTGAGTCCCCCCAAATGTGGTACACTTTGTGGCTGGTAAAAATCTCCTTAGAGTCTGCTGGCTAAATAGTCACTGGCGTAATTTATCCCGGGACATGAGGGGCTACACACTATAGGGAAAAAGGATCCTGCTAGTTGTAAAGATCATCTTCCCAAAACACTTAGATGTAAGTACGTAGATAAAGAAGTCTTCCGTGTAACTCTTTAGTTAACTTTTCATCTCTACATGGTTTAATGATTTCTCTAAGCAGAGTGAATTGTGCTCATCAGAGTAGAGCAGACAAGGCATAAAAATAAAGCACAACAACAACAAAACAATAAAGCAACAGAGGCTGCTCATTAAGGTGGACAGAGGCCGGGGTGGGTGGAGCTAGTCCTGCCTCCACTTCCCGATCAGCCTGCCATTCACTTCTTATTTCTGATCTGCTTTTTATTTCCAGTGGGCTGGAGATACAAGGTTGGTAAATCCCTATTCTGTTCTCCTACCTGACTCCACGGAAGGGGAATCAAGTTGCTGCAGCAGCAGCAAGAACTGGGATAAGGGCAGCTACCTGGTTCCTCTTTGCCCAGAACCAAAGGTATTTCAGGTCTGAGAAAAAGCAGATACCAATAAATACCAGCAACTGTACTGTTGCTCTTAACAACTGTAGCCTCGTCACAAGACAAGAGCATTCCATCTCATTAGCTTTTCACCTGCTGTAGCTGGTGTGAGCACACCAGTAGCATAAAGCATAGGAGAGTCAGGAAAGTAGTATTCTTGACTGATTGTTCATAAACATTCTTAAGTTTCACATTACAGTAACTTCCCAGGTTAGCTTCCTGCTTTTCCTCTCCTTATTAAGGAGATGTAAGTGGAAGGAATCTATGTAAGAAGCTTACAAACTTTGTCTTTGTCTTGCCTTTCTTATTACCCTTTAACATTCCAGAAATCTCCCAAGCCAGACTTCTTGCACCTAAATTCTAGAATTTATACACTAAATTGGAAGAAACATTCTTTACTTTTTCTAGTTATAGCTTTGTTTATACAGGTGTCTACCTATAAGAACCAGTAAGCTAGTAAGGTAGGTCAAGGAAGAAGGTGGTAAGAAAAACATTAGAACAGAAGCAAACTTAGAGAATACATGGATACTTTAGACCATAATGGTAGGGCAGGTAAATGGGTATTTTAGCAGGGAGAAAAATTCTATTTAACTAAAAGCATCCCAATCACTGGCCTATTCTTACTGACTCATGGAATTCCAGAAGAAATCATTTCATGCCTTCAATTCATAGAGGAGGAAACAGATCCAGAGAGGAAAGTACCTTGCTCTCAGCTCATGTATTTGTTTCGTTTTACTATGTATGTTTACAGTTAAGGCAAGACCAGAGAGGCTGCTTTGAAGGAAAAATGGGTACAAAGGGATGATGGCCCACTGAAGACAGCTTCTGGGTGACCATGGTTACCTGTGAAGGTACGACGGTCATCTTCTGAACTGTGCTCACTGAGGCACAGCCGAGTAGAACACACCAAATTGCCAGCAAAACAAGAACAGATATTGCAGTCGATATTAAAGGATGTCCCATGACCTGAGAAAAAGAGAATTAAAATGTTGATCTATTATCATGCATTTACAAATAGATCATAAATTAAAATTTTAATAGTTTAAGAAGTTTTGAAATAGAAATTCTTGAAAGATGACTTCTGAATATACAAAGAGTTAAATTTATAATATTTATATTTTCATATTTACTTCCCAGCATATCCCTCCAAGCCCCTGATGTGCTGGTCTCACTAGACTGCTCCTTATTCTCTGAGAATGTTTCTGGCTGCCCCGTTTGCCTCAAATGTTCCTCTCCTCCTTCTGAACTTCCCTCACTTTTCTGGGACCAGCCCTGATGACATCTTTGGATCGAAGACTCTCCTGATGCGCTGGCAGGAATGACTAGCTCCCTGAAGTACATACATTTGGTCTGCTCCTTTTGTGGTTCAAATTGTCTCCCATCTTATCATGCAAAGCATAACCTCAATCCCTCATTCCAGTTTCAGCTCCACAGGCACTAATATGTTCTTTTGTATAGAATAGGCATTTATTCAGTGAAAGTTTTTGGAAGGAATGAATTTGTTTATCTTCAGATGTTTTCTATGATACAAGGTACCCACCTTACGTTTTAGCTAAGGAAGACATGGACTAAGCGATGAATACTCGACTTGCTAGTCTAGGCAGAAATTTACAAGCTCTTTCTAGGCAAGAGCACTCTTCTTAAAATTAGATCTCACACAGAAGAATAAAATAAGAGGCATATTAAAATTGAACTACTCTGGTTGATGGGTAGGGGGATGGACATGGAGGTAAGGGTAACAGACTGAGCAGGTGTGGGGGAACACATTTGCAAAAGTGGCATTTTTCCACAAATTTCGAGGCCCTATATTGATATGAACAGTTAGTAGGCTATAAGCAAAAGATGGCAAAGGAATCAGTGAAAAAAACAAGACCCTTAGACTTTTGGAGAAGGTGATCAAGGGGTGTTACCTTTAATGTGCTCTTGCCTAACCTCTAATCAACAGTGTAGTTCCCATCCCCAGTGTGCTTTCCACGACATCAGACTCTGAGTTCTACTTCTGGTAAAGGGGCATAGGGAGAGGGACACTGTTGAAGAAGGGGTGGGGAGGAGCAGACCTGTGTCCTTGCTTGTGGAGGGCAAGGGCTTTGGAGTCAAAGAGACCAGGACTGAATTATGCTTTGGTCACTTACCAGCTGGGTGACCTCTCTGTGCATCAGCTTCCCTACAATAGTACATGTGCCAGAGAGCAACCAGGAGGGTTTAATGAGATAACACAGGCCAGGACTTAGCATAGCGCTTGACACACAGTTAAGAGTTCAGTGTTAGTTGCTATTAGCTATTCGTCCCTTCTTGATGAGGCTTCTAAAAGGGTTCCTTAGAAGTCCTTGTGTTCTATACAGCATAGTTTGAAAAATACTGCCCTGGAGTATCTGCTTTGTAGACTTTACTCTCTGGTGAGAATCCATCCAATGTTCTCCCTACAAATTAAGATAACTCATCTCACGTTAAAAACAAAAACCAAATAAATACAGGTCCTGACTCACTTTTTCTTTTTCCTCCAACAATACAAGACTTCTGAAGGTCTACACAGTGCATCTCTATGCAGTTCTCTAAGAGTCCACTTTGTCCACATGAGCAAATTTTATAACAGCCAACTTCCCCAGCAGATGATGGCACCTGGATTAGTGTCCCTTGACGGACAATGAAATCAGAGGCTTCCCCTAATTTGCAACCTGTATAAACAAAAGTTAGCTGAGAGAGATGGTACTGTTCTCTGATACTGTTTTACGATGTGAGATACACTTCACAAAAGTCTTACAGGCACTGTGTGGCTTCAGAAGATTAGCAACGGAATTTTCACTAAACTAAGGAACTCTTTTGGTTCACTGGTCAAAAACATATTTTCTCAAATAAAAATTCCATGTTCTGTGAGATGGTGGTGATTAAAGGACCTATACCCTCAAGTTGGCTATAGTTCTGTGCAAAAGTGCTGTTTAAGATATGTAGTTTTTTTTATTTCTTTCAGCATATCAAATATATTTTCAAATCACAAATATTTTTTAAGTGGAGTATGGAAACTGACAGTTAATTATGATGCTATACCTGTTATGTTACAGTATTACACAAATATAAACAATCCTTTAAAACAACATGCTTATTTAATTTAATCTTTTGTTCCTTTTTACTTCATACATGTTTAAAAATGTTGATTCTAACAAGATAAAGGAACATTTTCAATTGGGAAATAGATAAAAGGAAGCAAAATGTTGCCACAACTATATTCTAAAGAGGCCCACAGAGATAAATAGACTATCAAAATTCTACAGGATAAAAAATTTTCAGCCTTAAAATCATGTGCATTTCGACACAACATTAAATTTATGAAGATAACTACACATCTGATTGAGAATGCTATTCCTCCATACATCAAAGGAAAGAAAAGAAAAACATGAACAATGAGCAGTACATTTTCTCAAATGTTACAACATAGGAGACAAAGTATAAAAAGCTGGCCCAAGGTTCTTTTTCCTTTTGTTGTCAAGAACCCTATATCTCATTATGAGAGTCTGGTTTTGGATTGATATTAGCTAACAATATAAATGACTACTGAAAATTACACTTGTCTATTTCCTGCTTATATAAATAATACATGTTTACTGGAAAAACCTCAAACATTACAGAAAAACGTACTTTAGAAAATAAAGCCCCTGTTATCTCATTCCAAAGATAACTCCTATAAAGAAAGAGCAGTGGCACATGGCACATATCCACACCCACCCTACACCCCACCTGTCTACCTCTTACCTTGAACACAAGAGTATGGAAGGCAGGGATCACCAGACGGACACCCTTTCCGGTTTACCTCACAGAGCTCATTAGCGGGGCAAGGATTTGGGTTACAGGGATGAGTCACCTCTTCTACAATGCTACCTAAAATACTTGGCCCTGAAAAGCCAAAAGCAAGTTAGTTTAAGCAACCCAAAAGAGTAACAGGTCTGTAAACTGTCTGAATTAATGACATCTGGAAAAAATGGACAGCTCATGAGTGTAAAGCAAGGCTTGATTCTAGTAAGCTATTAAAATACTCAGATTCCCTGATCATCCATGCATTTAGCATTAAACATACATTCATTCATTTGTTTACTTATTGGGTGCTACAATATGCCTGGCAAGGTTCTAGTTACTGAAGATACAATAGTGAATAAAACAGACAAATCTCTTACATAGAATTTACATTCTCATCAGGAAATAGACAATAAATAGACACTGTGTCTGTGTGCATATAAATAAAAGTCAGATAATGATAAATAATAAGTAGCATAATGAGATAGAAAGTAAACAGGTATATTTGAATAAGGTGGTCAAATAGGTGCTTATGCCTAAGAGTGATAATTCAGCACATTTCACCATAAATGATAGTAATTTATTATGGTAAGATGGACCCTATACCATAATTATATTTATCAACTTGTTAAATAATGACCAAGAAAAAGTTTCATTTTATATAAAGTACAGTCATCCCTCAGTATCTGTGGGGGATTGGTTCCAGGACCCCCCTGGATACCAAAATCAGAGGATGCTCAAGTTCTTTACACAAAATGGCACAGTGTTTGCATATAACCTACCCACACTCCCCTGTATACTTTAAATCATCTTTAGATTACTTATAATACCTAATACAATGTAAACACTATGTAAATAGTTGCCAGGTATACAACAAATTCAAGTTTTGCTTTTTGGAACTTTCTGGAATTCTTTTTCCCAAATACTTTCAACCTGTAAATGCAGAACCTGTGGATATGGAGGGTTGACTATATATGTGATATTTAAAGAGAGTACTGAAATTTAAACAAAGGCATTTCTTTAAGTGTACTCCTATTGAAATAGTTTCCTTCTACACACATATTTGACTGCTCTAATAGAGTCTAGGAGTGTGAATACATTTTGCCTACCTGATTTTAGGCCAGATTCAGACTCTAAGGCTAGGAGAGGTAGAGGGCTCTTGGTAGTTTATCTCATCTGCCCCAATCATTAAAAATAGGGAAGCTGAGTCTCAAAGAAGTGATCTGCTTAAAGTCACAGAGGCCCGTGATTCTAGTCTAATGCTTGCTCTCTTTTGCTGTACTAGTCACAAAAGCTAAGGGACATTGTTTGTTGGTCTTGGGAAAATATAGCAGATATTACTAGCTACAAGTCTAGCACCCACTCTTTTCCTCGTGCTTACTACCAGAACCCCAATTTTACTTAGGATGGCAATGGGCCCACAGATAAAAAAATCTTTCCCAGTTTCCCTTACAATTAGGGGTGGTTTTCCCTTACACTAGGATATGGCGGCTAGAATTATAGCAGTCCTCTTGTGATAAAGTATATGACGTAACCTTGATGATGAAGGCCAGGCAATACGGATGGTGGAGAAAGAAAAAGGAGTGTGGATCCCTGATGATTGAGCCACTGTAACAGCCCTGGACTATTTATTTCCGGGCTTCTATTTAACACAGGAAAATAAAGCTAATAGCTGAATTCACAGCCCTTCCAGCCAGCTCATGGCACTAGTGTCCCCTGGTGGTCGCCTAAACACTTCCCTTAACATAACTATAAAGAGTGTTATGAGTCCTACTTGTTAATCCCTGGTTTCTACCAGTCACCTCCTACCACAAAGCTTAGCTCCAGAATCCCTCAAAAAGATAACAACTTGTTTTTCCTGATCTTGGCAGAAGTATTTGGCACAGAGAAAAGTCCCATTTTCATGTACTAACCCAGACCATCATTCCTTACTCCTTACTTGGTGGGAAAATCCAAAGCCAGGACCTGGCTCAGGTTCACTGATATTCTAATGACAAAAATCTGAAGACTCCCAAGGGGAAATTCCCCTTCTTGGTCGAATCAAGGCATGGAGACAGCAATGATAGCAATGATACAGAGCTGGTTATCTGAGTAGCCGGTCCCTGATTCACTACTTAGAATTCCTAATTGACAACAGTTCACTACCTCCTCAGACTGATATAATTGCTTCTGTGTACATAGTTTAAGATGAAATGCTCTCCTGGACCAGAAAGGCCACACAAGAAAGATAAGAGCCTGCAATTGAGATAGTATCATTAAACCACATGTTCTCAACAGAAAAATGCTCATCCAGAGCAAACATCAAGGGCAGAGACAGAAGGAAGAAGCCTTTGAAATTATTAAAAAAAAAACCCAAAAAACAAAAAACAAATCCCCACAAATACAGCAAAGTACTTACTGAGGTATGTATCCAAAGGTATACAATTCTCCAGGTCATCTGTAGGTGACAGAAGCTCGCAAATACTTTCAGCTGTGTGGTCTTCAGGGAATTTGTTCTGGTCCCCACATTTCTTGAGAATCTCCACACAATCTGATCTTGAAAAGGAAAATACACACAAATTTAGTATTCAGGGAACATTTTCATGTTGTCTAGACAATATCAATTCTGTTTCTGAAGCTTTCCAGATAGTGAGTTTTCATGACTCAATGTTTCACACTTTGTTTGGTGTAAGTAAGACAAAAGAACAGGAGTGAGAGCAGAACTGAGGTTGAGAATAAGTAAGGTATTGCACTATCAAAGCATCTCTAAGTTTCTCTGACCTGAGATCAAAGGCCATGCGCAAATTCTGCACTCATACTTACTGCTACTACCATCAACGTGGCTTTTCACTGGCTTTGAAAGGAAATTAACCTAGGCTAGTCTGATTTCCTCTTTGCAAAATCATACATCTTTTCTCTCAGGACTTTATGCATGCTTGCTCCTTCCTACTTCCCTCCCTCCCATCCTTCCTCTTTCTTTTAAAATATCTGTTTAAGAAGGCAGGGAAGGTATAGCTTTGTGGTAGAGTGTGTGCTTAGCATGCATAAAGTACCTTCATTAAAAATAAATAAATAAATAAATCTAATTACAACCCCCCCCAAAATAAAATGAAATATTTGTTTAGTTATCAACATTAAGATGTTTAGGCTATAACAACTGGAAAATCCACTTCTTGAAAATTTTCTGTCTTCAATAGGAATTTGACCCTTATAAAATTTTCTGTGCTAAGAGTCTATAAATTTCCCATTTGTTGCCTGTTTCTTGTCACCCAACAGTTACCCCTCATCTCTCCCCTACTCAGGTTACCCCCAAGTAACGCAGAGAATAGATCTGGACCCTGTTCAAGGTTGAAACCATCTGCAATCATCAAGCGTCCAGCAGCACTGAGCCACACACTAGCAACTTAGGGGCTGGATATTAACTTGGTTTTGGAAAATCTTTTTGGAAAAAAAGACACTTGAAGAGCAGTTGACATAGATTACCATGCAGTTAATGCTTTTGGTTCCATACCATAGCACCATAGCAGCTTTGATTTTACTTTATCCTAGATCTTAAGCAAACTATCCACAAAATGTTTACTAGGAATACGCCTTAATGACTATATTCACTAAGTCCACTCATCAAACATCTTTGAGAATAGGTATTGTGTGTTAGGATTTTGCTGATCCCTGAAGAGGAGAAAAAGAGGAAAGAGGAGACAAGAAAAAACACGCACAAAGAAGAATAAACTCCTCGAGGAGAACAAAGTATTACAGAATATAAGTACACATATTAAAATGTACAAAATAGAACTGTGCACTGAAGATACTCAATGCTTCTTGAATTAAGTTCCATAAGAGAAGTATAAATTAAGGTCTGCAGAAATTTGTAATAAGGATAAAGTACTATCAGTTGGAGAAATCTGGGAAGATCCCATAGGAATGACTGGTGTTTGAGAGGAGCTCAGAAGGACAGGCAGTGAGCAAGTGGAGAAGGGGGAAGAGTACTTTAAGCAGAGGAGGAAAAGTGGGAAAGTATTTGACAAGTGGGGGAGATGGGCAAAGGGAAGTGGTGGAGAGAAAACTCTAGAGATAGGCTGTGGGTAGAGATCATGGAGGGTCTGAACCAAAACTGGAGGGTCATTATGATGAAAGAAACTTACTTGCAAATGATACTTCCCCGGGATTTACTGTGACAAGGTTTAATCTGCAGTGAACAAGCTATCGCTTTCCACATTTCTGGCTGGCACTTTTTAATGTCAAGAACAGGTATGTTGATAAATGGCATCTTTATGCTTCCTTTCTCCCACAGCTTCATGTCATTCATGGCTCCTTGATCTGACTGAGCATTGCAACTCCTGAAAAGTTCTGTTGGCCTGAAGAGAAAAAAGGCCAGAAGGAATCAAGAGGCAATTACTTAAAAAAAAAAAAAAAAAAAAGGCAATTACTTTCTAGAGAGAAGCAATGTGTGAGATCCCGATATGCTAAGGCATCAGGAAAATCTGATTTTTTTTTTAAAGTATGAACAACCCATCAAAGACTGTCAGCTTTGAATGTAGGAGGATTCAATGTAGACACTGGCATTAAGATCTGATTGAAATTTTTCTTTTTAATATGGATTTTTGTGAGACAGTTAAAACCTTTAAAAACGCTGTGGACAGGACGATTATCTCTACCCATTACCATTTCTTTCATTTCACAAAAGAATTAAATCCAAGTTTTAAAAATTGGGGTATAATTTACAAAAATAGAATGTACAGATTTTGTGGTTAGTTTGACAAATGTGTGCATTCACATAGGCACATCCAAATCAATTAGAGCATTTGCATCATGTCAGAAAGTTCCCTCATATCCCTGTCCGGTCCATGCCTTCCCTGCTGACCGTACCCCAGAGGCCACCACCATTCATACTCAGACCGTCATAGGTTAATTCTGCCTCTTCTAGAACTTCATATAAATGGAATCATACTGTATGTACTCTTTGAGTCTGGTATCTTCGGCTAATCTCTTCTTGAGATTTCCTCATGTTGTTGTGCATATAAATTGTTTGCTCTTTATTGTTGACTAGTATTACATTAATAAATGTACCACAGTTTATCCCAGAAGTTCTCAAACTTTTTGATCTCAGGACCCAGTTACACTCTTGAAATTACTGGGTTCTCAAAAAGCTTTTGTTTATGTGGGTTATATCCACTAATACTCATCACACTACAGATCAAAACTGAGGTTTTAAAAAATCTATTAATTCATTTAAAATGATAATAAACCCATTATTACATGTTAATATAAACAATATTTTAATGAAAAATGTATTTTCCAAAACAAAAGAAAAATCAGTGAGAAGGGTAGGTCGGGTTTACAGTTTTGAAATCTCTTTAATGTCTGGCTTAATAGAAGACAGCTGCATTTTCACATCTGCTCCTGCTCAGTCTGTTGCTATATCACACCTTAAGGCAACTGGAAAACTTCACTATTCCTTTTTGTGGAATATGAGTGAAAAAGGCAAATAATATCCTAGTATTATCATAAAAATAGTTTTGATCTCATGGGGTTTGGGGGGTCCACAGACCACAGTTTAAGAAATGCTAGTTTATTCATTCACCTGTTGATAGATATTAAAGTTGTTTCTAGTTTTTCTAGTTTTCATGTCTCTTTTCATGGCTATGAATGGCATTGCTGGGTCAAAACTTTCGAAGAAACTGCCAAACTGTTCTCCAAAGTGGTTATACCATTTTACACTCACCAGCAAAGTATGAAAGTTCCGGTTATTTTTCATGCTTGTCAGTCTTGTTAGCTGTAATCCTTCTGTTAGTGTGTTGTGGTAGCTGATTGGTTTAATTTGCATTTTGCTGATGACTAATCATGTTGGACTTTTTCATGCACTCACTGACCATTTGCAGATCTTCTTTTGTGAAGTATCTTTCCAGCCTTTTGATTTTTTTTTTTTAAAGTTGTCTTTTTACTACTGAGTTGTAAGAATTCTTTATATATTCTGGACATAAAGTCCTTCATCAGATAAACGTATTACAAATATTTTCTGCCAGTTTGTGGTTTGCGTTTTCATTTTCTTAATGGTGTCTTTTGATGAACAATTCTCTTTTAATTTAAAAAATTTATTTATTTGAAATCATCTTACTGGGGCATAATTTACATACAATATAAGATGTAGATCTTAAGAGTTCCGTTCAATACATTTTGAAAATTGTATTCACCTATGTAATCAAAACCCCCCAAAAGATATAGAACATTTCCATCATTCTATGAAATCCCCTTATACAGTTAATTCCCCCTTCCACCAGAGGCAATGACGTTCTGATCTTAACCCTGAATGATTACTTTTGTCTATTCCTGAACCCATATATGTGGAGTTATAAAGAATGTATTTTTGTGTTAGGCTTTCTTCATTCAACATTAAGATTCACCCACGTTTTGGGGTTTATCAGTAGGTGGGCTTTTTTTTTTCTTGCTGGGTACTAGTCTATTGTTTGGGTATACCACAATGTTTTTTCATTCCCTTCTGGATGGGTGTCTTATTTATTTTCCCCCCGTTTTGGGGTTCTTGTGAATAAGGCTGCTGTATAAATCTTTTGGGGGACATATATTTTCATGTCTCTTGGGTAAATGCTTCAGAATGGAATTGCTGGGTCTTAGAGCTAACTTTTTAAGAAACTGCAAGAAAACGCTACAAAGGGCTTAAACCATCTTATACTCCCAGCAGCAAGTATGAGAGTTCCACTTGCTTCACATGCTTGTCAGTCTTTAAATTTTAGCTATTTGGTGTGAGGAGGCATTTCATTGGGGTTTTAATTTGCATTTTGCATGACGAATGGTAATGAACTTTTTCATAAACTAAAGTGGATATTATGATGTCTTCTTTGCTGAAGGGTCCTTGAAAGTTTTTTGCCCTCTTTTTAATTCGGTTGTTTGACTTTTTATTATGAGGTTGTAAGAGTTATTTATATATTCTGGATACAAGTCCTTTTTCAAATACTTGTGTGTGCACGTGTGATATATTGAATATTTTTCCTCAGACTGTGGCTTATCTTTTCAAATCTTAAACAGTGTCTTTTGGTGAACAAAAATGTTTGCTACTGAATTCTACTTCATAATTTTTTCTTTTATGCATTTTGTGTCCTGCCTAAACCTCTGCCTATACCAAGGTTGTCAAGATAGTCTCTTTTGTTTCTTTCTAGAAGCTTTTATTTTTAGCTTTTATGTTGAGTTCTAAGACCCATTTTGAATTAACTTTTGTGTATGGTGTGAGACAGAAGTTGAGGTTCTTTTTTTTTTTTCATACAGATATTCAATTGTCAGCATCATTTGTTAAAAAAAGACCTTTCTTTTTGTATTGAATTGCTTTGTGGCCTTTGTTAAAAATCAATTTATGAGTGTGGGTCTATTCTTGCCTCTCTATTTTGTCATTGATCTATTTCTTTAAGCTTACACCAGTATTACATTGTTTTTATTTTCTGTTGCTTTATAATAACTCTTGAAATCAGGTGCTGTTAAGTTCTCCAAAATTATTCTTTTTTTAAAAAAATTGTTTTAGCTATTCCAGGTCCTTAGTATTTTCATATAAATTTTAAAATTAGCCTGGAACTTTACATTTTAAATGGAAGCCTGTTGGGATTTTGACTGAGATTGCACTGAATCTAGAGATCAGTTTCAGGAGAATTAACATCTTAACAATATTGAGTCTTCAAATCCATGAACATGGTACTTCTCTACATTTATATGCTGTCTTTAATTTCTCTCTGCAAAGTTTTCCAGTTTTTAGTGTAGAGTTCTTATCTATTTTTTGTTAGATTTATCTAAGCATTTCATGTTTTGATGCAATCATGTAACATTTTTTAATAAATTTCATTTTCTAATTGTTGCAACTATACAGGAATACCACTGGCTTTTGTATGTTAACCTTGTAACCTGTGACTGTTAAATTCAAGGATTTAAGGGGAGTTTGTATGAAGATTCTGGGGCATCTCCTTTTGTGGGTCCCTCCTTTCTGGGATTTTCCACTGCCACATCCAGGCACTCTGGCTGCCCCAAACTCTGATCTCTTAATTCCTCAGCCTAGGACTGCTGCTTTTTGCTTGAATTATTCATGTCATGTCAGGGGACTGAGAGTGCCCATGAAGGAAAGACTGGGTAAATGTGGCCCTTACTCCATGTGCTTTCTTTCATGAGATGTAGCTCCTCTTTCTTTTGGCCACTCTCAAATGCCTTCAGAATAATCATGTTTTTATATTTCATGTAGCATTCATAATTAATATTGACAGGACTATTGGTTTGATGCAAACTGCTTCACCATTACCAGAAGCCAGAACTTTGTGTCCAAATTTAACTTCAAACATTTCATAGATTTCAAATTTGCTCAACCTCTAAGCCAGGTCCTTATTGGCTAACACTCTATCACCAGTTGTAAGGATATATCAATTTTCTTACTCAAAATAATAATCTGAATACTTTTAAGACGATGGGATGTGTGATAGTTTGAGGTGAACATGCTCTGAACTTTCTTCTGGTCCAACTGAACGATTCTTTTCCTTTTTGCCCTCTTAATCTCTGGGCTGCAGCTTACAAAACCAGCTGGTCCCTCTTTCTTTAGAAACTCTCCCTCTCTGGTTTCTCTGATATGGCATTCTATGCTTCTAGACACTCTTTTTCTATTTTCTTCACTGCTTCTTCAGCTATTAATTCAGTTCTTAGTCCTTATTTTTCTTATCATAATTGATATGTCAGGAAAACCTATTCAAATTGCTTCTGTAAAGAAAGTTTTTGTGTGAAATAGTGGATTCACTGAGTGGGAAACTCAACCAATCTGAAGGTCATTCAATGCAAACTGTCCACAAGAGGGCATTTGGATGAGCAAATTGTTCACAGTGCTTTATTCTGCAATGAATTATTTCCACCGGTGGTGCAGCAGAAAGGAGGTGGTGGGGAGAAAGGAAGACTGAAGGCAGAGGAGATTCTTTGAACCCTAGAAGCTTGAAGTATCTCTAGATTAGAAGGGACTTTGTTATAGTGCTTCCTCTCCCAGCGGTGATTTACCAGATGGAATAAAGTATTTAAAGATGAAAACATAGAGAAATACTATTTCCATTTAACTTAGCAGGAACAAAATTAGAGTAAAAGAATCTTTTCACTTATTTAAAAACATTGTAAATAATGATGAAATACTTTCATTCCATGTACAGTAATTTGCTCCTACCTGTTGTTAAAATTAGTACAGTAAGTAAGGTTTCTACAGCCCAACTGGCAAGGTTCCCGAACATCTGCCAAACAGGTCAACATGGACACTTCCACTGGATTATATTCACAAAAGCGATCGAACTCTTGCCAGCTCTGTGTATTACCCCAGCTCATGCTATACAGTTTAGTGCACAGTTCCCTGAAACAAAAGCACAAATGCAGAAACATACAGATGAGCCAAATGAATAAATAATTGATTTGCATAAAACTTGAACTCTATGAATTGTGCTTTAGAACATAAACGAGAAAAAAAGTACAAAAAACAAGACTAAGATCTAACTTCTAGAATTTAGAGCAAGAAAAAGTAATCTTTCCTAAGAAAAAGTTAGCTTTCTTTTATCACCCATCCTTTTTGCCACGGTTGCTAGAAAGCTCAGTGCTAAATTTAATGTTTAATTATAGTACTTGTAATCCTTATTCTTGGCACAATTATTCCCCTCTGTATTTCTGATCTCTCTTTTACCTTTACTTAAAGTAAGGTAAAGCATATGGGGTTTTGCCTCCACAAAGATATAGTCTACTATATTTTTGTTCCAATCACAGGAGGCAAAATTGTAACATGGCCCTCAGACTCCTTTTAGGAAGCATTACAGACAGAGTTCACTAGTTTTCTCCCTGAAAAAGTATCCCAGGATAGCCTACATGGAAAGGCTTTATGAATTCCAAAGCTACTACATGCTATTGCATATAGCAACATATACAATATGCTATGTATTATATATATTATTGTAGTATGTATGTATTCTTATTTCAGTACTTGATGATTACAAAACTTTAGTGCATGTATGTAGCTAAAATAATATCAGTATTATTTCCAAAGTGCTTTCACACATTACATTCATTAGTTTAATTTTTAAAATTTATAAATGTAATACAAGTGTAAAAAAGTAACACATAATACAAAATTTTAACACTATCGAAATATGCAAAGTCACAAATAAAAATTCTCCACTCCTATCATATTTTGACTCTCATAATTACCCCTATGAAGAGGGTATCTTTACTTTTATAAGTTTGCTCATTCACTCTACCAACGTTTGAGTCCCTATTTTGTGTAAGGCCCTGTTCAAGGCACTGGATATATAGTGGTGAATGAAAGAGACAAGGTCCCTGCTCTCAATGGAGCTTACACATCATGGGTATGAGGAAGTTGAGATCAATATCCATCCAGCATCCTAACTTTCTGCATGATCTTGGAGACTTTACTATCTGAGTTAGTTTTCTTTATATAAACAAGAATTATACAACTCAACACAGTCATAAGATGACACCAATCATCTTGTAAGGTTTCATGAGGATGAAACAAGATGAAAGTGAAAGCATTAGTAAACCATAAAACCTCACATCAAGGTAAGAGATGCAGTTTTTCTTACTAAAGTTCTTCTGGGACAACACAGCCATTCCAATCTTCAGTGAATATAGGGCATAAACTCTTTTGTGGGCATTTAAAGAATTACTAAGCATCCCTCCCATCAGTACATTTATTAATTCCTATCAGCAACCCAGTTTCCTGAATTATAGGGCCAGCTTCGTTTTTAGCCCTTCTGTTAACTTTCTTTGGATATTTTCCAAATTCTTCGTATCTTTGGTAAAGTTTGATAAACTATTCTAGGGACAACTTTTTGCTAAAGGTCTATCCAATTTAGAAACCACAGGAAAAATGGTTTCACTCTTTGTATGTCATATTCATTTCAGGATATTCTAGTAATATGTGGTAGCTTTTCACCCAAAATATCTCTAATAAAGCAACCTTTTATTTCACCTGTGTTCTACCATTACCTTATCTCCATTTATGCTTGTCTCTAGATTGGGTTTCTTCCATCCTACGTTTGTATTGTTATTTTTTTTATTCCTAAGTGTTATTACCTAAATGAATGCCAGTACACTGCTGTCTAAATTTGGGTATAAGTGCCAACCCAGGTTATTCACTAATATATACAAGAGGTTGATTAAGTTCAAAGTTTCATAATTTAACAAAATGAATATCCCTTAGGTGTCAGGTCAAAACATCTTCTAAATCGTAAACTTACTTAATGATAACCTCGAGGGTAGAATCCATATTGCATCATCTTTAAATATTTATTGCCCTGCCAGTGCTAATCCTCCACACCCCAAAACACACTGCTTTTAGCTCAATGTACAAAATCTCTATATACATGATGCTCAATAAATATTTGCTGGATGAAAGATTGAGAGATTTTATGTCTTCTAAACTTTTTTTTTATTGAGTTATAGTCATTTTACACGTCTTCTGAACTCTTAAGTCTACACAATGCAAGAATATAACACACAATTTACTAGACTTAAAATTAATTAAAGTGCTATTTTCTACTGGTTTTAATAAAGGAAAATGAGGTACTGACCTACATGTTGAAGTGTTTGCTTTAGAACAGCAATGCAATTTAGCGCCATCAAGGCCTGTAGAGGGAGGAGGGTGTAGAGTGACTCCAGGGTGAACAGATTGTGAGCTTTCAAGAAAACACTGCCAAAGCGGATCCTGAGGCAAAGGTTGGGTCTTACAACCCTCGATGAGGCCATCAACAATCTCCATTTCTGTTTTCTTAGACATCAGAATTCTCTTGCAGGCATTTTGGCAAGCATGATCTTCAGCTCTGTCACAGCAATATAAACCTACATTTTCAGAACATAAGTGGCTTAATTAGCTCATTTTATGTCAGGCACTGCTCAGACAGAAGAACCTAGTGGTGTACTGGAACCCGTTACTACTCTGAGTCATCGGTCAATACCTGCAGTACACAGAGCCTACCAAATTCTCTCTCCATTACTTTGCAGTATAGCAAATAGGTGAAAAGCTAAAGGTGGACTAGGTGAGTATTACCAGATTCACCACTGTCCCCAATCATGGGATCTCCAGCACCATTCCTACACAGATTAAAGGTCATCTTCCTCCTAACAAGTTCTAACGTGCAAGGTATTTTATGTTCCTGGAAAAGGGGCTGTAGATCAAACTGGAATTATTTTGTGCTAGAAACGACCATCTAAAAGGGATTATGTACTTGACATGAGAAAGTTAACTAATTTAATAGCAATAACCATAAATACCATATTTTATCACATTCTGGGATATAAAACTTTTATAAATCTGTACAAATTAATTAATCTAAGTTATAATTTAAATAATACAATAGCAAACTCTGACAAGATATCAGTTTGCTTTTGCCTTTTTCTACAAAAAAATCAGAAAGTAAAACAACACTTTCAATCAGACAACAGAGTTCAAAAGGGCTTTTTTGAAGTAGTTTTCTTTTTAAGAAGAAAAGTAGTTGACCTTTTAAGAAGCCTATTCAGGGATATCTGTTTGTAGCTTTCTTTTCCAGATTTCCTGTGTATTGTGCAGACATTTGAGATGGTTGTTCCTCCACCTTTAAAACATCTTTCTGCCTTTTTTTGAGCTGCTATCTTTCAACTTTGCTTCAGTAGTGCCTCTGTATAGCCTGAGTGTCAGTGAAGACAGATCTGCCTTTAAAATGAATAAAGGCTATTTGTGGCTAATGCTTTACCCTCTGATTTCATCACATAACCACAAAATGTCATAAGCCTTAGGGTTCTGCTTCAGATGCCGGCCAAAGAAGGCACAGAGCTCGCTTTTGAGTTTACAAAAACAAGTATTTCAATATCCCAGTGTGAATCAAAACATTGGCATCTGGCTTATAAGTCTTACAAGTCTTTTGCTAGTTTGCTTAATTAGTCAGTTCCTTAACGTTTGGTCATCTCTCAATGAAGAAAATGGATTCTAGGATAAACAAATCTGAGACTCTGAAGACCTCATAAGGTGCAGGTTTGTTAGACCCCAATTTTTGAAAAAGTATCAGGATTTCATTTACATTGATTTTTTAAATTATAAAAGTAATAACTGTTCATTGGTAAAATTCAAACATTACAGATACATATTACGTGGAACAAATAGGTATATAACAAAAATGTATCTTACTATGCATCAAGTTCTGCAACTTGCTTTTTTGCTTATTACCTTTTGGACTTCTATAAACATTCATCTTTCTTTTTTTATTGAAGTATAGTTGATTTACAATACTGTGTTAGTTTCAGGTGTACAGCAAAGTGATTCAGTTATATTTAAATATATTTTTTTTGATTCTTTTCCATTATATGTTATTACAAGATATTGAATATAGTTCCCAGTGCTATACAGTAAATCCTGTTGTTTATCTATTTTATATGGTAGTGTGTATCTGTTAATCCCATTCTCTTAATTTAACCCTCCCGCCCCCCTCTCCTTTGGCAACCATTAAGTTTGTTTTCTGCCTGTGACTCTGTTTCTGTTTAATAAATAAATTCATTTGTATTACTTTTTAGACTCCACATAAAAAGTAATATCATGTGATATTTGTCTTTATCTGTCTGACTTAATTCACTGAGTATGATAATCTCTAGGTCCATCCATGTTGCTGCAAATGGCATTATTCTTTTTTACGGCTGAGTAATATTCCTGTGTGTGTGTATGTGTATCTATATCTACATATCTATATATATCTCTCTCTCACATCTTCTTTATCCAATCATCTGTTGATGGATACCTGGATTGCTTCTATGTCTTAACTATTACAAACAGCGCTGCTATGAACACTAAGGTGCATGAATCTTTTCTAATTAGAGTTTTCGTCTTTTCCAGATATATTCCCAGGGGTAAGATTGCTGGATCATATGGTAAGTCTACTTTTAGTTTTTTAAGGAACTTCCATACTGTTTCCCACAGTGGCTACACCAATGTACATTCCTCACCAACAGCATAGGAGGGTTCCCTTTTCTCCACTTCTTCTCCAGAATTTCTTATTTGTAGACTTTTTCATGATGGCCATTCTCACTGCTGTGTGGTGATAACTCACTGTAGCTTTGATTTGCATTTCTCTAATAATTTGCTGTGTTGAGAATATTCTCATGTGCCTGTTGGCCATCTGTATGTCTTCTTTGGAGAAATGTCTATTTAAATCTTCTGCCCATTTTTTGATTGGGTTTTTTTTTTTTTTTTTTTGATATTGAGTTGTATAAGCTGTTTGTACTTTTTGGAAATTAAACTCTTGTTGGTCCCATCATTTGCAAATATTTTCTCCCAGACTGTATGTTGTCTTTTCACTTTGTTTACGGTTTACTTTGCTGTGCAAAAGCTTAAAAGTGTGATTAGGTCCCATTTGCTTATTCCTGCTTTTATTTCTTTTGCCTTGGGAGACTGGTCTAAGAAAATATTGCTACAATTTCTGTCAGAGAATGTTTTGCCTATGTTCTCTCTTAGGAGTTTCATGGTGTCATGTCTTATATTTAAATCTTTAAACCATTTTGAGTTTATTTTTGTGTATGGTGTGAGGGAGTGTTCTAACTTCACTGACTTATCTAACATACATTTTTCTTTATGTTGGCTGTATAATGTTATTATACAGATATATAATTTATTTAATCAATTTTAATGAATACTATATTGATGGATGTTTGGATTATTTCTAATTTTTCTCTATTACCAGCAATGTTGTAGCAAATATCCTATATGCATAGATGTATTTTTGCAAATTTGTGAGTTTTCTTGAAGGACAAATTCTGAGAAATGGAATTGCTAGATTAAAAGGTATGATTATTTGAAATTCTCATGGTCATAACCCAACTTCCTCCCCCAAATATCCATACCAATGAATTCTCCCACTTCAGAATAGAGAATAATTGTTTCCTCATACCCTTGACAAATCTTTCTTTTTCGGCATCTTTTAGCTGTGACAGTAATGTTCAATCTGCCAAATCTAAAGACCAAAGGAAGTCTGGTGTTTCCTAAATGACCCAGACTATAGATATTTTCAAGAAATTATTTCCTTTTTACAAATTACTTTACCAAAGATTGAAATGAGAGGAATATGTCCCTTTTACTTACTGTCTGTTGGGTTCCTCATTGGATAAGACTGGGTATAATTGTTCACACAGTGTATTAACTGTGGACTAATAGAAGCACAATAATTTTCCACTGCTTTGATCTGAGAGGGACCAGGAGAAGAGTCTGTTCGAAAAATGGCTTGACAGTATTCTCGGCAGTTTGTATGATGGCCTGCATAACTGCAACAAACTGAGCCCACTAGGGGGAAAAAAAGGACATGACAATGAAATGAAATCAGCTATTTGCTAACATTAAGTCTTCATAATAATAATGGAACAATATGTAACTTTTTAAGTTTGAGAAATAAAATCATGGCATAGAACACAAGTTCTTAAAATCAGCACTACTGTGAGCATAGCCACGGGGACATTCAGGTGCTCTCTGGTCTAAGAAAGTCATTATTCATCAGCCCTCAGAGAATATGGATGCATGTGGAAGTGGTTCTGGTTTTCATTATGACTTGAGAACAACTGCTAATATTTAGTGCATGAGGGTCAGGGCTGTTAAATGCTCTGCGACATACAGTACAGTCTCACACATTCAGAACTGTCTCCCAAAATGCTATTGGCACCCATGCTGAGAACCACTGGAACAGCTTCTTTCCATGTTAGATTTGTGGAGATTCATAAACAAAGCAAAGCAAAGCAAAATAAATCAAACCAATCAAAATAAAACAAAACCCCAAATACCACACATTTATAAAATAGGACCAGAAAAAACTAAGACATCTCACGATCATTTCATAAATTTACAACTTATATAACTGTCTATCTTAAAACAAAATCCCTCAAGTTCTATACTGTTTGAAAATCTCCAAGACGGTGCCTAAATTGAAATAGTCCTCACCTCACAACTGATATGACCTGTTTCAATACTGAAAAGTAAAACCCCCTTTTGAAATAAGTATGATGCTGGATTTATGCATTTTTAAAAGTCAAGAGGGACCGTTTAGGGTATCTGGTAAGAGCTGGATGGGTGGTTGGGAGTGCAGATGTGGAATTTATAATGAGAAGAGCAAGAGACTCTCCCAGGAAAGGCTAAGGGGTCTGTGGGAGGCTGAAGGGAGCCAAAAGGTAGAGGTATGGCAGGAAAAGGTTAAGAAAAAAGGAGGTAGGAAATCTCTGATAACTATTAGGAATGGTTATGGAGGAACCAGAATCAGGTTTCTGGTGAATTGCACCAGATCAGGGAATAAGCAGGGAGTTCAGGTGACTTTCAGAAATAGTAACGATAAAATCATACAAATGAACTAAACTAGGATTAAACTGACAGCAGGACAGGCCTGTTTCCTGGACAAGGAAACTGTTTTATACCTTTTGTTCCACCTAAGTTTTTGACTTGAAATTACTACCAAACTTACTGTGATGTGATCATTGCTGAATTGTTCATTTTCATCACAAAGAACAATCATTAATGACTACATTTATCACTGTTAACCTCAATAAGGATAAACTGGGTCTGGGGGTAAGGGATGCTGGGGACAGAGTAAGACAAGGATGCCTAGATTCTCATTCCCCATTTGGCTGGCTTCCTCACAGTGTGAGAGGACCTAAGATAACGTGCCAAAGACTATTCGGGAAATCTTGAACTAAATCCCAATTAGAAAGGGTAGAAGATAAAGTGCAGACAGTGAATGTTTCTTACACTTTAATACACCCCACTGCCAAGCTAACCTAAAGAACTCTTTGCTTCTCATCTCTAACGGCTCTCACTATTCCCTTCACCAGGAATGCCCTTTCTCCAATGTCTACTGTTCAGATTGTGTACATCCTTCAAGGCCCAGCTCTCAGCTAAGCTACCAACTCCATGAAGTCACCTCTAAGCTCCCCTGCAGGATGCTAAGCACCCCTCCTTCCTCTGAACTCTCCCAGCACCTTATCAGTAACATTAACCCATATCCACTATGTCCCAGAGTTCTTTGTGTACAGGTTGTATCTCCCACAGATGTGCACCTGCCCTGCATAGACCAAGTCATCAATGAATGCCTGCTGAATGAACTGAGGGGCAGCCCTCAGCAAGTGCTACATCATATTACATGGTCAACTTCTGAAAGTGATCCTGTTTATCCAAGGGGGGATAATCTTCCTATAGCACATGCAGCACTCATACCTGCTTTGTAAACTGCAATTAGGACGTGGGAACTGTTAGAATTCATGAATGGCTCCAACACTCCCCAGGAAAGAGTCTATCAGAGAAGAGAGTCTATCAGAATCCTGCTGTGCACATTCATTCAGATGGCTTAGTAACAGCCTAAGCTGTAATGTCAGATATTCTATAAACTGTATCTTGCTCTTTGGATTGCTTGTATAACGGTCAACAGTATACTTACTTTCATTTCTGCTAATGCAACTGAAAAGAGCATTCTGTAAATTAAAGAAAAACAAATAAACAGAAATTAACAAACACAGAATTTCTAAATTTCTTCCACTTTATAGTTATATCAGATATCTTAAATCAGGATATCAAACTACTTAATTCTTCTCTAAATCCAACATTGAAAACAAAGAAATTATGATATAGTATCCTGGTGAAAAGAGAAACCATCTTCTAACACATATTGGGGATCAAGATTAACACCCAAGCCACAAACTGACATTACAGCAAACTAAGTTTATGAAAAGCTGTACCAATGTGCACAGGTGGGGGAACTTACAATGTAGTTATCTCAATCATTTCTTGCAGTATATAAAAAAGTTTTCAGAAAATAATATAATAAAGGACACTTAGGGAAATGTTTCATATAATCACTGCATTTTAGAGTGGAAAGGACCTTAGAGATCATCTCTAATTGTTCTCAAACACGGCCATGCACTAGAATTACCTGAGCTTCCTAGGCCCTACCTAGACCACAGACTCAGAATCTGGGAATGAAGCACAGAAATCTAAATTTTAAATAAGGCTTCAAAGATGATTCTTAAGTAACCATCCTGGGGCCAGAGTTGGGGAACCCCTCTACCATTTTACAGATAAAGAAACTATTTTTCTCAGCAGGGGAGAGACTGACCCAGGTCACAGAGCAAGTCAAAAGCAGAACCTGAGACTAGAATTAATTTTTCTAGATCTCTTAGGTCACTGTTCAGAAACTATCACACTGTGTTAAAGTCATTGTAAGGAAAAAAAAAGAAGCAAAACAAGACAAAAAATTCCTTGTAGAAAGCCATTTTGATAAAAACGACTTGTTAACTATGATTAGTATCACTCATGCTTGGAAGAAAATGAATTCTTAAAATCAGTAATATGGACATAAATAAAAAGCAAATACAAATCAAGGGTACCTTTACTGATGAAGAGATGATTTTGGCTTTTAATTGTAGCCAGCTTCCAAGCTGGCTATGTGATCTGGACTTATTAAAGGACTAGCTTTACTGGTCCTTTGCTGACATTTAAAACCTAGCTTTAAGGACCCATCTATGTAGCTGTGTGAAGCAGTACTGCATTTTTTTTGCACTAAATATTATTTTACTGTATGAATAAGCCAGTGTTGTCACTCATTATGTGTATGTCTTAATCTTAGGTAACTCTACCTTTTCACTGCTTAAACTACTGCTGATTAGTTTGACAGGACTTAAGACATACACATAATGAGTAACAGACAACACTGGCTTATAGTTTCTCCAATTCTTAGGACAGTCAATCTTGTGGTTTTAGATAAAAATCAGTTCTTAAGTCTTTCAAATGTCTGATCGCCATCTAGTGGCAAAAGCAGGTGGTAACTGAGGGTTTACATTCAGTTGGGTTTATATGGAGCCTCTTTTGACCTTCTGCCATCAATACTACACCCGTGTAATAGCTCCCTCACCCCACTCACCTTATTCTAGAATAGACCAGAATTAGTGTAACCAAGGTAAAGACCTACTACAACCTCAGAGACCCAAATAACAAGTGAGAGTACTAGAGTTGACAGTGTCCCAAGAGATCTTCAAGCTCCAAAGCTTTCACTATACAGCTGGAGAGGCAGATGCACACAGTAAGCAAACGACTGAACGGGGGCTAGAACCCAGCCTGCCCTGCCAGTCCTCTCCATGACACTGCCCTGTGAGAATACTTGGGATTATTATTCTGAATGTAGGCAATGCAACGCTGAATTTATGTCCATACAGTAATCTATTTTAACAGTCTATTTTTAAAACCAGCATCTTAAATTATGGAAAAAATCATTTTCTTGAGGTTATTATTATTTCCCTTAAAAAAAAAAAACTTTCCTTGGGCAGCTGCTTTCATTAATCAGTTCCCTGCCCTACTCTGAATGGTTTTTGAGAACTGCAACAAGCCCTTCCACTGAGTGTTGGGAGCAGGTAACCTGTGGGCAAACCTGGCAGGAAAACTAAGAGACAGAGTGCAATCAAAGTCAAGGGAACACTATGTGATCCTTTATGCCACAATGGCCTTCTTTTTAGGGGGAAGAGCCATATGGGCCCATCTGGGAGGTACACTCTGCTGCTCCAAACTCTTGTTCAGAAGTTGGCTCTGCAGATTTACTTTCTGACCCAACCACCCTCTTTTCTACTTCAGTGACCTCTTCTAACATTTCTCCATTTGTCTCAAACTTTTCTGTCCCCTGCCCTTCTACTACTGGCCCCTTTAGCTCTCTTTCCCATTCTCACCAAAGATGAAGATGCTGAAAACAAAACAAACATGGATCATATGAATCTTATAAACAACAAACAAAACCAGATTTGAATCTTGGATGTTTTAGTCACTTCTGGACAAAGACCCAAAAGAGCACATTTTATGAACTGTTATTTAATGTTTCCTACCCCCAAGGTTACTAGTTAAAAGTAAAGGGGCTGCTTTGTTCCTAAGACTTCAATAAATAAAAGCTGTTTGCTTTTCACAGATGGACTGAGGTTTCTCCCAGTTTGAAGTTTTGCATTTCATATGAAAAAATCTAGCTTATCAAATGCTAAGTCAGGAGATTAAGTAATTGACCTTTAAAAACAGACATGTTTTAAAACCTCTACAAGATGTTTTCTCCTTGTTGTGGACACCATGACATTTTAGTAAAAAAAAAAAAAGTCTAAGTGACTAGAATATGTAAAGGAGTTTAATATGACATGGATATCACTAATCAAGTGATTCTTCAGTTTCTTCAGCCTCCCAAGTAATAAACATCATTTCAATAGTTGGATAAAAATGAACCCCCTAAACTGAAATACGATTAACAGGTCTAGACTGCTCAGTGAAGTTTGCTCATTATCACCACAGAGCATCCAACAAGCTGGAAGCAAATTCACTGGCAAATAACACCTGTAAAGTAATGCAAGGCCCAGAACAGAGCTTACACAGAGTATGTGTTTGTGGCAGACTGACTGCAGCAATGGCCCTGATTTTTCACATTTTCCTGTATCTATTTCTCTCACACCAACTCTCTACATAAGTTATGTGATCTGCTTTAGTCGAGCGGAGGGTAACAAGCTTGAAGTAAACAGAGGACTGCACATATACTTGCATGTTTCCACTTCCTCTCTTGGGCCCCCCAACATGGGAACCTGCCTGAGCTAGCCTGCTAGAGGGCTGGGAGAGACACAAAGAGAACTGCGCTGACTTAGCCAAGGGCATCCTACGCCAGCCAGGCCCCGGCAGACCTGCCAGCTAATTACAGATGCCCAAGTGAGCCCAGCCAGAAGCAGCTAAGCCTGTCCAGACTGGAACTGCCTAGCTGATCCACAGATTCGTGAGAAGTCAAAAACTGTTACTGTTTTAGGCTATGGAGTTTGGGGATGGTTTACTACACAACATTATTGTGATTACAGATACAGTATTCAGTGCATTCTCTATTTAAAGAATGCCTAATTCATAGACATACACAGGGTTTTCACATTAAACTGCCATTTACTTTGAAACAAAGAACCTTGTGTAATTCAGCTGTCCAGAGTGGAAAATTTCTCTATAAAAAAATTCTACCTGTAAAAATACTAACTGTAGCACCTATTTACACGCAACAAATGTTTATTCACCCTTTAAGTCTTACCTGCTCTGTGAAGATTTCCCCATTACTCCAGGCTGCAATGTGTCTCGTATAGACCTCTAACAATGTATTTGTCTCACTGAATTGTAATGGACTATTTGAATTTCTCTCTTCCCATGGACTAGACTATGAGCTTCTTATAGTAGCTAAATCCTTCCATCTTTGTACCCTGAGAACAGTGCCTGATACAAATTAAGTATATCAACTTAATGAATGTTGAATGAACGACAGATGCAAAGGCAACTGAGACATGAACCCTGTCCCCAGGAACTCAAGAGTTCAGTATTAAAAAGTAATGTGTAAACAAAGCATTGCACTACAAGGGGATAAATGCTATTATAAAGCATGTGAAGTGTTCATAAGTAGCAACCAATTTTTCTGTGTGTGGAGGAAGAGGGCTAGCAGGAAAGATTTTAAAGAGGAACCATCTAAACCAGAATTTGGATAGAGGTTGTGGTGCTAGGGTAGGGTGGGGTTTAACAAGGGTGGGGGTGAAGAGTTCTGATTTGTAATATTTGCTGATATTTGTGGTATAAATACCCCCATCATGGCTGCTTTCAAGTTAAAAACTGGCTTGCAAAATTCCTGAATATTTAACAACCAGTTCTCCCTAGCTGGATGGGGATGCTAGGATGGATTCAGGGAGAGGGAACTCATGAAAAACAAACAGGTGGGACAACTACAACTAACAAAACACATGGTCAGTCTGGGAAGCCACAAGCAGCAAGCTGCTCAAGTGTAAAGGAGGGAAGAGTCAGGGGCTAGATGGAGAAAAGCTGTAGAACACCAGGCTGAGGAACACGAACCATGTCCTACACGTAAGCCACTGAAGAGTCTGAGGGAGGGAGGGAGGGATGTGAACACACCTGGTCTTTAAAGAAGTCACTCCAGGAGAAGTGGAGGCAGTAAATAAGAAGAGAAATTAGAGATAGGAAATCTAGGCGGGCAGCTTTTGAAGTAGTCCCCAAAAGTGGTATAAAGGGCTGAGTTAGGCAGTAACTGAGGATCTGGAAAGGAGACCAATTTAAGGTTTATTTCAGAGGCAGATCTTTGGCCTGATAGCCATATTTTTTGTTGGAGGTGGTAAGAAAGAGGAAAAAGTAGACAATACCTTTATGTATCTATCTGGGAGGACTGTACTGGAACAGCCAAGCAAGAAATATAAGAAAAATGGTTAAGTTTTTGTTTGGGGATGTGTATATGTGTGATGTTGTGTAGCAGTAGGGTGGAGGGAAGGGGAGGTAGGGAAGGTAACAGTCAGTTTGGCTGATTTGAAATGTCACTTCAACATCAAAAGTACACATATCCAGTAGCGATTTAGGAGCTCAGAAAGAGAGGTTAGCAAAGAAGATTCTGGAGTTGTTATCCATCATATTGGGGCAATTAAAGCTATGGGAGTAGATGAGATTGCCTAGGGAGAAAAACCTGGCCATCTAGATTAGACCAGGTCACAATCTAATCAGATTTGATCAGATTTCCCTCTTGGGATGATTTCATTCAGGTGACTTCTGAGAAGAATGAACTAGAGAGGAAATATACTAGCACAAGGAGACTAAATAGGAGTTATTTCCTTCTCCAGTACAAAATATGACAAAACAAAACAACATACAAATGCAACATAATCAAGGGTTCATACTATCATAGCCAGTACTGCAGGACCTAACAGGTTTCGCTCTTTTTGGAGCTCATCAGCTGCAGGTAACGGCTCTACTCGAGTCTGATACAGCATACATGTACAGTGTTTTACCATTTACAAAGCCTCCCATTCAGTCTTCTACTTTCTACATGCTGACAATTCTCGGAGTTCCCTTTGTATTAACTAAAAGAAGCTCTACATTTAGGTCCTGAAGGCTTTGCGAGGGCAAAGTTCCACATAATTCTTTTGGCTAAAATCTCCCACAGCTGAGGTTGTCATCTACCACACACGATGGTCCACTCTATTCTTGGAACAACCGCAGCATAGATCCAATCATACACTGAGGCAAAAAAGGCCTCTCTAGCTATTCAGAGAATCCTGCTGGTACTGACATCCCTGCCCTCCTACCTCTAAATTTTTAGGACTATTTTTTCATTCCTTTTCCTTTATGCTTCTGGTAGTGAATCTAGAATCAAGGTTAATTTGAGAGGAAAGGGAACAAGATAAAATTAAAACATAGAAATTTTAAAAGCAGAATATTTTATTTTGACATTTCCTGAGGATACACTGTATACCCCATATAGACATACATAAATATGCACCAAACACTGGGATCTGGGAGTACAACAAAGTGAATGGCAGGCTACCATTTGTGTTACAGGGGGGTGGAAAAGGACTATATATACATATTTAATTTTATGTTCATAAAATATCTCTGGTGACTTTAAGTAGGAAAGAGACTTTATTGTATACCTTTTTGAATTCTGAACATATGAATATTCAAAAAATAAAATTTAACACATACCTGCACTCTTCTCTTACGCATTTAGCTGTGTGTTGATAGGACAGTGCTGACAGACTGAGCCTGGAACTCATAAGGCTGACCAGCTTTGTTTCTGTGGTTCTTAAGAGCCTCTTTTTAATATCCTCAGTCTTAATTTTATCTTAGCATTCTCACAGAATCACAGCCCCAGCACAGGACATTATTTTGGTTTTGTTTAGCAACCATTTAGTTTAAAACTTAGATATCTTAAGATTAAATTAAAAAAAAAAAAAAAGCAAACCTCACAGAAATATCTCCTACTGACTTACCCACCTTCCTTAATGAAATAACAAGACTGAAGAAAGATAGGAAAGAAAGAGAAGTGAAAATTGAATTTCTCAAAAGGATTTAAAGAAAAGCATAGAGAAAGATCTGTGAAAGAAGAACAAACAAGTAAAAATATGAAAGTCTGATCACAAATTGCAGCACTGTATTTCAGTGGCTCATTCAGCAAATGGAAAGGTACTTATATTTATGGCCATTATGTTAAGAAAATAGCAGGTAGGGTCTGATATAAAGGCATGAAGTGGATTTATAAACCTGAAACTAAAGTTTGTCTCATCATGTTACAGACATTGCCAAGTCTCTGAAAATACGCCAGCCTCATATCATCTTAATGTTTATTGTGACATTCAAGAAAATAACTATCAACAGCCAATTTTTGCTTTTAACCATCATTTTGGCGGCTAGAAGAAAATGTTTTCAGTCAGCTTGTAGAAAAAGACTATGCAAAAAGAATTACACTAGATGTCTCACACCTCGTGGAAAACATGTTAAGTTTTTACTTTAGTTCTAATTAGCCAATCTGCCCTAGTATGGCTAAAGTAGAATGGCTCCAGTTTACATCTAGCATCTGTTCTGATGGTTGGTGCCTATGTCATTCCAGTTGTTAAAGATTTTGAAATTATCCCTAGTCTAGCATCACACATCCATGAACCCATGTGGCACGATCAATACTTCAAGGTGGGCCAAGGACCAAGCCTGTGAAAATGCATGGCGAACCTAGACGTGAGATTGCCCATTACACTTGAACATGTCTGTGAGAGTTTTCAAGCCACTGGTTGATTCTGGTAGCTCTAATCAAATGGCTGTGATTCTGAAAGAAGCAGTCTCGAATACTGAAGGAAGTAATCTTTCTTAGATATTAGAACAAGAACTGCAGAGGTGGGAGTATTAGCCAAATCTCCTGTCCACAGCAGAAATCCCCCCACAATGTGTTCATTCAGTTAAGTCTTTGCTCGAACACTTTCAGTGATAGGAATTTCTTTTTCTTGGAATATTTCAATACAACGTTCTCACTGACACAGGTAGGTCCTCCTACTGAAACGTCAGATCAGTTTATGGCTCCTTCTCTTTCAGTTCCCTAAAAAAGCAATTTTCAAAACCAGTTCTCTACTTTTTTCTACACTTTCATAGAGTTTTCTTTCACTCTCAAGGTTCAAGGGTTAATTCATGGCTGACTGTGGGCATGATCTCTAGTCATCTTTTCTGGCATTCCAAACTACCTCTGAGATATAGGTTTTTACATTTAAAAAGGCCTAATATTCAATATACTTCAATTTCTTTAGAATCCCTTCCCAAGGTATATGCTATTTTTGCTATGTATTTTTTAACTCAATAATACATTCTTACTGTTTTATACAATCTGTGTATATTTTAACTTAGTCACTTTGTATTTTTATCATTCTCATTTTCCTTTGCATGCCAAATTGTAGGTATTTTAGAACTTCTTTTAGAGAAGGACTTCTAGAAAGGGTCCAGTAATGGCAATTCTCTTTTTTGTTATCTGGAAATATCTTAATTTTGCCTTCTTTCTTGAAAAAATATTTTTGTGTTGGATATGGAATTGTAGGTTGACAGTTATTTTCTTTCAGAACACTTTAGGTATCTTTCCACAGTCCCTGGCTTCTTCTGTTGCTATTGAAAAATCAGCTGTTGATTTCTTTGAAGACAGTGTCTTTATTTCCAACTACTTTTAAGATCTTTGGCTAGGAGGTATGTCTGCAATGTATGGATTAAAAAAAAAATCCTGCTGGGAATTTGCTTGGCTTCTTTAAACACTGCTTCTGTGCCGTACTCTTTCCTCTTCTTCTAGTGTTTCAGTTAGAACACTGTCTCTATTCTCCATGTCCCTTAAACTCCCTTTCTGCCTGTCCCTCTGGGCTGTTTTTTCATATAATTTCTTTAGTTCTATTTCTCAGTCCACTAATTGCTTTTTGTATTTCCCTGAACATCATCTCCTATATTCAATCCATCATAACAAATCCTGGATGATGGACTCTGCCTTCAAATCTCTGATTTATTCCCAAATATTTAACTCTATCGCTATCATCTTTATTTGGGGTCTTTTTTTTTTTTAAGCTAAGTTAGAGGAATTTGGGGAATCTAAAATGTAGCCTGCATACAACTAAGACTTGAAGCTTTCTAAATTATTGGATTTGTTATTTGTTATGTTGGTCTCCTATTACAGAATCTTCATCATCTCCCCCCACTTAATAATGGGCTAAGACCCAGAATATAATTTTTCCAGGATCTGGTCCCACTTTGTCGATCCAAGCACAGATTCTCAGCACAAAATAGATCCATCTTCTTTTTGCGCCCTGCACAAGCCACATGCATTTTTGCTAACATGCATCTGACTCACAGTCTTCTAACCCAAACTCTATCATTCCTTTCAGGCCAGTCTCTTTTGTAGTTTTCCCTGGTAACTCCCAACATGCTCACTCTGCTTTCTGATTTCCCTGAATTCTTGTGTGTATAGTATATTTTAATTATCTTGACTCAATTAGATATAATTCTTTAGTATTTGAAGTTGAGTTATATATGTAGCTTAACCATAATTGTACCTTAGGTCTGACTCCAAAGGTTTTTTTCCTTCTGATATAATAAAATTGCCTCTCAGTATTAATAAAAATTTGTTCATTTGCATAAAAAAGAAACCAGCTGCTATAAAATCAGACATAAAAATGCTTTGCATTTAACTGGTTTATCTTAGCTTGGTTGGAACAAAACAGAATCTTAAATGGAATTAAAAATTTTTAACTTTATTCATGTAAGTAAATTTCTCAGGAAATCCCCTCAAAAGGGATTCTGCAGTAGCTTATTGGTAAAGATAAACATTAGCTCTTCAATCACTCATTCTCTGAATTTCTAATCAAACTACACAGCATCATCCTTTAGGGTAAATACCAACCCCTAAAATTGTGAGCCTAAAGGAATAGCTTACACACCTGGAATTTCACTTCCGGAGACCACTCCAGTGTTAAGGGAAAGATATTAAGCCTAGTTTTATAAATTAGCCTAATGTTAATAAATATGTAATCCAGTTAAAATAGGCTGCACTACACCAAAGTTACCCAATTCACTTTATAATAAATAGCTACTATGTCTAGAGTAGACTTCAATAATCTAATGAGAGTGACTGTTATTTGGGGCTTATTGTGCAGGACCCTCTTTCTATTTTAAAGTGCAATCTTGTCTTTCTTTTTATTTCTAAATAACGTATAAAAATCAAATTAAGTCTTGAATTATCTGGAATAATTTGCATATTATATATATTTTTTATATATACATTTATATATATATGTGAAAGAACCCTCTTGGAACATTCATTTTTGGAAGACAGTTGCTTAATTCTAGGCCAAATAAAGCAGGACAGACTGGAACAAGTAAACTACTCTTAGTATTTCTCTCATAGGACAGTGTTTATCTCTCTTACCTTTCCTGTCCCGTCCTTCATCAACACATACTGGCAGACTTCCTAGGGCAATGCAGAAATCCAGACAAGAGAAGGAAGCACACTAAAATAATGGAGGACAGGCTACAGGAGATGGACAGTGTCAGACATCATGTGGGAGAAAAGGAATTATCAGTTAGCCACTTTGTTCAAGAGAAACTAAAACTAGTTACTTCAAAGGTAGAGAGAGAGGAAAAAAAAAAAAAGAAAGATCTTTTACTTCTTGGTAGCAAGGCTCCTTTCAATAAGAACAAAGAAGAGCTGCAGTCATTTTGGAAATCTGTCTTCAGAGAAACAGATATAACTTAGCAAATAGTACAAGGTGCAAAAGATAATTAAGATTTTTCCAATTCAAAAATATTAATTGAGAGATATAATTATAGGCTTTGAGAAAAGAAAAAAAATTAGAACTATAATCTAGAAGCAGTTGAGAGTTGTTCTTTCTTCTCTAGAGAATACAGACTATTAAAAGCAATAGGAATCCCAATGTTTATACATAAAAATGATGAATGAGGCATATGCACTTAAGTATGCTTAATTACATGGTCTTACACTATGAAAAAGAATAATACTGTCACATTTAACAAAGAAGTTCTGAGAACTGAAGAAAGTATTCCCAATGAGGAGCTTTTTCACATCAGGGATAATCTTTTGTACATATTTATATGGTGTGAAATACCTCCTCTACCTCTGCCCCTCCTCAACACCCCCATCCAACCTAACCACTGTCTAGATACTGGAGTGCTTAAAACACCACCACTGGAAGACAAGAGCCCTTCAGATTTAATACAGCCTTTGTAATTTAGTGTGGTCTTTTTTCCCCCAAATGTGAGATGCCAGGGAAGTTTGAAGCTACTCACACTAGCAATGTGATTTTGTTTCTTCCAATTAGAGGCAGTTGATAAAGATGGACACCTGGACGGATCAAGGTATAGAAAAAGGGGCAAAAGAGGATATGGAACCTAAGAAAAACTATTTTACAACCTTTGGTACAATCAGTTGCTTTATTATGAAAGCATTATAGGTTAAACCCTCTACATATGAAAAAGATTAAGGCATTTCTTTGAAATTAATGCTTGATTTCAACAAGTTAATTAAAGTCATAACATTTCTAAACAAGGTAAATGACATTTCTGTCAAGGCTATATTTTCTATAAGGTAAAAGGTGATTTTATGTAAGAATGAATTCATTTTTAAAATTTGAGCAATTTAATCAATTCTGATAAACTTTAATTGTCTATCCAAATTTGTTAAATAAAATGCATACCTCATATTCTTTTCTGCAGACTCTGGAAATATCATTTTTTGAAGATGCCTAAAAGATAACAAATTTCTCCATTAATTTATTACAGGACAAAAAAAGAACACAAATATAAGTATATGTTAATTGCTGGTATAGTAGTCTTTATTTCATCAAGGAAAACCTCATGCTCAAATATTTTAAAGTTTCTAAAATACAAACAAATTTCATGTAATTTCTTTAAAACAGACATCAGTCCCAGATATGCTACAACTTCACTGTAACTCTTATGGCTTTAATCTCACATAATGACACAGTACTTTTGTTATTTCAGAAACTAGAGAACTTTGAAGAAAATGTAAATCAGAGGACTTTTTTAAAGCTAAATTCCACTCCGTAGCAAATTTTCTTGTGAAGCTCTGCTGCACTGAATTTTCTTGTGAAACTCTGCCAGCCATTTATAAGTTGCTTTTTCTTTAACCCTTCATATTCTAAGTTCTTATGAGAGCCAAAATCCTCAAAAAAGATCCATACATAACTGAGGGGACAATTAAAGACAGGAAGGCTATTCCAGGCAACTAACAAAAATTATTTTTATATAATTCTCTTAACAAGTTTATGAGGAAGGTAGTATCCCTTCTACAGATGAGGAAACTGACCCACAGAGAAACAGAAAGTTATTTACTACATCTAAGTATATGCTTCCTATAAAAAACAAGCCCAAAAAATTTGCTGAAGGGTAGTTGTTCTTCTACATGATATTAGTACCCATTTAGAGACGCAGTTCCAGAGCCATGGGCTCTGGTTCTTTGCTCTATTCCCTCTGTTCTATCACCTAAGCTCATGCAGTTCTGAAGAGGCCAGCTGATGAGGACAGGGAAAACAAGAAGCAGAATGGACTGGAAGCCATTTATTGTCCCACTGGATGCATTATAGTGCAAGTCCTCTACAACTCAGCTAATCTCAATGCCTGGAGGACAGCAGCACATAGCTAGAAAGCACGCTGCTCAAAGAGTGTGGCTCAGGCTATACAGTTCGGTGGTCTGTATGGAAGTGAAGGTGTCACCATGTCTCATATAATCCTGTCAAGACCAGTCACTAGGAGAAGAAAATAAGAGAAGGCTTTCCAGCTGTAGTTTCAGGGCTACCTAAATTTCCCAGGGAGGTCTACTCCCACCACTTGGAGTACGAGGAATCAGAAGACCAGTTTTCCCACAGCATCTGAGGAACCACTATGAAAACATACATAGTGAAGAAGAATTCAGGGGACTCGCCTGAATCGGACCAGAGATATACCAAATCAAAGAGAAGTCATAACTTACTGTAGGAGTCATGCTCACCTTAGGAGATGAGAAGGGATATAAGAACATGCTCAGGGTAAACCCATGATGAAAGACAGAGGGAAGATGAAAGCAAACAAGCCAACTGTGTCAAATGCTCTCATCCAAGCATGCTGGAAATTTACACGACCATTTGGAGTCATTCAGTATTGACTAAGCAAAAGGCCTCCATTCCTATAATATTCTGTCTTTGTGTGGCAGACAGTTAAGAAAGAATAAGAGAAGGCTGAGGGTCTTAGATGCAGCAGCTATAACTGAAAAAGCAGCATGTCTAAAAGGAAGTGGTCTATTTAAGAAGTGTTAAATTTGCAGTTTTTATGGGTCATCTCTCTAAAGGTACGAGGTGGGCTAGGTCCAAGACATTTGCACAGCCAAAACTCAAACTGTACTCCACGCTGTTTAACAGCCTGATTGCCAAGCGTTACCTGCTTGCATGCCTGTCGACACTCCAAGGTAATAGCCAGTTCACAGCAGCCTAAGCCAACCCAGCCATCAGACTTCTTAAACACACCTTAAAAACAAAATGTTCAAATGTTTTGGTCATAAGTAGTGACAAACACAAATAGCGTGCTAAACTGGTTCGTGGATACCACTACAAGTCAAAGCAGGTGTCCACAAGAAGACTGATTCAGATGGCAGGACCTCAAAAGTATGAAGTCCTAGGGGGAGGGTATAGCTCAGTGGTAGAGTGAATGCTTGTCATGCACAAGGTCCTGGGTTCAATCTCCAGTACTTCCACTAACAAAAAAATATATGAAGCCCCTCCTCCCATCCTTACTCTCAATACTATCAGTCTTCTCAGGGTCCCTCACAGCATAATTACCAGATTCTTTGTTTCTTTGTTCTTCTCCCTGCCCACCCTAAACTCTCTTTAGTTCATTCTCACTCTTAGGTACACAGTATCTTTAGAGGACATACAGGTTAAGGAAAGCAAGAAGAGGCCTTCATCACCTTTAGACTGTGACCCAGAGGCAAAGATTCCAATTTAACTTAATAAGCAAACAAAAAATGGCATGAGTATTATTGTATCCAAAATATTAAATACCTAGAATAGCATAAAACCCATGATGCTGTTTAAAAACTGATACTTAGTAAGCAGACAGGAACATCTCCTGTGAGTCAGAACTGACTTGGATGGCTATACTTAATTAAGGAGCAAAATCACTATTTCTGTTCAATTTATGCATAGCAGCTATTTCTCTAACCGTATTACTGATACCAAAAGGTGATAAATTTATAAAAAGTGATCTAATGCAACTTTTAAATCTGTTTTTGCAATCATAAACATCAATGAATAACTCCTAGGATAAAATTAGGAGATATAAGTAATAATTATGAAAAAAGAAAAGATCTACGCTTACAGGGATACTGCAAATTCCTCCTTATCTCTTTTAAGAAAAATGCTTTATGCTGCTTCCATGTAAGACATAGATCTGCAAATTCTCATGTACATTAGATTATTATTTGCATTTGAAAAAAATGTGAGGGATTCAAGGCAATAGGTAACATAGTTCTCGACATGCAACTAAAACAATGTAGCAAATAGAAGCATTCTGCTAAAAAAAACAAAGTAAAGCAAACAAATGACTCACAGATAGACAAAGCCCTCAAAATATAATCAAAAGCATCCCAATTATTAAAACTGGCTAAAAATACTACATATCATAAGCTTCTGTATCCCTACATGTTTTAAGGTATAAAAGGCAAAAGACTCTCATCCAGCCCCACTACCTAGTATAGTTTTTCCTCAATCTTTGCTGCTTGCCTTACTAGGTCTTTCTAGAATCACCCACATTCTAGACAGAATTCTGAATGGGATCAATGTAGGTCATAAACTCTGACCTTTTATACCATAATGCAGTATATTGCCATTTTCATGTACCCAGTACCTCTTAGAAAATATTAAATTATTCAACAAGCATTCACATTCACTGAACACCTATTATGTACAAGGCACTCTATAAGGTATTATGTGGGCTACGAAATAGATAAACTATATGATTTGTCCCTTCATGGAGATTATAGTTTGGTAGGAACAATACATATATATAATTGCAAGACACTAGGTAGAGGGATAATTAGGAGGACAAGCAAGGATGTGGGCAATTCTAGGAAGGCAAATAGTCTAACATCATGAAAGCCTTTAGAATTCAGAGATACATAAAATATACTCCCTTTTTTCAAAGCACTGGCTTTAAACAGGACTGGAAAATGAGCTTTAATGCTAGGAGACCATGAATGCCAGGCTAAGGAGTTTGGGCTTTATTCTGATGGAAGTAGATATCCCCTGAGGGATTTTTTTTTCCCCTGAAGGGAGTGAGGAGGACAGCTATGATGTATTGGAACACCAGTTACAAGGTTATTGCAATAATTTATCCCAAGATGTAATAATAAAGGCTTGAACTAGGAATAGAGAGGACAGATGCAAGATTTGACAAGGGGCAAGTCAATGGAACTAAAAAGAAAAAGTAATCAGAGATAACTATAGGGTTTCCAGTCTAGTGTCATTCACAAGAGAGGCAGTTATGAGTATGGGTTTGAATTTGCACTTCAGATGCCACCTATACAGAGATCCAGGTAGAGATGTCCAGAAGTCATGAACAATGACTTGGATTTGAAAGTTATTTTCTCATAGCTGATCAGGTAACAGTTCTGGGAAGGAATGCAGTTACCAGGGTGAGTGTGGATAAAGAAGGGAAGAAGACCACACACAGGAATAACCATGGTTCTCATCGGGACGAGGGCAGGGAGGAAAAAGATAAGAGAAGACAAGGTCACGAGGCCAAGGTGAAGTCACAAAGAGGTAGCGGTCAATAATATCAAGTGTCACAGGAAGTCAAAGAGAACAAGTGCTGAGAAATAAGATTTAGGAACCAAGAGATCCTGGTGATGGTTTCAAAGGTCAGTTTCAACAGAATGATAGAAGTGGAGATAAGAGTACCGTTAAGGATTGAGTGAGTGAGAATAAATTAGACATTTGAAAATTTGGGTGCCTACAAGGAGGAGAGGATAGAAACTCAAGGGTATACATTAGGTTATAGGACACAGACATTACAGCCAGAAAATAAGTTTTTAAAAAATAAAGTGCTAAAGGTTACACTTGTATTGCTTACCTGGCAAAGATGAATTCATACAACTCCAAATTTCAACCTAAAATTGTAATCATCAAAAGGCTTTTATGTAGATAACAGTTCCTCTCTATAGAAATTATGTATAGCTACTTTGATTATGTTTATCTCTATACAATCAATGACCTAGAACTACATGAGTATCAACCAGTTATTCATGGAAGCAGAAATAAAACTGAGATGCAAAAATATTGCTTGCTGTTTTCCCATCTTCACGTCTAAGAATACTAAAGACAAGTATGGCTACTTAGGATATGTACTGGAATAACTACTTACAAGCAAAAAGACTAAAGGAAAACGTGTCAGTCAGAACTGTCTGATCATCAACTCCCCCTCCTCCCCATAACCAAGCTACCTCATCTAAAGAGGCTCTCTCATGCCAGCTCAGACTTTCTTAGCCTGGCTCAGGAGCTCCCAAACACTGAGGATGGCCCAAGAATTAAAGATATTTTGTTACAGGACTTAGACAGGCATGCAATGTATCTACAGTATACCAGAAAACGGGGAGACCGGAATAATGAGAAGTCTCACATTTTCCCTTACCCCAAATCCAATTTTTAAAAAATAAACATGATTTAGTTATTATGGTTTCCATAAAATTGTCAAAATATAGTAAGTAAAATCCCAATTCCAGATAGTTTAATCATAATGAAATTTAAAGACTAGAATACATTTATATGTAGTATTGTTTTATATCTACATCACAGAAAAAACAATAAAAGGTGGAAGACAATATTCTATCTAGCAATTTGTGTGAGGTTGTTTTTAAAGTACCTAATTAAATCTAACATTTTATTCTGACCACAAACTCCAATCACATTGAAAAAATTGCTAAATCTAAAAGTAACTCATTAGAGTGCTTCATTTAGACAAAAGCTTCCATAGTTAAGTAAAATACGACATACCATTGTTTCAGGACAATAATCTGGGGCTCGCTGCAACAGATGTTTTAGTCGGGATTCACTTTTTGAGGAGAATATCTATTTGAAAAAAAAAGTTTCGTGGTATTTGTTTCGTAAGAAGTAAGAAGAGGTAAATTTATTATCTTCTAGATTCATCAGTTGTCTAGAACATTTTCCAATTTCCTTTTATAAATGGAAAACGTTTGGAAAGATCTAAATTAAGCTGAGGCAGTATTTCTTGAAAGGTAAGTTAGTTTGGCAAACAATCAACAAAACCCAGATATAGAAAGTCTAGACTCTTTTCTAATGACCAAAAACAGAGGAAACCAGGCTACTAACCTGTTAGAGTATAAGGGAGAAAAAGAAAAGAGAAAACAGAAAAGAAAGAAAAAAGATAAATTTATTCTAAACTGTTCTACAAACTGTTTTAAATCAATGACCACAATGAAAAATAGACTATGTCATACCCTTGATATTGGTGAAGAACAAATTTGTGAATAGCATTATAGCCAAAACTTCTCCATAAAATGCCACAAAAGAGATGAAGCCATTTTTTAATAAAGATGCTGAGGAGTTGACAAGTTCACTCACCAGGCTAACTGGCTCACTTACAAATACAACTTTAATTAATGCAATTATAATTTGATGTCTCTATAAATTATAAATCATTACATATATCATTACCTGCAAATAGTCAAGACTGTAAAATCTACGAATGCTAAGACAATAAAAAAGGATTTATCTCCAATTAGTTTGAGTAGCCATTTTTCTCCAAAACCACCAACTGTAAGTGAAGAGAGCTAGAATAACACCATTTTGCAACTCTTAGTGAATACATTTAGGCAACTATCAACAATGACTGCTAACATTACACAGAGACAACTAGACACAATACCATTTATGAATAAGACTTGCCAAACAAAACAAAAACAACCGAACCTGAATCTGATCAAGCCTCTGGATCTGTCTCATAAGGCAGCTGCCAGCCACATATGGCTATTTAAATTTAAACTTAAATCAATTAAAATGAAATAAAATTTATAATTCAGTTCCTCAATCTTTTTAAACACATTTCAAGTGTTCACTTGGCACATATAGTTAGTGGTTTCCATATTGAATCACGCAGATATAAATTATTTTCATCACTGCTGAAAATTCCATTGGACAACTCTGCTCTTAAATCTGCCTACCAATTACTAAGAAATAGAGGAAAGAGGAACACGTTAAGTGATACCACAGGGATACAAACAACGTAATTCAGACTATGGGAAACTCCACAGGGTAAATGATCAGATTTATCTGTCAAATAAATTGTGAGGAAAAACCCATATTAAAAGGTCTTTAGAGACATATAACCAGTTATAATGCATATACCTCATTTGGATCCTGATTCAAATTTATAAAACAAAACTTTAATAAGTTTAATAATTAATAAATTTGAAAAATAACTAGATATTTGAATATTACATTTTTAAAGAAGTGGTAATGGTATTATGTTTTTTTTTTAATGAGTACTTATAATTTATTGATACCAACTGAAAACTTAACGGACTGAAGGATATGACAACAGGGATTTGCTTCAATATAAATTTGCCTCAATATAATAGGGGGGAGGAGTAGATGGGAGTATAAATGAAACACAACTAGCCTTGACTTAATAACGCTAAAGCTGAATATGCGAGTTTATTATATTTTTCTTTACTTTTGTATATACTTGAAAATTCCCATTATAAAAAGATAAAAAGAAGAAAGAAAAGAAAAAGAAAGGGGAAAAGACAACAATAAAAGGCAAACAAGAATGAGACGGAGAGAGGAAGCACATGAATGACATCAGTGGCGGAATGGGAAGAGGCAGAATTCTGAGTGTTAAGCACTATTCTAAGCATTGGGGATTCAGTATAAACAAAGCAAACAAAAGTCCCTGTTCTAGAATATCTCTCCTAAGATTCTTCTTTTTAAAACTGAGGGCCTTTTCTTAGATCTCAAACTTCTTGACTTATATGGCATCTGACACCTCACTGTGTTGACTGTTACAAAACAACAGACCTGACTTCTTATCTAAATTCAAATTCTAAAAGTTTTAATTCCAAATCTCCAACTGTCTTCACACAGTGGTCTTCACTGATAATTCAGCAATTCATCTTCCCACTCCCACCCCTCAAATCTTTTTCCTAATCTTCCAGAGCCTTCAAGGATACTGGTATTTACTTGAACGAAACCTAAATATCAGCAGGACTCTACCCTTTCTTCATTTCCTACTGGTTGAAGAAATAATGATTCCTCAATTTCTGGTCATTCTTTTCATTTTCAGTGAGCTCTGCCAGTAGTGGCACCCTCGCCACTCTCCACACCACTCACTCACTGCTCCTGTGAGTAGGATGACTGACTTACTGACTGTTGAGTTTGGCAGGGGGAAGTGAACGTATATAACTCAACTCTTACTGCTCTTCCTTGGGGAGTAAGTCTAATACTTCAGTTTAGTGTTTATCTGGAGATAAAAGTTACATTTGGCATTTGCGTAACTAGTAATAAAAGTACTATTTGGGGTCCTATCTGCCTTACTACTTTGCCTTATTTCTCAATTAGATAAGGGAAGAATGTTTTTTATTAGAGTGACTATAGTCCTCAATTTGCTAAGTTATAGAACTTCTAATGCTTCAGATTTTAAGAAATTAGGCCTTGCTTGCTGCAGGTACCTCACAAAAACCATTTACCCTGTGGAATACCAGTGAGCAGAACAAGAGAAAAGAAAGCAAAAAGCCAGGAACACAGTGCTTCCAAATTTAGCAGTGCTACTTTCAAAGCTCCTATATGGTGACACCACCAAGGAGCCATTTTTGCTTTTAAAAACTATTGTTTTGGCAGTAAATCTACAGAAAACTTAACTTGCTATAGTGTTTCAACATGAAACACTGTCTTGTTTTACAATTAGAGTATTTAACAAAAATCTTTCTAAATTCCTAATGTTGTTTGAGTGAAGTTTTAATCTAGGTATTTTACCCAGTTAGGTAGCTCTCTCAGTTTTAGGAATTAACAAGATCCAGGTATTACTTGAAAACTCCTCAGAAGATTACTGAGGTCATTAATTCTCAAGTACGAAGGCAAGAGCTACACAATCAAGATGATGAAAGAAAGGTAAGGTGTTATGAACAGGTATTGTCTCAGTAGAATTTGCCTAAAAAGGCTCAAGCAGAAAAATTCAAACCTACAGAAAAGTTTCAAAAGGAGTACAATGAACACCCACATAGATTAAGAGTCCATCTATGAAGGACTCTATCCTTTCTTCATTCCACATTGGTTGAAGAAATTACCCATTATCTACTCATTATTAATGTTTGCAACATTTGCTTTAACTATCTCTACATATACATGTTATTACTATTATTTTGATGAAATATTTTAGAAATCATTACAGACATGACCATTCATTCCTAAATCCCAGCATGTATCTCCTAAGAACAAGGACACCATCCTATCTAACCACAGTACAATCACCAAATTTAGATCGCAACACTGATACAATATTATATAGTCCATATTCAAATTTCACCAATTTATCCAAGTAATATCCTTTATAGCAATCCTTTTTTAATTCCAGGACCCAATCCAGAATTAAGCATCGTGTTTAGTTGTCATGGCTCTTTAATTTCTTCTTATCTGGAAATCTTTGTGTTTATAACACTGATACCTCTAAAGAGTACAGGCAGTTATTTTGAGAAACATCCCTCAATCTGGGTCTGCCTTACTGTTTCCTCATAATTCACGTTATGCATTTTGGACAGGAATCCTACTTAAATTCTGTGCTCCTTTTTAGTGCATGTCAGCAGACACATGTAAAATTGTTCCATTATTGGTGATGTGAACTCTGATTACTTGTTTTAAGTGCTGTCCATGGATTTCTCCAAAACAATTATATTAAATGGTTATGTAACTAATACCCTGTACAACTGTTGTGTAAGCTTACCTGCTCACATACATCACGGCACATTTGGTTATCCTTTGAATGATTACAACATAATGCACCTAGAGAGAAAAAATAAACACCTGATGTTGCCCACTGTTAAATAAATAAGATGATTAAACTAAGCTGGATGATTAGACAAACCATTTATTCAAAAGACTATTATTATCCATTTTAACTCAACAAACCTTTGCTGTATACCTATTACAAGTCAAGGACTGTCTTAAGTTCAAGGATGTGGTTTTTGCCCTCAAGAAGCTTGCAGTCTAATAGGGGAGACTGTCATGTAATAATAGTAATAGCTACTATGTACTTTCTATGTGCCAGAATTTTACTGCTTGCTTTATATATTATCTCATTTAAACCTCATAATTACTCTATGGACTATATTCTATTATTATACTTACAATCTAAGGTTAAATGACAAAAAGTGAACTTTGTTTTGGACATGTTAAATTAAGATTTGCAATGGCCAAAATATTCCAGATATTCCAGTAAAGGCAGAAACCCAAGCCTGGACTGCACATTGGCCAAGCCTAAAGATACAAATTTGGAAATCATCAGCATAAAGGAGGTTTATGTAAATGAATGACACTGCTTAGGGAGAGTAGTAAGAAGTGAACACAGCACCAAATTCTAAATAACCACAATCTGAGATACGGGAAGAAACAAGGAAAGAGACTGAGATTGAAGAGTCAGAGGTAAGCCAGCCACCAGAGAGTGGCATCACAGAAGAGGGAGCAGTAAGTGCCATGCTCCAGAACAGTCAGGTTAGACTGAAGACTCAAGAAAGGAAATGGATTTACTAAGGGGCCACTTAGACCTTCGCAAGGTACTTTCTGTGAGTTAGTAGAAGTGAATGATATTAAAGGAGTAAACCAGAGGTGAGGAAGTGTAAATAGTAACTACAGGCTCTCAAGAAATCTGGCAGTAATGGGAGGGAAAGAGAGTGGTAAGTTACCGAAGGATGCAAGATCAAGGGAAGATTCTCCACCCCACCCCACATTTTAAAAAAATCTTTTTGTTGGGGGGAAATAAATATTTTATTTAATGGAGGTACTAGAGATTGAACCCAGGACCTCATGCATGCTAAGCATATGCTCTACTACTGAGCTATACCCTCACTCTCCACTTATCTCCCACCCCTCATATTTTAGAGAGGCCTTTGCCCCTGATTCCTGAGACTCTAAATCCTTGTAATTTCCAGAGTAACAAGAGTGTCTTTGTTAGGCTAAGGAGGTAACCCATGGTCTCACCTAGATAGCTTCAGGATGGGGACCGGCCAATCCAGAAAGAGAAGTCATGTGATTAGAGGGTTGGGGCTTTGAGCCACAGGATATCAACCCAATCTCCCAAACTCAGTGGGACAGGGGGACTGGAGATTGAGCTCAACCACACAGATAATAATTTAATCAATCATGCCTATATGATGAAATTCCAATAAAAATTCTAGACACCAAAGCTCAGTGATCTTTCCTGGCTGCTTGAAGACACTGATGTGCCAGGAGGGTGATGCACACTGATTCCATGAGGAAAGGGCACAGAAGAAACTGCATTTCCTCCCAGACCTTACTCTGCATATCTCTCCATTTGACTGGTCCTCCTGATTTGTATCCTTTATAACAAAACTGTAATCATAACTAAAGCGCTTCCCTGGGTTCTGTGAGACATTCTAGTGAATTACTAATTTTAATGGGGTTGAGGGAAGCCCCAATTTATAAGCCAATTGGTCAGAAATGTCGGTGACCTGGGAACCGCCAAAGTATGGTTAGTGTCTAGAGAAAGGGCAGCCTTGTTTGGGATCATGCCCTTTACCTTGTGGGGTCTGTTCCAACTCTGGGTGGTTAGTTTAAGAACTGAATTGCTATACAAACAGTCGTGGCTAAAAGAATATAAAGAAATTAGGTGATTGCTGGAGAGGGATGTGGGTTCAAGAAGAGGCATTGTACTTGGGCTAGGAATACAATAGTAAATATATGTTATGCTCTCTAACTTCATCCAGTTTATAGTCTGATGGTAGAACAAAGTCTAGACAAAAGGATATAAGGACGCTGACAAATTAAGAGGGAAGCTGAAAGCCTCCATTTTCTCAGTGAAACAGAGATTAGGTCTGAAAACAAAAAGGTTGAGATGGGGTTGAAGTCTTGAGGTGAAGTAGAAATCTAAACAGTCATTTTGGAGAACAAAGGAAGCAACTATAGAGGCTTCTCAAACTTGTGTTCTGTGAAACACTGTTTCATGAATTGTTATTATCTATCCCTCAAGAGAAAACGTTTCATGCTCAAATAAATTGGGAAATGAAGGATTAAAAAGTTAAAGAGAATTCTTTACTGCAGGACTTCACAAAGCCTTCAATATGTTAATATGCATTATTAATCTCCTAAAAAGGGATCTAAGATTTCTCAGACCACAGAATACTTTTTCCATGCAACTTATTAACATTCCAGAATGCCAATCTGAGAAACATCATATTAGAGAAAAGGAAAAATGTTGCCAAGCAGCATTATGGGCCCAGAGAAATTAAAAAGTCAGCTATAGAGATAATCATCAGGGGCATGATAATACTCTATAGAGTACAGCTGACTGGAAAAAAAGATACAGCTGGATTGGTCAGGACTTGTTTATAGACTGCCAAGTCAAAAGAGACAAGGACATGAAAATATTGTATTTCAGGCAGCTAGATCTGAATACAATGGTTTAAAATATGTATTTGCAACATAATCTCTTCAAATGCAATGTATATAATTTCAGTATACAAATTAGATGAAAGCAGAGCTTTTTTCTGATTGAAGGCAGGATTAGTGTGGGAAGCAGATGAATAAATGAGTGAAAAATAAAAGTCCTCTTTAGATCTTACCAACAAGACTTTTAAGTTCAAAACTGGAAATTGTTACTCTGTAAAATAATGACAAGGGTATATGATATTACTGACATACTACTATAGCTTAGTTTCATAAAAGACTATTTTGGGACTGGCTTTCTAATACTATTTCTATGCAAAAAGGTATCTTAATGTTCTAAACATCTGACTCAAAAATCATGAAGAACATACAGAAATTTCATTAAGTTTCAGAAATTTAAAAAGTTCTTTGCTTATAAGCTGTAGTTACTTTCTTAGAAGCTCTAACTCGTGAGAGGGCACACTCACCCATGAGCTGTTCTCTTAACAACCCTTCCTCCCCTGCCATGCCGCCTCGTGCCACCCCCTCTTCTGAGATTCTGTCAGATCCCCAGCCTTATTAGAATGGGGAGGGCGGGGGGGGGGCAGTCTCTCCTGAGATACTGATGTGCTCTTTAGAAGTGCTCAAATTTTTGCCACTTTCTACTATCCTTCAACACAAAGGTCACAGAAGGGCAGAAAATCCAGCTGATCAAGAGCAAAGATAACTCAGGATAACACATGGTCCCAATAAGCACAGGCTTAGCAAAAAGTAAACAATCAGGCAGACAAGAGTCTGACTTGGGCCTAGGGATTTTTTGAAAAAAATTTCTTGTAGCAAAGGTCTATTTAGAATAGAAACATAAAACATGTCATAGTTAAAACTCCAGTAACAATGGAAGGTTTTATTAAAAATATAAAAGCTCATTTTTTTCCTACTTAGTGGTGAAGATTAAATTTACACTGGAGTAAGCCTCAAAGTTAAACTTTTAAAATAATCTTTTTTATTATGAAACTCCAAAATCTGGAAAAGAAGAAAAATGATCTAATACTCCCACTGCCCTGCCAGAATGTGTGTGATTTTGACATATTTCCTTCTAGTCTTTCCAAAAGACTTCTGAACTTCTGACAAAATGGTATTAAAGAGAGCAGCCTGAAGTCTTCTGGTAATAATGCCCTTCCCCCTCCCAACCAAGCATTCCTCTATAACAGTACATTTCCTCCCTTGAGAGGACTGCCACCCTCCTGGAACAGGCTAGGGGACCTACGCTCCATTACATTTTCCACAATATTTTTAACCTTAACTATCATTATATTAGCACACATTTTTCTTCCTTTGAAACAACAAAAACTTACTAGAATCTTTAACACTGCATACTTTTCAAGAATGTTCACAAAGGGACATCAATTCATATGCCTTCATTAAGAATGGGAGCAAAGGATTCAAATGCAATTAATGCAGCAATTAAAGGTCTTTGTCTTTCTTAGAGCTATTAAAATGGAGTAACTGGGTCATTCAACTATTAGAGTGCAAAACAAACAAACAAACAAAAAACACCTCTCCAAGGCCTAGTGTTTTATACAAGAGAAGACAATGAATTCTAGAAATGTTTTGTTTTTATGATTTGATTCTAACCTAATTTCTTCAAAACAGTATAAAACTCTGGTTATTTTCATAAAATGGAACTGAACAGATAAAAATAAATCTGTTCAAAATAAAACTTGACATTGACATGATGAAAATAAAGAGCACAGGTGTTACCCTTATTAAAGACAGGTTGGGTGTCATATTTTCCATTCTTATTCTAAGAGTCTGTAATTATAAAATTAAAAAAAAAACAATTACTAAAGGCCATGTATACTGGGTTTAAGAAGGTATTAGTGTAACCTAGGAATAGGCAAGCAGAATTATACAATAATTAGAAACATCAAGGTTTGGCTGCTGGTTTGGGCCACATGTGTACTAAAGATAGGCAAGTAAGCAGGAAGCACATGCTCCAGCCACAAGGGAAAATGCAACTTCTAAGGCCAACCAGCATTTAAAAAAAACAAACACACACTCTAATCTAAAATTAAAATATTCACAGAATTATAGGATTTCTGAAGTTAAAAGGGATTTTGCCACAGAAGCCTCCCCAAAGCTATAATTCAATGTGGTTAATGAAAAGCCATTCTTGTTTTCTTTTCTAAAGAAAATAAAGATTCCTTCTAATTAATGTCTTCCTAAAGAATTACTAAAACAGAAAAAAATATATATAAATATAAATATATATATGTATTTATCCCACACTGTTGAGGCGGAAAAACTAAACCTGAGCTGATAGTGGAAAAAGATCATTCTAGATAAAAAAGATCTTAATAAAAAATCTGATCTGACTTTTAATCAAATTTACATTTTCAAAATACTTTACTGACAATCACTTTAAATTTAAAAACATTTAAATGACAACTGCAACTTTAACTTATAAATATATTCTTGCAATTGTCACATTTACCCCTTTAAAAATGTTTGTGAATATGTGTGTGTGTATATATATATGTGTGTATATATATTTATATATAACATAATATCAGCCAAGGAATAGCCAGTTAAATGATTATATTCTCACCACCTGGATTCAACACAGCTAACATCTAGACAGATAAATACTTTGTTTTCTTTTTCTGAATCACAAGTTACAGATATCCTTCTCCACTGCTTGCCTCATACTGCACTGCTGCAACAGCCAATTATGCTCATTTGCTTCTATTACCAATATGACTACCAGATTAAGTTTCAAATAGATCCTGCATGCTGTCACTCTTCTAATCAGGGACCTACAATGGCTTCCTGCTATTTCAATTCTAAATTTTCCAAGTCTTCTTCTCACCTCCCCTTCCCTGAACTTCTGTTATTTTTTAACAAGGAAAGCCTCATTTACCTTGAACACAGCCTTCTGCCTGAAATGTTTAGCCCTCTTTCTGCTGACCTAAATCCTAAACATATTTCAAGGCTTAAATACCATCTCAACTCTTAGTAACTCTTTCTTCAACAACTCCAGGCTATGTTGGTTTTTTGGTTATTTAAGGTCTTACAATTCTAGTCAGAACTGGAAACTTTAACACTTCACTCTTCTTCAATAATTTCATGTGTGTACTAATTGTATCTCCAGATTGAATGGAAACTTCTTGTATCCATTTAGCACAGTGCTCACCTCAAAAAATTTATTCATTCATTGGTTAATAAGTAATAATTTCCTAGTTATACAATGCTTATTAATCAGAAAAAAATGTACAAAATGTTTATTTCTCTCACAGTACCACTCCCATACCACATTTCACATAGTGACCAAGTCATAATTTAGCAAACATCATATATGAGTTCTTGACCCAGGTCAAAAGACAAATTGGACCCAATCATATGCACAGGTACAGAGGTATGCAGCCAGTTGGTGGTGGGCTCTGTAACTATAAGGTTAAGACAAGTTGGGGCTGGGGAAGTTTCATGTTGTGCAGAAACCATGAGTAAAGGAGGAAGCTGGTTGGTAGAGAGTGGGAAATGCAAAAGATGCACAGACAGAAGCTATGAGAGGTAGAGAGAGAATGTCTCTAGAAGTAGTCTTGGTTCCTGGCAGCTTACCAGTTCCCACAGCAGTCCCTGAGGTTGTGCTGTGCTCAATTTCCTACCCTTCGATTTCCACGTGTTCCCTGTTAGATGCTACATAACTAGCTTCTGAATCCTGAGATACCTTGGTTTCTGTTTTTCCAGGGGTCAAAAGAGCCTTAACAGACATTCATCATTATGAAACAACTAAAGCAAATGACTCCTAAGATCCTCACAGATGCTAATAACCGGTATTCTCAGATAATTCCCTTCCCCATTCTATGCTGCAGGACTTCCATCTATAAAACAAGGAATCAGAAAATATGAATGTCTGGTTACCAATGGTATATTCCATGGTCAAAATGTTTCTCTTAATACTTACTACACTTTTCTTGAAGTCTTTTGATGTAATCTATGTGCTCTACAGCATCCACTGCATTATGTACTATATACTTGATTAAATCACATGATTTTCCCTCAAACATATTCATATTTAGAATATAAATGGATACGTACTAATGTAACCACATAGTATTAGCAATTTAGATATTATACACTTTTTGGTGATATTTAATGTCTGCTTGTCCCACTAAACCACAAACCTCATGAAAGCAGAGACCATGTCTATTCTGCTTACCACATTATATCTAGTGCCTATCACAGTGTCTGGCGCAATTAACAGCTTAACAAATATTTGCTGAAGGGAATACTGACAGGTGTGAAATTCAGTTTAATAAGCAATGAGCCAGGGGCAGTTATTTCTAATATCCATCTTAAATATATACAAAAATGGAAAATCTGATTCTCTTCCTGACTCACCTGCCAATCCTCCAACCTGCTGTTCCCCATCTCCCCAAACTCAGTAAATGGCATCATTTTCTACTAAGGTGCTCAAGGTAAAAACCTATAAGTAATCTTTAATTCCTCCTCCCCTCACTTCCCACATCTAATCCATCAGCAATTTATCTTGAATCTCTCCTCTTCTACCTCTACCATCACTCTACTCTAAGTCACCATTATCTCCTGCTTTGACTACTACAATGGCCTTCTAATAGCCCCACTTTTACTCCTACCCTATTACAATTAATTTTTTCCACTCAGCAGCCAGAGCGATCTAAAATAGAAATCAAAGCACATTATCTCTGACTTAAAAGTCCACTGGTTTCTATCTGCACGTAGAATAAAATCCACAATCCTTACGTGGCTCTTTGGAAGGCCCAGCACTATCTAGCTCTGGCTTACTCTCTTGCTTAAGATGTTGCAACCACACTGACCTTCTGTTCCTTCTTGCCTTAGGGCATGTGCACTTCCTGGTCCCCACCCCAAGTTTTGCTAAGGGCAGCACCTTCAGTCTTCAGATTTCAGTTCTGAACTTTACCTTCCCAAAGAGGCCTCTCTCGTCATCATTATGTAAAGAACCACTTTCCTCTACTCACACAATTCTCTATGCTATCATCTAGTTTTCTTCATAGCATACTTACCACTCCCAGAAAACATTTTATCTGTTTATTGTCTGTCTCCCCTCTGTTGGAATGTAAGCCCCTTGAGAGCAGCAACTCTGTACCTAGAATAGTGCCTGACATATAGGAAACACTCCAATATTTTTTGAATAAACAAAGTCGTATGGTAACTGTTTTGCTCTTTCAAAAAACATTTAAAATAGATAAAAACCACCTCCTTGACATTGTCCCACTTTCTTCTACAAGTGGCATATGGTGAAAAGTATGATTAATGAAAGATTGTTTAAATCCATAGGTATAAGGCAGGAACTTTTAGTAGCACACCAGAATAAACTGTCATATCTGGTCTATCACCAACTCTAGCTCTTTGTACAGCGTGGGCCAAGATACTTTTAGGGAAGAGAATCTGCTTCATATTACTCTCCTCCAGATAGGCGGTTGCTTTTTCTAACTTAAAATTCTTTTTCAGGATTCTAGGCTATTACATAATTCCTGAAACGTCAACTTATTGAAACCTAGCCCTAATGTTACATCTTTCTGTCTTCTGTACTATTACAAAACATCTTAAATAGAAACAGAGATACTATCAGATGCCATGACCCACAGATCCTGAGACTACAGCTTAGGGCCCCATCCCATTCTTCAAAGGGAACACTAGGAAGTGTTGGTGGGAGGGCTGGAGGGTCGAGGGGACCAGAAAGTACTCAGGATAGGAAGTGTGGCATTACTCCAATGTAGACGGTGTGGCTAAACTTCACAAGAGTTAATAATAATTGAGCAAGTCAAATCATTACGTCTCTCACCAGCCTTCCTTGCCTCCCCTCCCCCAATAAGAATGAAAATCTTCAAGTCAGAACAGATAAGATTTGGAAAGCCTTATACCAGAGGAGACAGGAGTACCCAATCTTGGATGGGGTAAGGAGATGGGAAGGAACACTGAGCAGGAATACAAGCCAGGCCTTCATTGAAATATAATTTAATATTGTGTTCTTAATTTTTGTTTAGGATTGAAGAACATTTTCCACACTTTATACAAATCCACAGTGGAAGCTTTTGTCCATTGTATTACTCAATGCCCTTCATGTAAGGAACCAGGCAATATATGCTTCCTAGAATTTAGTACAAGTAACAAATTGCACTTTTTATTATTTGTTTGGTTTTTTTGGGGGGGAGGTAGGTAATTAGGTTTTTATTTATTTTATTTTTAGTGAAGGTACTGGGGATTGAACCCGGGACCTTGTGCATGCTAGGCATACACTCTACCACTGAGCTATACCCTCCCCCAAATTTCACTTTTAGATCAAACTTGGAAATTTTCGTTTTACCAAACAACGCAAACTCTATGTTGCCACAAACTTTTAGAACTGGAAGGGCCTTTAGAAATCATCTAGCCCAGAATTTTCTGAAGTGTGCTTTAGGTGTTCTGAAGAAAAAAACAGTTCTTTAAGCAAACAACTTTTTTCTTCTTTTGCATAATAATTTTATTGAGATATAAATCATGTTAAATTAATTAAACAAGGAGGCCATTAGCCTGAGGTAGCTTCAATGCCTTAGTAGCCTAGTTAAGCAAACCAAAGCCTAAGCCTATAGTGCCTCAAGGTTAAGAAATTGGAAACCCAAGGACAACCAAACACAGTCACCAGGGCTTTCCCAAATAAGGCACCTGCTCAAAATATAGCCAATTAAATAATTTCTTTGCTTTGCTTCCATCTCTTCTATAAAAGTCTTTCCCCTAGCTCCTGTTACTTTCCAATTGGCATTGCCCAATTCAAATCAATTTTTGCTCAAATAAACTTAAAATTTTAATATGCCTCAGTTTATCTTTTAACAATCACACACCACAAAATTCATCCTTTAAAAGTGTACATTTCATTGTTTTTCGTACAGTCATAGAGTTGTGCTCACCACTATCCAATTTTGAACATTTTCATCAAACTAAAAAGAAACCCCATAACCAATAGCAGTCATTTCCCCACTCCCCCAGCAACAAGTTTCTTTACCACAGGAATCTTTGTGAATTATTGTGAATCTGAGGTGTCTAAGAGAAGGGTACAGTGTACAGTGTTTCCCAAATTTATTTAATAGCTAACATTTCTGTGCTTACTATAAGCTATTCTAAATGCTACACATGTATTACCTCAATTAATTCTCACAATAAAATCTATGAGAATTTCTGTATATAATAAGTGTAGATATTAAAGCATAAAAAACTAAAGGTAAGTATTTTGTTCAAATATTCTTAACTATTCCACTCTGCTATCTCCCACAGGACCGACTAATTGTGGGATTAAGAATGGACAGCTAGTATTTTCTGAACCATAACTTTGGAAGTGCTTTAGTTCAATTTCTTTAACTTAATGAGAAAAATGGGGCCCAGAAAGGGAAGTTGATTTAGCCACGAATACACAGCATTCTCTTTCTCTCTCCTTTGTCTTACTGACAGCTGAATTTTAGAATCCACTTACAATCAACTATCTAACCCCAGGTTCCTGACAATTTTCTCCCTTCTTTAAATACTTTGTTTTTAAAAAAAAAAAAAAAAGCCAACTTTAACACTGTAAGCTACCTTAAAACCTTGCCGGGACTGATTTTGCTCTTTCAAGGTCTGCCTCTGTGTAAGCAATGCACTTCTCCACCACTGCTGCATGTATTAATCCCAGTCATCTTTTCCTATCTAATGCCGTTGGGGAATCACTCAATTTTCTTCCCACCTAGGTGGACGTCATCTCTCTCCCTCTGCACTCACAGCCCTTCATCTCCTCTGGACACTTCTGCCTTGAATTTGAGGCGCTCATGTCCTGTTGTACCCCACCTCCTAGCAAGAGCTACTGGAGGGCAGGAATTGGCATAACTCCTGAAGCCCAGCACGTGGGAGATAAGCAGCACTAAAGTTTCCTACCCACCCGTGGTTTAATTCCTCTAGAGCAAGAACAAAACTCTCAAGTCAGCCAGCCCCTAGAAAGAGAGTTCACTGATTTTTACTGTCTCCTGCCAGAGCCCAGCGCCGTCTCTGACACACAGCATACCCACAGCGAACGGCAGCAGAACTGCATTTAGAGGGCTTGGACTTGTTCTCTTCTGAGACTTCATAAGTCAGGCAGGCTGTGGGGCCCATCAACGCTAGCTGCCCGAGGTCGGCCTTTCTGAACTGAGGGTCAAGTAACAAGTAACAATAATTGTCAGGGCAGCGGTAAGGCGGCTGTACCTCCGGAGTCCCATCCAATCTTCGCGACGAACCTGGGCGAAGGTATTTCACCCTCTTCGGACAGAGACCCGAGCCGGATGAGGGGGTAAGGGCCGAGCTGGGGGCCCCTGCCCGGTGGCTGACAGAGCAAGGCCTCGAACCTGGGTCACCGCTCCCAGTTCAGCAGACCCGGGAGGGGAGAGCGAGGGTGGAAACGGGTCCTGCTCGTCCGGCCTCAGCCGCCCCTTCCGCCTGCTGGGACCTCCGGACCCTGGGTCACCGACGTGGGCTGGGTCTGGGGGTCGCGCGCACCCCGGCCCCCTGCCCCGCGCCATCTTGGAGCGCTAGAGGCGGCCGCTCCGGACCGCCCCGAACCGTTGCTCCAGCAGTTACTTACCCGCACTGCCGGGAGCCAGGCCTCCTGCCACCTCTGCGACCCCCGCCACGGCCAGGAGAAGCAGCAGCGCGCCTCGCGGGGAGGCCCGGACGGTCGCCATGTCCGGGCCGGGGGGTCCGGAGCCGCGGGATGCTCGGACCCAGCCCGCCAGCCGCTGCGGCTTGCGGAGGCCACGCCCCGGCGGCCTGGACCCTCGGTGATTGGCTGTGGCGCCCTCAAGCCCCGCCCCTCAGCCGGCCGAGTTTCCAAAACCTGCTGGGGGCGGGAACCAGCCCGAGACCCCGGCTCTTTGTTAAGTCCCAGCTGTGTGTCGGCTTCTGCAGCGGAGTCCCGCAGCCAGCGTTCTCCAAGAGGGGAGTCAGAGGATGTCAGAGCTGGAAGTCCCCTTAAAACGCCTCGACCTCCTGAGGTTTGCAGATAGGGTCACTGAGGCTTAGCGAGGAGACCGTCCGCCCAACTACAAGTTCGCCTGAGAACTGAGGCATAGTCCAAGGCTGAACCAAAGGGACTTCTCCCTTTCACTTACCCTCAATGATCCTCTTAATAACCTTTCTGCCTGACGCTGCCTCGCACCCAAAGAAGGCGTGACACCCAGGACATCTCGGCCTTCTCTGGAATCTGAGAGGCTCTGCCACAGACACGGTCCCCTGACAAGGGCCCCGATACACGGATTTGCCATCAAAGCTCTTTGGGAAGTTTAGCCTCAATGTGTCTTTGACGTACTAAGTATCTCTTCCTATCAGGTGGGGAGGAATGCTTGTGTATCTATATATGGAGAGCCTTGAATGCCAGGTTGGGTTTAGACTTTAAGAGACTATTTGAAGGTGGGTCCTCACTCCACCCCTTACCCCCACAGCTAATGTACGAGAGGATTCATTTGCTATCAAAGCACCCTCCACCGCACCCCGCCCCATCCCTCCCTCTTCCTCCCCCTCTCCCTCTCTTTTCCATTCCTGAATTACATAATACTTTTTCCCTTTCCCCTTCCTTTTAAAGAAAGCACAACTGCAGTTAAATTTTTAAATTCCTCAACATCATTAAATATCCAGTAAGTGTTTACATTTTCGTTATTGTCTTGCAATTTCCTTTTACCGTTTTTCAAGTTCCATCTAAAGTCCATATTTGAATTGGTTGGTATGTCTTTTAGGTCTCTATCTATTCTCTCTCTTAGCTTTACGAAAGAAAAAATGAATAAGTTACAATACTCTTTCTAAAACATTTGCTCTGGCAACAATGCTCTTGCTTCTCTAATAGGCCATGTCTTTTCTTACAGGATAGAAGGATGTACAATTATTCAACATGGTGTCAGAGGGTCTCAGCATTTAGACCCAATCACCTTTTCCAGCTTCATCTCCACACTCTCCCTGCACCCCTGCCACCATCCTTTCAGAACCTCTTACCTAGTTCCAGACCTCTTAGTTGCTTTCACAACATGCGTCCTCTGCCAAGAATCCCCCAATTCTTGTGGTAACCCAGGTCAGCTGAGGGAACTAAGATGGTTGCTCTGGGCGCAACTGTGCCCTGGAAAAACTTGAGCAAGAAGTGACCAACACATCTCGATTTGTCTGGGATTGTCCTGGTTTTAAAACTGGAAGTCCCATGTCCCAGAAATCTCATTAGTCCCAGGGAAAATGGGACGATTGGTCTCCTTAGCTCTGTGGACCTCAGAAAATGCCATATGGGAGGCCTGAAGGGGACTTTCAGATGGAAAAATAAACTCATACAGCTAACAGATACCACTTCCAAGGTAAATCATTAGGTGAACTGATTGCTAATAAGCCTTGGAGATGGGTCATTAGACCACTGGGTTCCTGTATTAGTTTCCTAGGCTGCTGTAACAAAGCACCACAAACTGGGTGGCTTAAACAGTAGAAGGTTATTGTCTCAGAGTTCTTGAAGCAAGAAGTCTAAGATCAAACTGTTGGCAGAGTTCACTCCTTCTGAGAGCTATGAGGGAGACTCTGATTCATACCTCTCTCCTAGCTTCTGCTGGTTATTGGCAATCTTTTGCACTCCTTGGCTTGTAGTCTCATCACCTTGCTCTCTGCCTTCATGTTTACATGAAATTCTCGTGTGTGTGTGTGTGTGTGTGTTCGTGTCCAAATTAATCCTTTTTATAAGGACACCACTCATATTGATTTAGTGGCCTACCCTACTCCAGTATGACTAATTACATGTGTGATTCCGAGGTACTAGGGGTTATGACCTCAATATATGACGTCATATATATGACCTCAACCTGAAATGGTCCTAAAGGAAAGTCCCATCTTTTGTGCTAATGTTGTCATACACTTTGCTTCCACACACTTTCTATTATTTGGCTTTAAATAGTCCATTATTCAAGCAAGAGATTACAAAATGAAAAATAATGTGTTTTATATTTACCTACATGTTAAGCATTTCTGATGCTCTTCATTCCTTTATGTAGATTCAAATTTCTCTCTGGTATCTAAAGGAAGAGATACATTTCGATTAATAATATGGCAAGTTTTGCTGATTTTAATTAACTAGGACCCCATATATTGTTTTTTGGAATTTATGCATAGTAAACTCAAGTTAACTTTTAATGAAAATAATTTTTCTGGGTTTGTTTTGCCTAAACACATTTTATTATCATGAATTGACCTATCTTGATAAGGGAATTATTTTGAATTATTAAAGTAAGACTTTATGATACCTGGCTTCATATGTATATGAAGTGGGTCAATTTTTTTGAATATTAATTAATATCTTTTTTATTCCCAGTAATTCCTTAGCTAGAACTAAACATGAGAGTAAGGCATTCATTTCTTCAGGGATGATGATTAGAGTAGAAAAGCAGACAAAGAGGCTATTTCTAGCTTTTTGGTTTTAAAAACAAGACATTTGAAATTCCAAGCAGAGACAGTGGTTTTAAGAGTAAGCTTTTGAGATCTCAGAACCTAGCCCAAAAGGCTGAGGGTATAAAATCTTTGTCTGAACAACAGACTTGTGAGAATACCGGACACAATCCCCCCACCCCCACCAGTCCCCACCAACCTCACTCACTCTGATTGGGAGGGGGAGGGCCACAGGAGCAGCAGGGCTCCTTGAGGGAGGCTGCAGTGGGTTGGGACACAGAACCCCGAAAGGCCTGGGAATATGAGATAAGAGGGGACCTGGACCCCATTTCCCATGGAGCTCAGGGACGTGACACACCTCACAAAGTTCCCCTACACTCAGCATGATGGGAGAGTAGAGGAGAAACAGCTGCAAGTATGTCCTGTTTCTTGCACCCACCTATACGGCCACAGGAGAGGAGCTGAATGTGCCCTTTGAGAGAGGCAAATCAGAAGTTAAGAGAGAGCTGAGCGCCTGAAAAGGCCTCAAGATCAGAATAAGGCTCTAGCTGTTATTTGCATGGTCTATACAACTGGACACCAGATGAGGACGCAGGTGTCAACAGGGATTGATGATAACAACTGAGGACCAGATGTCCTGCCTTCTTCCCAGTCCCCATTGATGGGTTTGGCTCTATATTTTCCTCTTAAAACTAGGGAGGAGGTTGGGGATAGGCATTGACTAAGCTGAGATCCCAATGCATTGACTGAGATTAAGTTTCAGTCATTTAGCAGGAAGGGGACTTGCAGAGAGAAGTAGGTGTCTATCAGAGATTTGTGTAGCCCTTCTAGAAGTTGGTGCTTGGAAGCAACTGCCCAGCCAGAGCAAACATTTTCTAACTGCTGTCATGTTTGCTATAACCTTATTAACTGGGAGTATGGCCTTGGAGAACAAAGGAATCCCATGCCCTGGCGCAAAATTGGTGTATCTGACATCCTCATTGGCCCTTATGTTGAGATCTCACGAGGAAGAGAAGCTCTGCCAAGGCAGCCAACACCAACACATAAAATTTTGCCTTGTGACCTCAATTTGTGATGCTGGTACAATAGCCTTCCAGCCTCCAATGAGCCCTCTCACAACATGAGCCTGTGAGTATGAAATTGTCCCCATTCTCTACTCTCTTTGCTTGTTTATTTCAGTAATTTTCAAACTTAAAAAATATTATTTTTATTTTTTAGCAGTGGAATCCTTTTTCCAACAATCTTACAGAATCCTGCCACCATATAAAATTTTTAAAAGCTGTGTTTTATAGCTATTTTTATAAGTTTAAATTTATTTATTTATTTATTTATTTATTTATTTATTTATTTATAAGTTTAAATTTATAATAACAATTAATTCAAAAGTAATAATTGAGAATTCAGATAATAAGTGAGATTTTGATGAACATGAAAATTTGAAATCTGGAATTATGGATAATTACAGTCACACTAGTTTCAGCTTCTATTCTGTATTTTGTTTGGCTGCCTGTTGTAGAGAAAATCCTGATTCATACAGACGAGTAGTTTGCAAAACGGTGAGACGAGTAGTTTGCAAAATGGTGATGGTTTTTGAACTAGCCCACCTTGCAATCTCAGACTACTCTTTATTAAAATTAAAATAGTACCTTGGGAAAAGAAGTACTGAGGCATTATTTCAATATCAATTCATGATATTGAATTATGTTATGTCCATACCAAAACCTGCACATGCAGATTTATACTGGCTTTGTTCATAACTGCCAAAATTTGGAAGCAACCAAGATGTCCTTCAGTAGCTAAGTAGGTAAATAAACTATTGTACATCCAGACTGTAGAACAGTATTCAGCACTACAAAGAAATGAGCTATTGAGCCATGAAAAGACATGGAGGAAACTTAAAAGCATATTACTAAGTAAAAGAAGCCAATCTGAAAAGGTTATGTACCACATGATTCCAAACATGACATTCTGGAAAAAGCAAAATGATGGAGACAATTAAAAGACTAGGGGTTGTGAGGGGTTCGAGGAGAGGGAGGAATGAAGAGGCAGAGCACAGAGGAGTTTCAGGGCAGTGAAACTATTCTGTACAAAACTATAATGCTGGATACAGGTCATACATTTGTCCAAACCCATAGAATGTAGGACACCAAGAGTCAGCCCTCAACTATGAACTCAGGGTGATGATGTGTCCACGTAGATTCACCGATTGTAACAAAGATACCATTCTGCTGCTGGATGTTGGTAGTAGGAGAGATTGTGCATATGTGGGGACTGGATACATGGGAACTTTTTGTACTTTCTGCTCAGTTTTGCTGTGAACCTAAAACTGCTCTAAAAAACAAACTGTATTCATGTAAAAAATGCCAGTTAGATATTAAAAGTAAGAAAAAAATACTGATTCACTAACAAGATTGAATAACTGCTCAAATTCCTTATCAGAAGTGTAGTCAGAGAAGTAACATCCCAAATTTATGGTTATTTATGGTCCCAATACTATTTATAGTGTGACATTATTATGGTGTGACAAGTTATGTGTTCACTTGTTATTGTGAAATTGGCTATGACGCCAGGATGAGAACATGCCCCAAGCAGATGATTCTGAGCCTCGCCTGACACTTAATTGAGAACAGCGCACATTTGTACTCCCTGGTACAGTTACATGTGAGCCAATGAACGTAGGCCTAGATTAGAGAAAAGATCAATGCAGAACTATACTTTTTCTAATCAAGGACATGTTGAAAGAAGATAAAATAAATGTGCAGAGATGGTAGGAAAAGATTTACCCTGAGATTTATGCAAAAGGAGTCAACTCAACAGCATACACACTAGGTGGTAGTAGCCTCTAATGTGTCTAGAGTCAAAATGTAGGTTTGTGGGTGTTTATGGTCTTATTACATAATATAAGTTATTTAGTATATGTATGTGTGTATGTGTGTATATATATATATATATATATATATATATATATATATATATATATATATATATATACAAAAGAAGCTCAAATCAGATACTTGCAGAACCTGACAAAACTCCATTTGGGAGCTATTTGATTCCTATTTGATTAGATGATATTATTCAAGAGGTTTGTACAATTAATGTTTGAACATGTCTCTTTTAATTCTGATACCATTTCTCTTCCAAAATAATGACTCACACTCTCTTCCACAGCTGGAATAAACATGTCATTCTGTTCTCTTGTTTCTGTCCTTTGTAATCATGGTGGCGTTTTATGTTTAATTCTAATCCATCCTAAGTTTATAGCAGTGTGTGGTGTGATGTATGGATCAAAGCAAACCCTCATTCAATTGAATATTGCTGCTGTTCCACTATTTCTTAAAAAGTGGTTCCTCTTTCATGCTATTAATTTTTATCTTACATATGTGTATTAAATTCTTATAGTTGGGATTAATTTTCTAGTACCTCTAATACCATTGATTTTACAAAACTTTTAAAAAAAGTCAATGATACATCATTCAGTAATTGTTACTTCGTAGTAAGTTCAAATCTGGTAGGAAAATCTAATATCATTACCTTCAAAAGATCTTTGTATTGTTCAATTATTCTTCACCAGCAACTTATGTAGCTCAGTAGAGTCTTTAGTGGGGCGGAGATTTAAAAACACTTGTTTCCAAGCTCAAGTTCCTTACCGGTCATTTTAATTTTATTTATTCTCTCAAGCCTTTGGTCAATCACTCTGCCTTCCTTTATACTCCCGTAAGACTCATCATTTTTTTCTTGATGCTATCTGTCATGTCTGGAGTTATATTTGTTTCCAATTCTTTGATACTTGTTTCTACTGTAAATAGGAGAGTATTCCTGTTTTTTGTTTGTTTGTTTTGTTTTGCTTTTTGCTGTATATTGATGGTGTGTAGGAATACAATTGATTTTTGAGAAGTTATTTCTATCTCAAACTTTTCTGAATTCATATCACTACAATATTTTTCTGGTTAATTTTTAGAAATACAATCATTGTGTTTTCTGTAAAATCTGATATCTATTTCTTACTCTGCTATGTGTATACCTCTTATTTTGCACTTGACCACAATTTTTTATTTATTTGCACTTGACTGCACTTTAGAGCTATTTGAAGTGGGAATGGCTAGTTTCCAGTCTAGCATGGAAGAAGACTGGAGTCTCCACTCTGTAGTAACAGGTAAAAAACTGAACAAACTGAGAAATCAACAATTCTTCTTAGATCCACAAGAGAATTCAGGTCACAGGACAAACTGCTATCCCTCAAATTAGAACAGCCTTGGTTGCTGATGCTGGAGGACTTGGCACACGCTGGAGTTGCTTCCCTGCCTCTCCCTTCAGCCCCTCAGTCATGGTCCTAAGTCTTGGAGAGCCTGCTCCTCAAAGTGTGGTCCACAGACCAGCAGCATAGGCATCTCCTGGGAACTCATCAGAGATACATAATCTCCAACCCCACCTCAGACTCACTGAATCCAAATCTGCATTTTCACAACATCCCCAGGTGACTCAGGAGCACACTAAAGGTAGAGGATCACTGATCTAAGAAGCTTGCAGAAATGTCCACCAGATGGCGGGTTTGCAGCAGGCACAGGTATCCAGAGCCGCAATCAGCCAAGTCTCTTTCAAATAATGTCCTATGTGGCCTTAGAAGTTTGGAGCCACTGCTCACGATCTATGGAGGGCATGGGTTAGGGAGAGAGCCCAGAGGAGACACCTAATAAATGACCTGCAGGTTGTGGGCTGTAAGTCATGAATTCGTCCTCTCTGGGCTTTCTCCAGGTGTCTTCACGTGCACTGTCTATTGAGAAGGATGGGGCATAAGCTCTTATTGTACAGACAAAGGAATTGAGGCCCAGAGAGGGAAAGAAACTTAGCCAAGTGCTCAGCAGTGGCAAACAGTATCGAAGGCAGAATTGGAAAGCAGGTCTCTGACTGCCTGGCCTGGGCTGAGAGACTTCTAGGGGGACAAGGCAGGGTGGCTAAGCCCTAGTCTATGCTGAGCTGGGTGGCCTGCCTATCCCACCCTCCCCCCAGGAATATTCTGTCTCAGTATTCAATAAGGGATATTCTACCCTCCTAGGGATTTCCCAGAGTCAGGAAGCCTTAACTAGGGTCCAGAAAATGGTAGACAGTTGTTGGTTGCCCTCCCAGGACTGACTGCTCCTCTAGCCCTTTCTTAACAACTCCAGACTTTCCTTTGTATAGCAGCCATAGACTTAGGTGAGACTGACCCAATCTTCTTTTTCAGAGGAAGGCCTTGCTGGTTTGAGTCCCACCTGCAATTGGGACTGCTTTGTGATTTGCATCGGTCCAGTCAGAGCAAACTTCAGGACACTTGTTCTCTGGTTGGGGGAAACTAGTAGTTTCTACCCCATAAGTGAATGGGGAAAGTGCAAGCCCAGGGCCGATGGCAGCCTTCTTGTGCCCATGCAAAGAGTCAGCCTGAGAATAAAGCTGATATGGGGAAGAGCAAAGTATAAAGAGAATCTCAGAGCAAAAGAATTGGAGCCTGATTAACATGCCTGAGGCTAGTCCCACTACTTTTGAATAAACCCACATTATTCTTAAAGCAGTTTGAGTAGAATTTTCTCTTTCATGTAATGGAAGGTCTCCTCCCTGTTACAGCCTCCAAACTCCATGCTTTTATGGCTGCTCCTGACCACCCATGAGTTCAACCCGCAGACCCCGGCCCATCACTCCTGTGGGAAGCAACTCTTACTAATGGCTAAAGGTAGCTGTTGAATTGAGGATTATTTATAAGCTTTTGCCTTCCCCCAAACATTTTTTGGGTTTCCTTATAGTCTGGACACTCCTGTGGGAGTGTCTGGTAGTGTTAGTGCTGTGAGTCATGTAGCTCGAGTAGGGAAGAAGAGACTGACAGGTGCTGCCTCCCAGCCGTGCAGCACTGTACCACCGCGTGATTGGAGCCGTGGTCTGGGGAGGAGAATGCAAACATCTCTCTGTGCTTCCTCGCTGTGCAAGGTAAGAGACTTCTTTTCCTGGTTTTAAGACTTGAGGAGAATTCCTGTCATGGTGCTACCAGGCAACACACTGTGATGGTGTGGATGATGCTTTTCACACTCTTTTTACCAAACACAGGCCTCTAGGATAGTATCAAAAAGCAGGTACAGTCATCAACAGTTCTTTACGGGACCGAACAGTATACTCCAAGAGCCCAGTTCTACTAAAACCAGGTTCTATAACTGTCTCAATTTTGCACACATCAATGGCTCTTCACCACAGATCGCACCAGCTTCTGGTGGCAAAGGATCTAAGATTTCATTGGCATAAAGTAGCCATGATTTGATGATGTCACTGTGGTTATGCATGAAGCCAATAACTAGCCAGTATTTCTAGAAATGTGAAGCTCTTTCCTTCTAGCTTCTTAGATAGAAGCTTCCATTGCCTATGGAACAAGGGTGATGGGGACAGTTTATTTTTCAGTCATAGTCACATGGTCCACGACATGAACCTTGGGGAGACTCCCTTCTCTTCTCTCGGTTATCATTTCCCCACGAGTACAAAGAGGAGTTTGGAGATCACGTGTTCTGGCAGCCTGGGATCTGTGACAGTCACTCAGGGAGGTTTTCCTGATGTACAGGCTCTTCATAGCAGCCCTCACGTCTTTGTTCCTGAGGCTGTAGATAATGGGGTTGAGCATGGGGGTCACCACCCCAAAGAAGAGGGAGGTGAGCTTCTCTGAAACATCCTAATTATCTATCCCCAGTGGGTCCTTAGACTTGGCCCTAGCATACATTTAGACAATAATGGTCCCATGGAAGACGACCACAACTGTGAGGTGGGCAGAGCAGGTGCAGAAGGCCTTTTTCCTCCCTTCTTCTGAGGGGATCCTCAGGATAGTAGCAATGATGAACACATAGGAGACAAAGATGAACAGAACTGGGATGCCCAGGAAAATAATAGTTGTTATCCCATACTGATCACACTGATGGAGATGTCAGCGCTGGCCAGCTTCAGGACAGCCAGGATCTCACAGGTGAAGTGGTTGATGACATTGTCCCCACAGAAGGTGACATTCAATCAGGTTCTTGAAGGAGGCTGAAGGCTGGACTTGGTTGGGCAGATGTGTTGCCAAGGATGGCTGCATTCTAAGGTGCTTATCATCCCCCCAAGCTGCAGTGCTGTTCTGGCCAGTTTGGCCCAATGCTCTGGGAAATCTGGCTGTGTTAACAGCCACCATTTCAGCCTCCAGAGAGCCCCATGGGCATGTCTGTCCAGCCCCCTGGGTGGCTTCTCATACTGCTTCCACTGAAATGAGGATAACGCCTTATCCCTGACTTTGAAGGCCTCAGCCTTGGAAACTGCACCTCCAAACATCTTATCTACTTGAATTTTTCTTTGTATATCCAACTTGTGACTATCCAATATTTGCTTGGTTCCATCCACCAATGAAGATCTAGTTACCTTTTTAGGAAGCTGACTCTAGCTTTACACATCTTTTACCATCTGAAAAAACACGATGTGATATAGTGATTACTCTCCAATGGTGGGGAAGAGGTCTCATGTCTCTTGAACCAAATCTCTATATTTTAAGCCATTAATCCTAGTTCTGCTCTTTGGGGACACATAGAGCATGTCACCCCTTTCTGCCCCATAAGAGTTCATCAGAGATCTAAGGATAATGATTCCTTACTTCTCCTCTTTTCCTGAGTCACACCCCGGGCCACGTAAATCCAAATGTCTGTGATAGAATCCAGGCATGAGGACTTGTTAAAGCTCCCCAGATGGTTTCAATGTCACCAAGGTTGAGAACACTATCCTAACTTTGTCTTCCCAGGTATTCCATCCTGCTGTTATGATCCTTTTGAAAACAAACAGACAAACAAATGAAAAGCATTCTTTGGAGATTTTTGCAATTTCTTCCTGGACATTTGCTTGATCAAGAGACTTTCCCAGAATAAGCAATGTCCACTAATGGATTTTGAGGACAAGCCATCCTCAACTTCCTTGGGCTTTTCTGAGGCCCTATGACCAGCCGTGTTATCCTCTCCAGCCCTAATGCAAAGGTCAGGCCAGATAACTGGATGCCTGTCTCTCTGACCTCTTCCCCCCACACACAGGTGGTGTCTGCAGGAACGCTGTCTGGGGCCCCGTGCCTACAAGGTCAGGGTTCCTCTCTGACCCAGGAGTTGGATATCATGAATCCCCTTGAACAGTACTTCTTGAGGAAGGAAATCATTTGATTTATTCATGAGGAGAATCATGGTTACAACCTTCCCTTTCCTGTCGTAAGAATAAAGATGAGGAATGCTTCCCTGTGGGATCACTTAAGCCCAATTAATTTGGCTTGGAAGAAATTCATGTTTGGAAAGGTTTTCCAAAAGATTTTCTTTCAGCGGATGTACAAAAATAGACACAGAATCAATCATGGGGTGAACGCCACCTGCTTATTCAGGGCTTCCTAAAACACACCACATTGGCCATCCTTCAGTTGTGGCTTTCATTATGCTGACAGACAACTGTAGACCCAGGCCTGGGAGGGGCCTGAGGGTCTAACCAGGCCAACCTCCCCACCCTCAACTCCAAAGCATGCAGGCCCACAGCTCCCTTGATCATGGCCTCTGGCCTAAGCTGGAATACTTGAGGGAAGCAGGCTCTCTGCCTGCTGGGGAGGTTCATTTCATTTTAAAGTAGTTCCTATGGTTAGAAAATTCTGCCTTTCTGCAACTTCCACACCACTCTGCCTTCTGTAGCCCTCAAACAAAGTTAGTTCCTCTTCTCCATGGCCTCCAAATATTCAGGAATAAGTTGGTTTTGGCATTAAGATGATAGAGAATCAACCTTGTTAGTCTTATAGCAACCAAAAGGAAGTCATAGAGTTGAGAGGAATTGTCCACAATTCCTGAGTAATCTTGAGATGTCTTTCAGGCTACTGTGTCCCACCAAGAGGGGCTGTGCGGCATTCAGCACTTGCCATGCCCCTGAAATCACCTCTTTTCCCCTCTTTTGAGCCCTATTCCACTGAACCATCAAATCTATTCTTAGAAATGAGCTTGTGCTAATGAGAATCTAAGTCCTTTTATCCAAACCTTCACTTACTTTTATCAGAAACATGATGTGAAAGAGTGATCAGTCTCCTAACGGTGGGGAATAGGCCTCATGTCAGAAATAGTCACAGTGGATCCAAAGCACCAGGGGCAGGAAGAGGGGGGTGACTGTCAGTCCCTGTGATGGGTCTTCACCCATCCAGGCCTCCCTACTCCACTTGCCTTGGTGTTCCTGAAACGACCTCCAAAGAACTGGCCATTGCCTACAGAAGGTAACTTAAGTCTCAGTTTATTCTGGGGACCAACTTAGTCCCTAAAGTCATTTAAAGTTTGGAAAGTGAGGTGTACTCAGTTTAGAAACTTTGTGTTCTTCTGGGATAACATCCCCATGATCCAATTATGCTAAAGGCTCTGGAGGAGGTTTTCTGCTTGCTGCCTTCCTTCTTCCTTTCCATGTCCTCCTCTCCTTTCTTTGGTCAACATATTCCTATGAAGACATCACCCAGAGCCCAGAGCCTGCTGGTCAGTCATTCCACAGCTCACTTAGCCCCCAGGTCCTTTCCCCTCAGCTGCTGCTGAGCTCTGTCATCCCCAGCCTGGACTCTGCAGTGGTTTGAGGGGGGAGAGTCAGAATTTGATTTTAGGATGTCTACTCATCTCTAGAGTGGTTAGGCTCCATGAAGCAAGATGCTGTGTTCTTTCTGGATCCTCACTCTACTTCTAGTAAGTCACTGTCCTTTCAGCTTCCTGGTCCTCTGTGCATGCCCAATTCCTCATCTGAGTCGCCGACAGGAGCACAACACAGGACAGGAATGGATTCAGAGCCCTCAGGCACTCCATGAGAGGACATCACTATGGACATTACTTTATTCAGGGTGGAGTGGAAGGCAGACAGATAACAGAAAGGAGTAACACACTGGCTCGGTCTTCAGGGCACTCACCCTCTGTACTGAGAAAGGTGAGTTAAAAGTTAATTATGGCTCTTCTTGAGCTGGAATATCATCTTCTTCCCCCAGACATCAGAGCTCCTGGTTGTCAGGCCTCCAGACTCTGACTGATTTACACCTTGACTTTCCTGGTTCTCTAGCATGAAGAGGGCAGACCATGGGACTTCTCGGCCTCTGTAACTTTTATCAGTACAGTACATTCCACCCAAAAGCAGCAGAATACACATTCTTCTCAGGTGCACATGGAACTTTCTCCAGGATAGATCACATATTAGGTCACAAAACAAGTCTTAACAAATTTAAGAAGAATGAAATCATGCCAAGTGTCTTTTCTGACCACCATCAAATGAAACTAGAAATCAATAGCAGAAGTAACACTGAAAAATTCAAATGTGTGTAAAATTAAACAACATACTCGTGAACAACCACTGAGTCAAAGAAGAAATAAAAAAGGAAGCAAGAAAATACCTCAAGACAAACAAAAACAAAATACAGTATACCAAAACTTATGGAATGCAGCAAAAGCAGTAGTAAGAGATGTATGGGGGTCTACTGCTTGTATTGGACAACAACCAATCTGTGTTTGTGGTTTCTTTTAAGGGCAATTTATTGAATCTGTAGATTGCCTTGGGTAGTATGGTCATTTTAACAACAGTAATTCTTCCAATCCATGAGCACAGTATATCTTTCCATCTGTTTGTGTTGTCTTCAATTTAAAAAAAATTAATGTCTTACAGTTTTCTGAATACAGGTCTTTTACCTCCTTAGGTAAGTTTATTCCTAGGTATTTTATTCTTTTTGATATGATTATAAATAGGATTGTTTCCTTAATTTCTCTTTCTGATAGTTCATTGTTAGTGTATAGAAATGCAACAGATTTCTTTATGTTAATTTTATATCCTGAAAATTTACTGAACTCATTGATGAGCCGTGGAAGTATTTTGGTAGCATCTTTAGGATTTTCTATGTATAGTGTCATGTCATCTGCAAACAGTGACAGTTTTACTTATCCCTTTCCAATTTGGATTCTTTTTATTTCTTTTTCCTCTCTGAGTGCTGTAGCTAGGACTTCTAATACTATGTTGAATAAAAGTGGCAAGAGTGGGCTTCCTTGTCCTGTTCCTGCTATTAAAGGAAATGCTTTGAATTGAATCTATAGGTTCAATGCAGTCCTTATCAAAACATTAATAGCATTCTTCACAGAACATTGAATAATTTTTAAATTTGCATGGAAACACAAAAGACCCTAAATAGCCAAAACAATCTTGAGAAAGAACAGAGTTGGAGATATCACCCTCCAACTTCAGACTATACTAAAAAACTACAGCAATCAAAACAGCATGGTACTAACACAAAAACAGAGACATAGATCAATGGAACAGACTAGGGAGCCTAGAAATAAACCTATGCACTTATGGTCAACTAATCTACAACAAAGGAAGCAAAAATATGCAGTGGAGAAAAGACAGTCTCTTCAATAAGTAGTCCTGAGAATACTGGACAGCTGCAGGTAAAAGAATGAAATTAGAGCATTTTCTCATACTGTATATAAAAATAAACTAAAAATGGATTAAAGACCTAAATGTAAGACTGGAAACCATAAAACTCCTAGACAAAAATATAAGCAGAATGCCCTTTGACATAAATTGTAGCAATACATTTTTGGATCTGTTTCCTAAGTTAAAGGAAACAAAAACAAAAATAAACAAATAGAACCTAATTAAACTTAAAAGCTTTTGCATAGCAAAGGAAATCATTTACAAAATGACAAGACAAAACCTACTAAATGGGAGAAAATATTTAAATATTTGCAAATGATATGACTGATAAGGGGTTAATATCCAAAATATATAAACAGCTCATAAAACTCAGTATCAAAAAATGACCCAATTAAAAAATGTACAGAAGACCTGAATAGACATTTTTCCAAAGAAGACGTTCAGATGGCCAATAGGCACATGAAAAGATGCTCAACATCACTAATTATCAGAGAAATGCAAATCAAAACCACAATGAGATATCACCTCACACTTGTCAGAATGTCTATGATCAAAAAGACCACAATGTTGGCAAGGATGTGGAGAAAACAGAACCCCTGTTGGTGGGTATGTAAAGTGGTGCAGCCACTGTGGAAAACAGTATAACGATTCCTCAAAAAAACTAAAAACAGGACCACAATATAGTCCAGCAATTCCACTCCTGGGTATATATCTGAAGAAAACAAAAGCACTAATTAGAAAAGATACATGCATCCCAATGTTCACACCAGCATTATTTACAATAGCCAAGATACGGAAGCAACTAAGTGCCCATCAATAGATGAACAGATAAAGAAGATGTGGTATGTGTATATGTAATATACAATGGAATATTAATCATAAAAAAGAATGAAAATTTGCTATTTGCAACAACATGGATGGACTATGCTCAGTGAAATAAATCACAAAGAAAGACAAATATTATATCTTATCACTTATATGTGGAATCTAAAAAATAAAACAAACTAGTGAATATAATAAAAAAGAAACAGACTCACAGATACAGAAAACAAAGTGGTTATCAGTGGGGAGAGGAAAGAAGAGAGAGGTAGGGGATTAAAAGGTACAAACAACTAGGTATAAAATAAATAAGCTACAAAAATACATTGTACAGCACAGGGAATATAGCCAATATTTTATAAGTATAAATGGAGTATAATCTTTTAACTTGTGAATTACTATTCTGTACACCTGAAATTTATATAATATTGTAAATCAACTATATCTCAATAAAAATAAAATAAAATAAATTTTAAGGGCAATTTAACATCTTTTTCTCAGTTACAATAGTGGCTATTATGCAGTGTGATGCCAATGGGCTGGTTTTTTTGAGGGGGGAGATAATTAGGTTTTATTTATTTATTTGAATGGAGGTACTGGGGATTGAACCCAGGGCCTCTTGCATGCTACACATGTGCTCTACCACTGACTATACCCTTCCCCCCTACCAATGGGCTGTTTTTATAGAGAGAAAACATTTAAAAGCATTTTTGGACACTTTTATCAGATGTGGTTGCTAGAGATTTTGCTTTGTTCATGTATTCTTTTCACAGTAGGAAGCCAAAAATCGTGGGAAGTGACTGATTAGAATAAAGGTCTGTGTGCAGGAAATAATGGAGTTGTGTTAGTAAATTATGGGAGAAAACTTAAATGGGGCAGCCATAAATCAATGCATTGTTATTAATCTTTTCCCATTCCAATGATGTAATATAAATGTATGCACACACATACATACATCATTCATGAATGAGTTGCCATGTTCAGCATGATGATTTTTTCTGATATTCTAGATAGTACATTACATTAGTAGGTAACCTAACATGGATTCCAAACTTCTATTTTTTTACAATTCAAATGAGGCTCTAAATATGCAGACTTTATATAGTTTTCACATCTACTATTCTCTTTTGAAAATCAGAAATTATTGTGAGAAAACAAAGTTGATTTTTCACAGAATATAATAACAGCTGGCTTCCAAAGTGCTGACTATAAAAGATTTAAAAGGAACATGCGAACATTTTGGGGTCAACTTTTATAGCTTTTCTTCCTTATTTTGTCTATAATTGTATACTTATTTCTCTTAGGACATAAAAACAATGCTAACTATACCTATTAAGTTTATATTGTAGTATATTTAAATTTTGCTTTGAAATAGCTGTCATAGCATGAGTAATAGTAAAAGGTGACATTTTTGTTAAGCTCCATTTTATTTGGTATATTTAAAAATCATACATGTGTATATTCAGAAAACCAAAAGCTGAGTTTTTATATTTTCTTGCTTTTTATTAACATTTTGTAGTATAATCCATGTGATTTACTGTTTCACAAACTACCAGTTAAAATATTGTTTCAAGTGTACCGTGTACTATAGGCGAGACAGAGGGTGATGAAATAAAACAGGCACCATGCAAACCCAGATTGTGTACGGAGGCCCCTCATCCTCTGACCTAACAGGTCAGGCTGGGGGTTGTCACCATCCCAGGCTTACACAAGTGGACAGAAGGCAAGGTGCTTACCGACTCACAGACTGCTTCTGGCGGTGATTCATTTGAGGCTTCCTGATTGTTCCAGACCTGATGAAACACCAGATGCTGATCACCCAGAGTGAGGTGGATGTTTATGAAGCACTTACTGTGGTTCTTCCTGTCCCGCAAAGTCCAGCTCAAAGCCCTGGAAGCCCTCTGGAGGATCAGTCTAGAGTTGTATTTTCCTCTGGTTGTACTTATATATGTCTAAGAGGAGTTAACTTCTTTTTCGCTGCATTCTGTTTTCACTCTGCCACGTTAAGGGACATCCAACAGGCTCCTGTGTGCCAGTTATTTGGGGGCGTGCTTGTGTGTGGGTCCCCCTTCCCAGCCTTTGGAGGGCAGGAACTGTGATGGACTTCTCCCAGCTTTCTTTCAGCACCCTGCACTACCAGGAGTTCTACAGACATGAGATAGATTTGTTTAGAGTTTATGATTGGGCCATCCAAACCATTAATTCTCCAGAAGTAAATATTGTCTCTGTGAGAAGAGCCACAGAACCTCCATTTTTCTATTTACATGCCCTCTGCTTCCTATCCTGACACGTCAACTGCTCCCAAGGCTGCTCCCTCCATTTAGATCATCACCAGCTGCCTTTATTCCCTTCTGCCTTCAGACATGCCCAGGCCTTTCTGATCTAGAATGGTCGTGTGAAAGGTGCCCATTTGTTTTTGCAAAAACAGCACTGGATGTTATTTCCTTCTTGAAACTAGAGTTTATGTTATCTAGTATCAGAGGCACAGCAAAATCTCCCAGTTTATAAGTAAAGCAGCTGAGGCCCAGATAGGAAAAGGAACTTGACCGTGGTCATAGCGCTGGTATATAATGTTAGAGGCAGAACTGAAAGGCAATGCTACTCTTGGCTGCGTAGTCTGGGATGGGACTTCCTCTACTGGAACAAAGAAGGGCAAATGAATCAGCCTAGTCTATGGTGGCCTTACTGGTCTGATAGAGGCCAAACTTATCTCATGTGTACCTTCTTTGAACAGCCACCTGGCCATATTGGGAGAGGGACAAAAAGCAGCCATAGTAATGTATTTGGGGATAGTTAATGGACTCCCTCCCCTATTCCCTTCTCCTCCTCCTTTTAATACTTAGGATCCCATCCCTATAATACTCTGGATCCTCTGAGTTAACCCTCAAGGGAACATTGCCCCACTGCAGCATTCACTGGGACCAAACAGATCAGCCCTGGTGTCTCCATAGGGGTCCCCCAAGAAGCCTGCTGGCTCCTAAACTAGGGTCAGGACTGATTATGAGCAAGTGACTCTCTACGAACTCTCATCCTGACCTAGTTTAGTTCTGCTCTTTTGGTTATAAGAAACCAAGACCCACTCAGGCTAACTCAGGGAAAGATTTACTGTTGTGGTGGTTCTAAGTAAAGACAAATTTGGGGCAACTATGGAATCATATAAATCAAAGAACAAGATTCTTAACAGAGCAAAGACTGTAGAGATGGACAGTATTCTTAACAGCAGGCAGAGTTCATGGGTTCACCTTCTGAATCTCCTCTATTAACAAGACAGGGAATTTCTACATATATTTCTTTTTTTTTCTTTTCTAACAGGCTTCATCTGTTAACTCATAGCTTTTACTTCCCACCCTACCCCCATAACGTCAACCCTACCTCATGGAATCTTTGGTGGATCCTTTCTGATTTGGGTCTTACTAAACTGACTTAGTCTCCCTGTTTCTCAATTTCTCCCAAGATCAATCTAGTTAGCCCAGTTCATCCTTTTGCTTCAGTCAGATATATTATCCTCAAATCAATAGATTAACTCCTCTTGGGTCAGTTGTTCTGGTCCATTGAACTATGGCTGCCAGATAGCTGGAAGTCATTGGGCTGCAGCTGGAACAGATCCCTTTAGAAGTAATGTGGATAGGGCATGCTCTGTGGCATCTTTCAGCTTTCTGCTTTTCTGTGCACTATCCATCTTTCTGCTTTTCTGCTCCAGGCCTTCTCCTATGCTTATGGTAGGCTGCTGTGTGTAGCTCAGAAGAACGTGGGTTACAACTGTGGTACGGAGATTCTAAGATGCCCCCAAGATTTCTTTCCCCCCTGGTGGACACACCTGCATAATCTCCAGGTCTGTAAAAATGATGGCTTCTACCCCATGATGGGGTTATGTTATATGACAGTTGGCCTTAACATAGGGAGATGACCCAGGTGGATCCTGCCTAACCATGAATCCTTTAAAAGCAGAATTTTTCTCTAGCTGAGTGACAGCAAGGGAAGCCAGAGATTCAAAGCACTAAAAGGATTTGATGCATCATTACTGACATGAAGATGGAGGGGGCCATGTAGCAAGGAAATGGGGACCTCAGTCTTGTAGCTGCAAAAAACTGAATTTTGCGTTGTGAATGAGCTTGAAAGTGGATTTTTCATCAGAGCCTCCAGATTAGAACTCACTCCAGCTGCCACTTTGATTTCAGCTGTTTGATACCCTGAGAAAAGAACCAAGTTATGCCATGCTGGATTTTTGACCTACCCAACTGGGAGCTCATAAATGGGCATTGATTTAAGCAGCTAAAATGTGGTGATCCGCTACATAGCAATAAAAAACTGATCCAACTTTGGAGACAACTATCAACCATGAGAGGAAGGGAGCTGGGGATAAACGCACCAGCCTCCCATCCTTTGTGTAGACAATTCTGAGAGGTATTCTTCATGCTTCTTGGGCCTCTCCAGCAGAACAGATCCTCTGTTGTCCACAGCAGCCACCTTAATAATGTACCCTTATATTGCCTTTTCCTCCTTTCATTTCTCCCTCTTCCTGCTGCCTCATGCCAGCTTCCTGAGATCACTTCCAAAATAAGCTATCTGCTCCCAAGTCTGTGTCAGGCTCTGCTTTGGGGGAACACAACCAAGACAACTGCTACCAGAAGTAGCCCTGGAAGACATCTCTTCACCACTCAGATGGCACAAGGACCCCATTTCTGTGGGTAAATGAAGTGGTGATAACCCCTGGTCTGTTGTAGCATCATACTCAACACGACATTTACCTGTAGGGGGCTGGAGTGTTTTACAGGTTGAAGGGGAAGCATGAGTTATTCACTAGCTCTAGTGTTTAGTAATATTGGGTAACAGTATTTTTAAGGATGGTAAAATGGACTCTTTTTAAAGCTACCTTGTAAGTTTTAAAGAAAGAATAACAGGTTCAGGTAAGCCAAGTGTACACACACAGCGTGCTGTGAAAGCCAACAGGCATCTAAGGCAGTTTTTAAAGAGATTCTCATTTCCTGCACCCACAGGGCAGACTGTGCTACCAGGCAGGGCCAGGACTTACTTGTAAAACTGGCAGAGCTACAAAGACTGGGTGTGTAGCTAAAATTGGTGCTTTGACAGGGAAAGAGTGGGACCCCGAGGAACCCTGAGTCCTGAGATCTGGGTACCTGGATGGATGCCCCTGAGAGCCTTGAACCCTTAGATTCCCCTGAACCCTCAAGACCAACAGAATCAGCCCTTCTGGTCCCTCGCCTCAGGCTGCCAGAGAGCAGCCTCCCCCTGCCTAGAGACCATGCAGGGATCTCATCGAGACAGACACCCTTCTCAAGGTCCACCCCAGGCTCCCCTTGGTAGGTTCTTGCTCTGAGAGCAAACAGCACACTCACCAAAAGCATACTAGGATCTGGCTAGTAGAGAAACTGGGGAACATTTGTGGGAGTGGATCTCGAGGGTGTTGGAGGGGAGAGGGGTGTAGGCATACATGGCTAGACAGGGAAGCCGTGGGCACGCTCTCCTTGACTCAGGATTAAAGACTTGGCAGGAACACTGGAGCTCATCCTAATGTACAGCTACGATGGGTTCCTGAAGCTGGGATGTGACAACGGTCCACAGTAAATGAGGTGAGGAGGCTGGCGCTGCCTTGGCAGAGTGTGGAGGAATAAATGAGAAGGTTCAGGGATTGTGAATGTTAGAAAAGGCTTCAGAGGTGAGATCAAAGAACGCACCACCCTGCTATTTTTCCTGGGAAGGCCCAGAGGCCACCCTCTTCACTAAGGCAACAAGGAAAGCACCAGTAAGGAGAGACCAACGTCTTTGAGGAGTTTGGCATTCACTGTCCTCCCAAGGAGCATTAAGCAGCCATTCGCCCCAAGACCCAAAGACACTGCCATAGAGTAGGGGTGAGTCCCACCCAGGTGGGGATCTGCCAACCTCCACCTCTCCCCTGCCTCCAGGAATCTCGCCTCCTTCCCAAAGGTGATCTCTTTCCCTTCTGCTTCAGGACATTTAAACGTGTCTCTTTAACGGGCTTAGGCTTTTATAAAATGAAGGAAATGATGAGTGCCAGCTCTGGCATGCTGCTTTAGTTCTCTGGACCATCCCCTCTATGTCTTGTTACACTTACACCTACAAAAACACATCCAAGGCAAGGACCTGGGCCTGATTTAACATGGGGATAAGGAGGGAAGCAGGAGGAAAGAAAAAGAGGAAACAACCTGTTACATACTAACAAAAGTTAAAGGACCAAAACTGGGCAATAACTGATTCAAAAAGATATAAATTAAAGTGGTTTAAAAATAATCACTATAATACCATAAATTGCGCTTCTATTTCAACACGTTCCTTGAGCATAGGAGAAAGTCATGGACGCAGAGCTCCAGGAGGGGCACCGGCTGCACAGTCGGTCCTGTCTGCGCCATAGATGCTAGGGAGTAACTATTACTGTCGGTCTCTTACTAGTTGTAGGGTTGAGAATGATTTTTGCATTTGCTTTCCCACAATCCTTTGGCGCTTCATCACAATGTGGACACACTCATGGAGTGTGTGCGGGGGTGTAACTGGCATCCACGTGCCACATCAGTTGCATGGACGGAAGTTTGGCAACTGCTGGCACCTAGTACTGCACACTCTACTTATGCTGCAGCAGAGTGGCCTGCATGCCCCCTCCCTGCAGTGACAGTCAAGAAGAGCACATAGTGCATGATAATATTCTTAGAGTCCCACCGTCAGATCAAAACAAAGCAGCTGCTCAAAGTAAGTCCCACTATTTCTAGTGCTGACGTGGGAGAGGAATTCCCACAGTGGTGCTAAGGATCACTACTGTATGTTGAGGCAGAGGACATTTTCCAGTTTCTCCCTCTATCAGATGGAGCCAAAGTCTCTGGGATGAGACCAAAACAGAACAGAGGAAGCAGTGGTTCAACACAGGGAAAAACAATTTACTTGAAGGTCTCAGGACCACCAACATTTTTGTTTGTCTCTTTTGACTATGTTTATAACTTTTTATGGGTAGTCATCAAATTCTGTTATCAGAGAATTAGTAAGACTTGGGCAGCAAAATACAGCTATGATATGACACAGTATGGTTCTGGGTGAAGCCAACAAACTAACCAGTAGCACCAGACATGAAAAGGCTCCACTGACAACCCAAAGACCTCCCTGGGTTACCATTTCCCCACAAGGACAATGAAGAGTTTAAAGGTCTTGCACTCTGGCAGCCTGGGGATCTGTGACAGTCACTCAGTTAGGTGTTTCTGACATACCAGGTTCTTCACAGCAGTCTTCACATCCTTGTTCCTGAGGCTGTAGATGATGGGGTTGAGCATGGGGGTCAACACCCCATAGAAGAGGGAGGTGAGCTTGTCTGCAAGGTCCTGTTTGTCTCTCCCCAGGGGGTCCTTGGATTTGGGCTTCCCGTACATGAAGAGGATGGTCCCGTAGAAGATGACCATGACTGTGAGGTGAGCAGAGCAGGTGGAGAAGGCCTTTTTCCTCCCCTCAACCGAGGGGATCCTCAGGATAGTAGCAATGATGAACACATAGGAGACAAAGATGAACAGCACTGGGACCCCCAAGAAAATCACATTGGCCACAACCATGCTGATCACATTGATGGAGATGTCAGCACAGGCCAACTTCAGGACAGCCAGGATCTCACAGGTGAAGTGGTTGATGATGTTGTCCCCACAGAAGGCAGACTCATGGCCTGGGATGTCTGAACTACAGAGTTGGCAAGACCAGCTGCCCAGGAGCCAGCAGCCATGGGCACGTAGGCAGCCTTGCTCATGACCATAGGGTACCTCAGGGGGTTGCAGATGGCCACGTAGCGGTCAAATGCCATCATGCCCAGAAGCACACACTCTGTGGCTCCCATGGCAAAGGAGAGGAACATTTGCACGGCACAGCCCGAAAAGGAGACGGTCTTCCTGGGGGTGAGGAAGCTGTCAAGAATGAGGGGGACAGAGGAGGTTGTGTAGCAGATGTCGAGGAAGGAGAGGTTCCCCAGGAAGAAGTATATGGGCATGTGCAGGCAGGAGTCAGACACGGTCACCAGGACGAGGACCCCGTTTCCCAGCAGGATCAGCAGGTACATCAGCAGGATGAGCACAAAGAACGTTTTCTCCAGCTTCGGGTGGGCTGAGAGGCCCAGGAGAATGAACCCCACCATTGGGGAGGTCTGATTAGACTTGTCCATGGTGTCTCTGCTCTGTCACCTGCAGGAACTCTCTGAGCTCCATCTCAGCATTCTCTGACTCCAAACGTGCCCGGGCAGCAGGGCAAAAATCTCCCCACTGCTGAGCAACTGGAGAATAGCTCTGACAATTCAGTCATGTCTAAGGGGTTCTAGGAAAAATACAGTAGAGATCAGCATTTAACCTCTGTGTCCAATAAGAATGAAGAGTAGATTTGGACTAACTCATTGATAGATGACAATTTTAAAAAACTGGGCAAACTAAAGAAAACATCTGTGTAAAGCTCTGGCAAGGTTAAGTAAAACAAGGAATCATGATTCTGGGGGTAAAAAAGGCATTCAGAGAAGTAAGTCAAGCATTTGAGGCTATTTCAGCTGGGGCACCTGCAGCTCAGGAGGTGGTCACTGGGAGGCCAAGAAGGACTACTCACAGCCTCCTGGAGGTGGGAACAGGTTTTGAATTGCAAGGCCTATTGTGAAGGGCCTGTGACTAGACTTCCTCCCTTTGCTGGGAAACCCAAAGGGCAGCACCACAGGAATAAGAGTGAATCGGAGGAAACACACATCTACAGGTCCCGTAGCTCAGCTTCCAAAGCCCTGAAGTTGGACTGGGGTGGTCCCAGATTTTTGGTGCTCCTAAACATTCAACAGAAGCAAACATAAATCTACCTTGCAGGAAAGCAACATCGCCCCTGTCCCTAAAGCGTTTCTACAAATGGTTCTGCAAAAACAATGTGTGGCACACACTGAAAAAGACTAAAGGACACAGGAGACAAGGCAACATAAATGAAAACCAATAGGAAAAGATAGAAAACCAAGCCTCCCTTTCCCAGGGGCAGGTGGGAGCCAACAGCTCCTCAGCTCTGGTATCGCCTGTTGAGGGAATTAGCTCAGACATGTTGCCAAGGACTTAACCTCCTGCTGGTCCTTTTGTACATCTGGGGCACAGCAGGGCTCTTGTGTGCTGTGGCCAAGTTGAAGGAGGGTTTGACTGAATCTCTCTTCTTTTCTTCATTCTCCATCAGCCTCACCAGAGGCACTGGCTTCTGCCTGAGACTGTTCCCTGAGTCTTGTTCTGTCAGCCCTTCTTCCTGGGAAGCCTGAATCTCTCCTCAGACTTCTAAGAGTTCCTCAAACTAGGATTTACTCTGCACCAGTGAAACACCGTAGGCAACACTGAGGGTGTTAAGCATTCGGTTTTATTTGCTCTGTATCTAAAATAGTCATGAACTTCCTGATCTCCATCTCTCCAAGTGCTCTCAGTCATCCAGCCCCTTCCTCAGTCATGCGGGGGCACTTCCTGCCTGGGAGCTCTGGGACAGTGGTGCTCAGCACTGTAGCTGTGACCGAGTCAGTGCCACAATAATTCAATTCAGGTTGACGTATTTATTGAGCATCTGTGCTAAGCCAGGCTTAATTCTAGGTGATGAGATCACAGCAAAGAGAGGCCCAGCCCACAACCTCAAAGAGTTCAAAATCTAGCAGAGGCAATAGTCATGCAAACAAGTAATTACATTATCCTCATCACCATCAACCAAACAATCGCTCTACACTACTGACAACAGGCCTTGGATCTATTTTGCAATCTGCTCCCGTTCCCATTTAGAAAGTCCCTGGCTGCATTCCTCACAGTCCTCTGGTCTGCGTTTGGTTCCCTGAATGATGTGGGGCGCTGTCCTTCCTGGCGAGGCTCATTTCACTTTGAAATAAGTGCCCTTTGGTACTGAGCCGAAATCTGTTCCTTTGCAACCTTAATCCCTCTTCCACAGACAGCCCTCCAAATGTCCCGAAATAGCTTGGCTTCAGCATGAAGATAAATAAGAGTCCATCTCCCTTTTTCTCCTAGGGCTTTAAAATGGATGTTTTCTCTCATGGGCAAATGAACCATCCAGGAATTAACTACAAAGGCTGGTCAAAACTGAGAACAGCCCCCAGCTCCAGGACGGCTCATGGGCCCAGGACACGCTGTACCTGAGGTGGATGTGCTGGGGCAGGAAACCAACCCCAGGCTAGGTTTTCCCTTTGTGATGGCCAGCCCTGCAGGCTCTCCCCAAAGCCTGGATCATGTGAAGAAACCATTCCCTCTGTGTCATTGTTACCAGATCCAGAATTGTGGCTCATTACTATTGCTGGACTTTGGATTCTTAACTACAAAAGAAGAAAGAGCCCCCCAGTTTTAATAAAGAAGAAACAACTGTGTGAGAAGACTGCCAGATGGGGGGACCTGAGCAAGCCCTTTCCCCTCGGCACGAAGTGGAGTGAGGCCAGATGACCTCAGAGACTCTTGCAGTTTGCTGGGTCTATCTGACTCGGTAAGAATAACATCAACAAAAGGGCTTCCTACCTCCCTTCTCAACCCCATTCCATTAAAATCAAGTCTGATGGCAGAAACGCAGCTGAGCTAATGAAGCTTTTGGTGTGATTGCATCCTATGCTTACCTTTATCAGAAGCATGGTGAGCAAGAAGGATCAGCTTCAGAAGGGTTGATACCAGGTCAGAAATAGTGATACCAGGTGGGAAGTGTCAGGGTGAGAGTTCGGAATGTGTGACAGGTGAAGGGTCCAGCTGGTCCTCTGTGCTCCACCTGTCCCCTGTGCTCAGGGCACAATCTCCGAAGGACTGTCCATTGCCCATAGAAGATAATTTAAATTCCAGTTTGTTCTTCGGGACCATTTTAGTCCCTGAAGTCATTTAAAGTTTGGAAAGTGAGTTGTACTCAGTTTAGAAATTTTGTATCCTTCTGGGATAACATCCCCAAGATCCAATTATGTCAAAAGCACTGGAGGAAGTTTACTGCCTGCTTCCTTTCTCCTTCCCTCACACCCCTCCTCCTTCCTTTCTCTCTGATCATCATAATTCTGTTAGCAGAGTCCAACAGCCTGCTGGTCAGTGATTACATGACTCATTCAGACCCCCAAGTCTTTTTTCCTGTGCTGCAGACAAGCCCCATCACCCCAAGTCTGTGCTTATGCAGTAGTTTTGGGGGTCTAAGTGAAAGACTTATATTCTCCCTCTAGAATTATGGACAGAATGTGACCCACAAAAGGGACGGGTCCAGAGGATGGGTACCTTCCTTCTATCAGGAAACAATTACCGAGCGTGTACTGCATAGAAGGCAGAAATGTGCTGAGAACCACGGTCCAATGGCAAGAAATAGGAACGCAAAAGAAAATTACAGAATAAGGAAAGACATGTAGGCCAGGGAGAATGCCCACGCTGCTGTGACAGCTCAGAGGCAGGCAGGGGCCAGACCTCCCGGAAAAGGTGACAGAAGGTGCCTGGCGTGCTGGAGCTGGCTCGACAATGTGCACATCCCCCAACTCCCATTCAGTGACTTCGTTGATAGCTTGAAATGGGCCATCCTGGGAGGGTTTACACCACAGAAATAAGCAAATGCTCCAGATCAGGGCTTTTTCTGACCTGGTGATCTGGTCATGAAACATTCACTAGCACACCACTGGAATGGAGGAATGATGATTTCCCCGACAAAGCGGAGTGGGGAATTACCCCAGGCTGAAGGGGCTGCATAAACCAAGGCATAGAAATGAGAAAGAGACTTAGGAGTGGGGAGTGACCAGCAGTGCAGTGTTGCTGGAGCACAAAGACAGGGGCTGCTGACAGGGATGAAGGCAGGGCTGGACCCTAGTGGGTCTTCTGGGGCATTCTGAGGAGTTAGGACTTTCTTCCATAGACAATGAGGAGGCACTTAGGGATTTTAAGTAAAGGTCTCACATGATTAAATTTGCATCTTAGATTGATTCTTCTGGGCACAGTGTGGAAGGAAGACTGGGAGTAGAAGGACAAGTTCTAAAGAGACAGAGAGACACTTCAGGAAAATGAAGATAAGAATATTAACTGGGAAGTAATTGAAGGGTGAAGATAGGGAGATTCAAGAAATGTTTGGTAGATATGAAATACAATATTAGAGTTTGGTTGGATACAGCAGGCAGGAAAGAGTGTAGAGTCAATATTTCTAACTCAGCTATGGTGGATGATGACAACACCACCAAGGTAGAGAATATTGACCAAGTTGCCGGTTTGGGGAGAAAAGATGAATTCATTTTGGAGAACAGGGTGTCTGAGGAACATCCAGGTGGAGATGGGGGAGATGTCTGAACTGGGGACTCACTGACTTATCCATCACTTAGGAAGAGTAGCTGGAACCCTGGAGATGCAGGCACTGCTCTGCTGTCTGCAGGTACAACTCTAACTGTACCACCACTGTACACTGTTGGAGGCTCCCTGAAATCCAAATTCATATCTACAGGGTTTCCTTGACCTCTGGGCCACTAAGGGCCCTCTGCTCTGTTGTGAGAACTCTCTGAGAAAGTGGATTCTAAGGACAGGACAGAGATTCCCTGCAGGCAGAAGAGAGAGAAAGGCCCCAGAGACCAATGACCCAGAGGAGGTCACTAGAGGTGTGGACAGTCAAGGGTCAAGGGTCAAGAGTTAGGGATAAGCAAGGACTGAAAGAGCAGTTGACTCCAGAGCAGAGGAATTATAGGCGGCTGCCTTGATCCTTCATAAAAACACCCTCCCTCCTCTTAGATTCCTTAAAAGGAGTAAGTGGGACCCTAATCCTCGGAAAAGTCCAGATAAACCAGTACTTCTCAGACATGAGCATGCATCAGAAACATCTACAGAACTTTTTAAAACACATGAGCACACACACACGCTCATGCGTGCACAGGCAGATTGCTGGACCCCACTCCCAGAGACTGATTTAGTAGGTCCAGGGAGGGGCCTAGGAATCTGCATCATTAACAGGCTCCCAGGCGATAGTGACACTGCCCTCTGTCGGTCACATTAAGGAGCACAGGGCTAGACTTCTTACTAACACTGTGTGGCATCTCGGGGCATTAAGATTTGAGGTACAGTTTCTCCTCATTGTCTAGGGGAGCCTCGGACAGACTAGCCAAGGGGATACTGGGTTTTAATTGGCCAAGATGAAGCGTTGTGTGACAGAAATCTCCTTTCTGCAAATGTGAGTGTATATGTGTAATATGAGTTTGCCAAAGATAAATGGACCAAAGGGACAATCTGAACCCCAGCCACCCCAGCCACCCCAGCATTTCCTGGGGAGGCATCTATTTATTGTGGCTTTCTGAGGACAAATGTGCACGCGATACCTCTCAGAATTCATGAGGTCAGCAACCAGATTCCTGCTCAAAACACTGATATTCTGTCAGGCCTGACGGTGCCACTGTCCCCTGTGAACCTCACAACACTCCCTAACTCCTGAGGAAATCCAAGTGTGAAGGAGGGGAAGGTCCTGGCACTTAGAGGACAGAGGTCAAATATACCAGGTATCACGAATATGAGTCACTAGAGTTTAACGAAGGAGGGTCCCTCCACCTGCTCACATCCAAGTACCCTCATACCTAGCTCATGGGGTCTGGGGGGAGCACTGGATAAGATTTAGAAAACAGTTCTAAATAAGTGGCAACCCTGATTCCTATTAATATCTCACCATTATCTCAAATACAACAAATTCAACTGGCCATAAACTCCTCAATCACAGAAACTATTTCTTAGTCTTATCTTTATTTCCAGTAACCAGCCTGGAGCTGAGCACGAAGACGTACAGAAACCATGCACTGAAATGTCAGAGATGACCTTGCAGCCCCCTCCCCACACCAGCCCAGACAGGTTCTCTTCCTCACTTCCTCCAGGTCTTTCTTCCAGGTCTCAAGATCTGGGATTCCAGCCATTGGTAATTCTCCTCTCCCCTTCATCTCCCATCCCAGGTCTCTCTCATATCCTATAATTTCTTCCTCCTTAATGTCTCCCAGGGCCACTTGCTCCTCATCTCCATTATTTTCATCCTGGGCTAGTTCTGCACGCTCCTCCTATGCCCAGCTTCCCAGACAGCTCTGTGACACACTCAGTTATGCCTTAGTCTCCGGAGAGTCCCACTCTGCTGGACGTTCTCCAAATACCAAGACCCATTTCTGGTCATCATGGCCCCCCCTCCAACCCCTACTCTTTGGTACCGGTCACAAGGTCTGACACACATGACATGTTTGCAGCATGGAGACTGTTCAGAGTGGAGGGCAGGCTGGTGGCAGAGAGAGAGAGAGAAAGAGAGACAGACAGCATCCTGGGTCACCCAGTGGAGGGGAGGAGATACCTGGGTGGCCAGGAATCTGGTCCGAAGTTCCCAGGAATATCTGAATCACTGAGGCCCAAGTCTTTCTCTTTTCTAGGCTCTTTGGGGGCCAATGACAGAGCCACCTTGGACCAACTGTTGCAATTAAAGCCCAGGAGAACTCTGATTACTTGGCCAGAGAATGTTCTAAGCTAAGATATTCCTGTAGTGAGAGGGGCACTTTGGGTAGACAACACAACATGCCTAATTGGGTCTATGAGGTGAAGTTTAAATTCTGAGCCTCTCACCGAAGTTTAAATTGCTTCTGGAATAGGGCCTGGTCCCAAAGCAACCCAGCCCTAAATTCCTGAGAGACTGATTGTGGGACCCCCTGGAGAGCAGGGTGGAGCACAGAGAAGAGGGTCCTGGGCCCAGGGGCTGGGCACGGCTTTCCAGCCTGCCCTGTGGTACAGCCTCCTCCTCCTGCCTGGGGCACCTGGTTAAGCCTCAGCCTTAAGGGTCAGCCTTCCTCTCCCTGTCTCACTGAGCCCCAGGGGCAGGCAAGGGCACTGTGGGTAACTGTAGCTTCTGTGAGCTGCAAGCTGTGTGTGGCTGCACCTGGGAGCCCTCTACACCCAGGGCCATTAAGAGACACCAGGAAGTTAAACAACAGATGAAGGGCATGTGGCTGTGTTAAGAGCGTGCACCTAGGCATTGCCAGAGCAGCTCTAAGGGATATGGCCTGTGTGGCCAGCCTGCTTGGTTACGGCTCAGTAGCAGCCAGATGGGCAGGTGACACCAGAAACAGCCACTTCTGGCCTGCCTCCTCGCAAGCAACAGACTGAGCCTAGATGGGACCCCATACTGGCTAAGTGCTGGATGAGCTCTCTGGCTGGTTCTTCACCAGTGGGAGGAAAGAACAGTCTAATGCAAAGAGGGCTGAGCAGACTGGGGGCTGGGAGGAGGACAGGGCTGGGGGACAAGGCAACTATTTCTAAAGCTCCAAAGGCTGCTGCTGTGGCAAGGGTGTGGGTCTGTTTTGCATGAGTCCAGGAGGCTGACTTCGGACCAGTGGAGGAAGGGAGAAGTTAGAAAAGGGCACATAGCAGGTCCGTGGAGAAGTCTAACAGCCCAGGCTTCCTGACAACAACATTGGAGGCTGTAAGCCCCCTCTCACCATTGTTCAAAATGTTCAAGAAGAACCCGAGAAATCACTTCCTGAAGACGGGACAGCTGTTAACAGGTGGGTCAGAGGAGGGGACTGGACTGATTTAATATCTGAAGATTCTCCCAAGCTTCAAATCCTGCACTCCTTGAGACTAAAGGAGCCTTTCTGTAAAAATGATTCTGCATCCCTTAATTCCTGATACCCTGAGATAACCTCTTTCGGACACTGTATCACTACCAGTTAGAGAAAAGCACCCTTCTTCAGAGTCATATGAAATTCACCAACCTCCCTCCTGACCTCAGTTTCCTCACGTTACAAGAGGTCAGTGATTCCCAACACCGGTGTACATCAGAAGTACATGGGGAGCATTTACTTAAAACAGAAAACCAAAAAACTGATCTCTAAGACCAACTACAAAGGTAGGACCCAGCAAACTTTTTTTTCCTTCACTTTCTTACATTGTATTTTCAATTTTTTTGGTTTGCAATTTCTTCTTTCATTTTTTTTATTGAACTAGAGTTGATTTACAATATTGTGTTAGTTTCAGGTGTACAGTGAAGTGATTCAGTTTTTTATATATCTATATCTATTCTTTTTCAAATTCTTTTCCATTAGAGGCTATTACAAGATATTGAATATAGTTCCCTGTGCTATACAGTAGATCCTTGTTGTTTATCTATTTTATATATAGTGGTGTGTATCTGTTAATCCCATACTCCTAATTTATCCCCCACCTCTCCCTTTCCCCTTTGGTGACCATAAGTTTGTTTTCTATGTCTGTGACTCTGTTTCTGTAAGTTCATTTGTATTCTTTTTTAGATTCCACATATAAGTGATAACATACAGTATTTGTCTTTCTCTCTGTGGCTTACTTCACTTAGTATGATAATCTCTAGGTCCATCCATGTTGCTGCAAATGGCATTATTTCATTCTTTTTTATGGCTGAGTAATATTCCATTGTATCTGTATATACTACCACACTTCTTTATCCAGTCATCTGGACACTTACGTTGCTTCCATGTCTTGACTATTGTAAATATTGCTGCTATGAACATTGGAGTGCATGTATCTTTTCCAATTAGAGTTTTCAACTTTTCTGGATATATGTCCAGGAGTGAGATTGCTGGATCATACAATAACTCTATTTTTAGTTTTTTAAGGAAACTCCATACTGTTTTCCATTGTGGCTGCAGCAGTTTGCATTCTCACCATCAGTGTAGGGGGGCTCCCTTTTCTCCACGCCATCTCCAGCATTTGTTATTTGTAGATTTTTTGATGACAGTCATTCTGACCAGTGTGATGTGATACTTCATTGTAGTTTTGACTTGTATTACTCTAACAATTAGAATGTTCAGCATCTTTTTCATGTGCCTGTTGGCCATCTGTATGTCTTCTTTGGAGAAATGTCTATTTAAGTCTTCTGCCCTTTTTAAAATTGAGTTGTGTGTTTTTCTGATACTGAGTTGTATAAGCTGTTTGTATATTTTGGAAATTAAGCCCTCATCAGTTGCATCATTAGCAGATATTTTCTCCCATTACATAGGTTGTCTTTTTGTTTTGTTTATGATTTCCTTTGCTGTGCAAAAGCTTATAAGGTTGATTAGGTCCCATTTGTTTATCTTTACTCTTACTTCTTTTGCCTTGGGAGACTGATCTAAGAAAATATTACTATAATTTATGTCAAAGAATGTTTTGCCTATGTTCCCTTCTAGGAGTTTTATGGTGTCATGTCATATTTAAGCCTTTAATCCATTCAGGTTTATTTCTGTGTACGGTGTGAGAGAGTGTTCTAATTTTGTGGATTTACATGTGGCTGACCAGCTTTCCCAATACCACTTGCTGATGAGACTGTCTTTTCTTCATTGTATACTCTTGCCTCCTTTGTCTAAGATTAATTGACTGTAGATGTTTGGATTTATTTCGGGGCTCTCTTTCTGTTCCATTGTTCTATATGTTTGTTTTTGTGCCAGTACTATGCTGCTTTGATTACTGCAGTTTTGTAGTATTGTCTGAAGTCTTGGAGGATTATACCTCCAGCTTTGTTCTTTTTCCTCAGGATTGCTTTGTCAATTCTGGGTCTTTTGTGGTTCCATATAAATTTTAGGATTATTTGTTCTAGTTCTGTGAAAAATGTCACGGGTAATTTGATAGGGATTGCACTGAATCTGTAGATTGCCTTCAGTAGTATGGCCACTTCAAGAATATTAATTTTTTCAATTCAAGAGCATGGGGTATCTATTTCCTTGAATCATCTTCAATTTTCTTTATTGGTGTTTCATACTTCTCACATATCTTTCACCTCCTTGGTTAGGTGTATTCCTACATATTTTTTGATGCAATTTTAAATGGTTTTTTTTTTACTTTCATTTTCTGATATTTCATTGTTAGTATAAAGAAATGCAACAGATTCCTGTATATTACTCTTGTATGCCAGCAACTTGTATTTTTAACCAGCACTCAGGTAGGTATTAGACATCCAGTTCCACTGCTGTTTTGGGCAGTCCATGGTGACATCTGGTTCTTAATCTCTTTGGCAGTGAAGTTGTGATGATCTACAGTGTGGCTTTGGATATCCTGGGAGGCTGAGTAGAGTTACATGTGATGATGTCTGCAAAGCATCTAAATGGTACTGGATGGCTTGTGACCCAAGGCCCCACTCAACCCAGCCTGGGAATGTGAATTATGAGTGGGCTCTGACTATCAGGTAAGATTTTATTCCTTGGGCCAAGCAGCAGAGCTGTAGACAGGTCAGGTATGATTACAGGGGGCAACACAAGGCCCACTCTGCAGATCAGATTTCTGGAAACTTTAGTGGATACTCCATGTTCCAGGCTCCAGAAATTCAATTTGGTCAGATAATTCAAAGAAGAAGGTCAAGATCAGATGAACTGATTCACACTAGTTATACTCACAAAACACTGAAGTATAAACCGGATACTGTATAAGAAATAGAGCTGTTTAAGAGATTTAAAAAACTTTGTTTTCAAGCCAGCACATCTCTCCCTCTAAGACTATCTGGGAAGTTGAATTATAATAGAAACTTGCTATGTAAAGAGGAATAAGATCCAGAAGAATGAGCCATGTGACCTTAATGACCAGGGTCACTGAGCTGTGATAGCCTGAGGTCCCAAATTACATGAGAAAGACAGTTATCCAGAAGCTCCTGCTCCCCTGGTGAGTGCTGGAGATACACAACATATGTAGATACAGGAATTTGTTTTAGGTATATTAGTATCATTCAGTACACAGAAATGTCCTTCATTTTATTATGTTTCATTAGATTTCCAGGGTCTGCCCTTCAAATTTTTGGCTGATACACAGCTTGGCTTTTGATAACTTGATTTTAAAATTGAATCCCATAGGGTAAGTTTAAATTTAGGGACATCATATTTACTGTGATTCTCATGTATTGATCTAAGCAAGCCATCAAAAAATCAAACTTTTTTTTTTTTTAAATCAAACATATTTTCTGCCTTCAGGATTCCCAAAGATGAGAGAGAGAGCTTGAAATGGAAGTATCCAACCAGTCTGCTGTGACAGAATTTGTCTTGCTTGGCCTCTCAGACCACCCAAGGCTGGAGAAAATGTTCTTTGTGCTCATCCTGCTGATGTACCTGACGATCCTGCTGGGCAACGGGGTCCTCGTCCTGGTGACCGTGTCCGACTCCCGCCTGCACACGCCCATGTACTTCTTCCTGGGGAACCTCTCCTTCCTCGACATCTGCTATACAACCTCCTCGGTCCCTCTGGTCCTGGATGGCTTCCTCACACCCAGGAAAACCATCTCCTTCTCAGGCTGTGCTGTGCAGATGTTCCTCTCCTTTGCCATGGGAGCCACGGAGTGTGTGCTTCTGGGCATGATGGCGTTTGACCGCTATGTGGCCATCTGCAACCCCCTGAGGTACCCTATGGTCATGAGCAAGGCTGCCTACGTGCCCATGGCTGCCGGCTCCTGGCTGGCTGGTGGAGTCAACTCCTTGGTACAGATCTCTCTTGCAGTACAGTTACCCTTCTGTGGGGACCACGTCATCAACCACTTCACCTGTGAGATCCTGGCTGTCCTGACGTTGGCCTGTGCTGACATCTCCACCAATGTGATCAGTATGGGGGTGGCCAATGTGATCTTTCTGGGGATCCCTGTGCTGTTCATCTTGGTCTCCTACATCTTCATCCTCACCACCATCCTGAGGATCCCCTCAGCTGAGGGGAGGAAAAAGGCCTTCTCCACCTGCTCTGCTCACCTGACTGTGGTGGTCATTTTCTACGGGACCATCCTCTTCATGTATGGGAAGCCCAAATCCAAACATCCCTTAGGGGCAGACAAACAGGTTGTTTTAGACAAACTTATCTCCCTCTTCTATGGACTTCTGACCCCCATGCTCAACCCTATCATCTATAGTCTGAGAAACAAGGATGTTAAGGCTGCTGTGAGAAAACTGGTGGTTCAGAAACGCCTCACCCAGTGATGGTGGGATATGTCCCATGATATGATCCACACTCTGATGACCCTCACTTGAGAATCTCAATAAAAAGTAATGCCAGGTGAGGGGGAAATTGAGTTTAGAGCCATGCTACTCACAGTATGGTCCGTGGACCAGCAGTATCAGCATCACCTGGGAGATTTTTGGGCATGTAGACTCCTGGGGCCCCTTCCAGACCTACCGAGTTAGAATCTACATTTTAACAAGACCCTTAGGTGATTCACATGCATGTTACACATTGAGAAGTACTGGTTAAGAGTGAGTAGTGGATGCAGTGGTGTCCTGTCCAAACCTACCTCCACCCACCTAGGGATGAAGCTCTCATAATGCCAGCTGCTGGGAATGTTGGTGGCTGACAGCACTCAGTTAAGTCCCTCTGATGGCTTGCCCTTGGCCCAAGAGAGTTACCTCACCAAAAGTCACATTCCTTTCTCAGAGGCAGTGCATATCCAACACCCAGTGATGAGTCAATGTCAATATAAAGTCCTGGTCCTCCTTGCTTCCAATGGGGATGACTCTAAAGAGCCATTCTAGCTTGAGAGGTTCCTCATGATAGTCTGAGTTCTCCCTCTGCCCAGTCCTGCTTCCTTCACCCCTACTCCACAGGTGTTGATCTTAAGAGCACTCCCCCATCAACATCCTGCATGAAAATCTCCCCACTGGAGTCAACTTTCAGGGAAACCCTGGGACAGAGAGTAATGGCCAGTCTCAGCATTGATGCATGAACCCGGTGTGTGTTCTCAGAGTGTCCTTCTCAGGTGTTTCTTGAACCCTGACTCCCAAGAAAAGGAACTCTGCAAATTCCTTTTGTTCAAAGAAAAAAGTCAACCCCTAAAAATGACTTGCTAAAATAAATCCCTTTACTTCTCACTTTCATATATGGATCTTCATTTGTATTTACAGGGCTTCTTTTCCTCAGTCTTTATGAAAATGACAAAAGCACCGGGGGAGGGGGCTGAACCCACACTCTATGAGAACTCTGTGCATTTCACCTGCGGTAAAGTGGACCATGGCGTCTGCACGGATGACAAGGGTACACAGAGAACTCTAACAACTCCCATTTTCTTCCTCCCAAGGAAGAATTAGTACCCAGGTCTTTTTATTAGCAAGTCATCCTACTTCTCTTGAAGACCAGGCTTTATCAGTTGCTTCTGATACAGATTAGGCTTCGATCCAGAGCTCCTCACCCCCTCTCAGCCTTCCCCCTGATCTACTTCTAAGAGAAACTCCCCATCCTGAGGCCCTGCTGAGTGCCTGTAGCCATGTTCCATCCTACCTGACTCTCACCTCCCTGGCCCCAGCTGAGATTACTTCAAAGATTCTCTGTTCCTCACCACCAAAGATCTCCAGCTAACCAGATGCTAGCTACCTGCCTGGCCTGTGACTCTAGAGCTGCCTCTGTCTAAGGCATGACCCTGCTGCTGTCTTACCAACACCAGAGCTCTCTTCTGCCCTCAGGCCCTCTGCTTCAAGCTGTCATCTTTGTTCTGTGCGTCTGTCAGTTACTTCCCAGTTGGGATCCAATCTGCTCCACCCTCCCTCCTCTGACTCTGCCCTGCTTCTGGGCTCCCGTACACCTCAGGGGCATTTGGCAATCATCTTGCAGACTGCAGCTGTCACCAGAATCTACCTAGAGATCAGAGGCCCCATCCTTGTCATTTCTGCTCTCTTTCAAGTGCTCGGCACTGGCCCTTGGTACATGTCTCTTGCTTCCTGTTTTTGAGGGCAAGGGCCATACCTGGTCAGCTCTGGACGATGCTGAGGGGCTGACTGCAGGGAGGGCCAGCTGCTCTGGAGCATGGAGACAGCCAGTGTGTCGGTCAGGGCCAAGGCAAGCCTTCCACCTCTTGTTTTACCACTTAGCCTTGGAAAGACAAGTGCAGAGCCCCCTCTCACAGACACCACTGTGGTCAAAGCAGTCAGACCTCAGTTACCTCCTCTACTCCCAGGAAAGTCGGCAAGGACAGGACAGAAACTTTCTAATCTAAGGAACAGTTCTTGGTAGCGAGTTAAGATTTACATGGAGCTGTCTAAACTTACCTAACTGGGTTTATGGGACACAGGCCCTAAACTCCTGAGAGGCCTCCACCAAACTTTAAATTGCTTCTGGGATTAAAACTGGCCCCAAACAAGCAGAGCTCTAAATTGCTCCATGGCTCTTTGACAGAACCTCTGGCGAGAGGGCAAGGGGCGAAGAGCAGAAGGTGTCTGCCCTGGGCGCACAGGCTGAGCAGGACTGCAGGACCCCCGGGAGGCATCTCCCTGAGTGGTCTTCCCTCCTGTTAACTCGCTGGGCATGGAGAAGGCCAGGAAAAGGAGCAGTAGAGCCCCTTCAGCTATGGCCAACCCTACATTTTTTTTTACCTTGCTGTGAAATCTGAAGAGACTGCTCAGCTCCAAGACAGCTAAGCAGAATTTACTGCATGCTTCCAGGCACAGCCTCGACAGGTAGGGCTAGACAGGGGATAGTCAAGGTGGACGGTTTGAGCAGTCCTGCCATGAGACATTCTTCCCAGGTCAGCTCCCGTCCCCACCACGGCCTTATCCCCACACTGGACACAGACCAAGATCTCTCTGTGGCCAAACTTTCCTCAGGTACGTGGGGAGCCGAGAAAAGATGGTTGGCGAGTGGGGGCCTGGTCACAGTTTCCATGTTTCTGAAGGACTTTTATAGGGGAAGGGAGCAGGCATGGCCTGGAAGTCTAGACCAGTGTCGAGGTGGGGGTGGGGGGTGGTTAGGAGTAGGGGTGACATTGGAAAAATGAAGTTTCTGCTCAATGTAAGGGAAGGCTTTCCAACAATCCAGACTGTTGGACAAAGGATGGGAGTCTTGCACGCACATAACTCAAGGCATTCAAAGTAGCAATGGGAAAACTGTTTCACAGAAGGTGCTCACAGAATGGAGGTGAAAGAGGCAAGACTAGTTATTTTACAGCATTCCTGCCAAGTCTAAGGTTCTCTAGTCAACAGTACTAATATCTCTAATAACATATATTCTCAGCACCTACAGTTAATTGCCTCTGATTATTGCATGAGGATACCCTCAGACTCCTCCCGGTTTCTCCCACCCAAATTCCCCCAACCAGCACCAGTGTTATAATCATGGATACAATGAGTGAAGCCCAGGGACATCCCCACTCATCCAAGCCCTACAACAAGGCAATCTCTTGGAGAAAAGTGTGACACTTCTATTTTTCATGAGTGTCCTAGGGAAAACGTGGATGACTAAGACTTCATAATCAGTCCTTTGCTCCTCAGTAGATCTGCTCTGGCACAAATGGAGGAGCAAAATTACAATCAGAGTGGTGAGGGAAGGAGCCCCAGGGAGAAGATGAGGAAGCAGGCTCCGTCCTCGCCCTATCCTCGCTGCCTGGGGACCTCTCTGAGCTTTCCTTTCATCCTTAATATGAGAATTGAAGACTCATGTACTGTTCCACAGTGACTGAAGTACATCCCATGTCCATCCCTCCTTTGAGCAACTCTCTGCAAGGCTGGGTAGAATTGTCTTTTTTTTTTTTTTTTTTTTGTAGGGGAGAAAGGAGTACTGTGGCATTGCAGTGACTTTAATGGTCAACTCAAATATAAAAGGGTCTGAGTTAGGAGCTGTGACTTACAAAACAGCTCCCAAAGCATGGAGCTTGGTCCAAAAGTTATAGATGCTCATACTGGGAGGCACGGGGGACACTTGTCCATGGATTCTATCCCTGCTCCCCAGCCCCACAGGCTGGAGCAGACTGAGGAAACTGCAGTGCTATGGACAAAGGCCATGGTTAGAGAGAGGGATGTGGACTGTTAGGGTCTGTAGGGTCTATTGGCCAGAAACTCTTTATTGACAGGGCAGCGAAGGAGGATCGCTGACCAAACTCACAAGAAATGAAGTATAAACCAGGCATCAAGTAACAAATGTAAATGCTAGGCAGAATCTAATCTTCCTGGCCTCTGCTCATCACATTCTCTCCATGTACGACTCCAGGTGGGGCCAAATTATCATTAGAAAATTATTATACAGCACAGAATTAGAGCCAGGGGAGTGAGTGAGCTGGTGTCAACGCTCAGCATCACTGAGTATGACAGCCCAAAGCCTCCAAGGACATTGCAGGGTCAATTTGGGGACAGGCAGGGCTGGCCAGGGGGCCAGTCAGTGGTGGACCCAGGCAGCACACCCTCACGGTTCCTCTTTTATGGTTCCCATAGACCCATCCTTACACATCTCTTCCATCAAGTGCATTAACATTACTGATCTGGCTAAATTCTATCATAAATCGTGGTTTGATCTGATTTCTGGTGTCTGCTTTTCCTGCTTTTGATTTGATATATTCTGACTTTTAAGGTAACTTCAGTGGACAGTGAATTTTATCCCTTAGATGCTGATATTACAAGTTAGCATGTCAAAGGGTAAATTTAATTATAAGTTCCAGAAGCATCTCATTGTAATCCTCACAAAGTGATTCCTATAAACATGTGTTTGCTGTCCTCAGTTTTCCTTAGGGTGAAAGAGAGAATTTAAAATAGAAGTGGCTAACCAGTCTGTTGTGGCAGGCTTTGTCTTGCTGGGGCTGCCAGACCACCCAAGGCTGGAGAAAACATTCTTTGTGCTCATCCTGCTGATGTACCTGACGATCCTGCTGGGCAATGGGGTCCTCGTCCTGGTGACCGTGTCCGACTCCCGCCTGCACACGCCCATGTACTTCTTCCTGGGGAACCTCTCCTTCCTCGACATCTGCTATACAACCTCCTCGGTCCCTCTGGTCCTGGATGGCTTCCTCACACCCAGGAAAACCATCTCCTTCTCAGGCTGTGCTGTGCAGATGTTCCTCTCCTTTGCCATGGGAGCCACGGAGTGTGTGCTTCTGGGCATGATGGCGTTTGACCGCTATGTGGCCATCTGCAACCCCCTGAGGTACCCTATGGTCATGAGCAAGGCTGCCTACGTGCCCATGGCTGCCGGCTCCTGGCTGGCTGGTGGAGTCAACTCCTTGGTACAGATCTCTCTTGCAGTACAGTTACCCTTCTGTGGGGACCACGTCATCAACCACTTCACCTGTGAGATCCTGGCTGTCCTGACGTTGGCCTGTGCTGACATCTCCACCAATGTGATCAGTATGGGGGTGGCCAATGTGATCTTTCTGGGGGTCCCCGTGCTGTTCATCTTGGTCTCCTACATCTTCATCCTCACCACCATCCTGAGGATCCCCTCAGCTGAGGGGAGGAAAAAGGCCTTCTCTACCTGCTCTGCACATCTTACTGTGATGGTCATCTTCTATGGGACTATTCTTTTCATGTATGCAAAGCCCAAATCAAAGGACCCCCTAGGGGCAGACAAACAGGCTGTTTCAGACAAGCTCACTTCCCTCTTCTATGGGGTGCTGACTCCCATGCTTAACCCCATCATCTACAGCTTCAGAAACAAGGATGTGAAGGCTGCTGTAAAGAATCTCATGAATCAGAAATGCTTTCCCCAGTGATAGTGGGAGAAGGCAGTGTATCTTGTAGTTCTGTGCACACAGGGGATTCCCCAGGAAATGACCACCTGGTGAGCACAGACTTGCTCCATGGTCCCACACTTCAGTTTCACGACAAAACTGCCTCAGCAATGCACACTGGGATGGGGTTTTCCTGAGAAATTGAAAATGGAACATCAAGTCTTTAGAATGAAGAGGGACTTATGCTAAATCACCCAGAATCAAGGATAAGTGGCTATTAAAATTTATTTTTATTCTGAAAAAATAAACAAAAATTAAAACTTTGTAAAAAAAAAAGGTATATTCTCTTTGTTCACATGCAGACTAGCTGCAGCTTTTGTGTACAATCATGTTTTCTGCTCACTGTGCAGTGGGGAGCATGGCAGTGAGGAAAAGTCACTTCTTAACTGGTGTCCAAACCAAAACCCAATCTGCCATTCTGGAAAATTAACAACACCAAGACATCCCAAATGACATCATTTAACCCCCTTTTCATTGTAGGGGCTCAGTGTTTCTTTAAGCCAATTTTATATCCTAGATATAGATCCTAGAGCCAATTTGGGGGAAACTCCTTCTTCTCTACTGTATAGAGAGCACATCCATCCTTACCCAAATTTGCAGAGGAGTTGTATCAACACCAATCAAACTCCAGATACTGTAGGCTATGAATAAAATTTCTAGCAGTATCCATTTAATCATTAATACAATGCTAAGCTTATAATCTGAGTCCCTTCCTTTCCCAGGAATTAATGTTTGTAACCATCCAGACCACAATGGTCAAACTCAGTTCCCTGTGTCTCTTCAGGATTTGGTTCGGACACTGGCACCAGTTGCTAAAAATCTACTTGTAATTACCCTTGTAGTTAAGAGCACAGACTGTGGAGCCAGACTGACATGGAGGTGTCTCTTGTCTGTGTAACTTCAGGCACATTACAAAAATTACTTTATCTTGCAGACTCTTCGTTTTCTAATTTGTAAAACAGAGGTAATTAAACCAACCCCATTGAGTTGTTATGGGGATTAAATTAAAATGAGGCATGCATATAAATATTATATATATATAAATAAACAGTGGCTAGCAAAGAATAACCTCTCAGTTAATAAATGAATATTTTTATTGTTAGTTAAATATGTTAAATAACCCCTCTGTGGAAGCCTTATGACACTTGAAGACAGTGTTCAATATCATACTTAACTGAATCAATTCCAATTTATTATTGCAGCACCTTTTTGGTTGACTTTCTAGCCTATGAGCCCACAATCTCATTTCTCTGGGCATTTTCCCCAGTCATCCCTCTTCCTTATCCACACTGATGAGGGACTCGTAACTGTACTGTATGACACTGACCCTACCTAGACAAATCAGATCCCTTCTGCCAGGTTTTAGGATTGTCATTAATGCCCAAGGAGTCACTGGATCCATAACATGCAAACTCAGAAGCTATGGGGTAATCATGTTTGACCATATGCACTGGGGAATTAACTGTACATTATAACCATATCTATAGATTTACACAGATTTTATATATAAACTTAAAGGGAATAAACTTTATTTTGGCAGAGAGTGTTAAAGAGAAATCAGGTCTTCAAACAGAAAAAAAAAAAAAAAAAGAACAGCCAAAGAGTAACGACAGAAGAGGGCATCCTCCTATGTTCTCAGTTCTTGGTTTCCATTTTTTCCTAAAGCTGGCCACATTCCTGTACTTTTGCTTCCAAAAGACACCTCTATATCCTTATACAGGGTCTATTTTTCACTAATCTAGATTAAATTACTTTCTTTAAGGGGGCAACAAGTCACATCTAATCTGATTACTTACTTGCATAAAATAAATATTCTCTTTCATGTGCCATGTTCAAACAGATTGTCCGGCTATCATACACAGCAGAAGTCTTATGAACTCAATATGTAGTGCTTCTTGTAGTCAATTACCCTTTCCTGCTACAGTGGCTTTTCCCTCTGTGGATTCTATCACCTGTAAATTTGGAACATGTCCAGGGATTGATGTGATACAGGAAGCCTAAGTTCAAATCCCTACTCTCCCACATAGAGCTGGGTGACCATGAGTGTGTCCTCTGCTCTTGGAGAATCTCAGGTATATCCATCCACACAATGAAGAGGGAGTTCAAAATATCTTAGGTGACCCCCACCTGTGAATTTCCCTGGCTCTATAGTTCCTTTCTCTAGCAGGACAGTCTCTTGAAGAGGGAACACAGCAATGCTCTGTATCACAGCAGAATGTCCGTATTTGAAGCTGAGCCTGGTTTCTTTCACCTCCTTAAATGTCCATGTGCCAGAAGCATCTTTAAAGTCTCCATATTCCCCACTAGGCTCAACAACCGAATTAAATGACTCAGGGAGTTGATGTTATCCAACCTCTATCATTGGTACAAAGAAGGGAGTAGCCATCATCTAAGAAGGTTATCTATGAGCTAAACAGCTATCAGCTGATGTTTAAATGGTAGCAACAGAGACCAACTTTCATTTGAAGAGACTAATCAGCCACTTGGTGGTGAGTTGACTGCATTAGACTGTTTTTATTCTGAGAGGGACAGCGATTCACCATGACTAAAATCAACACCTTTTCTGAGTATAAATCATCTTCAGTCTCTGTAGGGCATTAGCAAACATCATCACCTGAAAGCTTATGAAGGACTAGATTTAATGACATGGGATCCTGCATAATATCTCATCAGACCAAGGGACTCATTTATCAAAGCAGATGTTGCTGTGGGATCACAACTATGGGATCCACTGATCCTTCCATATACTGCAGCATCCATAAGAGACTGGCCCAAGAGAATGACAGAATGACCCTTTGAAAGCATAGCTATGGCACCAGCTTGGAGATAACACTCTGCAAGAATGGGGCATCAGCCTCCAGAATACAGTATATACCCTAAACCAATGACTGTTTTATGCTACTGTGTCTCCAATAGGCAAAAATATACGGCCTAGGAATCAAGGGTAGTAGCAAGAGTAGCCCTGGTTATGTCACTTCCAGTAACCTGCTTGAGAATTTGCATTTTGCATTTCTGCAGCTCTAGGCTTTTCAGGTCTAAGGGTCCTAGTTCCCAAAGGAGAGTTGCTTCCACTAGTGGACAGAGAAAGTCTCATTAAATACTTTTAGTACTCTATTGAGGTATAACTTACGTACCATAAAATTTACCCATTGTAAGGTATAGCTCAGTGATTTATGATAAATATAATCCAGCTGTGCAGTTATCACTAAATCAATTTTAGAACATTTACATATCATTTCAGAAAGTTCTCTCATGCACATTTTCAATCTCCAGCTGCAGGTAACTACTAATTTGTTTATTTCTAAAAGGATTTACCTTTTCTAGAAACTTCAGATGAACGGAACCATACAATACGTAATCTTTTGTGGCTGGCATTTTTTACTTAGCATGTTTTAGAGGCCTGTCCAGTTGTAAAATGCATCAGTAGTCTGTTCCTTTTTATTACAGAACAGTATTCCATTGTATGGTTGTACCACAGTGTGTTTATCTATTCACCCATTGATGGACATTTGGATTGCTCCCAGTTTTTGGCTATTATGACCAATGTTGCTGTGAACATTTAGTATTCAACTTTCTGTGGAATTGGTGGGTCATATAGTACAAATGTGCTCAGCTCTAAGAAACTGCTAAACTGTTTTTCCAAAGAAGCTATATCATTTTAAATTCCCAGAAGCAATGTATGCTTCAGTTTCTGCACATCTTCGCCAACATTTGGTGTTATTAGTCTTTTCTTATTAGTCTTTTTCAATGTAGTTTTCTAGTGGATGTGCAGTAGTATGCCACTGTAGTTTTAATTTGCACTTCCTGATGGATGCCAATATTGAGAATCTTTTCATGTGCTTTTGAGCCATTGACATACCTTTTTGGTGTAGATATTTTAATTGGGCTGTCTTTTTAATCATGGAGTCACATGTAAGAGTTCTTTATGTAACCTGGATACAAGACCTTTATCACATATATAATTTGCAAATATTTTCACTCTTTTTTGTCTTTTCACTCTTACAGTGTCATTTGAAAATTAAAGTTTTTAATTTTGTAGTACAATTTATCATAATCTAAAATTTGGTATCTTATTTAAGAAATCTTTACTTAATCCAAGGTCACAAGGATTTCCCCCTATGTTTTCTTCCAGAAGTTGTATGATTTTAGGTTTTACATTTAGATCTGTGATCCGTTTTGAGTTAATTTTTTTGTATGGCATGAGGTAAGGGTCTCGATCATTGTTACATACGAATATCCACCTGTTTCAGTACCATTTGATATAAAGACTATCTTTTCCTCCATTGGATTGCCTTGGCACTTTTGTTGAAAGTCAACTGACCATAAATGTAAGGACTAAATTCTGGACTTTTTTTTATTATTATTATTATTATTATTATTATTATTATTATTATTATTATTATTATTACTTTTCATCTTAAAACTATGGAATGCTTCATGAATTTGTGTCATCCTTGCACAGGGGCCATGCTAATTTTCTCTGCGTAGTTCCCATTTTTGTATATGTGCTGCCTAAGTGAACACTGGATTTTCTATTCTATCTGTTAAACTTTAAGCTATGGCTATCTCGCAGTCATGTTGGACTTCTTATGCCAAGAGACCAGCAAGCAAGGAAAGAAGTCACTATCCTAGTGGCACAGGACTGATCCTAGTCATGAGGAGGAGATAAGGCCGCTTTACACAATGAGAGCTGCTATGGACTGAATGTTTGTGCCTCACAAAAATTCATATGCTGAATCCCTTAGAGTCTATTACCTGGAAAACCTAAATTATGACTACTAAATTTTTGGCAGTAGGACTAAATCACAGAGATTCAGAATCAGTTTGTCTGGTTTTCAATGGAGCCACCATTTCACTCCACAAGAACAACATAGCTCTGGAGTAGAAGGAAGATAGAACTTCACCAAAACAAACAAACAAAAAGTGAATATGGCACTGGATGGAGCAAAGGCACTGTGCATTTTCCATTTTGAGGGGGCTAGGTGTGAGTATCAGGTTTAGAATAATGCAAGGAGCCAAGCAGCTGATAGTATGAGAAAAGGCTAGTTGTGGGGTTGTGGCCCTTCTGAGAGTAGTGCTCACAAATGGGAAGCAAACAAAACTACCGAAGTTTACCCAAGAAGAACATAGTGTGGTGGATTCCAAGAAGTAATGGACACTGCCAAACAGAACATCGCCAGACAGATATTCTGATGTGGCTAACATTTGCTCTGTGTTACTTCAGATTGTCACTCAATCATGGAGGACAGTACTTCTCAAACTTTAATGTGCCTATAAATCACCTGAGGATTTTGTCAAAATGCAGATTATGGTTCAGTACATCTGGAGTGTAACTAGAGATTCTGCAGTTTTAACACGATCTCAAGTGATGTTGTTACTGGCCTTAGACCACACTTTGAGTAGCAAGTACCCAAAATATTCTAGTAGAAGTAGTTTGCCATTGGGACTAATTCATTTATTTGTTTGCCTAATTGATTTATATATCCTTTTTTAAGCAAGGATATTGAGACAATTAAAAGATTCAGATGTATATAATAATTCCTAGAGCAACCAGTAGAAAAATAAGGCAAAGAGATATATCTTAAAAGCCAATAGATTAAAATGGAATTAGTTCTAAGAACTATACAATTAACCCAAGAGACAGCAGGAAAGGAGGAACAGATGAACAAAAAATAGATGCAATAAAAAGAAAACAACATAATAGTAAACCTAAACCCAACTAATCAATGATCATATTAAATAGAAATGGATTAAGCTTACTAGTTAAACTATACAGACTATCAGACAGGATAAAAAAGCAAAACTCAACCGTATTCTGTCTAAAGGAAGAATTTCATAATGACATACATAGGTTGAAAGTAAAAGGATGGGAAAATATATCAAGAAAACAGCTGAAAGGTTATATTAGTTTCAGATAAAGCAGACTTGAAGACAAAGAGTATTACCGTAGATAAAGAAGGACATTGCATAATGATAAGGTGTCAATCAGGAAGACATAAAAATAATAAATGAGTATTCTCCTAGTAACAAGTCTTTAAATAACATGAAGCAAAGATGGATATAAAGGAAGAGACAGAGCTACAGTCAGAATTAGAGATTTTCGTATCCTTTTTTTCAATAATTGCTATAACAACTAGACCAAACAATAAACAAACAAACAAACAAAAACTATTTCACTATGGACCATGAACCTGAACATGAAAGCTAAAACTATAAAGCTTTTATAATAAAATATAGAAAAATGTCTTTGTGACTGGGGATAGGCAAAATTTTCTCAGAGAGGATACAGAAAGTAATAGCCAAAAAAGGGAAAAAAAAGATAGAGGTCACCAAAATTTAAAACTTCTGCTCAGCAGGCTGCCTGTGGGGCTGAGGCCTGAGGGCTATGGGCCACACTGGCTCCTGCAACTCAGTTCACTCAAGGAAACTTCTGCGGTGACTACTGACATAGCAGCTAGCTTTGCAGTGAATGATCAGAGGTGAATTCCTCTCTTTGCCTATGTCTGAAAAAAGCCTGAGTCTCAGCTACTAGAGATTCTCTGGATTTCTCAGCACATGGACTGACTCACCCTGCACCCTCCCATCCTATCAGACCCTTTGCACATACACCTCTACTTGAGGAGTTCTTTGTCCTTGTTCAAAAAACAAACAAACAAAATCAACCACACAGACAGAAATCCTGCTGGTCTCATTTTTACCCCATCCACTTTAGAGAGTCACTCTTGTAGAAATACTTTAAGCTCAATGGCTTCACTGCTGTCTCCCTTCTCTGGCACAATGCCCTCCCTGGATGAGCCCTGTCTTACACTGGCATGATGGCACCTCTCAGGTGAGCTAGAGACAATACCCCAAAGAGGCTCGATGGTAGCATTCAAAATGATGTCATACCCACCAAATCTGCCATAAGCATGGTCCAGAGATCATGGACATTCATGTGCCTCTGAAGAAATCCTTGTTGGGGGTGGGGAGGAAGCCCCCAGCATTCATCACCAATCTACCAACCCTCTCTCCATGTTCTGACCTTTGCTCTCCCTCTTTTTACCTGATATCTTGCCTGATTGTTCATGAGGACATTAAATCTCAGCTGGTAAGAGCCAAATTATCTTACCAAAACATGAAGACAAAAACAGGCAGAAACCTACACACACCTTATTTTTCTACACCTTCCCCAGCCCCACTGTGTCAGAAAAATGTGTCCCTCCACCTATCAAAAGCCAAACTGCAGGATAAAAGGAAATCAGAATACTGTTTTGAGCCACCAGATGCATTAAAAAACAAATCAACCAAACATGTGCTCAGCAAAAGACACTATTAAGAAAATGAGTATGCAAGCCACAGGCTAGCAGGATGTTCATAATACACATATCTGACAAAGGACTCTAAAATACATAAGGACTTGCTACAACTCAATATTTAGGAAAAAAAAAAACAAGAAAAGTATAATAATGGACAAAATAGCTGAACAGATAATTCACAAAGAAAAATATTGGAATGACCAACTGGCACATGAAAAAGCACATAAATACCATTAGTTATCAAGAAAATGCAAATGAAAACCACAGTGAGATACCACTACACATCAACCAGGGTGGCTAAAATTTCAACAACTGGTAACACCAAAAGTGGTGAAAATGTGATATGAGAACCCTTGTGGCTTTTTTGATAAGAATGTAAAATGGTACAAACACTCTGGCAAAAGACCTGTCCAATGTATATCTATAAACAGTCTCATTCTCGGGTATTTAGCCAAGAGAAGTTAAAATACATGTCTACAAAAAGACTTGTATGATAATGTTAACAATGGCTTTATTCATAACAGCCAAAACTAGAAACAAGCTGGATGTCCATCAACAAGGAGAATGGATAAACAAACAACTAGGATGTTCATATAATGGAATACTACTACTCAGTAATAAAAAGGGACAAACTACAAAACCATGTAACAACACGACAGATCTCAAAAACATTATTCTGAATAAAGGCTTACACATGATTATATTAATATGATGTTTCTGAAAAGGTAATATTTAAACAAAGATGAAAAATATTAGAACAATGGGGATTGCTCTGACAGGGTGGTATTAAGGATTAACTGGTAAGGGGCATGAGAAAACTGTTGTGTTGGAAATATTCTATAACTTAATAGGATGTGGGTTACATGGGTGTGCGTGTCTTTCAAAATTCATTGGTTGGTACACTTAAGAGTTATGCACTTCACTGTGAGGAAATTAGACCCCAAAAAGTAGACAACTAACTGTCTGTCTGTCTAAATGTATGGACTTTTTATAGTGATTGTTGTTGACAAGCCACAAATATGTCTAGTGAACTTTCTAGCAGCCTCATTACAAAATGAAGGTGTATTCTTATGGGGGCTTGTTCTTGTACTTGTTACTGTTTCTTTGCTATAAATAATAATGAAAAGCTCCTCTTATAAGCAGGTCATCTGAGGGCCCAAGATTCCTTGTGCCACTTGGACTGATGGCAGAGACTGGTTTACCTGATAGCTTTTAGTCATGATTTTATTACATATTTATTGAGTTACTATTCGTTATTTGCTGAGTTATTATAGAAGGGTAGCTGTCCTTAGATCAAGCTCACATCTTCAGTGTAACTGAGCATATCTATAATGATTTATTGTCCTCCTACCTTTGAAGGGCTAATATGCAAAAGACAAAGCAATCACACTGTGTGGCCCCCAGGTGCAAAGTGAGGACCCAGGGTAGAGCTGCAGGGAGATAGGCAGGCTTTGGTTCAGAATGAGGAAATACCTTCTGATCACTAATGTCCCCTGGCAGTAGGAAAGACTTTTGGGGAAGTAGGGGGCTCCCCTTCACTGGACCACTTTTTTCCAGATGTGTCACCTCTTTCTTTCCCTAGCTTCTTCCTCACAGCTTTTAATCATATTCTGTGTATTAGTTACCTATTATTCCAAAACACATCACTCCAAAACTTAGTCACTTAGAAGAACACACATGTATTGTTTCACAGTTTCTGTGGGTCAAGAATCTGAGCACAGATTTGCTGGATCCTCTGCTTCAGGGTCTTTCACAAGACTGTAATCAAAGATGTTGGCAAGGGCTGGGATCTCATCTGAAGGTTTGACTGGGAAAGGGTTAAATATCAAACTCACTTACATGGTTGTTGGAAGGATTCAATGCCTTGAGGGCTACTGGTCTGAGGACCTCAATTCTTCCCTGGCTGTTGGCTAGAGACCTCCCACAGTTCCTTGCCAAATGGGCCTCTCCAATCTGGCAGTTTTCTTCATCAAAACTGGCAAAAGTGTATTTTTTTTTGGTTAGAAATTATTACTAAAGGGGAGGGTACATAAGCCCATGAAATCCAGTAGGCAGGAATCACTGGGGGCCATCTTAGAGGCTGCTACCACATTCCAGATTCCACCAACTTAGAAGGTCTTCCCTGGACTTTGTTCTATGTCTCCTGTTCCACGATGCTTTTCAAACAAATGACTTGTAGAGGCTGTGGAAGAAATACTCAGTCCTAAGACCTGTGCCAAGTATTGTCCCCAAGATGGTCTTCCCCTTTCTCCCAACCCTTGCCCGTCTCTTTATGTGAAAATTCTCCCTCATTGTCCCTGGCCAGAAGCTGCCTCCTCTGTGAAGTCTCCCCATGGCTCTGGGTGGTAGTTCCCCTAAGTGTCCACAGTCATGACCTTGAGCACTTGGTTTAGAAGCATTGTGCCTGCAGCTGCTGGTTCCACAATACCATGAACATAGGGTGTCACTAAATAATTCTTATCTCCCCAGCTGTTCTCCTCAAGAAGTTTAAGCATTTTGAAGTTTGTGGAAATTCAAGCATGACATGGAAATGCTTCCTCGATGTCCTTCAGTGGCCTAAGAGTAGAAACATCTCTCCATCTGATGGAAAGTGTTCCATCAGGAACAAAAGAAGGGGGGAAAAAAGACATTTTCCTGGAGTGCTTTCAGCATAATTGGATCTCAGGGACATTGTCCCAAAAGTATAAAGTTTCCTGATTTGTATGATTCCATTTCCAAACTTTTAATCACTTCAGGGAATACAGTAGTCCCAATTGCAGTGCTGATTTCAAATTGCCTTCTTCATGTACTGGTTGTTCCTTTGGAGATTTTGCCTAAAGCACAGAACCAAGATAGAGAGGGAGGCACTGGCTTTCATTCCTTCTTCAAATCAGAGGTGGACATCTCAGCCCGGGCCTTTAAACTAGTATTGCTATTTCTGGCCCATGTACTGTTTCCAAGACAGAGGGACCCTTTTTCAGTAGGTTCCTGAAAAAGGTAGGTGAGAGTTCTCATAAGAGTAGTCTTCAAATTTTTATTAGTGCAGTGACATTTCCAGCTTATGATTTGATTTTTCAAAGGGGTTGAGACTGGAGAAGGGAAGAAATGAAACAATTTCGGTGGTATCACAAAGATTCAGGGCCATGCAAAACCCCTTCTTCCTGGGTCAGAAAAACCTAGAAGCAAGAAGCCTATGAAACTGTCTCACTTCATGGATTCTCCTAATTTCAGAGAGACTCCCAGGATGAGATGGTTCCATGGTTTCAGAGCCTCTTCTTGTACAACTCCAGGGAGCACCATTCACACTGTAACTATGGAAATGGCTAGTGTTGTCCTGTTGTTGTGCTCCAGAGAGTGACATTTTTATGGCCTACAATGAAAATGGAGCCTGTGGTCCTGCGACCTGGCCTCAGAGGAGCCTCACGGGCTGAGCAGCCCAGAGTTTCTGAGCCCTCCCTGTCCCCTTCAATAAGAGCAGCTCTGCTTTATACATGGGGGTTCTGAATTTAAGAGAACAAAAGTTCTCTTTCATAAGAAGTTTGAACATCATTGATCTCTTCCAATCCCAACACAGAATAGGGTAACCTGAGGGTCTAGGAGAGGGAAGAAGTACTGAAATCTACTTAGCAGGTCAGAAGGTTAAGCACAATGGAGCCCAAGTCTCTGGGCTTACATATCTGATGTATCTGCAGATTCAGTGTAGTTCCAGAAGGAAGCTGACCACCATCACATGAACAAAAAAAAACTTAGAAAACCGACTGCTTGGCTCAATATGTTCAAGAATTTTCTAATACTCTAGAGTTTGCAAATATGAAGTAGGCTGTTTGGGAATGCAGTAGACTCTTTATCTTTAGAAGAAATCAAGCTGAAGTTGAAAAGCCATGGATCAGTGTGGGGCAGAAAAAGAACTACAATGGAGACAGGGTTGGACTAGGTAACTTGGGGAGCATAATCAATGGTACGATATGAGTCTAGTGACAAAAGGCTCAAGGACTATTAATGTCCATGGATTTTTGCATGATCGCCAAGGGGGAATGGTATTAAAATAAAATAAAATAGATGCTGCTTAAAGGTAGAAGCTTGCAACAAGTAGTAAATAAGTCAGTGATCTAATGCATACTATAATGAATATAGACAACATTGCACTATAATTATGTAATGTGATAAATACCACAACAGCAATCATATTACAATAGATAAATGTATCAAAGTACCAGATGGCACACCTTCAATTTACACATTATATGTCAAATATATTCAACACAGAAAAAAAAAAAAGAAAAAAAGCACTGCTTAGTTATCCAAGAGAACTAGATTTTCAGAAACTGTGATCAACTATGGGTTTTTGGAGACAGTTCTCTGTCTGTCCTCACTGAACAACAGATTCAACTGCTAGGAACATATCAACACTTCCTGAGCACAAAGTCACCTTGGAGACCTCCCCCCTTTCCCTTGCATCTCTTTGTGTCCAGTCCTCCTTTTGTCCTTAATAGCCCAGCCGGATTCAACATCATTAAAGGAGCCTTCTATGACCCCTGTTCTACCAATACTCTGCCTGCCATTTTGGATGTTTTGGCCTCTCCTGAATCCTTCTGTTTCCCTTCCCTGCCAGGTTGTGAGCCCACTTAAGCCATGGGTCACCCCTGTTCCTCAGAGGAACTGTCACATTCACACACTGGGTGCTCAACAAGTGTTTTGGTGGATGATGTTTAGACACAGATGGACAGATGGATGGATGGATGGACAGAATGATGGATAAGCAGACAGGTGGATGGTCACACAGATGGATGGAAAGCCCTGGAGCTGGTGTTGCTAATGAGAAAAAAGATCTTGGGAACAAGGGATGTATTTTCTGAGAAAATGATCTCTATTCACAATTAATGATTTCCCTAATACCTAGTACAGAGTGGGAGAACATGGAACAAACTTACAGTCACATTTCCAATCAAAGTTTAATGAGATGAATTGCCATATAGACCATAGAACCACTAAAATGAATGTTATATGTTTTGTCTCTGATCGAATGCATTAAAAGATCAGAATCATCATTCTAAACACCGTAAACCTGATGTCCTATGGCCCCAAAGTAATTTCTGATTTTATTGCTCTTTTCTTGTAAAGAAACAGAGACCACGGATTCAGAACTGTTTTCTGATCACTCAGCCTGACTAGAACTCCAGACCAGATGCCCTGGACCTACACGAGACAAAGGATGTTGAGTTTGGACCTCTGAGAGTTTTATTCAGTTTAAAGAGGAGACATACCATGGGAAGTGCCAACCAGACTGCTTCCGTGACAGAGTTCATTCTCCTGGGCCTCTCAGCCCACCTGAAGCTGGAGAAAACGTTCTTTGTGCTCATCCTGCTGACGTACCTGCTGATCCTGCTGGGAAACGGGGTCCTCGTCCTGGTGACCGTGTCTGACTCCCACCTGCACACGCCCATGTACTTCTTCCTGGGGAACCTCTCCTTCCTCGACATCTGCTACACGACCTCCTCTGTCCCCCTCATTCTTGACAGCTTCCTCACCCCCAGGAAAACCATCTCCTTCTCAGGCTGTGCTGTGCAGATGTTCCTCTCCTTTGCCATGGGAGCCACAGAGTGTGTGCTTCTGGGCATGATGGCGTTTGACCGCTACGTGGCCATCTGCAACCCCCTGAGGTACCCTATGGTCATGAGCAAGGCTGCCTACGTGCCCATGGCTGCTGGCTCCTGGGCAGCTGGAAGCACCACTGCCATGATGCAGACATCCCTAGCAATGCAACTACCCTTCTGTGGGGACAATGTCATCAACCACTTCACCTGTGAGATCCTGGCTGTCCTGAAGTTGGCATGTGCTGACATCTCTATCAATGTGATCAGTATGGGGGTGACCAATGTGATCTTCCTGGGGGTCCCTGTGCTGTTCATCTTGGTCTCCTACATCTTCATCCTCACCACCATCCTGAGGATCCCCTCAGCTGAGGGGAGGAAAAAGGCCTTCTCCACCTGCTCTGCCCACCTCACAGTCGTGGTCGTCTTCTATGGGACCATCCTCTTCATGTATGGGAAGCCCAAATCCAAGGATCCTCTGGGAGCAGACAAACAAGACCTTGCAGACAAGCTCATCTCCCTCTTCTATGGGGTGTTGACCCCCATGCTCAACCCCATCATCTACAGCCTCAGGAACAAGGATGTGAAGGCTGCTGTGAGGAACTTGGTGAGTGAGAAACACTTCACCTGGTGATCTTAGAGGAGAGATGTCCCTGTAGTTCTGTGCCTCTTGGTCACTTTCATCCATGAATCTCAGAAGAATGTGTCTCCCAAAGAAATTACATATGAAGAGTGACCAGAAAAATTGAATTACACATGCAATGGAGAGTTTTAGCTGTTACTGAACCTGATTTTTAATTTTATTTATTTGTTTATTTTTAATGGAGGCACTGGGGATTGAACCCAGGACCTGGGGCATGCCAAGCAAGCACTCTACCAGTGAGCTATACACACTCCAGACCTAATTTTTTTAAAACGATGAAACCTAAAACCTGATAGGAGTGTGACTTGAGGGGATAGAAGTGGAATGCTGTTGAAAAGAACAATTCATGATTTGTCTGATTCTCTACTGGGCAAGTCTGAATTCACCTTTGGAAGCACACTGCTCCCTCTCTTTGAGAAAAACAGCTCAGTGCACCTTTGTGTCACATAAAGATTAAAAATCTCACTCTAAAAAGGTTGCACTGAAGACAATGTGGGGCAAAACTTCAAGACACAGCAGTAAGAAAAATGGTCTTCATTGCAGGAAATGGCCCATCTTCAACTTTTATTTTTCTTGGAGGCAAAGCTGAAGCTGAAGCTAGACTTTATCCTTTCCCTGAGACTCAGCGGAGTTGGGACCTTGCAGATTCCACGGAGGGCATTTCCTATGAGGGCAAGTAAGGTGGATCCTGCAACACACATGTGGAGGATCATAGCCTGGGCACGCTCACAGCTAGTATCTGTATTTAAGCTTTGTTTTCCTCCCCTAGGTAAGTCTTAAGTACACATTCTGACTCCATAGTCTGGAGGGTTAAAGGATGGATCTATGGGAGAGAGCAGAGCCGGGGCGCCACAGGGATCCGAGGGAAGCTGGAGTCAAGAAGGGGAGATGTGACCGGCAGAAGATGGAGCAAGGTGGCTGACTGATAAAACTGAAAGGCGGAGCCAGCTCACTGTGTACCTGGCAAGAGGTCCAGAGGTAAAATGTGTGAGGATCTCAGTCAGTAATGACACAAAAGGGGGCAAAGATATCGTTAGGGAGAGAAATTGCCTCTTTTTCCTCGAAGCAATTGGATGTTCGTATTTTCCGGAGAATCAAAACTTTCTAATGAAAACAAATGCTCTTAGCTTGCCTTGCTTGAGTGTCCTGGGCTCCTCCTGCCTGAGGCATGGTCAGCCTCTCTCTTGGGCCCCACAGAGCTCCCTGCCCATCCTGGATGGAAATGTGGACATGGTCACTGAAACAGTCTCTTGGGCTGTGGGAGCGCAGGGGTGTGTTCCTGTTTCACCACCTCATACCCAGTATTATCTGTCCCATTCGGGTGTGAACTGGCCTTTCCTACTGAGCACAGAGCCCCTCTATGCCCTTCTTAGCTCACTACAGGGAGGAGGACCTCAACACAGGATTAATTCAGACCTTGGTCAATTAAGAACTGAAACTCCTGAACCATCACGAAGGCTCTAAGTCAATATGCCTCAACCATTGCTTTTGCTCTCTTCCTAGAAAGAAGTTAAGGGATCACGAGACCATGATTTACTAGTTCACTTTGCAGCAATACATAGATGAATCACAATCACCAATGACACATCGAAGTCACAAGATGGTACCTGGAAGCCTGCAACTTTGCTTTGGGCAGGACAGCAAGGTGGATATGAGACAAGACTAGATCTCCCATCTCCCAGTTTGACACCTCCTCAACCTAATAAACATTTCTCTTCTCCAAACTAAGACATTTTGGTTTGTTTGGTTTCACTGTGTGTCAGGCACATGAACTTAGGTTCAACAACACTATTAATATATCTAAAACTCCAAAGTAATTAATTACTATCATCAATTATCTAGCATTTATATTTCCTCAAATGTCTTATAAATGCTTTAATTATTTCAATTTGTTTATTTGAACTGAAATCCAAATTATACATTATAATTGGTCTCTTTTACTCTATGGCTCTCTCCTCTTTTTTTCTCTCCCTCTCCATTTTTTTAATTTACGTTTTGGGGAAAGGAATAGTTTCTCACTATGGGAAACTGTAGAGTTTACCAAAGAGTTCTGCTACCAATTTCAATGTGAATGTAGAGTGGAGGGGGGTTTCCCACTTCCCACCAAGCAATGCTCAGACACCAGCTGAGGGTCCTAGAATTGGACTAAATTGTTTCACTATCTGAGACAGGAGGGAAGAGGGCAGGGCACAACCACTGAAGGAATGAGCAATTGAGGATAGGACATACACTGGGTAGAACCTAGATGGTAGAAGATTTGACTTCTAGTGGACCTTGAGCCTCATGGCACACCCACAGGTGCCAAGACAGTTCCACAGCTGACCATAAAAGGCCAAAAAGTGAGTAGGGCCCAATTCCAAGAAATCCCTGCCCCTTCCCCAACATAGTTGGAATGATCCTCCAACTTGTTAGCATATGAAATTACCCAGCCCATAAAAATTAACCACCCCCACACATCATGGCCGTTCTCCCTTCTGAGACAGCCAGCACTCTGTGTATGGAGTGTGTGTCTCCCTGAATAAATCTACTTTCACTTTACTATGGCTCTCTCTTGAATTCCTTCCTGAGTGAGACAAGAACTTATTCTCTGGTAACTTACCTACCTGGAGATAGCATCAGATTCCACAGGTTAAGGGCTGGGTCCTATCAGACTGCTCTCTGCCCTGCCTACCCTACTTCAAACATTAGTTGCAAGCCCAGGTTGTCACCTGTGCTTCTGATTGACCAGTCATAGATTGAAGGTTCCGACGACCCCTTACTTGGGTTTGATTAACTTGATAGATAGGCTCACAGAACTTGGAGGCACATTTTACTTACTGTATCACTAGTTTATTATAAGAAGATATAACTCAGGGACAGCTAGATAGAAGAGATGCACAGGGCAAGGTATGGGGAAAGGGCATGGAGCTTCTGTGCCCTCTCCAAACACACCACTCTTCCAAATCTCCACATGTTCACCAACCTGGAAAGTCTCCAAACCATAACCTTTGGGTTTTTATGGAGGCTGCATATAGGAGCAGGACTGATTAAATCACGGGCCATTAGTGATTAATTCAACTTCCAGCCTTTCTCCCCTCCCAGGAAATCAGGAGGTGAGACTGAAAGTTCTAACCCTCTATTTAGGGTTGCTTCCCCTAGCAACCAGCTCCATTCTTAAGTGCTTTCCAAAACTCATCTAATTAACTTAAATCCTGTTGTGGTTGAAATGAGCTTGTTATGAATAACAAGACACCTATTTCACCTTTATGGCGCTAAAGTGTTTTTCAGGAATTGAGGATAAAAGACCAAATACTATGAGGAAAGTTGCTCCATTGCTATTATCACCCAAAAAATTTCAAGGATTTTAAGAGCTGTGAAGGGCCTTGGCAGCTGTGAGCCAGGAACCATGAACAAAGACCAAATATATATGAGAAATACATTTTGGCCAGCTGAATGAACAAACATATGTTTCTTATAAATCATAATATCACATTACCATAGTCTGCATTTTGCTGATTACAGTCCTATAGTATTTGTCCCTGTATTTCCTATAAATTGGTGATTAGATCTAGATACTTGACAGGTTTTTGTTTCAAGCGTAGCAAGGAGCTCATGGCTCCTGAGATCTTCTAACAGTCCCCTAGTATCTTTGATGGCTTCCTTGCCTTCTGGTTATGTCAAGATGTTTGATGCTCAGCATGTACAATTCCTCTCCAGACCTGGAAACAACCATTTTCCCTAAGGAGCTCTTATTCCTTTAGTGGGGATTGGTATTTATACCCACAATCTGGGTGCTAGGGGTGCTACTGAGTTTGTCAGTTTCTAGGCCTGATACTGAGCAGGACTCTGCGGGCCCTCCTCTCAACCCCCTCCCTTATTTATAGAAACCCAAAGTCTCCCAGACCTCCCTAAGTCATCGAAGAGTAGGCTCAAGCAGATGATTAGGACAAGCCTGCAGGCATTGGGGAGATGGTAATGACTCTAACAACCTATCTCAGCAATTAACTGAGATTACCCCCCATTTCCCCTTAAAACTTTCATGGCTGAACAGAATCTTTGGGAATGGGTTTTTTGGGGTGACACTGGGTCCACCAGATTGCAGCCATTCTGATTAAAAGCAACTTTCCTTTTGGTTACCAAGGCTGTTGCCCTCAGGATCATACCCCTGAGGGTGTGACCATACCGCTCCATCAAATAGAAACCAATTACCCATATCTAAGTCTCAGGAGGCAGTTGCAAAGAGAAGAAATAAGAACTTGTTAGAACCAATGGAGCCCAAGATGGTGGAGGATTTGACTTCCAGTGGACCTTGAGCCTCATTATACACTCACTGTAATGTAATAGCATGCTAAATGACACACCAACCAGTGCCATGACAGTTGACAACTGCCATGACAAGAACCAGAAAAGCTGATATAAGGACTGAAAAGCCTGTTTAAGGACTGATTGGTTCCATAACACCCAGAAGGAGGACATGATGGCAGAAGCCTCCCATGAAAGTCCACATGGCCTGACCCAGGCTGCACCTGTCTCTACTGGCCATCTTGGCTGATGGTTTTTCGCTAGAGCACTTCCTTTCCCCGCTCAAGTGCTTTTCTTTCCTTCTCCCTATCTGACCACTTTCCTTCCTTTTCCTCTTTTGAGAAATAAAGCAGTTTTTTCACTTCATCCCTCTGCCTCTGCTGTGAAATCTTTCATAGCCAGTGGCAAGGATCCACACTTTGGTGGCCCTCCTAATTTAGGCGTCTCACTATCCACTAACAGACCTTTTCAGGTGGAAGAGAATACATAGACGCAATTCAAATCAAGATCTACAGAATTTTTACTTAACCTCATTGATTTCATACCTGTATCTCCTTCTCCCAAATACTATCTCCTCATTCCAGAAAAGTATGGAGAGGGCTTAAAGTTACACCAACATAAGAAGCTGCCAAGAGCTGACATGGGCACAGGCCTTGAAAGAGAAGTGAGTCAGGTTGTCCCTGTGATGTGTACATTCCCATGTGCCTGACAGTACTGGTGCCAATAATAACAGATGAAGCAATGGTTTGGGCCCTTCCACCTGTCCCTGAGCTTTCCACAGGAGACCCAAGCCCCCATGAATAGAGTACTGGGGGCTGATGGGCTGAGAAAGAGTTTGAGGAGAAACCCAAAGAGTTGAGAGAGAGACTCCAAACCAGAACCTCAAGGCATCTTGCAGCTCAGGGGTGACTTTCCAAAATCCTGGTGAGAGCAGTTGCCAGCCCTGTTCACCATGGGTGGCCTCTGGCAAAAAAAAAATAAATAAATAAGGCATGTGGTGCAGGTAAGAAGGAAGCTGGCAGATCTCCTCTAAATAAGGCCAAAAGTCCTGAATTCTGCAACCTTGCTTTGCTTATGATAGATGTTCTCAAAGTTTAAGAGCCACTTAGAAAAGAGAGGTTTGCTAAATATTTGAAAGGGTGTAGTCACAGCCAGGATTTAGGTATCTAGGGTCAATGGTGTCCTAGGTTTTAAAATCATGTTTTCTTATAATTTACACTATATGTCTGTTTATTTATTCATAAAATGTATAGATGGTCTACTGCACCAATATGCACATTATAAAATGTTTACAAAAACAGAAATTAAAAAGATGGGACAGAGATAAAATAAAATATAAAAAAAGAGCTAACACAAAGCAAAGAAAAAAAACAAAGGTAGGTCACAAATTCACTTATTAATTCATTCATCAACTACTCATCAAGTGCCTACTGTGAGCCAGGTCCAGCTTTTATACTAAGGATATATCTGGGAACAATGCAGGAAAAAAAAATCCTCTGCTTCTGTGAAACTTACATTCTAGCAGGAGAGAAACAGACAAGAAACAATGACTAACATACATAAGAAAATAATAGCGGCTGTTAGAAACTGCATGGAATCAGGCCTGAGGCATTAAGGAGAACTGAACACATGCATCTAATGTTGCTCTTCCTGAAATCCACAAAAACTACAGTAATATTTTTTGTTTAATTTTTGTTTTTAATGACAAGATCACAAGGTTAAGGAGAAGAAAGGAGACATCAGAGTGATAACATTCTGCAGGCTGGAAAGTGAATGGACTAGTAGCCATTTCCATAGCAGATCTGATAGAGTCAAATCCTAAGCCAGAAACTAAGACAGCCACAACCAGACCTACAGCACAGAAGACTCACTGTACCAGGTCCCTCAGACCAGGAATGAAAAGAGGTGCTGCTAAAATAAGGAGGATTAGGAAAAAATGTATAATAAACAAAGTTCCTACATCCCCTCCCTTATTATATGACATCGGTCAACTCTCCCCTGTCTACCTCAACAAAAAGTTTATTCTCTGGAGAGGATAAAACACATACACCTAAGAAAGTCTTCAAACAAAAAGACATCACTTCTGCAATCAACTAGCCTTTTTTAAGCCCACGGCTGCTGTACCTGTGAAACTCTTGGCAGGAGCCAGGACCAGATTCATTTATGACTCTCCCAATGCCCTGTGAAGGCCTGGCCTATGGTAGGTGCTCAGAGTCTATTTGGTGGGAGACAGACAAGACAAAACCTTCTAGGTTACTTGCTTCTTTCCAGCCCTGAGATCCTGAATTTGGAAATGCTGGGGCTGCTAACAAGGATTTGTCCTGTGCAGTGGGTTCACATTCTCCCAGATCTATTATGGGCTCTGCTAAGAGTTCTTATTGACTGAGGGGTTTATGTTAATTCCAGCAGGACCAGAATGACCCTTCTCTAATGCCTCCTAGTAGCTCAGCAGGATGGGTACAAAGGGAGGGAGAGGGAAGAAAGTATTTCTGGAGGACTTCAGAATAATTGGATCTTGGGGACATAATCTCAGATGTATAAAGTTTCTAAATTTTGTCACTTAAATGCCTCAACTTTAAATTACTTCAGGGACTAGAATAATCCCAATAGCAAGGTGCCATTTAAATGGCTTCATATATGCAATGGACGGGCCTTCGTGGATTTTTCCGAAACACAGAACAAAGACAAGAAAACTTAGCTTTCACCCATTTCGGGTGCTCACTCCTCTGGCTGCTACTTTCAGACCAGATTGGCTATTTTCAGCCTCTGGACTACTTCCAAACCACAGAAAAGTGACTTTCCTTATTGAGCTATTTACAAAAAAAAAGGTAAGAGAGCACTTTTAAAAGAATATGTAAACTCTTGTGGGCCCAGCCCCATTCCTGGCTTCACCCTTGTGACTAAGTGGCACGGAGGGAACTTGAAGGAAAAGGAAAAGGACAACTCAGGGGTATGACAGAAAGCCCAAGAACAAGAGATTCCTGAGGTCACTTGGTCCCTGGGATGGGATACCTCTAAAAATAAATCCATTCCAGAGTGAGTATTAGGGAATCAGAGGCCCAGAGAGGGAAAGGAACTTAATGATTGCCAGGCACTGGGTGGTTGGCAAAGGCCAGTTCTTTGGGTAAATGCACCTGAGGAGTCTGGCAGGTGCATGAAGGAAAGAAGGAATGAATATCCCAGAGGTCTGGGGAGAGAAAACTGTGTGAGAGGAGGAAGGTAATATCCAAAAGTGCTTGAAGAGGGGAATGGTCAGGAATAGAGGATGAAAATGATCAGTTATTTCCAACCTGTCTTACACCCTAAAGGCGGGAAAATCATACAAATGTAATACAACACTTCTCACAAAATTGATTAAAATGAATTGGCCACACATGGTATAACTTGAAGTAAATGTGTAATGTCAATCTTGAATATGTTAGAAAAATTCTGTCCACTCTGGTGACATGTGAAATACCTCTACGGGCAGCCAAATATCACAAAGTAGATTTTACTTAGAGTGACCCCCAGGTTGCAAGAGCTGTTCTCTAGCTGCTCGGCAGGACGAGTTTCCTCACTGGCTTTCTGGCCACTTTAGGCATCAGAAAATCATGAAGTTGGCTTTTTGAATTCCTGCAAGTTACAGAGGAGAGGCACCATGGACAGGTCTAATCAGACCTCCCCGATGCTGGGGTTCATTCTCCTGGGCCTCTCAGCCCACCCGAAGCTGGAGAAAACGTTCTTTGTGCTCATCCTGCTGATGTACCTGCTGATCCTGCTGGGAAACGGGGTCCTCGTCCTGGTGACCGTGTCTGACTCCCACCTGCACACGCCCATGTACTTCTTCCTGGGGAACCTCTCCTTCCTCGACATCTGCTACACAACCTCCTCTGTCCCCCTCATTCTTGGCAGCTTCCTTACTCCCAGGAAAACCATCTCCTTCTCGGGCTGTGCCGTGCAGATGTTCCTCTCCTTTGCCATGGGAGCCACAGAGTGTGTGCTTCTGGGCATGATGGCGTTTGACCGCTACGTGGCCATCTGCAACCCCCTGAGGTACCCTATGGTCATGAGCAAGGCTGCCTACGTGCCCATGGCTGCTGGCTCCTGGGCAGCTGGAAGCACCACTGCCATGGTGCAGACATCCCTAGCAATGCAACTACCCTTCTGTGGGGACAATGTCATCAACCACTTCACCTGTGAGATCCTGGCTGTCCTGAAGTTGGCTTGTGCTGATATCTCCATCAATGTGATCAGCATGGTTGTGGCCAATGTGATTTTCTTGGGGGTCCCTGTGCTGCTCATCTCTTTCTCCTATGTGTTCATCATTGCTACCATTTTGAAGATCCCTTCAGCTGAGGGGAGGAAAAAGGCCTTCTCCACCTGCTCTGCCCACCTCACAGTCATGGTCGTCTTCTATGGGACCATCCTCTTCATGTATGGGAAGCCCAAATCCAGGGACCCTCTGGGAGTAGACAAACAAGGCCTTGCAGACAAGCTCACCTCCCTCTTTTATGGGATGGTAACCCCCATGCTCAACCCCATCATCTACAGCCTCAGGAACAAGGACAGGAAGACTGCTGTGAGGAACCTGCTGACTCAAAAACACTTCACCTGGTGATGGTGGATGTTTCTCTGCCTCTTGGTTTCTCTCACCTGAGGGTCTCAGAGGATAAGATGAAGGGCAACCTTCATACAAGTTATCGTAGGTAAATCTAATTACACAGACTCTCACTACACACAAGGGCTTTGTGTGAAGAGGGAGCATTTAATGTGAATTTTCCCCTCATTCCGTAAGCAATTCTATAAAAGTATATTCCTGTTGGTCAATTTCTCTATATCTGTGATACATACTGAACAAACTGATGTCAAGGAAAAGTAACTCTTCACAAGTTTTATTGCTTAACTCATGAAAAGCTCTAGTCTGTAAGTCTGTACTTCAACTGCTCCTTGGCTCATTCTTTGAACATATTTGAATGGGTCCTTACTTTTATGTTACCTTTCAACTCATCTTACTCCTTATTAAATAATAGTAATATTTTTATCTTTATCCTCATTGTTTCTTTCTCTTTACTGTCATTTTAATTCTTAAAACTGTTTCTTGAGCCCTTCTGTAACTATGTCTTCATAATTAACCTGTTTCTCTTGCCCTTAATCAAGGCCCCCACCAGGAAGTCATTTACGTCCTTGCGGCAGAGATGAGAGTGAGTAAGGTGTGACAACACTGATGCAAGGGTCAAAGGTGCAGGCCTTTTTTCTTTTCCCTTTTTGAAAATGTTATTCAACCCTGGCTTCTGTTGCTAGATAGCATTGGCTTTCCATGGGTCATCAGAGTCACATGGAAACTGAGAGGTGTCGAGGAGAATCAAAGGAATTCTACTGGCCATCTGACCTGGCTTGACCAAGCACACAGCCAGGTGGTGACCATCACTTGCTTTTCTACCTAAGAATCTCCCAAGCCACCCAGTAGTCAGAGGGAGAGGAGGTGATGCTCAGAGGGAGAAGGAGGAGACATCTAAGAATCATCTGTATGATTGGGGAGGAATTCCAAGTCAACTCCCTAGAGTAATCAATCCAGAAGTCTAGTTAAAAGAATGAGCAAAATAGAAAATCTCTGACAGTTGATATGAAATTTTTAATCCAACAGAGAGGAAACTAACAATCAAAACCATCAGCCTTTGCTGAGAAAGAGTTACTGCAGGAAGATGGTGAAAACACTAAAGGAAGTTCTCAGTAGTTTTTTGAGTGGGATTCAGGAAAGTACTGAATCAATAAAACCAGAGAAGTCTACAAAAAAAAAAGAGGCTAGGAGAAAAGATAGCTGGGCAATAAGAGCCTTTTCTCAGGGAAAATATTCCACTTACTTGGTCAAATAAAATTCAGCAGGAAGAACTTGAAAGTAGATAGGACAATGCTTAAAAATGAATTTTTAAATTAAAAATAACTTAAATTGGTCTCCTAGACTTCAGGGAAAAAAACAAAGGGATTTAAATTATTTAAGAAAAGATGAGAGGCATGTAAGATAGACCAGGGAACCATTATGGAATCCATGAAAAGAAAACGGAGCAGATGAAAGACAAATAATAATTTTTAAAAAATCATTTCACTGAATAGAAGTTTTAAATAGTTTGTTCATAAAAGGTTCATCAATCACCAGGTAAGAATTGTAGCAAAAGGCACACCTACCTAGATTCAAGGGTAAATTTTGATTCCTATACATACCAAAATAATTCTATAGACTTTTCCACGGAAGAAAAGCACATTTGCTAACAAGGAATGAGAACCTGACTGCTACTGGCCTGCAGTTCTGCAGCCCTAACTGTAGACATCAGTGGAACAAGGCTTACAAAGTTCTGAGGGAAATGGGTTGTAGAGTCCCGAGTTGTACACACTCCTGACAAATGAGGGCTAAAAAGACACTTGCTGTCACGTGTAAACACAGGAAGCACAGACCCCTACAATCTCTTTCCGGGAAAAAAAAAATTGATTTAGAATGTTCTCCCAACAAACAGTTAAAAATAAATAATTGAAAGAGCGTGATAGATATGCCATAGAAGAGACAGCAGAAAACAATGAAATACCTGAGACTAATAAGGTCTAGACAATTCTTAGACCAAATTTGCAAAGACGAATATATGAAGGACTTATTAGCAAACAAGTTGAGGTAAACAGTGACAACAAGGCAACGATGCAGCTCCAGTTACAGTCCTAGAGACTTCATCGAGCTGGGAAATGGAGACAGAGAAGCAAAGTCAACCCACTAAAGGCCTCATCTTATGAAGGATGTGGGGGGAAGGGGGTTCTTATAAACATAATCCATAGCATTGATACTGAAATGCAACAACAGTCTTAATATGCTTGTTGAACATTTAGGAGTAAATACCAGCAGACAAGTATTAAGAGGAAAACTCTTAAAAGTATTAAAGGATTATGAAAGAACAAAGAAAGTTGATCAAATGAAAAAACTCATTTATTGAACCTGATTAGATTTAAACCATTGTACATTAAAAAAATAATACACATTATCCAGTGTTTTTCTTAATTCAGGGTTTCTAACATGAGGAACGTTAGGAGATCAATTACTACAATCACTTTATTAATAGATTAAAAAAGAAAAAGTAATCCCATCAACAAATGTGGAGAAGTTATTTGGAAACTTAGCATCTATTTCTGACTTTTTTAAAGCAGTGAACTTGAATAGAGGAAACCATCCTTGATGTGAATGAAAGTATCAGAACAACAGCAAACAGCACACTTGATGGCAGAACACCAGTGGCATGCCTAGGATAGCATGCCTGGGTTAGGACATCTGCTCTCAGTGTGTGCATCGTTCTACAGAGTCTACCTAATTAAAATGGATAGAGAAAATAAATAAGGAACAGAATATAGAAAAGAAGAAAGAGGAAAACTATTCAGTAAGTAAACAGATGTTTACTTAAGAAAAAAATTTGAAGCAAGTGCAAAACTACTACAACTAATAAGAAAGTAAAGTAGGATGGTCATATATAATTCACATCAGTTACAACAACTTTAAAATACCTAGGGAAAATAAATACAGAAGTTTGAGTATATTACATATTTACATCGGTCATGCATTAACAGAAGAAATTTCTAAAAAGACGTTTTCATGTTGGAGGGAGGAAAAGTCCTGAATGTAAGCTTCAGGGCAGTCTAGCATATCCTCCCAGTGCCCTCATTCAGTCTTTTTCCCCCTTTCTAGCAAGTTGGGATGACCCATGTTCCATCTACTTTCCCATCCCTAGAGCAGGTCCACCCTATTTGCTAGGAACAAAGGTGCAAGACAGGGCTTGGAGGCAAACACAAAGGCTCACTGATAAAGGCTCTCAGAAGCAAAGAAAACCAGCCTTTACTCCAGTACTTGTTTTGGAAATTGCCAGAGTTTAGATCAGACCACTGACAAATGAGTCTCTCAGAGTTCTGTGTATGTGCAGATTAATTTCTACCTGATGATTACTGGTGACCATTTTTCTCAATTTAGGATGACCCCTAAAATCTTCAAGAGAGTAGAGTATCAATGAAGGTTATCATAAATATGACCAAATCAAACATCACAGATAATCACAGACAACATGTCAAGAATGTAATCACCCAAAGAGCTTAAATCAGAGCATTTCAGATGCCAGACAGGCAATGTAACTGAGGGAAAGAACGAGGTGGGGAAGCAGGAGCGAACTGCCTCTTCCTCCTGGTTCCAGCCAACTGCAGCCAGGCAGGAATGCAGGAAGGGGGGGGAGGGGTACGCAGAAGCTGCTCCCCATCCTGCAGGTTCCACATTTACCTTTAGTGCTTGCAGAGTTGAGCTGAGTATCTCCCTAAATTCTTTAACAATATAAAGATAAGTATTATAAGGACCAAACAATATTTGTTCCCTAGTCACTTTTGGCTATGGGTTGCCAATTTGTGACCTCTGCTATAAGCACACATAAATCATAGTATTGCTGGAGTTCTTAAGAACACCACGACAGAGGTCAGTTACACCTATTGTTCTGGGAGGAAACTGCTCCCTCTCATTCTTATCATGTGGTTCTAGTGGGGCTGCCAATGGTAGTACGTCAACCCTTGGCCACAGCAATTGTCTAAGGGAAGGCATGTAACATAGGTCAGACTAATTTAAACCATTCTCCAGGATATTTCTAATTGGGGCAAGAAGAGAAGGGGTATTATATAAGCTTCCTGTGCTGCACTGCAGATCACTACTTAGTGGCTTAAAATAATACACATTTACAGTCTTGCCGTATCTGTGAGTTAGGTGTTAAAATAAGTCCTCGGCAAGGCTGCAGTCTAGGTGTTGGCCAGGGCTCAGTTCTCATCTGGAGACTCGAACAGAATGTGAATTAGGTTGCTGACCGCTCTCTTCCCTAACATATGAGGAAGTCTGCTCACCAGAATTTAAAATGAAGCCAGGAAAAGACAAGTAGAGATAAGAAACAGATGAAGGGACAGAGAGTCCTAAAGTTCCTAATTCCAGTTGTGCCTGAGACTGAATCCACCCTTGAATTTCTCAGTTACATAAAAGCATCAAAGTAAAGTTTATTTTGAAATTAAGCTGGCTGGAGTAATTTTTCTACATAGCAACTTACAAAGTCCTGAAAATTACAAAGCCCCAAGTAAAGGCATCTTTATATGGTCACTTGCTGACCACTGCGTACTCCAACTGCAATTTTATATTTTTTTACATGAGATCATTCCCAATTAAGAGAGAAGAAACTACAAACCAGCCTTGTTCAAATCCCAGACTCTTTTTCAAATAAAACAAAAGGAATAAATTCCTCTCAGACCTGTACTCTCCATGAACATTGATGTCAAAATGCTAAATTATAAAAATCAGTAAAACAATTGGAGGCAGGTATAGCTCAGTGGTAGAGCATATGCTTAGCATGCACAGTCTTGGGTTCAATTCCTAGTACCTCCATTAAAAAATAAATATATAAATAAATAAACCTAATTACCTTTCCACCCCCCCAAAATCAATAAAACAAATACAGTAATGGACTTAGAGGATAATTCCCTGTGAGCAAGTTACATTTATTCCAAAAATGCATGGATAGGCTAAACATTAAAAATTCACCACATTAACAAACTAAAGAAGAAAAACCAAATGATCATCTCAATAGATGTAGAAAAAGTGTTTCACAAAATTCAATGTCCTGACAAGAACTACTCTACTCCAGCCAAACATCAGAAAAAACAATGGCCCCAGCCCCACCCCACCAGCAAAGACTAATCTGATGGCCTAGATTTCTACCCTTGCCAGGCTATGACAAGGCAGCCCAACCACTCCCCTGCCAGTGTGGTATCAGAGGAGGCTGAGCAGGGAGGTGGGATGTTTATGTCCCCTGGGAAGAGTAACAAGTTCCCACCCCACACTGTCAGTGGAGACTACGTGGGAAGCTCCTTCTCCTTCCCACTTGACTGGTATCAGAGAAGGGGGCCTAATGGAAAGTCAGGACTTGTGTCTATGCTTATGAAGCCACCCCTTCCCATGGTGTCAATGGAGATCATGAGAGTCATACTAGGCACTCCTGCCTCTGCCAGCCAGAAGGGAATCAACAGAGCCCTAGTGAAACTCCTGTTCTTCACCCAGCAGTAAGAAGGATACTATCCTCCTAGGAATGCAAGGCTGGTTTAATATTCAAAGATCAGTCAACGCAATCTACCATATTAATAGAATAAATAGGAAAAAATCGCATGATTGTATCAAGTCAAGCAGAAGAAACTTTGGGAAAACAACACTCATTCATGATAAAAACTTTCAGTACTGAACCTGTGGTCCCAGCCAGTGAGGTAGGGCAAGAAAAATAGGCTACAGATCAAAATTTTTGAAGAAAGGAAAAAACCTGTCATCATTCATAAATAAATATCATTCATAAATGCCTACTATGTACAGAATCTAAAATAATTTAGAGATATAAGTATTTAAAAGAGAGTTTAGCAAGATCCCTAGATAAAATAAATATACAAAAACCCAACTGTATGTCTATATTCTAGCAATAAATATGAAACATTTTTAAGGACACCAAGAAATATAAATAAAGATATTTATATATTGAAATAAAAAATAAATACTACCATACAGAGGTAAATCTAGCAAAAGAGCTCTAAGACTTTTATGCATATAATTATAAATTATTAAGTGTTTTGAATGATATTAAAATAAAGAGAGAAATATTTCCCATTCATAGGTAAGAATATTCAATATTACAGAGATGTTACTTCTCCCCAAATTGATCTATACATTCAATGTAATCCCAATATTTTAATCTCTAAAATAATTATTGTAAAATTTAATAAGCTGGTTCAATAATTTATATGAAACAACAAAAGACCAAGAACAGCCATGACATATTTGAAAAAGTATTGAGTGGGAATAAAGGGATTTACCCTATAAGAAATCAAAACATAGAATAAAGCAATATTTATTAGGGAAGTGTAGCATTGACACAGGAATAGACATACCAATGGAAAAGAACAAAGATCTCAGCAACAGACCAATTTATGTTTGGAGACTTGACATATGACAGAGATGGTAATGAAGATTGGTGGAGAAAGGACAGGTTGTAAATGCAATGAAGACAAATGGGAATACATGTGTGTACCAGGGAAAACATATAAAATACTTATAGCAGCATTCAGTTGGGAAGCAACCCAATTATTCATCAAAATAGAATGTATAAATAAGCTGTGCTATGGTCATATAATGGAAGTCAGCAAAAGAAATTAATGAATTTAGCTACACTCCTAAATATCAATGAATCTTACAAACGTAATATTGAATGAAGAAAAAACAAAGAAAAGAAAACCTCAAGTGATCTGATTTTTATAGAGTTCAGAAAGACGAAAACCTAAACTATACTGTTTAAGGATGTATCCATACATGATAAAATTCAAAAAAAGCATGGAAACAATTGTAACTAAAATCAGGAGTGTGATTATCTCTGTAAGGAAAGAAAGACGACTAGGAGTAGGGAAAAATACTCAGGGAGGTTCCCAGGTGCTGGCAATGTTCTACTCCTTAAATTAGGTAGTGATTACTTTATTATTCTTTTGATTTAAAATTTGTTTTATATATTTTGATATGCATTTACATATGTGTGCTATATATCACATTTTAAATTATTTTAAACACAAAACTTTAAATACTGCAATGAGATGTCATTTCTCAACTCAGTTTGGCAAAGGCCAAAAAGTCTTAAGACCAACATATTATGTTGACAGAGCGTGGGAAAACAGACATTCTCACATACCGATGACAAGAATGTGTAAATTGGCAATATCTATCAAAAGTACAAACGTACATTAAACCATATTTTACTATATGTACTAAGTTATTAATATGCAAGTATGTTTGTTGTAGTACTGACTGTAATAGCATAAGATTGGAAAAGCTTTGAAAATCTAAGTGTCCATTAATATTAGACTAGTTAATTAAATGATGATACAACTTCACAATGGAATATATGCAAACATTGAAAAGAATGACGCAGTACTATGTATTTTTTCCCAGGTATATATCTCTAAGGTATATTGTTAACTGAGAAAAGCAAGACAAGACAGAGTGTATTTGTGCTAAATTTATTTTGGAGGCAAATTTAGCACAAATGCACACTGTCTTACTATCTTACTTTCTCGCTTAACAAATGCATAGAATATCTCTGAAGAAAAAGCAGACAAGAAATTGCTAACATTGGTTGCCTTGAGGGAGACGAACTGGGGGACTAGAGACAGAGGTTTAATTTTATTATACCTTCTAAACCTTATGAAGTTAGTTCCAAGTACAAGCCAGACCTATTAAATAACAGTGATGATGCTGCTGCTGCTGCTGCTGATGATGATGATATCAATGGTGATAAAAAGAATTAGATGTACTGAGATTGAAATCCCTGCTCAGCTGTTCACAAGACATGTGGTTTTTGGTAAATTGCTTAATTTTTTTAAAGCTTGGTCCCTCAAATAAAAAAAAATAGGGGGATAGTAAAACGATCTCCCAGGAAGACTGGAAGTAGACACTCAACATATATGTATTGCCGGATTTTACTGAACTTATATAATATGTGTGAAGCACTTATCATGGTGGCCAGCACGCGGGGGAGCCTCAATGAATGCAGCTAATTCTGCAGTGGCTGCTGCTGTTAGACATCTGTCCTGCCTCTCCATTCTGGGTGTCTAGTCTTTCAACTTGGGGACAAGGTGCTCTGTCCCTGAAGCAAACACTGGCTTCTCTGAGATGCCAGGAAAGGCTCAGGAGGAGGCCAGCATCTGCTGTGCTCCCCTCGCCGCCTCCAGTTGGCCATGTCCCTGTCACTGTCTCTAATTGTGACGGGTTGGGGGGATGTGGTCCCTGGAGCCCCCAGGTAGGCTGGGCCCCTGCACCCTGTGCACATTTTACATTCCACACTTTAAATTGCTTCTGGGACTAGAAGGGTCCCCGTAGGAGTCCATGGCTGCAGCCTGAGGACTCTCTTCACTGTTGGGGAAATAGGCTCTTGGGATTCCTGGGCCTCAGACCAAGATGAGAGGTTCTCTACATGAAAAGTCTGTAGCAGAGATGCCCAGGGCTCATCGACAAAGCTGGGAGGAAGGAAACACCCACAAGAGGCTAAAGTTCCCACAAGGACTTTGGATGAAAAAGAAGAAAGAGGGTCTCAGAGGTAAAGGAAGTCAGGCAGGGGAGTGTCTGGGTATTACTCTGGTATCCAGGCTCTCACCCCGGCGTTCAGTCAGCAGTTGAGGATTGTGTCTGGGATCAGGGGACTCAGAACAGCGGCCACAAGCAGGAATCAGGTGGGGAGAGCTGGGCTGTGGCGGGGACAGAGGTGGTGGCCATGCCTTCTGTAGAGCATTTCCTGTACAGACTTTCCGCCTAGCCCTCCCTCTGCTCCAAGACACCATCCCATGGCTGGTGCCACAGCAGGGAGCAGCAACCAGAAGTAAATGCCAGGCGGGCCCTCACGCTCTCCAGTGCTCACCACTGATCCAGCCCCTGCCCTGCTGCTCCATCCTCACGAGGAGCCAGGGAGGGGAGTGGGAGGGGTCCCCAGCCCCTCCTGCAGAGATTTCTCAGAAGAATGGGGCTTCCTCTGGGTCAGAGGGTGAGCAGACTGGTGGGCCTCAAGGCTAGTCCATGTGGTTCCCACTCTGTGGCTACTTCTTCCCATTTTTCTCAATTTCCTTTGATAAATACTAAGATTTTTATCCACTGACTACAAAGTAACTTGTGCCTGTTGTATTAAGAGAAAATTTGGTCATACTAAAGAGGTACAAAGAGGTACAAAACCGCTGATTTTGCTGTAATTTCCTTTCAGTCACTTCTAGCCACGCATATCATCTACCTAATTGAGATTGTAACGGTGTGTACAATTTCCTATTCTCCATTCTCATTTATCACTATAGTGGAATAATATTATAGTACAAAAAATTACAAACATAATGTTCATGTCATTCCATTATATGAAATGGCATAATTTACTTAGGCATTTATTAGTGGATGGTGATTTTTCCCATTTTTTGCTCGCAAATACTGCTGTGGTAAGAGCCTTTACTCCAAGATACTGGCCCTCCACTCTCATGGATTCCGTACAATTATTTCTCAGAGCTGGAATTGCTGAGGTGATGGATATGCAGGTTTTTCAAGTTTTCCCTCTTTCGAGGCAAACAGCTCCTCAGAAAAGCTGTATGAGCGTGTAAGCGGCTCTTTTGACCACACTGAGCTGCCTCCCATTCCTCAGCTGCCTGCTGGCTCCAGAGACAGGCAGGGACAGGACCACAGCAAGACCAGGCCTTTGGGACAAGCCGGGAGCCACACCTACAGGTACGGGCACAAAGTGAAAGCTTCCCTTCCTCTCCCTGCTCCTGCCTGGCCTCCCCACTCCTTTCATGGGCTGTGGGAGTCAGAGCTCTGTTTTCTTCCCTTCTGAGTCCCCTCCAAAACCTGACACAGCACTTCCTGGTGACCATTCCTTGATGGGAAACCAGGCATTCAGATCTCCTCTTCACACACACACACACACACACACACACAAACACATATACCCTCTCCCCACACCCGAAGGAGTGAGTAGCCACCTTCACCAAGGACTGCTGCTTCCCTGCACAGGGCAGTCCACGAGAGTCAGGATGCCCAGAGAAGCACCAAATTCAGCCTTCTCATAATGCACATGGGGAAACTGAGGCCTCGGGAGGAGAAGGGACTTGCTCAAGTGACATAGAAGACCCATGTCACGGGCAGGGGCAGGTCCCACAGCTCTGGTCTCAATGTGCAAGGTCTTCCTAGATGTTCAGTCTGTCCCAATTAAACCAACTTTTATTTAGCACCTTTCATATGATAGGCACTAAGACTTCCACGGATGCAGCTCTCACACAGGTCAAATCCTGGACCTCACTCATGCCCACACCACATTATTCATGGGCAGGGGCTTCTGTGTGCGAAGATCTGTCTGAGGGCAGTGGACAGAAGGGCTTCTCTAACAGTAGCCACCTTCCTTGGCTTCTGTAAGTACAGCATGTCCTTGTCATTATTGAATTTTGTTTGTGACAGTGACCGTAATGTTTACTTTTCATTTCCTGGAGGGGCTGGGAGAGCCATTGGGAGGAATGAGATCCGCTGGGGCAGGAGTTCATGGCGGGGCACCCAGGGTGGGCTTGTGCTGAGCAATCAGGAACACCCTCACGTGCTGAGGCAGAAGGCAAGGCAGGGAGGTAACAGGCTTGTACAGGAAATACGATGAAACCCGTAACTGCATACTGGGGGAGACTTCTCCTGGATTAGATCAATGGTTCTCTGCTGGGTGCTGTTTTGCACACCGCTCGCCCCCCAGAAACATTTAGCAATGTCTGGAGAAAGTTTTGGTTGTTACAACTCTGGGAGCGGGTACTACTAGCAACTGGTAGGTAGAGGCCAGGGGTGCAGCTAAACAGTCTACAGTGCACAGGACTGTTCCCCCACAACAAAGGATGATCAGCCCAAAATGTCAATGGTGCTGAGGTTGAGAGACTGGGTTCAACTCAGGGCAGGAGCTGAAATGCCTGACAATGCATCTCACATAAATTCTTTCACGATGAGTGAGGCAACAGCGTGCTGAACAAAGAGATGGATCAGAGAATACACAGAGCTGGTACTGGAGAGACAGGATCTTTTAAAAATCTGTGCACCAAGACATCAAGGCAGCTATTTGGTGAAAAGAACTCAGAATTGGGGCCTGCAATTTAACCATTCTGTCATTCCACCCTACAGAGCAAAAGCTTTTGCTCCTCTGAGCTTTGGTGACTTGCTCCATAAACCTTGAATGACAATATCTTCTCCATGGGATGTTTCAAAAAATATGGTACAGAGTAGATGCTCATTAGTATTAACCACTCATCCTCCATCGTCCACCCACTCCTACACATACGCCCCACTGCAATTAAGAAAGAGTTAGAGAAATATTATCAATGAGGATTCTGGATTTAGCGTCTGAGCAATTGCAGCTAAAAGACTAGAAACCCTCTACACAAAGACACATAGGTCTCCCTATAAGCTAGCTGCCTGTATGGAACACAAGGATGGGGTCAGAGAGCCGGAATATTACACAAGAATAAAATACAAGCATAAAAGGACAAAGAAAAAAAAATTCCTAAGTTACCTCCAAGCTACAAATTTCACCAATATCCCAGTGAGATGAGGTTAGAAGTTGATGCTGTATGGTCTCCTATCTGTTAACTGTAGTGTGTATGGTTATTAATCACTGAGTCAACTGGTCAGTAAGCTGCACAGCTGTCATCCCAGAGCAAGGTTCAATCACTCCAGTCAATACTTGTGTTGACATCATAAAGTTCCTCCCCATATAGGAACCTCCTCATATACTGCTGTCAATCTGTATTAAAATAGGCAGATCCCAATGCTGATGACAGTCAAGTTTGTGTCACTGATGGTGGGCAGACTGGAAAAGTCTTCCTCAATATGGCTGAGCCTTTATCTGGGCTTGCTTCTCTCTGGAAGTGGATTAACACTTTTATACAAGTTCCTTCCAAATGTAATCAAAATTTAAGGAGGCTTTAAAATTTGCTGCTTCTAAGAATTGGATCAGCTTGAGGATTTTCCTCCCTGAGAATCTAAGAAAACTCAGATGAAATCAAATTTCTGTATATTTACATTAAAGAGAAATTATTCATAGCATTTTCCAGCCATTAAACATAAGACAGAGGAAAAGCTCTCCTTGGCTGGGGATCAGCTCCCCTGGGTTCAAGTCCGGTCTCTGTCACCAACTTAGAAGACCTGAACAGGTCACTTCCCTCTCTAGGCCTCCGCTGCTTTGATGGGCAATGAGAGGATGCAGCAACACGAGAGAAACCCCTCACATAGTGAGACTGCTGGACACTCTCGCCCAATCCTGGCCCACTGAAAGCTCTGCTCCAGCTCTGACCTTCTCTCATCTAAGAGCTGAGGACACCTACTGTCTCTTGTGGTCATTTTTCTATAAGACACACACGCTCTCCTGTTATGCAGCAGGTCTTGACCATGTACCAGATGCCTGGGACTCTTCTTAAGAAAGCCTGATGTGCTGCTTTTGTACTTTGCTCACGACAGATGGGATATTACATGGAAAAAGCTAATCAGACCTCTCCAGTGCTGGGGTTCATTCTCCTGGGCCTCTCAGCCCACCCGAAGCTGGAGAAAACGTTCTTTGTGCTCATCCTGCTGATGTACCTGATGATCCTGCTGGGAAACGGGGTCCTCGTCCTGGTGACCGTGTCTGATTCCCGCCTGCACACGCCCATGTACTTCTTCCTGGGGAACCTCTCCTTCCTTGACATCTGCTATACAACCTCCTCGGTCCCTCTGGTCCTGGATGGCTTCCGCACACCCAGGAAAACCATCTCCTTCTCAGGCTGTGCCGTGCAGATGTTCCTCTCCTTCGCCATGGCGGGGACAGAGTGTGTGCTTCTGGGCATGATGGCATTTGACCGCTACGTGGCCATCTGCAACCCCCTGAGGTACCCTGTGGTCATGAGCAAGGCTGCCTACGTGCCCATGGCTGCCAGCTCCTGGGCTATTGGTGGTATTGCTTCTCTGGTACACACATCCTTGGCAATTCAGCTGCCCTTCTGTGGGGACAACATCATCAACCACTTCACCTGTGAGATCCTGGCTGTCCTGAAGTTGGCTTGTGCTGACATCTCCATCAATGTGATCAGCATGGGGGTGACCAATGTGATCTTCCTGGGGGTCCCTGTGCTGTTCATCTCTGTCTCCTATATATTCATCATTGCTACCATCCTGAGGATCCCCTCAGCTGAGGGGAGAAGAAAGGCCTTCTCCACCTGCTCTGCCCACCTCACTGTGGTGATAATATTCTATGGAACCTTATTTTTCATGTATGGGAAACCCAAGTCTAAGGACTCCCTGGAGGCAGACAAAGAGGATTTTTCAGACAAGCTCATCCCCCTCTTCTACGGGGTTGTGACCCCCATGCTCAACCCCATCATCTACAGCCTCAGGAACAAGGATGTGAAGGCTGCCCTGAGGTACCTGGTGGCTCAGAAATACTTCAGTCAGTGATGTAGAAGGAGCTTTCAGTAAGTGGAAGTAAGGACTTCAATCATTTCAGCTGCCATTCAAAAGCCAAGTCAACTTAACTGGAACAATCTCTTGCCCTTAAGTCCATTTTCAAGGGATGTTTAACTTTTCAGAGTGTATTTCCTGAGTTTTGGCCATATGTCTGACAGCTTCAACAGATGCCAGAAAATAAATACTCTAATTAAATGATGAAGATACACCGAACACGTGCTAGAACCAACAACACAGGAAACTGAGAGCAAGCCTAATGGCCCATATTGTGTCTAAACTGCAGAGTCAGTACAGAGAAGCGAGGTGGCCACCCCAACTGGAATCACCAGGAGACTCAGGGGAACAAGGAGGAAGTGGAAATTTTCATCTTGGACTTCTGTTTATTAGATTCAGATGTCTGAAATGCTAAGAAGAGACAAAGAAGCTTGACCACATAGAAAGATTTGGGGTGGGAATAATCTATTTTGATAAGCTGAATTTCTTTTGAGCTATGAAAAAAAATTGAGGCTTTTTTTCTTGATACATGGCACATTCTGAAACACTGCTAGTAAATTAAATTAAATTAAATTACGGTACTTCAATAAAAAAAGAAAAGACGGAGTAGAGTTTGAATTTGACACTCATCACTTATAGCAATTCCTAATCAAAAAGCTAGTATTCTGTTAGATAACTCACATTCTGGAAAAAAAAAAGATACATGATAGGTAAATAGACAGATAGAAATAGATAGTGGCTAAGTATGTTTGTAGACTTTGGGGTTGGGGCCTAATGTTTGACAGGTTTCTCTGCTCTGGGAATTCTCAGAGACTTTAATATGCTCAAGTGCATGTGAATGACCAAGAGATATAAAGTCTGTAGCATTTCGTGAGTCTCCATAGTTTAGCACAATAAAACTGGGAAGTATTTCTTACTTATGACCTTGGACAGATTGCTTACCATCACTCAGCCTGTTTCTTCAGATTTTAAAAACCTAACCACTTTATTTTACATGGATTTGATGAGATACTATAAATGAGTGTTCTACAAATAGTAAGCATCACAGTAATGTAAGATATTGTCAGAAGTATTATTATGAGTGCTACACAGTGCTATGTGCCACGTGGAAAAAAGTGAGACATAGTTCCTATTTGGAACAACAGACACAGAAAATGGATGGCAGTGGATGAACAGAAGCAGTTTTATGGCAAGTTATATTAAATGCTGAGAATTCTGGAAGAATAACTTAAAAGAGAATTTAGAAAGTGAATCCAATTTTAAGAATACAGTAAATACTGGAAATTTTTGCTTCAAGTGATATTTAAGTTTTCTTATATTTATTAAAAATGAATTGCACAAGATAATGATGCACATTGTGTTGATAAAATTTCACTATTTGTCAGTCATGTTCCTGATTTCTACTTTGCATCAGCCAGAGTACAATCTAGCTCTTGCAAATATACAAGAGTGACATCTAGTGGCCACTCAAGCAAACTTCAGACACTTGCGGAGCCATGCAATATCATCCTTAGAGGAAGCTTCAGAGGCCTTTTCCTCTTGTTCAACCTTAGCTACATGATGCGTGGAGCTCCTCTCCAGTATCCCTGACCTCAGTTATCCATCACCTGCTTGGACACCTCCGCTGACAAAGAATTCATTACTTCTGGATTCTAGCTGTTTCATTCAGCCCTACTAGCAAATTCTTTCTTGAATTATGCTGAAATATATCTTCCAGTAGCTTCCACCTTCCAGTCCTAACTCAGCTTTGCGTTTCTACGTGAAATGCACCTAATCTGCTTCCTTCTGACATATGAAGGTAATTCTTCTACTCCCAAGCCTATTCCCCTCCAGCCTAACCCACCCCAGCCCTTCCTCCTGTGCCAAAATTAATCAACAGTACCCACCTGGCAGCTACTGAACTGTGTCTAGAGCATCATCTCTTATTTTAGCAAAAGAAAGACTGTGATATTTCTGAAAGTACCTTGGGAATAACAACAGCACTGCTTGATCAGACTGACATAGAGAAACACTTTGAACAACCCCACCTTCTTGGTAGGCTGTCCTCTATTCCCTTTCTTTTCCTCTGAGTAATGGCAGCCCTATCCTTTTATGTTGCAAGTTACATGATCTTGATGTATTGTTAAGTTAGCAATCACATAAACTGTCTTCTCTAAGAACAAAGGCTAACCCCACTCCAGTTACACATTCCTTGTCTTTTCATTGACTGGCATCATCAGTCTTTCTGAAAAAGTATTGCTATGATACCACACCATATAGGAACTCATTTCTAATATCCCCCAAATGAAAATCAATAGAATGGATAAATTATTTGGTGGGACAGGTGGAAACAAGGACTTGCTCCGTCCAATTTGCTTCCAGTTCCTGGCTGTGTTGCCCCAAAATGCCCTTGAGCAGCAGCAGCTGGTTACAATGTCCTGCTTCTTTCCGCATTCTTATAACCAGGCTCATTGTTTTGGGTCTTAGTTCCATAAGGCTCCTCCCCAAACACCAACACAAATTCCAGAGGAATCAAAGATTAAAACGTAAATTTAAAATCCTAAAGATTCTAGGTGAGAATCCTCCTCTAGGTGAGGATGATTCTGGGAAAACGGCAGTTTGTTCTGTAGAATCCATGATGCTTCACGACCCAACCCCAACCCAGCTACTCTTATTTCCTAGAACAAGCAGCTGCCGAGGCTCAAAGGCCATGGGCAATGCCCTGGCTACGGTAAGGTCCCAAAAGATGTAGCAGCAGAGGAATTTTACTCCTCTGTACCAGGAGGTCCTGGAGACAAGCACCAGGGTGTTGGGGCAGGAAAGGAAAGAAACACTGTGGTAGCTAAGTCAGGTTGGGTGATTCCTGGCCACAGAAGGGCAAGGCTGTGGCTTCCATGTCAGGGTTGCTGGAAGAGCCCAAGGTCTCTTTGGCCCTGAGCAGGGGATGCCCCAGGCTTTACGAGCCTTGGCAGCTTGGGGCCTGTTAAAGGACTCACAACTGGCTGAGGTCTCACATCCTAATTCACAAGAGATGACTACCGCACCTGCCCCACTCTCAGGATGCAGCAACCTAAAGTGTGCCAGCAGCAGGGCAGCTAGCATCCAGACAGAACAACAAACAGGACCTAGAGAAACAAGTCTCCTAACGTAAGTGAACTGCAAGAGGAACAAAAACATGCCAAGAGTATTCCAGGAGCTTCAAGTCCAGCACATAAAGTCTTTCTGATAAGATGGCAAATTAAACACTTGTACAGAATGAAGTTGGCCAAGACAAAACACAGTATGATGCAACTTGAGGAGAATGCAAGGTCAGAGGAAGGTTTTGAGGGAAAGAGAGGGGAAGTGAATAAGAGGACATGAAAGTGTTCAGAGAAGGAAATGCCAGGATTCGAATCCAACTCCAACACCCTATGCCTTTCAGCTCCAGCAGCACTTACCTCGGCTTCCAGTGGGGCCCAGAGATGGGTAAGAACGAGCACAGACCCAGCCGGGGGAAGCAAGCAAGCAGGTACAGGAGAATTCTCCTGTTCTTTCTCCCGGTGAGGGGACACACACCCTGTGTCCCACAAGTATAGCTGAAAGAAAACACAGGAGGGATTTTAGGCCCTGGGCCCTAGCAAAAAGGCTAGATGTCGCAGTTTCGTCTGCAGTTTCAGCTTCTCACCAGGCCTCACAAGGACTTAGCTCACTGCTTGTTCTAGGAAACAAGTGTAGTTGGGTTGGGGTTACCAAGTGTAAGATGCCTATAAAGAGATTCCTGACCTGTCCCTGCTCAGCTCCACACCTACCCCACATGACAGTTCAGTAAGGACTTGCATTAAGGCCTGGAAAGGTTATACCACTTTTCAGACAGTGACTCCTTTTATTTATTCATCTATTTTATTTTTTTCAGAATGACAACGTTTTCACCCAATGACATATGCTACAAGAAGGAATATTGTGACTTTATTGTTTCAGGCACAGACACACTCACCAACTTATTACTCAGCACAGCAGCTTCTAGTTGGACAATATCATACAGAAAAAATAGGAACTGTCTGCCACATATACTGCCAAGCAATAGGAATAAAGAGGCAGTATCTCCTGTGACTTTTTAGTGGGCTGTACACATGGACTTTTTTTTAAATTGAAGTATAGCTGATTTACAATGTTGTGTTAGTTTCTGGTGTACAGCAGAGTGATTCAGTTATTCATATATATGTACTTTTTCATTATACGTTATTACAAGCTACTGAATATAGGTCCCCATGCTATACTTTAGGACCTTGCTGTTTATCTATTCTGTATATAGTGGTTTGTATCTGCTAATCCCAAACTCCTCACTTATCCCTTCCCACTCCCCTATCCCCTTTGGTAACCATAAGTGTGTTTTCCATGTCTGTGAGTCCTTTTGTTTTGTAAATAAGTTCATTTGTGTCATTTTTTTTAGATTCCACATATATGTAATATCATATGGTATTTGTCTTTCTCTGCCTAACTTATTTCACCTAGTATGATAATCTCCAGGTCCACCCCTGTTGCTGCAAATGGCATATTTCATTCTTTTTTATGGCTGAGTAGTATTCCATTGTGTGCATGCATGCATGTGGTGTGTGTGTATGTGTGCATACACACCACAACTTCTTTATCCAATCATCTGTTGATGGACATTTAGGTTACTTCCATGTCTTGGCTATTGTTAATAGCACATCCACTATTTTTTACATGTTTTGAAGAACTTGTGGATTTATTTTTTTTGCCCTAGAAGTATTTCCTGTGCTATGATTTTATTTATAGCACAGTTTAATCACAAGATTATCATGAACTCCCAAAATGTTGAATTACTTTTGAAGAAAATAGAGCAGAAAGCAGACTGCACCTTCCAAAGAACCCCTTCTCCACCAGCCCCTCCCACTATCCTCCCTTGGAAAGTACTGTAAACTTCATTATATTACATTTCACATATAAACTCCGTTTACTTCCTAATTGCCATTTGTTACATACTTGTTTTCATTGTTTAATTAATATATTTTTCTATCTGTGAATACTGTTTAGGGTATCTTGGGTCAGGATGAAATGTATTCTAATTTTTCCCGTTAAAATCAATAGAAAACGTTTTCTATCCATTGACTTTCTTCCCCTCAGCAGCAAAGTTTTTAGGAATGAACTGACATTTTAAGCCAAGGATAAAGGTACTTTTGGGATTAGCAATGCTCTCTGCAGAGTAAAAATGGAGTCACGTTGCCTCACAGAGCTTATGGCTGTTATCTTCAGAACCAACTGGCCATGGAATGCTCAGATTAAACACTGTTTCTAGATGTGTCTGTGAGAGTGTTTCCCAATGAGGTTAACGTTTGAATCGGTGAATTTACAGTACACTGCCCTTTCCCAATGTGAGTGGGCATCACTCAATCTGTTGAGGGCCTGAATAGAACAAAAGGTGGAGGAAGGAGGAATTCACCAGGATATCCCATCTCGTCTTCTCCTACCTCAGACTCAGATTTACATTATCACCTTCCCTGGTTCTCAGGCCTTTTGGTCTCAGACTGAGTCTCCAGTATCTACAGACAGCAGATTGGGGACTTCCCAGACTCCCTAATTGTTATGAGCCAATTCCTCATAATAAACAAACAAATAAGTATCTGTTTCTCTGGAGAATACTGACTAATTGGAGCTAGAATACTGATAGGGAGCAAAGGGCCTATACCAGCTGTCCTACAGGAAAGGTTTCTCAAAGCTGTCATGCTACAATTCTGCTTGCAACCCACTGGCCATAACTTGGCCATGCGGCCATAGTTAATTGCAGGAGATGCTGAGAAATACAGCCTTAATTCTGGGCAAACATGTGACCTAGTTAAAAATTGAAGATTCTTTGATTGTGGAAGAAGGGACAACCAGATATCAGGGAACAAGAAAATAACACACCCACCAGTGCCATGACGACCACCATGACAAGAACTGGAAACGCCCACACGAGAACACAAGGCAAGGCAATTGGCTCCATCATCCCCAGAACAAGGACATTATGGCGGAAGCCTCCCAAAAAAGTCCACAGCCCGTCTGGGGTTGGAACTGTCTTGACCGGTCATCTTGGCTGACATCTAGGTGCACCCACTCAAGTGCTTTTCTTTCCTTTTCTCTTTTGAGCAACAAAGCAGCCATTTCATCCCTCTGCCTCTGCTGCAAATTCTTTCACAGCCAGCAGCCAGGAGCCACACTTTGGTGGGTCTCCTAATTTAGGGGTCTCTCTCTCCTCTAACAAAACCACTTTGGAGCAGAACTGATATCCCCAGTAGTGAAACACTTCACTGTTCTACTTCACCAACTCTTGTAAATAGTCCTCAAAGTGCACAGCTGAATCTTCTGGCAGAAAATACCAAGTCTCAAGACACAGCTGGGCCTGATGATTTAATTAAACCAATTTCACCAAACTCAAGGACATACAAGGGGGCTGCAGGAACCACCAAGAGGTGTTCAAAGCTGGTTCACCATCCATTTGAAAATACTGAGAATTGATAACATTTTGACTCATCCACAGGTGTTAAGTGTCTATAATTAATGACCCATAGGTTTTGCTGAAGGGTCCTACTCTACCCAGATTTACAATTCAGATTTAGTTTTAATAGTCCACAGCTCTCAAGTACCTCATGGGTCTCTCACAAATACTTATCTCTAAGGGAACACAAAGTTCTCACCAGAAGTCTCAAGTGACTTCACCTTTCTGGACTGAAACAGGTATACTTGGGGGCCAACTTCTGTTTCTGCTGGTTAATCACAGGCTTCAGCATCTGAGTAACAAGCACTTGGAAAGTGCTGTGCTATTCAAAACTCCCCTGAGGCTGGCTACACCTTGGGATCTGACCTGTGGGATAGGCAGATGCCATATCACAACTGTAGGTGTAAGGAAATAACACTTAATCCACATGCATCTGGATGGGATGACCATGAGAGTTTGTCAGCATGTATGCCACGCTGCTCTACAAGGTGATCCAGGGACCCACTTCTTTCTTTTTGCCCTACTGTCCCCTATATCATTGTCCTCATTCAATTGATCAAAGCTGGTTTGACACTTTATCTCAAACATTCCAGCCCAAAGAAAGGGGACAGAAAGGGCACGGACTGTTTTTACTGAAGGATTTGACCTGGAAGTTGAAAACATCATTTCCACTCAATCCTATGGGCCAGAATTTAGTCACACGACCATACCTAGATGAAAAGAATGGTGGAGAATAGAGTGTCTAGACAGGAAACCAAGTGCTTAGTTAAAATTTAGGGATTTCTATTAGTGAAAGGGAGAGGTGAAAAATGGATATTAAAAATTATTGGTCTCTGCCACAATGACATTTATTTAACGGATGATTGCTAGATCATGGTTAGTGGTTGACAGGATGACTCGGAATGTTTGGGAGAGGGGATTTGATCACTTTTGAGAGGAATTGATTACTTTAGGGTAATTAATTAGGTTTAGGTCTGAGTAGGCTTGAGAAAAGGAAGACCATTGAGTATGTCTGGATTGACAGAGATTATATTTGGTGAGAATGCATTTGTTGATTAGAATAGGAATTTTGACAAGATATGTAACTCCCAGTTTAACATCAAAATGCAAAGACAGGATTCACTTACATTTGGTCATTTCTTGAGAAGTAACATTTTTGTTTGCTAAATACTAAAACTTTGAAGTAAAAATTGGTTATACTTAGCTATTCAAAAAAGTTAAAATGTTCAATTCTCTCTCCTCCTTTTCCTTGTGCATTGTACGTTAACATCAATATTCATTCCATTTCAGGTCCATTTGGTCTCTTAAAACCTAGCCACAAGTAGTTCTCAATAGCACCTCTGGGCAGACACCAAAGAAGTACATCTGATCCTAAGTAAAATCTAGTAGCTTGCCAGGATTTTCACCAGTTAGGAATTATAGGAATTTAGCCATAGAATTTGAAAATAAATTGAAGTCTCTTTTTAGCCACTTTTTGTTTTTAGTAGAGACCAAGATCCCATTCATTGCGAAATGTTTTCATAGGCATGAATGCTTGTGTTTGATCCAGGAATAATAAATGATTGACTGTTTGTTACCCAGCGCAGGGTGGGGTGGGATTCCTGGCACTTTTTTTTAAGCAAAGGAAAAAACAACTGGGCAGAAATTTGTTCTTTCAACAGCTTTTTGTGGAAATGTAGATTAGAGAGACTAGGGACTTTTTTCAGCCCTTACTGCAGTAATTACAAATATGGTTACACAAAGCCAATGGGAAGGCTGTTTTAAGTCCACTATAACTTATCTGACTTAGATGTTGCCATTAGGGGCATCAACTAACAAGACATCTTCAGCTTATTAACTTTTTTATTTTAACGAGTTCTGAGTTCAAATATTTTCTTTTTAAATATAAATATTTGCTTTTGCTAAAGCTAATTTGAAATTCTTGAGTGTTGACTTGAGTATGCACAGAAAAGATCAGTTTTGTTGGAAGTAGCTGGGAAATCACTGTTGGAATTTAAAAACAGCTAATGTGTTATGTCATTACATTTCATTGTAAACTTTTTTACAATACAGAATAATATTTAAAATTCTTCTTAACCAAAACCTTAATGCTAGGCATCACAAAAGAAAAATTTGTCTCATTTAACTGGTCTTAACCAGCAATTCTTAAACCTTTTTGTCGTGAAGAGTAGCAGAAATTAAAAGACTAAAAATATTTTAAGTTGCGAATAGCAGGAAATAAATACTCATATTCTGTTGGCGCTAGTGTAAACTAGGTCAGCTTTTTAACATAAATCTGTAATGTGAGGTAGACATGCAGGACAAGGAGACTGAATAAAGAAAAGAAAATTCAGTCATGCTCTAAGAAAGAAAACTAAGGGGCCTAACGGTCAAAAGTCCGGTTTCACAGGTGGGGTGCCTACGCATTAACAGACTGGCAGCCGAGTTACCAAATTTAGCAAACAGAAACACAGAATGGCCAATTCAGTTGGGATTTCAGACAAACAATGAATACTTCTTTAGTATAAGCATGTCTACACACCTGGAGCGGTGTCCGGTATTTCCGCCCGAAGCATCTGCGCCTGGGAATCTTCGCCGCAAGCATTTCCGCACCGAACATTTTTGCCGCAAACATATTCGCGGCATCGCTAATTGGCCGTAAGGCAATTTTGCCGTAAAAGATAAACTAAGGCACAGTGTGAGTCGGGGGCGTTGAAAAGGACGTAATGAAACGTGAGAAATGAATAACAAAATTAAAGACTTTATTTCAAAATACAAAATATTTTAATACATTTAAAATCTGTGTAGATTCGTGGCAATGCTGCACAAATAACTGATTTTATTTTGTGCGTTGTACCTAAGTGCTTGTCTTCCGAGTCTTTTATTCATAGTATTTTACACTTTTTTTTTTTGCTTGTTGATTCATCTTCTTGTTCAGCATCACATTTTTTCTTTTTATAAAATTTCTTCCTTTGTTAAGAGAGGCTTCAGTTTCCAAATTGTAGGATATATTTTGTAACGGAGCTTTGTACTGTATTGTGAAAGTCTCTACATTGTTACTTGTTCTTGGCATATTGTCACACACCCACTGATAGACGTTTCAAAGTTCTGTGGGAGATGTGGGTTCAACCCCATGCCTTGAAGGACCTCGAGGCCTCTTTCCCTTACAACTGGTGTGTTCCAAAGTAAGAAGCCAACTCTTGAGGCAGATCATCATCTGTCAGCTCAATAAAGTCACTCATAATGTCACCAACTGGAAGAAATGCTAACGCATTTCAACTGGTTAAAACCAACCTGTCAAACCCCAAACCGGCAACCCATTATTTCATCTTTCACGGCAAAATTGCCCTACGGCCAAATAGGCAGCGAAAATGCTTGCGCGGAAAATGCTTGCAGCAAAGATATCTACAGCTAAAAAGTTTATGACAGAAGTACCCAGAACCCTTTGGGACATACTTTTGCTTTAGGAAGTATTCATAGTTGGAATTGAAATTTTACTGTCAACCTATGTTTTATCTGGCAGCCCTAATTTAATATAAAACAGGAGGAAGAAGAAAGGAAAGTTTCACCTTGGATTGTTGCTGAAAGTCCTGCCTTGAGTCTCCTTCCTCCCGTCCCCCAAGGAATAGTACTGCCAACCTTTTATCACAGGAATTGCTCAGCTAGTCCCTTTATTTTACCCTTATCCTCAGATCTGTTTTACAGTATCCTCCAATATCCGTCATAAATGTTCTCTTTCTTTCTTTTTCATTCATAAGCCTTTTCAATTTCAAGTTGCAATTAACAGCCCCGGGTACATTCCAGAGTCCATCCTCTAACCAATCTCGAAACTAGAAACTGCTAACTTTCCCAAGGGAAGGGCATAAGATGCCAACTCCAAAACAGAGGACACAAATAAATAAAAGGCTAAATCTTTGGGAGGTGCTCAACCCCAAAGATACAATTGTTTCACTACTCTGGTGCTTTTGGAAGGAAGCAAATATCCTGCAACAGACAGGTGGGAAAAGATCCTTTCAAGTACTTGTATATGAAGTTTACCAGGAGCCTGATTAGTTCAAACCCCATTTATCTTGATTGAGGACTAACTTCCCTCTACCACCACTCAGATCTTTCCAGGCTTAAAATGGCCTTACAAATATAAGAAAATATAATCAACTGAAACATTAAAAATTATATAGAAATTTGGACACTGGCGTGATATCTGATGATAGTAAAGAATCATTGTTAAATGTTTAAGGCTGTGATAATAGTATTATGGTTACATTTTTAATAAGAATTCCTATCTTTTAAATACATCCGGGAATGTTGGCAGATTAAGTGGTATTTCTGGAATTAGCTTCCAAAGGTAGAATGTGGAATGGCTGGAAGTATAAATGCAATACCCAAGCTTGTTGAAGCTGGATAATGGGTACCGGGGAGCACAATATACTAGTCTCTGTGCTTTTATATATGTTTGAAATTTGCCATAATAGAATTTTTAAAATTAAAATTATCATATCCATTCAATGGAATATTATTCAGCCTTAAAAAGGAAGAAAATTCTGACACAGGCTACAACATGGATGACATCTGAAGACATGCTAAGTGAAATAAGCCAACCACAAGAAGACAAGTACTGTGTGATTCCGCTTATGTGAGGTATTTAGAGTATCAAAATTCATAGAGACAGAAACTGGTTGCCATGGGATGGGGGTGGGGGAAGTGGGAAGATAGTGTTTAATTGGTAGGGAGTTTCAGTTTGGGAAGATAAGAACAGCTCTGGAGGTGGATGGTGGTAATGGCTGCGTAACAATGTGAAGGTACTTAATGCTACTGAACTATTCCCTCTAAAATGGTAAATGTTATGTTACGTATACTTTACCGTGGTAAAAATCATCTCCATCTAGTTTCATACATAAAAACTGTAAAAAATGACTTTCATAATGGACAGCACAAATCAAAATGGAAAATAGCAATACAATCTGAATAAGGGGACTAGAAAGTAACTTGTATTATTGAAGAATTAAAAAAAAAAATTCTTTTCACGATGGGAAAAAAATCTATCCTCTCAGTCTCGCCAGATGACAAATTTAAGTGTCCTTCTATCTTTGAATTTACAGAATAAAAAGATCATAATAATAAATAAATAATAATAAATAAATAAAAAGTATCACATGGTTCTAAATTATTGCAAATGGATTAAATGAGCTTTTCTTACAAAAAAAAAAAAAAAAAGATTATCACAGAAAGCAAGCATTGCCATGAGACAACTTTTACCCTCAGCAGTTAAGTCGAGGTCAACAGTTAAGTGTGACCATTTCCATAAGCCCTTTTCTGCCACAAGACCTGGAATGTGCTTTGTCCAGGTCGCCACACTTCACTCTCCATCACATCACTCAGGTGTCTGCATGAAGGGCACCCTCTCACCTACCTAAGACAGACACACTTCCATAGTTTTCCATCCCCTACTGTTTTGTTCTTCTCCATAAAACTCATTACCACCTGAAAAGTAATCTCTTCATTTGTTTATCTCCTCATTAGAATGTCCACTCCTTGGGGGAAGGGCTTCATCTGCTGTGTTTATTGCTAACACATAGTGCCCAGCCCAGGGCACAGTACAGTGCTTAATACATAATAGTGCTCAATAAATATTTGTTGAATGAATGAATGAATGATTGATGTAGGAAGCTTTCACTGTGAAGAATGCGCATTAGATTCACTTGTGCTTACTGCAAAGAAGGACAAAGGAAATGTCATTCTCTGCAACTTGAACTGCCATTGACAGGGAGTAAACTGTAAGGGCTTTGTAGGGGGTAAACCACCAGGCAAATGGAGATTACCATCATTACATTAATGTGACATTGTGCTAGATGCTCTGTGCTCTGTAAAAATGACAGGACATATTCCCTGCTTATGTGAATGAAGTCATCAGCCAGTTGAGATGCTCCCAGAAGAGCTCACAGATATTCTTGACCAAGAGAAACAGATTGTGGCAGGTAAATTTCTAAGAATATTGGAGACTTTTATTCAAAGAAAGCTTTGGGGAAAATAATCATTTCAATTTTAAGAATAGAACTTTGAAAATTAATTTTGTTTGCCAAAACATGAAAACGACCTAAATGTCCATTAACAGATAACTGAATAAAGAAGATGTGGTATGTTTATACAATGGAATACTACTCAGCCATTAAAAAAAATCAAATAATGCCATTTGCAGAAACATGGATAGACCGGGAGATCATCGTACTAAGTGAAGTAAGCCAGAAAGAGAAAGAAAAATACCATATGATATCACTTATATGTGGAATCTAGAAAAAAAAAGACACAAACTTATTTATAAAACAGAAACAGACTTACAGACACAGAAAACAAACATATCGTTACCAGGGAGAAAAGAGGGTGGGAAGGGGTAAAATGGGAGTTCAAGATTTGCAGATACTAACTACTGTATATAAAACAGATAAATAACAAATTTATACTGTATAGCCAAGGCAACTAATTCAATATCTTGTAATAACCTATAATGAAAAAGAATATGAAAAGGAATATATATGCATACATATGACTGAAACATTATACTGTACTCTAGAAATTAACACAACATTGCAAATTGACTATACTTTAATTTTAAAAAATTTTAATAAATAAAAGCCAAAAAGAAAATTAATTTTGTCTTCAAACACTAATAAAAATTAAATATTTATCAAAAAGTAGCTCTATATAGAAAAATGAATATTTTGTCAATAAAGTTTTATTTACTGTGAAGCAAGTAGATCCCATTTCTGGTTTCTCCTTATTTGCACCAAATCACCAAGCTGCTGTAAGTACACAGGGTGGCATCTAGTGGCCATTCTAATAAACTACAGCTCCTTGAAAGCTCAAGTTAGAGAGCCAGCCAGAGAGCCATCTTGCCGGTTTCCAGACTTCCAAATTTCACAGACATACAATTTATTTCTAATGGAGACTTATCTGGAGACTTGTCAAGATTGTATTTTGTCGCGTTAGGATGTTAAATAACAACAATAATAAATACCATCTACTAGCTAACAACAAGCTAGAAAGAACATAATGTCAGAATAAAGGAAATGTTCTTTACATTGCAAATATTTAGCATTGTAAAAAATGGATCACATTGTCTTTTCTTTCCTCAGTAGGAAAATGAAACCTGGAAAACTTTATGGACAGGTACCAATGTATAGACTGGTAATTGGGAACGGCTGCTCAGTTGATGAATTCTTTCTACAATGTCCTCTGCTTAAGGACTCCCAGCAGTGGAGAGGTGCTCCCCCACCACTGCTACCTCCTTCCAGCCCTGCATGGTAGGAGGTTTTTCCTTAAGTAAGGGTAAAATTGGCAGCCTCCACCCATAGGTCCTGATTTTGGCCTAGGGGGCAAGAGTCACCCTGAAGTAGCCTAAACCGTTTTTATTTTCATGTGTGAAAGCGTCTCTCAGATCCCCAGTGCCCACCTCCCATAAACCTCTTCCCTAGGCTGAATCCCCCATTCCTTCAGTCAGTACTACACTCAGCTGGCAGAGCAATAAAGTACATTCTATGCCTTCCAAGAATCTGGTTGCTACAAAGTTAAGATTACAGATATTCGTGAAAAGATCCTGTGAAAGATTACAAATCTGAAAACGTCTTTCCCTAGGCTAGCCAATTCAGAGCAGTACAGAAGTTTACTTATTCACCAACCTTGGCAGACAAGCAGCAGGCACCCAGGGGGCTACAGTCTCTTATATCACAAATTATATCATTTGTACCTTTAAGTAAAATCTCCTCCACCATGCCTTTTGCGTCACTGAATAATGCTGAGTTGTTTCTTTGATCACACTCCATTCTAAGTTTCTTGCTAGTGGCCTATTCTTTCAGTAGGAACACATGGGTTAATCTGCCACTTAATTTGTTTTAGCTGTGAGTGATTTAAAAACCACAACCTCACATCAACAGTGGTGAATAAGATGGTGTATTTCTCTTTGGTGTGCCTGGAAATAGGCATTCTAGGGCTGGATGGTGCCCCCTGCAAAGTCAGGAGGCCAAGTTCCTTCTATCTTGTTCCACCATGTATGGTTTCCATTCCCAAGGTTACTCTATGGTCCAATGTGGCTTCTGTAGTTCCAGCCATTATATCCACATTCTGGCCAGACAGAAGGAGGAAAGGCAAAGAATAGTACTCCCTCCCTCTTTAAGAACATTTCCCTAACATTGTCCCCCACTTCTGGTGGCCATTCCTAGCTCCAAGGGAGGCTGTGTTGTTCTAATAATAAGGAAGAAGGGGAAACTGAGGTTGGGAGCCAACTAGCTAGTGCCATACGTATAAGCGCAGACATAAGGTCAAATGATGACTAATCAGTCCCAGGGCTCAGCCTCTCTGGAAAGTCACTAAGCTTAACACCAAACTATAGGGCTCCACACCGAAAATTCCCTAAAATAAGATCAGTGACCAGTGAGCAAAATTGAGACCAATGAAAACATATCCAGTAGAATCACGATCATTCAAGCAAATAGGTTGTTTTAACCCAGATCTTCTGGATAAGTGTTTCCATGCAGGAATTCCTTCCCAGATAGAGACGTTATGTATTTCCAAAGTCCAAATCCTAATAAAAATAAATTGAGGAATCTAGAAACCTGGGGAAAGTATTCTCCTCTGAGCACTGAAACTTAATGATCAATATAGCAATGTCACTAGTTCAAAGGAATCCACTGATACCAAATTGAAAGTAAGAGAAGAAAACTTTAAGGCATGTTTGGAAAATTGAGGTCGACAGTTCCTGAATAGAATGGGAGCAGGAAGGAGAGAAGTGGTCACAATCTAATCAGTCTTGCCTGTAGCTGTTGCCACCTTATAAGCAGTGGTGTCCTACAGCTGGCTTGCAAAGGAGAGAGAGACAGAGAGAGAGTGAACCAGCTAGTTACGCACATCTCTTTCTGACTCTCAGTGGCATCACATCAGTAGCTTGAAATTGACCACAGTGGAAATATTTACACCTCCCCTCAGAAATTGGCAAAAACTACATATCAGGACTTTTTCTGCCCCAGAGAGTCGGTATACCAGCACATACTAGTCATAAGTGAGTGTCTGTGTCTTGGTCTATTTCTAACGGTAAGTCATTTTTACAAATAAAATAAATATTAGTAAGTTCATACACATGGAATCCTATGAGTGGTGTCAGAAAAAATAACAAACTTTGGAAGCAAAATAAGTCCTTATATTGGCAATTGCAATAAGTGATTCTGTGTAGTGCTATTAAATTTGCTGGTAGGTCTGAACGTTAATGTTATTTGAAAACTTCCCAATAATGATTGCTGCCATTTCCAAGTGTTTGAGTATTCACCACAGGCTATAGTTCTCTGTAAATATTCAACAGAAGCGATGCAAAGAGAAGATGTGATTGTTGTTGTAGAACACTCCAACGTGAAATCAGAAACTGCTCTAAAATCTGAATTGGCCAGGCACATGAAAAAATGCTCAATATCGCTAACTATCAGAGAAATGCAAATCAAAACTAATAAGGTATCATCTCACACCAGTCAGAATGGCCATCATTCAAAAGTCCACAAACAATTAATGCTGGAGAGGGTGTGGAGAAAAGGGAACCCTCCTGCACTGCTGGTGGGAATGTAGTTTGGTGCAGCCATTATGGAAAACAGTATGAAGAGTCCTCAGAAAACTAAAACTAGATTTACCATATAATCCAGCAATACCACTCCCGGGCATATATTCAGAGGGAACCCAAATTTGAAGACACATGTACCCTAATGTTCATAGCAGCACTATATATAATAGTCAAGACACAGAAACAACCTAAATGTCCATTGACAGATGACTGGACAAAGAGGATGTGATATGTATATACATATATGTATATGTATATTTTATACCCACACACACACACACACACACACACAATGGAATACTACTCAGCCATAAAAAAAGAATCAAATAATGCCATTTGCAGCAACATGGATAAATCTGGAGATCATCATTTTTAGTGAAGTCAGCCAGAAAAAAAGAAAGGAAAATACCATATATCACTTATATATGGAATCTAAAAAAAAAAGATAAATGAACTTATTTATAAAACAGAAACAGACTCACAGAAATAGTAAACAAACTCACGGTTATGGAAAGGGGAAGAGGGTAGGAAGGGGTAAATTGGGAGTTCCAGATTTGCAAATATTAACTACTATATATAAGAGATTAAAAAACAAATTTCTTCTGCATAGCACAGGGAACTATATTTATATCTTGTAGTAATCTATAATGAAAAAGAACATGAAAATGAATGTATGTATGTATATGTATGACTGAAACACTATGCTATACACTAGAAATTGATACATCATAAACTGAGTATACTTCAATTTAAATAAATAAATAACAAATAATCTGAATTGGCAAGAGCAATTTTTTTTTGAAACCCACGGGCTGGATTTATTTGCTCTCTATTCATTTTCAGATCCCACCATCTCCACAAATTTCAGTTAAGTAAGGACAACCCGACAGGGGTCTCTAATCAGTCCAGGTGGCAGTAGCCAACAGCAAGAGCAATATTAAAGTCAATGGCAAAATCAAGACTAGGGCAAGCAGACCTCCCCTCCCCAAAAAAGTTTTCATTAAAAAAGGAAATGAGTGTTTGTGAAGCAACATGTACCCTAACGCCCAACTTGAAGATATTTGGGACACACCCTTAGCTCAGCCAACATCAATGCAAAATGAAAGTTTTCCACGTCTGGAATATTTGTCACATAGTAAAGATTAAGACTATCAGATGGAGCAATTCTTTGTGTTTTTCAAGTTCATTTTTAAATGACAACTTTTTAACATCAAATATTTGTGGTATTCTCTTTCAATTTTTAAGTGATTTTCACTTGGCATTTATTTGGGGTTAATGTTCCCTTCGTTTTAACATTTTCTATATACAATGTCTATATCAGGTACAGATCATTTTGAAATAATCTTGTCACAATATATTGGTTCATAATAATAGTAAACTATAAACTGTATTACTTACTGAAAACTTCTGAGACTTTTAACATCATACTATCACAGAAAATTGTTCACTGTTTATTATTGTGATCAATCCTTATTTAAAACCATGTAAGCAAGTGTTATGAAAAGTACAGAATAATTGATGATTTCAGGAATTCTCAAGAAAGTCAGTTCCCCTCTTGGAACCTCAGATCAGCCACCTGTAAAAGGCCAGGAGGGCCAGGAGAACTCCATTTCCCACTCACAGGATTCATGCTGCTTCGTTCCCCCGCTAAGCTCATGCAGGAAGAGGGATCAGTTTTGTTCATCTGTGTTCAGTGTTCCTGCTAAGTGGAGCTTTGGCATTCCTCAGCCCAGGAAGCTCTTTTTGCAAATAACCAGTCATGGTAAAGTTTGCTTTTCCGAACCTTTGTACCATCTCTTTTAAAAATTATTACATGGAATAAAAAGCAACATATGCTTGTTAAAATAAATTTAAACAATGCGAAGTATATAAAGTAAACGATGTTTCTGTTTACTTTATATACTTCTATCCCCAGTGGTAATCATAGCCTTCCAGACTTCTCTTTATGTTTATACAAACACATATACATATGTGTCTGAACGGGAGACCTGGGTTCAGGATCCATGAGCTGTCTCAGGAGGCAGAGGTGGGTGAGAGTTCACCCAAGCCTCCCCCTCAGGATAGGCTGAGTCCCAGCACACCCTCTCCACCCTCCCCAACCCATCTAAACACACCCCCTCAGGCCCGGAAGTTCCTGCAGTCACCCTCACACCCAGATCCCAGTGTTTTCTGGAAACTTAGCAACCACCCCCCAACTCCTCAGCCTTATCTACCTCAGCCATGTGAATTAGTCAGAATGTGTGTGTATTTGTGTGTGTGTGTGTGTATTTGTGTGTGTGTGTGTCTGTCTGTCCTGAGACTTTGTCACCATTTCTTTGTGTTTGTGATTTTGTATCTTTTTCTCAGATTGGAGTTAGTTCATTTTGTAACTTAGAAAAATAAATAATAATAAATAACAAACAGTGAATAATTTTCTGTTCTTTTCCTTTGTTAGTTTCTTGCTTTTTCTTATCTAAAAGCAAGCCATTTATTACAGGAAGGACAGATAGACAAAAAGGGAAAACATGAAACACACAAACAGCTTCACCCCCCCAGAGACAATCACCGGTTAGCACCAGGGCGTGTAGCTCTCCGCACCTTCTATGCATCTAAGCGAATTTTAACAAAGATAGAATTTTACCATAGGGCACATTTATAGTTCTCCAATTTTCTCTACTTTTTACTTACTAATTTATGATAAATGCCCTTTCATGGTAATAAGTTGAAATTTACCTCATTGTTTTTAAGCCTGCCTGGTGTCCGATGTTATGTCTGCTAAAATTTGCCTGACCAGCCTCCCTCTGATTGGCCTACTTCTGACTTTCACTGTTAGAAATGCACTGGAGGAATGCATCTGTTTGTGTGTGTGTGTGTGTGTGTGTGTGTGTGTGTGGCAGTGACTGTCTTTTCAAGTGTCATGTCCTGAGGGGAGCTGGGACTAGCGCACAACAGCCCTTTTCTACTCCTTGGAACAAGTGGTTTCCTTTAAGGAAGGAACATGTTCCGGAAAACATGTTATTTCAGGGCCTCCCTGATTCCAGGATCCAGCCTGTCCCAGAGAGAAACTCCAGGCTGGTTGCAGGGCCAGGAGTGTGGAGGAAGAGCAGGGCAGGGGGTGGGAGTGTCCTGACAGCTGGGTTTCCAGGATCTTCCCTCTATCACACATCCTCTAGACAAGGGGACAGGATTCTCCCCTCCTCCATACCAGGGAAACTGAGACCCAGCTAGTGAGTGGGGGGCGGGGGGGCAGGGCAGGGCTAGGGCAGAGCAGAGATGAACAGAGCAGGGTTCTCCCTGCCCTTTGTCCTGGGGTGGAGCTGGGAGGGAAGTGGGATGTGGGCCAGGAGAGACACAGTCCATACCTGTGCAGGTGCGAAGGCTTAGGGAGGCCTTGGCAGACCAGCTCAGGGCTGAGGTCTGTTAACCCAGAAGTCCAGCCCTGGGCAGATGTAATCTGGGATGAGGCTTCGTGGGCTGCCCATTCAAACTGTATATGGCAAGGACCCCTTCCTTCTTCAAAGACAGATCTGAGGGGGGCTCATGTGAACAAGGCTATTACTCAGGGAAACCCAGGGCAAATCAGATCCCCGGAACTCCAGCTTTCCCTTCATCCTGAAGATGTGAAATGGGCCAGCTGAGAGTTTGCTGCAGACCCCACTCAGGAAAGGGCAGGTTAGCTTTGCACCTGCAAGTTCCAGCAGCGCTGGGAGGCACCGGCCCAGAGTGCCCCACAGCGACGGGTTAGGTCCCTCAGGTGTAAAACAGATGATGGGGTTGCTGTGAGCATGGACTAGTTGATACACAGAAAACACAGTGCCCGCTCCATAGTAGGAGCCCAGGAAATAGGAACCAGCATTAGTAGAATGAACAGAGATAATGCTGCATTTGGAGACTGGGAAGCCGGGGTTCAAGTGTGGCTCCCCCCAGATTTCCAAGTGACCTTGAGCAGCCCCTTCCCTCACTGCCACCAGGTAAACACTCCCGGCTTTGCCAGCCTCCTGGTACCAGCCCTAGTCTCTGACCTTATATTGCCACCTCCTTCCCTTGGGACAGAGGGGCTCCCTGCTGGCCTGTTACAGAGACCCTCCCTCTTCTTACACAATGGGCTGCACTGGGCCGAATGGCAGGAGCACTTCAGGCCAACACTCCACGATGTATGCACACGCGTGCGGCGTGCGCGCGCGCACACACACACACACACACACGGAAGAAAAGCAGGACTGTAGCGCTGCTCACCCCTTCTCTGGGTCATCGTTGCAGGCGCCCCTTAACCCCAGCCTCCCATCATCTCTGAGCAGGTGCTCCTGCTTCACGGAGAAAACAATCTGGCACGAGGCCCTCATCTCGCTCCTCCCCCCACACACGACATGAGCATTTACCTCTATCCTCAAACATCTTTCCAGCAGCATCCCCCCACACCCCGCCATCCAGGCCTGGCCCCTCGGACCGCTCCCTGTGCTCCAGCTCCCAGCACCCCCCTCCCTGGCTCTCTTCCTTGTTGGTGCGCTATCCGTGTCTCCCTCTGCGATCCTTTTCCTTTGGGCCTCACACACACACTCAGCCTCCCCTTCTTAAAAGAACTTATTGTTAGTTCTTGAAAGACTAATAATAAACTCTCCTTCAAGGCACCCTCTCTGACCACAATACATGTTCCTTCTTCCCTTCAAATTATCTTCAGCTGTGATCTCCTGCTGACTCAGCTTCCACTGACTACACCACCCCAGCACACGCACACACACCCACACACACACACACACACCCTACTCTACTCCCTTCACTCAAGCTGTTCTCACCAAGGTCATTGTTAACTGCTATGTTGCAAAATCAAAGGCTTCTTCTCCGAGCTCACCTTCTCCGGTCCCCCTAATGCTTTCAACCAGTTGACCCTGCCTCTCTGAGAACCACTCTCTCCCTCATAGGGTTGCCAAATAAAATACAGGACACCCAGTTAAATTTGAACCTCAGATAGACAACAAGAAATGCTCTAGTATAAGTATGTCCCAAATATTGCATACTAAAAATTAGTTATTGCCTGAAATTAAAATTGACCAGATGTCCTGTATTTGTATTTGCTAAATCTGGCAGCCCTACTTCCCACTTCTCTGCCCCTCTTGCTCTCCACCTTCCCGTCCCTTGTCTAGCTGTCCCTCCTCGGCCCCTCCCTTTTGTCAGCCTGCTCCAGGACTCTAGCCTTGATTGCCTGCCCTTCTCAAACTCCCTGCTCTCCTGGGACTGCCTTGTCCTCGCCCTCGCCCTCAGCTTCGCCTCCACATGGGGCTAGCCACCCCCTTAGTCTCCAAGGACCTTCTCTCCAGCTCCTAATGCAGAAGTGACCACTCCCCTGTAGCCACAGCAGATTGCAATGCTGGTGTGTGTGTGTGCACGCTTGGAAAGACTGCACCTGTCCTGCCTGACAATCAAGGCTGTCTCTTTGTTGCCTTCATCTTCTGTTGCTCAGAAACATGTTGGCCAAATGTGGCAAGAAGGGGTTCCCCCAGAAGCTGGCTGTGGTCTAGCCTCATCTCCTCATGCCCACTCTGGCTGAACCGCATACTCCCTGCCCCACACGTTCTCTGAACTTCCAGCTCCCTCTGTCTGGACACACTACCCTCAACTAAGCTTGTCGAAGGGCCCTCTTTTCTTCAAGTCCAGCTCAAAGGCCACCTCCTCCCAGGTTTCCCTGAGTCTCTCAGCTCTCCCTCCTCTGAGCACCTGTGTTATTTGCACTCTTGTCCAGGTGACTAAATTGGGAGTTCATCATGTGCTGGGACCAGGTCTGGTTGACTCCCACGTTCCCTGGGGGGTGTGGGGGCCAGGTACACAGTCAGTGCTCAGCCATGTTTATTGACTGGAGGAGAGAATGACTGAATGAGTGCATGAGTGATGGAACCAATGAGTGAGCAGATGAGGAAGTAAGGCTCAGTGAATAGATGGAGTGGGTAGATGGACAGACGGACAGACAGATGGCCGGATGGTTGGATGGATGTGTAAATGAGTGGGTGGTGAGCCAGTGAGCAACTGAAGAGCCCTGAGGGCTTCATAGAGTGCCTGCCACCTGCAGAGGGAGGCTGCCCCCCACTATTGCTTTGTTTTCAGAGCTGTGTGAGTCCAGCCTACAGACTCTCCCTCTACAGACCCAGGGAGGGTTGTGACCACACTGTACAGAGGCAAAGTCCTGGGCCTGGGGTCCTGAGACTTGGGTCCAGCTGAAGGTGCTCGTCCTGCAGCAAAGCTAACCCTGCTGGATGACAGAGAGGGGCTGAGGCTCATACTTTTCTCCCCTCCCACATCTTGCACCTCTGTCTCCACCCACCTGGAGGTCCTGCGGCCAGGTATTTCTTTGTGCCCGGACAGGCTCACCCACCTCTGAATGGTCTGGGCGCCTCAGAGATCAGGCCCCTGCTGAGTTCCTGTGGAGGTGCACAGACCAGACCCCTCAGGGAAGAACTTCAGGTTGCAGGGCTGCTTTGCCTGAGTCAAACTCTGGTTAGGGGAGGGGGAGGGAAGAGCAAAGGTGGGGGAGGGTGATACTAAGGGCCTGTGTCATGTTTTGCATAAATTTGCATAATTCCCTCTGTCTAATCCTGCTTCCTCCTCCTTACTCTTACTGATGTTGATCTTATAAACATCTCACACCCCATATTCTGTCTGGGTTTCACCTTCAGAGAACACGATCTGAACAGTTCATTCTGCTCAGTCTCCAGGTCATTCCCTGCAGCTGGTGGCCCTTCACATGCATCTATAAAGGCCCTACTTGGGGGCTCCAGGGTCCAGAGTGACCAGAACATGGTCCCCAGGAGCTCCTGTCCCTGGGCTGTGCTGCTCCCTTCCCTGTGCTCAGCCCCCTCCACCTCTCTCCATCATCCTGACCCTCTCCCTGGCCCCTTACCCTGCTGCATCTCTGCAGCCCCAAGCCTCTCTCTCTGAGAGTCCCTCCTGTGGCAGCCACATGGCCAGGGTGGCCAGACCTCCTCTCAGGGTCAGTCCTGCCCCTCCTTCAACAGGCAGATCCTGGAAGAGTCATCCCTTCAGGGCTGGACTGAGACAGGAGTCAGGAGACTCAGAATTCTGCACCCTTCAAACTATACTCTAAATATGGCACGGCATTTACTTCATGGGTTCAGAGAAAACAGATTTTCTATAAATAAAAACTGAACATATCTTTATTTGTGCTGCAGACAAGAGTTTTGTTACATGCTGTCAACTTAACATAATGTTTTAACTTATTCAGAATTAGCTTTCAGTTCAGGATTTTTCTATCATTCCTGAGTGAGGCAAATCACTCACATTCTCTAAGAATAGAAGTGACCTATAAGAACACAGTAACAAAGTCTCGTTCAAAATATGTTTCAAATTCTTCTTTCTGGCCTTCCTGTTAATAAAACGTCTCGTACATTCTGTGACTTTTTTTCCTCTTTGGTTTCCTTTTGTGGTTTCCCAACTCTGGTTCTCAGGAGGTCCATAAAAGGATATGCATTTTCAATTATAAAATAAATCACCAGTTCCCAGGACGCAGCCCTCTGGCTTCAGAATTTCAGGGCTGATTTCAGGTACCGGGTAGGGGGGCAGATCTCAGGGCTGGGCTCCCTAGGATGTGCTCGTTGGTGCAAGTGGCAAAGTAGCTCACTGGGGGAACAGATAAGGAGCGGTTTGTAGAACTGTCCACTTGAGGGAGCTGCTTCCTCTGGTGGCAATAGAACCACTTTCACAGGCATCCTGGGATAACTTGAGTTCTCCAACACTCTGCTCATGATAAAGCCCAGTGATATTTCAGTTCACCATGTAGATCAGAAGAGCTGGCCCACCACGCTGCCCAACACTGCTGGGTCACTCACTCTCCGGACCTCTCCTTAGCTCCATCCTGTGGGTAGAGTCCAGCTGAGCTCTCAGGGGTCAGAGCTGACTCCCACCTGGTCTCATCACTGTGCGTCTCCCAGGCTGGAGGGCAGGGCAAGCCAGAATGGGATGGGATGGGAAGTTTGCTGGACAAAGGCAGGGAAGGACAGGAATGCCACGCTTGGAGAAGTAGGTCACCAGGGAAGGGAAGGCTTGCTGTGGGGGCAGGTGAGTCTGACCCACTAGCAGAGCAAATTCTGGGGGCCGTTAGGCCTCACATGAAGGTCCAGAAGTCCCGGGCACCCGCCACTGGCTGGGCGTGGCAACTTGGCCCCGTGAAGAGAGAAGCCTCCTGGCGAAACGTGGCCACTGTAAAGCTGCGGCCCGGGCCCCCCTGAAGATCCTGGGCCCTCGAGTCACAGCTGAAGCAGCAAAGGACGCAGGTGATGGCCACGGTGACCACGAATAGCACGGCCACCACTCCGATCACTGCGGATTCCATGGCCCCACGTGGCAGCTGACCCCCTGAGCAACCTGGGGTGTATCTTGGAGGCTTAGCTCCCCATCCGAAGTGGGGTGGGAGTCTCTTGGTGACGGCAAGTACCCTTGCTCCTCTGGCCGCTCTCCCTGTGGTCTTCTAAGAAGACACTGGTCTGAGGCCTTGGCTCGTGCCCCCGCTGGATCGCTGGGCACCCCCCATGGCCCTATCGGACCTCAGAGTCTCTGTCACCGTTTTCTAAGCCTCAGGCCAGGCTTCCAAGAGCTGCGGGCAACTCCGCTGGCAGCTCTGGAAGAAGTGCTGTCCTGAGAGACGTGAGCTCAAGACTCTGGACGCGGAGGAGCTGGAAGGAGAGGGCAGAAGACTTTGCTCAGAGGGAGCCTCGCTAACCCGGCCCTCCGGTGACGCCTCCGGATTTCAAGAGAGTTCATCGCTCAGACAAAAGACAAAATACTCCCCCTCCTGTGGATCCGGGATGAGCCCAGGCTCCTCCCCAGGAGGAATAGTGGGCCAGTCCTGGGATCAGCCTATCTGCTCCTCCCGAGGCCCTGGCCCAGGGCTGGGGGCAGGGACGAAGTTGGGGGCAGGGCGCAGGGACAAAGGTGGGGAGAGGCAGTGGCAGCTCTGGGCAGACACGGGGAGCACTGCTAGGTCACCACAGGTGCCCGTTTCACTTGGCCTCCTTTTCTGCACGGGGTGGGAGACCCTGTTTCGATGGGGTAGGTCGTGCTCTGGGCGGGATATCTGAGCCCTTTCAGTGACTGCTGCAGGCTCCTTAGTTCCGAGGTTCCCGAGAAGCCCTCCTCTGCACCAGCCCCCAGCCCACCCCACTCCAACCCCCCCCCTTGCTGCCCACTGCTCACAGATGTGAAAACTTACCCCAGGCTCCCTGAGGGACAGCTCAGCTGTATATCACGCCGTGGCCAGGAGTCAGGCCTTGGCATGTTCATCCCTGGGTGCTGCAGCCTTGGGCCTGCCTGGGACGAGGCTCTGAGCTGTCTAAGCGGCTGTGACACTTCCTGAATTCCTTCCTCCAATTGTGAGTGAGGGCCCAGGACCCGCACAGCTGCTGGACCCCTTGGTGTCTGTACTCACGCCACCCCACCCCACCCCCACGCACCCCCGTGCCACTCCAGCCCTGCCCCTGCCAGGGTCTCCCCTTTCCCGAGTCAGCATGGGGCGTGAGCCAGGCCCAGGCCACTGAGTAAGTCTGCCAGAAGGGGCTTCATCCTGACTGTCACTGGGTCACAGCCTTTCCACAACCAACACTTCCTGAGACCACCACCCTGTCCAGAAAGGAGGCTGGGTGATGAGCCCCACTTTACCCAAACTCAGAGAAAGGGAGTCGTGAGAAACTAATTCCAGGTGCTAGACACAGCCGGGCATTAGCTCACGTAATGGTTCCGGCAACACTGTGAAGTGATATTATCTCCATTTCACAGAGGATGTCACATAAATAGTTACAGAGGTTAAATGACCTGCCCACGGCCCATTGCTAGTTAGTGGTGAGAATTAAAGCACCAACTGGCCAGGGAGGGGCTTCCCTTCCTTCCCTGCTAGTTCAGTGCTCTCTCCAGGTACCACAGGTCCACAGAGCAACTGCCTCATCCTGCGGTTTCACTGATCAGCATGCAAAGGCTCAGAGAGGGCCAAGGGCTAGCCCAAGGTCACACTTTCCAGTTTCTCCAAGAACCCAGTCAACTTTCTTTAGCAGCAGTTTTAGGAAACTGCCTACACACAGAATGGGAGAGTGACTCTGTGGAGTGAATGATACTCTACCAAACTCTCACTCTTTCCTTTTCTAAGATGACTAGACAACCTGGGCTCAGGGCTCCCCCTCCATGTGGGCCAGCTGGGGCTGTGACAGGAAGCTGGACATCTTGAATTATTTGTATTAACCAGGGACCAGAAACAGGAGGCAGGAAACATGCTGAGCCAAACTGGGGCCTGTGGTTTCAGACTGAATTACCGAAGTCAGTTACTCAATTTAGGAGAGGGAGGGCTCTGGGGCCACTGCTAATCCTAAGGGTTTTTTCCTGGTATCGTCTCTTCTTCTTGTGACATTTGTAATCCTGTGATAGGCAGTCCCTGCCCATGAGCCCCAGACACAAGGAGGCTCTCAGATATATCTACCGCTCAGGTACACATCTGTCCTTCCGGCACCCATCTTTGTCAACTGACCAGAAAACAGGCCACACCCTGTAAATTCCTCTTATACCAATAGGGAAAAAGGTGGTGACAGGCATCCTGGTTCCCCTAGAGGCTCGAGGCCACACTTAGGAAAGGCAGGCCATCTGAGGCTGACATGGGGCTCTGCAGACAGATGAGAGGGAGGAGAGGGCCAGGCCAGAGGGCCACAGACCTGCACAGGCCTCCAACACTGGGGACTTGGGGTGGGAGCACGAGCTCCCTCAGCCAGGCCCCAGGAGCTCAAAGGCCTAATCTTTGCAGGGTCTTACTGCTCTACTTGGTGTCCCTTGAGCCCCAAACTTCTGGCAGTGGTTATTCCAACCACATTTACTTTTCCAGAGAGCTTGAGGCTCTGAGACTCCTTCCTGACCATCTGTTGTGTGGGCTGGTCCTATGTCGGGGGAGCGGGGAGCCCTCAAAGAGTTCTCATATCTATGAGGGCAGGGGACTTTCAATTCCGCCAAAAACCTTTAGGGAAAGAGAAGTGTGGTCAGTGCGCCAACAGAAACAACAACAACAACAACAACAATAATAATAAATTGGAAACCCATAGGAGTGAGCAACAAATTCTTCTTGCGCAAAGACACAGAGAGGGGAAGGTTCAGGGTGTTTTCTGACCCTGAGTATTGGAGCAGTGTGAATAGGACCAAAGGAATCAGACCAGGGGGCCTTGAATGGCCAACCAAGAGGCAGAGACTTGCCCCAAGGGCAATAAGGAGGTTGTGTTGTAGAGGTGCTTCGTGAAGGGCCAGGGCTGGTGCTGGGCAGACTCAGAGGGGCTGTGGCTGGAGTCCAGGCTGGGAAGCCACAGGGGATGAGGGAGGGGAGGTGGATTCAGACAGCGCTGTAGACCCAGGGTCCACTTTCCCAAGTCAGAAATCTAGAGTGGCTGTCCCTCCCTCTCCCCGGCACCCTCCTCCTACCCTAGCCCTCCCAGAGAATCCACCGGGAAATAGAAAAGAAACAGGACATTCTGTTCCAGTGAGTCACCAGGCCCTTGACTTCCTGGCCTGTTCTCGAGCCCCTCCCCACCACCTTGCCTGGCCCCCAAGCCTCTCCCTGCACACCCCTCCCTCACTTCCCACCCCAGCTCACAGGAGTTCCTTCCTCACTGAAGGCCCCAGAACAAGATTTCCATCCTTGCTGTGGAATTCTGCCAGCTATTCCAGGCTATTTGGAAACATGTCTCCAGGCTTTGGCAAGAAGTTTCTGTTACCTATCTATCCCATTTTAAGGAAGAGGAAACTGAGACTCCAAGGAGGCAAGCACTCCACCAAGCCACCCAGCACCACATTCTCCCTCTCAACCACACCACCACGCAGACATAGGCACTGGCAGGGACAGGCTAGCTGGAGACTCAAGGCTTGGGTGAGAAACTCTGACCGACCCAGTTACCAAGGAAACAGTGAATCCAACACAGCCCACGAGTAGGGCCACTGCAGGTCCACCGCTCAGTCTGCCCTAGAGATGGGCTGGAAAGAGGACTGGAGATAGAGTGCTAGGGGACAGCCTGCCGGCCTCCCCTGTCCTCTCTGAGCCCCTGGACCATCTCACAGGACCCCAGAACCCCACAAGTACATAGAGAGCCCTCTCTGGGCAGGGCTGCATGCAAACCCTAACTCCTCTCCCAGGTCTCAGGCCCTACGGCATCTCACCTACTGTCCATGGAGCCCTGCAGAGTCACCCAGTCTCCCCTACGCACAGCTTTCACCAGGCACTTACTTCCCACCAGAGAGGAAGGTCCAGGGCAATGCAGACACAGGCCTGGCCACTCTCTCCCTCCCACTTGAGTTACAATCAAGAGCCTCTTCACAAAAGCCTCTTTGTGGTTTTTATTCTCTTATATTAAGGCACCATTGAATTGACTGTGCAGCCTCATACCACCTTCTGTAAATGAGAGGGCATTGCCAGGGCCCCTCCCAGCTTCTGGCCCAGCCAGAGGCCTAAGAATTCGGAGAGAGCAAGGTGCATCTTCTGTGCATCTGTACACACCAGAGCACTGGACGGGCAGTCACTTCCGGTGTCCAGTGAGAGTTACAATCACAAGGTGGTGTCCACCCCAAAGGACCACCCATCGTACACTGGGGCAGAGTATGCAAATGAAGTCCAAGCAGACCCTGGTGTTCACTGGAGAGGCACCCTTCTGCATGGGAACTTCGGGGTCCACTTGTCCTGGTGATGGTGGGACAGGCAGCGGCTGTCGTTCACAGGCATCAGCGGCGGCCTCGGTGGGCGTGGTGGTGGGCATGGTGGTAGGTCTGGTGGTGATGGTGGTGGAGGCCCGCATGGGACATGTGAGTCCCACGTCTGGGATGACGGGAATGGTACAAGTGGCCTAGGTGACCCCGACCTCGGGAGACCCAAGATTGGGCCCACTTGACTCGGTTTCTCCTCACAGGACGGTTCCTCTCCACGTCATGTTCCTCCCGTCTGCAGGACAAGCAGGTGGCCAGCAGAAGCAGCAGCAGCAGAACAGCCACAGCAGCGCCTGTGATCAAGCCCACGAGGGTTGTGCTCCCCAGGAGGCCGAGCATCTGGGAGCTGGACCGGGCCCTCCGCTCGAGGGCTCCTTGCTGCTGCCTCCCCTCCGGCGGCCTCGGCTCAGCCCTCACAGTCGCTGGACTTTGTTTTCTCAGCTCCTGTGGGCTGGAGAGTGGCCAGGGAATGTGGGCACAGCCTCTCTGAGCTGGACACGCCAGCCAAGGGGAGGCCAGGAGACTATTAGCTCTGGGAGGCCCACAGCAAGGCTGGGTGGGGACAGAGGAGCTGTCAGGAGGGGCTGAGCAGGGACAGCCCTGAGGCTGGAGATAAGAGGTCTAGGGCCCCTATCCCTGCCACCTAGCCAAGTGACTAGGCCAGCCCCTTCCCCACCCTGGGCCTCAGCTCCCTCCTATTTCAGAGACAGTACAGCGCAGCAATTGAGAATGTGGGTTCTAGAACTGAGGTGGGAAGCCCCATGAAAAGACTGGCAGGACCCCTAGGTAGGGCCACTACTTTCCCACCGGCCCCAACCAGTTCCCTGGCCTGGCAGCATTATCTCACTTTTGTGTTTCTGTAAAATGGCTTGCTTCTAAGAGGGTGAAACTTACCCCTAAGATTCTATTGGTTCCCAAAGCTCACTCCTGATTGGTCCATTTCTAACACCTTATTTGCATATGATGTTGCAAAACGTTGCAAGGTCTTGACTGGTAGCCTATAAAAGCCTGTGTAAACCTATAGACGGGGTCCAGAGCTTGGAGTGTTAACTCCTCTGGGCCCACCAGCATAATAAACCTGAGTTCTCCAACCCTCTGAGTGTCGCTTGGTGTCTCGCCAGGATCCAGGTTGCTGTAACACTCTGCTGTGACACTTTGCTGTAACAGAACCACATGACTCACTAGCCCTGTGACTGGGCACAAGTTTCCTAAGCTCTCAGTGCCTCAGTTTCCTTATCTGTAAAATAGCTAGTACAAGTATGTTTCCTCATAGGGTTTTCTGAGGAGTTAAGATTTATCAAGCACTTAAACCAGTTCCTGGCACCTGTTTGCCATCAGTAATATTGCAGTGGGGTTTGGGCAAGGAGACTTGGGAGACCTGGTCATCTGCGAGTCTGTGGCTCCCTGTCCTGCAGTGCAAAGAGGCCTCCGGCTCCAAGTCAGTTTCTGTTGAGCAAACCATCCTGCACTTCAGGAACTTGGGCAGGCCCTGCCAGCAGATTTTTATCATCCAGGGAGGCTGAACAACTGTCTCTGGCTCCTCATTCCTGTCGGGTCTGGGAGGAAGATGGTCTGGGTGTGAGCCCAGGGCTGCAGGAGGCAGGAAGGGGGCCGCTGAGGTCAGAGAGGTCGGGACTGGGGCCTCCTCCTGACTCCCAGTCAGCAGGCTCAACTGGCCATAAACGGAAGGCTCCTTTCTCTGTCCCACCCTCCCTGCCCAGCAGTGGTGACATGCCATTCCTGCCTGGTGGAGAATTTACAGAGTGGGCAGGACTTGAGCAGTCATGGACCCCCCTCTCCCTCTCCCACTCCTGGTCCTGAATCCTCTGTTCATCCTAGACAAGCAGTTATCCATCCCACCCACACATCCAGGGATGGGCGCCCACTATCTCCCTGGGCAGCCCTTTCTGCTGTGCGCTTGTTGGGCAGTTCTCACAGCTCTTCTGCACACGCTGCAGGGCCTCCCCAGAGCCCCAGCTCTGCGTCTGATTCTACGGGTGCCCAGGGTGGTGGGGTGCCTCCACAGTGAGCCCCCACCCTGCCCCTTCCTCTGCTTTTCCCCTTGCCACCCAGAGGGATGTTTCCAGCAGCCCACCTCTGTGTGACCTTGGCAAAGTTCCTCCCCTGCAGCCTGTTTCCTCACCTGGAAAAGTGCCAGGGCAAGAGGTGACTTCTGGGATCCTCCCTCTGTGAGCTAAATTCAAGATGAGCCCTCTTAGGGAAAATCTCCTCTGGATGAAAAGGCCAAACTTTCCCTTCAACCAAATTGGGCTCAGGGGACAGCGGGTCTAATGAGTCATGGGGCCTTCACCCTGGGGATTGAGGGTGGAGGGAAGAAGCCACTTGAACTTGTAATGACGCTCAAGTGAGAACTCCTTCCTATAGCTTCTGGAGCCCCAGGAGCCCAGCTGCCTTCCCTGGGGGCCTGTTAAGGAGGGAAGTCTGCTGGAAGGAGGAGGAGGAAGAGGGCAAACAGAGAACTTTCTCCTTCAGAGCTCATCCAAGGAAACTCCCACTCCCACACCAGCCACTGCAGGGCCCTAGTAACCGGCAGCCGTGCAGAACTCCTATCAGCACAAAGGGCCTTTTGGAATCACCCAGACCCAGCCCTCGCTGCGAGTTGGAGAAACTGAGGCCAGAGAAGGGCAGGAACTTGCCTAAGCTGCCCCAGCTTTGTACAGCAGGTCATCAATACAGCATGATTTCTACAGTGAGGCGGCACCCAGAGTGAGTGTTTGATATCAGCTGGGGACCATTCACAGAAGTAACAGTGAAAGGATGTGGGGATGTGGATGACTCTAGCGGGGCAGGGATTTGGGGGAGAACACCCACCTCCCCACAGTGCACATTATTTTCTTTCTTTTTTATTAATTTTTTAATTTTTATTTTTTAAATTTATTTTTTGAATAGAGGTACTGGGGATTGAACCCAGGATCTCATGCATGCTAAGCAGGCATTCTACCACTGAGCTACACCTCCACCCCCCCACCCCCTACCACAAGGTTATTTTCTTAACTGCAGGGTCACTCCCCATCTGGATAGAAGATGGAATCCCAAGGTGGGCATTTGATTTGATGCTTTGGGCACTCAGGGGCAGATGTTGAGACCACAGTCCTCCAGGACTTCACAAGTGACCAAGCTCTTCTTTGAGGGCTTGCAGCTCTGATGACTTTAGAGGATGGGTGGCTGTGTCTAGGGATTCCCTGCCTCAGAAAAGGCTGATTCCCTGTCCTGTAGCGTTGTTGTTGCATTTCTCCCATAGGGTCAGCGCTTCTGCCCATTCCACAAGCAGGCTTCTGAGCTGAGGGGCAGGAGTTCCAGACCATACATCTGGCTGATGGGTCAGCCTTTTGGAGTTCATATCATTAGCTTCATGTCCATACTTTCCAGGGTGCACAGACCTCTGGCTGTACTTATACGCATGCATACACTTGAAAACCAACATTGCACTGCAAGAAAACTCCTGCACCAAGAATTGTGTGTGTGCACACTTACGCACAAGTGCACACAAGTTCCCTAAAAGCTCACAGACTTATGCTTGTATTAGCTGCAAGTGGTTTTTCGCTGTCCCGAGACAGCAACCATTGTTTTCCCTAATTGGTGGCACCACCTAGCGGTGACACTGTAAATAAATCAGTTTTGTATTCTGACCTGTCAAAAGTTGTAGTTTCCTGATCTTCTCTTATAGATCATAATTTAAACCCATCTGTTCCAAATTCTGGTCCAGAAACTTCAAGGAATTTCTACAAGATATAGTGCAGATGGAACCAGACTGATGGGTGACTAAGGGAGCGCATCCCTGGGAAGCAATGGAGGGGCCGCCCCAGCAGAGCCATCCTAAGCCCCACGACAGACAGCCAGGACTAGGCATTAGGATGAGGTCGGCACAAGTAGGAAACAGGTTGGGTGATGTTGGGAACTACACAAGTGTCTGCTTGCAGAGCATTTGGCCAAGATTTAGCCCACCCTCTGGTTTGCACAGAAAAGCAGGGACATTGGCCAGCAGGTTCCTAACCTGTACGCTCATGCCAGCTAGAGAAAGGAGACGCTCCTCCAGCTAACCTTGGGCTGTCTCCATAAATACTGGAAAGAAGTTGCCTAGCACAGCAGCTAACTTCTCTCTTCAGGAGCCCTCCCTGCACTAATCATGGCCAACTGGACACCCCCATATAGAAAACTAAACCACAAACAATCAGGCTTTTTTTTTTCTTTCTTTCTCCATTGCCCGGAACCAATACACTTGAAAATAATTTGCATAATCTTTTCTAGAACCATTTCAAATTCCAATCCCAAACACACACAGATCTGGGTAGGTCCCTCTACAAAGTGAGCAAATAGAGAAAAAAGATTACACATATGAAAAAAGATTTAAAGGTATTCTGTCCTCATTACTAAGGTTGCTAGAATCTTAAAAACAGAGACTTAGTAAAATTCCCGAATTTATATTCTAAGTAATATTCAAAGGGTTAATCCATATATGAATTTGGGAAAATATACAAAACAGGAAATTTACTTTCACATCAAAAACCAAATCAAGAAAGACTGCTTTGAGAACCCTCCCCATAACTCTGAAAGAAAAGAGAGAGAAAAAAGAAAGGCCCAGGAAATCAAATACAGTTGATCCATAAACAATGTTGGGGTTAGGGGGGTCGCCCCCATGCAGTTGAAAATCCCCTGTAACTTTACAGCTGGCCCTTGGTTCCGGGATTCTGCATCTGTAATTCAACCAACCACGGATCGTGTAGTACCTCGTGTAGTACTGCAGTATTTAGTATTGAAAAAGATCTGTGAGTAAGTGGATCCATACAGTTCAAACCTGTGTTGTCCAAGGCTCAACTGTATACCTATATAATTGACATTCCAGAAGTAGAGAACAGAGCCCATGGAGAAATAATCATTAAAGAAATGAATTGTCCACCTGAAAAATTGTCTTTAGATTAAAAGTCACATTGAATCCTAGGCAAACTCTTTGAAGAGGCCAGGCCAGACCATGGAGGTATTTCCAGGTAAAAATTTTAACATTAAAAATGTTAAGTGAAAAAAAGTATAACGGACAGCAAAATGGTACAGCCACCATGGAAACAGTTTGGCAGTTTCTTCAAAACTAAATCCACTCTGCCATATATGATCCAGCAATCCCATTCCTTTGTGTTTACCCAGAGGAGTTTAAAACTTATGTCCACACCAAAACCTGCACATAGATGTTTGTAGCAGCTTTATTCATAACTGCCAAAATTTGAAAGCAACCAAGATGTCCCTTCAGTAGGTGAATGGATAAATTAAGGTACAGATAATGGAATATTATTCAGCACTAAAAAGGAATGAGCTATCATGCCATGAAAAGACATTGAGGAATCTTAAATGTGAGTTACTAAGTGAAAGAAGACAATCTCAAGAGGTTCCATACTGTATTATTGCAACTGTATGACATTCTGGAAAAGGCAGAACTATGCAGGCAGAGGGATCCATGGTTGCCAGGACCTAGCAAGGAGAGAAGGGTGAGCAGGTAGAGCTCAGAGGATTTTTAGGGCAGTGAAACTATTGTGTCGGATGCTATAATGGTGATACATGTCATTATATATTCATCAAAATCCATAGAACGGACAGCACCAAGAGTGAACCCCAAAGTAGACTATGGACTTTGGGTAACTATGACATGTCAATGGAGGTTCATCGATTGTAACAAATGTACCCAGTGTGGCTGTTAATAGTGGGGAAGGCTGTCTGTATGTGGGGCCAGGAAGTATTTGGAAACTCTCTGTACCTTCCATTCAAGTTTGCTGTGAACTTAAACTGCTATAAAAAAAAAATCTATCTTTAAAAAAAGAATAAAGAAAATAATCCTACAAACAACAGGAGCTTTTTAAACCATTTCAAAGAATAGAGAAAGGAAGAAACCTTTAAAAGTGTTTAAAATTTATATAATTTACTTTATACAACTAGCCTAACCCTGATACCAGCCCTGGCAACCATAGCACAAAACTTCAAAAAGGTTAAAAAATAAGTAACATATGTATAACCCTAGCAGAATATTGAGAGACAAACTACTCCAGAAACAAGTAAAGTTCATTCCAGGAATGTTGAGTGGTTTGATGTTTTTAGAAAGCTATTGTTGTAATTAATTAAATAAATAGGTGCAAAAGTAGAACCATGTAATCATCTCAACAGATGGCCAAAAGACATTTGACAAAATTCACTAAGGATTCCTGATAAATTATGCAAGTGAACAACAACAAAAATACACGTGTACTATGAGAAGAATACTCTCTTAACACAATCAACAAAAATACCTCAAACAACAGCAGACATCACGATTAATGATAAAGCAGCACGGACGTTCCCATTCGAATCAGAAACAAGCAACTACTCTCACTACTGTCATTTAGCTTAGTATAATTAAACAAAAGCATAAAATAAAAGGTGGAAGTACTGTACTAGGTAACTGCATATCTAGAAAACTTAAAAGAATATGCCAGAAAACTATTCACTCTAATAAGAGTTCAGTGAAGAAAAATTTTAAATAAAAATACAAGAAGCAGTGACTTTCCCACATAATAGAAACTTAGTCAAAAACAGAATAAGTGCATCAGTAAAATTGGCAACAAAAATATGAAATGTCTAGGAATAAATTGAAAAAGAATGCTAATAGGTGGGGAAAAGACACCCTGTTGCTGAGGGCTGTGAAGGAAAACCTGAAAACTGGAGGGAGGCGCGTGTGTGTGAAGGGGAAGAGCCCCCACCGTAAGTCCATGTTAATCATGTGAATCCTAATCGTGTGATCAATATTTACAGGCATCTGTTGAATGACTGTACAAGTGATAACGGTAATTTTTGAAATTACCTTTCAAAAGGTAAATTTTGAAAATAAACATGCTTTTTTATTTTGCCTTTCTAAACACATGAGCTTCTTCCTAGTTGGTCCAGGGAATCCATCTGGAGAAAAGTTTGAATTATTACAGAAAGAATACAAAGAGAAGGAGTTCATACGTCATCTTTGACATTTAGAGTAAGACTTTGCCTGGCAAGTCAAGCCGTTTTCCTGAGAGGATCTGCTCAATTCTTTTTTTCATCCCCTTTCAACATTAGTCAAGAACCAAGCTGAGGACCCAGCCCATGGAGTTCCCCCTTCACGTGGAAAGCCACCCCATTCCACGTGTGACAGCCGGGTGGCAGGTATGAAGCTCTAAGGGAGATGAAGGCCAAGATATCCAGGGCCAGGGAAGCCTGGTCCCTTCTGGCCCCACGTGACGATGGAAAGGGGAAAGGAGACAGGAGAAAGAGGGACCAAGTGTGAAACGCGGGAGGCAGCCCCTGGGGAACTTCCAGAACAAACAGGGCACTGCAGAAGGACGGGGGTAGAGATGGAAACACGGAGACGCCGAAGTTATTTGGATGGGAAGTATGGGCAATGAAATCTGGGAATTCATGGAAAAGGTGTTTTCTTTTACATTTTTTATCAGAATATGTTATATCAAGAGTTAATTTCTTCTTCAAAAATTAAAAATAGAATTACTTTCCTGAGTATAAATAATCCTATAATAAAAGACAATGACAAAATTAAGCAATTAGAGGTACACAATTCTCTGCATTCCATTACAAATTTATTCTTAAAAATCTCATGTATTTTGGGACTTTGTGTTTAAAAAAAAAAAAAAACCCCAAACAGCTCATTTTGCACCTGTGATGTTACAGTATGTCTGATTTATCTTTATCAAATTCCGCTTGTGCATTTGAGGCGGTGAGTGCTGGGAATGCTCACGTTACAACTGTAAACACACCCAGACAAAGGGCTGGAGAGCTCACGGTGACCTGACAGGGCTTCCCAGGTGGCGGGGTTACGGGGGATCGATTTTTATTTCTGGCAATCTATATTTTGAAAATCTCAACCATAAGCATGTTACTTGTATAATAATAAAAGCAACAAAGTTATAGCAGTTTTAGAAAAATATTCAGAAACCATGTCCACCCAAGCAGAATAGGTCTGAATCCTAGTCAAGCCATCTCCCTCCTCCACCAAAGAAGAGAGCAGCCAGACTCCAGAATCATCAACTCCACTGGTGTCAGTAACTTAAAGATGCCCCAAGGGGGAGGGTATAGCTCAGTGGTAGAGTGCATGAGGTCCTGACTACAATCCCCCGTACCTCCATTAAAATAAATTAAAAATAAATAAATAAACCTGAAAAAATGCCCCAAAGTGGAAGAAGTATACAGACTGGCTGTCCTCAGGGGTATGTGGGAGCTGATTCATCCAAAGGGACCTTTTCCCCTCCTCCCCCAGATGGAGTGCCCATGGGCCTTTAGAAGTGTGTATGCAGGTAAATGCAGTAAATTCTCTTGAGCCTCAGTTTCTCCTTATGCACAATGAGGGAAAGATTGGAGACAGATTGAATCTGTACAGCCTAAGGTTCTTTCCTTTCTGCCTTTTCAGGTCTCTACCCTTCTGAAACTACTATTTAAAGACACAGGAGTGACCTTTAAAAATTGAGAATCAGTATGTTGTACACCTGAAACTTATGTAATATTGTACGTCAACTATGTCTCAAAAATTAAAATTAAAAATATATATTTAAAAATGTTTAAGTATGTAAAAAAAAAAAAAAAAGCCCTGGATAAATTGTATCCTGGGGAGCAACTCAGTGCTCAGCCTTTCCAGGTTGGGCCAGGATGCATGAGATATGTCACAGACAACATCAAGAAGCCTTTATTCAGTATGTATTGGCAGCGGCTGCTAGGTTGAGCTCGGATCAAATAGAACAACCCAGACACAGCCCTTTCCCAGCCATACCTTGCAACACACACAAGATGATAATGAGCCCAGTCAGTGCTACGGGCCTTTTTGGTTTACAAAGAGTTTTCAGCAGCACAGTGAAGTAGGTAGAGCAGGTATGAAAATTATTTCCACTTTAAAAGTGAAGAAACCATGGCTCAGAGAAGTTAAGCGTCTTGCTCATGGTCACACAGCTTATAAGGGCCAGAGCAAAGATCCACTTCAGAGCATACTCAAAAGGGTAACTGAAGATGTTTCAATGAAAAGATTGTTTAAAGAGCTAGGAGCAGGGCTAAGAGAACTGACAGTGGACTAGGAAGCAACCCCGAATGTTACCAGTTGAACTGTGTCCCGCTAAGATGACACGTCGAAAGCGTAGCCCCCCAGTACCTCAGAATGTGACCTTATTTGGAAATAGGGTCACTGCAGATATAATTAGCAAAGATGAGGTTATCCTGGAGAAGGGTGGGCCATTAATCCAATATGACTGGTGTCCTTATATGAAGAAAAGAGACACAGAGCTGTGGGGAGAGCGCCCTGTGACCACGGAGGCAGAGACAAGTGCTCCACTGCGAGCGAACCGAGGAACTAACACCAAGGATCCCCAACCAGCCGCCAGAAGCTAGGAGAGCACGGATTCTCCCCTACAGGTTTCAGAGGGAGCTCGGCTCTGCTGTCACTTTAATTTTAAACTTCTAGCCGTCAGAACTGTGAGAGAATACATTTCTATTCTTTAACAACAACAACAACAAAATACAACAGTGCTACCAAACCCGAACCAGGTTTGCTTTGCCCTGCGTGCAGCAAATCAGAATGCTGAGATGCCCAAATTTGCAGCCAAATGAGAAAATGAGAGAACAAGCCTCAGCTGCGTGTCCCTGAAGGCACCAGGCTCAGGCTTGGGGTATTTATAGGCTAAAGATCAAAGCAGCAGGGCGGTCTGAGGCGCGGGGAACGTGGGGAACACAGGGAAAGGAGATTGGAAAAAGGTGTGTAATCATTCTTCTGCGCAGGCGTAACTAAGCTACAGGCGCTGCACATTGAAAAATGGAGACCTTAGCACGATCTAAGGGTGGAGTTTTCAACCCTCTGATGTCAAGAAGTCACCAAGCAGACATCCAGTGGGAGTGTCGGTGGTCCTATCCAGTCTTTACTTTCTCAGCTTGAACACAACACAGCTGACTTAAAGTTCCTGGAAAACGACTCAGACAAACATCTTGTTTCGGCTACTTGCTGTTTGGAGGGCATGCAAGTCTTAAAATGCCTTTGATTACTGAAGGCAGGTGATGGATTTGACTAATAATTACCCACATTTTCAGTAACCCCCCTTACCCATGAGAAAGATATGTTCTAAGTCTCCCCGGGGATGCCTGAAACCATGGATGGTACCAAACCCTAAGATATCATGTTTTTTCCTATACATACATATTTATCATAAAGTTTAATTCATAAATTAGGCACAATAAGAGATTAGCAGCATTAACCACTCATAAGATAGAACAATCATAACAACATACTGTAATAAAAATTGAGCGAATGTGTTCTTTCTCTCAAAATATCGTATTGTACTGTACTCACCCCTCTTGTGATGACGCAAGATGATACAACGCCTACGTGATGAGGGAGATGCAGTAAGGAGAATGAGCTACTACTGACTTTCCAACATATCTGCTTCAGGTGATTGCCTTTTCTTCACACTTCCACAGCTAGAAGATTCATTCATACTGTCAATCTTATCAACCTCCACATACAAATTTTTTTTCTTTCCACATTAAGAACTTTCACCCTTTCACTAAAAGGAGGCACTTTAAGGCTTCTCTTGGCATATCCAAATTGCCAGCATCACTCCTCTTGCACTTTGGGGCCATTATTAAGTAAAATAAGGGTTACTTGAACACAATCCCTGGGATCCCGCGACAGTCGATCTGATACCCTAGCAGGCTACCAAGTGCCTAACCGTCCTGGGCAGGACAGAGCTGGACATCGCGAGATTTCATCATCTTACTCAGAACGGCACACGATTTAAAGCATGAATTGTTTATTTCTGGAATTTTCCATTTAATATTTTTGGAGTGTGGTTGACCACAAGTAACTGAAACTGCAGAGAACAAAACTGCAGATAACGTGGGGGTGGGGGACTACTAAAATTGTGACCCTTAGAATTATACTCATTTCCTTAACTAACAACTATCTAACCAGGCCCTGTATTTGGTGCTGAGGCTACAGAGAAGAAAAACAGTCTTTGCCCTCCCAGAGTTTGTTACCTTGGATGGGAGACAGAAATATAAATGATCACCATGTACCAGGTAAATTCCAGGACTTAAGTGTTCTCAAGGCCCCAGGGAAGTGTGAGGAGAGGGTCATTCGTGAGCAATACAGTTCTTTCCCACTCTACTGTTTTAATAATTGCCACAGTAATTACAGATTTATCTCACTTAAACCTCATAACAATTCCATTCCCCACACATTACACAGGAGGCTTACAGAGTCACTGTACTTGCTCTGGGTCACATAGCTAGGAAGCGGGGGAGCCAGGATCAAGCCCAGGCCTGCCTGACCCCAAAGCCTACCTCTAACCCCCAGAGAGGCTGTGCTGGATCGAGAGATGCAACAGGATGCCTCACTCAGGAAAGAGGATTTGTGTCTCTGAGAATCCACAGGAGAGGAAAAGGAGGACATGAGGGGATGATGGAGAGGAACAAGGAAGAGTTTTTCAAGGACTTTGCCCTAAAAATTTGAAAAACTGATTAGGCTTTTGTGGAACAATGTTCAAAGTCATAATAGTTTCCTGTGGGGATTTCCAACCATCCTCCACCCACCTCCCAAAAAAAAAAATGTTCTTAAAAGCAGACAATAATCAAAAGTAAGATGGTTGGATAGATGGACTGATATGTGATAAAGCAAATGTAGCAATGGTTAACAATTGAGGAAATTAGAGTTTTAAGTATATGGCTACTTACAATGATTTCAACCTTTCTACATGTTTGAAAATTTTCACATACACACAAAATGTTGGAGGCAGGGGAAATAAAGCAATAGTTGTGGGGGAAAGTAGGAGAATAGAATTTTCTAGTGTTGTCCCACGTGGCAGCTACTAGCCATGTGGTGACTGAGCACATGAAATGCAGCTCATCTGAGTTGAGAGATTCCATGTGTGTAACATAGATTCTAGATTTCAAAACCTTAGTACACAAAAGAATGGAAAATATCTCTATTAATTTTTATCTTATTTACATGTTGAAATGATCATTTTGATATACTTGGGTAAATAAAATATATTATTGAAATTAATTTCACCTGTTTCTTTTTACATTTAAATTACATATGTATCCTGCATTGTATTTCTACTAGACAGAGCCCTCTAGAGCATCCAGTTACCACAGGTCCTGGTCCTTTGCTCTGGACCAAGCCCCATGCTGGGGGTGCTGAATCAAACAGTCACAGGCTCAGAGAGCTGAAGGTCTCGGTCCTGGGGACAAGCAAAGACAGACCTGAAAACATGAGATGATTTCAGTATCTTAGGAATCTCAGTGACTTCCTTGCTTATGGGTGCCCACTTCATGCTTTTTGGATTAGACTTGGGGGCAGAACCTCCCTTGGGAACACCCAGAAATATGTGGGAGTGTTTGAGGTTATCAGGATGACTAGGGAGATGGGGTCAGTATTTCACATGCAGAAGCCAAGGATGGTAAACACCCCACAATGGGAGGGATAGTCCAGTGTGAGGAAGAACTGTCCTGTCCAACACACCAGTAGGTACCTGTTGAGAAGCCCAGAAGTAGAGGAAGAATGACACACCTCTTTCAGCCCTCTGGATGGGGACTCTGAGGTCTGCTTTCCACCTGACACCATTATTTCTGTGGAGGCAAGAACATGGAGCTTCCTGGGGTACTGAATCACACAAATTCAATTCATATCTCCTCAAGGGTAGGAAAAACACTGTGGGACAGTCAGGGACACCCAAGGGCTTGACTCCCAGCAGGAAACCTCTCTGCTTATGAAGACTGACAATGGCAGTGCTCAATTAGCCCAACTTAATTAGTCTTCTGGGAGCCTGTCTCCAGAGCTTAGGGCACCACCCTCCAGTATCAGGCCACAGGAACAGAGCATTTCTGGGAATGGTGCCCAGTGAAGATGAGTCATCCCTTTGGTCTGATCTTAGGGCTGGAGCTATGAGAGTGGGTGGGAAGTGTGGGCAGGTGTCCCATATAACTTAGGTGGAACAAACACGGAGGTCCCGAAATTCCACAGATCCCAGAAGGCCTTAGTTGAGGAAGAGGTAAAGGTGTAAGGACTCAGAGGGAGGTGGGGAATCACTGCCAACTTGTGAAAGGATCAGAAATCCCACCTTAGAAGATGCAGAAGTCCAGGTGAGAGATGATGGGTGCCTCCCTCACGACTGGATCAGGGAGAAGAACAAGTGGAAAAGATTTAAAACATATTTTTGAGATGGAATGAAGAGGACATTCTAATCCATTTGGTGAGGAGAATTAAGGAGAAGGAGGAGACAAGTATAGCTCCCAGGTATCTAGAATGAGCCACTGAGTAGTAGAATGGGCAGGAATAACTTTTAAAGAAACTTATCAGTGAAGGTAGGAGAGAGATGAGGCAGCAGCTGGAGGAGGAACTTATATCAAAGAAGATTTTATTTTAAAGATCCAAGAAGATTGAGCCTTATGTTCTCAAGGGAGTTAGCAGGGGAGAGGAGTGATTCACGGAATGAGGATCCTCAGAAAGAGAGAAGGATTAGGGTCAGGGATAGGGATGGAGTGGGATGTTTTGAGATTGATTCCTTGTCTCAGTGCCTAATGTTGTGAGCCTCCCTGGCAACTAGATGCTTGAAGTGATCCTCCTCAGGGTTCATGTCTCTTCTTTCTTGCCCATTTTTTTTTTTTAATTTAAGCTATGTGCTATTTGCTATAAAAATCTAAAAAAAGGTTATAGAAAAGTTGAGGGGGGAGGGTGATAGCTCAGTGGTAGAGCGCATGCTTAGCATGCATGAGGTCCTGGGTTCAATCCCCAGCACCTCCATTAAAAATAAATAAATATATAAACCCAATTACTCCCCCCCCAATATTTTTTAATTAAATAAATAAAACAAAACAAATTTTAAAAAGAAAAATTGAAAGCAAAAGGATAGAAAAAGATACGTCAATCAAGTATTAAGCAAAAGAAAGCTGGTATAATAATATTAATAATAGACAAAGTAAATTTTTAAAGCAAAAAGGATTATTAGAAATAAAGAGGGTCTCTATATACACAGAAAAGATTATTTTCACCAACAGGATATATCAGCTTTAGTTGTGTATGCACTTGATAACATAGTCTCAAATATATAAAGCAAAAGTTTATAGAACTGTAAGCAGAATCTGATAAATTCATAGTGAAGAGAAAGATTCTAGCACATATCTTTAGGTAATTGAGATATGAATTAGACAAAATAGTCATTAAGTATTTAGATTTGAACAAATAATTATAAAGCTTGATAAAATGGACATATATAGACACATTGCCCTCAACAGAGAAGACACATTGTTTTTAAGCATACAGATAATGTTTATGAAAAACGTCCAGGGAGTAGGTTATAAAGCAAATCTCAATACATTTTAAAGAATGGGTATCATATATACCATATTCGCTGACTAAAATGAAATTAAATTAGAATTCAAGCTGAGATCAATTTTAAAATTAGAAGGTTAACCTAAAAACCTCCATTTGTATGGGAATTAAGAAATATACTTCTATAACAATTAGAAGAAATAATAGTAAAAATTAGAAATTATTTACAACCATACAGAAACAAAAATAGTATACCAAAACTTGTGGAATGAAATGAAAAGAGCACTTACATTAGAAAAAAAAAGTCTGAAATTTAATGAACTTAAAAATTGAGAAAAAAGCCAAAGTTAGCCACATAAGGACAATAATAAAGATTAGAACAGAGATTAAATCCAACAGAGAATAAAAAAAATAGGAAAAAAACAACAAAACCACGAGTTGGTTTTTTGAAAAAAAAAAATCAACAAACCCTTAGCAAAACTAAGAAAAAAAAGAGAAAAGACTCAAAGTGAATCAGAAATCAAAGACGAGACGTTACAACAGATGACACAGAAATAAAAAGGAGCGTAAGGGATTACTACGAACAATTACACACCTACAAATTGGATAATCGAGAAGAAATGTGTATGTTCCTAAAAACACACAACCTACCAAAACTGAACTGAGAAGAAATAAAAAGCCTGAAGAGACCAATAACAAATAAGGAGATTAAATCAGCAGTCAAAAACCTTCCAACAAAGAAAGCCCAGGACCAGCTAGCTTCACAGGTGAATTCTACCAAACACTCAGATAAGAATGAAAAACCAATCCTTCTTAAATTCTTCCAAAGAAGAAGGAGGAGGAGGGGGAGGAGTGGCGGCACATGTGCAAACTCATTTATCAGGCTAGCATCACCCTTACACCAAAGCCAGACAAAGCCCCCACAAGAAAACTGTAGGCCAATATCCTTGATGAACAGAGATGCAAAAATCCTCAATAAAAATACTAACAAACTGAATTTAACAGCACATTAAAAGAATTATACACCAAGACCAAGTCAGATTTATTCCTGGACTGCAAGGGTGGTTCAACATATGAAAATGGATCAGTGTAATACACCACATCAACAAAATGAAGGACAAAAGCACAAGATCATCTCAATTGATGCAGAAAAATCATTTGATAAAGTTCAACACTCTTTCATGATAAAAACAGTCAACAAAATAGGAAATAGAAGAAAACTACTTTCAGCATAATAACAATCATATATGAAAAACCCTCAGCAAACATAATACTCAGTGGTGAACGACTGAAAGCCTTTCCTCTAAGATCGGTAACAAGGCAAGGGCGCCTGCTTTCATCACTTTTATTCAACATGGTACTAGTTCTAGCCAGAGCATTTAGGCAAGAAAAAGAAATAAAAGGCACCCAAACTGAAAGGAAGAAATAAAATCATCTGTTTGCAGATGATATGAGATTTTATGTAGAAAACCCTAAAGACTCCACACACACACACACACTCACACACACACACACTCACACAAAAGCTGTTTGAAATAATAAAGGAACTCAGCAAAGACCAGGATACAAAATCAACATACAAAAATCAGTTGCATTTCTATACATGAACAATGAATAATCTGAAAAGGAAATTATAAAAACAATTCCATTTACAACAGCATAAAATGAATAAAAGAATAAAATCCTTAGGAATTAACTTAACTGAGGTGAAAGACTTGAACAATAAAAACTAAAAAAAAAAAAAAAAAAAAAAAAAAACCAGATGTTAGAATGGCAATAGATTTCTTGTCAAAAACAATGCAAGCCAGAAGACAATAGTGCAATATCTTTAACGCACTGGGGGGAAAATACTGTCAGAATTATGTCCCAAACAAAACCACCTCTCAAAAATGAAGACAAAATAAAAATATTTTCAAACATACAAAAGTTGAGAGACTGTCACAAATAGGCCATATCTACAAAAATGTTTAAAAAAAAAAACTCATTTAGGTAGAATAAAATGATACACCAGAAGGAAATTTAGATCTACACAAAGCAATTAAGATCCCTGGAAGTGTAAAATGTATAAATAAATATAAAAGACTTTCTTCTCTGATTTTTAAACTTCTTTTTTAAAATAGTTGACTATTGAGCAGCCATTGTCAAAATCAGTATGGAGAGCTCAAAAAACTAAAAACAGAACTACCACATGACCCAGTAATTCCATTCCTAGGTATGTATCTTAAAAAAAACACAAAAACTAATTCAAAAAGAGGCATGCACCCCAGTGTTTGTAGCAGCATTATTTACAATTGCCAAGACATGGAAGCACAGAAAAGTGTACAGAAAACATTTATCATGGGGCAGGGAAGGCCACCAGAATTTCTCGTCCCCTCCAACTCTGAGTTGCAGAAGCTAAATGTATGGTCAGTGCAGCTGAGAAACTGGGGGCTCCCTTCTCCCCCTCAGCCCCCACTCATAGGGTGAAGTCTCTGCCCCAGATGCAGCAACCAAAGAACACTTGGGCCCAGGTCTCCCTCACCTTGGCTTTCAGGGCACTGGGAGAGACAAGTTGAGAAGACCAGAGGCTACTACTCCTCACCCAGCACTCAGAGCAGTGCTCAGAGACTCTGACCACAAGAGGCAGTCTATCAGAAGAGAAAAATCCCAAAGCTCTCCCTCAAAAGAACTGGCTCTATTTGAAACAGAGTATGGAGCAGTTAATCCTAGAAGTGCTCTTCAAAACAGTGGACAATAATACAAAGGATTTAAAATGGCCAAAGAATCTGAATAACCATTTCTCCAAAATAAATAAATAAATAAGCATATGAAAAAATGCTCAACATCACTAGTCATCAAGGAAATGCAAACCACAGTGGGATCATTCCATACCCACTAGGATGGCTATGATCAAAAAGGCAGATAATAACAATGTGAGGTTTTGGAGAAATTGGAACCTTCATAGGTTGCCGATGGGATGTAAAACGTTGCAACCATGTTGGAAAACAGTCCGTCAGTTCCTCAAAAGTTTAAGCATAGAGCTATGACCCAGCAGTTCCACTCTTAGGTATATACCCAAGAGAAGTAAAAACATATGTCCACAAAAAACTTGTACAGGAATGTTCGTAGCAGTATTATCCATAATAATCAAAAAGTAAAAGCTCAAATGTCCATCAACTGATGAATGCATAAATAAAAATCCATTGCCATAGACAGTGATTGTGTCCCCCAAATATTTATAGGTTGAGATCCTAACCCCTAATGTGACAGTGTGAGGAGATGGGGCCTTCAGAGTGATTAGATCGTGAGAGTTGAGCCCTCAAGAATGGGATAGGTGCCCTTATAAAATAGACCAAGAGAGCTCCCTCACTCCTTCTGCCGTGTGAGGACACAGCTGGAACACGGCAGTCTAAGAACCAGGAAGTGGGCTCTCACCTGACACCAAATCTGCCTGAGCCTTGATTTTACACTTGCCAGCCTCAAAAATTATGAAAAATAAATTTTCATTGTTTATAAGCCACCCAGTCTATGGTATTCTGTTATAGCAGCCCAAATGGAAAAAGACATCCATACCATGGAATCTGATCCAGCAATAAAAGGAAATTAAGTACTGATACATGCTACAATGTAGATCGACCTTGAAAACACTATGCTACAGGAAAGAAACCACTCAAAAAGGGGCACATATTGTATGATTCCATTTATATAAATAACCAGAATAGGATTATAGAGACAGAAAGTAGACTAGTGATTGCCTAGGGCCAGAGGAAGCTTGAGGGGAAAAGGAGAGTGACTGTTAATGGGTACAGAGTTTCTCTTGGAAGTGATAAAAATGGACTAAAATTGATTGTGATGATGTTTGCACAACTCTCTAAACATAATAAAAACTGTGAAATTGTACACTTTAAGTGGGCAAACTGTATGGCATTTGAATTATATCTCAATACAGATGTTATTTTACAAAAGAGCTATTGATACATACAACATGGATGACCCTCAAAGTAATTATGCTGAGTAAAGGAAGCCGTATTTTAAAGAGCACATTCTGTAAAATCTCACATAAGTAAAATTCTAGAAAAATGCAAGGAATCTACAGTTATGGAAAGCAGACCAGTGGCGGCCTGGTTGGGGGAGGGCGGAACAGATTATCAAGGGACATGAGGAAACTTTGGGGGTGATAGATAAACTCAGAATCTTGATTGTGGTGGTGGTTTCGTGACTGTATACATATGTTAAAATTAATCAAATTACATGACTTAAATATATGCAGTTGTACATCACTTATCTTCAATAAAACTACAACAAAAAAGCCTCCTAAAAACCCATACTTATATATGATCACAAAATCTATTTCTATGTGTAGATACATGTATGTAAATGACCAGAAAAGTACCTGATAGACATACATAAAAATAAGAACACTGGTTACCTTTGGGGAGTGAGGAGGAGAGACATGAAAGGGGAGACACTTTGACATTATGTACTTCTGCCTTCTTTGTATTTTTTACGAGAATGCTCTATATATACAATTTGTATAAATAAACAAAAAGTTAATAAAATCACTTTTAATTTTAAAATAGTTAAATAAAAATCCAACAGCAATAACAATACCCAGTTCCAAAATGAAATGACCCAATTTGTTAAAGAGGCCCTTAAACCAATAGAGGCAGGGACTCTGAAAACTAGAAGGAACCTCAAGGAAGAACCATCACAATGACTGTTTTAAGTGCTGTGGAGAGGGGCCGGGAAGAGGGGCCAGATGGAGGTGAGAGGTTCCCAGTGACTAACAGACCTGGGCGGACTGCTTTGCATTGAGGGACATACAACTCAAGGGCAGACAAATCAGTGTTGTAAAGCCAACTTAGGTGACCTGAGCCAGCTCCCTCAGTCTCTAGGGCAGTTGTCCCGTCTGTACAATGAGGATTGGTCAGGATGGCCCGGGAGGACTCTCCTGCTCTGCTCCTGTGAGATTTGAGCCAAGACCTGTAACTCTCCTGGAAAGCAACTTTGCTGATCATTTGTTCACTCACGCATTCATTTCTTTTCAAATGTATTCACTGAGAACTGCTTATGCATTTATTTAATGGTTCAACCACCCATTCGTTTATTGATTGTATAATCACTCACGGGCCAGCACGGACTGGGGACTGACCTGTGAGGGTGGATCCCTGGCCCTGAGCCACCTTCTCTAACTTTCCCACACCAATTAAGATTTCTGAGTAGACTCTATGTAATTGGGTCTTTGGGACATCATCCCTGAAGCACTCCAAAGTTTCTAAGCGGGGCCCATTTCCCCTTCTCCCTCTAAATTGCCTTGGGGATTGTGCAGTCCCTTGGCACAGGGAGCTTTGAAAGGTACCTGCTTCATTTGGCCCACCTGCTCCCTGGGGCTGCTGGCTGGCATGGAGCTCGGAGCTGCCCAGGTCAGGCAGTCCCTGTCTGCCCACAGCAAAAGATACCCTCTTCAGCCTTGAGGCCACCAGAATTTCCTAATTCTACCAAAGCTGACATAATTCAGAGAATTCCACTGAATTCTAAGCACTTTGTCTACTCCCACTAAATTCTAAGGTCTCCGCTTAATTCTATCAAGTTGCAAACACCTCACTGAATTCTAGGAAAGCCTAGGCACGTCTTCTCAGTTGGGACAGCCAGGTCAGTGTGAAACTGCGTGTCCTGCCCACTGGGGTTCCCTGCACAGAGGAGGCTCAGACCTGCTTCTTTGGCTATATTCTCCTAGCTCCAGCCAGAGAAGCTTCCTGGCCTCTGAAACATCTTCCAGGGAGCAAGGGACATGGATCTGGAAGAGCCTGAATGTAAGTGAAAAAATGGGGAAAGGGGGGCAGAGAAAGGGGCCTAGGTTGGGAGACAGGAGCCCCAGGGAACTACAGGAGTCTTGGCCTCCCCCTCCAACTCACTGCGTGGTGCTGGGGAAGCGCCTTGCCCTCTCTGAGCCTCAGCACCCCCAGAGATAGCAAGGGGGTGGTCTCGCTGATCTGTAAGACCCCTCCCAGCTCAGCCAGGTGTCATCTAGGCTGGGAGCAGCTTGTGTTTGGCAGCCAGATGCTCACTCCCAATTTGTCTCAGCCCCAGGAAGTCTCAGCAAGACAGGAAGAAGTTGGCTGTGGCCAGACTGGGGCTTCAACTTGGTCTTCAGAGTCTGGGTGAGGAGGGGAGGGGACGGCATCCCAGTGGGCTGCAGCGGGTAGGCAATGGGCAGGAAGTGAGTGAGAGGGGCGAGCACCAACTTCCAGGCACAAACAGAGCTGTGAGGCACAAACAGCGGAGGACTAGACATGGCTCAGGAGAGGACAAAGGAAGGCTCCCCTCGGGGAGGTGGCATTTGAACTGCTTTTCAGATGGCATTTGGCCAGGAGAGAGGTGAAGGCATGAAGGACACTGTGGGGTCTGTGGACAAAGCTTCCTGGCCCTGCTTTGGGAACCAGAGTTCCACAGCCTGCAGCCACATCCCTCCTCCGCCCCTCTTCGTGCAGGGCCCACTCCAGGCAGAGAGAGAAGCAGAGCAGGAGGCTCAGATTCTCAGTGCTCAGGCCAGAAGGCAGACTAGGCACTGGGCGGATCTGGTGACCATGTCCCTGGCCCGGTTCATCCCGGGCAGAATTTGCTCCCCACCCTCAGATTTGCTTCTTTAGTGATACCTCCATGGCCCCTGCCTGGTCTCCATGAACTTCCTCCTGGGGGAAGTGGTCCTGCCTGGTCTGCACTACTGGTTCTGTGTGTGTGTGTGTAAGAGAGAGCAAGAGGGAGTGCCTGCTGCACACGCACATACACTCAAGGGAATGACCGTACACGTACACATATGAGCCTGTGTGGGGCATGTACACTCACAGGCATATGTGTGCACCTGGGTGTCAGGCAGGGGTCTGTGCACACATGCAGGCGGGTGCAAATGTGGTGACCTATGTGGGTGTATGTATATTCCCAGAGGTAGTCGATGACTGCAGGTGTTTGCCAGTGACTTTAAACTATGGTGTGTAGAACCTGACAGAGAGGCTGTGGCCTGACGCAGCCACTGGGGCTGCAGGAACGCGCCACACCACCTCTGCACCTGCCCAGCCCTGGCGAGGCGCCTGCTGCTCTTGATACTCTGTCCAATGGGGGTGTCTCTCCAGGAAACCAGCCTTGGAGTTTCCCTGCTGAAACTTGAAGGGAGCTGGCAGCTCACGTTCCCCTGAACCCACAACATTCTCTAGTCACAGTCAAACTGAGGCAAGACTTCTATGTGAGTTCGCAGGACTAGGGCAGAGCTCTCCTTGCTGCAGAACAGGCCCCTCAGTCCCTGAGGTAGGGCCCAGATCTCTGGGCCCTGTGTTTTTCTGTTTTGTTTTTTGGGAACTGTGTTTATAGGAGTAAGAGGAAAGAGTCCCCCAGGCCGCCCTGCCTGGACCTCGCTGGGTGGTGGAGGCCCAGGGAGACCCAGAGAGACTCCATATCAGGAAGGATTGTGTGGCCCTTCGAATGGCCTGACAGCAAAAAGAATAGAAGAAAAGTCTGTCTAAGGGCGTAATGTGCTTTCCATCCCTAGAGGCGTGCAAACTGAGGCAGGAAGAAGCTAGGTGTCGGAATGGGAGGGGATTTCTGCCCAGGAATGGTTTGGATTCAGTGGCCTGCGAGCACATGTGTCCTCATTTGTTCCCCTAATGCGTAGCACGATGCCTGGCGTGTGGTAGGAAGGTAATCAGTTCTTGATTTTGAAACAAATAAACGTGAGGGAACTAAGGGAAGGCAATTGTGTCCTGTAAGGAGGCATTGACAGGCATTGGTGCTCAGCCCAGACTCCGGCTTGGGCAGTGCATCCCACGGGGTAAGTGACATCATGCTAAGTGCCCAAAACACTAAGGAAAGGCTAAGTCATGCTCCTTAGCTAGTGATAAGGGCATGTGGGGGTCCTGGGAGAAAGACTTCCATCTAGTGTGATAAAAGAACCACCAACATTTGGAGTTTAACAGAAGCAAACACCTGCTCTGAGCATGGTGCAGCTGTCATGCTGTTGGGAGGACTGGATTCTAGACTCACTGAGCCAGGGACCCACTGTCTGGCCTCAGTTTCCTACCTTCACGATGGGAGATCCGTGAGTTGACCTCTCAGGATGTTTTCCACACTGATGCCTAGGAGTTCATGAAGCCAAAGCAGCCCTGGCTCAGGTTCAGAGAAAATGGGAGGTTTGGAGCAGAACCAAAATGTCCATCCAATTTTAGCCCAAAAAACACATGACGAAGGCAGATTCTGAAGGTGCGTCTGCACGTGGTAGCTGATGAAGCAGGCCCTGTGGGAGGACAGGTGGAAGAGCCTCCTGATAGGCTCAGAGGCCAGGAGCCCCTCCAATGCATGCTCTGTGCGTGGAGACTGAAGCTGACCTGAAGAGACAAGATTTCTGCAGGCTGAGGGATAACGGAGAGGGCATTCCCAACAGTGGGAATGGCGTAAACCAGTTCAGAGGATTCCTTAAAGCTGAGAGGGCCCTCAGAGACCATCTAGCCCAGTGATTCTCAAAGTGTGGTGTCTTGACCAACAGCAAAAGCATCACCCAGACCTACTGAATTAGAGACTCTGGGGGTGGAGCCCAACAATCTGTTTCAACTAACTTTCCCGTTGATTCTGGTGCATGTTAAGATTTGAGGACCTCTGATCCAGCCCACTGTTTCCCAAACTATGTTGGTGGAATACTTATCTGCAGGAGGCTGATGGGTGCTCTGTAAAAGGAGAATCTATAGTCAAAGAAGTTTGGGAATTACATGCTCTATACTGGTTTTGGAAAGTCACAAGTCACACTGGTATATTAAAGGCTCTGAGAAGTCCTGCAGTAAAGAGCTTTATTTAATTTTGATTAACCCAGTGTTATCTCAAACTGATTTTTCAGATTGCCTACTAACATTTCCATTAATCCTCTCTTAGAGAAATTCTGATCCAAATCAATCCTTTTTCATAGGGATGAATCATGGCCTAGAAGTATGGGGATTGCCCAAAGTCCCAGAGAGAGAGTGTGTGTCAGAGCTGGAAAAGACCCTAGCGATATGCCTCATCCCAAAAAAGACTCCGTGGGCTCCCCGCCACCCTGTACCCTCTTTCCCTGCATCCCCACTATGTGTCCCTCCAGAGTATGGAGCCAATCAATAGGACAGAGGTCTCTGAGTTCTTTCTGAAAGGATTTTTGGGCTACATGGCCCTGGAGCACCTGCTCTTCCCTCTGTGCTCAGCCATGTACCTGGTGACCCTGCTGGGGAACACAGCTATTGTGGCGGTGAGCGTGCTGGATGTTCACCTGCACACACCCATGTACTTCTTCCTGGGCAACCTCTCCATCCTGGACATCTGCTACACGTCCACCTTTGTGCCCCTGATGCTGGTCCACCTCCTGTCGGCCCAGAAGACCATCTCCTTTATTGGTTGTGCCATCCAGATGTGTCTGAGCCTGTCCACGGGCTCCACAGAGTGTCTGCTGCTCGCCATCATGGCCTACGATCGCTACCTGGCCATCTGCCAGCCGCTCAGATACCCTGTGCTCATGAGCCACCGGCTCTGCTTGTTGCTGGCGGGAGCCGCCTGGGTGCTCTGTCTCTTCAAGTCAGTGACCGAGACAATCATCACCATGAGGCTGCCCTTCTGCAGCCACCTGGTCAGTCACTTCACCTGCGAGATCCTGGCAGTGCTGAAGCTGGCATGCAGTGACACATCAGTCAGCGAGGTCCTCCTGCTGGTGGGCGCCATCCTGCTGCTGCCTGTGCCCCTGGCCTTCATCTGCCTGTCCTACACGCTTATTCTGGCCACCATCCTGAGGGTGCCCTCAGCTGCTAGCCGCCGCAAAGCCTTCTCCACCTGCTCGGCACACCTGGCAGTAGTGCTGCTTTTCTATGGCACCGTCATCTTCATGTACATGAAACCCAAGAGCAAGGAGGCCAGCATCTCGGATGAGGTCTTCACGGTCCTCTATGCTGTGGTCACGCCCATGCTGAACCCTGTCATCTACAGCCTGAGGAACAAGGAGGTGAAGGAGGCCGCCAGGAAGGTGTGGGGCAGGAGACGGACCTCCAAGTGAGGGAGGCCTTCATTCACCTACAGTGAGGATAGGCTGGAGCGCAGGGCTGTGAGTCTGGAATCTTCATCCCAGCAAAGCAGCCCTGAGTCCCACTGATCCTGCCCCCTGGTGTGGCCCTAGGCCAGCTCTCAGCATCACTCCCTGCATCTTCACACCAGCCTCCTGGCTGGCCTCGAGAGTTCAGTCTTGTTCCTCCCAATCTATCCTCTGAGGGGCATTCAGAGGGATCTCTTTGAAAAGCACATGTGATCATGTCACTCTGCTGACTGAAACCCCTGAAGGTCCCCCCAGCACTCTTAGGACAAAGTGTAAGCTTTCCCAGGGGACATTCAAGGCCCTCACCAGCTGGCCCTGCTGGCCCTGACTAACCTCCCTTCCCACCCTCTGCCCACAGCCCCCCTCCTGTCAGCAACGCCACAGCCACACGTGAGCCTCGGTATTGCCCAGCCCTGCTCAGCTCAGTGCCTTCTTGGTTCTTCCCACAAGGCAGCCCCACCCAGCACCCAGGTCTGCATGTGAAAGGACTGCCTGACCCTTGAGCCCGTCTTGAATGCCACCTCCACCGGGAAGCTTCCCCACTCTGTGCCTCTTGCTGTGCTCCTCCTGCTTTGTTTTCAGTGTCACTACAGGAACAAGGAGTGTTAGGTTCCACTCTGTCCCAAGGTTCAGCCCTGCCCTCCCAGGTGTCTTAGATAAATAAATGAACACGTTGATGTAGGGGTGACAGTGGCAGAGCCTGGGTCCTTCTCAAATCTGAGCAGAGCCAAGATGGGGTTCACAGGTGACAGGCATGGTCTCATGCCCCTGGAAAGGAACAGCAGAGGCAGTGATAAGCCCCAGCATCCAAGATTCCCAGACCCATCCAGCCACCTGGACACCAATCTCCCCGAGCAGCCCAGGCACTGGATTCTTCTGTCTCCTTTCAGCAGAAGCAGCTTCTGGTGCCCCCTTGCCCATCATCCAGACCTCCCCTGGCTTTGGGGAGATGGCTCTACCCCTCCTCACCCCACCCCCTAGGACCCTGCTACAGCTGCCCCTTCCTGGTGCTCAGCCTCTTCCCAGCTTTCCTCTCTGAGAGCTCAGTGAACACCTGGTGGACGTGGACTTGGATTCACAGAGCATCTCCACTCCCTGCTCCCCTTTAGCCTCAGTGGCACCGTCTGTATGATGGGAGACCTGGCTTGACCTCCCAGCGGTAGGCTGGCTCTCCTGCCCCCTGGCTGTAGGTAAGCACAGCCCTGGCTTGAGCCACCTGTTCCCTTCTAGTCCCTCCTTGGTCAGAACAGAGGCACAGAGGAGGGAAGCTCAGCCCCACAGCTCCCAGCCTGACCAAGCCAGGGTGGCTGCTGCTACGACATTCTGCTGGGCCTCTGATGCCACAGCAGGATTTGGACTTTATCCTGTGAGCATTGGGGCTTTACAATCACGCTTACTTCAAGGTCATTGATTAGGTGCCATTCTTCACCAATGAAGTTGGTGAAGAATTTTCTCTAATGTCTATTGTTAACTAAGGTGCAGTGAAGTAGGTACTGTCACACACTGCTGGCAGGGATGGGGATAAATATATATAAACTTCCTACAAAGTAAGCTGTAGGTCTGAATCAAGAGACTTCAAAATTTCAGACCCTTTGACCCAACACCTCCACTTCTAGGAATTAGTCTAAGAAAATTATTAGAGCTGCAGTCAAAAATTTATGTATAAGAGAATATACACACACACACACACACACACACACACACACACACACACACACACACACACATATATACTGGATATTAATCATGACATTATTTATGGTGACAAAAAAATTTCAGAATCATAACATCCAACCATAGAAGAATGCTTAAATAAATCCTGATGGAACCCCATGATAGAATGTGATACAACCATTAGAAATCTTATTTTTTGAAGAATATTTGATGATGAGAAATGTTCACACTGTAATTAATAGAAAAAAGCAGAATATATAACTTTATACTCAGTATAATCCCAATTTTTAAGGTATTTTTCTTATGGATATACAAGTAAGTATGCATGCAGAAACTTTTGGAAAACGATGACAAATTATTAACTAACAGTTGTTTCCTCTGGGTGATGGGGTTACAGATAAATGTTTTCTTAATTATTCTTTCCAAAATTGTCCAATATTTCTAAAATGAACATGACTTTGAACTTAAAAAATACTGTTACCGTTCTGAGAAATGGAAGATGTAGAGCACAGATGAGTGGGGCCCCAGCCTGAGGGCAGGATGTGAGGAAGCTGGTGCCTTAACCAGGTGGGCAGTCAAGGGGAGAGGGTGGAACTGAGAAATGCTGGGGATAGTGGAAGTGGCTGAGGAACAGAGGGGACTACAGGTTGCTGCCCAGGTTTCTGGCTAATTGGGTGGACAGTGCTCCACCCTCTGACAGGAGATGGGGATGTTGACAGAAGCAGGTTGGAGGGGGTGAGAGGTGTGGTGATGCTGTTTAGACACACTAATGTGTTTAAACAGAGGCGGCAAGAGGGAGCCATTCCTGAGCAGCTGGAACATAAGTGGTGACAAACAGTCCAAAATTTTACTTTGATTTGTGTGCTTGATCAAAAATTCCAAAAGACAAATCATAGTATAATGGGAAAATCTGCAACTGCTGCTGCTTTGTTTAAGGCTGTTCTTCAGTCCCTAAACTGTGTCAAGTTGTCCTTCTTTTATTGTGAAGGAAAGAGAAGGACATGGGAAGGGAAACGGAAAAGGAAACCTGTAGAAACACACGCACCTGGCTTAACCCCTGTCTTAATGGTCCCTCACAAGTGCTCTGGGTCTCCCCCTGTACAGCAATCTGCTTTCCTTAACCTTCCACGAGTGCAGGTCCCAACAGCACTCCTGGAGGAGACACCCATCTCACAGCCCAGGGCGCCCAGGCCTAAGGCAGGGGGTCACAACCCCTGAGCCTCAGGTCCCAGGGGCAGGACTGCAATGAGACCCAGTCTTCAGATTCTCAGTCCAGCGTCTCTCCTGTGCCTGGCACACCCAACCAAGGCCCTCTTGGGGCAACACAAGGAACCGGGGGTCTCTGAAGGCCCACAGCTGCCAAACCTGCAAACTTGTGCAGCTGCAGAGTTTGAACTTTAAATTGGGTAAGGACTGTAAGGTCCCCAAGATCAGGGAGCAGGCGAGACATCTATGTGGCAGGGGACTGGAAGGCTGGTCCTCGGGGCCTCGGCCCTGGCCCATCCCAGCACAGTGAGTCTGCTGATAATGAATTCAGCACTCCCTTGCTCCACTCTCCCAGAGCCTTGAGCCTCTGGTAAATACTTACCATGTGCCCAGCTTTGTGCTAAGAGCTTTCTCTGAATCCTCCAAAGAAGCCCTTGAGGAAATACTATTCTTATCTCCACGTTAGAGGTCAGGAAGCTGAGGCTGAGAAAACTATTAGCAAATGGCTGGCCTGGGACTTGGGCCCTGGTTGGTCCGACTCCAGAGCCCACACTCACCTGCTCTGCTAACACAGCAGGGGTGTGTGAAGCGGGAATCCCTGGTCCAGGCATTCTGGGGAAATTTTAACAGGAGCCTTCTTCTTTTTGTCCCCTTACTTTTCTTTTAAAACAATTTGTGACATCTAAAATAAGTATTCAGTGGTTCAAACTAGATTTACCAGCCAATGAAACTGATATGATATTTCCCTTGCAAAGTGACCCTGGGTCTATCTGACCTCAGGATTGGAAGTTGCTGGAAAGATGTGAGGGAATGTTTTGGTGGTTGTGCAGAATACGAGAGACCACCTAATTGAATGGTTCCATTTCACACAAGGAGAAACCTGACCATACAGCAGAATCGGAACAAAGGCAAGACTCCAACCTAGACCCTTCACTCCCGGTCCAGGGCTCCTTCCATCCCAACCCCTGCCTCTCAGGAGGTGTAAAACAGGGGAGGGGATTAGACAGTGATTCTCAGAGACACTCAATTTCCTATCACTCTGTGAACTAGATTTTCTGGGGCACGACAAAGGGTGAGACACGGGCAGATAGATGCTAGAGTGGTTTTCTGAGTGTACTGTGAAATGCCATCATACCCAAGTGCACAGTAGTATTTCTGGTTCTCCTCTTTCTGGGCATGTGGTAGGGCTACGCAGGCCAGTGGGTTGTGGGCAGATGGGTCACATGTCACTTCTGGTTTGGAGCAATTAACTGCTGTTGGAGAAGCTCTAGTGTGTTCTTCTCCAGCCATAACAGCTTGTGATGTCCCAGATGGTGAAGCCAGGCTCTCTGAGTCCCTGAAAACATACAATGGTCAGGTAGCATGAGAAACAAACCTTTCTCATGGTCACTAAAATTATGAGGTTGTATGTTACTGCAGCAAAACCTAGCTCATCTTAACTGATGGACCAAGGGAACAGCAGCTGCTCTCTGATGATCCCTGATGTCCCAACACAGGGGTTCATGTTGCAGTCAAAGCTGTCAGTAGCCTGGCCACATGGTATTTTCCAAACATAGCCTCATTTCTTTGGGGCCATAAGCCTACGGCCTTGTGAGCTATTCCTAATTTCTGTGAATGTGTTATGATCAGACTCTTACATTGTGAGGAAACCCACCACTCTCCTGATTTAGTTCTTCAGAGAAAGCAGCCACTCCTGCAGGTAGGAGCCTAGCACCCCCAAAGCTCTTCTTCCGGCAATCCTGCGGCTGCATCACTCTGCTGTTGTGTGTGCATAGGGGGAGAGGAGGGAAGGTGATCCCAAGGTAAGATATTTGGAGATGAGAATTTTGGACAGGAATATGACACTGGATCTCCAATAGTGCCTTCCGGGTGCAGGGACTGGAGGGTGTTAGGGATGAACTGGACACAGCTCTTTGATGTCCGTAGCTCAGGGTCTACTGTGAAAGAGAGAATGGCACACACAACAAACTGTGCAAACGGCTGGGTGAGCGTCATGTCAGGGTGGTCAGTTCTGTGGAGGCATCTGAGAAGGCCCCGCAGAAGTTCCTGTGAGCTGAGCCTCAGGGGGTGAGTGGAAGAGAAAGGCCACCCCAGTCTGAGGAAAGAGCACGAGAAGAGGGATGAGTCAGGAGTGCGTGGGGTTCGTCCATCAACAAGGCTGGAGCAGGCGTGTGCGAAGGGATGTACGAGGCGGTGAGGCAGGAGGGCAGGCCAGATCACCAAAGCCCTCAGATGCCTCTGCCATTCCCATCTGGTCTTCTTTTGAAGACAAAGGTAGGAAAGGGAAAAGCAGTCAGGGGGTTTCCCACCTTCTACCTGCCTGAAAACACCCCCACACCGGAGCCCAGCGTCAGAATTTAAGGTTAATGGGTCTTTTTGTAGCAACATACCCGACAAAGACCAAGCCCTTATCACTGATTCTGAAATGAAGCTGGTGGCTTGTTGAAGCCACATGAAGTTATAATGCTGAAAAGATGCTTCCTTTCAACTTCTTTTTGGACCCGGGTTTTACTTTGTCTTTACACCAGATTCAAAGAGAATTTCAGAGGTTTCTAAAGCCCAGAGAGAGGAAGGGATGTATCCAAGGTCACCAAGAGAATGAGGGAGGGAGTGTAAACTGTTAGGGCAGAAGCTGCCCCTGCCTCTGCTCTCCTCCCAGCACATAGCACATAGCAGGTTTTCAGTAACAATTGGCTGAATGAGCCATCACACTCAGGCAATTCTTTACTTTTTTTGGTCAAACCTCAGCAAGAGAATCCCTACCTTTAAATGTTTACATGGGTAAGATTTGTGGCCAACTGCTGACCCAGATTAATCAACTATCCCTGTATGTTCCATAAACTCCCTTAACAATCACCCTGAATCAGGCTGGAGGAGGGAAAACCAGCACAGACTCTGGGGGGAGGGGGTCATGACAGATGCTGGAGCTCCTGCCTGGGAGGTCTGGTGAGCACAAATCCAGCAGGTGCCTTGTGGCTGAAGACACAGTCTTCCATCTGGAGCCTCCACGCTGGGCGGCCCACCAGCACTTGTCTGTGTATGTTTCATCGGAGCTGCACAGCATCCCCATTTTTCAGAAGGAAACTGAGTCTCAGAGGCCAAGTGACTTGGTCGATATCACACAGCTAGTCAGTGCTGAAGCTGGGATGCAATACCGGGTGTTTGAGTTGCGTGTTGAATGCCTGTTGAGCGACTACCCTTGGCAGCCCTCACTGCATGAGGTGCAGGAAGGAAGGAGACAAGAGTCCTGCTCTCAAGAGTGGTAGAGGAGACAGGTGCACAGCACAGGAACACGGAGGATGGCCAAGGGCTGTGGAAGTACAAGAAGGGAGCAGGTGACTCTGCAGGGGCAGGAGGAACAGGAGAGGAGAGATGGAGCTGCGCTCTGAAGGATGAGCAGGAACACCCCCACTGGGGAAGAGAAGGAGGACATGCCTACAAAAGGGAACTTCTTGGGCAAAGATGTAGTGCTGAGGAGGCACATGGTTTATTCAGGAGAGGGTGAGCCCATCAGCCCCTACAAATGGTAGGTGTAATTTCAAGCAGAAGGAATAAGGAGAAAAAAAAAAAATCCAGCCCTGAAGGAGGGACAGGGCTCCAAAGCGGTCACAGGACATTGGCCTCACAGTCAATCTCTGGGTGAAGGAATGGGGTAATTATATCTTCTGAAAGATCAGAGTTCACACTCAGCTCCTATTTCCCCTTAGACTAGGGGTCACCTGGGCCACAAGACAGCTTTCCCATCTAACACATGATACGTGGCTCCCTCCTGACACTGGCATTTCCCAAGGAGGCCAAGACCAGCTCAGAAGAGCAATGAAAGCTACCTGGGTGAAGCCTCTTCCCGCCCTCCCTTCATAAAACTAATCAGTGACTGACAACGTCTCTGCCAGATTAGAAGCTGGCTTTCCCTCCTCGTGTGACGTTGCCAATATTGTTCATCCTAAAAAGCAATATGGAAGCCAAGGAGTGACTTGGCTTTCATAACCGGGGTTAAATGCTGTGGGACATGGGATATGTAGGTTTTGTAGGTTCTTTCAAAAATCAATGGGTGGTCCGTGATTCCTTAAGGAGAGATGACGAGAAATCAGGCTTACACATCCTATGGAGTGGAAAGGTTTGAACTTTATGATCAAAGGAGCATTAGCTGAGCATCACTCATCACCCCTCTGCCTTCCAGAGCTCATCTCACCTAATTCAAGGAAGAAGAGCAGCACTGTGACAGGTGTGGCATCTTTTTGTCCCCTTTTCTTATTGCTCTAGCCCCAGCACATAAACAACACCTAGCACAGAGTAAGCATTCAACAAATATTCAGTGAGTGAATAAATCTGAAATGCTCTGGGCATTATTCAACCATATGAAGTCACAACCTGGAAAAGATGCTTCCTCTTTAACAGTCAAGAATGCTTTGCATTCCAAAGGAGCATGCGAAACATGAATCCTATTCTACTGTCTCCCCTGAGCCCACCCTGGGGGTGAAGAGAGATGAGCCAAGGGGATTAGAATGGGCCCCATCTCCCATAAGTTCCATCAGAACCACAGAGCTGAGAGGGCCAGCTTGCAGATCTGAAGTCAGCTCCCTCATTACACAGATGGTGAGACCACATTCCAGAGGTAGGGCTGACCTGCCCCAGGTCACACATCCAGGGTGCTTGGCTCCCAGGACAGCCAGTGCTTTTTCCAACACCTTTGTGGTGCAGGTGGGAAAGGAGGGAGAAAGAGATGGAGGGGGCCAACCAGATGGCTGTGACAGAGTATGTCCTGCTGGGGCTACACGAGCACCATAACCTAGAGGTGGTCCTGTTTGCGCTCTGCCTGGGCGTCTACTCCATGAACGTGCTGGGGAACTCCCTCCTCATCGGGCTGAACGTGCTGGACCCCTGCCTGCGTAGCCCCATGTACTTCTTTCTCAGCAACCTCTCCCTCATAGATATCTGTGGCACATCCTCCTTTGTGTCTCTCATGCTGGTCAACTTCCTGGAAACCCAAATGACCATCTCCTTCCCTGGCTGCGCCCTGCAGATGTACCTGACGCTGGCGCTGGGCTCCACCGAGTGCCTGCTCTTGGTTGTGATGGCGTACGACCAGTTACGTGGCCATCTGCCGGCCACTTCGGTACCCAGAGCTCATGAGCAGGCAGACGTGTGCGAGGATGGCAGCACTGAGCTGGGGGACAGGCTTTGTCAACTCCCTGCTGCATTCCACTCTCACCTGGAGCCTCCCCTCCTGTGGCCACAATGTCATCAACCACTTCTTCTGTGAGATCTTGGCCGTGCTGAAATTAGCCTGTGGGGACGTCTCTTTCAATGTGCTGCTAACAATGGTGGCCACGGCTGTCCTGACGCTGGCCCCACTGCTGCTCATCTGCCTGTCCTACGTTTTCGTCCTTGCTGCCATCCTTAGGGTGCCGTCTGCTGCCAGGCCGGCGCAAAGCCTTCTCCACCTGCTCTGCCCACCTCACAGTGGTGGTAGTCTTCTATGGGACTCTCTCCTTCATGTACTTCAAGCCCAAGGCCAAGGACCCCAACTTGGACAAGATCATTGCACTGTTCTACGGGGCCGTGACGCCCTCCCTGAACCCCATCATCTACAGCCTGAGGAACGCAGAGGTGAAAGCTGCCGCCAAAGCTCTGCTGAGGGGAGACCTGCTCTCCAGGAAAATGGCCCACTTCTCCAACGCCCTCAGGCAGGACAGGCTAGGTTCTATGGTAGGCACAGCTTCAAAATCTCAGTGGCTTAAAACCACAAAGGTTTCCCTCTCCCTCACGCTGCAGGTCTGTGAGAGGTTGGCTGGGGGATCTGCTCTGCATCAGCGTCTTCATCCCTCTGGGACTCAGGATGATAAACAGCTACTATGCGGCATATTGCTGGTCAGAATGACAAAAGGGAAAAAGAAAGTGACAAAGCCTGCACTGATTCTTAAAGCCTCCACTTAGAAGTGACAGGTTACTTCCACTTCCACCTCACTGGCCAACGCAAGGCATGAGGCCACGGCTAATACCAAGTGGGAGGGACGCACGTGCCCACGCATCTGGAGGGAGGGGGAGGACTGAAGAATTTCAAAGAGCATAATGACAGCCACAGCATCCTACAGCCAACCCAGGAGCTACTAGAGACTTCTAGAGCCTCCTTTTCTCTGGAGGTTTATCATCCCAGGAAAGCTCTGGTTGCTTACCTGTGGTGGCTCTGGGTTGGTCGAGCTAACTTGATTGGAACTGTGCCTCCCAGAGTTTCCTGCCCTGTGAAGTTCTGAGTTAGGCTGACCACAAGAGAAATCTGCATGAGATCTGAAAGGCAAAAGCCAAGCAGCCCAGACGCGGTGGGAGCGCTCACCTTGCTGTTAGTGCAGCCCCACCTAGGGCTCCTGCATCCCCGCCTCCAGCTGCTCTGAGCCCTGCTCCACGTGCAGCTCCGGGGCAGAGAGTGTCAGCTCCTCCTGCAGGTCACAGTGTCACTGCAGTTGAAGGAAGGCAGGGAGGGCCAAGCACAGGTGCCAGCTTGTCCTTCTGGGGGATAGTCTGTCCTCTCTGCCCCCTTTATGTCTGCCAGCCCAGATGACCAAGAGAGGCTTCAGACCCAATACCAAGGGCAGAGGCACAGCTCTGCACAGACTTCTCCAATTGCTCCCTCAATTTACAGGTCCGTTCTCCGCAACAACTCCCTTATATCACTCAGAGTGGTCCTGCTACTTTTTGGCCAAACCCTGGCCAAACTCTTCTGATCAAGAACATACCATGGCTCCCCATTACTATAGTATGAAGCCCACATTCTTCAGCTGAGTCCTCAGGCCCTCTGGAACCTGGCCCCCCTGCTTCTTCAGCCCGATGCTCCACTAATCCCCTTCACACAGGCTGACCTCCTCACTACAGTATCTGTACTGCCCATACCTCGGTGTCTTGCTCACACTGTTCTCTGGTGAGACCTGGGACTATTTTTCAAAGCCAGCTTAGACACCGTCTCTCCCACGCAGCATTTCCTGGAGCACTTTGAAGGAGTTCTCTTTCCTTTTCATCCAACAGCACTTCGTTGGAAACTTTTGCTCGGTATCCATTGCATTCTGCTTTGCATTCATGATATTTTACCACAATGTGGGCTCCTTGAGGGCAGGATTCAACCAGTCCAACTCATCTCTGCAGCTCCCACAGAGCTTTCCCTAGAGAGGGTTTACTGAACTGAACTGTCACTCAGAAACCCTCACATTGTCACATTTGGGATTGAATCCTGCACTACTGAGCCTGCCCTAGGCAGCTGTTGGCAGTCAGGGGTCTTAGTCTGACTGTGTGGACAGAAAAGAGCAGGGAAGCAACAGTATCTGCTGGCCACAGCCCTGTATTCCAGGAAGTCACCAAACAAGCCAGGAAATAACAAATGACCCCCATCTGGGGAGCCAGAAGTCCAGGGTTCTAGACCTGGTTTAGCTGCTTTGCCCAGCACAGTCTTCTGGCTGGCTCTCTCCCTCCAGGAATCCCACAGGCTCCTCCAACTCAGAATGTCCAAAACTGAACTCATCATTCTGTCTCCCAAAGGCGTGACACCATCTCAGGGAATAGCACCAACACCCCCCAAGTCACCAAGCCAGAAACATGGCAGTCATCAGAAGCTGTCTCATCCCTCACTGACCCACACATCCAGTCAGTCACTAAGTCCTATGGATCTGACCTTGTAACAGCTTCTTGAGTCAGTCCCCTCCCTTCCACTGACATCACCTTAAGAAGCCTTCACTATTTCTCTCTCAAATAGTGCAACAGCTATGTCACTGAACTTTCATCCTCCAAACTCGCTCCAAAGTCCTCTACACTAGCCATCAAAACACCAATCTGAAAAAAAAACTAAAAAAAAACCCCACCAATCTGATCATGCAACTCTCCTGCTTAAATCCCTCCAAGAGGCCACTGCCCATTTCCCATAGGATGAACAGCAGACGCCACCCTGTCTGCCCAACATCATCCTTGGCTACCTGCCTCCACCCCAACTCCACCCACAAACGCCCTCCAGGCCCAGGCACACTGAACTATTCCCAACTCCCCGGTAAGTATCAGTCTTTTCTAACTCCGTGTCTCCTCCTTGTTGTTGCTTCTCATGTCCAAACACTTCTTGACCTTTAGTTAACATGTACTGGATACTTACCACATACCAGGCTAGGCACTATGCTGCATTCTAAGTGCGTTCCTGACTGAGACCAGATGGGATGATGGAAATCTCAGGGGAGGAATGCCATATAGATACTGGTGACCAGAGAGAACACTCTCCCAATATCTTGGCATTATTAATCTCATTCAATCCTCACTCAATGCCCTCCATACCCCAGCTTCCAGAAAGCCCCTTCTGACCCCTCCTAGCTGGGCAGGGTCTGTCCCAGCTCTGTCTCCCTCTTCAGTGCCTTTTGTACTCTGCTGTGTCCTGAATTCCAGTTATTTGGGTTCAAGTGTCCCTAGTAATCTGACTCTACATCCTAATGTGACGGAATAATATTTCTGATACAGAAATAGATTTCTAGCCCACACCTCTCATTCCTTCTCACCATTCAGTTGGCCACATCATGCTCTGCTCAGTGCCCCAAGGAAGAGATGTGATTGCAGAAAGCAGACAATAAAGAGATGTCTTCCTGGCGCCTGGCTTTTGAGTTTCAAAAGCCTAGGCTCTAAAGGGAACAGAAGAGACCTAAGGCATAAACAAAATCTTTGGGAGAAAGCATAAGGAAAAGTAGGCTTTTCACCTCCAGATGAGTAAGATTCCCTAAGCTAGGGAGAAGGAAGAGAGAGGAGGAGGGGACATTGTGAGAGCATTGGCACAAGAGGGCCCCCAAAGGGAAGGGCCCTAAGACCCATTCTCCAGGCCAAGACCCTGGATGGGTTTCCAGGATCTGAAAACTGGAACAGCTCATGCCTTGATGGTCAAGTAAAATGCAGAGCAGGATCCCAGGAAATAGCTTCAAGGTGTGTCTAGGGATCCAAGGTCTCACAGGTCTTTGCAGATGGCACAGAAGTGACGGAGAGAGCCTCAGGACTGAAAAAGATTATGCAGACGGAGACAAGAAACCACTCTGGGATGACCTGCCTGCACTGCTGATGGGTGACCAGGTAGGATGACAGAAATCTCAGGGGATGGCTGCAGTTTGGACCCTGCTGACCAGAGGGAAGGCCTTCCAACATCTTGGCATTATATAAGATCCTCGGGACTCAGCTGTGACCTTTGTAGAAAGAGAAGAAATCCCAAAATGACAAAAGATTGTTTCTGGCACGCAGGCAAAATGGGGGCTCAAAATAGAAGTAACATTCTTGTGATATTTCTTGCATATCTGAGATCTGTACCTGCTAGTCCAATTTTCTGAGCCCTCAGCTTCCTTCCCTGTTGGTGTGGACACCACAAGGGAGGTCTGTCTCACTGATTTAAATCATTGCAGCACGTCCGCATGCGCACCCCTCGCTGCTCCCAGCTGCTGCAGCCTGACATGATGGGGCAAGAGCCTCAAGCAGTAGCTTCAGCAGCTCATTCCAGCTGGGCTGTCACCCCTGCTGGATTTCCACGAGGTCCTCGTTCCTTCCCCTCCCCATACCCTTTGCCCCCAGGAAAAAAGGCAGTACAGAATCAGCAAGTACTTCATCGGAGACACAAAGACTCCACCTGCATCAACTCAGGATACCAGCCATGGCAGCCCCAGCCCCAGCCCCAGCCCCGGCTGTCCTGCAATCCCCTCCCAGCACAGCACAGCCCAGATGCTGCCGCTGGGAGGGAGGCCTAAGGCCAGAGTTGCTGAGCTGCTGGGAAGATTCGGAGACTCAGCTTCCCCAAGATGCACTCCATTTCCTCAGGGATGATGCCTTGTCCTGAGAGGGCTCTGTCTCCCTGGGAAGGAATCCATGTCCTCGGGGGGCTCCACACCCCTAGGAGGGGCTCCTTGGTACTCAGGGTGCTCTGCGGCCTGGCACAGGCTCCAGTCCTTCAGATGCAGGAGGACTCCAGGCCCTCGCGAAGTGTGCCAGGTCCCTGGAAGAGTCCATGTCCTTCAGAAAGACTCCATATCCTCAAGAAATACAACTTGTCTCTTACCCCTGAGAGGGCTCCATGCTCCCAGGAAGAACCCCAGGAAGGGCTCTCTGCCCCTAGGAAGGGTCCACGTTCCCCAAGGGCCAGCCCAAAGCCCCTCTCAGCTGGCACAGATGCTGCTGACTGTGGCCCCTCCTGGGCCCACAAGGCCCAGCTCCTCCTGCTCATTGATGCACAGCTGGTAACCGCAGCCCCGGGCCCGGGCTCCAGATGGGACCCGGTGATCAGTCTTGGCACGAGGGGGCAGCAAGAAGCCCACACTGCCAGCGATGAGCATGTGCCAAATGCTGTGGATGTAGAAGTAGTTGTCTCGGGTTTCCACAAAAGCGTAGAGCAGGACGGCACTGCCTGCAATAAGGCTGCCTGGGCACAGGTAGAAAAGCCAGCGGCGCCACGTGGGTGGGTAGCAGTGCCGGCGGCGGACGCTGCGTACTGTCTGAGGGAGGCAGAGAAGTGCGGCTCAGGAAGGTGAGGCCTTGGAGCCCTAGCCAGAGCCAGTCACTCTGAGGCTTCCCCTGAGCCCTGCTTGTGACCTGAAGGCACCTGCCAAGACTGGAGTTAGGCACTGACCATAGGATCCAAGCCCACCTTCCTTAAACTGGAAACCAGATACCCAAGTCTCTGCACCCAAGTCCTGCTGGGGCCTCCCCTCTCCCCCGGCCCTCCCAACCTTACCCAGGCTGTGGCCAAGATCCCCAGGGCAAAGAGGCTGGGTCCAAGCAGGTTCCAGAGTCCATGCCGGTCAAGCTGCAGAGCCATGGACAGCAGCATAGCCCCCAGCAAGTACAGCACCTAGAGAAAGAGGTCTCCAGGGGCTGGGCCGGGCAGTGAGAGGCACTTGGCGATGCCTCCGGGGGAGGATGGGAGTGGGTTTCACCTAGACTTTGTCCCCCGGGGCCCACTCTGGACTGACCTGCTTGACCACAGGCTGTAAACGAGCCATGGCAATGACAGTGACCCACACGGACATTAAGGAGCCCAGGAAATCACAGAACTGCAGCACATCGTAGTCCATGATGCAGAAAACCACAATGCCTGGCTGGTCACAGGCATGGTAGAACTGGGGGGAGAAAGGACAGGCATTGAGAGAATGTGGGGCAGAGGTTCAGGTCCACAAAGCCGGAGAGAGAGGCCACAAGGGAGGTCAGAGGACACAGACTAAGCAGAACTGGGAAACGTCCGACCCCACTCCTGAGAAGAATATGGTAGAGGCCCCGTCTCTCTCAAGCTGAATGTATTTGGCAGGCCTGACCCTCACCCTCACCTTCCTAATCTGCCTGCTTCTGGAATGTGCTGTGGAGAGCACCAGGCCAGGGGGTCCAGATCTCCCAGGCTGAGGCCAATCCTTGCCTAAATCTCCTTGTGCTCGCATAGGTTGTCCCACATATAACCTTGGCCAATCTGGACCCCAAGCCTCCACCACACCCCGGTCTCTCCTGGTAGCTCAGACTCTGAGTTATGCTTCACCTTCAGACCTTGCACTAACTGGCCCTCTGCATCCCCTCCCACCCAATGCCATGGGCAGGGACACAGTAAGAAAAGAGGCAGTCCCTAAAGCCATGGAGAAGTGCATGGCACTTTACAGCATGGGGAAGAACATGGGGAAGGGACAGTGTTCACCCACTCTACACCATGGGAAACACAGTAAAGAACAGAGTGCTGAGGAACTTAAAAGGGGGTGCAGGGGACACAAGTAGAACTGGAACAAGCTATACTGGGCACCCCAGTTAAGAAACCAAGGTCTCCTGTCAGCCCTTGGGTCTGTGGTCTCCACTCCTGTGCCTCTCTAAACGATGCTATCACGGCCTCGGGCAGCCTGTGTCCCCTTATTTGTGAAAAGGGTTCCCAAGGAGAACTTGAGTTCAAGTTCACTTTGTCTTGGAACATTTGCTGTCACCTTTCTCTAAACTTCTGTATATAATTTATGTGATTTGAGTACTTATTGATGCCAAACACTAAGACCATATATGGTTTTAAGAATATCTTTGAGGCAAAGATGACAGGAACATGCCTCCCTCTGTGTCGTGTGCCTTATGAGCCCATCCAGAGAAAAGAAACTGGGTAGGACCTCTGAAGACAAAAAGCTCTGTCCGAGATCAAGCATCACAGTGGCACGCTCACGCCTCCCATCTCCTGACAGCATCCCTGCTAGATGTCAGGAAGAATGGGTTGTTATGGTGATGGAAGCAGGGTTAAGAAGAAAACTCTCAAAGCTGTAATGGGAAAAGAAAAGGTTTTGACCTACATAAACTTGATCAAAATCTACTCATTGGAGCTGAGCTTGAGACATGCCAGCAGATTTTAGGGGATCAAGAAAGTTTCTTAAGATTCTGTGAATCAATCTGTTTGACCTCTGTCCCCTGCACTGTACCCCAGTGCTCAGGGAGCCATGGCTACTGAGGGCATCTCTTGATAGGAGAGACAACCCTGTGTAATTGCCAGGATTGGGCTGAAATGCATTTGGCTGAACTGAAGCTGGGGCAGGAAAGCTAAGCATTTACCATCCAAAGGTAGCCTCTGAAGTGGCCTGATCACTAACTGGTGGGGCCCTTTAGTCACTACTTTCAGCCCACATCAGTTTCTTCATCATGCTATTAAAAGGCAACCCTAAGTCACAAGGGCTCTCAGCCCAAAAGAGAGGTGGCCTTACAGACTTCAGTGAGACAGGTATCCAGGCCTCTAGAGGCACAGCTCTGGGTGTGGTTGGGATATCCAGTCCACAGCTGAGGACAGGGACAGTGGAGCAACACAAGTTGTTCACTCACTGACAGCAATAGGGTCTCGGTAACTTCTGAGGAGAGTGGAAGTGAAAGAAATCTAGTCTCCTATTTGAACAAGTTAGAGTTGAGAACAAGAAGGTGGCGGTGAGGTCAGGAAGCAGAGTTCAGGGAAAAGGAGCAGTATATCCTGAACCTGTATCTCAAACCATGACACTCCAATCTCAATCACATAGCAGAGCCGTTAAGAAAAAGCGAGTGGGAAATGGAAGCAGGTCTGTTGTGAAAACTGACAGAATCCAGACCAGATGCAGAGGTGCCCCCAGTAGAATTCCCCAACAGAATGGAAAAACAGACTCAAAAGTTCAGTCTCAAGAGACAAAGGATGAGGAAGAAACCGCTAATGTTTCTTTTCAACCTGTTGAAGATTGCACCTGTCATTCAAATTACAAAATTTATAACTTTAACCAACAGAGGAGAAAGGGTGAACAATATAAGAGCTGTAAGATAATAAAAATTATTATTACATAATATATAATCTTTTAGTATTATTATCTTGTAGCCCTTATATTATATAATAGTATTATATAACAAACAATACTATTAGTATTATATAACATATAGCTGTTATATAATATAAGGGCTATAAGATAATAATATAAGGGCTTTATATAAGAAGATAGGAGTTTAGAAAAAGAAATTTTAAAAAAACTTAGGGATATTAACTGGAATTGCAAAACCCTGGGTTCAATTCCCTCAAATTTCAAACTGCAGGTCTTAAACTTGTGTATCTATCTTCTTTCTTTTCCTTCGCTTCGGAGGTAAAGCATGTTGTCCCTTCAGGAAGAGCCTGTTTTGGAATGATTGTGTGTTAAGTGAGTATCCCAGGCTTTAGAGAGGGTTTACAAGTCTGAGGACATGGATCCCTCTTATGCATTATTAAATTGAGAAAATGAGTTCTCACTGGGAAACTCTGACTTTTCATATGGGTCCACATCAGCATTAGAATTAATGCTTGAATATGCCAAAAAGGCTTATTTTCCAATTCTTTTTTTCTCATATGTTATTAATTAGGAGCTAATTTGGTTCCTAAACAAATCAATATTTTGGTCTTTTCCTACTCTACTTCCAAGACCAGATACAAGTACTACAGCTCACTGAATTACTCAATACTGTTTTATGATTTGAATTTTATTTCAAAGTATTAATTTTACTTTGCAGCTTCACCAAGCACTTGTTCCATATGCCTGACTTTCAAGCATATAGAAGGAATTGGCCAAACATTTCTGGAATAAACCCTTCAACCTCAAATAAGAGAGGATATATACCAGCAGAAAAAAAGCAAAGCTGAATCACTTAATATTGAAAACACATCTAAGAAAGTAATTAATTGAAGGCTGATTTCCTCCTAAGAATTCCCGCACTGAAAAAAAAGAGTAGGGAAAAATGGAGAAATCAGCTCTGAAGCAGATTAGGGGGAAATCATCTCTCTAGTATTCTATGACTGATTATTCTCCAAGTGCACTAAGAGGTCAGAGAGATTAAGGTCGTAGAAAACATGTAGGGGTAGAGTCCAATTAAAATTACCGTGTGAAGTGAACAACATGATCTACACTTCACCAGTACTGATCTGGCTACTGTCACCGCTGAATGTCTGAAAATGCCATCAATGAAGTCCATCACTGACTCCCTCACAGGGCACGATTCACTAGGGAAACCAGCCAACAACTTGTGGCAGCTTACTTCATTGAAACTTCTCAACCCTGAGGAGACAGCATCTTGTCATCATATATCCTAGGTATATATCTGTCTCTTCTACCCACAGTGCTTCAGCCTGCTTTATTATTAATACATGGAGTAGAATCCATTATCTATTGCCATGGCACCCCATCCATCACCATCTCTAACCAGGAGACACAATTTATAGTAAATAAGGTAAAGCAAATTGCTCACCATCATAGATTTCACTGGAGTAACCATTTATCCATAACCTAGAAGCAACTGGCTCAACAGAACTCCGGAATGGGCTACTGAAGGCTGAGTCATGTGCAGTGGCACCTGGGAGACTCTACCCTGAGTGTCTGGAATACTCTCCTGTCTGTTTGGCACACAGTATGTGCTCAGTAAGGTTTTAGTCTTCTTACACTTCATGCCATGTATACTCATGGAAGAATATCCCCACACCAATAAACTTTCCCCCATGCAAAAAAAAAAAAAAATATATATATATATACATATACACATATACACACAAAAATATGTTGCAGTATTGTCTCACTGAAAATTGTGGACTAATTTTTAGTTTAGTATTCCCATTGTCAATAGAATTAAAAAGAAGTGGTAGAAATAACACAGAAATATTGGGGGATTTAAGAAGAGAAATTCAGACTACAAATTGGCTTCTATCAGTGTAATCTAATCTAATTTGACACTTTCCTCAGCTTTGCATTTTTTTTTTACTTAAAAGGTAATTTTGGAAAATTATCCTAAATTGTTTTTTTCCTGTGGATTTTATATTTTTATAACATAACTACACAGTTCATCTAATGCTCCAAAACAGAGTATCCAGGCAGTACAGAATTAAAAACTGGAAATGCAAATATACTCAATCCAGGCAATCCAGGAACATTAGCACTCAAGATAGAAAGAAACCTATTGCTGTTACTTATTTTCTGCTTCTGTTTCCCCTTGGCAACAGTCATGGAATTTTGCCAAGGGCCATTGAGTATTACTTGTATGATGCTATGAGAAACAGAAGAGGTAACGAGGAGGTAGACTTGCAGCCAGGATCTCAGAGATCAGCTAGGGGGCTTCAGGGGCCCCAGGATGTCAGCTCTGTCTGGGTCTTCTGGGATCCAACTATGAGGACTCAAGTAGCCCTGCAGGACATGTGGCTTGAACCATATGGGTTTCAGGTGCAATGCCTGTTTTATTTTCCCTGTGATTTCTTGTATTTGGTTTAGTTATATTTTCTGATCTTTTGAATGGCTCTTCTTACATTTTAAGAATTTGAGAACTACTAAACCGAGGTCATAAGTTTCTCTGTATACTCCAAGAATTCTGAGAAACTGAAGTCAGTTTAGAAAAGTATCAATGCATACTCACTGTCCTGGTGCAAGGGGAACACTACAGCTCAGTGATTACATGAGAGGCTCTGGAGGCAGGCTGAGTGAGAATTTTGGTTGTACCACTCAACTCAGACCTTAGGTAAAGTATTTAAATTCATCTGCAAAAAAGGGATGATGACAATATAATATCTACCTATTATTACAATGCTATTGGGGGGAGTTGATGAGCAGTGTCTGACACACAGCATGTACTCAGGAGATGTTATTTTTCTGTTAGTGTTATCTGAACTGTCCAGCTAGATACAAAGTCAAGTACTGGGTTTGTGGCCTGTTTTTTTCTTAACATATTTTACATATTTACATTTTGCATTTTAAACTCCTGAAGAACAGAGCTACCAGGCCCTGGATGGGACCTGACGCACTACTCCAAGGTTTTGAAGACAGGGAAGACTGTCATCTACTGTGCTGGTACTGATACCTGTGATATGACCAATGGGCCTTTAGATGGAGGATATGGAGGAATGAAATAAGTCTAAACTAAATAATGAATGGGAAAGAGGGACAACAGGGAACCTCCCTGGGAAAACTGAATCACAAGCAGCTCTCCATTTTGGCCCTTGTGGAAAAAGAACAGGACTTAGAGCAGGACTTTAGGCAACCCCTCAGAGCCAGTATCTTTTCCTTGATCTTTGCTTATTGCCTCATTTAAGAAAGTGGAAGCTCTGTATGTGGTGCCAGGCACTTTTGGCTCCCCCAGCATTCCTACCAGGGGAAGGTCTTTTCTGGTTGATATGCCATCAAATCTCGAAGATGAGGAGTCATCTGGTACCAAACTCTGGAGCCAATGCCCAGGATGCTTGTGCGAAGTGCAGGAGAATGGACATGCTCACCCCACTTAGGTATTCTTACTAACTGTGAACCATGTCAGATCTGCACATAACCAAAAGGGCACTGGTGAAACAGCTATTGCTAGAGGATTTGGTGAGCAACAGTATAAAGGGTGTCTGGCAACAAAAAAAGAGAAGCAGTGTCTAATATAAAATAGCATGAGGCACTGTCAGAGCAGGTCTAAAAAAGGGTCCGGTGAAACAAAATTGGGGTGTGCTGTTCTCATGAAGCTTAAGGGGCCAAGGTCTCTCTCTATGGAATGGTACAGCCCACTCTTCCTCACCTGTGGAGGAGCGTCCAGGACCTAGGACATGACCCTCAGTCTCAGGACATTTGCCCCCTCTTTCTCCTAGATGATAAGTAGATATTTGTAATTTGGACATGTGTCTGATCTGTTCATGCTGGACAACAGGGAGGCATGTATTAGTTTTTAAGACATCCTTGTCACTAAAACATGAGAAAAAGTCAGGATTCACCTAAGATGTTTGCAGTGCTCATAGGCAGGCCCTATGTATCACAAGATGCCAAGAGCCCAGGGATGAGATGAAAAGATCCCTAGATGCAGCATTTCAGGGGGAATGTGTACACACTACTCCATATTGTAGGTCAGGGGTTCTCAGCCAGTGTGTTGAGGTAAAGGTCCCCTCTGCCCTTAATGTAGACAGGCAGGGTGGGGGACAGCTGGAGACCCATACTGTCTCCAGTGGCTGTTATCTTAAGTCGCAAACAGTGTAGTTCCTTTACCCCAAGTGCCTTACAAAAATTACCATGTTCTATGCATGCCATGTATATATGAAATGACCAGGAAGTACTGCTGTAGAAGCCACAGTTTAGAGGAGCCATCCTCATACTATGAAAGTGTAGACATCCCCAAACTCGTGGAAACCACGGTGGAAATGTAGACCCTCACCCACCACCATGGATAGGGACTCGGTGAAGGCCACATACCGTGGAGAAGAACATGGTGAAGGTGTAGACAGCGGCTTCTAGCACGTATCGGCTCCGAATGGCCAGGACCACGGGTGGCAAAAACATGAGGTTGCTCAGGCACAGCAGTAGTGTGGACAGCAGCTGGAATCCATAGGTGAGCGCATCCGCACTGTCGGTGCAGCCCCAGCCCCGCCACCCTGCGGGTGGGAAGGGCACAGGATGGAAGACAGAAGGCAGCCATGGGTTCGGCAGACACTTCTGCTGGCGGCCTCTGGCCAAGCCCGACACCACGGCCAGGGGACACTCTGCCCCCGCTTTCTCTCCAAACCCAGCAACTCAGGCTGCCGCCTCCCTCCCGTCCCCAGCTGGGCTCCCTTGCCAGCCTGGCCGCTCACCGGCCTTGCACTCGCAGGCGGCGTACAGGTAGTTGTGCGTGCGCAGCAGCTTGCACTGGCCGTAGGGCCCGCAGTCGTCCACGCACGGGGACAGAAAGGTGCGCAGCCGCACCTCGGCCGTCGCGTTCTGGCACCGCACAAACCTGCGCACAAACTGGCCGTCACCTGGGGCCTGGGGTTGCATCCTCCCAGCCCCGCCCCGCCCCGCCCTGCCCCGCCCCGCCCCGCCCTGCGCTGCTCACCGAGGCCCCACCCCGCACAGGGAGCGCAGGGTCAGGAACCAGGTCCCCGTCTGCGGGAACGGGATTCGCAGCCTGGCCACTCTGGAGGTGGCACTGACCGTGAGGAGGAAACCGGCCAGGGACTCTGAGGGGAGAAGGGAAGGGGCACTGTGGGGTCAGGACCTAAAGAACCCTCATCCACCTACCCCTACTTCCCAGACGCCCAACCATCCTTCCTCCATACCCTCCTCCCCCTTGCCCCAAACTTCCAGCCCCCTCCCACTCCCCAATTCCTCACCCCACCTTTGGAACAGGTCACGGCTGCATCCCCCTGGCTCAAGGGCACCTCATGAGTCAGGCATCCGAACACTGTCACATTTTCCTGGTGCAGGGAGCTCTGGGCAGGGCAAGTATAAAGATGAGGCTGTCACACCCTCCAGGTCCTCCTACCACCACCTCCAAACTCCTACACCTCTCAACCCCTCCCCAGAAGCCCCTCCCGGCTGTCACTGGACACCCCATTCTGGCAGGTGCTCACCACACTGAAGGCTCCCCTACCTCCTTCATTCTTACAATAGAGAAACTGGGAAACACCACCATCTTCCACAGCAGAGATCTTTCAAAGACTGATGAGAAGGCAAGGCTAATTCTTAATCTTTTCTTTGGGCAGAATGGTTTAAATTCTGTCCAGGCAAGAGAGAACACCCTCTTTCTCAGTCTGTCTAATTTGTTGAGGGGAAGGGGAAGGGCACTGTTGCTGGATGTAGAAACTGGTTGTGAACAAAGGTAACTGCAAAGTTTATCAATCATCTTCAGATCTTCACCTGGGCCTGAAGGCAAGAGTCATGTAAAGAAATGCACTCATCCTCAGGTAAAATGATCCTAGGTACTGAACAGTAGTAACAGAATGCCTGTGGGATTAAATGTAGCAACTGGCTGGGATGAAAAGAAACCGGATATCCACAAGAGTAAATGGAAAGGGTTGTCCACAAGAATAAAGGTAACAGGAAGCTATAAGATCACCTCATTCAAGAAGGATTTGAGGCAGCTTATTAAATACATATAATAGGATAAAATAAATGCATGAGGGAAATTTACAAATCAGGATAGGAAAACAAAGTCTGTCCCTAGACATGGGCCAGATATTTGATGCTGACTTCCAAGCAACCAAAGCAAAGAAGGAAACATGATGAGTGACCAGATTTGCGAGTCCACAAGATAAAAGTTAATCAATCTCAGAAGCACTGCACCCAAAAGGGTGGTTCTCAGTTAACTTTGAATCAAGGAAGCACTAAGTTATTTGCAAAAGATGAAACTGACAAGGGCTTAATTTCCAGAATATATGAACAGCTCATATGATTTAATAAGAAAAAAACCAAACAACCCAATCCAAAAATGGGCAGAAGACCTAAACAAACAATTCTCCAATGAAGACATATGAATGACCAACAGGCACATGAAAAAATGCTCAATATCACTAATTACCAGGGAAATACAAATCAAAACTACAGTGAGGTACCACCTCACACCAGCCAGAATGGCCATCACTCAAAAGTCCACAAATGATAAATGCTGGAAAGGGTGTCAAGAAAGGGTCGTTTGGTGCAGCCATTATGGAAAACAGTATGGAGATTCCTCAAAAGACTAAAAATAGACTTACCGTATGACCCAGCAATCCCACTCCTGGGCATATACCCAGAAGGAACCCAAATTTAAAAAGACACCTGCACCCCAGTGTTCATAGCAGCACTATCTACAATAGCCAAGGCATGGAAACAACCTTAATATCCATCAACAGATGACTAGATAAAGAAGTTGTGGTATGTTTATACAATGGAATAATACTCAGCCATAAAAAATGACAACATAATGCCATTTGCAGCAACATGGATGTCCCTGGAGAATGTCAAAGTGAAATAAGCCAGAAAGAGAAAGAAAAATACCATATGACATCACTCATATGTGGAATCTAAAAAAAAAAAAAAAAAAGACAAATGAACTTATATATAAAACAGAAACAGATTCAGACATAGAATACAGACTTGTGGTTGCCAGGAAGGAGCAGGGTGGGAAGGGATAAACTGGGAGTTCGAGAATTGCAGATACTGACATATAATATAAATAAGTTTATACTGTATAGCACAAGGAAATATATTCAATATTTTATAGTAGCTCGTGGCAAATAGAATATAAAAATGAATATATGTATATTCATGTATGACTGGAGAATTGTGTTGTACACCAGAAATTGATACATTGTAAACTTGACTATATAACTCAATAAAAAGAAATAAATTTTAAAAAAAAAGCACTAAGTGCCTCCTATCCTTAACTGCCAGAGTGAATTTCATACAACTTGCTCGTAACCTCCCTCAGTGCAAGCCCAGGGCAATATGCCAAATTATTCAGCATAAGCCCTTCTGGTGAAAGCCAAGCAAAAATGTCCTCTAGGTATGCAGTTTTCTGATCCAAATGTCCAATTCTTGATCCAAGGGAAAAATCAAAATACTTGGAGGGAAACATCAGAGTAGAGGTGCCAATATACCTTTCAGAATAAACATAACAGGCTGTCTGAGGTGTGCAGCAAGTGTCAAAGCATGCAGATGGCTGGAATGTAAGCATATGCCCTTTAGAGAAAATGGACAAGAATGCAGAGAGGGATAGGGTTAGGCAGCGAGGGCTGGGCCGCTCCTCTCAGGATCCTGAGGAAGAGAGAGTATGGATGAGGCTGGCCTCTGATATAAGCTCTATGGTTTCAAGGTCAAATCAAGACTTCACTGTCACTGACCAAAGTCATGGTAATAAGCAAACACAAAATATATAGTCTTAGCCAGAACAGAATCAGAGAGCAAGATGCAAATAAGGAACATCTCGGGGTTGAAATCAGCTCTGTCCTGACCAGCAGGACCACTAGAAAGTTCTGAGCCGTGTCCCATAAAATACCACATCAAGCCACAGACCAGGTCTCAAGTGGGCTGACAGGAAAACTGTCCCTGCCCCAGAACTGGGGGATAGTAGAATTAAAAGGATTCCTGGCTGAGGGAACAGTAGTTAAATTATTAGATAAACGGCAACCCAAGACAGTTGCCAGTGGCCTGACACAAAACTCTGCCCTTAGCCCAGTCTTATTCAATGCTGAAAATAATGACTAAGTCATGTAGAAGGCTAGCTTTTCAAGTGTGTGAGTTACATAAAACAGAGAAGACCCAAGGCCCAAACCAGTATTAGGCAATGCCTCAAAGATGGACATAAATTCTTCCACTCGGGTTAAAAAGTGCACTGCAAAAACACAAGATAGGAATTGGCAGTGTTTATATGTACCAGGCTCAGGGCATGAAAATGCGCATGCCCCTTGGTTACAACTAGATAAATACAGCAGTCAATGTGGATAAGGACTAGGGGGGCAATGTGGATAAGGCACTAGGGTGCCTTCTTCTATTTTCCAAGGCTTTCATGTGTGATCCTATTACTTCTATAATTAAAAAGTAAATGTATACAATTGTTTTGAAGAAAAAAAGATGGAAAGGAAAAAGACCCAGAGGTCTTAGTTCACCACAAGCCTCAAGTCCCACAGTGTGAGGCAGCAGCTGAAAGAGGTAACTTGATCTCAGGCTGCCTGTCACCCAGCTCAGACCACCCCAGATCACTTATTTCAGAGGCACAGTGACAAGCAGTATGAGGAGAGAGCGGAGGATGAAGAGAAGTCTCAGACACTGAGGTTCAGCTTTGGTGAGATTGAGAGGCATCTGAAGGGCTGTTAAAATTGGATAGAGATGCAACAAATGTACCACACTAAGGTATGATGTGAGTAATACGGGAAACTGTGCGGGGAAAGAAAGGAACTCTCTGTACTTTCCTCAGTTTTTCTGTAAGCCTAAAACTTCTCTGAAAAATAAAGTCTATTTATTTAAAAAAAATGGACAGAGGTAGATGACTGGATATTGCTTCTGAGGTAAAACAAAGATCAGTGGGTAAAAATCCACGGAGGCAGACTTCAACAGAATGCCAAGAATACCTCTGGCATTGTCTAAGTACGGACTGTATGGTCTCAAGAGGTGGTGAACTCCCATCACAGGAGATCTGCAAGAAAAAATCCACACCTGCCATAGAGAGAGGCCCTTAGTGAGTGGCAAGTTGGCCTGCAAAACTGGGAAAATCTGGACCATTCTGAGCTGCCCTGGCTTCCTAGCCCATTTGCAATAAATACTCAGGGCACATTTGTTGACCAGAATTGGGCTGATACATGGTCTCTAACCATAAAACTGGGTGAAAGCAACCTGGATAGGCTTCCTGGAGGAGGTAGGGCCCCTTCACCCCTGACACCGTCTCCTTCAAGTTCCACCACAGGGCGACCTCCCCGTTCTCCACAAAGAGTACCGCATTGAGCTGGAGCTCCAGGCTGAGGACACCTCCGCTGTCCAGCACTGGCAGCAGCCTCAGGGCAAACACAGCTGGACGCTCAGGGGGGAGGGCCACGCTGGGGCCAAAGAAGATGTAGAAGTGGACGGAGAAGGTGTCCAGTTCATTGCGCAGCGTCGGGCGCACCGGCCAGCAGTGCTCGGGAGGGGTTGTGGCCCCAGGCCCCTCAGCAGGGGCTCCGAGGGATGGCGGCTCTGGGGGCAGTGACTGGCTGCCCAGTGACTGGGGCATGTTCATGGCAGCTCCAGGGACCAGGGCACGGGACAGGCTGGGCTGCGGGCACTCTGTGGGGCAGAGAAAATTGGAGCTGGGGCCTGCCGCCCTCACAGCCCTGCAGCCCCACCACAAAAGATCTGAGCCAGACAGGATTTATCAAAGGGTGAGGTGGGTGACAACTAAAACCAAATGTCTCCTAGGAGTCTGGCATCTAAGTTCACAGGACAGGGTCCAGGGCCTTCCTAATGTTCACAGCTAACAGAATGTCACGTTGAGGAAATCAAGGTCATCTCTCCCTCCCCAAGGGCAATGAGAACACTGCTGAAACAGATGATGGACCCTCTTACTCACTTGCAAGGGCTTTGGCAAGGACATGACCCAGAGGTCCTAGCTGTCCCTGCCTACCCCAGGACACTGAAATAGAGATTAAATCAAGGAGAGTAATGAGGTCGCTTAGTTAGCCCCCAGTCAGGTGCCAAAAAATGATCTGAAGGCCTTCCAGTGAATGGAAGCTCCAAGTAGGAGGGCTTTGGGGAGTGTGAAGGAGCCTGGGTAGGGTCAGGGAGGTCACAGGGACATAGCCGAGGATCAGTGAACATAGCCACTATGCCTGCCCCTTCCCAGCTACAGGTGTGGACAGAGGCTGGGTGGCTGGACAGGTGTGGGGCTTCTAACCTTGCAACCGCACACACAGCTGGAAGCGGATGGTCCTGCCAGGGCCCCGCGATGGTGTCTCCACACGCACGTAGACCCAGTGCCCCCAGGGGGGTAGTGCCAGCTCCAGCTGGCATACTGATGTACCTCCACAGGCCACAGAGCTTGAGTTGTGCAGGGGTGGGGCCTTGGGACGTAGGCGCAGTGTCAGGGGGCAGGCAGATGCCCCTCGGCCCCCCACACACACCAGCTGTGCTGAAACCCTGTAAGTGAAGCTGGGCACAAAGACCCTGGGCAGAGGGTAGGTTGGGGGTAAGAAAAGACAGGGTACAGAGAGGTGAGAGGGACACAGGATGAGGGAAACACTGGGAAGAAGGGGTCATGGAGAGGTAAGGGACACAGGAGAACAGGAGACCTTTTGGGGGTCTTCCCCTCTGTCCTGGGAGAGAGGGAGGGAGGGTCGGGCCAGCCCTCAGGCTCTGGGTGGCCCAGCAGTCCAGGTTGGCTGGAGGAAGAGCAGGAACAGCAGGCAGGCTAAGAAGCCAAAAGAACCTTGTTCCCTTTTTGAGGTCAGGGAAGGAAGACAGGAAGGGCCCGGTTTACGGGAGCATTCCACTTACTTGTACAGGGCTGAGCGATTGTGGGGGGAGAGGGTTTGTTCTGAGGGTCGCCCAGGCACCAACACGGCAACGTCCAGCAAACGCCGGACAATCAGCTGCGGCTGAAGGAGGTACTGACACTCATCCTGTAGACCCTGAGACAAAAGCAGGGGTGATAGGAGGGGAGAGACAGAAAGGTGCACTAAAGCAAGGCAAACAGCCTGCTGAGGACAGGGACAAACCTCCTCCAGCCCTCCTGCTTCTGGGGCTATGACTGCAGTCTCTCTAAGCTCTGGGTCCTTCCTAGGTCTGCAGGATCTGTTGTGACCCTCAGCACTGGCTGAGGTTTAGAGACACAAAACCAGGCCCTCCTGACAATCAGGCCCTGCCTACCCTCCTCCAACCCAATCCCTCCTCCTGAGTATCCCTGGACAGACCCTCAAGGTAATTTTGAACCACTCCATTCCCTGACCCTCAGGAACGCAGAGCACTAGCACTCCTTGAGCATAGGAAAGCTCCTTAAAGGCCTCCAGTCCAAACCTCCCTCCTCCCCCAGCTGAATCTTTCATTTCCTTTATTCTCCACCTGCCCCTCCCAAGTGCTTGTCCAGCCTCTACTTAAACACCCCCAGGAAAGAGCCAGTCTACCTCCCAGGCAATCTCCAGACTATAAGCAACCCGAGAACAGAAACCTGGTCTGCCAGACACAGAGCCTAATGTAAAGTGCACCCTTCACAGATGAATGTTTGCTGAATAAATGAATCAACCCAGCTGGGGGCAGCTCTGACCTTTATGAAGCAAAGCCTATCTTCTGTCTCCCTTCCCACCACTCTGCCTCATGGGCCCCCAGATGCATCTGCTCCTTCTGCCCCAGTCTGGGTTTCTTCTGTTACTGGAGGAGAACAGCCACATCTCCCCAAGCGCCTCTTCTGGATAGAATCCCTAGCACTCCTCTACTCAGGTGACACCACCAGGCCCAGGCAGCCACAGCATCTTCAGGGAGCACGGTCCCATTTGTTCCAGCTCCTCTTCTGCAGCCTTTGCAGCAATCTGGGCCCTCGATACTAGCAGTTCAGGGGAAGAGGGGCTCCTGATTAGGCTTCTCTCATCTTCTGAACAAATGGCCTTATGCCCAATAAACCAGAGGCTATTGTTCACTTACTTGGTTATTCTTACCAAGACATACCATTAACCTTGTTCGGGGACAAAGATCCCAGGCTCCGACGTCCCACTGAGTTCCATGCCATGGAACAAGCCAGCCAAGGCATGTCTGCTGACTTCTAGCAAAGTTCCACAAGGCTGGAAAGAGGCCTTGATGGATGCCATGCTGCAACATCTCATTATCCTCTGCCTTCTGCATCACTGCATCCCCAATGCCCAACACACCACCTGGCATACACTCGGTGCTAGAAAATATCTATTGAGTTAAAGAACTGGTATCAAAAAGAGGGTCCCTTCAGAGAGCTCCTGAACCCATCTAGTTACTCAGAGACCTCCATCTCTGGTATCCAAAGCAGATGTCCCTCATATTTGGCATCAAATACTAAAAACCAGAAATACTCTCACAAGTTATTTCATTGACCCCACTTCCTAAGGTCAGGAATCACTACCATAATAATCTTGCTGTGAATGATCCCCAAGGCTGAGGACTCACACTCAGAAAATGGCCCATTTCCTTACTAGACAGTCCAGAGGGAAGAAACACTTTGTTCCACATTTTGCTTGCTGTTGGCCTAACTAAAGGATAGTGGACAGGACCTCTCTGGTTAAGAAGTGCTCCTTCCTTAAACTGTATAATGTGCACATCCAATACCTCCCTTCTTATAGATAGGAGCATTCAGTCAGTGGAGAGCAGGGAAGACGCAGTGACCTTCACCCTGTACTGGGGCCACAGAAAGGGCACCAGAAGTCAGATCCTCAAGAGCTGCCATGGCAGAAGCCAAGTGAGAGAATCCAAACTCAGTCAACATCCGTAGTCATGAAAGGAACAGCACTAAAACAAGGGAGCTTGAGAAACCAGGAGGGCCAAAAGTAAGAAGGGGAGTGAGAAGCAATCTGAAAGAAGCTGGAGTGGAAGGCCTTAGATTGGTTCCTAGACTGCCCTTGATTCCTAGACTGTCCTAGTATGGGTGGGCTGGATGTCTTCAGAAAAGTCTGAGCCTCTGGGTGAGGTGTGCAGACTGAAGATGCCCAAAGACACTTGGCCTTCTCTGTGGGAATATTTCAGTGCTTAGCACTGCCCCAGCCCACAGTCAGCCAGCACCAATCAACATGGAAGTAAATAATCGCTGGACAGACTTCAGGGGGCAAGAGTGGAAGAAGGGAGTCCACTTAGGAGGTTACTGTGGTGGTCCAGCAGAAGGCTGAGGGGAGGTGTGTTAAGGGCAGAAATAGAGTAGGTGCACCCAGTGCATGCTTTAGTAGTACGGTCAACAAGACTTTCCCTATAGATCAGTTGTGTGGAAATAAGAGAAAAAAGGAGAATAAAGTATGACACCTAAATCGGGCTTGAGCAAATGGTGAATGGCAGTGCCATTTACTGAGAAGATTAGAGAAAGAAGAGGCTTAGACGGGGAGATGTGAACTAGCAATCAAAGAGATTCTTACATTAGTCTCTGGATATGTACTTGCTAACTCTGAGATGGGCCTTAGGCATCCAATCGGAAATGTCAAGCAAGCCATCGAATATGAAGTCTGAGACTCAAAGAAATTAGGACCCTCTCAATATACTTGGAAAACATGAACTTATAGGTGGTATTTAAAACCATGGTGCTGGAGACACCTAGCAAGAGAATGGAGAAATAAAAAGGAGTTTTCCCAAGACCAAGCTTTGGGGCATCACAACATGAATAAGATCAAGCAGAGGAGAAGCCAGGAAAGGAGACAGAGGAGTGGGTGGTGGGCAGGAGGAAAACCAGGACAGTGCTGTAAAGTCACAAAGGCCAAGAGGAGAAACTGTTTCAAGACGGAATGGGTAATATGAGTAACTAGGTAACAGCTGGCTACTAGTTACCTCTGGAAAGGGGACGTGGGGACTAAACGGGGACCAAGGGAAGAGGAAAACTTACTTTTCACTGTATGCCTTTTGTACCTTTCGAATGTTGTATCAGGTGCATATATTACCTATTTGAAATACAAATAAAATAATTTAGAAGGAGGAAGAAAAGCAGAAGGAAGACTGCTAGCAGATTTTAACCACAACAGTTGAGATACTGAGCCGCGCTTGGTCCTAGCTGGTGGATTCAACCGAATCTTCTCTTCTGTACAATCGGCTTCTTTGCTTTCCTCACTGTTGTTTTCATTATTTATCTGCTTTTATTTACTTTCAAATCTTGGAGCTGGTAAGAGGAAGCACTCAAGGAGAACTGTGCCCAAGGCACTTGGAGAACATACTCCTAATAAGCCATTTGGGTGCCAGATGTTACCCACAACCCAAAGGCCAGCCCTTCAGGGCAGACTGGCAACTGGACACCACAGGGTGCACATATGCTCCAACACAGGAAACACAAGGAGATGGAGGGCATGGGTCAAGACAGAAGAGGTTGACAGAAGTAAGAAGAAAAGGAAAGGAGGAGAAATGAGATCAGTTTTAGGCAACATGAGTTTGAGAAAATGGCAAAAGGGCAACAAATATTTGCCAGGCCCCAACAATGTGCCAGGCTCTGTGCTGGACGCTAGGAATACAGTCGTGAATAACACAGACACAGGGGCCAGAGCTCAGGAAAGCGCCTGCACCAGATAAGTCACTTCCCTTTTACAACCTCATAAGGCTTCCCCGTCACTCTCAGGATAAAGTTCAAGCTTCTAGGTCCTTTATGATCTGCCCTCTGTTCACCCCTCCAGCTCCCTCACTCATCCCAACAACCGCCCCACACTGAACCAGTTCAGTTCTCCCTTCTCAGCTTTAACCCATGCTACTCCTACCACCTGGAGTGCCCTTCCCAGCTTTCTCAACATCAGGCCTCACTTCCTAACAGTTTCCTAAAACCACTTCTCCACCACACTACCGAGCGGAGGTATCCACCTCTCCTTTGTCCTCCTAAAATATCTCACTAATATACATCTTATTTATCTGTGTCCCTAGCATCCAACCCAGGGCCTGGAACAAAGCAGGTGCTCAAAGACTAAGGTCTAGTGGGAGGTCTGAACTCACCCCAATGCTAAGAAGGCCCCTAGAAACAGTGCTGCCTTCTTATTGCCAGGACTCTTCAGTCCCTACCCAAGGATATCCCTGAACCCACACCACTTTCTTTGTTGGCCAAGTCCCATGGGAAGTCAGAACCATGGTACAAGGAGGAGACAAGTTGAGAGTCAGAGCCCTGGAGAAGCGCTCTGGACAATCCACTCACAGGCTTGAGTCTAGGGAATCAACCAGAGAACTTAAGAATACTTAGAGACCCACAGAATATTCCAAATGGTAATCAAATTCTTAGAGGAATCACAAAGAAGATCCTTGCCCCCTAACCTCCAGAACAGGCCTGAATGGAGAGCTATGTCTCTCAGGGGGTTCACTCATGGCAAGGGAATTATGCCCTCTTCTCTCTAATCTCACTGTGCCCCAGGGATCTCTGCTGGCTAGGACTCCAGCTTGCAGTACCCAGTTCCCCAGGCCCCACTGCTATGTCTAGGTGCAAATGGGCCTGATCTGACCTCTCCTAACCAGGCTTCAGCTCCCATGATCCTAGCCCTGGCCTAGGCACCAGGCTGGTCCCACTCAATCAGAAAGGTTTTTGGATAACTAAAGCACGGCTTCAGAAGGATTTTCTCTTCTCGCAAAGAAAGTCAAAGATCAGAGTTGGGATCAGGAACAAGGTCTTTGGAATTTGGCCACAGACTTAAGAAGATATCCCTCCCAATAAAGGAACACTTGATTCTGATGAGAGTCAAGAACCTAGAACCCAGAGCCATTTCCAGGTGAGCTCCCAACATGTTCTCACTAGAGAGTTCCCAGGCCTGGACAGGAAGTTCTCCTGCACATCACTCCCAGGAAAAGCAGGTCTACCACTAAGCCCTAGAGATGCTCCCTCAGCCTGAGTTCCCAACTCTGCCCACAGTAGTGCCTGTACACTTGTCCCTGTGTAAATCTCAGCTCATTCAAAAGCATTATAACACCTTGGAACGCTGGGCTATTGCAAGAGGAGAGGGGAGTCTGACACAGTCACAGGGCCTGAGCCCTCAAGGAACTCACCCTGAAGAGAGACATGCGGGTCAAAACTTCACCTGACTGGGAATTTCTGCCCCTCCCAATTCTCAATGGCCAAACTCCACCCATTTTCTAGTTCTTCAAGTCCTGTTCTTTAAATCCGGCTCAGCTCATGCTGGGTCCTTCGCCCTGACCACTGGCTCCACATACATGGCCATCCCACTCTGACATGGCCACCTCATCACACCCTCCCTCCCCACCAGAGGACAAGAGTAAGCAACCTTTAGATCTTCTCACTGTAACGGAGTGGTCTAGCCTGCCCAGTACATGGGAATGGCAGGAAAATTCTGCGGCATTTCCTTCCCTCCAAACTAGAATGGAGAAGTAGCCTGACCTTAACCCTGTAACACTCCAGACTTTAACAACCTCTGCTCTATGAAATCACTGCCAATATTTGGGGTAAAGAGAGGCAATAGCTGGTTGGACACCAGTTGCTCAAAATCTCCCTTTAACAGTAAAGGGTTTCCCTGCCCCCAGAGTTCCCTTATCATCTTCCATAAGGCACAGGGAACTGAAATTAGGATAGATGAGGAATGTATTCTCATGTATTCTCCCAGATGGACTAACGACTGGGCTGCAACCTACAAGAGTCTTCAGGGCTATCACCAAGATGTAGAGAAAGACTAGTCCTGGGTTTGTGCCGCAGCATCTGACTGGTCCCTGGCTGGCTTCTGATCACCTTGACTAACCCTGCGCCTTCCAATAGGAAGGGACACCACTTCCCAGGGCTGGGGCCTCTGTTTGACTCTGGACTTTCCCTTCAGCTTACCTGAACCCACTATGTCCTCTAAGGTTCCCAAACTGCCTCCTGCAGGTCACGGCCTCTGGCCTACCAGGTGACCTGCTGACCCCTAGCTATGCCTCACCCCAGCCACCCTCATGCTGTTGCCCACACTGACACAAGGCTGGTCTGCCAGGTAGCCCAGAGATGGAGAAGCAGCTCTGGCCCCTCTTGTCCTGGACAGCATCAACCCACCTTGACAGAGATGTGACCGTGGGCCTGGGGAAGGTGGGCAGCCAAGAACCAGTCTCCAGGTAAGGGGCTGCTGATGTTAAAGATGCCGGAGGTGCGGTTGGGCAGTGTCCAGCTGAGAGTCAGTGAGAAAACCCCAGGCACAGCTGTGTCCCCTGGGAAGTGTGTGTGCAAGGGATTGATGACAGGGGGTGCCCCGGACCGGAAATACCTGGAGGACCAGAATGAAGAGAAGAGGAAAGCAGGCAATGGGGTGGGGGGCAGGAAATGGGGGAGAGAAAAGAGAACTGTCACTCATCACCAGTAAAACAAGTGGATTCTCCAGACTGACGCATGCAACGAAGTGGGTCCAGGTCAGGAGTCAGAACATAAAAGGCAAGAGGTCAGCTCAGGCACTCATACAGTCATACAGCAGTCAGGAATCGTCGGGAGACAGAGGTCTTGGCCCTCACTCAGTCACACTTCAGTCTGGACAAGTGTCAGGGTCAGAAGGTCAGTTTAGATACTCATAAAGTCACATTCTAGTTTGGAAAGTGGCCTGGGGTTGGAAGTGGGGGTCAGGAGGTTAACTCAGACACTCACACAGTCACACTTTGGTCTGGGCAGTGGTCCCCAAAGGTTCCCCCCTGCTCTTTGAAGATGATGAGGTTCCAAACGGCCAGGAATGTGTCTTCAGGAACATGGAAGTGGAAGAGCTCGGTGCTGGCAAAGGAGCGGAAAGGACTCAGCTTGCGGGGTGAGCAGGTGGAGTAGTCAGTCAGGAAGAGGCCTCCTGGGGAGCAGGCAGAAGAGAGAGGAGCAAAGTAGGACAGGCCTTTGCCAGAAAGCCCCAGGCACACCAGTCCTCCCCACACACAGCACCGACTCAACAAATGCTCTCCTCTGAGCCAGGAACCAGGTCTCCTGCCGCCCCCATCATCTGCTTTAATCCTGACAATGACCTCGGGGAAAATGACCTCTTTTTACAGATAAGGAAACTGAGGCTCAAACCTAGACCAAACTGAGGATTCAAACCTTGATCTGTCTAAATCCAAAACCAGGACCCTTTTTTTAGGGTCCCCACAGCTGCTGCCTTCACTTAGGAGCCATTGTTCTCTTTTAATATGCCTAACAAAACAAAGGTGTGGATGGAGGGGTGGTGCGTGTGTGCGCGCTGGCATGGGCTCCTAGGCTACTGAGCATGCGGGAACTCCACCTGTGGGCTTGGGCGTCAGCATGGAACTGTGAAACTTCCTTGTTTATTTTCTCCCCCTCTCTGTTCCCCTGCGGTCAGGAGACGTAAAAACCCTCAGAAGCTTCACAAGAGCTCCCTGTATACTGGCTCAGGGCAGTGGTAGGGAGGGGCGACTGTGGTGAGGCTCCAAGGGGCCTGCTTGGGTGGCAGAGGCAAGGACAGGAGCTGGCAGACCACCACAAGAGCCCCCAGGAGAAGGGGAAAGGAGAGTCAGCAAGGTCTCTGGGATTCAGAAGGAGCAGCCGGGGGCGCTTCCCGGAGGGAGGCCCCGTGAGGCAGTCAATCGGTGAGCCACTGGAATCTCGGACCACCTGGGAATACTCATATTCAGAGCAGGCCAGGGTTGGCAGATTGGGAGGAAGTGGTCCTCTGTAGCTGAAAAGCCAAGATACCTGATCATGGTTGTTAGGAGCATAGCCCAGTGGCCAGGAAAGTCTGGTGAAAGCAGCTACCAGGCAAACACATAGGGACCAGGACTGCTGTGGCAGTGAAAAGAACACAGCAGCTTAGCTGGATAGAAGAGAGCCCCAAATGGCAGGCAAAGCTCTAGGGAATCTGACAGCTCTGGAGACTTAAGACCAGCCCCAGCAAAGCCCAGAAAGATGTCCCCAGAACATATGAGAAGGTTGGAAACTCAAGCCGCTTCAGAACAAGAGTAGGGGCATCAGGTAGGGGTGACCCTGAAGCCAAGTTTCCAGCCAAGTAGTAAATACCCACAGGCTTGCTTATTCTGACCATCTACCCCTCTGGAGATGAGAGATGTAACTCCAAAATTGAGGTATTTGAAATAACAGAGAAAGGACATCTGGAAAGGGAGGCTGCTGAGGAGGGAACATGGGAAAAGGTTGGCCCCACTGAACTACAGCAACCTCGAGTCACCCTGCAGAGCTGTCCTATGCAGGTAGAGATCACTGGCCCTAGATTGGCCTGTGCTCATCTTCAAAGGCCATGGGTACACCCAAGGACTAGCCTGCCCAATTTAGACCACACAATCTGTCTCAATGTCAGCAAGGAAGACCTGCCACCTTGCAAGCTGAGCACTGCCCAGGAACTGGAGAGGCTCACAGGGCAGTGGTGATGTACCCAAGAGGGATGACAGGAAACGAACCAACTGATGGGGAAAGTAGGTTTCCTAGGAGCCCTGGCTGGGAGGCAGAAAGCTGAGGGCTGAATAACCTGGACACTGCAGTCACAGGAAAGCAGAGTGCTAGTGCACCCCCTGCTGGAGTCAGGGAAGGGCTTCTCCTCCTCAAAGCTGGGACCAGGGATAGGTCACCAGATGGGCCACTGCTACTGCTGGGAAGAGGCCAGGCCCCCAGCGCAGATGCTCAGAGAGCTGGTGGTGAAAGCAGCTAATGACCTTTAGGAAACAATGGACAGACGTGCACAAAGAGCCCTGTGATGAAAAGAACAAGGCATGGACTGGAGAATTGGGTAACTAGTTACACCACCTCAAAGCAGCGAGGGGCTACAGAGGTCACAGGATAGGCTGGTGGGAAAAGTGAATAAAAAGCAGCTGGGCTTGCTGGAAGGAACACAGACGTTCTGAGGGCAGATGTTTGAGAAAGCGAACACAGCCCCATTCACTCCAAGCTTTGGTTCAGGGTTTCACTAGGGCCTCCAGAGCTGGGTCCCAGAGGAAGCACCTAACCAAGCTCAGATGAACCTGTCCTGAATGTGCCAGTACTTCCGGATGAGGCCAGGGTGATTCTCCATCACCACCTCTGTCTCTGTCTCTGTCTCTCTCACACACACACATACACATAGGCTGAAGCTGGTCCTGCTAGTCACAGCACACAATAGAACAAAAGGTCATTTCCTATAATGGCAAGGCATTCCTGGGTTATGCAACTGCAGTCAGACAAGTCTAAGGAAAAGACTGAGGATTTACTGAGGCTGACTGTGCTATCATGGTCCTGTGACACTGCCAGCCTCTCCTCAGGCAAAACCTATCACCACCACCAGGTCACAGAGCACCCCTGCAGGCCAGCAACTAGTAACAGCAGTCAGGGCAGCCCTGCCTGCTGTGAGGCCTAGTCAGTGCTCTTTTCCAACCTCATTACAATCCTCCCGAAGCACTTGAACCTGCTCCTGGACAGTTCTGTTTTAATCCACACCTCTCAACTTCCTACAACTCCATGGCTGTCAGTCACCCTGCTCTCCTAGTCAGCCCAGTGTTAGCTCAATGGGCTCATGAACAAAGAAGCTGCGGGGGCAGGGATGGAAGCTATTAATTGGGCTCAACAGAATGGACTCCCTCTCACCCCAATTGAAAAACTGACCTGGATGGGGGCAGATGGGTTATTTATGTATGTTGTGGGAGGCATCCAGTATTGCCTCCAACCAAGGAAGGGATCATCCACTTGGAAGGTGACGCTTTAGTAATCTGTCTACAGGAGGAGCAAGAAGAGCTGAAAAGGAGCATGCATAGGCCACAACGTGTAGCTCCCCTCACACAACAACACAGGCACTAAGGACACATGGGCTCACATGCACCCCACACAACACACACGTGCCTACGCTCACCAACCCACAAGCATATACACATACTGCACATGCCCAGCATTCCCACAGACCCCTCAGGTACACACACAGACACATAAGTGCCCAGATAACAGTGAGCACCCACATAGAGCTTGCACATCTCTGCAGGGGCAGCAAGCTTTAGCGTGCATCGATCTCCTCAAGCTTGGGCATTGAACCAGGGCCCCAGAGCTCACTGAAATGCAGCCCCCACCCCCAGTTTCTCTGCTAGTTGTTACTGCTGAAGACTTCTTGGGTACATCTTCATTCCATCTAGAGAGTCACCCACCAGAGATGGCTGGGGGTTGGGGCTATGAAGACTCTCTATTACAGACTGATCTTTATGGCACATCTCCTACAGCCAGGACCCCCTCCTCCTCCCACATTCCACCCATTAGGAAGTTGGGTATCCCCCTCTCCTATCAGAGTCACTTCCTCACTGGATGGTGGCCCTGGGCTGACAACTGGCAAATGAGGAGTTTGTGGATGAAGCCCCCTTGTGGGCAGACAGGGGAGAGGATAGGCTGTGCTTTGAGTCTTTCTGCACTTAGATCTGTTTTCCTATTGCAGTGGGGGGGAAAAAACCCACTAGTATGGAATAGGAATTAGGAAAACTTTTTCTAGCACCAGACCTGCCACTGACCAGCTGTATGACCTTGGGCAAACTGATCCCTTGCTGAGCCTCAGTTTCTCCATCTGTAAAATGGTCTCCAAGTTTCAACCCTGCTCTAAAAGCGTCAGGAATTATTCCTAGGCAAATCAAGCTTATTTGAAAGGAGACTTGTGACAAGAGTTAAACTCATTATAATGGCAACTAATCCACGTCCATCTGTTTGCTACACATTTATCTTCAAAAGAGCTTTCTCAACCTGTTTTAATGCATGCCCAGTACCTCAAAGGGTTAGTCCAGATCTTCCCACATGGACTAGAGGCTCTCTGCTGGGGGACTATGTCTCCCCCATCAAACTTCATGAGCAGGAGCAAAGCCCTCAAGACTTTCTTGGAAAAGCAAGGGTCAAAGTGGAGACAGGATGGACGCCAAGAAAGAAAACCTTGGAGTCTCTGTCTTTGGGACTATCAGCCACCTGCTGAGCCTCAAATCCACAGTTACCGCTCTTCTGACCCTCCCAATTCCTCTCAGTTATGTAAGACTTCTCTCCTCCCTACTCCTCTCTTCTTCGCCAATGATCTAGTTGCCCAGGTCCCACCTCTGCTGAATCCCTCCAGTCCACCCGTCCCTGCCAGAACCCCATCCCTGCCTCAGTCTTTCCTGTTTCTGCACTCACCAGCCCCTGGGCCAAGGACAGACAACAGCAACAGCAGCAATAAGGCTGGTGGCAGCTGGAGCCCAGACCTGAGTCGAGGCTGGGAGAGGGGCAGGGTATGAGAGAGAGGGGTGGGCAGTGGGAGAGACTTGGGTAAACACAGAGATGAGGGCAAAGGCTGGGATACAGAGTTGGGCTGGGCTGGACACTGGGGCTTGTACAAGGGCAGGGGATGTGATGGAAGGAGGGGCTGTGGTGGGGACTGGAGCAAAGGCAAGGGTTGGGCCCCAGGCTTAAGCAAATATTGTGAATGGGGTTGGGACAGGGGCTGGGCTGGGATTTGGGAAAAGAGGTGAAACAGGGGCAGGGGCTGGGATGGGTGCCAGGCCAGGGACTGGGATTGGGACTGGAAGGGGAACCTGAGTTGGGACCCGAATCTGGGCATTCGCTGGGACCCAGGCCGGAGCTGGACCTGATGTGGAAAGCGGGGCAAGGGCGGGGTCGGGGGCCAAGGCCTGGATGAGGATAGGACAAGGGGCCGGGACAAGGGCTGGGCCATGGCCCGGGGCGGGGGCGGGGCCGGACAGGCCAGCGCGGGGCGCTCGCAGAGCTGACCCGCGGCTCCGCTCCCACCCCCCGGGGGGTGTCTCCGGTGTTCTCGCGGGCCCGGGGCCGGGGTCGGGTCGGCTGGGGCCGGGCCGGGGACCTGGGTAGGAGTTCAGGCCTGGGCGACTCCGGGCTGCGCTGGACCGGCGATACCCAGGCCCCGCGGCGGCGGCGGCCTCGGCCTGACGTCATATGGTGCTCCGCCCCTCGATTAATTCTATTGGTCCTTGTTAGTAAAGCCCGCCCCCGGCCCTAGTCTATTGGTCTCTAACTTGGCCCTGGGGGCTCGAGGACAGACTGCCCCAGCCCCAGCTACCAGAGCCCTTGTGTCTCTCACCCCAACTGCGAAGCCCAGATGCCCCCATCAGATCCTCATAGCCCCCACTGACCACACAACAGACAACTCATAGGAGCCCTACAGAGAACCTCACAAACCCAGACACCCACAACGTCCCCACAGAGATCTGCAGACCCTACCCAGAGACTCTCACAGAGTCTCACAAAAATCCCACAAAACCCCCTTAAAAGAAGTGAACTCTCTAGGTTTGTCCCCTCCGGGTCCATTGCAGCCCCCTCAGGAGACCTTACTCACCGGGGCGGTGACCAGACTGCTGTTGCCAAGGAGACTGCTGGGCGTTCAGGTTGCCCTGGTGACGGATCCCTCCACTCCTGGCCCGGGTTCCAGAGGCTTTAGTCAAGCTCCTCATCATCCCTCCCCCTCACACCTTTCCTCAGATCTGGCCAGAGTTCCTTTGTGAATTTCTGCAGGTGTCCAAGTCCCCTCCCTAAGTCGTAGACTTGCAAGCAAGGCCTCTCACCAACAGCGCCTGCAGCCAGGGCTCATCCACGGTTAAGAGCCTTCTCACCCTCGGGACCAACACTGCCCCTTCCCGACTTCAGACAAGACCCTACGTAAGGACTTGTAACACCCAAGACAAAGCCCAGAGGTATGTAGTCTCTCAAATGCCTCCTCCTCCAAATCCTCCCATTCTGTCCTAATTCCTTCTGTCCCTTCCTACCTACCTCAGTCCAACCCCCTACCCCTCTCCACTTTTCATCCTTATCTTCCCCATTCCCCATGTCCCCCACGTTTCTCCACTCAGTCCTCTCCTCCCATCCTCCGGTTCTTCACCCTCAGGCCCCCTTTTCCTCTTGCTGAAGGTCTGGCCATTTTCCACCCCATCATCCTACCTTTCCCCCACTTGCTGTCCCCTTCTCCTATGGAAAGGCCCCGATGAGTTTAAGAAATTATTAATGTAATATCTCTGGAGCATGGGCCATATTAGAGAGCAGCAGAAGTTAAGTAAGGCTGGACTCCTTAGGCAATGTTGCAAAAGATGACAGGCCTTGAGTGTCAGGGCCAAGAAATTTGGACCCAATTCCTAGCCAGAGTCACTGAGTGTTTTTAAGCAAGGGAATGCCATTGTCGGGTTTGCATTTTAGAAAGGTCTTGCTTGGGTCGTTAAGGACGGCTGACCCCTCTTGGACATCCTCCCAAGATAAATTAGGCACAGTCCACTCCCCACAGAATCCTGGGCTTACCTCAGCATAACACCAGCTCATTTGTATTGTCATTTTGGTTAACCTGTCTCCTTCCCAGATTCTCTCTACTGAGTCCAGTGCCTGAATAAAAGTGATAAGATTAAGTTCTTTGTAAAAGAAGAAGTTACATAAATCAATGAAAGAATAGGTGAGTGGATTAATATGCTGGGGAAGGCAACAGAGGGGCAAAGTTATTACATAATCCAGGTAGAAAATGACAAGAACTTGAACAAAATTGGCGGGAAAGGAGAGGAGAGAATGGATTTGGGGGATATTTAGAAGATAGGAAATATAGTTATTGGTGCCTATTTGAAGATGAGGGCTGAGGGGAAAGGATAAATCTCAGAGTTCAGTTTTGATGCCCTATGGGACATCCATTTAGCAATGTCCAGCAGGCAATTGGTTATGACTAAGTACAGGGGTTTAAAGAGGTCTAAGCTGGAAATATGGATTTAGGAGTCATCATCATACACTTGGATATAGCTGAAAACCTGAACATGAATGATCTTACCTAGGGTTGGTGGGTGAGGGGGTGTCCCTGGGCAAAACTAGACTGTGAATAATTTAAAAAAAAAGATGTCTAGGTTCCATGAAAGACCAACTGGGGGAAAAAAATCATATTGGGCCCTGCCTAATGTATCCTCCTGCACTCTTGCGAGCAAACCCCAACTTTGGCTTGGTATTCCCAGCCTTTAGAAGTCCCTAGCCTGATCTGCATTGCCCTCAGGTATGCCCAGAACCCTGTCCTTGGACTAGCCAAGATACTATGTTCAGGCCCCCTCCTCTGCTACCATCTACTGATGGGATTCAGACTGCTTCAGCCTTCTAGTATGCCATATGGAGTCTAGGCACATAAGTTAACCTCCTGGCACTGTACCCTGACCCAGAGCTCACCTGGCTTCCCCCTTGTATCTCGGGTACACTGAAAACCTTATCCTAATTCCAGAGCCCCCTGTGAATCCTGACTTTGCAGACCCTCCAATCCCAACCTAATGAAACATGTACCCTGTTCTACCACTAGATGGAAGCAGACAAGGTCACAGAAGAGCCTCATACCACCATGGATGCAGAAGAGCACCTTTCTTCAAAGGACTCCTCCGCTGAGGACTCACGGGAGCCCCCTATCCCTGAAGAGCCTCCCATCTCTGAAACCCCTTTAGAGCCCTTTGACTCTGAATCTCATATGACGCCATCTATTTCCCAGGTCCCGTTAGAGACCCACACCTCTGAAACCCCTTTGGAGCCTTCCATCTCTGAGACTCCTTTAAAGACCGATAACTCTGAAACCCCTTTAAAGCCTTCCATCCCAGAAACCCCTTTAGGACACTCTACCTCTGAGGTCTCTCTGGAGACCCCTAACCCTGAGATCCTGTTGGGGACTCACATCTCTGACATCGCAGAGAAACACCTTACTTTTCATACCTCATCACTAAGCCAGGTCCCTGCATCTTTCTCTGATGATCCGAAGGAAGAGCCCTTTGAGTCTTCCTTGGACTCCATCCAGACCACTGACTCTGAGAGCCTTCAAAAGCACTCCCTTTCAGGCCCTCCAGCCTCACTCCACCTGGACACACCTGCAAAAGAGGGGGAAGAGGAAGAAGAGGGCGAGAAAGGGGTGGATGCCACAGACAGCACCACTCACACAGCTCAGCCTGAACAGAAGCCGGGCAAGAAGAAGGGGAAGAAGGGAATCAGCCGTAATTGCTCCAGCCCTTCCCCCTTTCTCAGCACTGTCTTTGACCTGCCCCAGCAGGAGGGGATTGGGTTACTCTTTGACTGGGCCCCTTCTCTCAATTTTCGAGCCTCCTCACCTCCCCTTAGTTACTCAGCCCCTCCCTCCCTAGGTTACACAGTCCGCCCAATGATCCCTGCTAAGCAGGCAAACCTGGCGAAAGTGGCTAAGGCACTGCACAGAGAGAAGTCTGGTGCTCGGGTGGATTATCTTTTCCAATGGGAGAAGGATGCAGCCCTGAATGCCATCCAGACAGGTGAGCCCAGGCAGCCTTTCAGAGGCCCGTGACAGGCCCATGGCCATCCTCCAATCCAACAGGATCTAGGAACCTGCTTGTTCAATGGACAGCTACTCCTTGTGGGAATGGCAATGCTACCTGCCTAGACTAGGTCTGGGAGTAGGTGGGGTGGTTGGTGGAGCAGGCAGTTAGGCCAGGGTAGATGAGGGGAGATGCAGACAAAAAGTAGGGATATTCATAAAAAGCCCAGGCAAGAACAGGTGGCTAGTTCAGTTAAAAACAGAAGGACCACAACAGGCCAGCCCCAGATCTAGGACTCAGATAGCCTGCACTGAGCAGACCCTAAGGCTGAGTTGGCCGAGGACCCTGGACAGTTTCCCGGAGGCTTGTTGCTCTGACATGGCAAAAGGCCTTAGTCCCCTTGGTGGAACTCCATTAAAAGGCTGTCACCCTTGCATGCTAGACCCATGATCACCTGGGAACCCAAAGCTTTGAGTTTCCTCACCAAAGAGGAGAGCCATGTCTTCTCACCCTATTGATTCCAAGTCTCAGCCCAGAATGAATACCTGTCCTGTTAATGGCATGCTGGGCTTACCTGCATCTGTGTAAAGGGTATGCAGAAAAATCGTGTGAACACATGCCATCCTGTGTGTGAGCACATGCACCTGTGTCACTGAACTTTGTATCTATAGGAATTCCCTTCAGTAAGAGGGCCACCCTGACCTGTTATAAGGATTCTGGGGCTTCTAGACTGAACACAATAGATATCACTGTATTTGTTTTCATCTCTCATACTTCCTTTTCCCTTATGTCAAACCTAGATGAGCCTAAGATATAAAGATAACTGGGTAATTCTATGTCCTTATCTCTCCTTCATGTAATTTACTTGCCTTATTCCCATACCGGGCCAAGAAAGTCAGAGTGATCTCATTTGTTTCTCAGCCTCGTTCAGGCATTGAAATGGCTTTGCTTATTGAACATCCTCTGTCATGCTTACTTATTCTTCTTGCAAATGCAGGGTCTGTTCAGTCTCCTCCTTCTCAGAACCTCCGATCTACTCCCTACTCTTCAAAGCCACTGCATTTCCTCTTCAGACTGAACTTCTTCATTTTCCTGTTTAAACTGGCAGTTTTATACAGAAATTTAAGTGTCATTCAATCCTAAACAAAGATATTTGGGGCTGCCTTCGAATATTGGGGAACTTGAGTCCCTAGAGACACCAAGGGACTCCATCACAGTATATGTGATGTATAGAGAAATATCAAGTGTAAGCTTTTCTTTTATTCATTCAGTATTTATTGAGCTCCAACTACATGCCAGGCATTGGGCTAGCTGTGGAAGTGGTGATGCTGGTGGGATTTCAAAGACAAAAATCCCTGAAACAATTTGTACTCTAATAAGAGATACCGATAAGTAAATGAATAATTATAACTCATTTTCATAATTGCTATGATTGAGGTCAGCCCAGAGTCCTGCATGAGCAGAGAAAAGGGGCACCTAGTCTTGGGGACTTGGGGGAGGGATGATTTCTCGGCCAAAATCTGTGAGATGAGTAAGAAGAGGTGGCCAGGTACAAAGTGGTGTAAGGTGACACAACAGGGCAAGGCACCAGTAGGAAACTGTGAGCAATGCAGTACACCGCTGCGGAGAGCAATGGCCAGAGGAGCCTAGCTAGGCACCAGAAAGGCAGAACTGCACAGGCATTTCTGTGCCAAACTCAAAAGTTGGGATTATATCCTGAGGGCAACTGAGATTCACTAAAAAAATAAAAAATTTAAATAGGATAATAACATGAACAAATTTGTATTTTTGAAAGATCTTCTGGCAGTAGGATAGCCTGGAGAGAGACAAGACTGGGGACAGGAAGACTACAGTGTGGGGCACTGGTAATAAACCAGGTGAGAAGTGGATGGGCAGAGGTAAAGAGAAGTAGACTGATTCAAGAAATGCTAAGAAGGTAAAATTGATCATTGAATCATTGGATGTGTAGGATAAGACAGAGGGACATGCCTGGAATGTCACCGAGGTTTTTGGCTTTAGTTACTGATTGGATGATGGTGCTATTAACTGAATGCCTAAAACAGTGTAGGTGTTTAATATGTGTTGGGTGAACGGAGGACAAAGGATGAGGGCCAAGTCTGGAAGGAATCATTGGTTATAACACATTTGCAGAGCTTGTGGAAAAGGCTGGTAGAATAGTAGAAAGCTGGCTATTTGGGTCTAAAGCTTAGGAGAGAGGTCTAGGCTGAAGACATCTTTCACATAAAGACAGCTGTATGTTGTGTGATGTTCTAAGCATAAAGAGATATTATCATGCAAATGAGACTGTGACTGTGGGATTGACTGTGTTGTGCAGAGTCAAAATAGTGTCCCAGATAATGTCTCCTCCCCCTGCCAATCTTTGTCTAATTATAACAGGAAGAAGGTTTGGAATCACGGCAGAGTAGAAGGCTTTCTGCCGGAATACACAGCCAAGTGGTCAGTTGTCCCACTTTAAGGGCACAGACACCTGTAACAGAGTCTGAGGTGTAGTTGCCATTCTGATTCAAACTCTAGTCTTGTTCATCTGAAACTGGGCAATGACTCCCACATTGGTGCTTGAACTTGACTCTCCCAGGCCCTCAGGCCAGGCCTTGATCAATGGGCACTAACCCTTGTTCACCTCTGCACCTCATCTGTTCATCCACTGCTTCCTGCTATTCCAGACAGAGTTCAGAATTCCTCTAGTGGAATCCTGGCCCCCTCGCACCTCCATTGTGACTTTGTCCACACTCTGCCCTTTCAACCAAGCTTCCCTGATGTAAAGGGGCATTGACACTATGGGCTGTCAGTGTCAAGACAGAAGCATCAAAGGCAAAAGCCACATCTGGTCAGGCTTCAGATCCCCAGAGACCATGGGTAAGACAAGAAAACCTAGTCTGACAATTAGGCACAGAATTGTATACTGTGGCCCTGGCCAGAGTCAAAGACCGCAGGACACTAACTCTTTCTCATTCTCCTTATGGAACTTCAGGCTTTGTCAGGAGTACTGGGTGTCTCTTCCTCCTGAAGGAATCTGCTCATTTATTTAGCCAAGCAATTCATGTTCTCTAAGCACCTATTTTGTGCCAGACCCTATGTTAGGACTAAAGACATAGATGAAAAGACAGGCCTTCCTTGGAGAAACTCACAGGCTAATGGGAATACAAGTGAACAGTCCATTGTAATGCACTGAACTGGCATAGGAGTAGCACAAGGAGCCATGGAAGGCAAGAGGAGGGGCCCCCAGACAGACAGGGGAAGTCAAGGACAACTTTTTGTGGAGGTGCCTTCATTGCCTTTAAATGGGAATAAGAGTCCCACAGCTAAAGGTCCCACTCCTTGGGGATGCAGACAAGATTCTTGGCTAGAAGTACCCTCAGCTCTTGTGGAGGATAAGGAAATCTGAGTGGGAAGTGCCTCCCACATTTACACCGCACCACCCTTGCCTTGTGGTGAGACTGACCGTCAAGCCAAACAGTTTCAGACCTCACTGCTGAAACCATGCTTTCGGGGGTTGTGGTCTCTTGCTGGTGCCTGCTCTCAGGGATGCATCTTAGGCTCACCTGCCTTTCCATGCCTCCTTTCTTAGTCTCACATGCTTATATAATTTTTGCTCTCCGCCAATCATGACTTCTGGCCTCCCCCTTGCTCCTACCCTTGGAGAGCCATAGGCAGCCCTTCTCAAGTTCATAGAAGGCATTAGTTCAGTAACACCAGGAACACAGAAGCAAAGTATGAAGGTGACAACCTGGAGAAGTGAGAGAAGCCCTCCTCCTGCCTCCTGGCATCAGGGCTGCCCAACCACCTCCCCCACTTCAAGGCCCTTGCATACCATGCTCCTGAGGAGCCAGTCCCCACCATCTACTCTGCACCTGACCAGTCCTCTTCCCTTTCCCTCACCTTAAACACTTCAAGGAAACAAAGCTAAGTTTGACTCTAATGTTGGGAGGAGAGATTGAGAATTCCCACAGTCACAGAGAATTCAGCGAGATACATGTTCATCGTCAAATAAAACTTCACTGATAATCTTCTTGCTCAGAACTGGACTGTCTTCAGTCACTTCTGACAGGCAGACACAGATGGAGTGGATTCCAGGGTGAGAAGGGATCTGAAGACACTTGTTGGGCATTGAGAAAACCTTGAGGAAAAAAGTCTAATGGGGTAGGGATGAAGACTGGTGGTTGAGATAGATAACACACGGGGGGAGCTTGGGTAATTTTTCCTTCTTACTCAGTCCTCCACACCCAGGTCTCTACATTGGCTGGCGCTGCCCCCATTATCTATGGGACTGTTTCCAGATTGGGGATGAGTCCAAGTGCTTTTGTGGACACTTGTTGAGAGAGCATCATATTATCTCAGGTAGGGGAGAAGCGACCATCCCTTGTCCGTGTGGAGCGAGAACCGCCCTTTGTTGTGTGTTGGGAGGTCTGAGAGCAAATGTGTGTGTATGTTTGTTTGGGGGAAGACAGGCCAAGCCCTAGCGGGTCCTGGTCTAATCCTACCACTGCCCCCTTCTCCACAGACATATCTGTGCCCTGCAACGTGGGCCAGTGCCGCTGCCTCATGTTCTGCTTTATCCCATCACGCCCAGAGGAGGTGGGTGAGTTCTGGCTCAAGAGACGGACCACCTTTGACCCCAGGGCTTGGAGGGCCCAATGTCGCTGCAAACACAGCCATGAAGACCACAAAGCTGCTGGGTCACATTCCTGCAGGGTCAAAGGTACCTTCTAGGGCAAGGGGAGTGTAGGGGTAGGGATAGGTGCAAACAGTTTGGGGATGAGGATGGGGAGCTGGAAGGAGAGACTTGGGCTTATGGTTGGTGAGGAAGAGATGAGAATGCAGTCAGCCCTGGGGGAAGCCCCAAGTCCCTGTACTTTTCTTAGCTGCTCCCTTGCCCTAGGCTGTTCCTGCAGATGCTTTGAGTCTAATTTTCTCTGTGCTGCCTGTGACCGGCGCTGGGAGGAACATGAGACTTTCTTTGAAACTGAGGAGACCCGGCGAGGAGGGAGGCCTCACGGTGAGGGGGCAACCTTGGACAGGGGCCCATTCCAGGGTCTGTAATCAGAAGGCCAGGCAGGAAGGCACTCCTCCCCTCAGCCATCCCATCCAGGACTGCTTCACCCACTCCCTCCCTGAATCCCATACCTGCACTGGTTTCCACTCCCCAGGAGCAGACTATATGCCTTTTGCAGAGATGCCTACTGTCCAAGAAGCCATCGTCAACAACTCTGACTTCGAGATCCTCCAGAAGGAGGGGCCCTCTTGCCCTCCCAGCCCCCACCCTAGTCCCCCTGGGCTCCCTAGCCCACGCAGCCTCCAGCCTGGTCCTATGTCTAACCTGCGTCCCTGACCCGTTCACCTCTGCTCTTCCCTCCTCCAGGGACAGACACTGTCAACACCTGGCACAGGCCTCTGTGAGCCTGGCCCAGTTCAGCAATAAAGGGGAAGCCACTGGAATCTGACTGGCTCTGTATGAGATAGATAGAGCCCGCCCAGGGACAGACACCTTAGGACCTTAGAGTCAGCACCTACTGGGGGAAAGAGAGAGGACCACGCAGGAGAGAGGTTGGATCCAGCCATCTGCCTCCACCATACCCACATTCAAGCTGCTAGCTCTGGCTTCAGAAGGAGAGAGTGGCTTCAAGGAAGCCAAAGAAGGAAAGGATTTCAAGAAGGATAGAGTGAGCAGTGATGTTAGATGCAGGTGGGGGCTCCAATAAGATAAAGACTGAAAAGTGTCCATTGGATTTTGTAATTAGGTCTTTGGTGACCTCAGAGAGTGCAGTTTCAGTGGTGCAGTGGAGGCAGGAAGCAAATAGCAGTGAGTGTGAAGGAGTTTCTTTAAGAAGCTTAGATGGAAAGAGCAGGGAAGAAGTCAAACAATACCCACAGGGGGATGTGAAGTCAAGGAAGCATTTTTTAGGAAGGGAAAAGGGAGGGGCCAGTAAAGACCTTGAAGGATGCACGAGAGAAAGAGAGATGCCTGGTGGAACCAGATCTCAAAGATGGAGGGGATGAGGTCAAGGCAGAGGTGAAGGGATTTACTCTGGATGGAGAAACACCACTTCCTAAGACGAAGAAGAAGGAAGAAAGAAAGGATGGGGCCTTCCCTGAGCTGCAGGGAGTAGGATTTTGTGGAAGTTCTCCTGTGAAATAGGAGACAAGGTCAGTTCATGGTGGGGGAGGAGAGGAATAAGAGTCGGGAGTAGGAGACAGGAAGAGAAAGGTGAAGTTTGGGAGGGCTAATGAGGGGAACTGGAGAAAAACCTCACCAGTGGGTAACTGAGGATTCAGATATAGTTGGAAGCAGGAACCTAATTAGGGAAGCAAACTAGATTAATGGGTGGTGATGGGAAGGGTGTCAGGGAGGATGATCAGCAAAATACAGCAAAAGAAGGCTTGAGGATGTGGAAGGCACTGACCATACAGATAGGGAATGAAAGTGAAGCCCGGAAACAATTGACAGATTGAAAAAAGGAACAGAAGTCTCTAATGAGATCCAGTAGCAACTGTAGTGGCAGGGATCGAAGTATAGGAGACAGTGGCCAGAACCTGCAAAGCGCTGCTTTCCAATGAGAGCAGCTGCAAGTGATCACAAGGGCCTGGAGGAGAGAAGACAGTGGGCCAGGAGCCAGCATCAGTGAATGCAGGGGAGTGACTAAGAAGCCCATAGATGATTCTTATGGGGAATAGGAGATTCTGACACTAGTGGCCTCTGTGATCTTGGGCAAGTCACTCCGTTTCTGGATCTGTAAAATAGTATAACCTCTGTGCTACCTGCTTCTAAGAGAACCCAAAGAAATAACCAGTTTCAAAGGATTTTGTACTCACCTACCTGTCCTGGCTGGTTTCATTCCTGTCTTATCTGGAACCTCTTATCTCTTGCCCTTCTCCAGAGCAGCTCTAAGGGATGCTACTGTCCCAGAGGCACCACAGAGAACTGCAGCTTCCAGGGCACAGAGGCCATCTAACCTTCCAAGGAAAGGAATGCAATTTTGCTAGAACTCCTGGGGGAAATCACAGGGTCAAATGTCTGCCCTTTGGAGGAGAAAAGACTCTCTAACAATAATATGGCTATTCAAAAGAGATCATTACTATCTATAGAAGAAGAGTTTCTCATTACTGGTTATATACAATTAGCACCATGATGACCATTCACTAAAACCAATTCAACTAATAATCAACAACAAAGGAGTGGTTACTATGATAAATTCAGTCAAGGAAGCATTATGCAGCTATTTCAAAGCGTATTTACACAGACTATGTAATAATATGGGAAACTGATTGTAGATGAGAGAATAAAAATATGCAATACATTGCCTTATATTTTATGAAAAAGGAGATGAAAACACCAAATGTTATTCATTCTACAAGTAATTATTGAGCACCTATATACACGTCAGGCCATGTGCTAAAAAAAAAAAAAAAGTACAGTGGTGACTTCTGTCCTGTGTTAAACTCAGACTAAAACTTACCTGGTGTGAGCATATTAGCATTTTGTGACCCCATATTTCTGATGTCAAAATATATATTCCAGCAGAACGAAATATACTTCTGACGTAGTCATAACGCATTTCCCTTGTCCTTCAAACCCGCCCTACTTACAGAAAATGCCAGGCACAGAGCTAACATATCACATATTATTTCTGATTGGGGAAGAACATTGAATACGTACTCTTCTGCTTATTAGACAAGTAAGTTAATAGCTTTGAAACGATCAAGGGTCTGAAACTGTCCTTGTAGGGTAAACGCTGGGTATCCATCCCACCAGTTAAAAAATGACCCCGTCCCAATTCACCTTCAGCCCCACCCGCTTGGCGTCCTCCACCCGCCTCTTTCTTCAGGGACTCCTGCCGCCTGGGGACTCTGAGGGCAACAGTGCCTCTTGGAGCCAATAAACGCCGTATCCCGAACCCCGCCCTCCTCCTGGCCAATGGGGTGAAAGGGTCTACAATCTCGGAGCCTCCGTGCGGCAGGTGAAGGAGTGCCTCCCCCTTCCTCGCAGCCCACCAGTAGGGGCAGCCCAGAATAGGAGGAACCAATACGATAAAAGCCCTGCCACCCACGAGCCGCAACCTAAGCCTGGCGGACGTTGTGTTGAGAGCCAATAAGACGGAAATCCCACCTCCAGGTCTCTCAGTCCTTCCAATGGAGTGAGAAACTATCTCTTAGCGAAACTAGGGAGGGGATCCAATGGAAAAGGAACTTTCACGCTGACTAGAGGACGAAGCCAATGGAATGGAAAATGCGCCCTTTAGTTGATATAAGAAGCCAATGAGATTAAAAGATCCCGCCTCTACCGAGGCGGTGGAGCCAGTGGAGTAGGTTTGGCCGGCTCTGGGCTGAGCGCGGCGTGCCGGGCCCAGGAGCGCGACCCAATGGGGTGGCAGGGTTCGCTCCTGGCCGCGGGCGGAGCCAATGCTCCGCGAGGAGCCGGCGCGCTGGCTCAGGTGGGTGGGTCCTGCGGCCGAGGGGAAGATGGCGGCAGCGGTGGTGCTGGCTGCCGGGCTCTGCGTAGTGCGCCGGGTAGTGGCGGTCGCGGGGCCGCGGGGGGCTCAGGTGAGAGGTGGCCATGGGGCAAGGAGGGGGTGCCGCGGGCTCTGACGCCCTCCAGGGCCTGGGACCGCGCTCCTTGGCTCCCCGCGGCGCGCAGAGCCCTGCTGCCTCGCGGGGCCGGAGCCTGAGCGCCTGTCCGGGAACATTGCCTCTCCCGAGACGCAGGCTCCAGGGCTGTACGGTGAAGTCGGACTGGTGGTCGCGGCAGCCTCTCCAAAAGCCTCGGCATGGGAGAAGTGATGACGGACGCCCTGAACAGGCCCGGGCACCGAGGTTGGGACAGTGTCAGTGCAACGGTTGCTGCCTTCTCCTAAGCTGGCCTGAAGCCTAGCCAGCTGAACCCCTGCTCTGGGCAGCTCCTCAGTGCCCCCTGCAGGACGTGAGCTTTTTCTCCTGGGAGCCAGTCTTCTGGTTCTGCCCCGTCAGGCCCCTGACCTACTGAGAACTACTGTTAAGCTTTATTCTTCCTCCTTGCCAGACCGACTCAAAAGGTCAGATTCATCCCGTCCCTTTCTCCCACAATCTGACTTGAGCCTTCTCTCAGCCCCTGGGAAACTGGGGCTTCTCTACCTTCAGTCCCCTTGGGGCTGGGGTTAGTTGTGTTCACTAAACTGAACTCCTTCCACTGACTGATTGAGGGGACTGTAGTCAAAATTCACAGTAAGAGTTCAGATGTGACACCCAGACGCCCTTGTGTCAAAGAGGGCAATTGTATCGAAACCTGAATAAAACAGGTAACATGGCTTAAAGATCAAAAAACAAGTAATGGAAATAAGTGGAAACTTCTTAACAAGGTAAGAGTAAATGGAAAGAGCTCCAAGTAGTCTTCAGAGATGATGCAAACCACCCCCTTTATATTTGAAGCCAAAGGAAGGGATTTATTTAGGTAATTCAGTAGTAAAATAGGAACTGGGACCTAAGCCTCCAGGTTCTCCTTCTGGATCCTTTCCCTGAACAGTGCTAGATTTCCTGGACAATTTAGGGTTAGGAATCAATTGTATTGGTGAATTCTGCGTTGTAATACTGCATGTTATCTAACCAGGCCCAGCACTATCTGGCCCTACTCTCTGCTGCTGATGCTCTGAAATTGAGAAACTTTTCCTTTGAATGGGAATGCTAATAGGTTATTAGAAGGGCGAAGTTAATGGCTATCAGAGCCCAGCCTCTGCCAGCCCCGACTAAGTACATGAGAGAGATATTGCCAACTCCCTCCCTTGAGTCTGTCTGACCCACCTTCAGGTCCGAGGAGCTGCAGGTGTGACTGATGGGAATGAAGTAGCAAAGGCCCAGCAGGCTGCTCCTGGGGGAGCAGCCCCAACCATCTTCTCCCAGATCCTGGATCGAAGCCTCCCAGCGGACATTCTATATGAGGATCAGCAGGTGGGGTGCCCTTGGGACCCCTCCCCTTAGGAATTTCATAAATACTATCTGCCCTGTTGAAGTAACATGGTGGCCTCGGCCTGTCATTGCTCCCAGTGCCTGGTATTCCGTGATGTGGCCCCTCAGGCTCCTGTGCACTTTCTGGTCATTCCTAAGAAGCCCATTCCTCGGATTAGCCAGGCTGAAGAAGAAGACCAACAGGTGGGAAGAACAGGACCAGGGTTTGGCTAGGGGAGGCCTATACTCAGAAGTTTTGCTCCCTGTAAATGAAGCCACCTGTCTCCCGTCCCTTTCCCTGTAGCTTCTAGGACACCTTCTCCTTGTGGCCAAGAAGACAGCAAAGGCTGAGGGGCTGGGAGATGGATACCGACTTGGTGAGTGACTTTTGGCCCTTGAGCCCCTCACCTGTGAATTCTCATTCCTACCCCTCAATATAATCTTCATTTTTTGACCTTTCCCATGATCCTGACCTCCTAACCCCAAGCTTCATTTCAGTGATCAACGATGGGAAGCTGGGTGCACAGTCTGTGTATCACCTGCACATTCATGTACTTGGGGGCCGACAGCTCCACTGGCCTCCAGGTTGAACCTACCAAATGATCAAGGACCCTTGACCTGGATGCTTGGATTGGGTGGGGAGAAAAAGGTCCCTGTGATGCTAATAAACTTGCTCTCCTTCAATTCTGGATCCCTGTCTTAAATATATATTTATACCACAAATAGGAAAGAAAATTTGTTGAAGACTATGATCCTCCTTGACTATGATCTGAGACACTAAGGAGGCCCATCTTATAGTAAAAGTAGCATTTGCCTATTTATCTGTGAGCTCATGACTAGTGGTCCACCTGGGTCAGGCTTCAGGAAGAGTAGCAGTAGGAACAAATCTGGATGAGTAGGAAAAGACTGAATCCCAGGAGTGAGACTTGCTCAATTCAGATGCCAGGCCAAGTTCTAAAGGGCTGGAAGGAAGGTGGTCAATGTAGGGGCTTTCTATTGGAGAAGTAATCACACCCAAAATATTTGCTACCCGTTAACTAATCCCCGTGTCTCACCATTTTGATTTTAAGCTGTTGTCTGATGTATTTTCACCCCTAAATTCTTTGAAAAGATGCCCCTACTTTTGAGACTGAACTAAGGGGAAGCTACTGTTGCTCCTACACAAATACACCAAGTAGGCTTTTGTCTGATACCACAGCCCTTTACCTGTCTTCAACACAAAGAACCACCTTAGAAAGACTCCAAAAGTCCTGCTTAGGTGTGGAGGGCGAGGCCTTAGGCCAGCGGAATCTTAAAAGCCGGACAGAGGCGTAATCGAGTACGGACGGACAGAAAGCGAACTTCCCAGACCGCACCAGGCTTAAGACTTCCGCCCCGCAGCGCACTTGCCTCCACCCCCACCCTCCGCATCCGCCCAGCTCTAGTTCTGCGCAGTCTCCTGGAATGATTTGCTGTCTCTATGGCAACCCAGTAGCTGGCGTCTGAAGATGGAGACCAGTGAGTCTACCAAGCGATTGCGTTCACGGTGAGAGCCGCAGCTCTGGCTGCAGGCATAACGGGACAAGAAAGGTGAGCCGGCTTCCCTTGCTGCACTTTTACAACTTTGCTGCTTTCGCTTTTTTCAGATCTTTAAACGTACAGCCCTGCTCCGAAGAACTAGGATGCACTTCGGATCCCATTCCTGCTTTGGATGGCCGTCATAGGTCGGCCCTGGCAGCCAGTGCAGCCAGTGCAGCCGCCTCTACTGCCAAAGCATTATCTACACAGACCTCAGCGCCCTACTCCGGTCGGAGCCTTCTCATGGAGCCCTCCTCTGACAGTCTTGGGGAGCGCCACTCTGGATCCAGATTTACCCACAAGACAGGCCATAGGAGGCTTGGCTTTGAGCCAGCCTACGTTTCCCATGTTACTTGGAATCCCTATGCTGCAAATGACCTTCGCTCTAGCCATGGCCCTGTTCCTGGCTCCAGCTCTGGCCCTGTTCCTGGCTCCAGCTCTAGCCCCGGTCCTGACTCCAGTTGTGATCCTGGCAGTGGCTCTGGCCCTGGCCCTGGTCCTGGTCCTGCCTCTGATTCTAGGCATAGTCCAGGCTATGGTCATGCCCCTGGGTTCAGTTCCTCTGCTCCGCCAGGCTTCAGAAGCCCCAGGGCACATCTGGTCCCTAATTATGCCTCCTGGAGTTACCACAGCCACCGGGAGCCTCGGAAGCAACCCTGGAAATGTTTGCAAGTCTCGGAACCTGGTGCCCGAGGGCTATGGAAGCCCCCAGAGGTTGAAGGGACTAGTAAAGTTCTCAATGAAACACTGCCACGGGGCCAGTGCCTTCTCTACAACTGGGAGGAGGAGGTATTAAGGTTTTGACCTGCTCCTTTTTCTTGAAGGCTGTCCCCAGCTGATGAGGGTGGGTACCAGGAAGGATTATTGTGGTAATTCGACTTGGGGCCCACAGAGAGCCACCAACCACCTGGATCAAGTCCCAAGCATGCAGGATGGCTCTGAGAGTTTCTTTTTCCGACATGGACACCAGGGACTGCTGACCTTGCAGCCACAGTCACCCATGTCCTCCAGCACCACCCAGAAAGACTCATACCAGCCTCTAGGAAACCACTATCAGCCAGTTCGAGGTATGAAACATGAGAGAATGGGCCAGAATGACTCCATTAGAGAAAAAGAGAGAGAGGATTATTGGGTGGGACTATGGATTGTCCAATGGATCTAAGGGTAAAACCCGATTTTCCTTCCTTTTCTCAAATTCATTTTCTTCTGGGCCTGTTTCTTAACCAGCCTCCTCAACTCTGTCCATTCCCTGACCTCCCACAGGGAAGCGTGAAGCCATGCTGGAGATGCTCTTGCGCCACCAGATCTGGTGAGATGCTGGATGAAGGGGAACAGGGAGGGGGAGGACAAAAATTGGCGGGGGAATGGCCTTGACGCCCCCTAGGACTGTGTAGTAAAGAGGTGCAGGCAGAGCAGGAACCCACAAGGAAGGACTCTGAGGTCGAGTCTGTGACACACCATGACTACAGGAAGGAGCTGGAGCAAGCAGGGCCTCCTGCCCCAACAAAGGTGAGAATGCATCCCACCCCACTTGTATAGCTGGGCCCTGACAGGCTGTGGGAAAGCAGCCGGCCCAGAGGCTGAGAGAAGGAGCTTCAGGCCAAGAGTTATTCAGTCTCTCTCCCTCACAGCCTCATGACTACCGTAAGGAGCAGCCCGAAACCTTCTGGATACAGAGGGCACCACAGCTACCGGTGTGTGAGGGTGACTAGGTGTGGGGAGTTGGGGAAGGGGAGAGGAAAAGTCTGTTCTGTTCTGCTTGGTGGAGAGCAGGATCCGTCCTCATTCTGGCACTCCTCCAGGGTGTCAGTAACATCAGGACACTGGACACGCCATTCCGGAAGAACTGCAGCTTCTCAACACCAGTGCCTTTGTCTCTAGGGCAGCCTTTGCCCTATGAACCTGAGAATTATTCCTACCAATTGGGAGAAATATCTTCCCTTGCCTGTCAGGGAAGAGGGCAATGTAGTGGAGTGGGTGGAACTACTCCTAAGGGTTGAGGGAAGTCCATGTGGAATTTCTTTCTATCTGTACTGGAGAGGTGGGGAGGAAGTGAATTCTGTCTGTACTTGGTGAAGGAGCTTTACATAAAAAGGATTCTCTCATCCTGAGCCTGCTGATTTCAGTGATTCTGTGAGCTACCATGACCATACCCCATAACCCTTCCTTGGAGTTGCCCCTAACCCAGACTGTGTCACCATGACTTTTTTCATTTGTTTGTTTTGTATTTGGCCAAAATATTCTGGTTTAGATACAGATATTTACAGAGGTAGGGAGGAAGGGGACCAGGCCAGAGAGGGGTAGGTATATGTACAAGGCTGAACTGCAAAGGGCAACAACTTCCATAGAAGATGGGGTTTTTATGCATGTTGGTTTCCATCTCATGTAACAATGTCCATTTCTGCTGTGTGGAGAGATGATGGCCATGGCCCACCCAGGTCCCAGCAGCAGGAGACAGCCTGACTTGGGAAGAAGTGGGGTTTATAGGAGCCCAGCAGGTCCTTTCCGCTCTCCTAGGAGCCAGTAAGTTCGCATCTTTCCTTTTCCCTGAAAGCGGGGGCATAGAATTCAGATTCTTCTGTGTTATTCCCCTTTCCGCCCTCTTCCCCCCATGATCCCCATAATCACGTTCATCCTCCCTTTCCATGACTCCTTCCCCATGGCCTGCCATCACCTTCATCTCCACATCCCCTCGAAGCTCTAGCTGGAAGCATCCTAGCTCATCCAGGGCATCCTTGGTGGTAGAGGAAACATGAATCTTCAGGGCTGGGGTGGGATGGGGGGAAAGATGGAAAGAAGAATCAGAGAAAAGGCAATCGAAGAATTGGCAGTATCGGAGAGCGCTTTACCCAGCCATCATCCCTCAGGAGGCTCTCGGTCCTCCCAAGATGATGCATTAGAACCAAAATATGTCCAAGGATGGAGCAATCAGATTGAGAGATTTGGAGGAATTCTGAAAAGAAGAAAAGGGCAACACAGATTGAGGCTGAAGCTGGGGTTAAGGGCTAACATCTCACCTTGACCGTTAGACTCCATTCGGGAAGCAGTGTTCACTGTGTCTCCAAAAAGACAATAGCGGGGCATCTTCAGGCCAACAACCCCAGCACAGACGGGCCCTGTGAGAAGAAACAGGTTGGGAGAGCCTGGGAAAAGTGGATACAAAGGCAGGAGTGAGAGTCAGCCTTACCCGTGTGGACCCCTATGCGTAGCCTCAGCTGGTCATGGGGTCGGTGGCGGATCCGGAAGGAAGAAACTGCATCCAATAATGCTAGGGCCATGCGAGCAATTTCCGGGGCATGTCGTTGCCCGTTTCGGCCTGGGAGACCAGATACCACCATGTAGGCGTCTCCAATCGTCTCTACCTGATTGAGAGGTGGATGAAAAGGTCACCTCTATCTGTGTCACTGGGAATGTAGAAGGAGACAAGCTGGATTCCACTATAAGTTGTCCTGATGGCCTGGAGGCCAGAACATTGACTAGAAAGTAAGTGCCATGGTCCTGAGAATCTGGGAGAAGGGGATGTCAACAGAATCTTTAAATCCTCCTGCCCCACCCCAGCACCTGGCAAATACTCTGTAAACGTTTGCTGAATGGACACCTGGTCTGCAGCAGGACATAGTCCAAATAGGCTCTGCTGTCAGGAAACAGGAAGCAAGACAACAGGGCTGCCCTGAAGAGCACAGAAGCTGGTGAGGAGGTCAAGCAGGTGCAATGAAATGGGCCTCAGACAGCCTAAACTGTCAAAGGTAAGAAAGCAGACACTTGGCTGCATTAATAGTACTTCATTAATAGTTACAAGAGAAGGTCCTTGTTTTGGGGAACCACACACTGACCTGTTTTAGGGATAAAGGGACACAATGTCTATAACTTACTTGCAAAAAGTTCAGAAAATAATTATATGGATACATAGATTTAAAAAAAATAAAGCAAATGGGGGGAAATATAAACAATTGGCGGATCTGGGTAAAGGGTTTATGGCAGTTCTCTGTTATAGTAATAAGAGAAATGGTAGAGTAAGTCCAAAGGGAAGGGGCATGAATGGATATGTATTATCTGCACAATGTTGGACACTTTCCACAATAAATCTATTATTCCTATCACACAGATAAAATATCTGAGGCTCAGGGAGCTTCTGTTACGTGCCCAAGGCCACACGGCTTGCTACAAAGCCAGATCATTTTTACTCCCAAGCACAGTAAAGCCCACCCTGTGCCAACTCAATGACTTCAACAAAAAGCTTTTCCAATATAGCTTGTCTCTCACCCCAACAAATCATTCTATACGCATTCTATACCCATCCTGTATGATTCTTCCATGTCTGGAGGGGATGGAGAAAAGAGAAAAGACAACTAGGCTAACCTTATATCCCGAGGCAAAAAGTGGCAGGGGCTAAATCTTGTGATGATTCTGATTAGGAGAGCCTTAAGGATTCACAAGAGGTTAGACAGGAGTGTGTACAGTTACAGTGCCAGAGCCTCATTTGTCTAGGAAGGGCACTCTAGCACTAGGATGCTGGGGACCCAGGTGGGAAAACTGACCATGGAGCAGATAAGATATGTGGGAACAGGGAGACTGGGTTTTAAAGGAGTGTCAGTGGAAGGGCAGCCCAGCTCTCACCTTGTAGACGTCAAAGTTGTCAATTATGGCATCAAAGCAGGTATACAGATCATTAAGAAGTGTCACCACCTAACAGGGATAAGAAAGCAGAGGACTTAAGACTTGTGCCCAACTTTCTAAGAATTCTTAACACATGAGCCATAACAAGATATGGGAACTCCAGAAAAAAAGCTACTGTTCTCTATTATCAAGGATCCCTATGCCCCAGTGAAGCTGCCCCACGTCCCTACCCCGCCCCCTACCTCTCACCTGCATGGGGGTGCTCTCTGCTGACAAAGCTGTGAAGCCAACGATGTCACTGAAGTAGATGGTAACACTATCAAAGGCCTCGGCCTGTACAGTCTCTCCCCGTTTTAACTGCTCTGCCACTGAACTAGGAAGCAAGGGTGCAGTCTCAGCCAAAGGCAGAGGAGGATGGGAGGGGAAGAGAGAGAAAAAGAGTGTGTGGCTGGAGCAGCGATGAGTTCTAACATGAAAGCTGAGCCCGGTGAGGGGGAGAAGGCAGGTGGCTGGAAAGACATTACAGTGCAGGACAAGGTCAGGTGTACAAGTAGGGGTGGGGGTTGGAAGGGGATCCCTCAGGATGGGGGCTAAACATCTCAAGTTAGGATTGTTCTACATACACCCGCTACAGCAGAGGTCTGGGAGAGCAGTGTCCTAAGAAGGGATGGGAAGCCAGGAAGAAGGCAGCACAGCTCATTTGGAGACAGAATGAAAACCCATGGCCTATAGCTAGCATGGCTCATGGTAGCAAAATGTAACACAGCAGGGTTCTAAGGGCTGGGAAGTGAGTTCTCAAGAGCTTGCAGAGGCAGAACCCAACAGAGCAGAGTACCAAAGGAAAATTCAAGAAGGGGGACAGAAGTCTCACTGGGGCAGAATTTGGTAGAGCAGAGCCTCAGCCTTGCGTTTCTCCTCCAGATAGGCCTGTGTGCGTTCCTCCACCAGCTTCTCCAGGTTATTGGCATACTGCTCCATGCGCAACAGGAGGTTGTCCAATATGCTGGTGCCACCCTCCCTGGAGGGAGGCCAGGATATGGTACCTGCTCCAAGATTCTCAAGACTCCCAGGACTTTCTACCCAACCCACCCTCTTGGCCCCACCAACCCCACCTCATCCACTAAGACTGATGAGGCTTCTATCCCTGGGGAGCCCCTGCCCCGTACTGCCCTCTCACTTGTTAAAGCGGCGAATGAAGCCCTTAATCTGTCCAAAGTCTGGGCGCTCAGCTGGGTCCTGGGCCCAACACCGCTCCATCAGCAAAACTAGCTCTTCATTCAATTGGGTCCGGTCAATGCTCGGCCGGAAATAAGGCCGCTGGCCATTTCGGACCTTCTGGACAATCTCTGAGGGTGATAAGGTGTTTAGATGAAGAACAGGGCCCCCCAGGTAGAGGAGGCCATGGGTAGCAGACTGACTCACCTTTGGGGCTGAGGTCCAGGCCCTCCAAGTAGAAAGGACCACTGCGAAGTGCTATCTCCTGTAAGATGATCCCAAAGCTATAGACATCAGCCTTCTGCATGCCTGTGGTTGGCAAGGAGTTCCCACTGAGCAGTTCTGGGGAAGTCCACAGCTTCTCTGAAAAGAAGGAACAGGCTGGCCAGGTCCTCAAAAAAGGTATCCCCAAGCCCACCTGGGCTCATCCCCATAATGCTCACCATATTACTGTCACTCCATCTCCCTCTCCCACCCTCCCTAGGGAGAAATGATCAGGGCCAGCGGGGCAATATGAAAGTGGGTTGCCGGGGAAGGCCTCACTGGCATAGAGGGCGTGGCTGTCATCGGGTTCAGCAGTTGATCGGAAGCTGGCCAGGCCATAGTCTGTGATTTTGAGCACAAAACGACTATCCACCACACAGTTGGAGGACTTGAGACTCCCATGGGATGCAATAATGCTGTTATGGAGAAAGGCCATGCCCTGCAGGATACAGATCAAGACATGGGATTGGATCATATCTGGTTTAGGATACCCCCTCTCCATGAGATGGGCATTAGCTAGCTGTTTAAAGATCTTGGGGCCATAAAAACAATAAGCTAATTTTGGAAGGCATCCTTTCCACATTTTCCACCCAAGGACACAAGTGAAATAGGAGAGTCATCCCTTCCTGGTACCAAAGCAGTATATTGGCACCCTGGCACCAGGAAGAGGAGTTATGCTTAAGAGGAGGGACAAAGGGGAGCTTTAAGTTATTCCCCTAGAACGGGCAGTTTGTCTTCCGAGTAGTGAAGGGAACAGAATGATGCGGGTGAACTCCAAGAATATGACACCCATTGTGGCCTCAAATGCATGGCCACTACTCAGGAAGACTGGCTCAAGACCCAGGTATCAAGAGTACCTAGATGCACCAAGGAAGACTAGCCAGTTGTAAATTTTAATGTACATCCATGTATAGGTGGGCAAGTTGAGATGGAGGGGGAAAGTGATCTACTAGAGGGGATGCTGGGCCAGAGAGAAAGTGGAGAAAATAATAAATTTGAAAAACCTGGAAAATGGACAAAAGTAGGAGGCAGTTGCCAAGCTTTTTATTCATTTTGATAGCAACAAAACCTTTGGGAATTTGTGAACATAGAAATGATTAGGCTTTGTTCTAAATCAGCTTTCAATCAAATCATTGTTCTCTCAAGAGTCACATTTTTCTTGTATTTATCATCACACCTCTAGTTGAGCACCACATGAACTTTACCTAATATTTTATCTTTCGTTTCATGGCAGGCTTTAACACAAAGAAAAATGTTTTTAAAATAACCTCCTGAGAACTAAGCAGAAAAATCAAAGCCAGCCTCAAGTGTGGTACAGGTGATCCACTAGGCTAGCTCACTGGCTATGGGACTTGCCTCTAAACACCTGTCCCACCTGTTCAAGATTCAAATTTATGCCTCCACAAATCCACGGACCTCTGGGTCACTTGAAAATAGTTGAAATTTAGTGTATCAGGAGATACCAAAGGTTCAGTATAATTTTCCTTAGCTTCTCTTAGTTTTACTAGTAAGTGTTCTTTTTTGAATTTCAGTATTTCTGAACAAAAGAGCAGACATGCCAAATACTGGCTAGAGAGTAAATGATGAGAAAGAAAACCAGGAGATAAATGTTTAGAGACCCCATTCATCTTTTCCCTGCTAGGAAAATTTAATATAAGCTCTTGGAGATAAAAATTATATATATATATATGATGGAGATAGATATGAAATTTTGAGGGCAGGAAGACAAAAATTCTCAACAAGTACAGGACTCTTTGTGGCAGATTAAACTCATCCCCCCTATTAAAAACCTCAGGCCCCTTGTTTACCCACTATTACCCAACCATAAGAATAAGGGGAAGTAGAGAGAATGGGATTTTCAGAGGACTAGGAAGAGAAGTTGTAAGTAAAGCTAGAAAGAGGGAGGCATTTTTAAAGCAGATAAACTCTTAAGGAAGAGTGAAGAAGACTCACCTTAACAAGGTCATTAATGAGTGAGTAACGAAACATCCAGTCCAAATTGATGCTGTCATTTTCCAGAATATCCTGGTAAGTGACATGGAATAGATTATGTGCTGATCCCAGTCCCACTAGCTACCACCTACAGAGTCAATGCCACCAGCCCTTATAATCTCCACCTGTCCCTCACCTGTAAACTCCCCCGAGGACAATACTCAGTGATGATGCAAATGTTGGGAGGGTCTATGCAGGCACCAATGAAGCGAGTGAGATGGTTGAACTGAACATCTCTCATCTAGTCAAAAAAAAAAAAAAGAGAGAGAGAACTGAAAGATGTAAAAATTAGATACAGAAATCTGCCACTACATGAGAGGACCTTTCTCTCAACTGTGCCTACAGCTTGAAATCATTTATGAATAAACCCCTCACCCTCCCAGCCAGTTTTACTCTTCCCTAGTTTTCCCCCTTCCCCTTCCCCCCTTGCCCTCAAGCCATATGCCATGACATACATGTTTGAGTTCAAACAGAACCTGCCGGGTCAGCTCAATGCGCTTCTTGTTCACATGTTTGATGGCGACAACGTTTCCCTGAAGGTAGGAGTGAAAGGGGAAAAGAAACATTAGTATCAGAAGGGGTTTCTGGCTGTGAGGAAAGACTGGAGAACTGTGGGAGGATCCAGGAGCTCAGCTGGACAGAGAGAAGAGGGTGATGAGGGGCAGAGGGTCAAGGGAAGAGGTGGCAGATGGGGATGAGTCAGGATGAAATGGTGGGGACCAGAACAAGCGGATGACTTTTCACCTTGAAGTGACCGGTGTTGGCAAAGATCTGGTATTTCCCATGGGCTGTCATGAGCGAGCCGTAACTGGATCCCCGCTGGGGCCAAGGGCAACATGGAGGCGGAAGGATGAAAGGAACATTAGATGGTGGTGGTGATAGTGCAGGGGCTATCATTACAGGCCAATGTGCTGGGAAAAGTCCAGGGTACGAAAGGACAGGCACTCAGAGGGAAGCAGAGGGACAGCTGAGACAAGGGCTCACCAGTGACAGTGTGAGGCGACTGCCTGCCCCTTTATGGTATCGCTCTGAATTGCCAAACTGCAGTTCTTCCCAGCGAATGCGCCATAGCATGCTAGCCAGCTCCTTCTCCAGCATCAGTTTTCTGTAAGGACTGCACACCTCAGTTGACTGGCAAGCCCAATCCTACCACCCCAGAAGCCAACAGGAGGGTTGCAGGGGTATCTCCGCAGCTCCTGAAGCTGCAATTGTGACACCCAAGAGACAGGTCTGAGAGAGGGATGCATTCTCTAGGGGTCTGACACATGCCCTATGCTCTTTCAAACACAGAAGCTGAAGGTAAAAGTACTTTCTTAAAATGCTGGCATCCATGGAAAGCTCACCTTTGCCCTTATAAGAGCCCTCTGAGAATCACTAGTTAGTATATCCAGTCTCAAACCAAAACCCTGGGGACAACACCACCTAGGCTAAAAGACAACTAACAAGGAAGGCTAAAGGGGAAGGTGTTGGGTCTCAGAGGCAACCACCAAGTTAAGAGACCTGCTGGCCCTCCCTGGTGTTTGAGGGAGTCCCTGCCTCAGCCAGGAGGGAGGGAGGGAGGATGTCAGTGGAAAGCCCAGAACTCACCGGAAAATGAGGAAGCTGGAAACACCAAACATGATGAAGGTGATGCCTGTGCCCAGCGCCACAATTGCCAGAGTTGAAAGTGGAGCTGAAGGGGAGAGGGGAACCCTGAGAAAGACTGTGCGGTGTTGTGAGAACGGAGCAGGGGCGATGCCCAGGGTCAGGGAGCAGACAGATCTCTTGAGGGAAGGAAGTTAGGAGGGGGTACAGGAGAAGAGGTGAAAATAGAGCTAAGGGCAGGGGAGTCCACGAGGAGGAGGTAAACGAAGGGAAAGTAAAGGGAGGAAGGATCGCTCCCAGTCCCTGCACACACCCACTTTTATCACAGGATGGGTCGTCCACGTCAAAGGCACAGGGAGGATTGTCCAAGGGAGGGGCCCCCTTCACCCAGGGGATGGGGCGTCCCGTCCACCAAATCTGCTTCTCGGCTCCTGAGTAGTGGGCTGCAGGCTGTGAGGAAGGAGAAAACGGGGCCCACAGGCCTGCTCCCACCAGCCTCCTCCCCCCTAACCCAGCTATTTGGCTGCCTCTCTCTCCAATCTACCACCCACCCACCGCACAGCTCCAGCAGTGGAAAGAAGTCCCTGCCTCTAGTACCTTTGATTCTGCCCCTGTTGAACCCCTGAAAGCTGGGTTGGCAGAGCCCACACTCTCCTCCCTGCCTCCTCCCCCATCACCTGAAAGTCCCCAGAATCCAGGTCTCCCATGGCCCACAGGACAAAATCAGTCTCCCGGTCATTGTTCTTGTCCATAACAACCAGTCCAGTTACACCTAAGATAGAAAAGAGTACCCCTTACTTTGTGTTCTGCAGGTCCCTCTCCTATCCCCTCCAATCCCCCCAGTCACCTCAGAGCCTGCCCCTGCCCCATTCTCAATGTGAGTCCACCTCTGCCATGTCTTCTGACCCCTAATAACTCTCCCTCCTGCCCCTGGGATCTGTTTTCGTCTGCCCACTCCACTCCTGAGCCTGACAGCAGCCCTCTGGCCTCCATCTGACCCTCTCCATTACCATGGTATCTGCGTCCCTGCATCTTCTCCACGATTCGAAGTCCATCTTCCCGAGTGCCCCCTTCCTGTATTGTCTCATTCAGGACCTCAGCATAGAGCAGGATCCCATCGTAGAAGCAGCCAGCAATGAGGTTCATCTGGGGGCAGGTGGTAACTTCAGCAGTGCTTTCCAAACATCCTGCCAGACCCCTTCCCCAGCCCCTTTCCCATCTCTGGGGTCTCCTTCTACCTCTTTTCTCTTCTGGTTTGCTTCCTTCCCTCCTCTCATTCCTAAGATGCCATCCCTACCTCATTGGACACTAGGACAGAAGGAAAATTCCTGGATGGAAGCACACAGCCCCCAAAGGGGTTGGCTCCATGGCCAAGGCTTGATGCTGAGTTAGGGAGAAGAGCCTTTCTTCAAAGCCTGGCCTGACTCTCAGGGAAAGAGAGATCTGCTTACCAGGGATGGGGCCAGCTCCACACCAAAATCTTCCCGGGCTCTTATCAGAAGACGATTCTGGAATTCCTGATACTCAGGGTTCGGGGGTTCTCGGTATGTGATGACCAAGACCGTCTGTACCAACAGCACATGGGAGAGTGAAAAGGATTCAAGTTGGGCATTAGGAGAAGAGAGGAAGCAGGACAGGGAAACCTGGTGAAATATACATGACATAAAATATCTATGGGTGAGTCTGAAGGCTGAGAGGATACTAAAGTCTGTGTTGAGGGGGTGGAGGTGTATGTTTAACACATTTGGGGAGAGGGGATGGCATGCCTCTGTGAGAGGTAGATAGGATGGTTCTGGGAAGGCAGACTGGGAAATAGATGAAGTCGACTCCATCCCCAAAACCGAGCTTCTCATCTTCCTGAAGCCCCTACTACCCCCAGGCCTCCCAGCAGGGCTGCCACAGCTCTCACCGCTCCTCTGTCCCATCCTTTCTCAGTACCTATTTATCCGCAAGGACAACACAGATCATAGCTCATCTCCCAGGTGTTAATTACTGCTAATATTATCGGCAAAATGTTTACATTTTCATTTGGGCCACTTGAGCACAGTGCCTCCACCCAGTGAATTAAAGAGATTTCAGGTCCTAGGACAACTGGGGGAATACTTTGAGACAGTGATTCCATCTGTAAAAAGCCATGAGCCCATTCCTTTAATGTGCGTGGAACACCCACCATAAGCAGCACCGTCCTGCATACTGGCATGGTCCTACACACATCCTGTGTCACAAGGAAGACACACAGTCACATGCCCACGTGCACCTCACAGATAGGCCAGTGACACACGCGGTCTCAGCCATGCACACTTCTCACTGGCCACAAGTCAGCATGTCTGTCTCTCACTCGGGTGCCTACCTGGCTTCCACCAGTCACACATTTCCCCTTTCTTGGCCTCTCTTCCACCTTAGGCCTGCACAATCACTGAGACCAGCCTCTGCCTTGATCAGGAAATTGGCATTGCAACTTTAGAAAAACACTTCAGATCAACACATTTTGTGAAATGTGACTTTGTGAAATGATAGATTAAAACTTATCACTTCTACCAGTTTTGTTAATTCCTGTCAGAGAAAGTATTTGTAGGCCATAGAGATACCAAATATATCACGTATGATCTATTACAGATCAATTCATTCCAGGTAGGAAATAATGAAGTCAATTCCTAATAGACATTCATTATTTTAGGTTGGAGTTTGCTTCATGATGTAATTATTCTTACTGGAGCCTCTGGCTGCTTGATCACACACATCTAATACTCTCCCACTCTCAGGCAAAATTCAAAAGGAGAGGGACACTGAGGATGGGGTTGGAAGAGTTCTTTCAGTAACATCTATTTAAAGAATAAAAGAAAAATAGAGGGGCGGGATATTGTTGGCAAACAATGTAAAAAGTCAGTTAAAAACTCGAAAAGATCAGGCTTAATACAATTAATACTTCAATATAAAGATTGATAATAGGTTTTTAATGGTTTTAAATGCTTGGTAGTTCCCTAGGCTGGTTTGTTTGCTAGATCAGCAGTTCTCAATAATTTTGCTCTGATGACCCCTTTACACTACTAGAAATTATTGAGGACCCAGGGAGCTTCTGTTTATTTGGGTTCCATCTATCAATATTTACCATATTAGAAATTAAAACTGACAAATTTTTCAAATACAAGAATACACAAGCACACCTTCTACAGCTGCCAGAGTGATGACATCATTACATGTCACGTAACCTCTGGAAAACTCCACCGTACAATCATGGAAGAATGAGGGTGAGAGAGGCAAATAACATCTTAGTGTCATTTTGAAAATAGTTTTGACCTTATGATCTCCCTAAAAGGGTTCCAGGGGCCCCCAGGATCCCATGACTACACTTTCGAAAACTGCTATGCTAGACTCTGTTTTGCTGTGGTTACTAACTACTAAAAAAAGAGAGAGAGAGATGGAGAAGCAGAAGAACCTCTAAAGAATTTCCGCTCTTGCTCAGGGGCTAGAGAGAAAGTAAAGGGAGGTGACTGTCCCATTTCACCTGGGGACCCCAGGTGGGGAAAAAAAAAAAGGCAAAAGCAGCTAAAAATGGGTACAGCAGTGACTGGAAGCCAGAAGGGCACCTAGGAAATGTGCAGATGCCTGGCTCCGCCAGTGGGCTCACCCACACCGAGACCTGCTCTGGTCACCGCAGGAAACGCTGTTGACAGGGGCCTAAATAGACAGAATGGTCTCCAGAAGAGGTGCTGCCTTACACAGCCTTGGTCTAGTGCTTACTTCCATTCAAGCCGCTGGTGGCCCCCATCTGTAACCCAGTCTCACGCTGGTCACCTAAGTTACCTCTGCCTGGTTTCTGACCCTGTAGTACTCAAATGCCCAGACAGAGCCTCTGGATCCTTAGAGCCTGGTCATTTGCTTCTTTAGTTCCATTGTATCTACTCATCCTTCCCTAACCTGGTTGATCATCTTGGTTTTACAGTACCTGCCAGCTCTACTCCTGTCTAGATGAATTCCCAACCCTATCGTCCCTCTTCCCAATGCACACCTTGATTCAATTCAGCAAATACGTGCTAGGCACAAAGAATACAAAGATAAGCATGATCCCTGCCCTTAAGCACCTATGGTTTAATGAGAGAAAAATCATAGGAACATACTTAACTTCAGAGCCCTCTCCGCCCAGTAGCTAGTAGTCAGCATGAGCTGGGACCCTTTTCTTAGGCATGACACCCTCCTAGAAAGCCTGTGGGCATCGGGATCAGGGACTCCTTGCCACCTTTTCCCAGCTGGCCTGGTCTGAGACTCCAGTGGGCCAGGCATCTCTGAGGTAAGGGTCTCTCTGCTCTCACATCCTTGGCTGGAGCTGACCACGCAACTTCCCTTACCCCCTGCCTAGTTTCAGCATTGGAAAAGGATGTGCATAGCTTTGCCAGAGGATACCTCATCACCCCTTCACCCCTACTCCACCCCAACACCTTGATTTTCTCCTCAACATATTCGTGATTGCTGCTTTTCTTATGTTGTGGCAAAATCTCCTTCTTTGTTTATCTGTCTGAATAATGCCTACAGGGAGAGCTGAAAATTAACTTACAGTTGGTCCTTAAACAACACGGGGATTGAACTGAGCAGGTCCATTTATGCATGGATTTTTTTCCAATAAATGCAGGCTACAGTACTACATGGTCCATGGGTGGCTGAATCCACAGGTACAGAACCTCCAATAGGGAAGCCTGACTGTAAAGTCATATTCAGATTTTCGACTGCACAGGTGGGTGCCCCTCACCCTCCAACGTTCAATGTAAGTAACTAATTGGTAACTGGCTAGATCCCTCCTCCCTTTACCCTCAATGCTGCGGCCCCTTGGCTGTAGGAATTCTCACACAACAAAGAGAGGTTTTCCCTCCACAAAGAGAATACAGCCCCAAAGGCTGTGACTCTTCCCACCTGGGAGGCTCAGAGAGACCTTCTGTGACCACACTAGCTAAATTACAAGCCCCCTGTTACTCTCTTCCCATACCACTCTATTTTTTTTTAAGTAGCACATCACAATTCGTTCTATGTTTATATTTATTTGCTTATTTGTTCATGTCTGTCTAGTCTACTAAGTATAAGCGCTACAAAGGCAGGGACTACATCTGTTACATTCTCTGCTGGACACCAGTACCTACCACAGTGACTGGGATATAACAGGTGCTCAATAAACACTAACAGAATGAGTCAGTCTTCAAATGAATCAAACACTGAATAATGCGGTAAGTTCTATAGGGGCCTGAGTTACGCACAAGAGTAGGAAATTCAGTCCAACCTGGGGATTCAGGGGATTGTTTCCCAAAAAGGAAAATAACTGATCTGAGTCTTAAAGAATACACAAGCATTATCCAGACAGACACAGGTGAGAAGGCTGTTTGTGGCAAAAGTTACAGCATCAACAAAACTTGTCCTGCCACTGCCCATGTTCAAGTGTGACAGTCACAGACTCATACTCAGGCATGTAAACAGATATGTCATTCACAGTCAGACACAACCAAATATATAATCATTGGAGAAGGTGGCCACCCAAGTCCAGCCTTTATACACATCTACTTAGTGTCAAAGACTCTCAGGACCTTAAGGTTATCACATATGCCACCTCAAATCCTTTTTGGGAAAAGGAGGGGCATGCATAAATAAGTAAAATAAATACTTGTGTATATGTTAGTGAAAAATTGGTGGGAGAACCAGGGAGCAATTCATGGGTATGATTTTGAGAGGCAGAGATTTGGAGTGAGGAAAGGAAGAGCACCCCAGACAAAAGGAGCAAAGAGCACCAAGGTGGAAGGGGGAGCAGGGAGGTCCAGGGGTAGTGGGTCTGAGAGAGGTCTAGCCTGCGGGGGTACTCAGCAGTACTAGGAGGTAAGATTTAAAAGTGGGTTAAGAACAGACTGTAGAAAGTCTTAAATGTCACAAGGAGTCGGGACTTCATTCTGAAGGAAATAAGTCACTGGAAGTTTTGAACAGAGGAGTGAAATGAACAGAGTCACATCAATTTCCCTACAAATTGTTTCTTAAATCCATTTCTTTTCATTCCTGCTATCATCACTGTAGTTCCAGCCCGTATCTCCTCACCCACTTCTAACCTATTACAGGGGGCCTCATTGCCTCTAGTCTCCTCTTCCAATCCAACCTGAATTCTGTCAGTATATGTCTCTTCATAAAAATACTCAAGGACCCCACCGTTCAGGTCCAAGTGCCTCAATCTTAGGTTCAGAGTTCTCCATAATCTGAGTCTACTTCTGCAGCATTACTTTCTATAACCTGCTTTTAGTGAACCCTTCTTTCTTGTCAGGTCAGTATCTTCTTGGACCCCCAAACATGCCCATTCCTATCTTTTTCTCATTGCTCTAGCTGCATGGATCCTCTCTCCCACTCTGATTAGGAATATGACATCTATCTTTAGAGTCACAATATAGTCTCACTTCCTTTATAAAAGCCTTCCCGAAACCCAGCCCATAGTGACTCTCTCCTCTGAACCACTCAAGTTTTTAGTGTATGTTCCAGGGCACATAATCACATCCTTTCTCGTACTTGTATCTGACTGTACCACAATCATGCCTCACCTCTCCGGAACTGGGTAGAAACCCTCCCAGGGGCTGGCACCAGATCTTTTCCTCAACTTTTCTCCCCCACCATGTATCTACTACTGGTACTTAGGAAAGTCAGTGTTCCAGGACCTTGGGAGGTAACCTTGGCAGACACACTAAGAGCGAGCCACAAAGGTGGGGGAAACAAGAATGAGGCTAGAATTGGAGAGGCTCTGTTCATTTCACCCCTGTAGCTCACAATTCCTGCCCTGTTTCTGGGCCCTTGTGAGAGACAGAGAATCCCCAAAGAAGCTCCTCTTCCACCTCCCTTCAAGCTGGGCTCAAATGATACCTGAAAGGCTTCTCTGAGGGCCTGGGCTTGCTCCCGGGTGCGATTGTCCTGCCAGGGCCGGCCGGTGGAGCGTGTGGGGCCGGCACGGAGACTCTCCCCAAAGACATCCAGGTAAAAGAAGACATAATCTCCATTGGTCAGGTTCTCCCTCTGGGCCTGAAGCAGGATCTCATGCAGCATCTCCAGAGGGCCACAGATGTACACAACTGGGAGCAGGTACATGACAGAGGTACACCCTGAGAAAGTATCCAGGACCCCAAGTGGCCCCCTCTCTGACCATCTACATTTCCATCTTTAGCAAGGGAGAGAGGCCCTAACCTATAAATCACCCAGCAGATGTTCCCCATCTCTCCTCCTTGGAGACTATGTCATAAGTACCCTTGGGGCCGTGGGGACCATCTGGCAGAAGTCAACAGCCTGACTCCAGACCTCAGAGGAAGGGAGCTAGCCCTCAAGCCCCTCCTTTTCCTAGAGCTCTGTCTGCTGCTCTCCACCCAGCCCTCCTCACTCCCCGACTCTGCCCTGCCTCTACCTAGGCTCAAAGGCACTGACTGCTCAGAATTTCTCTCAGAGAGAACTTTTACCTGTCATTCCCAATCAAATCTGCTGCACCCTAAGCCCATTTATGGAGTCCTCACTGTTTTTACACCACCAAGGGGTCTTGGCAGCCCAGTCTGAGAAGAGTCTCTGCTCACAGACAGACATACATTTTGAGTGACCATCAACCACATTCACTACTGCAGAGCACTCACACTGCTCCCCAAATCCAACTTTCCCCAATCCCACACTCTCCCCTACACAAGCTTCACCCCTCATGCTACCTTATTTCTTGTTTACATCTGCCTGTGACATCCACTGCCCCCTAACATAGTGCCTTAGCCCTCTCATAGAAGCTCTGTCTACAAGTGCTCCTTGATCCCGACCACCAACTTCAGCTCCTCTACAGCTCTCCATCTACAGCTTCCCAGTGCTGAGCTCCAGGGACATAGCGACCCTCCTCCCCTGACCCTAAAATAGCCCGGGCCACACTCACTGCGCCCGTTGGCCCGGATGAAGTGGGTGGCTTGCTCAGGGCCCCCTGGCTCACGGGCATACACCTGGTGCTGCACACTGAGGTTGCTGCCCTGCAGGGCCTCAAAGACGCCCTCGATGGTGAAGTAGTGAGGCCGGTCATCTGTGCGAGCATCCAGATACAGCAAGGCAGCACGGGCAGTCCAATTGAAGTGCCCATGTAGCGTCACTACAAACTCACCCAGCTTGGGAGCAGAGGGGCCAGTGCGCACCAGGGTACGATAATGCTCATTCTTAGCGGCAAAACCAGACGCCACAGCACCCGCGGTCAGCAGGGGAAGGCGCCAGTGTGAGGCAAAGCGGGCGACAGAGGCAGCGGGGTACACACAACCGGGGCCCAACAGGAGGTCGGGGTCATGGTACAGCTTGAGGTCTACAGCGCGCAGCGGGGCCAGGTACTCCGAGCAGGCGCCGTCTAGTTCAGAGCTGACAAACCGGAGGTCCACGGGCAGCGCCCGGCCCAGCGCCTCCACGGCTAGTGCCACAGCAGGACCCACTCGTGGCCAGGCCCAGGCATAGCTAAGGTTGTGTTCTGGCAGCACCACCGCCAGCGTCAGGTTCCGGGCCCCGGGAGGACGCACCCCACCTGCCAGGGCTGCCACCAACAGCAGGAGTGATGGCAGTGCCATGGGGAGAAAGCAGCAGCCCGACCACCCCCAGAACCTGGGGCCACTCTGGCCTTTGGGGGAGGCACAAGCACCACCCAGCCTGGAGCCTGAGGAAGGCCAGGAAGAGAAGTCAGGATAAGCTAGGTCAGCCGGGATACAGAAAGTGGCAGGGACTGGAGAGGAGGGGGTGGGAGGAAGCCCCAAGGGGTGGGTAAGGAGTGGGTCTACCAGCCTATGGCAAGGACTGAGGACTGAGAGTAGGGTAGCAGGAGGAGGGAGGGACCAAGGGGGCCTGCAGCTGGGATGGGGACAGTGAGAGGTGAAGTCAGCTGATGAATCTATAGCTCAGCAGGAAAAGGGAATCCGAGACTGGGATGAGGTGGAGGTGCAGGGGGGGGGAGGCTGGTACAAAGAGAAGGCCTGGGGGTACCTCACAGCTGAAGGGGCTAGGAGGGCAGAGGGCTGCGAAAAGGAGGGCCCAGGGGATGAGGAGGGAGGGGGCCGGCGCCGCGGAAGGACTGGGACCATGGGCGGGCGGGGAGCGAAGCGAGGCCTGGGCCGGAGGGGTGGGAAAGGCAGGGGTAAAGCTCCCTGTGAAGGCTTCTCCCGAAGCTCCTGCTTGGACTAACGGGCCCAGGGCGCTGGTCCCATCCGGAGCTGCGGCGGCCCCACCCGTGTCCCAGCTCCTCTCTGCTCCGCTTCTCCTGGGCCCGGGCGGCCGGCTCTGCCCGGCGCTTCCTCCCGCCCCCTGCCTGGGCCCCCGGGCGCGCCGCTCGTCCAGGTCAGGTCGCCGCGGCCGGGCCGTCTCCGCTCGCTGCGCCGGCGGCGGCCGAGAGTGACTCCCCGGGCAGGCCGCCCGCCCCCGCCCCGCGTCTCCCCGCCCCCGCCCCGCGTCTCCCGCGTCTCCCACCCGCCCCGCGTCTTCCCCGCCCCCTCCCTCGCGGCCCCTCCCCCTGCTCTGCCGGCCCCACCCTCCGGCGCCTGCTGGCTCCCCCCACCCCCACTCCCACCCGGGCGCCGGGCGACCTCCCAGGTCTCAAACCCACCCGGTGACAACTCGGGACTCCGCGCAAGGGCCTCTCAGGCCGGCGAGGTTCCGGGCGTCCCCTCACTTTAGGGCCTACCCCAGGCTCCCCCAAGGTCCTGGGCCACCGTCCATCTCGCACCCTCCGACGAACCCATGGCCTCTCTTCCCACCCCTCGCTTTCTCAACTCCTCTGAGTCCCTCAGACACTCTGGTCTCTAGGAAGCAGTCAGGAATCCCCATATATTTGGTATCCTCACTAGTTCTCCACCAGATAAAGCATACCACCCTTTTCATTGCCGGAAAACCCTCCCTCCTTCACCAGTAAGATCTGCCTGCTCCCTGGAAGACAGCCCCCTCCAGGACCAAGGGGCTCCCGTGACCGATTTTCCCTTAGTCCTTAAAAAGTCCAAGATCTCCTTCCTTAGGGCTCAACCCTCCAATCTCCCTCTTCCTATCCCCATTCCCCCTTTGCCCTCCTACGCCCCCAGGGGCCACCATAGCCTACTGGGCTTCCACTGCACCATCTGCTCCAGGGCGGGGGCCCAGTAACTGCCTCTGCCCTCTTTTGTCTCCTGGCACAGCCGGGTCTGTCACCTGATAAAAGCTCAGGACTGACTAAGCAGAACATTCCCCAGCAGTGGAAGCCCACTGTGTTCCCCTTGGTTCCACCCCACTCCCAAGCTTCCAACCTAGAAGGCTGACCCCAGGCACCCCATTATCTGGAGTGCTGATTTGATCCTGAGGAACAGTTTGTGAGGGATGATATCATGGTTGCTGGGAGGGATTGGATAGGACCTTGGGGAGTTTTCCGCAAATTGTCATAAAGGAGATACACATAAACCCATACTCCTCCCCCTGCCGAGAGCCACAGTGTGTCTCCCCCTTCAAGCCACTTCTCCAGAAATCACAGTGCAGAGAAGCTGAGAGCTCCTTGAGTAGAGGGAGGCGATGGGTGTGCAGGGAGAGGAGGGGCTTAGTTTCTCTGAGATGAAGGCGACACCTAGTGGTTTGGGGGGAAATTAAAGACAATGCCATTTTATTCTTAGGTACGTACGTCTTTATTGAGCACTGGCTGTCTTGCACGAGCTATGGAGGTGAATACAAAAAGCTGAATGATACAGACTTACCTTTGAGGAACATACAGTTGGAATCCCTGGGGCCAAATTCAAGTCCCCAACAAAATCTCTTGCCCCCAGCCCAGTAAGAAATGGAAACTTGAAGACAGCTGTCTTTAATACAAACAGATGTAACTCCAGTTCCAGCTCCTGACACTGTTAATGTAAAGAAATTTCATTCTATCTGAGCAAGGAAAGGAAGGACAGAACAGTCAAAAGGGTGATGGGACAATCTGAAAAAGACATGGCTCTAACTTCAGACCCAGTCAACCAAATAATACTTTTCAAGCAATTACAGTTTAATGAAAGAAGCAAATCCAAAGGATATGATCTCTGCCAGAATCCCAGAATCTTATATTATTCACTCCTCTTTTCTAAAGATAATTGAAAACTGAGTCCCAGAAAGGGAAGTCTCATAGCTTCCTCCCCCATCCCTCTCCTCCAACCCTATATGGTTTTTTAATAGCGCAGAGAGTAGAATCCAGGTTTCCTGGTCTCTAAGGTGGGGCTCTGTGCAGATACTCTGCTAACTTATCTAACTCACTGTGTGAAGCCATGCTTAGAGGGTAATGGCCATCAAAGACCCAAATGATTCTCTTTGGAAAACCTGCAGACCCAGATGAGGATCAACACCACTGTTGCCCAGACTCCTAGATAAGTTCAAATGCATGATATGTCATTTCAAGCATCTTGCCCCTTCCCCCTTCCTTCCAACTGGCCACTAACATTAGGAAGTGGGAAAGGGAAATGAAGGATTAAAGTTAATCACTTAATGCTGTCTCTTCTTAACATCCGATGAAAGGTTTTTATTTTGTTTTTTCATTTTGGGGGACACTGAAAATATTAGATAAATGAGAACTTTGATAATCTACATATTTCAACTATCTAATTATGTTCTCACTGATAAGGACAATAAGATTTGACTGTATTTGGTGGCCCTACTGCAACTCATACAAAGCCTGGGAAACCTAAAGTTCCTGCTGGCCTGAGCAGCACCCAGCTAGGATCCGGCTTTCTCTCTGTAGGGTCACTAATGCCTCCAACTACTTCGCGGACACCATCTATAATTTCTTCTGGGACAGAGCCAGCCCTAACACCTCACATCTGATCCAGAACTAAATCGTGGAGCATCAAATTAGCTAGCTGCTAGAAACTACTGTAATTTCCAAGCTGCCCTGTTCCTTAGTGCAAAGAAATCCTGACCTCAGTCATGTGCAGGCCAAAGGAGCCTCAAGACCCTTGCTGAGTTCTGAGGTCACCATGGGGTTCGGGCTCATGCCATTCTCCATGTCAAGCCTTGATGCCCCAAGCAGACTTCTAGTTCAATCCTGAACTTGTAACTCACCTGATTTCACAGCTAATTCTGGACCCTCAGGTTTGCTCTACACCAGACCATGCCTCCTGGCCTCTAAGATTCCAGAGAAATGAAACACTTTCCAGTTTTCTCTCTGCTTGACCAAACTGTTTTGCAGAAAAAAAGGCTTTCATTTATGTGTGATTGTCTCCTATGCACAAGACAGACAGGTCCAAGAGAACTTGCCAACAAAGGGCAGAGAGCAGCCACAGAAACTAAGACTAAAAAGTCAAAAGGGGATACATTTCAAATGCAGCATTTCAAAAAGGGAGAGAAGGAGGCAGTATAAAAGGAGAAACATAGTGAAATGTATTAAAGGCAGAAAAAGACTTTACTAAAATTCCACATTATTTCTTTTAGCCCCAGTGAGGGAAAGACAGAAAATTCTGAAAACAGGTCAAACCCCCATTATTGTTCATGTGGCCCACTCTCCATCTCCCCATTTCCCTCACCCTCCATAGCTGTGCACAGTACGGTTCTAGACCTTGGGTCCAGTCCACTTCTCATAATATTCAACATCCTCAAAGAGCTACTATTATTGTTTAAAGGGTCAAGGTTTTTACCTTAAATTCATGCATCGCTTTCATTTATAAGTTAAGAAGTTTTAAATTTTAAAATGTTTTCAAATCAGATCCCAGCTTCTAACTTACCCATCTAGATATGTATTCTAAGAGTTGAACTGATACATACTGTGAGAGTCATAAATATCAGTTTTCATGGAAAATGCTTCATGGAGAACCAGTGATTCCTAAGAAGGAATTTAAGGACTGTCAAGAGAAGCAACCATGTATATTCATCTTCATAATGATTCAAGCTCCAGGTGAACCCATTTTTCACCCATTTGCTCCGTCCAAGCCTGGACTGGCACCTCTGTGAGTATCCAGAAAAGTCCCAGTGGTTTCCACTGCTTGTCTACGCTTGGCCTCTTTTCTCAGGTTGGTATACTGCTTCCCTATGTTCCTAGTCCCACCCTTCACCATTACTACCATTCCCAGTAATAACTTACCACCCTTTGGGAGCATCTGATACCATGAAGTCTCAGATATAATATCCTTGGTTATATTTCCTTCTCCACTCTATTTAAAATTCTACTCACTTCACAAAATCTCACTGAAAAAAAAGTGGCATGTTTTCCCTCACTTTTTAGGTCCTGCTCAATTTACAAATATCTCACATATAAAGAAGCAAAGGAAAATGATCTAGATCTAAACAAGTTTCTAGAGAATGGAAATGTATTAATCCCCATTTTAATCTTCTGTTTTACTTAGAATTTTCTAGAGAAGCCAAAGACTGGAAGAGGAGGAGAAATCTGAAGCAAAATTTGACAGAACTGTACTCTCTTTGCATGGCTGCAATATGTCATGGAAAACAATACGAGTAGCTACAGTGGCAATGTAGGATTGGTTGGCAGACAGATTGAAAGCAGGAGATAGGTTAAGAGGCTCCTGGAAAAAATCTAAGTATGAAATGTTAAGTGGCTGGTCTAAGACAGTGGCACAGTAACTGAGAGAGAGAAACAAATATGAGATAATTTGAAGGAAGAAACAACAGGATTTGGTGGTAGACAGGATCTACAGGTGAGGAGGAAAGAGTCAAAAATTCCCTAAGGCAGGGGTCACAGAGGCAAAGGCCCTCCAGGGCCATCCAGGAAATGCAAACTGAGAGGCAGCTGGATGGGGATTTGCAATCCATGAAGCCCCTGCTCCATCTAAAGGGGATACTGATGCTCTGGGATGGAGCCGAGAATTGCTAGTTCTTACAAATTTTCCTTCGGATTGTTTCAACAGCCTCTGTGACAAGTCTCTGGGCCTCGAATCTCACCTGCCTCAAATCCATCCTCCACGACGATATGTTTAGGTGCCAGAGTGATCTTTTGAAACAAAAACTTAATTGTGTCACTTCCCTGCTTGAACCTCTTAAATGGTTCCCCATGGATGCTGTGTTTTTCAAATTGTTATTTTTAGCAGCAAAACGCTCCCTTCAAACAAAAGTTTAAAGTAGAACAGAAAAGAAGCCCAGCTGTTTCAGATGAAGTAGCGGAGGTGAGCCCACAAACCCACGTCCCCTGCCCTTCGTACCTCTCAGACAGAGCTCCTGAGCCTTGAACCTCTGGGCAGCAGCCCTCGGACAGGGGGATTTTCCAAGAGCCATGTATGTACAGATGGTTTCAGGGGAATCCCTTTCTAGACCCTCGTCTTCCACATGTACTCTTTCCTAAAACTGATCTGCCCAAGAATGCGCTTGTGCTCACACAGTCCTTCCCCTACTTTAAAAAAGAAAGTCATGTCCCTTGCCCCTGCCAAACCTTACTATGATGAATTGTTCTAGAGTGTAAAACTGGGGCCCCTAACAAAGGGATCTATAAATGAAGATATTGGTCTAGGGAAACATTGAAAGATTAATCAAGGTGCCTTAAACTAATGGGACTTCCTGCCTTTCTCACCGTATACATACTTCTGTTAAGGGTAAACCTGGCATTGGAAATGGAGTGGTTAGTAGCTATGCTGGGATTCTCTACATTGGTATAGCCAAAGGAAAATACATTTGTGATATATTTCCTTTTAAAAGTAACTGGAGTACACATTTAAGTTGAATTTCACTGTATATAAATTATACCTCAATAACATGACTTCAAACAAACAAACAAAATCTAACTGGAAAGTTTTATAGGCCACCAAAATATGGAGATACACTGAATAAAACCCATGGATAAAAAATTAAGTAACTGATTTTGGTTTTGGTGTGCTTTTATTCAATAAGACAGTTAAAAGTCTACTTTATCAAGTCATCATGAATTTTTTTTAACATTATAGTCAATCCTTAGCTTATTTCAATTTATAAAATGATTAATATTTTCTATCTCTTATTAACAATATATAAATATAAGTGTGGATAATAATTGTTAGATTTCAACGTAAAACTGTGGTGCGGTAGGTATTATTATTTCAGGGCACCCATGAGTAAAACGTTTGAGCTCTGTGGCTCGAAACAGCACTTTGAAAACCAATGGCTACACAGTGACTCTCGATGCTATCAGACCTAAGCCTCCTTTCTTCCAATAAATATTTTAAATAACAGCACCTTTACTAACCTAAAATGAAACTCATAGATAATACAAGATATCTATACACGTAATTTCAAAACATCAATAAAATGTCCTAACTCTAATAGAAAAGAGAAATAAAGAACAATAACTTACAATAAATTAATAGGTATTTCAATACATAAATGATTGTACAAGACTATGACAGAAGACTTATGGAAGTGCTCAGATGTTTGCACCAAATTATAAGGAATGAGTAAATTAGGATTTAAGAGAAGCCATTCCATTAAAAAAATACTAAATTAAATACCGTGTTAGGATAGGTAATAACAGATGAGATTTCCTTATGTATGGACATTCTATACTAATGTTTGGTGGAACATTTGAAAATCATGCAGAACTCAGGGTATTTGACATCTAAAATGTATTGCCAGTGTTGAAGTACCTTGATTAACAAGATAACATTCCTTCTTTCATAAAATACATGACCTAGTGGAATAGACAGAAAAGTAAATACTTACTTTAAAACAAGGTAGTTGTTATCACAAACCACTGTTGGCTGTGGATGTTTGGCAGATGTGAAAATGCTGGATCTCTTATGGGGCACTTGTGCGTGTTCTGTAGAAAGTCCCATGGGTCCTCCCAGCTGATTTGTGACTTAATGTAGACAATCTTACTCCAGGTCATTTCCTTTAACCCTCCTAACTCCAGCAGGCAGCCTCTGGCATAGGCTACCAGCAAGATGGCTCAAGCTCAGCTGTCTTCCTCAGTGTCCCTGTGACCACAAGAAACTCGTATATCCTTACTCAGCCAAACAGAAAGAATACAGGCTATTCCACCACTAACCCACTCTCTGTCCTTCCACTTCCAGTTGCCTTTCCTCTTCTCAGATAAATGCAGAGCTAAACAAGTCCACTGTCCAAATAGACAGTCTAAGTAGGGAAGGAGAAAGTGGTCTCTCTTTCATGTAGACTCTCTTTGATATCTTCTTGCTTGGTTTGGGAGGCAAAAGGAGGGGGAAATACTCCCTACTAAGCTCATGACTCCCTCCTTGAGTCATTTTATACCTTACATTGACTGGGAATGAGGTAGGGTGATGAGGGACGGGTGGTTAGTGGTGTGAGGTACCAGGGCCATCTACTACTTCCTTGTAAGCCTCCGAAAGGGTGAATGTCCCCAATCATTAGCAACTCTCTCCAGAATGTGTGGTACTTACTTTCTCTGTCCTCATTTTTGGACCCAAGTCACCAAATCCAGGACAATAGGAAAACTTCAACTCTGTATCTTCTACAACATGCTGAAGTGAAGGAAAGGTTGTATGAAACAAGGGGCTCAACTGCATTCCTAAATGAAGAGGCTAAGTCATCTTCTGAATGAGGGAAAGAATCAGGAGCTGAAGGTTCAGGCAGAATAAAGAAAGAAGACAGAAACAGACTGGGGATAGAACACAGGATGAAACACTTTCTCTCCCCACCCCTGCCCCCACAAAAGGCACACCACACATATACTACATACAAAATTTTGCATATAAATCAGAGACACATGGACCCAGGATCTCCTGAGACCCTCGAAGGGGGCAGGACCCAAGATTAACAAGTCATAGGCTAATAGAAAGCAAGCAGGAAGGTAAGAGTTCATTGTTGTATATGTAGGAGGAAGGAGGAGTATTCATGCAGATAAAGCAAATTCTGGAAGATCAGACATGCATATACCCAGAAACATTTCATGCCAGATGAAATGTTTAATCCAAACTATTCTAATTGTTTAACACTATTTAACCCATTTTTCAGTATCTTGCCATGATATCCACTTATATGTGGATTTTTTTTTCACTTAAATAGGTACTGTAGTACTACACAGTTGGTTGAATCTCCAGAAGAGAACCACATATGGAGGGTCAATTGTAAAGTTATACACAAATTTTGAACTGTCTGGAGGTTCGGCGCCCCTAACCCCCACATTGTTCAAGGGTCGACTGTACATACACACATATTTGGATGAAAATAAGGCTCTAAAAACAACAGGTGTGCTATAAATGACTACAAAGACTCCATGTGAGTAGATGAGACAGTCGTTGTCCTCAAACACCTGCTAGGTCCCCGAGAGAGAAAATTGGAGCAGTAATGTGACGCTAGCCTCTCCCACCAAATGGCAGCTGAGAACACCTCCCATCAGCTACTGAGAGTAACTAAACTGTCTAGCAAAAAGGGCAGGGAAGGTTGCCCACCATCTGTGCAAAGGTTTTCAAATGTTTCATCTCACTAAAAATTCCGAGGGGAGCCGGTCAGTGATACACGACTAAAAGAGAGCTGAGAAACCGTTAAATTGGGTTCAATATAAACAATATTTATGAGAGGCTTTTAAAGGACACAAAAATAAAAGTCAGAACATAGTTCCCTGCCTCACCCACCCTTAAGAAGTGGACTAACTAGAAAGAGACAAAAGCCAGCTTACGCAGCAGAGCGATCACGTGCTCCCTCCCCTCCCACTGGCCCTACCCACCCGTCAGTCCGCGACCTTGTTCTTATCAGATCCGCTCCTCTTCCTCTCCAGTGAGGCTGACACTCACAGACCGCGCCCTGGGCCCCCTGAGTCCCTGCTGAATTCAGTCAACGAGAGGCACCGACGAAGAATGGAAGTCAGAGGGACGCCGGAGCCAGAGGAGCTCCTTGTGTCCCTCCGCCTAGGCCAGCATCTCCGATAGAAATCGCGTGTCCCCTGTGACTGCAGCTGCCCTCGGGCTGGCGCTCCAAAGTTCCAGCTTCTAACTTACCTTTGTTCCTTCAGCTGTTGCTGATCTCTGGATTGCCTCGCCTTCCCTTGAGTGGCTTCCCAGCTCTTCCTTCACTTTTATAGCTAATTCTCTGGATGAAATTCCCTCTAATTTAAATACTTAGAGTGATTTCTGTTTTCCTGGCCGGAAACGTGGCAGTGAAACCAAAAATGAATTGACCGCTACCGAGAACAAAGACCCTGATTCCAAAATTTCTAATTCAGAGTTCACTGCTATTGGTGTGAATACAGACTGAGTTATACGGAGGAATGAAGAGACAGAATTGGTTTTCCTCTTTCCCCCAAAGAACACAGGAGAGGAGAGAAAAAGAGTTTGGGGGAAAGAGAGAGAAAGGAGCATTATGGACTTCCTACTTCCCCATCCTCAGGATAACTTGGGGAAGGGCAAGGACATGTACTGCTAGCAGGAGCACAATCTGTTACAGCTTTAGAGAGCAACCTGGCAATTTCCACCAAAGCCTTTAAAGTGTTTTTACCATTAACCCATCAATTCCACTTCAAGAATTTAGATGAAGAAAACAATCATAGATTTCGCTTCAAAGATACTTAACATAGCACTGTTTATAATATTGAAAAATTAGGGAAGATCTAAGTTTCTAGTAATAGGACATTGTATAATTAAATTAGGTTACACTCATATATTAAAATCCAAGCAGCCCACTAAACATTGTTTCAAGAGATGTACGGTATCAAAGATTGTTCACCATACATTATTAAATGAAAACAAAATTGAAAAATGTATGGAATAAGTCCAGTTTTATTAAACACACATACACACACACACAGACACACATAGTAGAAATCTGGAATGGTAGAAATCAAAATATTGAGGATGGCTATCTTTTGGGGCTAAGATGAGTTATAATTTTATGTATAAATGTATTTTTAATGATTATGTACTATTTTATAGTAAGAAAAAAACTACATAAGGGTTTAAAAAAAAAAGGCATCACAGGAATGAAAGGATACCAAAATATGTTTTTTAAATGTCACTGAAATAGGTCTGTGGTTTCCATTTAACAAATATACCAGTCAAAACTGATAGAGATTTTATGTATAAATTACTGGTATATTTGTTTATAAAGACAAATTACTTTAAAACAATTTATACCTCTTTTATACAACTCCACCACAGTTAGGATTCAGCACAATAAATACTTGTTGAATAGAATTGAATAATCTAGTGTAAAATTTTTATAAATGATGGAGATGAGGAAGTTCCTACTTTACAGATGACAGCAAGTCCCTCCCTTATACTTCAAACACACTATTGGCCATCACCTTCTTCTTACCATGGCTTCAACCACAGCTCATTCTCCTAGTCATCCTTCCATCTCAGCGTCTGCTCATTGCTCAGTGTGGTGCAGATCCTCTTCCTCCTCTGAAATGTAGCCTTCCCCTCTCCCACGCTCTGGTCCTCAGCTTTCTGCATCCTTCTTCCTATACTCATTTCCTCAGTGAGTTCATCCACAATCATGGCATCATCTATCACCTCAGTGGAAATAATTTCAGGTGGAACATCACCTTGTTTCCCTGGGTGTGGACAAGTGTGCTGCAATTGCTACATAAATAAGGCATTTTGATATTGCACAACAGTAATGATTAGAATTTTACAGTACAACTCACCAAGGAAAAGACTGCGTGGAGGATATGAGGAAGAGTTGTTGGCATCAGTGGCAGTGAACTCCCTCCCCCTTCACATAAAGTAAACTAAATAAAAATACATAAATAGAAAAAGTCAGCAAAGCATGCATTTAAAATTCACTGGTTAATGGTATCATACTTTGGGGAAGGAAGAAACTAAGTAAATGAAATAACTAGTCAACAAAAGGTTTTTTTAAAGGCCAGAGATTCTACATTTGTTAAACTAACTTCTACGAACAAAGTATGTATTTTTATTAATCATATCTTTGTGTTTATTTTTCTGGTGGTCAGTCCTGGTCAGCTAATCACATAACTCACACTCAACTTCAAGACAAATCTTCTGACTCCCTCCCCTCCCAATCAGATTTCTGCCCTTAAGCTTCTATATAGAAATTGCAAACCACCACTGGACTTGCAACTTCATTATTTAGACCCAGGGTATGTTAATCATAGGTCCCAAAATAAGCTAAGGGCTACAAGCCTCCCTCAGACCCAATACATGGAACATAGAGTTGACTTTTGGAATAGGAAGATGGCAATTTGGGGCTAATTTCTGACTAATCCTGGCAGGAAAGAAAGCATGTGGTAGAAACCTCCACAGAATATTACTCAGTAGGAAAAGTCATCAAAAGCCCTAAGACCATGAGTGAGACTAGGCCCAGATACTAGACTAGGATAATAGCTCTAAAAGCCAAGCGTCCCTGAAAGGTAGAACCAGCCTTAACATCTAGCTAATGAATATGCTTCTGACAAGCAAAACAGAAGAGAAGGAGATGATTGAAGAGAACAGAAATTCCAAGGCTAAGAGCCATGAACACCTCTAGAGGGGGCAGAGGAAGCATCTATACTTATCTAGGCCTATAAAACTGGGCTGTGCTCTGTGGTGACTGCTTATTGGTGCATAAGGAGGCAGCTTCTGGGCCAGCCAAGCAGAAGGGTTATTAGAAGTATGTATATGTGGAAGTCACTCCTCAGAAAGGGGGAGCTAGCCAAGCTAAATCAGAGGTCAAGAACCAAGGGGAACTAACTGGGCTTCCGAATCAGAGTGGCAAAGACAGGGGAAAAAAGAGATGAGGATATGCCTCTAGGGAGTGATAAGAATACAACAAAATCTGTGGGATGGTTCATGTCCATAGACGGGGATTCACTCTGATCCTACTGAATCTCGCTAGGTTAAAGGCAGAGCCTTGAACATAATACATCCATGGGGAACCATTTCCTTCCTCTGAGCCCCTGTTACCTCCTGGAGTCCAGGCTTCTTCAGATTTGAAGGCAGAAGGCTGCCGTGTTACTAGAGAGATACTCAAGGCAGGCTGGGAGTTCCAGGTTTGCTCCTCTGGTCCTCTGAAGGCCACCCACCCCATCAAACATTATAGGTAACTTCAGCACCATCAGGAGTCCAGCCAAATGCTCTGGTACATCTCCACAGCAAACTGTAGTGATACACCTTCTGTGTTCCCTCCAACCACCTGGCAGTTCTCTATCAGTCCTTCCCGTTCTACCTGTCCATTGGGGTGACTGGTGCTTCTTGAGGCTCTACTCCAGATTATCTCTGCTCAACTCTCTGTCTACAATTCTATCTATAACCATGATTCCAATAACCGCTTCTATATGCCAAGAATGAATTACCAGTCCAGCTGGTAATTCAGCTCTAAATTAATATATCCAATTGCCTACTGGATGTCTTCACTTGATAGACTTGTAAGCACTTCAAACTCCAATGTCCAAAACCTGGCATGTGATTTTCCCTGAAAATAGCTTCCCACCCTAATATTCTCTTACTCAGTAAATGACACCACCATCCACCCACATGTTCAAACCAAAAACTTGAGTCATCCTTGAATTCTCCATCTCCCTTACTCTCCACATCCATGTCTTGCTGGATATTCTTCCAAAATATGCCATCCACTTCTCCACTACCTCTGCCCTATGTAGTCCAAACCACCATCATCTTTCACCTGGACTAATGTAAACAGTCCCTTAACTTGTCTCCCAGCATCATGTGTTTACCCTCCCCATCTACTGCCTATAATAAACAGCCAAAATGCAGTGCTGGCAAAGTCATTCCTCTGAGTAAAACACTTGAATGGCCTTCCCTTGGTAGGGATGAACTATGAACACCTTATCATGGATTTCAAAGTGCTCCATGATCTGGCCCCTGCCTACCTCTTCAGCCTTGTCTCATATCACATCCCTCCGGTCCCTCTCTAGGCTCCAGATACACTGAACTTCTTTCATTCCTTTTATATCTATCACCCTTGCACATACTGTTCCCTCTGCCTGAAGCATTCTTCCCATCTTTCACCTGATCACCTCAAAATCATTCTTAAGGTAAGTGTTAACATCACTACTTTTATAGACAAGGTCCCCCCCAATACACATTGTATTCCAATAATACTCTCTATTTTCTCGGTACTATTTTTCAAATTTAATATTGCTCAAACGTCATTATATTTATTTGTGTTTATTCCCTCATCCCAACAAAATGCTGTATTCTCAGTGCCTACGACAGTATATGGCATAACAGACTCAATTAATATGAGAATAAATAAGAAAAATGAGTAAATGACAAAATCCAAGACATCTGGATGGCTCCTCAAAAAATGGGTTCCTCAAGGTGAGGACAACTGAAAGGTGGATGCCAAGGGAAACAGCAGGTCACAAGAATCTGTCCCCACAGGTTTGACAGGGCCAGGTGGATGTGTTCCAGGATGGTTCTCCCTTGCCGATGGGTGCAACCAGTGCTGGGACACTGGTGATACAAGGGTAAGCAGTCCCCTTGCAGCTGAGTGCACTGAGCTACCTGCTCAGCTGGGCGACATGCCCCTGGCATCTATCCTAACCTACCTCAGATGGGCCCAATCGGCCCCCTGGGAAACAGGGACACAGGCCTGCATCATTCCACATCCAGTCCTGCCTTGCCTCGTCCAAGGTGGTGGATGAGCCGACTGGCACCTTTTACTCACATGATGGTCTTGTACATCATCACAGTTGCTGAAACCCCATCCGTCAGAAGTCCTCAAACCAGTTTAATATAGTGAAATCTGATCATTTAAACAGTCTTTAAGGTACTGCTCAGACTCTCTTGAATAAAAAGTGCTTGGTCTCTCAGATAGCTACCTCTCCCCCTGCTTCCCTACCTGGAGGCAGAGCTGGATGGACGAGGGGAAGGGGATTTCTTAGCAGCAAGTAAGAGTTGAACTCCTTGAGCAGGTGGTCCTCTGGTTCCCTAGATCTTCAGAGCAAAGTTCCTTTGCCCCTGTTTGCTGCTGACTCTGCTGGCAACAGGGCCAACTTCGCAGCTTGTGTTAACTCAAGGGTCCAAGGTTCTCTCCCAGCCTAAAAACTGCCTGAGTGGCGCCCTCTGGCAGAAAAAATTGCACTGCCTTCCCCAGCACTGTCTTTCTGAGTCTGGTGGTGACTATCACACCCCTCAGATGCTTGTATTGTCAGCATAGATGCAACAGAAACACTTCACAGTCTCTGTTGCACATGGGAAAGGCCCCACATCCTGACCTCCAGGGTCAGACATTTTCATGAAGTCTCACTGATGCCTCTTTGAAATTATCTCTCCATTGAATGCCTACATTTATTTTCCTCTTACCTAGTTCCAGTCTTGCCAGGCTCAGCAAGAATGAGTGCCATGATGGACTAATGACATCTGCTATGAACAGATGAGAGGGGAGTTACACCATGAATGGGGTATATGCTGGTCCTTAATCTCTTCTTTCTCAAACCCACTAATCCAAATTAATCTGCTCTCCTTATTTATTATCCACCAAAACCCTACTTACCTTTCAGAACTAGTTAAAGCTTTATTTCTTCCATGAAGGTCAATCTAAGCCATAGTGGTCTCATCCTGCTCTGAATTAACACCACTCATTATCTGGTTTTTCGATATTAGTACTAGGTTATAAATGTTAATAGTAAATAGCACTTATTACTGATACAAGAAGTGATTTGAAGAATGGTGTATCATTGGCACAAACCATGACTGGTTTTGAGGAAAGATAAGATATCTCATTCTCTGACTATCATGAAAGAGATCTAAGGGTTCTCTGAAGATACCATCAGTAAACTCTTTTGGGAAAAAGATACCAAAAACAGGACTGGAGACAAAACAAACTGTTTTGCTTAAATCAAGGACAAGAGTATTAAGTCTGGTCACTATATCTCAGCAGTAACGGGAGCATGAGACCACTTACTCTGATTTTCCATCCTGTGCCGCTATACCATTTCCCATATTGCATTATAGCTGCCTGTATGCAGCCCAAGAGTCCCTTCGTTCTACAAATCAGTGCCCCTTTGTAGAAGGACGTTCCTGCTCTATTGTACAATAAGATTAAGTACTCCAAGGATTTGAAATACTTCCTTCAATTGAGGAATCACAGGTAGAGGCAATAATATTTTCTTGATTTTTGCCATGCATACAATGGATGCTCACTAAAACACAACCTCTCCCACTAAAATGTAGGCTCCATGAAGCAAGGACATTGTCTAATATGTTCATTACTGAATCTCCAGTGCCTGGTTCACAGCAGGTGATGATATGTATTTCACTAATGAATAGTCAACACTTAATGTTAGATGAGGACAATAATACACAGAAAAAAAGGTTAATATTTTTGTCCTACAATATATCTGTTTTTGAGAGAGGTATCATCTTTATTTCAGATTCTTGCTTTCCTACTGCATCTGTTGTGCAGTGAGGACAAAGTTAAAGAAGTGATCAAAATGGATCATAAACATAAAAAGATCTAAATGTAAATGTTAAAACTATAAAACTTTCAGATAGAGAAAAATCTTTGTGACTTCGGTATAAGCAAAGATTCCTTATGCAGGGCACAAAAAAACGCTAACTACACAAGAAAAAAAAGTAAGAAATTAGACTTCATCAAAATTTAAAACTTCTGTTCTTCAAAAGACACCATAAAGAAAATAAAAAGGCAAGCCACTGATTAAGGGGGAAATATTTTCAATTCATAAACTCACAAAGGACTTGTATCCAGAATATATAAAGAACTCTCATAACACAGTAACAAGACCATATAAAGAACTCTTACAATGCAATAAGAAGAAATCAAACACTCCAATTTTTCAAATGGGCAAAAAATTTAAAGAGACTTCACCAAGAGATATTGATGGAAAAATAGGCACATGAAAAAGTGTTCAGTGTCATTAATTGTGGGGAAATGCAAATTAAAACCATAATGAGATACCACGACACACCTACTAGAATGATTTTTAAAAACTGACAATACCAAGTACTGATGGGCATGCTGGACTCTGGAACTCTCACACAATGCCGGTAAATGTAAAATTGTACAGCCACTTTGGAAAAGTTTGGCAATTAAACATTCCCATATCACAGGACCTAAGATTTCACTCCTAGGTATTTATCCAAGAAAAATTCAAACACATGTCCACAAAGACTTATATGTGAGTGTTCACAGGAGCTTCCAAAAAGTGGAAAACAACCTAAATTTCCATCAACAGATGAATGGATAAACTAATTGTGGTATATCCAACTATGAAATACTACTCAATAATAAAAAAGGTGAACTATTGATATACACAAAAACATAAATGGATATCGAAACAATACTGAATTAAAGAAGCCATACACAGGGTAATACTGTATGAGTCCATTTATATGAAGCTCTATAGTAGGCAAAATTAATTTACAGTGATAGAAATCTGATCATTGAATGTCTGGGGTGGGGTGGTCAGAGACTGACTGCAAAGGGTAACAGGGGGATTTGGGGAGGGTGACAGAACTGTTCTATATATTGACTGCGGAGATTACTCTGGTGTAAACATCTGTCAAACTCACTGAATTGTACCCTTAAAGTGTGTGCATTGTCTTTTATGTAAATTCTATTTCAATGCAGTTGAAAAAATAAATCATTTTGCAACAGTTAAAGGGTTATTTAAAAGTCTTTTTTGTTACCAATAGTGGCTGGCAGACAAATCCTTACAGAAGTTGGTTGGTTCATTGGTAGTACAGGATCATTCCTGATCCATCAGCCTTCTGAAACATATCAAAGGAATGGATTCTCTGCCCAGTGGAAACAGAGTAGGTGAGGGAAATTCTTTTCCAAGTCACAGAAGTTAAGAGTGTGAATTTGCACATCCTCTGGTGATTAACCCAAGTTAACTTTTTAAAAAGCATGCCTAAGCTATGATGAGAATTGGAGAAAGGTATTTTTTATCAGAAGGTTAATGCTTCAAAAGTGAAGAATCCCCACTGTCAGAAAACAAAGTACTTCTGGTACATACTCTGACTGGGGTCTGGACCTTCCAAAAAGGGCAGAAGATAATCTGGCATGTATGCTGGCAGGCACGCGCGCGCGCACACACACACACACACACACACACACACACACACACACACACACACAAAGGGAGATGAGCAGAAATGTCTCCCTGGCCACACTCTTTATGGCACAGGGGAAGAATAGCTCCACCATCAGAGGAACAGGTTGTAAGAAAAGCCAGATGGATATGGTTTTTACTTGTAATCCAATTCACAAATATTTATTATGATCATTTTTTTAACTGTCAGGGACTGAAAAGGCTTTCTGTACAAGCACAGGAAAGGGAGAAAGCAAAGTAAAACCTGCTAACTGCCCTCCCTCCCTGCCCTGCCTTACACTTCTCCCCTCCCCAATCCCCTTAATTTGTTGCTCCTCAATCCCTAGTAAATGTTAAAACCACACCGAGGGCTTGGTTGGACCAAAAGAAAAGAAAAGCCCAGGATCCAAGTGTAGATGGGAGGGGTGATGAAGCCAATTTGTCATTTCTAGTTCCCAGGATCCTAAGAGTACTCTGATGTCCTTTCAGGCATTTAACTCTCTCACTCTGTGCACAGCCTTGTTGGGAGAGTAAAATCAAATGTTTGCTCTCACTCAACAGAAACCAAGGAGTTTTCCTAGGGGTTCCTTCCTCTAGATCCTTTCCTGATAGAGCCATAGATGGCCCTTAATTTAAGCTTGACCAGTCAAATAATCTCGTGGGACTTCAGTTCTTTCAAAGAGTGATCCAAAAGGCAAAGAAACGGCTTGCAGTGGTGCAGGCAAGACAGTTGAGCAGTTCTTTCTCTTATGAGTTCCAAGCCTGGTTCTTTAGGCTTCCCTTCTATCCTGGGAGGCTCTCCTCAGTGGAGAATTAAGTATTTTAAGTTCCCTCCTTCCTCCCCAGTCCCCCACCCTTTCTAAATCCCCCTCATCAAAGTTAATGTCTATTATCAGTTTGGTGTGGGTTTTTTTCCCCTAGTTTCTATACATCTCATTCTAGTTTTTAAAAAATACAAGTATGTGTCATATAAATTGGATTATATTATACTTATTGTAATACAACTTGCTTTTTATGAGCTGCGATCTTCTATTTCTTTTGTATCTTATCATCCCTGATTAAAACTGGATACACAAAAATCCTGTCAAAGTTGTAGTCCAGGGGTAGGGAGGACTCAGTTAATCTCACCATTCCGTAGCCCATTTATTACCCATAACAGAATGGGCTCAAATTCAGTTAGTAGAACAAGGATCCAAAAATGCTAACTATGCGTCAAGCTGTAAAGTTCTTACAGGCAATAGGGAGAAGGTTCTTCAGCAGGGAAATCTCATGCTGAAGACAATGTTTGATGAGGAATAACGTGGTAACAGTGTATATAACATAAACCAGAAGAAACAGAGATTGGACAGCAGGGAGAGTTCAGTGGCTAATAGAGAATAGTGGATCCAAAGAAATAAAATTATGGATTATACTGGTGGCCAGAAAAGTGGAAAGAAAACTTTTACCAAATTATAAGAAGGTAAACTAGTAGAGTGGAAGAAACAAATGATTGGAATTAGAGGAGCTAGATCTGAATTCCAACTCTGAAACTTATTAGCTGTACGATCTTTGGCAAGACACTTCCCTGCTCCATGTATCAGTTTTCCTGTCAATAAATGAAGAATCTGAAATATCAGGGTCCTTAAGGGTTTTTTGGTTTGGTTTGGGTTTCAGCAGAACCCCCACCCCCAGGAGGAAAAAAAAAAGCAAGATTGCTCAGTGCCCCAGATATCCTTCATTATATTTCTCAACTACCTCTGCATCATTCTTGAGGAATCAACAGAGGACTCGGGTACAACATTTGAGAACTCTCTAAAGACTCTACTACCAACTCTTAATATTCAATGACTTAATGGGGTAAACTTGGTAGAGGTGCCTAGGAAAATAGTAACACTATAAAAGCTACCACAGAATCATATAACAGAAAGGGTGAATTGACTTCCAAAAAATTTGCCTGTTTCTCCTTATAGGTCAAACACAATTTAATGTCCAAAAATCTCATCCAACCCTTGTGCAAATGATAATCTAACCTCTATATAAACAACACAGTCACAAATAATTCACTGTCTAACAGTTCAGCTCATTCCAACTTGAGGTCCTCTAACTATTCAAATATTCTTTCCTTAATAAGTCAAAATTTGTCCTCCACCACTGTCATCTGGAATAAAGGTCCCTATCCCACCTTCTGGAGCTAAATCAAGTAAATCTAACCCCTCTTCTACAGGACAGTCCTTCAACTGTTTGAAAAGAGCTATCAAGTCTACTTTACTCCCCACCCCACCCCTTATTCTCTCTTGCTCTGACCTGCCAGGAACGTTCCATGGAGGTGGCCTGCTCCAGTTTTGGATCAATTCAACATTTTTCATGCATCTGAGTACAAGCAGATCTGCACTTATTCATGGCTTTAAAGACTTAACCAAATCAGATGATCTTCCTTAAGAAAAATGACTAGCTTTATAATAAAATGTAAACAGAACCCAAATTCATTATCTGGTAACTAATATTTTCCTGGTGAAAATTAGCTGCTCCCAGTCAGAAGTAGATTGCTAAATCTTTTAACGGATAGCAAATTGTAAAAACATCTAGCCAGGGATCCAAAAAGATCCAAGATTCAAGGTCCAATGAAGCAAGTATAAGTAGTATAAATTAATGGAAGCACCCTGACTCCAGGCTTGTAATCTCATCAGCTCTCAGGGGGCTTCGTTTGCCATTCCTCATCTCACCATTCCATATTCCATCACCAGAGCTGCAAAATCAGGGTCTATGGCTTGGGCCTGGGTATCTTCCAGTCTGGATAATTTGGGGATGGGGAATAGGAAGTATGACTGAGTCCCAAAGGAGAAAGCGAGCTGGCACAACTCGTCTGTGATGCCAGTGGGAGTGCTGAGCCTTTATGGTTTCCTGTGCCCCGGTTGTCCTTAGTAACCTGAGGCCTCCCTATTTGTGTTGGCATCATAGGGCCAAGAGCGGAAGCAAAGCTGGAGCACCAGGAAGACTCGCAGGAAAAAATGTGGGTAATGCAGCAGTTATGCCACAGGAGGGTCAACCCTAGGGCATAAGAATTACCAGGTTGGGGAGGGGGGCTGCTATCTTATAAAAATCAGTTTCCAGATACTGCTTCTAGCATTTCTGATTCAGTAGGTGTAGGATGGGCTCAGAAACCTGCAATTTTAAGAAGCTACCTCCTACGAAGTAAGACAAAGATCACACTTTTGAAAACAAATCAGCAGTTGGGGAGAAAAAGTGTAACTACCTGTCAATTTCAGAAAGCTGATATTATAGCACAGTAGTTCTGAATGCAGGGGTTGGGGTGAGATTTCCCCTCCAGAGGACATGTGGCAATGTCTAGAGACATTCTGGGTTGTCACAACTGAGAGGGTACCTCTGACATCTAGTAGGTAGAGGCCAGGGATGCTGCTAAACATCCTACATTGCAAAGGACTGCCCCCTGCAACAAAGGATTATCCAGACCAGAACGTTGGTGCCATGGTTGAGAGGATATTCTGCCCCTCAACCCCATCACCCTCAATCCACAGAAATCCACACACTCTTGGGTCACAGTACAGAGTCTTAGATGAGGTCCCCTGGAAATAATTTGAGACCCTCAAAATGATTTTTTAATAGTGAATGTTATTAAATATATGAATAAAAGGAGATGAGAACAACAAACAACAAAGGGAGGTAGGTATGGACAACAATGGTGAGCCAAGAGAGGACTCAAAGAAGGATGAAGCACTGGGTAAAATCGTGGGAAATGAATGCTGCTTCCTTGGTGGATGCAGCCCACCCACATGCAGAGGACTAGTGAAGAGAAGATAAACCTATTAAAATAACATATACGCCCAAATAAGAAAAACAATAATGAAAGAAAATGGATAAGGGAACTGTGAAGAAGTATCTTTAGGATTTGCCAAGAATAGATCTGGAATGAAAAGAATACATTAGAGCTGCTTCTGCAAGAGTGCTAAACAGAGACTCTGGCAATGATAAGAAACTGAGAGGACTCAGAGGAGGTCAGGAATTACGTGAGAAAGGAAAAAAATAATCATTTATGAAATTCTAGCCCTAATCACCCCCTAAGAAAGATGGGTCCAGAAAAAGTTCCTTGGTTTTACTGAGCAGAGATAACGAAAGGATAGGGGAATTGGGGGAAGAGGAGCTACCCAAGAATCCTCCAAGGAGAAGGATGCTCAGAGGCGGTGGTCAAAGAGCATGGAGGAGTAAGGCTCAGAGAGGAGGGGGAAAGATGCTTCTGAGGAGGAAGGGAAAAGAGAAGGGAGGGGGAACGTTAGAGACTCTTAGGGAAAGAGATTAAATGAGGGATTTTTTTTAAGTTTTGCTTAGATATGGAGATGAGATATAACCTTCATCTTCTACCCCTTCTAAGAAACTTCCAACAAAGACTGGCATTACTCATAAGGGCTTTAGGGGCTGGGTTTGTGGGATTTTTTTTTTTTTCCCTAATTGTGACAACATGTAAGACTGGCCTCCAGACAGATCAAGAGCCCAGTTACACATGTTTTTACCATGGTTAAAGTGACCATAAGATTGCTGGAGCAGACAAAAGACAGCCAGGGGACAATGTACTGACTCCCAGAGTTTAGAGCTGCACCAACACAAGAGCCACTTACCTCATCTGGTTATTTACATTTAAATTAACTTAAGTTAACTAAAATTTAAAATTCCATTCCTCAGTCACACGAGCCACATTTCAAGTGCTCAATAGCCACATGTGTCTAGTGGCTACTGATTAAACGGGACAGGCAGGGAGCATTTCTATCATCACAGGAAGTTGTTTTGGACAGTGCTGGAGTAAAAAAAAAAAACTTAGGTAAATAGCTAACAAAAAACAAACGCTTTTCCAAATCTTTAAAGAGCTGCCACATTGAAAAACAAGTAGATTTCTCCCATATTGTTTCAAAGAGCAGAACTAAGGGGAAAAATGAGATGCTATAGCTAGGCAGATTTCAGCTGAACAACCCTCTAGTACCTAAAGCCAGATAACAGTAGAATGGGCAGCCTCCACTGCATGTGGCAGAAATCCCTTCCATCCAGGAGAGACAGTCAAGCAAAGACCCACTTGACCATCTTTCAGAGATCATGAAGAACTAGATGTCTTTTCAATATCTAGTTCTGAGTCTACAATTAAAAAAAAAAAAAAGAGCAATTTATAAATGAGCTAAAAGTGAATCATAAATAGAATTTTAAAAGTCTACCACCACAAAGAGACTGTAGAGCAGGCAGGAAAAATTAAAGTGTGTAAGTAGATACGGAATTCAGTAAAAATTAATGGTGGTTAGTTGAGGGTTAATTATTAGTGGTGGGGGCAACTGTGAGTGCAGCAATTTGTAAGCAGAAAAAAAATTTTTTAAGAAAAATTGGGTAAGAATGATTCCAATGGTGCAGAGACAAGGTAGGAAAACTTCAATATGGGCTATCAATGGAAACTTCACTATAGTTGAAATCAGCACTATAACCATAAAATCTTTCATATTCTTTGCCAGAGAAAATACTGTCTGGGTATAGTAACTGTATGTTCTTGGGACTCTGGCCCCTCCAACCCATCCTCCTGCCATTCACCAGTCTTACAAGTCATCTCTCTCAACTCCTGAAACTCAGCCTTCTTCATGAGGTTTCTTTAACTCGGCGGGAATGACTCTGTCCTCTCATCCTTCTCGTCTGGATACAGAAAGCCAGAGGATATTGTCTCTTAACCTTCCATCCTAGCTATGAATTTAACCATCTTCACCTTCCACCTCAAAATGTACCTGGCTTGATTATAATATATTGAATATATATTCATATATTGACTTATGGTTCGATTATCTGTGCACTTTCGTGTGTAGGTGTACATGAGAACATTCATACATACACACGTGAGACATCTATTGTTGGTAAGCATTTAGGAATCTGGCACCGGGATTATGAAATACACTACAGAGTGCCTAGCACAACACCAAGCTTAAGTGGTCACTCAATGGACTTGACAATAATGGCTATATCATGCTTCTGGATGCAAAATGTTGGAAGAAGAGACTGAAGTAGATGTGAAAACTTTGAAAACTTTTTTTATTGCAGGAAAAATAATGGAAACATAAGCATGTTTTGCTCTATCTAGAGGAAAAATGTTTAATCACAAGGTGAAAGCTGCAGCTTGGTGAGAGCAAGCATAACAGAGTTTACAAACAGTCCAGAATAAGAAAAAGGTAATAGAAGAAGAAGGAAGATAGAAGTGGGTTGTGCAGAATAAATAAAGCCTAACCTTTAAAAAATATGAGGTCTTACCAAACAGAAAGGAAGAAAAAGAGAAGATTTAAACGAGAGACTGTTAAAGAAGGAAAAGAGCCAGAAAGGGCTGAAGGGTTTTGTTTTGTTTTGTTTTTAAATCAGTGAAGAAGTAGTGGTATATGTTGGCAAAGTGAAGTGTAGAGTTGAGGGGAGGGAGAGAATTTATAGTAGAGGAAGTTGGTGTGAAGTTTTCCTCTAAAGATGCCCAGCTGAGCAAAGAAGGAATGAAGGCAAAGGCCACTGGGAGTAAGATAGGGCTGGGGCTGAAACAGCATATGAGAAAGCACAAGGGCCCAAAGTAGGAAATTATTTTCTTTTTAAAAAATTAACTGACCCAGATTTTCTTGTTTGGGGCAAAGGTAAATGCAAAGTTTAAGGATCTTTAAAATGAGTTGTAACAATCCTCATCCTTGCAATTGCCTTTGGCCCAAAATAATAAATTTAAAAGATGACAGAATTAGTGTCAGTTTCTGAGACAAGTACCAAATACCACTGTAGAATTAATTTTAGAAGAGAAATCAGACTAATAAATTGCTATGTTTATAGAAATACTGTCGTGAAAAACAGCTTTAGCTGTCTCTATCAGCCACAGAGTAAATATAGAAACTTTATAGTTACATACATGTCCACAGAAGATAATAAGTAACCTAACATAGTGGTAAAGTTTAAGTTACTTACTTGTCTTTGTATATTATAGCCCAATACCCGCATCCCCAAAAATGTTTTACTTGATTTAGGATACATAGGGCAAGTTAAAGGGCAGCAAAGAAAAGAAGTTAATTAAAAAAAAAAAAAAAAAAAAAGACCACAAGGTGATGATGAGGAAAAGTAGAACTGTAGAACCAAGGCATTAACAACACAGAATTCCCCTATATCAGCGAGGGGAAAACAGCGCAAAAGGAAGACAAAGGAAAACACTCAATTCATATGTAACGGGTCTTGATAGCCTCACTTTGGGTTTTAAATCAAATATTGAATCAGACTTTTCAACTTTTCTATTTTTTAAAATTCAACAAAATTATTCAAGTTGTTTGATAAATGTAGTCATACAATTTTAAGTGACTATAAAAACCAGATCAAAGCCTAATCCTTTGGCAAAGACCGAATGGCAGGCAGCATTGCGAGACCCAGGTATCCTTGCCTTTAAGCTCCTCACTACTCTTCCCGCTTAGAAACCACACCTGCGAGGCCAAATCCGAATTTATCGCTCGGCATTCAAAGCCTTTAGTGACCTAGCCACAACTGTACCCAAGGAGCCCTAAGGCCCCGCTGCTTTCTAACCTACCCCTCACTCTGCCAGCGCACTGGACTCTGGACAGACCTTATCTCTGGGGACTGGCCATTTTCCCCTTCCTACCTCGGTGTGAGCCTCCTTCCACCCAAGGCTCTGGCTCGCCCAGGCCTAGCCCTGGCGCGGGGCCACGGGCCGGCACTCCAGCCAACCGCGCTCTCGCTCCGTAGCCCTGCACTCCTTCCTCCCGTTTCTGGGCCTCTCAACCCGACTCTCGACTCTCGGCTTTGCCCCACCCCTCTCCCTTCGACCCGCGTTGCCCCGCGGCTCGCCCGGGTGCAGTCACAAGCTCTGCGGTCCGCGTCTATAAGGAGTTTCCCCCGGGGCGAAACCTGGACCCGACCCCTCAGGGGCCCCTTCTCTCAACTCTCTCGGGCGTTTCCACGACCCTTCCCGGGCTACCCGCGCCTGGCTGCCCCTCGGGGCTCTGGCCCCCAAATCTCCCCGCCGCTGCCGCCGGTCCCGCCTATCCGGCCCCGGCGGCGGGCGGGGGTAGGCGGTGACTCACCGGAGGGCCGGCGGCTGGGGGGTCGGAATGCTCTCACTTCCTCCCCGTCCTCACTGTGCGCACCTGCCTGGCGCGCTTGGAGCGCCGCCCAGCTGGGCCTCCGGCGGATGTTTTTCTGTCCCCGCGGGGGCAGCGCGTGCCAGCCGCCCCCTCCCACCCCGCGCGCCAACCGCCGCGCCCCCCACAACTGGCATCCCCAACGGCGGTGCCCTAGGCATCACGGAGTAGGACCCTGACCATTGACACCCTCAACCACCCCATGCACACACGTACACACACAGCAGCCACAACAGTGGCCTCCGGGCCCAGTAAGTTACACAGATGCACACAGGAGTGTGTACGCCGGCAGGCTTGCAAGAAGCGAGCACAACCAACAGCTCCCTGCCGCCCACCCCCACCAACTTCTGGGAGAGGGCTCCAGGGTCCACCCTATCCTTCCTTTCCAGAAGCCCCCTACTCCTACCCCTGTGTGCCCACCTCATCTTCATTACAGGCGGCTCTCACCTCTCTGGTCCTGTGACCTTACGCACACCAATCCCCACCGGGCCCCTCTGCCTACAGCATCACCACCACCACCTTCAAGCTCTCTAGCTCCCTACTCGTGTCTCCCTACTCCCTACTCCAGGTTGCAGGAGTAGAAAGTAGTCTATGGTCCAGACATCAGGGTGTCAGCTGGTGCTTCCATAAAAGCAGCAGCAGAGCTAGTGACCACTGACAAGACTTTTGGGTCCGTATGCTGGTCAGATGTTCTAATTCACCTGCTCCAGCCAAGAAAGCAGTCCAAGGCCATGCCCCCGCCCACACCAACCTACATCAGGGCACCCTGCTCCCTCCATGAGTTTTCTTTTTCCTCTTGGTGCTCCTCTGAAATGGAAAGGGTATCAGACCTGACTAGATTGGAGGTGCAATAGAGTTTGCATCTCCAGCCACTTGAACTGTCTTCTTGGAAGAGGACAGATGGAGAGTTTGAGGTGGACTGATGAAGCTCTTTAGGAATGGTGAGGAAATGAGAGAAAGAGTAGCCCTCTAAAAAAGTCAGCCAGAAGTAGTTGTAGCTGATCCACGGGGTGACCAGGAGTGGTAATCTTGGAGTAAATGGAACTGGAGACTTAGAAGTAAAAATAGAATAAATGCGAAAGTGGCCCTGTGAGTAGGAGCAGAACAGCTGCAACAGGGGTCTTTAGAATGTGGAAAAGTGGGAGAAATCCAGTTTGCCAAGGGCAATTAGTACCAAAGAGATGGCCAGCATCAGACTGGTCAGGAGACCTTGAGAGTTCACGAGTGGAGATGGGAAGAAATGGATCAGAATCCTAATGAGAAAAAGCAGAAGTCCTAAGGTTAGCTGGAGGATGATAAAATGATACCTCTTCCCAGGGTAGAAGTGAGGGTGCTGACCTAGGGAAAGTCAGCAACAATTCTCAAAGCAGACATATAGAATTTCAAGGATACAAGGACCAAAACCAAAATGTTCCTGGAGGTAGTTTTTGACGGAGGTGGTAGGGATGACATGGAGCATAAGTATGAAGGGGGCAGAAGTCTGTGCCAGGAGATAGCAGCCCCAACAGAAGCCCTCAGCTGTGCACACAGAGCTGCTCAGCATCATTCAAAGAAAGGAACATCTACTCATTTTGTCTCTGAGCTTCAGCACCAACCACACTAGTCATTCTTTTCTGAGGGCTGTGTGCCAGGGACTGTGCTAGGAACATCACATTCATTATCTCATTTAATCCTCTTGACAACCATATGAGTTAGTGTTACTATTCCAATTTATAGATAAGGAAACAGGTTCAGAGGTAAGCTAACTTGCCCAAGGTCACACAGCTTTTAAGTGGAGTCAGGATCTGAATCCAAGTAATCTTGACTCTACAACCTATACTCTTAATCACCCATCTGGGGTTTCTCCAGAACCTGTAGGAAGCCCCAAAGAGGATCTCAAAGGATATGTTCCTAAATTCTCATTCTCTAGGGCATTTAGAGATGTTCTTCTTTGAAAGAATCATCCCCAGATATGGGGTGATCTTATATCTGCTGTATGTTTGTGGTGATGAACAATGGATAATCTATTTCTAAGATGTCTGTAAAAAAGAGACCCCTGCCCCACTCCCTCCAATCTCTGAGGGGCAGTCATGTCTCTAGGATACTTCAAGCAGACCCTGTGCTAGGGTCTAAGAGAAACATTCTCCACTCCAGGTGCCTGTTCGCTCTCCTGGAGCCTCTGGCTGTCGCACCCTACTGCATCTCCTTGGTTTGGCTGGGGCACAGTATTAGCCATCCCCAGGAAATGCCTCCCTCCGGTCCAGGCAGGGATCCCAGCGTACACACCCCTGGAGAGTGTGTGTGTGTGTGTCTGTGTGTGTGTGTGTCTGTGTGTGACAGAGAGAGGGGCAGGGAGAGGGAAGGAGGGAGGGAGTGGGGGAGAGAGAGAGAGAGACAGGGCAGGGGGAGATGGTGGAATGCTTCCTTCTCTCCAGGTCAGGGAAGAGCTCTGGGGACCACCTGGGGGCCCTCACCCCTCCTACCTCCTTGCTGGGGAAGTGCCCAGTCCAGTGCCCCTTCCATGACCACCCCCCCTCCCTAGCTGTGTGGGGGCATGAATCAGCTCTCACAGCTTGTTAAAGCTAGACCTCTTGTTTTCATGCCCTCACCTCAGGAAACAGAGTTACAGCTTTTCCAGCTCCACTCAGCAGGGGGCCAGGGTCCTCACTTTATAAACATCCCCAAGACTGCAAGAGCAGAGGGCACGGAGATGGTGTGAGACAGGAGCCCAGTAGAGAAAGACAGAAGCTAAGATTCAAGGTGAGAAACAAAGAAAAGCCAAGGAGACAAGACCAGAGGAGCCTGAAAAGAAGCCAAGAAGGGTCTGAAAGGCTGCACCCTAAGGATGCTCTGGGCTGGACAGACTAAGGGGATACTGGGCGGCTGGGGGATCATCTGCTTGGTGATGTCTCTGCTCCTCCAGCACCCAGGAGTCCACAGCAAGTGCTACTTCCAAGCTCAAGGTAAAGCTGGGTGAGGCATTAGGGAAGGACAAGGAGCAGAGGGCACTGGGAGGAGGGAGGCTCAAAGACAATCCTATGTCAGAAAACCCAGCCCCCTCCAGCTGGGAAGCAGGAGAGACTAAATGTGGGAGCAGTGTGCACTTATTCCCTCCTACTCCGACACACTAACATTTTCTCTTCTTCCCTAGCCCCCTGCCACTATGAAGGTAAATATTTCACCCTGGGTGAATCTTGGCTCCGCAAGGACTGTTTCCATTGCACCTGTCTGCATCCCGTCGGTGTGGGCTGCTGTGACACGTGAGTGACCAAAGATGGCCAGAGAGGATGGCTCTGACAGAGTAGCTGAGAGCTGGCCAGCAAGTAACTAGATTGCTGTGATGTGAGAGTGAACAGAATAGCAGTATGAGGCTGGCCGAACCAGAAGGTACCAATAAGAATGTGAGAGAGAAGGCTTCAGGCTACAAAGTGAAGGAAGAAGGGGTGGATCTAGAGGGAAAATATTCCTGCTATGAAACGAAAAAAATCCATCTATGGTAGGCAAGTGCTCAGCTAGGGGGAAAAGGGGGCACTAGGGGAAGATGTGGGAGGAATGCCAGTAGAGGGGGGATGTGGCGCAGGGATAAAGGTGGACCTTCACTGTTCTGACTTATTCCTCATCCTTTGGTTCCCCAGGTCCCAGCATCCTATCGACTTCCCGGCTGGGTGTGAGGTACGTCAGGAGGCAGGAACCTGTCAGTTCTCCCTGGTACAGAAATCTGACCCCCGGCTGCCCTGCAAAGGGGGAGGGCCCGACCCAGAGTGGGGCTCAGCTAACACCCCTGTTCCTGCGGCTCCTGCTCCCCACTCCAGCTAAACTCAACTGATCCCCCTTCTGCTGACTGCCCACTACTGCTGCCACTTCCAGGGAAACCACTAGCAGCTGCCAATTTATTCTGAATAAATAAGTTAATGCTACAGCTGAAAGCCTGCCTCTCATTGTCTATGACATTGAACCCCAGGTGGAAAAAAAAATGGGCCCTACTGGAGTCCAGGTGCTGAGTTCTCAGTATCCTGAAGAAAGCAGTGCCACGGTGGGCCAGTTTCAGATGGTTATGGTGCTGGTGCTGGGCCCTGGGGCTGCATATGAGGCCAGGGTAGGGCTTGTAGGCAGCACCTTGATGGGGAGGTCCCAGCTGAAGGTGTCTACAGGCACTTGCTCAGGCCCTGTCCAAGTGACAGGCTCAGGCTGTTCCATGGGAGGTAGGAGCACCAAACCTGGTTCTCGGGATGTTACAAATTCAAAATGCAAACGCCACTTCAGGGATACTGTGGAAAAAAGGATAAAGGCAGAGTTAGAAGCATTAGAATCCAGGAGTAAAAGCTAATGTGGTTAGTAAATGAAAAAACAAACAAACAAACAAAAACTTGTATTCAGAAAGAGGGGGAGAGGTCATGGGGCGGAGCTAGGAACAACGGTTTCTCTGAAGAAATTTAGTGTGCTAATGGGAAATGTGACGATAAGATAGCAGCAGCAAACGCCTAATAACCCAAGTGTGGGACAGTCAGTACTTGGTAGCTTGAAGTAAACAAGCTCGGGAATCAGAGATCAGTGCATCACAGTGTCCCAGTGGAGGGGGTAGGGAAGATCTGCAAAGCTGTTAAAGAGTGTGGGTGTCAGCGCACCTAGGAAACAGGCTGAAGGTCTGAGAGAATGTTAAGGGTCGTGGGCCTAGTGTGGGTATGTCTAGAGTGTGTTAGGAATCAGTCCATTATTATACTCTATCTAAACACAGCATTTCACTCCCCTCAACCCCACCCCAAGTAATGGTCAGGGGCTCACCAACGGCTGTGCAGAAGCCTGGGGTGGAGCTGAGAGGGATGGGGAGGGAGAAGCTGGTTCTGGTTGTATGGAGGCAGGACTCCTGGTGCCGGGCATGAGTGACATGAGACACAGAGGGGGCACCCCCTGCCCCGCGGCGCCGCTGGTACTCAGGCTGTACCTGCTCCTCGGTCTGTAAGCTTACTGAAAACTGGGAGAGAAATATGTGTTAGCAGGCACTGGGAAGTGCTGACTCCAGGTGAGAGGGCACCCCAACATCAAAGCTGGCTTACCAGAGGGACTCCAAGGGACCCCACTACCCACTTCTACATCCCAGCCCTCTTTATGCAGGCCCTCTCCTTCCAGGCCTCATTCCTCAAAAGCCACTCTCCCTTCTTACCTGCAAACAAGCTACAGTTCCTTCCCCTAAGTTTAAGGTCCCCACCACGTCCTCGCCGAGTCTGTATACAGATTTGAAGATGCCAAATGTCCCAACTTTTCCTCGGCCATCACTGATATTATACAGATCTGGGGAGAATGGGACACTGTTAGCCTGGAGTCCACGCTGGGGAATGTCTTAGGCTAGAAGCCATAGGCCAAAAGGTGGGGCTTTTCTTTTCAATCTGGGGTGAGATATCGGTAGATCCTCAGAAATACGTATCAGTTAGGAGAATCTGTCTCCAAGACAGGAATACTGTGAGGGAAAGGATGGGGAGGGGCAATTCTGAAAAGATTCTCACGGAGGCTGCGACACGATGTGGCAGCCATGAGGCGCTCCCCAGCGAGCTCAGCAAGCCATGAATCCTTCTTCCCACCTTCATCCTCCTCCAAGAATGGACTGGATGGGGCTACAGCCTCATCCTGGGGAAACCGGACATCTTGAAGGCCTAGAAAGAGAATGAGTGGAGAGGTAGTGAGAGGGAACAGCAAAAAGAGTAGAGATTAGGGTTTTAGACTCCCTCCTAAGAGGGCTGAAATGGTAAGGGAAGCCATGGCCGAGGTACACATCTCATCTATTCTCCAGAACCCTCTCTCCCCAACTCCCTCACACCTTCACTAAGACCAGGAAGCTTCCCTCCAGCCCTTCACTAGCCCTCTAAAGGTCATTTCTGCTTGGGGGAGGCTCTTCCCCTGCACTTCGTTCCCAGAACCCTTACTTACCAGTCAGCACAAGAACCCTCAGAGGGACCCTGAGTAAAGTGATGGGTGAGTTGACACGCTGGCAGCCAATGGTCAGTTTGTAGACATACTTGACTGACTGACCCCGAAAGGAGGGTGGTCCTTCTATAGGCAGCACTTCACTGTAGGAGTCTGGTTGGGAAGTAGTAGTCAGGGCAGCCAGAAGCAGCCAGAGAAGTCCTCCCTCCAGGAGCCTTAGAAGGCAATCCAGGGGTCAGGAGCAGTCACTCACATGATTTGGACTCTCCAGGGTCTAGCCTCAGGTCACAGAACAGGATTTTTGGTGGAGTGGAAAGGATACACTGACCCCTCTCACCTAAAAAAGATAAGAAAGACTGCAATTTAATGATCCCATTGTCTAGTACTGGAGTAGGCTGGCACAGCTAGTGGGGGCAGTAAGCACTGCCAACAAAGGGCAACCCAAACTAAGCTACTCATCTTTTTTTATTGTGAGATAGGAACAGTTTTATGCCCCTAAAGCAACAATTACACTCCCCCACATCCCCAATGGGACAGAGACCATAACGACCCTCCAGAACAATTTGACAACTTCACCCTTGGCTAGCAATGATTCCAAACCCCTCCAAATGTCCCATTTCTAACCTCGGTGTGGTAGGAAGACAGTCTGGCTCTCAGGCTGGACATCTGGCTGACTGGAGTCTGGGGGAGGCAGTGCTACTCGACTCTCACTGGCATGGAACTGGCAGTGGATTTGGGCACTGGCCCAGGCCAGAGCCTCGCTATGAGAGGAGGAAAAGCGGACATCAGAGGAGAGTTCCTGACTTCACAAATGCTCTCCCACACACTCTACCACACTGTCTGAGAAGACCAACACAGTGAGGTGGCGGTCTTCGGGATCAGAGAATCCAGAACCCCAAAGACAAACCATTAAACAAAGATACGTACCTTGAGGGTAAAAGGCAGAATGGGGGAGGAGAGAGGAAAGGAGAGTGGGGGGCTATGTCACCCACATCTGTTAAATAGCCCTTTCCTACAATGAGAGCACAATGAGCAAGAAAGTGGTGATGTAGCCACAGGACAATCTGAGCTCTGGCTCAGCACTATAGACACCAGGCTTCCTCCCAGAAGGACCACCTTTTTCTGTACCAGCATTCCCACCTTGATGCAGAAGTGGCAGTGGGAGGCAGGGGGTTGGTGACAGTCACCACACACTCCAGCGCCTCCCCCGCCAGAAACACAGGACCTCTGCTCAGCTCCGCTACCACTTCAATCATGGCAGCTCCGGAATCGGATCTAGAAGGAAACAGGTGTCAGAGGTCAGTACCACGGCAGGGAGGGGTGTCTCAGGCGAGCCTAGGGGTGAGGACCGAGGAAATGGGCGGTCAGAACCCCGGTGTCAAAGGGAAGCGTCCAGATTTGGGGCGCGGGAAGGCGGAAGGGAGGTACGGTGACAGCTGACTCGGTACTGCCTAGGTGGAGGGCGTAGCTCCGGGGCCCAGCCCCCCGCCCCTCCACGCGCCGGGTCATTCCCCCTAAACCCTCCGGAACCCCCCGGTCGCCTCCGCCCCTCTTCCCTCAAGGTTCCACGTCCCAGTCCAGGGTCACAGCCGCCCGTCACCTCGCTCCCCAGCCCGGACACCTCGCACGGTCGAAATCTGGGGGCTCGGTGCACCGAGGCCCTCCACCGCCCGCCCCTCCGGGCCCGGGCTAAGTGCGTGGCTGCGGCCGCGGCAGAGGCGGGACTTCCCTCGGCCCCCCTTCTTCGAGCCCCTTCCGACCGGAAGCGCCCGGCCGGCTGGGCCGGAAGGGGCTCGAGTGGTGCCGCCGCCCTGGGTCACCTTCCCACGGGCCGGCACCCGGGTGCGGGGCCTGCCCCGGACACCGGCCGGCGGGACCCTGGGGGGCCTGGCGCCGCGGCCGGGGGACGGGGCCGAGGCTGCCGCCAACTGCCAGGCTGGTCCTGGGGGCGGTGCCTGGCGGGCTGGTCCCGGGGAACTCCTCCCCTCTCTGCGGGCCCAGTCGCCCTTTGCCCGGGCCAGCTAATCACCACGGCCCAATGACGACGAGGCCCGATCCTTCCCGCCCAGAACCCAGAGAGAACACCGAGGGGGAGCTCCTGGCAGCTTCATTGCTGTCGCCGCCGCCGCAGCAGCAACAGCTTCCCGGATCCACGGAGACACCAGCTCACCTCCCCTTTCCCAAGAGGCCGGCCCTCCGAGACGGCACCTAACAACAGTCGGCGCCTGCATCTGGGCTTGGCTGACCAGATACTTTGCACCAGAAAGCTCGGGACCCGAAACTATCGAGGTCGTGGGGACCCAAGATCCACGGAGCATGGGAACCGGAGTTCCAGCCTCGGAGCAGACCAGCTGTGCCAAAGGGGATCCACAGGTTTATTGCCCTGAAGACACTGGAGGCACTGAGGCTGTGCAGGCTACAGACTGCGAGAGCCCTGAAGACAATCAATCCCAAAATGAGCCGGGCTACAGCAGTCGGGAGGACACTGGGCAGCTTATGGCTTCCTATGAGGGTAAAGCTAAGGGCTACCAGGTGCCTCCTTTTGGCTGGCGCATCTGCCTGGCTCATGAGTTTACAGAGAAGAGGAAACCCTTTAATGCCAACGACGTCTCCCTAAGCAATCTGATAAAGCATTTGGGCATGGGCTTGAGGTGAGTAGATCCTATTGCCTAGAGTACCTTAGGCCTCACTTTGTTCCAGCAGAGGCAGAAAAGGGTGAGAAAGTAAGTGGGTGCTTTGTCCTAGTCAGGTGGCCCCTATCCCCAATGTATTCTAAGCCCATGGTTTTGGAAGATGAGATCAGGTCACACCTCTTTGCAACTCTCTTCTTTCCAGTAATTTGTCTTTTTAGCAAGAAAGAGCAGGAGCATTTGGGCTTGTAGTCAGCCATTCCCATTTAGGCTCCCTCTCACATACTCTCTATTTTCCAAAGACTGCCCTTTGGGATTCACTATACTTTGTGGCAAGGTAGGAAAAGATAGTCTGGCATCTGTGGTACTGACACAATGTTGTTTTATTTGGGGATGAGAGGAGAGATTAGCCTAGATTCCCCTGAGCAGCTGGAGTATTCACTGAACCTCATTAGGGACAGCACTTTACAGTCCCAACACCCATCAGCTTCTTTCCTCAAGCTATGGCTCCGAGTGGGTGGAGAGCCTGCCTGCTCTCAACCCTAAGGAGAGGGCAGTAAGAGGTGCTGTTCCCTCTGGAATAGGTGGCCTCTGATATAAAAAGCAAAGACAACCTTTGACCAGAGAGGCACTTCCTTAGGTGTCCCCAGAGTTTAGTAATAATCTTTCAGAGCATTTCCTGGTCCCTGCTCCACCCCAACTCCCCTCCCACACACAAGCGTTGCAGACACTCCAAGAGCTTATCCTGGCCCGTGGAACTCTTCTGGATCCCTCCAAATCCCCACTGAGTTCAAAACCTAGTGATGGAGCCAAGACTTATTAACAGGAACAGGTGGATGTGAAGACAGAAAGCATCACCCTGAGGTCATTCTGAGTCAGTCTACACGGTAAACACAGAGCAGGGGAGGGAGGCTTAAAGTTTGGGAAACCCAGCTCTGACAACCTCTTAAGTAGGGGATCCTTCTCTTCCCCAGTCAGTGCTGTGGGGCTGGGGTGGGGAGCCCATATACCTAACCCAAGCCCTAGGCAGTGGGAAGGGCCTGGTGCTGCCTAGGTATCTGGCTCCTTTGCCAGTTCCTCTGGGTGACCTGTACCAGAGAACAATAATCCCTCCAGGCTGCTTCTGAAACTGACCCAACCCAGTTCTGGCCCCAAAAGGCTTTGGGTCAAAATAGGATCTAGGGCTAGAGTACTGAGAGAAGCACATTGGGGTGCATGTGGTGGGGACACCGAGGTCAAAAACCCATGGGCATCCTAGCCCCCAGGTCCCTAAGTACGAGCTGAATCACAGAGGCCTGAAGCTCTGCTCAGCCCCCTACACTTGGCTTCCCATACGAGGATGGGGTGGGGATCGCTGACATGGATTTTAGAATGAGATGAGGTCCTGCACTGAGGAGAAGGCTGGGGTGAGACAAGGAAGAATTCTGAGTAGGGCTGAAATTATGGACAAGGCCAAATAGTGAGGAGTGGCCAGCTGCTAAATGAAGAGAGTGAGAGAAAGGCCGTAAGAGGGAGCTGAACTGGGGGTACTCTGATCAGGAACAACAGCAAGACTGTTGAGTCTGTTGGCCTCAGAGTGGTAAGAACTTAATTTTGGTTGCTCTCCCTTACAGCCAGAATCTATTCATTCAATAAATATGTATTGAGTGCTTGTTTTGTGCCAGATATTCCTTCATTCTACCTATCTTCATATCTTGCATTTCTCCCTCGTAGCCCTGATCCCCGCTGTACCCTCTCTCCCTTCACCAGTCCTTTCTGGCCTCTAGTTCCAAAGTCTAGTTTCCTCTAAGCTGGCAGAGAAGATCTGCCTTCCCACCATCTCATTCTTTGTTTTCCCTCCCTCTCCCCAACCCTTAGAATGTACCCTTCATATTCTTTAATCATATTTCTCCTCCCCTTGCTTCTCTCCTTGTTCATCTCTATGCCCCTTTGTTTGTACGTGCGTTCTTTGTAAATTCAGCAAATATTTATTGATTGTAGACCATGCACTCTGCCCTACGCTTGAAGCTGTGGGTAATAATCAACTAGTCTTTGTCATTGTCCTTTTTCCCAAGGAATTTATAAGTATGTCACACCCACATGGAGAACACTAAAATAACAAGACACTATCTGATTGGGAGTTGAGATAGTGTATGTTCAAGTAATGATCAGATGTGACACAGATATGCTACTTTATGGCTTTCCTATCAATTGTGTCATTTGCTCTTTCAACCATTCCTTGAGGTAGGAAGGGCAAGAGGCACCCCCATTTTGTAGGCGAGGAAACTGAGGCTCAGAGGGGCCCTTACCCAATTACATAGTTACAAGTGGTGTGCTTGAACAATGGGGATAAACAGTGGGGTAGAGGGGAAAGCGGAATTGGGATAGTCTGGCAGGGCAGGGGTTGCTTCATGAGAATGCACCCTGAATGGAAATTTGTAGGAATTAGGATTAGAAAATAGGCTGATACAGATGTCAGAGCCTTGAATCCCAAACACTCATTTGCCTATCGGATAGAGAGCTTTGATAAGACCAGGAAAATGTTGGGTTAGAAGGCTTTCCTGGGATATTATGAGAGAGTAAAATCAGAAAGCTTATAGTTTGAATGCTGAACTTAAAAAAGATTTGAAAGGAAATGAACCAAAATGTAAACCTTGGGGGGATTTTTTTCACCTTCTACCTAGTGTATTCTCCAAATTTTCATCTTACATAATCAGGAAGAAAAGTAATTGTTTTTAAAGGAAGAAAGTTATCCCAGCAGCCTAAGCTTCTTTGTCGGGTGGGATGACTGTAGGTCAGAAAACCGTAACTGGCTCTTTCAGCAAGTCAGACAAAAAGCTCGTGGGGTAAACCAAAGCAGTGGTAGTGGAGTTAGAGGTGAGGAAAGATCTGAAAGCTTCTAACAAGGAGAGTAGACAGGGGAAACAAAGACAGTCCTACACTGTGAGCCGGGGTGACTGGGAAGATGAGAGGACCTTGAACTGTAAAGAAGTCAAGAGGATGAGAGGCTTTAAGTGAGGGTGACAGGTCCTCGGGACATTTAATGGGAAGTCACAGCTGGGCGTCAGGAGAGAAGCAGGTGACTTCAGCGCACTGCCCCTTGCCTCCCAGGTACTTGCAGTGGTGGTACCGGAAGACCCAGGTGGAGAAGAAGACACCTTTCATCGACCTCATCAATTGTGTGCCCCTGAGACAGATCTATGGTGAGCCCCACTCCAGCTCTGCCCTGTTCGGAGAGGGCTCAGTGTCTAGGCCTACTGTGGGGCTAGGCAAAGAGGCTTTCAGCTTATGCTAATTGCACTGACCCATCCCCTAGGGTTTTCCCAGCTTTATTGAGGTATAACTGACATATGACAATTGTGTAAGTTTAAGGTATACAACGCATTGATTTGATATCCCCCATGGTGTTTAGAGGAAAGCCTCTTTATAGCCTAGAAAGTGAGAAATGTCTCATTTTCCTCTCCTATGCCCCACTAACCATCCTGATTCTTTCTCTAGGTTGTCCCTTGGGTGGCATTGGGGGAGGCACTATCACTCGAGGATGGAGAGGCCAGTTCTGTCGTTGGCAGCTTAATCCTGGGATGTACCAGCACCAGACAGTCATCGCTGATCAAGTAAGAGCCAGGAGGTGGAGAAGAGGCCCAGGACAGTACTTACTAGGCCGGAAGGGTCTCTTGGCTATTGTAGGATTTGGCAATTAGATACATACAGGATGCCCTGTGCTAGGATATGCTATAGCAATGAGACACTCAGAGCACACATTCCTTGAAAGAGTAAAGGTACCCTGTGCCTTCCATTTCCCTAGTAAATGCCTCCTACCTACTTCCCTGCCCTAGTTCTATTAGTTGAGCTGGTACCCAGCCACAGAGAGTCAGAGAATTCCAGAATCACTTAACCTGGTTGAAAGAACATGTGATAGGATTAGAAGAGAAAAACAAACCAGAAGTCTACAGATGCACTCACTGGAAACTAGGATGCACAGAGCACCCATGGCTCGCCCTGACTTGCCAGCCTCCAGCCAGAGGCCAGCTTCTCCGCTGGTGATCACTCCTCTGGAGGTCTCACTGGCAGGGGGCCTAGGAAACCCCTCTCCCAGGCGTAGATCTCTAGCCTTCTTCCCTTTTTTGAAGCTTCATTTCTTTTCCTTCTGTTCCTTCATCACTCCTAGGCCTTCCATTGCCAGAGGGATGTGATCTGACTTTTATCATCTCTCTCTAGTGCCCTGCCATGTTGAATTGTCCACCAGGTTCCCATTTGCTGTCTGAGGGAGGCCTCCAGCTTTCAGCTCATCTTCAAAGGAGAAATGACTAGCCAACCTTGAGTCCTATTAATGACAATGCCCTTCCTGGCTGAGGTTTACCAGCCCTGCCCAATGCCCCAAGCGTCCTCTCTGGCTCATCCCTTAGGTATCCTGAGGGGAATGCCCTCCAGACTTGTAACTCTGTAAAGTTAAAGTAATTATTGCACGCTTAACATGTGCTAGGCTTTTTGTATAATATTCAGTATTTAAAGACCATCCTGTGAGGGAAATACCATTATTATGCCCATTTTATACATGAAGAAACTAAGCTCCAAAGAGATTTAGTAACATGCCAAAGGTCACATGGTTGGTAAATGGAAGCACTGGGATTCAGAACCAGTTTTCTCTGTTAAGAGCCCATGGTCTTAACCATTATTTACTATTTCAACAAAATAAAAAATTATCTTATGTGTATATTAAAAATATCAGGCATACTTTGAACCAAGGGAAGAATTTAACCTTTCACAGCCCCTTCCCTCCAGAAGCTTACATTTTTATTAGAGGAATAGGACTTTGAGCAAATGGAGGCCACATCACTGCCAAAATGAGAGGGACGGAGAGCACGCTGAGAAAAAAAGGGACCCTGCTGCAGATTTTGTGCATTCTCTCCCTAAACATGCCAGCTCTGCCTGACTGCTGTGGAATCATAGGGGAAGGGGGACCTCAGTGAACTAGAGAGGGTCCCTGCCTTCAAAGAACCCACAGAGCAGCCAGTGAGTCAGACTGTAAACACATTGTAACATGCCAGACTAGAGGGGTAGGGGGACACACAAGAGAATGACTCACTGCTTGAGGAGAGGAGATGGCATTTGACCTAGATCTTGAAGGATGAAGGGTTTTACCAATGGAGAACGAGCATGAGCAAAAGCATGGAGGAGGAGATGTAGTGTGCTCAAGGGACAGTGAGTGTTTGATATGACCAGAATATAGGAGTTTGAACAGGTAATGAGTCTGATGGGCAGGGAGAGGCAAATCTAGAAGGGCCTTGAAAACCAGGTGAGTTTAGACTTTAGCCTGAGGACCATGGAGAGTCACTGAAACATTACAGACACAGACTAACGTATCTTGACTTCTCTGTAAGAAAGATCACTCTGAAAGCCAGAAGAAAAGGAGCAGAGCATAAAAGGAGAGATGGTGAAGGCTTGGGTTAGTAGTGAGAAGTGAGAGGAAGCTGGGAGATAGAGGAGGAGGCCCAACTTGGTGGTGACTCACTGAGCTTTAAGGAAAGGCCTGGAGGGGTGGGGGTGACTGTGGTTGTGGTGCACTGGTCGCCACTGCAGGCTCTGGCAGGGAAGAAGCTACCCCAAGGAGAGGGAGACTTGTTTGAGGTACTTGTGGGTTACCCAGTTCCAGCCCATGCACCTTCTTGGTTTAGTTCACAGTGTGTTTGCGTCGGAAAGGGCACACTGTGTACCAACAAGTCCTGTCCATGGAGCGCCCAAGTGTCCTGCGCAGCTGGAACTGGGGTCTGTGTGGATACTTTGCATTCTACCACGCCCTCTATCCCCGAGCCTGGACTGTCTATCAGCTTCCTGGCCAGAATGTCACCCTCACCTGCCGCCAGATCACACCCATCTTGCCCCATGACTACCAGGTGAGGCTTCCCTGTGTTTCGTCCATTGATCTCCCTTCCCCAGGATCTGTCTCTCTTGCAAGTTCCATGACCTGTGAAAGAGGTGGGGTGGAACATGAACATCATGCTGGTTTTCCAGGCCCACTGCCCAACTGGTCTTCTGTCTCCTGGTAGACAGCCTGCATAGGAATATGGGGAGATGCAAATGGAAGGCAGAAGAGTATACTGGGGAGTATTTGAGTCAGGTCCTTGGTGCCAAGGACTGATCCTGGTGAGTGGGGACCAGAAGAGATACACTGGGACCTTCTGAGTCTGATCATCTGCTCCCAGGACAGCAGCCTGCCTGTAGCAATCTTCGTGTGGGACGTGGAAAATGAAGGGGATGAAGCCGTGGATGTGTCCATCATGTTCTCCATGAGGAATGGACTGGGGGGTGAAGATGATGCTCCTGGGGGTTTGTGGAATGAGCCCTTCTGTCTGGAGCGTGATGGGGCGACTGTACAGGGGCTGCTGCTGCATCATCCAACCCTTCCAAATCCCTACACAATGGCTGTGGCTGCACGACTCATGGTATGGAGGAGCCTGCCCTACACCTTAGCCCCTGAGCCACCACTCTCAGCCTGGCCCCTGAACTGCCCCCATCCCACCATGGTCTCTTCATGTCCCAACTCCTGAGTCCCACCTGCACCACAACCCTTAAGCCTCTGGAAATTGGAGGTGGAAATATGTACACTAGAGTTAGTCAGAAGCCGGCGTACCTGTGGAGCTTCTCCTCACAGAGTCTTTGGCCCCTTAACAGGCAGATACCACGGTAACCCACATCACAGCCTTTGACCCTGACAGCACTGGGCAGCAGGTGTGGCAGGATCTACTTCAGGATGGACAGCTGGACTCCCCCGCTGGTGATGGGGGGGGGGTCGACAGGGAGGTGGTGGGAAGAGAGGTTGTCCTTGTCTTCAGAGCAGGGGTGGGAGGCCTGGTAATGAAGAGGCCTTACTCCCATGTTAGGGATCCCTGCGGCCTGTGCTGATCCATCTTGTGCTTCTCTCAGGCCGAAGCCCCACCTCGCAGAAAGGAGAAGGCATTGCTGGGGCTGTGTGTGCCACGGGCAAGCTGCCACCTAGAGGCCGGCGCAGCCTGGAGTTCTCACTGGCTTGGGACATGCCCAGAATCATGTTTGGAGCAAAGGGCCAGGTCCACTACAGGTGACAGGAATGAGAGAGTCCAAGGATCCACGGTGCTAGGGCTCTGGCCTGGAGCCCACATTCTCACCCCTCCCTTTCTCTCCACCCCAGGCGGTACACAAGGTTCTTTGGCCCTGATGGTGACGCAGCACCCACACTTAGCCACTATGCACTGTGCCGATACACAGACTGGGAAGAGAAGATCTCAGCTTGGCAGAGCCCGGTATTGGATGACAGGTGCCAGTGGGGACCATCTCTTGCCTTTCTCCCAGGCACTCACACTCCAGCTGAGACTCCTTGATTTACTCTCCACCCACTGAAGTCAGCAGGGATTCACTTAGTACCCCTATTCTGCTAGACCCCAGAATTCTGCCTTTCGTGGGAGGTCCACACTCATTAGACCATTCCCTCCTCCTGACTCCCCAGATCTCTGCCTGCCTGGTACAAATCTGCACTGTTCAATGAACTGTACTTCCTGGCTGATGGGGGCACAGTGTGGCTGGAAGTTCCTGAGGCCTCGCTACCAGAGGAGCTGGTGGGGAGCATGCATCAGCTGCACCCTATCCTGCGGGAGTATGGTCGATTCGGCTACCTTGAAGGTACAGGCTGCTGGGGGGCACAGTATGGCAGGCCGTACCCCTGCCCCAAGGCAGGAGGGTGGGTTTTGCCTATCCCAGGGTTCTGGTTGGGATGAGGGGTAACTGGCAGGTATGGAGTGTGACACTGCCTCACCCCCAACTCTAGAGGACTAGCTAGAGAGGGCAAGATGAAGAGGAAGCAGGAATTCTGGCAACAGTTGTGTCTCCCTCATTCCTCCAGGCCAGGAATATCGCATGTACAACACATATGATGTCCACTTCTATGCTTCCTTTGCCCTCATCATGCTGTGGCCCAAACTCGAGCTCAGCCTGCAGTATGACATGGGTGAGGGTCCCTTTGGTGCCTCTTCTGCCCTCTTAGCTCCCCACGCCCCTGAACCTTTGTGGCCCCTCAGACTGTCTCTTCCCTCAAGCGTACTTGCATTCTGCTTACTGGTTCCCCTCCGGAGTCACACACAGAGCTCTGTGCCCCATCCCAAGCCCACCCATTCCCTGCCCCGCCCCCCCCTTGTGTATCTGCTCCCCCAGCTCTGGCCACTCTCAGGGAGGACCTGACACAGCGACGGTACCTGATGAGTGGGATAATGGCACCCGTGAAAAGGAGGAACGTCATCCCCCATGACATTGGGGACCCAGGTAAAAGTCCCTCCACCACAAGGGAGCTCCCCTCCCTCAATTTCAGCACCGTCCACCCTACCGCCCAATGCAAACGAGGCAGGTTTCCTCTCCTCCCACAGATGATGAGCCGTGGCTCCGGGTCAATGCATATGTGGTCCACGATACTGCGGACTGGAAAGACCTGAACCTGAAGTTTGTGCTGCAGGTTTATCGGGACTACTACCTGACGGGTGACCAGAGCTTCCTGAGGGACATGTGGCCTGTGTGTCTTGTAAGGGATGTGTGTGCAGTGGCCAGCATGCCAGGGGTGTGCCTCGTGTTAGGGGAGAGCCCAGATGGCTACTGTCATCTTTCCTTAGTATCTGGGTCTTCAGTATCTTGGTCCCTCTCTAGGCCGTGATGGAGTCTGAAATGAAGTTTGACAAAGACCAAGATGGACTCATCGAGAATGGAGGCTACGCAGACCAAACCTATGATGGATGGGTCACCACAGGCCCCAGGTTGGGGGGTAGGGATTTCCGGGGGTCTGAGGTGGAGAACTGGGCACCAAGGGATTGTGAGCTCAAGAAGGGTGTCTCTGCCTGTTATACTGCATGGGAGTGGCTGGGCTGCCAGTGTGACCCCTGAACCTGTGTCCCTGACTAGTGCTTACTGTGGAGGACTGTGGCTGGCAGCTGTGGCTGTGATGGTCCGGATGGCTGCTCTGTGTGGGGCACCAGATGTCCAGGATAAGTTTTCTTCCATCCTTAGCCGGGGCCAAGAAGCCTATGAGAGACTGCTGTGGAATGGTGAGCTGGGGGATCCTAAGGAGTCTTAAGGTAGCCGTGGGGACGCAAGGAGCCTTACTTTGTCTTTCCTCTCCTCCAGGCCGCTATTACAACTATGATTGCAGCTCTCAGCCTCAGTCCTTTAGCATCATGTCTGACCAGTGTGCTGGCCAGTGGTTCCTGAGGGCCAGTGGCCTAGGAGAAGGAGACAGTGAGGTAAGAGACTAGAAGGAGGAGCCAAAGATAAAGGTGGGTTTTTCCTGGACGTGGGAAGCAAGTTTAAGAGACCCTATTTCTTCCCTCCCCCTCTAGGTATTTCCTACCCAACATGTGGTCCGTGCTCTCCAAACTATCTTTGAGTTCAATGTCCAGGCCTTTGCAGGAGGGGCCATGGGGGCTGTGAATGGGATGCAGCCCCATGGTGTTCCTGATAGATCCAGTGTCCAGTCTGATGAAGTCTGGGTGGGTGTGGTCTACGGGCTGGCAGCCACCATGATCCAAGAGGTAATGCTCTCCCTTCCCTATCTCTCTGCCATCTGTACCTTGGCCTAGCAAACCTCCTCAGCTATCAAACTTCTGTTCAGCCTAATCCAATACATATAAACCATCCAGAAAGCCTCCCACTCTTCCCTAATGTGCATTTCATCTCCTGCCTTCAGGCTTCTTCCTGAGTCAAATTTGTCTCCCCTGCTAGCTGGGAACTCCCTGAGGGCAAAGACCCTTATTGTCTCCATCTATCCAGCTGAAATGGCTTTTCAGGGGTTGCCAAGAAATATGACTGTCATCTCTCCCTACAGGGCCTGACTTGGGAGGGCTTCCGGACAGCCGAAGGCTGCTACCGTACTGTGTGGGAGCGCCTGGGCCTGGCTTTCCAGACTCCTGAGGCATACTGCCAGCAGCGGGTGTATCGCTCGCTGGCCTACATGCGGCCACTAAGCATCTGGGCCATGCAGCTGGCCCTGCAGCAGCAGCAGCATAAAAAGGCCTCTGGGCCAAAAGCCAAACAGGGCACAGGACTAAGCATGGGACCCAAACTTGGACCAAAAGAAACCATGGCAAACCCAAGCCCAGAGTGAGCCCTCTGAACTGTGGGAAGGAGGCACTAACAGCTCAGCCTCCAGCCCGGCCTTTCCTCCTCCACCACCCCAACCCCACCCAGTCTCCTGCAGCCCTGAGCCACCAGGACAATCATGCCTTCCCTTCTCCTCACCCAAAGGCGCCAGCAGAGAGGGGTTGAGGGTACCCCAAGCATCAGAATCACTTATTTATTTCTTTCTTCACCCCATCCCCTCACTGCATGAAATGCTCAAGGAGGTCCCAGGTCCATTCATGGGGTGAATGCGTGATTGATTCTCCCAGGCCCATTCATGGGGTGGCAGACATACGTGGGTACAAATAAAAGACCCAGAAAACCAGTAAGTGTAGTGTGTTTGATCCTGAGGCTTCCTGACAGGGCTCAAGACCTGAGGCTAGCCCTCTCCCATTCCTTTTCCTTTGAACCTGGACTGGGGGCACCAGTGTCTGGCTGAGGAACCCCAAATCCTCACATCTAGCCTGAGTATCTGCCCTGCAAGATAACAGACATGGGGCTACAGCTAGGGAGCCATCCTCCCTCTCTCGTGACATTTGCATGCAGGGGTAAGATAGGACCTGGGCAGGAGGACTTTGAGAAATGGTCAAGCAGTGGCAACTTCAGGGAACACTCTGCACCAGGAACCTGAGACATGCGGTAGAACAGGCAGCAAGAGTTGCTAGGAGCCTGGAATTTGTGATCTGAGTTGTCCTTTGGTACCTCTGACTGCAGGGCAGGCAGCTCCAGCTGGTGAGGGTCCTCGCTGGGGAGGGCACGAAGCTGGCGGGACAACACTGAGGAGACAAAGACTGTTCAGGGGCAGGCTGGGTTCTGCCCTAGCCCTCCCTTAATGGCATGCTCAAGCCTCTCACCTCTGTGCTCAGCTGGCAGGTTCTGCCCTGTGTTAGAGGAGTACATAGCAGGCATGAAGAGAAGACAGAAGGAGAACAGCAGGACCTGGAGCACAGGAAAAAAAGAGATAAAGGCTCTGGATTGTACCCCTGTCCCTATGCCACTTGAGGAAAGAATCTCTCCATCCTCACCAAGACACAGGTACTGCTGCTGCTGGCTTTGTCTGCTGTCTGAATCACCATGGCCTGGAGTCTCCTCAGCTGATCCAAAAGGGACCTAGGGGGAGAGAGAGGGGGCAGTGACCAGGCTCTGGCCTGGCACCCTGACATAACATACAACAAAACCATCCTGTTAAGCCACCCTCTCCATCTGTGCACTGGATCCTCTCTTTTACTTTCTGACCTATTTTTGCAAGTGATCTCTTCCTCTCTGTAAACAAAATGCCTGAAGTTCCTCATTAAAACAAACACACACCCTCTGCCCTGCCCTGACTTAAACTCCTTTTGCAAACACCTTCAGTGGTTCTCCTGCTCCACACAGAATCCTCACCAGGGATTCTACATTCTCTGCCTTCTGGCCCAACTCACCTATGTTAGGTTCCGGCCGGACTAGACTGTGCTGTGTTCTCTCTGCCTAGAATGCTCTCCACCCACCCCAGAATCCTATCACTATCAAATGCCATCTGCCACAAAAGGTCTTTCTTACTCCATCCTTTCTCTTTCTTGATACATATCCATAATTATTTGTGAATTTATTCCCCATTACTGTGAGCCTCTTGGAACTAGAGACCCACTAAAGGCCAAGCATCAGACCTCACATGGGGAAGCTACCCAGTCAGAAATGAAGTATGGAGCAGGGGAAAGAGTGAGACAGTATTAAGTGGGAAGGATGAGAAAAGACTGATGTTGAAGAGTTGCTTACAGATTCTGTTCTTCCAGGAGCTGGACTCTGTTCTGTAGCTCCAGATTCTGGGCTGTGTATTTCAAGACCCTGGGGGAATAACAGGGATGTGGGGATACAGCCTGTATCCTCCCTTCAAAAACCTAACCCTTCCAATGACCTGTTTCCCCACCACCACCCCCGAGTCCCTCTACCCTACATACCTACTCTCTAAACCCCCCACATACACCTTCTTCTTCCTGCGGCTCTCTTGAGCAGACTTTTTGTTTCGAATCTTCCTCCGCACCCGTTTCAGAACTTGTTCCTCCATCTGAGAGAAGGGAAAAGGGGTATCATCAGAGGAACATTAGATCAAAGAGTTTGAAGGCAACTGAGTTCAATCTTCCCAATGTGGAAACTCCTACAGCTTCCCTGACCAATAGGCACTCTGCTTCTGTCTGAATGCTTCCAAGGACCAAGCATTAATGCCCTCAGAAGCCAGACCACTTTAGTAATTCTATTAATTAAAAAAAAAAGACTTCCTTATCATGAGCCAACATCTGCCTTTATTATTGCCACCTACTAGATTTACCTAGCACCCAATCTCTGAGGCCATATAGAAAAAAGATCTTTAGCCATTTTAAAGCACGCCTTTTTTTTTTTTCAGAGTTAAAAAAAAAATTTAGCCAAAATTTTTAAGTCATCATCTTCTCTCCTCAGGATGGACTACACCGTCTTAATATCTGTCAAAGATCTGGGCTCAAATTTGAACACTAATGTGTTTTGTCCAGTATAAAGGAGAGCAAGATGGTTACTACCCTTCTAGAGATGACACTATTAGATACTAGGCATCTACTGACACAGCTTCCAAACCTCATTCACTTTTTTAGTAGTCATATCACATGTTGACTCATCTTGTACTGTGAAGAAATTAAAATTCTCTTAACCTTTCTGTCAACAAACAATTGATTTCATCACAGTATCACAATACTGCACATGTGAAGCTGCCACCCATTGCTTGAAACTTAAAACTCAGGATTTTACATTTATCCTTGTTATACTAGATAGTCCAGCCTTGATGAACTCTAAAACTCAATTTTACCATTCAGCTATAGGTGGATTAGTGTGAAACCAGTGAAATCTGTGTCAGGGCCCCTTGCTTCTATGGTACCTTCCAAATTCTTAACTAATATTACACTGATAATTTTGAATTCTTTTAAAGAGAACACCAAAATATGCACAAGCCCTACAAAACTAGGATCTGCCCTTTCCATCCGGCATATGAACTATGTGCTACAGCTTCCAACTAGCAGCTGATTTGCTAATCTCTCACTTTAGTCCTTTTTCAAGTTACTGATATAAAATTAACAGAATTGGCCTACTTGGGACTCACAACCCACCTCCAGCTTCTGCTTCTCCAATGGGAGTCTTACCTTAGTGAGAGGAAGTGTCCCAGGACAGAGTAAGTCCCTCCTTGTCCAATAGCCTCTTCTCCTCATCTGTCAGTATTAGCCCAGCAATCTCCTGGGGTTTCGGAAAGGTGGGCAGCAGAGTTGCAAGGGGATGTCGGAAAGGAATGAGGAATCCTGCCCGAACCCGTGGAATGTGGGAATAATCTTGTAAATCAAGTCAAGTACCTGCTCTGCTGGCTCTTCCACAGAAAGTGGAATCATCTGCGCCCCCTCTTTTCCATAGCTCTCAATCTCTGCAAAATAGAAAGTATGAATAGCCAGGCCCATGAGACCTCTCTTCCCCCAAAACTTCACTTATTTCAGACTCACCTAGATCTATGGACACATGCTCCTGTGGGAGAGAATAGGTGTGATCGTGGTGGACAAGACAGCGGCGAGAATTGCTGAGAACGTTCAACGATGGTGGGGGGCTCGACAGGGAGCTTAGGAAATCCTCTATGTCCCAATTGTTCAGTGCCTGCACAGGGTTCAAACCAACAGGCCTTTACCTATCACCACCCCCAGCCACAGGGACGCCCCCCTACCCCGCCCCGCGCCTGCCCGACTCAGAGCCCCCACCCACCTCAGAAAACGGCAGCTCCCAATCCAGGGAAGCCTCAAGGGCCTCGTCGGGCGCCGCCCCCAAACCTCCGCTTTCCTCGAGCAGGAAGTCCAGCAGGTCATGATCACCTGGGTCCAACGCCAGCTCCGTATGAGACATCTGCGGCAAAGATGAGCAGTAACCCAGGAGTTGAACCCTCCACCCGGCCCCATTCCCAAATCCCACGCACGACGCCCCCACCGGCTGTCGATCGGCCCCTACCTATCCGCTCGCTCTTTAGCGGGTTCTCCTCAGAGCAGCTAGCTGTGGCTCACAAACCGGACCCACCACCCAGACTCCAAGTTATCCGCAACTTCCAACACAACACAAGTGACGCACTTACCCGCGAGGCATCCCGGGACTTGGAGTCCTCCTGACGCGGAAGCGCCGCGGTCGGCGCCACGTCCCGGGCTCTATGCAAATAGAGGGGACGTCCCTGCCGCCGCTCACACCCCGGGGCGGGCATTCTGGGGAGGAGGCTCCACCTTCGCCCCGGGCTAGAAAAAGGAAAGCTTAGAGCCTAAAAGGGAACTCGGGCGCAGTTCGAACGTTTTCTCCGGATTGCGCCGCACCCTCGCTTCCTGCCGGGGAGGGGCTGCCGGTGGGCGGCGGGCTCACGAGCATCGAGAGCTGGGGCCAGAGTAGCTTCCTGCAGTCCCCGCGACCATAGAGCGCCGGCCCAGGGCGCCGCCCGCGGGTGGGGGACGTTCCCGGGACGGAAGTGGCCGAGAGAGTGTCGAAGGGAGGGCGAGGCCGTAGCCCCAGAGCCACCCGGAGAAGCAGCGGGTTAGCGGCCGGCGGGCGGGGCACAGAGCCGGGCAGCGCAGGTAGGCCGGACCGGGCCGAGCTGGGGCTTCAGGGTGGGGCTGCGAGGCCAGGCCCGGGAGGCGGGCGGGCGGGCGGGGCCCCTGACTCTACTGCGTCTCCTGCTTCGGGTCCTGTTGGAGAGGTCAGCGTCCAGTGTATCTCGGCTGGGGCTCGGAGTTACATAGGCCGTTTTGCGGGAGCCAGACCCTTCCTCGGAGCCGTCCTCTATCTGAGATAGGTTTGGGGGAGGGTGAAAAGTGGGGTGGCAGGGCGGGGATCGGCTTTGAGGTTAGCTGATAGCGGTTATGTGGGTAGAAACGAATTGGGTGAGTTGGGAATTAGGTGGAGTTATTTTAGCAGTTAAGGTTAACTTTAGGAGTTATAAAGCTGGGGTTAAACTTTAGAGTTATTAGTGTGAGTCAGGTTTGTTTTGTGTAGGTGAAGTTTGGATTGAGGGCATTACTTTCTTTTCTAGGATGGCCAACATAAGTCAGAGAGTTCAGGGTCAGGTTAAGGATCAGCAACAGGAATTAGGTTAGAAGTCCAGTTTTAAGGATTAGAGAACGTTGGCATAGCTAGTATTAGGGATAAACAGTGAAGAGGTGAATCAGGAATCAAGTGACAAATGAGCATTATTTAGGTTTAGGGGGTCAAGATTTAGGATTAAGGTCGAGATTTGGTGCTAAAGGTAAAATTAGATCAAAATTAGGGATCAGGGATTCGATACAAGTGTCTGCTAGGAAAGGGATAAATGTCAAAGCCAGTACTGGGAATCAGGAGACAAATTAGGATCGGGGTTAATATTAGGAATTAGGGACAGTTTTAGCGGTTGTAGTTGAGGTCAGGGTAGTTGATCTTGGGCAGGTAAAGTTTAACACATTAGCAATAGGTAGATGCCCTTGTTTTGTGAGGAATGTTCTTATTCCTGCGTAGTCACGGGGGCTTTTGTGGCCCAGAGAAATGACAAACTAATTTCAGGCTAGGGTTCTGAGCTTCAGATAGAATTGCGGACATCTGGGATTCCAGCTTCTTCCTTCTATTCTCTAAGGCCAAGGCTCTTGCTGTGGCCACCACAGTTGAGGGGCAGGGGCTCTTGGACCACGCTGTTTACCAGATAGGAGGTGGGAAAGGGTTAGGGACTGGGGAGGTATACATGGCCTAGTCATAAGTGGAGGACTGCCTAGGGGAGAAGGGACTGGTGATTAAGGGGAAGCTGACCAAGGAAACACTGTTGCCATACGAAAGTGGGATGGCTTAATCCTCTGAAAATTCAGCCCTGCTGCCTCCTATTTCCCTCATTCCCTAGAAATTAAGCCCTCTTCTCCAACTCTCCTCCCTGGCCCTGCATTGCACACCCTTCCCTGCCTCACCCCTTACATACTACTTTCCTTGCATTTGGCTCTCCCATGCTGTTCACCTTAAACCATTCGTTCTCAGCCTCAATTCTACCTCCCTTCCCACCCCTTAATCCACACATGCCGTCTTAATTTAACCTCGCACAAATCTGAGCTTTCCCATCATTTTAAAGCACTCACCATTTTCACCTGCTTATTCACCTGCATACATTCTGGTCATCTGCTGAATACCCCACCCCTAGCCCACCACAACTTCCAAGTCCCTGAGGTCCCTGCTATGTGCCATTCCCTGATTCTAAACCTCCTTAATTTCTTGATCCAGTTATAGATCCCCTTCCCCCACCCCCAAACAGAAAAGAGGAAATGAGAACCAAAGAGGAAACTGGGTCTTGCTGATCCCACGCCCAGCCAGGCCACTGACCACGCCCCCATTTCACTCCCAGCCTGACCCTGGCACTGACCGCAACACTATCCCCTCCCCAGCTTGATCCAGCCTCTGGCTGCATCCCATCCCCCTCAACTCCATCTTTACTTAGACACTGCTAATATCCCTTCAGTCTCCTCCCCGCCATCCCAGTCTAATTTAGCCACTGACCACAGCCCCATCTCTTCACAACCTCCTGCAGCCTAACCTGGCCTCTGACCTCACTCTGTCATTCCCTGTCTTAGCCACTGTGCACATAATTATTCTTCCTCTTTCTCCGGCCCCATCCAGTGACTAATTATATCTGTATTTTTCCTACTGTTATCTTCCCCAGCCTTTCTCTACACTGTCTTCCCCATTTCCAGCCTGATACAGTCATTAACCCTATCCCTTGTGCACCTACTTGGTTACTGACCACACCCCCTAACCACAGCCTCATCTTCACATTCTCAGCAACACCTGATCCTTTCTTTCCCCCTCTTCCCAGTTTCTTACCTAAACTCAAGCTGCTCTAGCCACTCTGAATGGCTGCTAATGACTGGAAGCTATGGGACCCCACCCTGACTTTGGGCCCTGGTTCCTGAGGGATGACAGGACAGACTATCATCAGGTCTTGTCAGTTCTACCTCTTAAAATTTCTAATGAGAGACACTCTCCTTTTCACTGTTCTAACTCCACCTTCATTACCTCTCACTTGTACTAATGCAATCTCCAAGGTAGCTGCCAGAGTTATTTTCCTACAGGCTAGTTCTGGTTATGTCCTTTCCCTGCCCAAAGCCCCCCTTGGCCTCCTGTTGCCCTCCGGATGGTGAAATTCTGCATACTCCTCGAGTCCTCTCCTACCGTCCCATCCTAACCTTGACTTCCTCATCGCTGCTCACTTGCAGGTACTCTGTGCTTCAACCAGCCTGCCTACTCACTTCCCTGAATGCTCTTCCATGATTTCCTGCTTCTCCACCTTTGCTTATGCACTTCTGTCTGCCTGGAGTGCTGCCCTTGACTCATCTCTGGCTGACTGGCGGCTGGCTGGCTGGCACAGTGGAGAGAGCTTGGGCTTTGGAGTCAGAGAAACCTGGGTTCGGATCCTGGCTTCACAACTTATTAGCTATGTGACTTTGGACAAGTACTTGAATAAGTGTTTAACTTCGTTGAGCCTCAGTTTCCTAATCTGGAAAAATGGAAATAACGACACCTAACTTGCAGGGTTATAAGGATTAAATGAAAAATGTACACTAAGCCTTTGACGTATAGTCAGTAAAAGACAGATTATTGTTCTTTTTTATTATCTTTATTTTTAAAAATCCTAACTTAAATGACACTTTGCATGGAGACATTTTAGTCCCCTTTCCCTAAACTAAAGGGATCTCTCCCATGAGCACGTACCGCTTGCCTCTTAACCACCACATCCTGCCTCTGTCATAACTCTATAGTGGTTTATCCACTCTGTTGACTGGGAGCCCCTGGAGGGCAGGGAGCCCCTTGAGGGCAGAGGCTAGGGCTCTTCTTCGTTCCCAGCCACTGAGAGTTTGGCCAAGGGCCTTCCCCACAATAGGCCCTCAAAAGTACTCACTGGATAGTAATGGGAGGAGAGATGTTCAGGGCCAAATGTTTTGTGTGTTTGCCAATAGAGGTATTTATGGGGAAGCTGTGTACACGGGATAGTCTTTTCAGGAAGATAACGTGGTTGTGATGGATCCGTGTAGGGGCTGTGTGTTTGAGATCATGTGTATGTAGAGACACTGCAAGTACTTTTGGAGGAAAGAGCTCTGTGCATAAGCTGGGGTACATTTAGGGAGAATGCATGTGTAAGGATGTAGGTGGGGAAGGACTGTGTTGGGGGAAGTCAGGTCCAGCCCTTCAGCTGCCCAGTCCAGCCCTAAATGAGCCTCCAGCAGCCTGAGGCCGGATATGTCAGTCTCACCCACAACCCTCCCCCACTCCCCGCGGTTACAGACTCAGAGGCCAAATTTGGTAACAGAGTGAGCGTTACTCCCCCAACCCTCTTACTATCTGACTCTATCTTCAGCTTTCTCTCTCCTTTGTTCCTCTCTGTAACTCCCTATCTTTCTGCAGCTCCCTTTGTAGGTATCTGCTCGGACTATATTCTCTATGAACCCCTAATTCCTTACCCCCAGTACACTTACATTCCATTCCTTGCTGGGATTTGACCTCCTGTCCTCCATTCCCCCCCCCTCCAATTGCCCAACTCTTCTGGAATGCATCTCAGGAATGTCTTGAGGGAGGAGGAGTTCTCTGGGAGGGGGACATGGGGGGGGGCATTGTTGCTGTTCCATAAAACATGATGGAAAGGGGAGCAAAATTCTCAGGCCAGAACAGGAATTGCCTAGCTTCTCACCATACTTCAGGGGCCTGATTCTGTTCTATAGTTACCCCCAATTCACTCCTCAGTCCCCTCTCCTCCCCCACTCTCTTGTAGCCATGTGGATGTCCACTCAGGGCCAAGCTGAAAGTGAGGGTGGCCATGACTCAACTCCCTTATCGGGGTCTCACCAGAGGTTTCCGTGCTTGAGGAAGAAGGGGGTGTCCATATGTCCACAGGAAATGGGGGGAGACATGCAGTTTCAGCTTAGGGTGCCAGATCTTTTCATTGTGCCCTCAGCTTCGCAGACCCTCCAGCCTACCAGCGACCCGACAGCCAGGTCTGTCCAGCTATTGGGAGAAATGCCCCAGGAATGGGGAGGGGGACAGAGACTTGTCACTGGGGGTGCTGGGAGTAAAGATAGAGGGCAAGTGGTTTCTTAATTTTTGAGACTCTAGGTTATTTATAAGGTTGGAAATGGTGTATCAGACCCCTGATCCAGACCTTTCCCTCATCTGCCTCCTGTCTCTTTCTACCTAGATTTTCAATCACTTCTAATCTCTTCATCCTCCCAAAACACACTCCTTCGAAACTTCCCTGGTTTTCAACTGCCTTCTGTTTCCTAACATCCCCATCTCTGCTTCCAACCTTACCCCTAGTCCTGCTTTTCCCCCCTCAGGGCTAGCAGTTTGCCTAGAGGGGACTGGGCAGTCTGGATTTGCTCATGCTCTTAGGTCAGGGGCACCAATCCCTGTATGGAGCCGGGTCACATCATCAGCTGCCAGGCAGACTTGTCTTGTGCACTGTGCGCCACCTGCTGCCTCCACTGAGAGGTGCTGGAGGGTGGGGGAGGGTGGAGGGAGGGCTGTGTGGTACTAGTATCCCTGGCTGCTCTGAAAATACTATCAGCGGAGGCAGCTGAGATAGAGGGCAAGGTTTGCGAAGGACTTACTGAAGAGGAGAGAGCATAGGAGTTAACGGTGAGGACTTAGTACTAACTTGGTGACTCAGAAGGAACAAAGACTGTGTTAGAAGGACTGGGGTCCTTCTCTGACCTGCCTTGAAACACACACACACCACACCCGGTCTGATTCCCCTTCTGCAAAATTGAAAAGTTGACTAGACTATTTCTGAGATCCTCGTGCATTAGAAAATCATAATTCTAGCTTGACTGCTGGGGAAGCCAAATAAGGGCCAAACTCCTCTGGGAGGCCCCCAGCATGTCAGGTTAGAGGAAAGTGGAGACAAGTGAGCCTGGATGGCTTGAACAGTCAGTATTTGGCCTCCCTGCCAGGCTAGCTAGAGTCAGTGTTCAGTGTTTGCAGGCCTCAAGAGCCCTTGGGGATTATCTAATATAACGTCTTCATTCTGCAGAAAAAGAGGCTTGTGCCTTGTGTAAGAGGGAAGGTCATATGAGTCAGGGCAGAGCTCTAGAAATCCCAGACAGAGAGAAGCCAGCAGGACTTAGTAAGAGACAAAAAGAGAAAAAGACTGAATGAGGAAAGATGAAAACAGGGCAGAGGCAGGGCTGAGAAAGGAGATGAGCAGGGACCCAAGGGGTAAGAAAGAAACACTTGGAAGAAAGAAGGGAGGCACATGTTCCAGTGCTGGGAGCAGGGCAGTGTCCTCAGGTAACACTGTGTTTCAGACCTGCTTTTGTACCTTGCAGACCAGCCTCTCCTTCAGATGTCTTAGATAGTTAGGACTGGTCCTCTTGATGCAACTCGTCTTTCACTCTTTGAAATTATTAAATAAAACAAAAACAACCTCATTCTTACCTGCTTTGGTGGATCCCTTTCCTGGGGCTCCATCTGGGGGGGGCCCATCTCCTCCAGTGAGGGTGTATTCTAATGCCCCGATGCCACGGACCAGGTGTAGCCAGGCTGGAGAGGAGAAGCTGCCACCATGGTTGCACTTTCGCTGAAGATCAGCATTGGGAATGTGGTGAAGACGATGCAGTTCGAGCCGTCCACCATGGTGTACGACGCCTGTCGCATCATCCGTGAGCGGATCCCAGAGGCCCTGGCTGGCCCCCGTGAGTCAGACTGCCCAGGTGGCTGGGGCGGGAGTTCCTTGGTCCTTTCTCATCCCCAGGCTTTTGGCCTTGGGAAATCACCCTGTTGTCCCCCAAGGCTACTCATCCCTCAGGTCTGTGCTTCTTGGTTCCCTCTCTCCCCTTTAGGCCCAGGGCCACTGGGGAAATAATAAGGGGTAATGGTACAGCCACTCAGCCACATTAGGGCCCCTATAAGTCTGAGATGATCCATCCTCTCTTTCAGCCAGCGACTTTGGGCTATTTCTGTCAGATGATGACCCCAAAAAGGGTATATGGCTGGAGGCCGGGAAAGCTTTGGATTACTACATGCTCCGAAATGGGGTGAGTATCACTTCATCAAGGACCACCAACATCTTCTCCCGTCACTTCCCCCCTTCCTCCTCCTGTTTTCAGCACCCACATCTGTTGTCTCTGACCTCTCCCATGCTTTCTTTCCACTCCAGGCAGTCGTAGCTTTCAAGTGAGCCACCATAGTCTTCCTTTTAGTAATCTACTTTTCTCCCTTGTGGCTGCTTAAAAGGGAAGTAATAGCTTTAGTTTAAAGTGGGCCCCTACCTTCTATTCTTGCCCCAACAGGACACCATGGAGTACAGGAAGAAACAGAGGCCCTTGAAGATCCGTATGCTGGACGGCACTGTGAAGACTGTCATGGTAGATGACTCTAAGACTGTCACCGACATGCTCATGACCATCTGTGCCCGCATTGGTAAGGGGCTGGCAGGGCTGAAGGCTTGGCAGGGAGGCCCAAGCTCTGCCAGAGGAAGTGAGTGCGGTGTCTGGGATGCTGCCAACCCATCCACCCCTCTACCCCAGGCATCACCAACCATGATGAATACTCTCTGGTTCGAGAGCTCATGGAGGAGAAAAAGGAGGAGGTGACAGGGACCTTACGAAAGGACAAGACACTGCTGCGAGATGAAAAGAAGATGGAGAAACTGAAGCAGAAATTGCACACAGATGATGAGTGTAAGCAGAAATGAACAGGAGAGGGCATTAGAAACAATTAGGGTGGCAGGGGCAGCAGTTTGTGCATTATTTGTAGAGCGCTTGCTTTTACCAGGCACTGGCAAACACTGGGGTGCATCAGTAATAAAACCGTACACTCACGGAACTTACATATTAGTGAGAGAAGGTGGGAAATAAACAAAAAGCCAGAGGCTAGATGGCGCAGGGGCCGGGGTGGGGGGGTTTGACACTGAGGGGACTCTCTGTGTCCCAGTGAACTGGCTGGACCATGGCCGGACACTGAGGGAACAGGGAGTGGAGGAGCACGAGACGCTTCTGCTCCGGAGGAAGTTCTTCTACTCAGACCAGAATGTGGACTCCCGGGACCCTGTCCAGCTTAACCTTCTTTATGTGCAGGTGTGCAAAGGACTTGCCTGGGGTGAGGGGGGTGAGGAGGGGCAGAAGCACACTGAGGAGTATCCCTGCACCCCCCACAACACTGGCCTTCTTTCGCTGTGCTCCCAAGGCACGAGACGACATCCTGAATGGCTCCCACCCTGTCTCCTTCGACAAGGCCTGTGAATTTGCTGGCTTCCAATGCCAGATCCAGTTTGGGCCCCACAATGAGCAGAAGCACAAAGCCGGCTTCCTTGAGTGAGTGACCCCCATTCTGTGCCCTGTCAGGGCTCAGGACTCCCTCCCATTGTGACCCCAGAGGGCCTGTCTCCATCCCAGGCCTTCCCTTATTTCCTCTTTCAAGGTACCAGGGTCTGACCCACATGGGTACCTTTTCAGTGTCCATCATCCATTTGTCTCCTCCCTGGCCCCATGTGGAATATCAATGTCTTTCAGATTCCCTGCTCCTGCCCCCTACCTCTGAAATAAGCATTTAATTTTTTTGAGATTCTCTGAAGAATTTTACCATGGTAGCCAGAGGGAAACAGGGTCCATTTTCATCACAGGGAACATCAGATCTCAAAAATCTCACAGGTCTCATCCACTGGTATTTCTCAGAATACATAGAGTTTGGTGTGGCTTTCTCAGCTTCTTACAAGCATGGTTGTCCCTCTAGTGAGCTCCTTCTGATCTTGGTTCCCTGAAATCGTGCTCGAGACCCTTTTTTCCTCAGGGAATGAGCCTCCAAGTCAAGTTCCCTCAGTCTGTTTCCCTGCAGGGAGAGACACAGGCTGCATTCAAGAGCAAATGCTAAGTCATCTTGATTACAGGGCATTCCAGGCTCTGTTTCCTTGAGTCTTCCTTCTCCCCAAAGATAACACTGTGTAACACTGTCCTAGACACTTCCTCACCCCCTAGACCCACAGTCCATGGCCCACATGTCCCTGATGCTGTCCGCTACATGCTGACCCTCCCTTTTCTGGTGTAGCCTGAAGGACTTCCTGCCCAAGGAGTATGTGAAGCAGAAGGGAGAGCGTAAGATCTTCCAGGTGAATGGGGATAGGGGCAGGTGTTTGGGATGACCCGGGAACTTTGTTGTTTAATCCTGCTGACTAAATGGACCCCGCCCCCTCACTGTCACCCCTACCCCGCTTCTGCCTGCCAGGCTGTTCCCCCACCTCTCCTGTGCCAAGAAAGCAGAAGACCTGGGCTTCTAGTCTCAGCTGCATCACTGCATATGCTGTGGAATTCAGTTCAATATTCTTGTTTTCTTCTCTTTATCTCTAACATGGGATAATGATACCTGCACTGCGTAGGGTTGATAGGGGGTCAAATGAGATAGCACACCTGAAATCACTGTGAGGGGTATATCTTTGTACAAACGGAAGGTGTTATCCCCACTCTGAATCCTTAGCCCAAGAGGCCTTCTATTTGACCTTCCACTTCCTACCTGTCCATTCATGTCTCCAGAATGTCTGCAAGTTCCTTAACTACATCCCTCGCTTCTTGAATCCTTGCTTCTGCAGAGCCCTTGTCAGCCCCGTCCCGGCACCCTCTCATTTCTCATAGCCTGCACTCCCTAACCTTTCCATGTTCCCGTAATATTCTCCCATTATAGTTGACATCCCATCTTAACTCTTCGTCTTTGATATCATTCTTCCCACATTTTGCCAAACCTTTACCCATTTCATATTTGAAGGCACACAAGAACTGTGGACAGATGAGTGAGATCGAGGCCAAGGTACGCTACGTGAAGCTAGCCCGTTCCCTCAAGACGTACGGCGTCTCCTTCTTCCTGGTTAAGGTGAGTCATGGACCCTTTTCCCTGCCCTCTCTTATTTCCGCTCTTTCCCTTTCCTCTCCGAAGGTCTCTGACCCTGCCCTTGGTCACATTTCCCATCGTTCCCCATGAGTCCCATTCTCTTCCTTGTGAAAACTTGCCTGGTTGTCAGTCCTCCACCACCACTCCCCTCCCTATCCTGTGTTTTCCCTCCCTTTCCCTTTATCCTAGCATGGCCTTGTCCTAGGTCCATCCAGAGACACACCCTGGTTTAGCTCTCCTGCCCATCTCAGCACCCCTGTGGTCTAGATCTGATCCCCTGACCAGTAACACCAGCGACGGCCTCTACCTCACAGGAAAAGATGAAAGGAAAAAACAAGCTGGTGCCCAGGCTTCTGGGCATCACTAAGGAGTGTGTGATGCGAGTGGATGAGAAGACCAAAGAGGTGATCCAGGAATGGAACCTCACAAACATCAAACGCTGGGCTGCCTCTCCCAAGAGCTTCACCCTGGTGAGCGGGGGGTGCTCAGGGAGAAAGGGCTTTGGAGTTTTGAGACAGGGCAGCTGCAGAGGTCTTCCCCTCCTCCACGGGTAGGTGCGCTGAATGTGGCTCCAGTAAAAAGGAGAACTTTGGAACTATTGCAGGAACCTGGAGGTTAGAATAGAGGAGAAATTTTCTCCTGGAGAATGAGGGAAACTTAAATGAAACATTCTTTAAAATCAACAGAACAAAACTAACCAGCAAGCTGAGATCACAGGAATCTTGGGGAGAGGGAAGGAAAAAAGAGATAGAAAGAAAAATAAGCCTCCCCTCTTTCAGCAGCAGCTACTTATGATAGTTCCCCCCTCTGGCTTTGTGTTTTGGTTTTATAAATTGAAAACTGATCCCACCTTGAGGAAGTGCCCCACTGAGAAAGAGAAATCTGTAAAGGTGGTTTCCCCTTTTGGATACTAATGCTAATCCTCAACTGTGATCATTAATGAAAAATATGTCCTTCCAATTTTATTATCAGGGTGAGAGAAGAGAGATTTCCTAAATGGCTTATTTGAAACTGTGTAGCATAAAGATCACTGCTTGAAAATAAAGTATTTCCCTTCAAGAAAAATAAAGAATTAGGAGATTGAAGAAAGGTAGACTTCTTCCTTGGCGTGGGAGGCCACCCTCATCAGCCCAGCCTTGGGCACCCACCCCGCCCTTTTCTGTCCTGGGTGGATTCAGGCTTTCCCACTGAACCCCCACCTTGTCCCCCTAGGATTTTGGGGACTACCAGGATGGCTACTACTCAGTACAGACGACCGAGGGGGAGCAGATTGCACAGCTCATTGCTGGCTACATCGATATCATCCTTAAGAAGGTGAGCACTGCCTGCCTCGCCTTCTCCTTCTCCCCAAGCCAATCCTTTAGAAATGGGAATCCAGGTTCTGGAGAGTGGCTGACTGGGGAAAGAAGAGGCTGTTTTCCACTTCCCTCTTCTTTAACTCTTGTTCTTTTTTTCTCCCTACAGAAAAAAAGCAAGGATCACTTTGGACTGGAGGGAGATGAGGAGTCTACTATGCTGGAGGACTCGGTCTCCCCCAAAAAGTAGGAAGTAGAGCTGGGCTGACCTCATCCCTCTGGGGCAGGGAAGGCAAGGCATGACTCCAAGGAGTGTGAGGGGTGGGGAGTCCTCAGGATGGTTCTTTACCTAGTCGCAGGCTGTAATGTGACCTCACGCACCCCCAGACCACAGGGCCTGCAGAGGTGGTAGAGCAGGGAGGGAAGGGGACAGGAGGAGGCAGTCCTTGGAGTGCTCCCAATACGTCCCCTCTCTAGGTCAACGGTCCTTCAGCAGCAGTATAACCGGGTGGGGAAGGTGGAGCACGGCTCCGTGGCCCTGCCTGCCATCATGCGCTCTGGAGCCTCTGGTCCTGAGAATTTCCAGGTGGGCAGCATGCCACCTGCCCAGCAGCAGATTACCAGTGGCCAGATGCACCGAGGACACATGCCTCCTCTGGTAAGAGCGCCCCCTATGGCCCCCACTCGGCTGGGCCTAGCCAGGAGTTGGCAGTCTTTTCCCATGTCCCTGTGTGTATTCTGCTCCTTGGGCCCAGGCTCTCTTTTACCTTCTCTTTCCTCTAAGTGTTCCCTGTCCCTCCTCTGTCTGGTAGACGTCAGCCCAGCAGGCGCTCACTGGAACTATCAACTCCAGCATGCAGGCTGTGCAGGCTGCCCAGGCCACTCTGGATGACTTTGACACTCTGCCCCCTCTGGGCCAGGATGCTGTGAGTATGGGATGGAGGACAGGCCAACAGTACTGCAGCTGGGACTCCATGGAACAGCGTTGGGGTTGACTGGAGCAGAAGGGACCCTGAGGTTTGTTTCTCTTTCTCTCAGGCCTCGAAGGCCTGGCGTAAGAACAAGATGGATGAATCAAAGCATGAAATCCACTCCCAGGTAGACGCCATCACAGCTGGTACTGCCTCCGTGGTGAACCTGACAGCAGGTAGGCCGATGCCAAACTTTGGGGGCATGTGGGGGAAGCGGAAGGTGAGCGTGTGCAAGCATGAGTGTGACGCTCAGTGTGACTGCACCTTGACTCATGGAAGGGACTGTGTGTGTACGTCTCACTCAGGACATGTGTGTGACTAACTGCCTATGACTGTGCTCCTCCCAGCCCCCCGTCTAGCCTGCTCTGTCCCTCACACTTGCTCCTCTTCCTCCTCCTCCCCCAGGGGACCCTGCAGAGACAGACTATACTGCAGTTGGCTGTGCAGTCACCACAATCTCCTCCAACCTGACGGAGATGTCCCGCGGCGTGAAGCTTCTGGCTGCCCTGCTGGAGGACGAGGGCGGCAGTGGCCGGCCCCTGCTGCAGGCAGCCAAGGGCCTGGCGGGGGCGGTGTCAGAACTGCTGCGCAGTGCCCAGCCGGCCAGCGCTGAGGTCAGGGCCCATGGGGCTGGCACTAGGGAGGAGAGCGGGTTCAAGCCCAAGGAGGAGAGGCCAGTCCAAGTTGCGTGATGGGAGTGTGAGACCCACGGGCATGTAGGACCCATGGGTAGGGACTGGGCAGCTTCTGACTGGTGTCCACTCTCCACAGCCCCGTCAGAACCTGCTGCAAGCAGCTGGGAACGTGGGCCAGGCCAGTGGGGAGCTGTTGCAGCAAATTGGGGAAAGCGATACTGACCCCCACTTCCAGGTTGGTGACTTACCCAACCCCCAGAACCCCAGTTTCTAGGAGGTAGTCTCTGATCCTGAATCCAGCTCCTAGTCCTGCTACTATAAATTGACCCCTCAGACCATCCTGAACCTCTGTTTCCAGGAGATGACACTGGGAACCTCTAGTCCCTTTTTTGGGGATGAGAATTCAGAAACCCTGAATCCAAACTTAACCAACTAGTTTACCCTTGGCCCTTATTGGTGATATTTTTTAGCTGCCTGTCCTCTTTCTCTGTCTTCCCCATATGTAGCCCTCACCCTAACTTGAGGGCATCTTGATCCCTCAGTTTCCTCAGCTGACTTGTCATCCTGGATTTCCTACACAGATATGTGCACCCAGAGGGGCTGGGGTTCGATCTCTCCCCCGATCCCCCCACGGTAACGGCCTCTGGCCTGGGCCTTCCCAGCTTTGTTCTCTCTGAGCCGCATACACTCGCTTCTGCCCCCTCCCCTGTCCCCCTGGGGGAGCAGAACATGCCAGGAGCTGGGGAGGCAGCCACAGGCAGGACTTGAGAAAATGGGGTTGTGGAGAGTAGTACAGGGACTTGTTCTCAAGACTCCAGGGTGACTGTTTCCAACCAAGATTGAGAAGAAATGGAGAAAAGAAGCTGAGGGGGTAGGCGGGACCCCAAGAGGTACCTCCTCCCTCCATCCCATTGTAACAGCGCTGCCCTCCCTCCCCAGCGCGGTCCGAGTGTATCCGCCTCACGCATTTCTCCCTTTGGTGTAGGCTCTGTTTCTCTTGGTGTGGGTTTGTTCCTCGGTGTAGGTTCTGTCCTACTCGGTGCTCGAGGCAGGGGCTTGGGGTAGGTTCTGGTTGCTCTGTACATACTGCTCTGTGATTGGAGTCAGTGGGAATAATGAAACAGCTTATGCGTCCGAGAAGGGTCCATGGATCCCAGGCCCAATCCCGATCCCAGGCCATGCTGACTGCTGTTTTCTCACAGGACGTGCTCATGCAACTAGCCAAGGCCGTGGCAAGTGCTGCAGCTGCCCTGGTCCTCAAGGCCAAGAGTGTGGCCCAGCGGACCGAGGACTCGGGGCTTCAGACCCAGGTTATTGCTGCAGCAACACAGTGTGCCCTGTCCACCTCCCAGCTGGTGGCCTGTACCAAGGTGAGCCCCGAAAGCTTCTCCAGCCTGTGCCGAGTGGTGTTGCTACCACGGACACAAGAGCTTCTCACTTCATTTCTTTGACCCCGGAGGCCTCACTCCGCAGCCTAACAACTACTGTGAACGCCACAAACACTTCACCTTCACAACTCATTTCTCTCGCCTACATCTCTGAAACTCAGTTTGCCCACAGGTGGTGGCACCTACAATCAGCTCCCCCGTTTGCCAAGAGCAACTGGTGGAAGCCGGACGACTTGTGGCCAAAGCCGTGGAAGGCTGTGTGTCCGCCTCCCAGGCAGCCACAGAAGATGGGCAGCTGTTGCGGGGGGTAGGAGCAGCAGCCACAGCCGTCACGCAGGCCCTGAATGAGCTGCTGCAGCATGTGAGGGCCCACGCCACAGGGGCTGGGCCTGCTGGCCGTTATGACCAGGCCACTGACACCATCCTCACTGTCACCGAGAACATCTTTAGCTCCATGGGTGATGCTGGTAAGGACAGCCCCCACCCTTTCAAGAAGACAGAGAACCCCAGTGAGGTTCCTCGAGGCCCAGTATGCTGGGTGTTTAATCTCTGAAACTTCTGGTTCCCCATCTGCAAAGCAGGAATATAATCTCTGCCTTCTTTGGTGCATTTAAAAAACATACCAAAGTATACACAAAAATAGATGGAAAGAGGCATTATTAAGAGACTGCCATGCCCACCCCACTCCCTCACCCCCCAAATCCTTCACAAAGATTCTCATCCTCTCAAGACTGCTGAAAATACCCACTGGAGACTGTCTTTCCCTTCATCAAAGCCCACCAGGAAATTTATTCCTTTCTGAGAGCCTAAACTCAGAAAATAATAACTCCAGGGAAATCACTCAGAGAACTTTCATGTCTCCTTACTGTCCCCAAAAGCCCTGTCTGCCTTGTCTTCCCCAACTCCTGACACCCTCTCAGTGTCTCTGGCTTCCTTCCCTGACTGTGCCTGTGCTCCCAGGTGAGATGGTGCGACAGGCCCGCATCCTAGCCCAAGCCACCTCTGACCTGGTCAATGCCATCAAGGCTGATGCTGAGGGGGAGAGTGACCTGGAGAATTCCCGCAAGCTATTAAGCGCCGCCAAGATCCTGGCCGATGCCACAGCCAAGATGGTGGAGGCTGCCAAGGTACAGATCCTTCTGTGCAGACCCCCAGACCGGGCCCTGCAGGGAAGCAGAAAGGTCCAGATGGGTCATCCTTGTCTGATGGGAGGGACTCAGGAAAAGCAGAAGATACAGAAGAACAAACATAGGAGCACTGAGGAAGTACATGCTCCCCTAGGCGGTGGTGGATGGTGCCAGGCTTCCAGCCAGTGTGACTCCCAGAGTCCTCACTGACAGGAAACTGTACCTTTTTCTTCTTCTAAGTCCGAGGCCTGCTATTCCCTCTTCCCTACTCTGCTGCCACCACTTGCCTGCTTCCTGGATCCCTCTGCTTCCTGGTCTCCTGTGAAAGCACATAGGCTTTCAGTTCCAGGGGTCTGCTGCTAGCAGAACAGAGAAAGACAAAGCAATGGGCCATAGGGGTGTAAGGGTGCAGAAGACTGTCAGGAAGATGCCCCTGGGCTTGGGGGCTCTTCAGTTTGCAGGAGTCACCAGGGCCCCTGCTTTGGTATCCCTGAGATCCCTGCTGTAAACTGCATCCTCCTTGTCCCAGGGAGCCCTGCTCACCCCCATTTGTTGGTGGTATGTTTTGGGGAGTAGGAGAAGAAACATGGCCTCTTCCCCAAAAAGGGGAAGCAGGAATAATTCCACCTAAGGAAGGGATTTCAGCATCCCAAAGGGAAGCCAGGGCCTCCTGAGGCTCCCCACTTGCCCATTTCAGGCAACTCATCCCAGCCATGATTACCTTCCAGTGGGGATAGAAGTGACTTCAGGAAAATAAGTCTGAGTCTGGAGGGGTCAGAGAAAAGCTTATTTAGGGTCCACAGGGATGCTGGGTGATAACTGTCCCTCTCGCCACCTCTCAGGGAGCAGCCGCCCACCCTGACAGTGAGGAGCAGCAGCAGAGGCTGCGGGAGGCAGCTGAGGGTCTCCGCATGGCGACCAATGCAGCTGCAGCAGAATGCCATCAAGAAAAAGCTCGTGCAGCGCCTGGAGGTGAGGCTGGGAAATACAGCAGTGTAGGTGCTAGTGGGAGGAAGGAAACCGGGAAGGACGTGCGGAGAGAGCATCCGTTAATATTTCTTTGAGGGATAGTGTGGGCAGGATAAGCCAGGGACAGGGTACAGGAATGCCTGGGGCTGGTCATCACTATTCTGTCCTTAAAGCACGCAGCCAAGCAGGCTGCAGCCTCAGCTACACAGACCATCGCTGCGGCCCAACATGCAGCCTCCACCCCCAAGGCCTCTGCTGGTCCCCAGCCCCTGCTGGTGCAGAGCTGCAAGGTGAGACTCCAGGAAGTGTACGGGGGCGGGAGGAAGTGTGGGAGGAGGGGGACTTTCCCCCAGTCTGTGGGGAAGTGGCTCTTATAACATTTTCACCTACAGGCTGTGGCAGAGCAGATTCCACTGCTGGTGCAGGGCGTCCGAGGGAGCCAAGCCCAGCCTGACAGTCCCAGTGCTCAGCTAGCCCTCATTGCTGCCAGCCAGAGCTTCCTGCAGGCAAGGCACCCTCCGCCCACGTCTCAGCCCAGGCCCTTCCCACTCTTCTAAGACCTCTAATATTTAATCAGATTAACTCTCTGCCAATAGCCTCTTCCCCAGTACTGAGCTCCAGTGAGGGCATAAGATACACTTCATCTACCCTCCTGTTCCCCAACAGCCAGGTGGGAAGATGGTGGCAGCTGCGAAGGCCTCCGTGCCAACAATTCAGGACCAGGCTTCGGCCATGCAGCTGAGTCAGTGTGCTAAAAACCTTGGCACCGCATTGGCTGAACTCCGTACCGCTGCCCAGAAGGTATGGGAGCTGACTCGCTGCTTTGGAAGTTGAGAGTGGAGCCCTGGGGTCATGGAGCATCTGTGCAGAATACCCTAAAGTGGATAACTGTGCAACCTGAGGCATCAGTGAGATACAGCTGTACCTCCTACACCTCAAACCCCATATCTTTGTAGGCTCAGGAAGCATGTGGGCCTTTGGAGATGGATTCTGCTCTGAGTGTGGTCCAGAATCTAGAGAGAGACCTGCAGGAAGTGAAGGCAGCAGCTCGAGATGGCAAGCTGAAACCCCTACCTGGGGAGACAGTACGTATTCATAAGACCTCATTCTTACTCAAACCCTGAAGTCTTCCTTCCCACCTGTGCCCCAGAGCTGCCCAGAACATCACTTAAACTGCCAGCTGTCCCCAAGTAGCTTCTCAAGTTCCATCTTCCCCATTCCTTCTGCATCTGTGCCCCTGAGTCTCCCCCTTCATCTCTAGATGGAGAAATGTGCCCAGGACCTGGGCAACAGCACCAAAGCAGTGAGCTCCGCAATCGCCCAGCTCCTGGGAGAGGTTGCCCAGGGCAATGAGAATTATGCAGGTATGTGGGCAGGGCCAGGAATGGGGCATGTGGTGAGGAGGATGGGGGAATAGGAGCTGGGTAAGGGATGGGGCTGACAGGAAACAGCCAGCATCAAGGCCTGACGGTGAGGGTACCTTCTCCCTTCCTTCCTCTCTCCTCGTCTCCTACCCCAGGTATTGCAGCTCGAGATGTGGCAGGTGGGCTGCGGTCCTTGGCCCAAGCTGCCAGGGGTGTAGCTGCCCTGACATCAGACCCTGCGGTGCAAGCCATCGTGCTCGACACAGCGAGTGATGTACTGGACAAGGCCAGCAGCCTCATCGAGGAGGCGAAAAAGGCAGCTGGCCATCCGGGGGACCCTGAGAGCCAGCAGAGGCTTGCCCAGGTCAGGTATTGGGACGGGGCCACTTACACCCTCTCTCCCAGATCCCAGCAGAAGGCCCACCCTGCCTGGAGAGAATCTCATCTGCAGTGACAGCTCCTCTCTGGATTCTACCCTTCCTTCTCTCAGTCTTAGTATAAGCGTCTCAGCTAGACTGAGGAAGGGGCTGCGCTAAACACCACATTTGGGGAAGTTTGGACACCATCACTTGATACCCTGACTGCAGCCTGTTCAGCTACAACACCCCCCCTTTCTGCTTTCACTTTCAGAGGCTCCCATGTCCCATGAGTGGAGGAGGGGATCTCCCAACTATTTCCGTTTTGGCAACCCCCATCTCCTTTCCTACCTCAGGTGGCCAAAGCAGTGACCCAGGCCCTGAACCGTTGTGTCAGCTGCCTGCCTGGCCAGCGCGATGTGGACAATGCCCTGAGAGCAGTGGGAGATGCCAGCAAGCGACTCCTAAGTGACTCGGTAGAGGGGCGGGGTGAGGGGGGAACCTAGGGGATGAAGAATTCCAAGCTCCTCCTCCTACTTCTGGACCTCTCCTTGACCCCAGCTTCCCAGATGTACCCCCCTTCACTGAGCCCAGGCTCTGCGCACACCTACCAGCCCTCCTTTACCAGACTCTCCCTCACATCCTTTCCCATTCTTACACCTGACTTCCCCTCTGACCATGCAGCTTCCCCCCAGCACTGGGACTTTTCAAGAAGCTCAGAGCCGGCTGAATGAAGCCGCTGCTGGGCTGAATCAGGCAGCCACAGAACTGGTACAGGCCTCTCGGGGAACCCCTCAGGACCTGGCTCGAGCCTCGGGTCGATTCGGACAGGACTTCAGCACCTTCCTGGAAGCCGGCGTGGAGATGGCAGGACAGGCTCCGGTATGAAGAGGCACAGGGTCTAGTTCACGGGTCAGACTGGAGGCATCTGTGTGACCATGGAGTCCTCTCTGGCCCCTGGCTCCCTCCCCTCCCCAGTCTCTAGCAGTACTTGAGTGTCTGGGACAGAGGCCCCTTTTAGAGACAAATAAGAAAGGATCGGACAATGTGTTGACCTTCTCACCTACAACAGAGCCAGGAGGACCGTGCCCAGGTCGTGTCCAACTTGAAGGGCATCTCCATGTCTTCAAGCAAACTTCTTCTGGCCGCTAAGGCCCTGTCCACAGACCCTGCTTCCCCCAACCTCAAGAGTCAGCTGGCTGCAGCTGCCCGGTAAGCAGAAGCTAGGAAGCCCAGCCCTAGAATGTTGAAGAGATTGAGGAGGGGGAATTTCATGAGAAGTCCCTGGCTTAGGAGTAATTATAGACAAAAGAGAAACAGCTGGAGACTTCCCATGTGTACAGGATGCAGAAATGATGACCTAGGCACCCATTCACTTGACTTCCTTTTCCTCCCAGGGCAGTGACCGACAGCATCAACCAGCTCATCACCATGTGCACCCAGCAGGCGCCAGGCCAGAAAGAGTGTGACAATGCCCTGCGGGAATTGGAGGTAGGCTCTGGCAGGCCAAATGGGGTTGAGGTTGAGGAAGGTGTTCTGGGTTTGGGGTGAAGGGATGTCTCGGATCTCACGTCAACCCCCGCCCTACACAGACAGTCCGGGAACTCCTAGAGAACCCAGTCCAGCCCATCAATGACATGTCCTACTTTGGCTGCCTGGACAGTGTCATGGAAAACTCAAAGGTAGGTGTAGCCAGGAATCCAGGAGGGCAGAGGGCAGGAAGAGGAAACTAACTAGGGGCTGCCTTACCCCTCTGAGGAAGGATCTGACTCTCCTGATACCCTCTGTTCCTCAGGTGCTGGGTGAGGCCATGACTGGCATCTCCCAAAATGCCAAGAACGGAAATCTGCCAGAGTTTGGGGAGGCCATCGCCACAGCCTCCAAGGCGCTCTGTGGCTTCACCGAGGCAGCTGCACAGGTTATTCTCCTGAGATGGTCCCTGGAACTCCCCTGCCCTCCCTACCCCTCCTCCTCACAGCCTGACACGCAGAGCAGTCAAAAGTTATGTGGAAAAAAAAAAAAAAAAGTTATGCTTACAAAGCCAACTCTATGGAGAGTGGAGTTCTTAACCCCTCCTAAAGTGGAGATATTTGTCACCAGTTGTAGAACACCAACAATTCTGATTGCTGTCACCCCTGAGCCCTGGTGCTTTGGGTTATGATTACACTGTCCAACCACTGGGCCTTCTCCAGCCCTGGCTTTCTTGCTATATACTGATTAACATATGCAAATTATTTTCACATAATTTTTACTTTAGTACCAGGGACTATATTTACAATTACTTGAGTCACCACTTAAATTTGCTTTTTTCTACATTATGAATTATAAACAGTCAATTAGCTCTGAGAGTATTTTGCTTTAGTATGTGAATCCTTAAGACAAACTGGCATGAGAGTTCATCTGAGAGTTTCCCATCCTGCCTCCCTTTGCCCTGTTCTGTTGGGTGGCCTGCTCTATATGGTTTGACTTATTTCTGGAAAAGCATGAAGAGGAAAAAGCAAAGCTACCATATGTTGGGTGAAGTAATAATCAAACCTTATGATGGTCCTCCAATCAAAACAAATTTTGGGCAACTGTTACACCCATTCCTTCCCCTTTCCAAATCTAGAAGCCTGGAGATACTGTAAATGTTAACCATCCCCATAGTTTTAAAACTGTCTCTAAAAGAGGCTTTCAGTATATATGTGTTTATGTGTGGCTTTCAAACTTTTTTCACTGCTACTTATAGTAAGCAATATTTTTCATCTTAAGACCAAACATACACACGCATACACATCTAAATAGAATTTTGATAAAAACTTTATTATGTGGCTTTCCTTTTTTCCTTTTTTAATCTTCTGAAATGTTTGAACACATTTAACGGAACAGGAAAGGGTTTTTTTCCCTTTTTTTTTATAGTGTGACTGTAGCTGGTTAATACACCTCCACTCACATAGAACCCTGGCCACTAAACTTACCTCTGCTGCCCTTTGTCCCCACCATCACTATTTAATTCCCACCTGAGGAATATTCCTTATTCTTCACCCCACTTCCTCTCTCCTCAGGCTGCATATCTGGTTGGCGTCTCTGACCCCAACAGCCAAGCTGGACAGCAAGGGCTGGTAGAGCCCACACAGTTTGCCCGAGCAAACCAGGCAATTCAGATGGCCTGTCAGAGCCTGGGGGAGCCTGGCTGCACCCAGGCCCAGGTAACTCCAGGGTACAGGTACCATGGGCAGGTCTGGGAAGGGCTGCTGAGCCAGGCTGCACCAGCCCTGTTGTGGGGAGAGGGCACGTGGAGGGGGGACGTGTTGGGGAGAGAGCGGAGCCCCATCTCTGACCTTCCACACGCAGCTTCTCTGGGTAATTGTCTTCTCCTGCATGTTTCTCATCATTCCTTCAGTTACTGCCAAGCTCACCACTTCTGTATGGACGTTTGAGATCACTTTCCTACTGAGTCTGTTACGATTTCTCCATTAGTGTGTCAGCCCTTCGCCTTCCTTCCCCCCACACCCTGCTTATCTTTGGGCATCTCTGTCTCCCAAACCTTGACTTTTCAGGTGACTCTGTCTTTCCTAATTAGACTTCCAAGGGTATTACTCTCCACCCCAACCTAAAGGGGCTCCTCCCTGGTGTGAACACTTCCCTCCTGCCCTCATCACAGCTCTTCCACGATTCTGTCTCCTCAGGTGCTCTCTGCAGCCACCATTGTTGCCAAACACACCTCTGCACTGTGTAACAGCTGCCGCCTGGCTTCTGCCCGTACTGCCAATCCTACTGCCAAGCGCCAGTTTGTACAATCAGCGAAGGAGGTGGCCAACAGCACAGCCAATCTTGTCAAGACCATCAAGGTTCCCAGTGTTTGAATTCTCAGCCTCTCCCTGACCTGTCTAGTCTTCTCTCCCCGACCTGTCTAGTCTTCTCTCCCCTGACCTTCCCTGTCACTCCCTGAGGCCTTCTACCAAATCCCACTGCCTGAGCCCAAGCCCTTTCCTATCCACGCTGGTCATCACCACCCTCTCCCCACACCCTTTAACCTTTAAGCTCAGGAGGGAGACCTGGGCTTCGCTGCCTTTGCCTACAGTCCGTCCTGAGGGCCTCTGTGTCATTCCCACTTCAGGCACTAGACGGGGCCTTCACAGAGGAGAACCGTGCCCAGTGCCGAGCAGCAACCGCCCCTCTGCTGGAGGCTGTGGACAATCTGAGTGCCTTTGCATCCAACCCTGAGTTCTCCAGTGTTCCTGCCCAGATCAGCCCTGAGGTGAGGCAATGTGAAGGAAGAACTGATGGGGTGGCTGCCACCTCATCTTCCTGGAGTCTTGAGACTCACCTCCCTGCCTCCCTTCTCTCCAGGGCCGGGCTGCTATGGAACCCATTGTGATCTCTGCGAAGACAATGTTGGAGAGTGCCGGGGGCCTAATCCAGACAGCCCGGGCCCTGGCGGTCAATCCCCGGGACCCCCCGCGCTGGTCAGTGTTGGCTGGCCACTCCCGTACTGTCTCCGACTCTATCAAGAAGCTCATTACAAGCATGAGGTATGGGGGTCAGGTAGAGAACCAGTGTGACTGGGGGACATACGCTGTGGCAGAATGGAGGGGTGGGCACTTACGTGCAATGAGATGGGACAGTGTTAGAGGACACCTGTTGGCCAAGATTTGGTGGGTGCAGGGGAAAAGGTAGGCTAGCCTTGTATTCAAGGGATGTTCTTCGTGCTGAAGCCTGTGATGTGTCTGCAGGGACAAGGCTCCAGGGCAGCTAGAGTGTGAGACAGCCATTGCAGCTCTGAACAGCTGTCTGCGGGACCTGGACCAGGCTTCCCTCGCTGCAGTCAGCCAGCAGCTTGCTCCCCGTGAGGGTATCTCTCAAGAGGTAAGGGGGAAGAGGGTCCTATGAAAGCGTGTGTCTGGGAGGAGGGCTGACAGGCTTAAGGAGGATGGGCGATCTGGGAGTGGGCTTCCTAGAGACATCGAGGGTATGAAACATGCCGGGGGTTGGCGGGATAGTTGGATATGAGAAGAGTAGGGTCCTGTGCAACTGGAGGGTCCCATCACAGGTCATAGTCAGGGCTAAATTTCACTTCCTCCCCAGGCCCTGCACACCCAGATGCTCACTGCGGTGCAGGAGATCTCCCATCTTATTGAGCCGCTGGCCAGTGCTGCCCGGGCTGAAGCCTCCCAGCTGGGACACAAGGTATCTGGGGAGACAAATGGGGAGTCCGAGGCAGGATGAACAAGGGTACTTGGCCCAGCTGACCCCTAGTCCAACCCCCTGCCTCAGGTGTCCCAGATGGCCCAATACTTTGAGCCACTCACCCTGGCTGCCGTGGGTGCTGCCTCCAAGACCCTGAGCCACCCACAGCAGATGGCGCTCCTGGACCAGACTAAAACCTTGGCCGAGTCTGCCCTGCAGTTGCTGTACACAGCCAAGGAGGCTGGCGGTAACCCCAAGGTACTGAGGGCTAGGGTGCGAGGCGGCTGCTATAAGAAGTCGGAGATGCAGGAACAGCGGGGCCCCCCCTCATTCACTGTGCCCCACAGCAAGCAGCTCACACCCAGGAAGCCCTGGAGGAGGCCGTGCAGATGATGACAGAGGCCGTGGAAGACCTAACAACCACCCTCAACGAGGCAGCCAGTGCTGCTGGGGTTGTCGGCGGCATGGTGGACTCCATCACGCAGGCCATCAACCAGGTGAGAGACCCGGGGTGCCTGTGGACAGAGCCGACCGCAGGCCAGGTCCCTGAGCCCAGTGGCAGGGACCAACAATCTTTTCCCTTCCCTCATCCTCCTCCCTCAGCTAGATGAAGGACCAATGGGTGAACCAGAAGGTTCCTTTGTGGATTACCAGACAACTATGGTGCGGACAGCCAAGGCCATTGCTGTTACCGTTCAGGAGATGGTGAGTTTGGGAGAGTTTTAAGAGGACTGCCATTGGAGAGTTGAGTTTGGACATAACTCCCCTTTTTCCACTATCACCAGGTAACTAAGTCAAACACCAGCCCTGAGGAGCTGGGCCCTCTCGCAAACCAGCTGACCAGTGACTATGGTCGTCTGGCCTCACAGGCCAAGCCCGCAGCTGTAGCTGCTGAAAATGAAGAGGTAACTTGGAGGCAGTTCTGACCTCCCCCCTGCCCCTCACAGAACATCCCAGTGGTGTGCCCCCTGTCCCATCATGTCAGTCTCTTCGGCTGTCCCATCCTTGCCCCCTCTGGTCTTTCATAGAAGGGGGAGTTCATCCTCAGGGCCACTCCACGAAAGAGTGATCAGAGTTCTGTGTAGGGGTGGCATCAAAGCCTTCAGGCACAGGGACAAAGGAGACAGCCCAGGACCTAGAGATTTCCTGGTCTGCCGCCGTATCCTCTGCTGCCCTTCCTCTGGGCCTGTGGCTGCTGCTCTGCTGTGCTGCAGTCTATATTCCCTTCTTAGTTCTTTCTTCTTGCAAATCCCTGAAGCTCTTCCTTCCCTAAACTCCTGGCTTTCCAAGAAAGCCAGTAATTGGATCTTCACATGACTCACTTAATCCCCAACCCCAAGCCCCTCCACAGCCACACACAGGCCAAATTGTAATCCATGGCCTCTGATTCAAACACCCAGCATGAAGCGCTTCTCCCCCTCCTCCTCACTCTGCTTAGCACAGCTGGTGCCCACAGGCTATCATTTCCATGTGTGGGAAGTGACCTCCTGACTAAAGGCTGTGAAACAGGATGAGTCTACATGCTGGGCACTTTTCTCACAACCCCTTTAGTCTGCAGTACATGTTGCTTTAGGTCTCTAGTGACTCCTCAAGCACAGTGGAGGGACGTGAGTGCCTCTTGTAAAATCCATCTCCCTTTTCCATCTGCTCACAGATAGGTGCCCACATCAAGCACCGGGTACAGGAGCTGGGGCACGGCTGTGCTGCTCTGGTCACCAAGGCAGGCGCCCTGCAGTGCAGCCCCAGTGACGCTTATACCAAGAAGGAGCTGATAGAGTGTGCACGAAGAGTCTCCGAGAAGGTGACTGTGCTCATCCCTGCGGACCGGGGCCAGGCTCCCCAACCCTGCAGCCTTTCATGTTCCCCTCCAACCTTCCCAGCCCTCTCTGTCCCTTCTCTCAGGCACTGGTGACCTATCCCTTCCACGGGGCACCTACCACAGTCACCACGTGACTTTCCTCCCCCAGGTCTCCCACGTGCTGGCTGCACTCCAGGCCGGGAATCGTGGCACCCAGGCCTGCATCACAGCCGCCAGTGCTGTGTCGGGCATCATCGCTGACCTCGACACCACCATCATGTTCGCTACCGCCGGCACGCTCAATCGCGAGGGTGCTGAAACTTTTGCGGACCACCGGTGAGGGGGGACCTGGGCCTCACGGAGGCAGGGTTGGGTATGGGGCCAGAAGAGGCTGGAGGGGTTGGGGGAAGCATGAGAAGAGCTGATTGGGCCGGGCCGTCTCTCAGGGAGGGCATTCTGAAGACTGCAAAGGTGCTGGTGGAGGACACCAAGGTCCTGGTGCAGAATGCAGCTGGGAGCCAGGAGAAGCTGGCACAGGCTGCCCAGTCCTCTGTGGCCACCATCACTCGCCTCGCTGACGTGGTCAAGCTGGGTGCAGCCAGCCTGGGAGCCGAGGACCCTGAGACCCAGGTATCCACCTGACACCCTTAATTCTGGCCGGAACCACTTCCTGTTCCTCCTTTCCTTCCCACAGACCAGAGCCTCTGCTGTCCCACACAGGTGGTGCTGATCAATGCAGTGAAAGATGTGGCCAAGGCCCTGGGAGACCTCATCAGTGCAACAAAGGCTGCAGCTGGCAAAGTCGGGGATGACCCTGCTGTGTGGCAGCTCAAGAACTCTGCCAAGGTCGGAGGAATGAGAACAGCCTGAGGAGAGGAGGTGGATCAAGGTGCTTTTTCCCGTTCTTTAAAGTGATCCCTACCCCGTTCCTTTGATGCCCCCAGGTGATGGTGACCAATGTGACATCATTGCTCAAGACAGTGAAAGCTGTGGAGGATGAGGCCACCAAGGGCACACGGGCCCTGGAGGCAACCACGGAACACATACGGCAGGAACTGGCGGTGAGCGCGAGTCTGGGGCATCGGGGACTTGGGTCAGAGAGTGGCATCATGACTGGTTGTAAACCTGTGCCACACCTACACTCACAGCGACACACTCACTCCCTCATTCTCTTCGCTCACCACCAGGCTTCTTACTCAACCGCACTCATGTCTTCCCCTCCTCGCCTGTTTACTCCCTAGCATTTGACACCTACCTACCTTTTGTTCTCCCATTTTCTCCAGTCACCAGTGGTCTCTTAGTTGCCATATTCAGTGGCCACTTCTTGGCCTTCATCTGTTTTAGACATCTCCAAAGCAGTTGACTGTCTTAACCAGCCTCTCTTTGAAAGCCTTTCTTTCTTTGGCCTTCTTGACACTGGCTTTTCTCTTGCCTCTCACATCTCTTCTATGTCATCACTGAATCACCTTCAACCGAGTAAATGCACACAGGCCTAGAGGCCTTCCCAGAATTGCACAAATCGCCTTCCTATTCTGTCTTCCTCCTTGGCATTTCAACCACTGTCATTGTTCTCTAACAAGTTCACTTCCAGTTCTGAGTTTAGTTGTTTTCAACTCCCTATTTGACATCAACATGGAGATGCAGCCAGCTGTTCTTCCTGACTGCTGCTCCTCACTGACAATTGAAGGTTAATGATTGATTCCCCTTCTGTCACCTTTGACTTTACTGTCTTACTCACCACATGCAGGCCGTTGCCAGGTCCCCCCAACCCCCCTCCTCTCCCATTCCACTGTCAGCTCTCCCTCGCTTTGATGGTTTTCTACCTGGTCTCCCTGCTTTCAGTCTCTATCACGTTCATCTTTCCTACTTCTGAATTCATCTTTCTGATCTGTTTTCATCTCCCCTTGGAAATGTCCAAATTGAAACTCCTAACTTTCTGCCTCCCATACCTGATCATTCCCTCATCTTTCCCATCTTAGTAAATGGCACTTTTTAGTAACTCAGTTCCTAAAGCCAGAAACCCAGCTTTAACTGCTCTCTGGTTCCCCACACCCAAGCCCATCAGCAGTTCTTATAGTGCTCCCTCCAGATAGACCTCATTTTCTCTTTTCCCCATCTCTGCCACCACGGCCTTATCCAGACCATCAGCAGTCCTTAGCTGTGTTTATGTGATAGCATCTAACTAACTCCCTGCTTCCACACTCACCCCCTCCAATCCATTCTCCCTACATAGTACTCAGAATAATCCTTTAAAAATATAAAGTAGATTATGTTACTTCAGTGCTTACAGCCCTTGAGTGGCTGTCCTGGCATCTGGCGTAAAATCCACCCTCCTTACACGGCCTTGCAGGCCCCACGGCCCCTGCCCACTTCCCCAGGGTCTCCTTATCCTGCTCTCCTCCCTTTCCAGGCCCCCTGCACTCTCAGCTCTCGCCCACTGCCGGCCCCTGCACTTGCTCTCTTGCAGCTTTTTGAACATCTGGCTCCTCCTAATCCTTTAGACCTCAGCTTAAACATCCTCTCCTCAGAGTCCTTCCCTGACCACCTTTCTGAGAAAGGACTTCCTTTTTCTTTCTCATCACAGCATTGCCTTTTTCCTTTACAGCCCAGATCAGTCTCCTTTTTTGCACCTTTACCTAATTATTGTCTGTATCCAAAACCAGGATGTAAGGTCCATGAGAACAAGGACCTTGCCTACCTTACTCCCCATCGCATCACAGCACCTCACATAGAATCTGCCACCTAGCTGATCTTTAGTGATTTGTTGGATGAATACAAACATCAAAATGTTTTTATGACTTTTACATATTATGTAAAATTCTAACTTCCTTTTTCTGATATTCAAGGCCCCAACAACCTCTTCGCCACCATCTCCATATTCTAGAACATTCCTTGATACTCTCGCACTTGACATCCTGGTTATTCACACTCTACCACTTACGTAAAATGCCTTCCTGTTACCTGTATCTCTTAAGACCCAGATCCTTGCCCCACCTTCACCACTCACCCCATCAAGGCTTCTCTATAGTTTAGGAATAAAAACGCAGTTCAAAGTTACTTCTTTAATTTCAAACAAATAAACTTTCCCCAATCACTGCAGTCAGAAATGATGACCAGCTACCTTCTTTTATATTACCTGTCAATGTGTGAACTTCTCCAAACCCTTCACCTACAATAAATTCACTAGTGAATGCTTGTTGAATGAACTTACGGACGAGTGAACCAAATCACACGAGTGCTGCACTGTGTTACAGCCTCACTCACTGTGGAATTTTTCTTCTTCTGCCGCAACAGGTCTTCTGTTCCCCAGAGCCACCTGCCAAGACCTCTACCCCAGAAGACTTCATCCGCATGACCAAGGGTATCACCATGGCAACAGCCAAGGCCGTTGCTGCCGGGAACTCCTGCCGCCAGGAAGATGTCATTGCCACAGCAAATCTAAGTCGTCGTGCTATTGCAGATATGCTTCGGGCTTGCAAGGTAGAAGTACTGGTGGTGAGGCAGAAGTTTGAGGCCTTGAGGCAGCTTTAGGGTAGAACATGGTAGGGAGAAACTGAGGGGCTTGGGGGACTGGGAGCTCTTTGGGGTCCTCCGGCTAACATGTTTCTCTGTGTATAGGAAGCAGCCTACCACCCAGAAGTGGCCCCTGATGTGCGGCTTCGAGCACTGCACTATGGCCGGGAGTGTGCCAATGGCTACCTGGAACTGCTGGACCATGTGCTGCTGGTAAGGCAGGAGTTGTCTGCTCCTCATACCAGCCTTCCTGAATATACAGTCCTCTCCCATAAGCCTCAGACCCAGCTCTCTGATATTTGGTTCAGATCTCCCTACCCCACCATCTATTCCCCGATCTGTTCTTATTTCCCAGCCTCCCTTTCACTGGGGCCCCATCATTCGTAGCATCTTTGGTTCTCCCACTCACCTCTTCCTCTTTTTCTTATCTCCTCTCTTCCCACCTGACCTCCTACTTCTCTCCTTTGTCATCTCTTTCTTCTCATTTCATCATACTCCTTACTCATTGTCAGCCGGTGAGTGACATACAGCCCCGCTGTCTTCCCATGCGTGCAGTGTGATACCCGAGTGCACTGGCATAGGCCATGTGGTGTTTGAGGCTGTGTTCTGGAGTAGTCCAGGGATGGGGTCGGCAGGGGACTGTAGTCTGCCCTATTATTTCAGAGATCAAGGTAGAAGCTAAGGCCTGATGCCCTCTGCTCCCTTCCCGTCTTCCCCAGACCCTGCAGAAGCCAAGCCCAGAGTTGAAGCAGCAATTGACAGGTCACTCAAAGCGTGTGGCTGGTTCAGTCACTGAGCTAATCCAGGCTGCTGAGGCCATGAAGGGTGAGGAGGGACCAGGGCAGGGAGGGAAGGGAAGGGAAACCCTTGTCCTGGGGAAGTCTCTGCTTCTGGGTTATCTGCCCTGAGCTCGCCTCTGCTCGCAGTCCCCACAGGTGCCAGGGCCCTGGTGATCATAACCATGCTGCCCAGTGCTCCTGACCTCCCTGCTCTGCCTTAGCCCCCTCCTTCCCCCCTCCCTCCCCCCAGGAACAGAATGGGTGGACCCAGAGGACCCCACAGTCATCGCTGAAAATGAGCTGCTGGGAGCTGCGGCTGCCATTGAGGCTGCTGCCAAAAAGCTGGAGCAGCTGAAGCCCCGGGCCAAACCCAAGGTCAGTCCTGCTCCCTCCCTTTTCCCTACCCTCAGAATGGCAGAACGTCACCACCTCCAGCCCCTTTTACTTCACATCTGTCTCTGCAACCTTTGTGTCTTCTTTGCAGGAGGCAGACGAATCCTTGAACTTTGAGGAGCAGATATTGGAAGCTGCCAAATCCATTGCCGCAGCCACCAGTGCCCTGGTGAAGGCTGCATCAGCTGCCCAGAGGGAACTGGTGGCCCAAGGGAAGGTAAGGACTTAAGATACCCAGAAGAATGGGGAGAGGAGCAGCTTTGTATTGTCGCCAGGAGGCTCTTAGGACCTGCAGAGAGCACAGGTCTAAGCAGGCTCCCCTCCTTCCTCCGCAGGTGGGCGCCATTCCAGCCAATGCACTGGATGATGGGCAGTGGTCCCAGGGCCTTATTTCTGCTGTGAGTGTACAACTTCCGCTAGATGCCTCTGAGCTTAAGAGACTTGAGAAGGCTGGAGAGGGCATGGACCAGGGCAAGAGGCGTATTTTAATCTAATCTCCCTGCTTTAGGCTCGGATGGTGGCTGCAGCCACCAACAATCTGTGTGAGGCAGCCAATGCAGCTGTACAAGGCCATGCCAGCCAGGAGAAGCTCATCTCATCAGCCAAGCAGGTCGCTGCCTCCACAGCCCAGCTCCTCGTGGCCTGCAAAGTCAAGGCTGACCAGGACTCTGAGGCAATGAAACGGCTTCAGGTGAGGAATTCTGACCCATCCATTGTACCTCGAGCTGTACTGCTTTAAACTGTCACCCCCAAGACAAGCTTTCTGTGACAGAGTCGAGGGACTCTCTCAGCTGGGGCCCAACCTGGATTCTGAATTCATGCTGCCTTCTCTCTGCCCAGGCTGCTGGCAACGCAGTGAAGCGAGCCTCGGATAACCTGGTGAAGGCAGCACAAAAGGCTGCAGCCTTTGAAGACCAGGAGAATGAGACAGTGGTAGTGAAGGAGAAGATGGTTGGGGGCATTGCCCAGGTGAGCTCTGCCCCAGACACTCTGAGGGACACATCAGCAGGGCAGTCACAAAGCCCGTGCTGGTCCCACCCACCCTAAACCCTAATGCACGTGCTCACTGAACTGAGTTCCCTGTCTCCGTCCCTCAGATCATTGCCGCCCAGGAAGAGATGCTTCGGAAGGAACGAGAGCTGGAAGAGGCACGGAAGAAGTTGGCGCAGATCCGGCAGCAGCAGTACAAGTTTCTGCCTTCAGAGCTTCGAGATGAGCACTAGGGCAGCCGCTTCTATTTAACGCAGACCCAGCCCAGAGACTGTGCCTGCCACTACCAAAGCCTTCTGGGCTGTCGGGCCCAGCCTGCCCAACCCCAGTACTCCCCAAAGTGCCTGCCAAACCCCGGGCCTGGCCCTGCCCAGTCCTGCTGCACATCCCCTGTCCCTTCCTGACTCCAAGTGCCTTCATGCCCTAGGGCCCCCGAAGTGCCTACCCCTCCCAGAGTATTAACGCTCCAAGAGTATTATTAACGCTGCTGTACCTCAGTCTGAACCTGCCAGGGCCCCAGCCCGCTGCACCCGGCCAGCAGCTTCCAGCCAGTCCCCACAGCCTCCGCTCTACTCATCCTTTTTTATACTATCTACCCCCATCCCCACCCACCTGTGGGGGTCATGAGGGTGTAAGCCCCAACAGGCCATACTCCAATAAAGGTGATTCTGCCTGCAGCCTCCGCCTGGCTTCATGAGGAGGTGGGAGAGTTCCCCAGGGCTGTGGAGGAGAGAATGGGACTGAGTTCTGTTACCCTGCTTGATCTGGCTCTGAGATGGAGGGGCCCCTTCCTCCTACTTGCACCCAGATCCCTAAAGTCATCCTAGTTGGGACACTGTCCCCAAGAAGCCATACTTCTGTCATCCCCTAGCTCACTAGCCAGCACCTACGCCTCACCAAGTGTCATTCTTCTGTTGCTGGGACAGCAGCTGCCAGTGCTCTTTGTGGCTACCAGGACACTGTGTTCTTCATCACTACTCAGGGTATGTGAACAAATCCAGTCCCTGGCCAAATCCAAATTTTCAAAAGCAGCTTTACTGAAAATAGTAAGCCTATGGATCCAAGTGTCTGAGCCTAAGAGAACTGTGGCCACAGATTTGGTCGAGGCAGTTAACAAGCAAAAGTCCAACCTGTGCTCCCTCTGGTAGGGTCCACTGTTGACCAGGTTGGGCACTTCTAGCCCCCTGCCCCTTGCTGCTACTCCTGCCTAGAACAGCACTAGGAGAAAAAGAACTGAGGTGTGAGGCCAAATAGTCAGGGGGCCAGTGCGCCCCCTAGTGGCCAGGCAGGTGCTGGCAGCCTTGTTCCAGCCGCCCTGCTTACTTGGAGGTAGAGTGGAGGAAGGTGGTCAGGGAGGCAGGGGCTGTGTGCTTCCACTTCCTCCTGCATTCACGCCCTCTGCCCATGCTGTGTGGACCACCTGGCAGACCTCTCAGATCTGCCACTATTTTCATGCATGATTCTTTAACCAGCCCTGTGGCCTGGTATGTTATTTCCTTGCTTCTCCCTCCAAGTAGAACACAAACAATACCCATCTGTTGCTACTCTGTCACCTTCCGTCACCTTGAAGTCATGACATCTGCTACTCCCACCCCATTAGAGTGAGTTTAAAGTAGACAGAATTACTTTGTCCTCCCCAGGGCAGTCTGTTAGGGAAGGTGCCAATTTTCTACCATCATTCCTGTCACCTGTGGTTAATTTTTTCAATATTTACTAAGCCATGTCTATGCCTAGCATGGGAAAAGAGATGTACTATCACCTCTGACTCAGGCTGGCAACTCCAGTACATACTGCTGTGGCCTCCAACCCCAGATTCAATGTCCTAGCATCATTGAGGACTTTAGAGATCAAATCCTTTTACAGCTTCCCCAACAAGTGGTAGTCCAGACTGTTTGAACGCCTCCAGCTTTAAGCCCAAGACAGCTGCTTACTCCTGCTACCACTTCCCTGCCATGTCCTCAGGAACTGTGACCAATCACGGACCTCTTGCTAGTGATGCCTTGGGGAGCTGGGAGCCTTCTTCGAATACCCATTAGACCAGCAGTTCTTAAAATGCGGTTGGCTCTTCAGTGCCCTGGAGGTTCCCAAGAGCCTTCAGGGGTCCATAAGGTCAAGGTCATTTTCATAATAGTACTAAGACATTATTTTCCTTTTTCACAGTGTCAATATTTGCACTGACAGTGTGAAAACATTAGTGGGTAAAAGTGCCTTAGTACAAATCAAGGCTGTGGCCCAAACTGTATTCAGTCATTGTAGTCTTCACCACCACACACTAGCAATTTAAGAAGTAAATGCTGGCTTCACTTAAGAATGTTCTCGATGAAGCAGTAAAAAAAATTACTAGCTTTATTAAATCTTAACCCTTTAGTAACAAGTCTTTTCACTATTCTGTGTGATGAACTGGGAAGAATGCATGGCACACTTCTGCTGTCCACTGAAGTGTGATGGTGTCTCAAGGAAAGCACTTAGATGGTGCTTTGAGTTGTGAGCTGAACAAGCTGCTTTTTCATGGAGCGACACATTTACTTGGAGGAATGACAAACACACAAACCATGGTTATCAGACTTGGGTATCCGCAGATCTTTTCTCAAAAAGGAACAGAGTCTGTCACTTCAGGGAAGAACCTGACAGCATTTGTTGCCAATGATACAATGTGAGCTTTCAAGTGAAAATTAGAATTTTCGCCAACTTGTATCTGCCACTATGAGCTTTACAGCTTCCCGAAACTTCAACTTTTCTGTTGAAACCATCATGATTCTTTTAATAATATATAATGAAACGTGTTGACATTTGGAATATCTCATAGCTCAGTGAATCAATATTTTCTGAATGATTGATGCATGATGTTACAAAATTATCCCTGGGTAGAAAAGCCAAACGAAGCGTGATATAGACAGGCATACGGAAGAGCCATGCATACAGAAGGCTGACTATAAGTTACAGATTTTCAACTTCACAGACCCTGCCTTGTTCAAGGGTCAGCAGTATACTGTTTTCTTTTCCAATTACCTGTGTGAGACTAGATTTTCTTCCTGTATAATACCTCAAACAAACCAACACATAGCAACAGACTGAAAGCACACGTAGATTTTGAGAACCCAGCTGTCCTCTATTAAGCCAGATATTAAAGAGATTTGCAAAAATGTAAAATCACTACCATGCTCTAATTTGGGGAGGTGAATATAGTTATTTTTCATTAAAAATGTTAACATGGTAATGTATAATGGGTTTGTTTCTGTCATTTTTAATGAATTAATAAATATTTAAATTTTTTCTCAGTTTCCATTTTAATATGGTAAGTGTTGATAGATATAACCCACTCCAACAAAAGCTTTTTGGATTTCAAACCCCATTCTTAGTTCTTAAATGTGTAAGGGGTTCTAAGACCAAAAACTTTGAGAATTGCCCCACTAGACCATGAATTTCACTAGATCCACATAGTATCTTTGTGCATCCTGAACCTGGTGCACAAAAAAAATCTCCCAGCAAATGTTTATCAAGTGCCAACTCTATACCTGATGCTACGCTAGGCATTGGGGATTCAGAATTGAAAAACAACCCCTGTTCTGGAGGATTCACAGACCAGTGGAGGAGGCAATCAGGTACAAGGACAGTTATAACAGGGACTATGATGAGAATGTTAGGAGCTTGCACCAAGATCATGTACCTATATTAGGTGGAGAGGGTAGGAGGGGAAGTGGCCAGGGACTGCTTCCCAGAAAAGCTGACACTTGGTCTGGGTCTTTACAGCCACCAGGAATCAGCCAAGGAAGAGCATTTTAGCCATAGAGAACAGAATGCATAAAAGGTGGAAGCTCTGAGAAAAGCATGGTGATTTCTAGCTCCTGCGCTTAGCTTAGTATGAATGCTGCTTGAAGGGCAAGTCTGTGTACTGGGGGTGAAGCTGGAAATGAAAGGAGGTAAAGCTAGAGAGGTAGGCAGGGGCCAAAACAAAGGGCCTTATCTAATACCATATTAAGAAATGTGGATTTTTATCCTCAAAAGAGCAAGAGTGAAGGGAGGGGTTTTGGAGGATTTTAGGGTTCTATTTGCACTAACTTCAAAAATATCTTTGTGTAACGATGTCCAGGAGAGTTGGGGAACCAGGAGTAAGACCACCAACCACCACAGACCCAGGCAGAAGGTAATATAAGGAGCTACCCAAGGCAACCCCAGAGACTTGGAGGAGGAACCTCATTTGTGGGAAGTAGAACCTACAGGATTAAGTGGATGTTGGAAGTGAGGGACAGAGGAGATCTTAACTAACCCCCAGGGGTCTGGCACTGAGTATGAGATGGATGCAAGTATCTTTCACAAGTTAGGGAAAAAAACAGGGAGACAGACCCAACACTGCGAGGTAGGTTTGTTCTATGTGTAGTAGCAGTCAGCTAAGCAGATCTAAATACATTCTGTGCCCCTACCTCCCCCGGCCTTGGGCCCACGGTTCCCACGATTCCCACCCCACAAGCAAAAGTCAGGCCTCCCATCCCTCTGCCCCAGGGGAGCAAGGCTTCTTCCGCCTCCTCTCCCCTACTCTCTCAATCCCCCACCCCCGTCAGAGGCGGCTCTCCACTTCCTCTCCCTCCACCTCACCCCGAGGAAAAACGAAAACAAACAGCCTTGCACCCCGGGCCTCCGACCTCCTGACCCTAGGCCCTGGCTCCCAGGGCTGTTTCTGGAGGCCTCGGTCAGAGGGGACATCTCACCCCTGGCTCCCGACGCCCAGCAGCTCAGTAACTCTTTCCCTCGCCCCCTGCCTTCCTTGCCCCAGCTAGGCCCCGCCTCCCCAAGGGGAAACATCCCAAAAAAGGGCAGAAAAGAAATTTCGGCGTAAGGTTGGCCCACAAGGGAAGAGAGGAGTCCGCCAGGAAGAGGGGAAGAGAAGGGAGGGCGCGTGGGGCGACAAGGGAGGCAAGGGGGAAGTGGGGATGGGTAGGGGTGAGTGGAGGGACGATGGGGCTAGTGGAGCCGGGTGGGGGACAAGGAGGGGACAGAAAGGGACGAGTCCCGGGTGGGGGTGGGGGCAGGGAGCGCACCGGGTCCTGCCGGGCAGTAGCCACGTGGAAAATATGCGGGGCACGTGGGGGGCGGGGCAGGCGGGGCTCTGAGCTGGGTTCTGAGCGCTGCGACCTTAGAGGAGGGGCCGTGGCTCCGGGGGCAGGGGCTGGGAGGGGAAGAGCGGTCAGGCCCAACCTCGGGGGCAGCAAGCTGGGCGGCGACCTGGGCTCTGGGCTCCCCTCCTGCCTCGGTTTCCCCAAGGCCCTGGTGAGACTTTCCACTCACTGCAACGTCGGTATCACAGACCTAGACTCTGGATCTCAGGGTAAACTGAGGCACTCCAACAGCGGAGAAGCCCCGCCTCCCAAGAGACATTTAATCCGGGGGGATTTATAGGAAACTTCTAAATTAAGGGCAGCAGCTGGGGGGGGGGGGGCACTCCGGTCCCTGCGCCCGGGCAGCTGCCGTGAGCTCAAGCCCCAAAATAGCCCCAGGGGCCCCAGCCGCAGCTGCCGCCGGGCCTGCCTGTCACTCAGAGGAAGTGAGGAACCCCCAGCCCCAGGGTCCCCTCCCCTCTGCAGCGCTACGGTTTTTCCAGCAGACTAACCGAGCTACTTTCCCTTCGACGGCTGATGAGGCGGGGAGAGGCGGAGCACCGAGGGGGCGGTCCCGAGGGGTGGGCGCAGGGAGGGCAGCCGCGCCCCCCGACCCTGCAGTGCTTCTGCCCCTACAAGGTTTGGGCCGCGGTGGGGGAGGGTCCCAGCCCCCGGCTCCGCCCGGTCCCTCCCCGCCTTTTAGGCGCCCGCGCGGCTGGGACATCCCAGTCCCGCTAGGTCCTCCTTGCCCGCCACTCGTGCGCCCAGTCCGCGCAGCCAGCCCAGTTCGCCCGGTCCGCACTGCCCGCCGGCCGGCCCGTCCCCCACCGCAACCATGGACGCCATCAAGAAGAAGATGCAGATGCTAAAGCTGGACAAGGAGAATGCCATCGACCGCGCTGAGCAGGCCGAGGCCGACAAGAAGCAAGCAGAGGACCGCTGCAAGCAGGTGGGGGTCCTAGGCCCTGTGGAACCCTCGCACCTCCCAAGGAGGGCAGCATAGGCCCTGCCCTGTGCCCCTCTGGCCTGCTGTCCAAGGCTCTACCATCCATATGGGGGCTGGGCCTTCACAGTACTGCCCCACCCCGGCCCTAGCCAGAGCCACACTTCATGTCACCCACCACAGCCTGGAGATCCCCAGTCCCCCAGTTTCCACTCCTGCCCTTGCAATGATAGGCTCTGCTCCTTGGGACTGGAAGCTTTCTTGCTACTCCACCAGGTCCCTCCAACACCCCTGGCTGCACTGTCCCTCCTCTGCTATCCTTATTCCTCCCTGACAGCCTCTGATTATCTTAGAATCCCATCACACACAGCCCTGCCTCCTGCCTGGGCCTGGGCCTGGGCCTGCTGACTGAGGCTTCTCTTCCAGCTGGAGGAGGAGCAACAGGCCCTCCAGAAGAAACTAAAAGGGACGGAGGATGAGGTGGAAAAGTATTCTGAATCAGTGAAGGATGCCCAGGAGAAACTGGAGCAGGCTGAGAAGAAGGCCACCGACGTGAGTGTGGACTGGGGGACAGTGGGAGAGTTAGTGCACTGGGATGGGACCCAGACAAGGGGGTAAGGAGGACCCAGATATCCCTAGGACAGAAATGGTTTCCTTTCAGGAACCCAGGCTAGGGCAAGCTTGCACAGATAATCAGAGGCAGTGGGTAAATCAAAACCACTTACCACTTCCCCCAGAGGACATAGCATTGTAATTTCATTTGGTTCCAACTCTTAGAATGTACAGTGATCAGGCAGTGAGTCATCGTGGGGGTGAGTGGTACAAGAATTTACCATCCACCTCAACTAATCCTCCAGCTGAAAAAGGAAAGGAGACTGCAGCTACATTTGTAGGGTTGTGGGGTGTGGGTGTAGGTGCTGTTGGGCAGGAGGAGGGGAGACAAATCCAAAGATGGGCTCTGACTTGAGTTATACCCTTGGCAGGGCCATTAGAAATTCCCTGGCTTTGACCTCTGGCTCTGTGGCCCTGCTGTGCACTGGGGCCCCAGCTCAAGTTCTAACGGTCCCTCATTTACCCTCATTAAGCTGTCAGCCTCGAGACCATGCCAGGACACAGGGCAGAGGGACAGGGCCACAAATGCCAAGGCAGCCACCTTGGCAGGTCCTGCTCACTCAGATTTCTCTGCCCACCCTACACCCCCTAACCAGACTTCTCTACCTCCTGCCATTCCCAACCCCCACCTTGAGGTAGGATAATGGCCATAGACTTTGGACATGGTACCTTCTTTGCCTCATTTTCCCCATTTGCCTTCCACCCAGGATTATGTTTAAGATGAGCTGATGGTTGGGTGGATGGGAGGATTAGCTTAAGCACAGTCTGAAAATCTGAGCGCAGAGATGACATTACTGTTTGTGTTGACCATTATCCATGTTCCCCATCCCCCCTGCCCCTAAGGTTGGTGTCTCTGACCTCCAGCCTTTGGTTTTGGTTCTCCACCAGCCCTGGCACTTGGGAGGGAACTGACCTGCAGCTGCTAGTGAAGACGACCCTAGGCATCTGACACTCTATAAATAACTAAGGCCCAGTGCAGCTGGAGGCAGGACTGGAAACCCAAGGAGCTGGGTGGGGGCTGGAGGGGACAGGGACAGAGCTGGGGAAGTGGGGCAGCAGTGTCAGGAGTAGATAGGAAATGGTGCCTAAACTTGTGTGACCTTGAACACGGCACTTAACTTACACGGTGCCTCAGTTTCTCCTTTCTCTCTTGCTTCCCATTTGTCCAGTAGGGACAGGAGTGCCTGTCCTGTGGTTAGAGAGCAACACCCATAACTGGGAAGAGCTTGAGAAGCAGAAAATGGCAAATGCCTGTTCTGTGATGAGGGCCCCAGGACTTCCCAGATTCTCAAGTCATTTGTCACTCCCACTACCATGAAGAGAGTTCTCCTTTTACAGAGTCTCATGTATCTCTAGGAGAGACCTCCAGTGTCCCCCAGAGTCATTCCTCTCAACCCCCAGTGCTGTCTCCAGAATCCTTCCACACTGAGTCATCCGGCCCTGTGCCCAGGATGGGCTCCTGTCAGTCTAGGTGGCCTTCAGCACCTGGAGGATAAGCTACAACTACTTTCTATATATGGTTCTGTTTGCCCTGCCTTATAGTATCACACACAACCTGGCTTCTACCCACTCTGCCCCCAGTGCTGTGACCCATCCCTTCCCTCTCACTTTCTTCTTCCCCTACACTGGTCGTTTCTCCTTTCCAATCTTAAATCTCAGGGTCTCTATGTTTTTATCTTTGAGGGAGAGACAAAGAATAACCTAACATTTATGGGGTGAGGACTCTGCAGGCAACACTCTCAAGTGCTTTCTGCATATAACTTTATTATTTCCCAAGCTTGGCTTATCATCAGAATCACTTGGGAGATTGAAAAAAAAAAAAAAAAAGATGGAAAGACTTTCAAGCCCCTGCCCTGGAGATATCAGTTCAGTGGCTCCATCGTGGAGCTAGAGCACCTGTTTAGTTTTATAAACCTCTCAGATGGTCCTGTTATTAATCCAGTATTAGAAGCACTGCATTCAGAACAGCCTACAAAGAAGGAACTGCTACTGTCAACTCCAGTTTAAAATGGAGGAAACTGAGGCTTAGAGAGACTAAATAAGTTGCCCAGTGTCACACAAGTATTGAGCGCTGAGCCACGGCTCAAAGACAACAGTCTGACTCAGAGCTGACGCTCTTACACAAAACTGCACTGCTTCTCTCATTTTCCTTTATTGGAGCCCTTCTTGCTCTGTCTTCTTTTTTCTCAAAGTATATGTTTCTGCAGACTTTCTCTAAAACCTCCACGGTTCTGCCTCTGTATTGCAGGATCAGGGGCTGCGTATCTGTCACTCACACTGCCCTTGCACCGCCCCCAGTTGCCTCCAGCCTTGGCAGAGAGCGCCTTGCCACAGCCCCGGATGTCCTATATAGGCCTGGCCTGCCCCCTAAGCCTCTCGTTGGGAGTGTGCCTGGCAGCCAGTGCCATCACAGAGCTTGATTCTGCGATTGGCTGTTTCTAGCAGCACTGAGGTCTGGTTGGCCTGATTCTTCCCCACCCCTCACCTGGGCCAGGCTCTGCTGTGGAGGAGTCAGGGCTGCCTCAGACCTGGTCCCAGCACTTGGAGTGCTCTCAGGCGGAACAGAGGGGTCTGTGCACAGACAACCACTGGGAGACTATGCACAGTGCCAAAAGAGGCCCTGTAGCAGGGGAGTGGAACTTGTCCAGGAGTGCATGTTTGGTGCTGGAGCACAGAGTCTGCAGAAGACAGCTGATAGGGGAAAAAAAATAGGTTGTAAGTCTGGAGGTCAGGAAGCCTAGGTTCATTCTGACAAGAATCTTAATCATCCTCTGGAGCCTCTCTGAGCCTCGTTCAAGGTAGACAAAGCCTCTCTGACCTCTGACTTTTGACTCACAGGCCGAGGCAGATGTGGCCTCCCTGAACCGCCGCATTCAGCTGGTAGAGGAGGAGTTGGACCGGGCGCAGGAGCGCCTGGCTACAGCCCTGCAAAAGCTGGAGGAGGCTGAGAAGGCAGCTGATGAAAGCGAGAGGTGGGCAGGGAGGTCCTCAGAGGGTGGGCCAGGGAGGGGGCTGGGAGCCTGTCTCTGCTGGTCCTAACCCCACCCCCATGCCCCTCCCTGCCTCTCAGAGGAATGAAGGTCATTGAAAACCGAGCCATGAAGGATGAGGAAAAGATGGAGCTGCAGGAGATGCAGCTGAAGGAGGCCAAACACATCGCTGAGGATTCAGACCGCAAATATGAGGAGGTGACAGCCTTGCCCCATTTCTTTCTCACTTCCAAGCCCCAGACACCCCCAGTCATTCACCAAGCATCTCTTCCTCCTCTCTCCTCTCCCCACAGGTGGCCAGGAAGCTGGTGATCCTGGAAGGAGAGCTGGAGCGCTCAGAAGAGAGAGCTGAGGTGGCTGAGAGGTAAGGACACCCTGGGGTGGCAAGTGAGACTCGGCCTGAACCCAGGGCTGTGGGCTGCTCTGCACAGTGGGGAGGCAGCTTCCCAGGCTTGGGGCCACAGGGACAGGTTTTGTCCTCTGACCCCTACCCGCTGCCCCCAGCCGAGCCAGGCAGCTGGAGGAGGAACTTCGAACCATGGACCAGGCCCTCAAGTCCCTGATGGCCTCAGAGGAGGAGGTAGTCAGCTCTCTGGACCTTTCTGGGCAATGGCACCTTCTCTCAGCTCACCTTCCCCTCAATCTCAGGCTGATCTCTCCTCTGCTGGGGGTCAGGAGGGCCTGGGTCTTCCAAACTCTATCTGCTGTCACTCTCACAACTTTGCTCTTCTCTTCTCTCCTCCGCCCCTCCCCCACTGTGCCATCTCCACTGTCTCCCCCACTGTGTCCTCACACCCACCCCCGCCACACACCCCCTGCAGTAAATGTGGGGACCTAGAGGAGGAGCTGAAAATTGTTACCAACAACTTGAAATCCCTGGAAGCCCAAGCGGACAAGGTAGAGGAGGGTAGAGGGGCAGTAAGGACGGGGTCCTTCAGGGGAGGGAGGCGATGGGCCCAGGCAGGGTGGGGCTGGGTGTTTGATGGAGACAAAATTAGGAGTAGCCTGTGGAGAAATGAAGGACTTGTGGAGACGATCTACTGATGGCATGTGTCTGTCCCTAAAGTATTCCACCAAAGAAGATAAATATGAAGAGGAGATCAAATTGCTGGAGGAGAAGCTAAAGGAGGTAAGAGTCCTTCTGGTCCACAATCGCCACTCAAGCCCCCCAGTCCCCACCAGAGACCTCCTGTGGCAGTGAGTTTGGGGACAGGGACAGAGAGCAGGTTGACTTAAGTGATAGTGTCTGGGAGGGCCTAAGCTTTCATCATTTCCCCCATCTTGCCTTTACGCCCAGGCTGAGACCCGAGCAGAGTTTGCCGAAAGGTCGGTGGCAAAGTTGGAGAAAACCATCGACGACCTGGAAGGTAAAAGAGATATTCGCCTGTACCCTCAGACCTTTTAAAATAGATCCACACTCCCCATGATTGTCAGTCTGTCCCTGTCTTCCTGTCCCATTATATTTGCCACCAATGAATTAGAGCTGGACCACCTAGGACTTGACAGACTCCAGTGGTCTGTGCCTCCCACCCAAGTAGAGGCAGCCCCGTCAACTCCAGTGCTTCTCAAACTTGAGCCAACAGGAGAATCCCCTGGATTTTTAAAACAGATTCCTGGATCCTACTCCAAAGTGACTGCTAACCTTGGGCTGGAGAATCTGTATGTCTAACAAGCTCCCTTGTACTGCTAACGCTGCTGGTCCTCAGACCAGCTCTGAATAACACAGATCTAGTGTCTCTAAGTGCAACACAATAGAGCTATCTCACAGAGACTTCTTTATTAAATAGAGAGCTATTTGGTTTAGTAGCTAGGTTTTCATGACATTAATGGAAAATAGTGTTTTAAGCTAGATTTGGTGAAAACAACCATCCAGGTATTTGCTAGTCTGTAGCCACTTCTCACTGTTACTAACAACACTGTGCCTAAAACTGTCTTTCCTTTTTATTCTGTTATAACCCTTTCACTCTCCTAATTCCCACTTCTCTTTCCTCCAGCCTTCTCAGGCAAGCCTCAACTTTATCTCCAACTTTGGGACTTTAGATCTTTCTGGCTAAAGTGGCCTCCTTTTGAAGCAGGCACTCCTGCTTATCCAGAGCACGGTGCCCTAGATCCCTGGTGGAGGCAGGAGCTCCTGGGGGAAGCACCAGTTAGGGGTGCAGAGAAGGACAAAAGAGACAGGGGTACAGAGAGGGGAAGAGGGAGCCCTGACAGCTGTCCAGCCTGTTCTCTGGTCTGTCTCTTTCCATCTTCGTCCACCTCTCTGATTCTTGTTCTCTCTTTCCATTACCCTCTCTCCTTCCATTCCTCTTTCCCTCCTATTCCCTCTCCCCACACTCCCACCCGGCACCCTCCCCTGGACCCCCAGACGAAGTCTATGCACAGAAGATGAAGTACAAGGCCATCAGCGAGGAGCTGGACAACGCGCTCAATGACATCACCTCTCTCTGAGCCTCTCACCAGTGTGGCCCCCTCGGCCCTTTCTCTCCTCTCCTTTCCATTCTCTCCACGGGGAGAGGGGCAAGCAGGAGGAGCAAAACTTGCCAACATTGCACAGCCAGACTGGGCACAGTCTAGGAGAGCCCCCATCACATCTGCCGCCCACCCTGGCACCTGCTCCATCCTTCTATCCATCCACTCACCCCTCCACCCGCCGGCCTCTCCCACTCTCTGCTGCTTAATAAACTCAACTTGGTCTCCATGCTGTTTTCCTGCCCTCCAGAGAGCACTTCCATCACCCCTACAGCACTGGTTCACTACTGAGACCCTTGCCTCCTTTGGACACCCCTAATCTTGTGCCCCCTCCCCCACTGAGCTCACCCACAAAACACTGGCCCACACAGGAACCCCCACTGCATGGGCACTCCCAGTCTGACTCTCACTGCTGCATGTGGGCACGTATGACAGCATTAGTCACCAAGGGCCCTCGGGTGCCTCCAAGACACACACCCTTCTGCAGACCCAGGCATGTCATTGCCCTCAGAGCGCTCAGCTGGGATTCCAGGATCTAAAGGAATGACTGGAGGGGAAGTGGGATGGTGAGGAGCAGGGGAGGGGCACGAAGGTTGTGAAAGGTATGGGATGAAGTTTGGAAAAACACTGGATGCCAGCAACCTGGGGCTTTCACTGCAGGTCCGTTTTCTGCCTCAAGTCTGTCTGTCTGTCTGGCCCTCTCTTTCCTCTTGTTTCCAACTCTTTTAAACCTTCTAAAGAAGGAGGGTAAATTTGTTTATGACTCAGGCCTTCCCATCCCACCTCCATGGCCCCAAAGCCTTGAGTGAGGCATCCCCATCTGTCTTGGTCAGTCCATCCATTTCCCCGGCCAGGGGGTCCTCAGATCCCTGAATGCTTGTGTCTTCCTGTGCCTCCATCCCACTCCATGTCTGTTGTTATGTCCCCTGTCCATGCCTCCCCATGTTTCTCCCCTCGTGTCTCCCCTCCCCCTCCTCACGTGTTGCTTCCCTCACAGAGACCTTGGCCAGTGCCAAGGAGGAGAACGTGGAGATTCACCAGACCCTCGACCAGACCCTGCTGGAGCTCAACAACCTCTGAGGGCTGGCCCTGCCCCCAGCCAGGCTGTAGATGCAGCCCTAACCAATAAAACTGATGTTAACAGCATCACGGGGCCCTTTAAGCCTTTCTTTGGTGTTGGTGATGGTGGGGGTAGTTTTCCAAAATGCAGAAGGCTGAGAGAATGCCTGAGGGGAACAGCAGCTTAGGAAGAGCCTCTGAGTGAGCAGGGCCTGGGTCCAAGCCCTGCAACAGGACTTCCTTTTCTACAGGAGCCAAGGGCTGGCGGCGCTGGGCTCAGGAGGGGTTGTGAGCAGGCTGTGTGAAGGAGAGAAACCTGGCAGGGCTGGGGGAACATTTAGGCCCTCACTCTCTGCAGAACAGAGGAGCTGCAGTCAGCGGCACTGCCCCATTCCAGCAGGCAGCTGGGCCAGACAACACAATCTGAAACCAAAACCGCAAAGCTACACAGATTTACTTGAGCAGGGTGAAAGCCGAAAAGCCTCAATGTGATTGTAAGCCTAGAGGCTGATCCTGCCCCAAACCTAGATACATACATACACACACACACACACACACACAGCCATTCCAACACTATCAACAATTTCTGTCCACTTACTGATAATGTCTTCATTAGGCAGAATCGTATCCCCTCCACCAAAGATATACCCTAATCCTGTGAAACGTTACTTTACATGAGAAAAAGGACCTTGTGATTAAGCTAAGGATTTTGAGATGGGGACGTTATTCTAGGTTAACTGGGTTGGCCCAACATAAGTACAAGGGTCCTTATAAGAGGGAGGCAAGGTCAAAGGCAGTTGTAGACAATGGAAGCAAGAGATTGGGGTGATGCAAGGAAGGGGCCACAAGCCAGGGAACGCTTGACTTCTAGAAGCTGAAAAAGGCAAGAAAATACTCTCCCCTCAAGAGTGTCCAGAAGGAAGGAGCTCTGCCAACACCTTGACTTTGGCCCATAAGATTCATTCTGGACTTCTGACCTCCAGAACTCTCAGTTCATAAATTTCCATTACCATTAAGCTTATGGTCATTTGTTACAGCAGCAATAGGAAATGAATACACCATCCTTTTGATTTGGGGAACAAGAGTGCCTCCCACATATTTTATTAGAAATGTTTATTTTAAAAATATCTTTGGAGATTTAAAAAGGAAGTAGTGTAATAGGCAGGACAAAGTCTCCAGCTCCCCCTCAGATTCCTCTGGCTGGCTTCTCTGCACATTCTCCAAGTTGCATGCCTCTAGGCAACAGTCTCAGTGACTTCTGCTGGGTGGTAGCTAACATTCCCTTTGGTCCCACTTGGGTGTCTACACAACAGGGAGACTTAATGAGAAATCTCACCAGGGATGAGCTCATTTGCATATAATTTGCATGAAGCTGTTCTGGACTCCATGTGGGGAGGTGGGGGCTGTGCCTGAGCGAGAGGGTCTGTGTAATACCTTTGCTGCCTTCTCATTTGCACAAGGAAGGCAATGCCGGTAACAGCAAAGAGGAGGCCAAAAACCAGGGCCAGGATGTCACCTGGAGGGAGGAGGAAAGAGGCTGCCTCAGGGAGTGGAATCTGTAGGGTTCCTTCAGAGCCTGCTTCCGCCTATCCCCTACCCTGCCCCAAGTTCTCCAGCTGCCCCCAGTGTCTCAGAATCCAGCAGAGGCCAGCAAAGGGATGGGGGTGGATACACAAGAAAGGGTAAGTAAGATAAGCACATTTTTCCCTCCCTAAAAGTGAAGTAAAAAGTTGTTTGGGAAGGAGGATGTTAGGAGATTTCATTCTGATCAACTCTTGCCCTGGGGACCACAGGGGAACCCCCCACCTTGATCTCACACTATCCTACTGGGGTTGGAGGTCTGTTCTACAGAAATGGAGAGGTAGCAGTGGTGGTCCTGACTAGCCCCTGGGGCTGAACGGTGCCAAGGGGTGTCCCCAGCCTCAGGAGCCAGAGGAGGGACACAGACTCACCAGCAGCGAGACAGGAATTCAGGTGGACTGAAGAGAAAAAGGAGACATTAGAGCTGGGGGCTATGACCACCAGTGACAGACAAATGAGGACACATGGGAAGATGAGGGACCTGTGGCTGGGGAGACACAGCAGTATGGGACAGCAGACAAAGCTGCACCTGGCTCAAAGGTCTTAGGGCTGCTGTCCACTCCGACAGGGAAGGAAGCCTCAATTATTCGCCCATTCAAAGGCTGTGTCGCTCGGAAGTTCAGCTGGAGCCGAGAGTCGTCAGGTCCCCACAGGGAGTCAGAGAGGGTGTGGAGCTATGGAGGTCAGCAGACAGTGGGGGTGGGCTCATGGCACAGAAGCAAGAGTCACAGGCTTACTCAGAGCCAGCACCTCAGGGCTCCACCATCCCTGCCCCCTCATCCCCCACACGGCCCATCGTCTCTTCATGCCTCCTCTTTCTCACCTCATCCTACCCCCCCTATCCCCTTCACCCCCTATGTCACCACCACGCCCCAACCCCACCTGCTTAGCACTCAGCTTTACTGTCTGGTTGAACACAGTCCAGATGACTCCCTGGGCACAGGGGGGTGTGGTGAGAGACCCCTCATATCGGAAGTAGCGGCTGAGGTCAGAGGGCAGCAGTGCAGATACGTCCAGTCCTGGGACCCAGGTCTCTGAGTCTGTGGAGAGGACCTGTGCTGGAGCCTGACCTAGACTGTCCCCCACAGTACACCAGAGCTTTGGATACAGGGATACATTTTCATCTCCCAGAAGCCAAGCTGACTCAACTTCCTGAGACCACTTCTTCACTAAACGTATCCCTTCCCATAACTCTGCACAAGACGTAACTCATAAGAAAGTAAAGGGCTTTGGGGCTCACAGAGTGAGAGAACTGCTCCCTGGGCCCTCCCTCGGAGCCTTCACTCCTACTTTGCACACTGTGATAACACGTTGGAATGCAGATTTAAGCCCAGAGTGAATCAAAAGAGAAAATGGGTTGAATAACTTGTAAATAAATATTTACACGCCTAAAAGACAGACCCAAAAACACAAAAAGCACAATTCCTCTAGTTTAGCAAAACCTAAGATCCAGTAGGCTAAGTGAGGTTTAAAATGACCTAGAGTGTCTGAGAAAGAAAAGAACAATAGTGTTTACAAGTATAAGTATTTGATGCTTCTGAAGGAGAAATACAGTTCTCAGAAAAAATTTACCTCTCCAGACTTAACCCCTGAAGTTCCAAACACAATTTGTTTGGTCTTATTCTATTTTTGTCTTACTTTGGTTTCTGTTTGGTTTTTTAGACATAAAGCCTGTGGGCAGCAGTTTGCCTTTGCCTGTTTGCCTGTGTGCAGCTTCATAGTTATTATCAAGGTCACAGTTGGCCAGTTCACACATCAACCCCCTCCCTGTGAGAGGGAGAACTTCTCCACCCTCAGATCTGAGGCTGCCCAAGAATGATTCTTTATGAACAAGGGTGTCAGGGGTAGTGGCCAGATCAACAAACTGACCTTCCTCAGCAATTTCTCCCAAATGTGACAGCAACTGTTCGTAGGCGCTGTTCTCTTCTGGACCTTCCTAAGAGATGACAGTGCAAGACAGGTGAATATACATATCTAGGGTCATGGCTGGAGGCCTGAAGGTGAGGTGGGTTCCCCTAGTCCCACATTCCTCAGCTCTGAGAACTATGGGGAACACAAAATCTTATGCTATTATTACTCAAGGTTGAATTACTCTTCCTCTGCAAACTGACCTAACCAGGTGGACTAGTTTTCAATGGCAAATTGGAGGAGGAGGAGGATGGTGGGCCACTTTACTAGGATACAAGGCTCTCAATGATGGACTCTCCTCACTTTTCCAGTCTCACTCATCACTACCTCCGGACACATTCCATGGTCCCACCACAGAAAACCACAATAACCTTTGTATTTATGCTACCTCTGCATTCACCTTAAAAATTCATTTGACTTTGGGAGCCAGCACATGCTATTTCTAAGCTGCTTCTCTGAACTTTGTGCTGTGAGGCCGGCATTAGGGAGTCAGGGAGGGAAGTGAGCCTAACAGGTGTCTCATCATCCCCAGGTGTTTCACGATCCTGCCATCTTATTAGCCGCCTCTAACCATTGTGTAGGCAGCCTTGACCAATACGGGTCCAAAGAGGTCACTAAATGCATTTCTCTAGGTTCTACTGCATTTCACAAAGGGGAAATTATGGGTTATAGGAGTATTAGAGAAATGACTCTTCCTGATGTCCATTCTAGTGCATCTGCCATTCCCTGAATGGGCCACACTCTGAGTCTTTGCACAAACTGTTCGCCCTACATGAAATATCTCCTTTACTTCCCCACTAGTGAAGGCTTCAAGTTTCACCTCTGTGAGGCCTTCCCTGACCACTCTTTTATCTGTGTCCTGTGTATATGTCTGTCCTGTCAGCCTCCTTCATTGGCTGTGGGCTCCTTAGAGACAAGGACCCACAGTTTCTGAATCTTTTTTGCACCTCAGTGCCTGGCTCACAGTGGGCGTTGAATGAAGGAACTAATGAGTGAAGATGATAGCCAGGTGAGGGGATGGGGTCTCTGAGGCAAGATACTCTGAGCTCAGCGGTGTGGGGAAGCAGGGGTAAGGAGGTGTCCAGGGCTGGTACCTGCAGAAAGGCAGCCAACACGGCCAAGCCCCCCGGGCGCCCCAAGGCCTCGTCAACATTGGCAAATGCAGTGCTGAGGTGAACCACGTGGATCTGGAGAGGACACGGTAGAAGTCGGCAAGATCCCCTGCCCCGCACCCTGCTTCGACCCTCCGCGAACAGCCGCGTGCTCACCTCGGCAGGGAAACGGTGACCGCCAACCGTGTGCTCCGAGCCCGGGCGACCCGCAGCCCCCCAGTGCAGATGCAACTGCAGGGCCCGATACTCCTGCCCGGGGCCCAGGGCCATCTCCAGCCCGGGAGGCAGACTCAGCTGCACTGCGTGAAGAGAGGCCTGTGAGTCGGGCCCGCCCCTCTGGCCGAGGAGAGCCTGCCTAACTCCCGACCACCGTTCCTCTTCCCCACGCCCAGTCTCATCCCCAAGTGGCCTCCGCCCCTTCCCTGGGGCTCCGCCCCGAGACCGCCTCACCCGTGTGGCCATTGTTGAGCAGGCGCAGTTCTGGGAGTGGCCGGAGCTCAAAGCCAAGGAGTTCTAGGGGTCGCAGGGCGGGGCAAAAGGCGGTGAGCTCCGGGCGGATGTCTACTGGGGATTGGAAGCGGCCTGCGCAGGCTGGGGACACCTGCGGCCATGGCGGGGGGCCTGGAGTGGGAGAGTATATACAGGAAGTCTGATGACAAGGTCAGGAACTTTTAGGGAAGCGGAGTAGGAAAAGTGCCCGGGAGGGGGGTGGAGTCAGGAGGCATCCGGGCGGGAAATAGAAATGGGGGATGTGGACAGAGACAGGCAGCGGGTGGTGTCGGCGACTGGCAGTCGGGGATGCCGGAGTTGGGGTGGGGGGCGGGGATCAGCAGAGCTGGGTGCCCAGATTGGGTCTGTGCAGGCGGTGGGTGTCTCACCTCCATAGCGCCAATGACTGTGGTCATCCCCTGCATAAATGAGAAGGATGAAGAGGCTAATCTTTGAGCCCAGTCCTTCCCCAGCGGCCAGAAGGAAGGTGGATCCCCGCATTAGCAGGGGTTCACAAACTCGGATGTCTTACAGAAGCCTAGCAGTCACAGAAATGCCTGAAGCAGGCCAGGTGTAAAGCACAATAGCTCCCAGCCAAATACAACACCGCAGCTCGGTGGGGCACACAAAGATCTTACTGGCCCGGAAGATACCAGTTTGCAACTACTGTCTTAGACTCTGTAAAGTGGGTGGAAGCCTCAGTCTCCAGGCCCAGATCAGCAGACCATCTTTCTCCCTTACTGGTTCCTCCTCCCCACTCATCCCTGTTCCCCTTCTGGTCTCCAACTCTTTTCCCAAAGTTTCTGGCTTGGGAGTCAAGATACCAGGTTCCCCTACCTGCTGTTTCCTTCTTCCGAGGTCTCAGTTTCCTCATCTGTAGACTGAAGATGAGGCGATCTCTACAAGCCCTTCCTGCTCCTCCTCTGGTACCCCCCAGCTTTCCTCTTCTCTCCTCTCATACTCTTACTTCTCTCCATCTTTGTTTTCTCTCCCCATGCCTCATCTCTTTCTCCTCTCCAACCTCCCCCTTTCTTCTTTCCCATCTCTTCCTACTTAGCTCTCTCCATCTGTGCCCCTTTCTTGTCTCCCCACTTAGCTCTGAAAGCGGGGAAGGGTTTAGTGGCATGGGAGCCCCTGGGGCTGGGAAAGACTCCTCTCAGAGTTCTGGCTCCTCTCCTTCCCTGAATATTCCCTGCCTGGGCTGGTTTAGTGAGGGGAAGCACCAACCTCCTGGAGCCTAGATTTGCAGACCTGATGACCACTTACCTTTTTTGTCTCTGTGGGCATTATTCTGGGCTCCCTGAGTATCCCTGGGAGCCTCAGCAGTAGGTAGATCCTCTGACTTCAGAGAATCCTCTTCTCCTGGTTCAGTCTTCATTCCAGATGGGTCCTCCTCTCCAGGTGGGTCCTCTTCACTGGGCAGGTCCTCCTCACCCAGTGGATCATCTTCCCCAGACGAATCTCCTCCCGTGGTGGGAGCCCCCTGCGTGCTCCAAGGATGGGCAGGAAGCAGGAGAAGCAGTAACAGCAGCAGCTGTACAGCTGGGCCTGGGGCAGGGGCCGGGATCAGCATGGGGAGCCAGGGGCTGGGGCACAGGGGAGCCATGTGGCTGACTGTGGGGTGTCCTGGACACGGTATGAGTGTACGGGCTGTACGTGCATTGGAAACAGGAGCTGGGTTGGGGAGGAGCAAGCCTGGAGGGGAGCAGGCTGACTCACAGAAGGCCCTTTTGTAGAGATGGAGCCAAAGTCCTGTGGGTCTGTCTGGCCCTGTGCCCCCTCCCTGATAGCAAAGCAGGGATGGGGTGGAGTGAGGGGCAGGTATGTGCGCAGGCAGAAGGTTATCGGGGTTATGGGCTCAGCCTGGAACCCAAGGCACCACCTGGCACTATGCAGGTTCTCCCTGGCACCGCCGGGCCGCTCGCCAGCCAACCTCAGCTAACCCTGGCCTGCTTCCCAGCCCTGGGCAGCAGAGGCCCCCACGTCCTTTAGCTGAGGGGAAGCAGCCCATATATACTTCCCTGGCCCAGACAGGGAGCAGGTAAAGAGGTAGGGCAAGCTGCTGGGGGGAGTCTAGAGGTGGCTGGGTGGATGGGTAGGTGGGAGGCAAATTTGAGTGTGAATGGAAAACTGCATGTATTTGTGAAAGAGACTCTGACGGGTTTAAACTAAATGGATTATTCATCATATCACACCTCTGCTCAGAAACCTGCATTAGCTTCCGACTGCCTATCAAAGGGTCTTCCATGAACCCATCTTCTCCCTCTAGTTGACATCCAAGTCCCTTCAAAATCTTACCCAGTAAACTTCCATCTCATGTCCTACTACTCTCCCTCATTTTGTAGCCAAATGAAACTGTTCATTTTTTTCTCCAAACCTTTGATCACTTTGTTCATCTAATTCTCACTCCTCTTTATTTAGCATCTACCATATGTCAGATGTTGGGCTAATGGCCTAGAGAAATGGAAATGAATAAGACACAGTCCTTGTTCTGAGGCACTCACTGCCTGGTGAGTGAGGGCAAAAACTATCATCATATTTGGGGGAGAGAGATGAATTCTGCCTCAGAAAGTAATACAGAAGTAGGCAAAATCTGATAAGGGCTTCAGGAAGTACCAGTTCAACTGGTTAAAAAAAAAAAATGGGGAAAACAGTATTCTGGGCAAAGGAGAGGCACCAAATATTTTGAGCAGGAGAATGACAGAATCCACTTCTCATATTAGGTTATAGTGAGGGCTGGAATGGAGCATGGATTCGAGGGGGAGAGTGGGTCCAATGAGATGAAGAGTGAGAGGACCCCAAGAATGGGCTTGAGGTTTCCAGTCTGCCTATTGACTTAACAAACATTTAGCGGGCCTCCTCCAATCCTCCAGGCACACTGTTCTAGGCCCTAGGGATGCATCATCAAACTGCAAAGTAGTCTCTGCTGTTCTGGCCTCACATGTAAGGCCCCTGTGGCTTTGACAAACCAGAAGAGAGTAAGGCCATTTCAGGAGTTCATGTCTGGGGCTAATACTCAGTAGGTACGTGCACCAGTATGGTTGTATAGGTTAATTAAATATATTGAAATAGCCATAATCTGGTTGGTAACTAGCCCCTAACTCCATAGTGCTCCTGCTACCCTACTTCTCCCTGGGGACCCTCCTAACCTCAAGACCTCTTATTTAAAGAGGTAATGCTTGGCACAGCAGGGGCTCCAGGACCCCACTTGAATGCCCCATCCAGCTTCCACTCTGATGGATCAGTACTTGTGCCACTACCATGTTAAAGAGTTTTACTGTCTCCTCTATCTAAATCCCTTCTATTATTCAAGATTTAGTTCAAAGGCCACCTCCTCCAGGAAGTCTTGCTTGACCAACTCTACACCACAAGAAGAGATTTCTGATGCCTCTGAGCCACCACAGTTCTTTGCCTGCCCTTCCTAATAACCCTGCCTACTACCCAAGTCATATTAAGGTGATTTATGACATTTTATCTGCTCTAATAGCCTTGAGCTCCATAAGGACAGAGTCCAGTATTTGATTGATTGAGTCAGTCTTTTATTATTGATCATCTTTCTCTCTGCAGATCACTTTACTGGCTTTAGAAAAACCATGTTGACTAAGATGCTTCCCCTGCTCTCAGGGAGCTTACTGTCAATGGCCTGTGTGTGTCAAACCACAGTTATTCCATAAGCAGGACAGCACATTTCTACAGCACCCCGGTTGTCTGCCTTGTCAGAGTGACTGCCATACTGTATGCCAAAACTTATTTTTTTAAACTTTTTTTTATCGAGTTATAGTCATTTACAATGTTGTGTCAAATTCCAGTGTAGAGCACAATTTTTCAGTTACACATGAACATACATATATTTACTGTCACTTTTTTTTTTTGCTGTGAGCTACCACAAGATCTTGTATATATTTCTCTGTGCTATACAGTATAATCTTGTTTATCTATTCTACATATGCCTGTCAGTATCTACAAATTTTGAAATCCCATTCTGTCCCTTCCCACCGCCTGCCCCTTGGCAACCACAAGTTTGTATTCTATGTCTATGAGTTTGTTTCTGTTTTATATTCATGTTCTTTTTTTTTTTTTTTTTTTTTTTTTTCAGATTCCACCTATGAGTGATCTTACATGGTATTTTTCTTTCTCTTTCTGGCTTACTTTAGTTAGAATGACATTCTCCAGGAGCATCCATGTTGCTGCAAATGGCGTTATGTTGTCCGTTTTTGTGGCTGAATAGTATTCCATTGTAGAAATATACCACATCTTCTTTATCCAGTCATCTGTTGATGGACATTTAGGCTGTTTCCATGTCTTGGCTATTGTAAATAATGCTGCTATGAACATTGGGGTACAGGTGTCTTTTTGAAGTATGGTTCCTTCTGGATACATGCCCAGGAGCAGGATTATTGGGTCATATGGTAAGTCTATTCCTAGTCTTTTGAGGAATCTCCATCCTGTTTTCCACAGTGGCTGCACCAAACTGCATTCCCACCAGCAGTCTAGGAGGGTTCCCTTTTCTCCACAGCCTCTCCAGCATTTGTCATTTGTGGACTTTTGAATGATGTGTATGCCAAAACTTGTATGGAGGGACACCAGCTGGTCTCCAAGCTGTCATCGTAGGAGCTAGTCAGCCTAATAATCTAGGTTGCCATTTCTGGAGCCAAATTATGAGCCATCCATGGCAGCCTGATCCAGTGTGCACTCTGGATGGTCAGCTGTGTTGTCAGAACCTTGGTTGGATCCTGAGACATGGAAGGTACATGGTAATATCTAAATTGGATGAGCCTGGACAAAACTGAATGTGGTAACTAACGACTAAGCTAGTGGCGATGGAAGAGGTCATGGGAAGCACAGAGGACAGAAACACCATGCACACTGAAGTCTGGAGTCTGTATGTCTAGATCTTTCCCCAACACCAATTGTAACTTTATTTCATATTCCTGCTTTCCAAATGTTCTGGATGTTTCCATCTTTTTTCCTTAGATCTGTCAGACTCTCCGTGTACACTTCTTTGTGACACTTCTACCTGTACAAATCTCCCCTCCACCTCTGCTGCTTTCCCTCAGTATTTCAGAGTCCAGATTGACTTCTAGGTACAGCTCTCTCTGTTACCGCTCCCTAATTTTCAAAATGCCATTCTCCATGGTGCTGTCTCTTTCTTGAGCTCTCTGTCTCTGTGTGTGACCATGTCTCTGGTCTGGGTGGGGAACACGGACTCTGACCCTGGATCATGCCTTTGCAACTGGGAGTCCGCCAAACCCTAAAACAGGTTTGAACTCCCAGAATCTTGTTTCCTGAGCCTCCCCAGGTTGGGACAGAGTGTACTCAGTACTAATTGACTAGGACTCCGCCCCACCACCCCACCCCCAGGCCTGGTACATGACCTCTCTTTGGTTGTTAAAGGTCAAGTCTTTGGTCATTAGGCTCTATGTCTTCAGACATCGAGGGCTATGTCTCTGTTTATCCCAGTGCTACAGAGGAGTGACCTATTTACTGGTGAAGCAGAAGAACAAGCCCCTACCACCCACACGTGGATTGGAAGCAAAGATAGGTCCCAGCCCTTCTGGGGCCCTAGGGGCCCACCTGTAGTTCTGCCCACCTTACCATCTGTATTACTTTCCTAGGACTGCTGTAGCAAATTACCCACAAACTGGGAGGGAGGAGTCGGTTAAAACTACAGAAATTTATTCTCTCACAGTTCTGGAGGCTAGAAGTCTGAGATGAAGGTGTTGGCAGAGCTCCTTCTGAAGGCTCTAAGGCCTCTTCCAGCTTCTGGTGGCTCCAGGCATTCCTGGGCTTGTGGCTGCATAACTTCAGTCTCTGCTCCCGACTTCACATGGCCTTTTCCTCCTGTCCTTGTGTCTCTCTACAGGATGTCTCTTATAGGAACACTTGTCATTGGATTTAGGGCCCACCAGATAATCCAGGATGAGCTTATCTCAAGATTCTTAATTTAACTACATCTGTAAAGACCCTTTTTACAAATGAGGTCACATTCAAAGGTTCCAGGGGTTTGGACATGGACATAGCTTTATGCGGGCCACCACTTAGCCCACTACACTATCAGATATTTTGGAAGTAAAGTGGATACACAGGAGGAGAAGGAGTGAGCTTGTGTTGGAGACCCTCATGCCTTCTGCCCGGATCCCTCTTCATACCCTTTGCAGGCAGTTTCATCCATTCTCTGGCTTCTGTAAGTTGATGAAAGCCGCATATCCCCAGGTTGGACCTCTCCACCATGTCAGATCTATAACCACCTGCTTAATGGATATCTCCACTTGGATGTCCTACAAGTATCTCAAATTCAACAGGCCTCAAGCCGAATTCATCTGTCCCAAAAACCTCTTCCACCCTCCACCAAGTGGTCTAAGCCAGAAACCTGATGCCATCTTTTCTTTTATCTTTTCCCACCTCTGACATTAAGTCATCAAGCCCTATAGATTCTACCTTTAAAACTTTTCATCCACATTTTTCATCCTAACTCACACTTCCATCACCTCTCACTTGGATAACTGCACCTGCCCCCTAATGTGTTTGCTGAGTCCAGCTAGTCAGGGTGATCTCTCTAAAATGCACATATCATTTCACTCCCTATTTAAGACCCTTCAATGGCTTCCCCTTGCCCTTAGGATAAAGTCCATAGTACTTGACATGGCCTTCAGAAGGCTAGCATTGCCCTGTTCTCCTTGATGGGTTTTCAGCCTATGGGGGTCCAGTCAGAGGGAAGCTCTGTGTCTCAGTATTTGATAGCTGAGGGAATTCACTTTCACTGTGTCCAGACATGGATAAGGAAGCACACAGCCACTGGAACTGTGGGCAGCCGTCTTGTAACCGCAAGATGAAGGTTTTACCTTAAGGTGAAGGTGAAACCATGGAAGGGCAGAAAGCAGTTTTTAGTGACTTGCTTAAGCGATCCCTAGGGCCCACTTGCATCTGGACTTCTCAGTCACATGAACCAATAAATTATCTTGTTCCGCCACTTTGAATTGTGACATAGTCTTACTGATATAAATTCCCTCCATGGTTTTGCCTCTGTCTACCTCTCGAGTTTCCTTTCTCATCACAGTCTGTGCTCTAGTATTACTAAACTTCTTCCAGTTTCTTGAATGCATTGAATGTCCATGTGTGTGTGTTTTATCTCCAAGTCTTATCCATGCTATCGTCTCTCTTTCCCACCTCTCCCCTGCTGCCAGCCCTGTCTTGCCAGGTTTTGTTTTGCTCATCCTTCAGGTATCAATTCACATGTCACTTCCTCTGAGAAACCTCCCTAACTCCTAGACTAGGGGCAGATCATTCACTCCTGCATGCACAGAAGCCTGTATTTTCTTTATAACGTGTGTCTCACTTCATGGTGACTCCTTACCATGTCTGTCATACAGGACCATAAGCATTCATAAGGACAGGGGTCATATTTCTCTCGTTCACCATTTCATGTCCATGCCTAGCACAGGACCTGGTGCATCAGAGGCATTTAATTTTGACTGTGATTATTGTTCACAGCCTCCCTAGGACTTCTCCAGCATCCAGTAAGTTGAAAACAGAGGTTGAAGGTAATTAAAGGATAGAGAGGTGGTTGACTACCCTCTGATCGATCCTCTTCCCTGGCCCCTCCTTCCTTTGGCTTTGGGAGAGAGTTGAGGGTAGAATCAGTTCCAGGCAGAGTACGGTGTGCCTGACATGCTCTGTGGGAGACTTGGTTCCCTGGGAATCAGTTGTCTCTAAGTGTCCTCAGTATGTCTTGCTCAGCTTTGCCCTCTCACAGCAGGCTTTGCCCTTTGCTCACAGCAGGCTTTATTCCCCTCCCCTCTTCCATCCCCACAGAGCACAGTCAGACACTGGCAGGACACCCAAACACACCCATCACCAACTGCGCCCCAGGAGTTGTGCTCTGTTCCCATCACCTGGGCTCATGGTGATACCAATTATCATGAGATTATCTGTCTCCTTCTACCCATGAGCTCTTAGTGTGGACTGCCCCACATTCACTTGAGACAGTGTAACCAGTCCTCTACCTATACAGTATCTCCAGTTTCCTTGTGATCTGTCCAAGGTACAGTCTGACCCAAACTCTCTCTTTTCTCCAGCAAGCCCTTCAAGTTGTTTTTCCGTGATCTAAGCTCAGCATTTCTCCTTCCTCCAGATTCTTAGAATGTCAGAGAGCTAGAGGGGACTTCAAAACCCCGGCAATACCCTGGTTCTTGGCTAGGGGCCCAGATTCCTAGGAGTCCACAGTGGAGGAACAGGGTCTAAAGTTTCTAACATTTTGGGTATTAATAGCATTTTTTTCTAATTACAAAGTAATTCATGCATGCTCAAGCAGAAAACTTCGGAAAGGCAGAGAAGTATAAGGGAATTTTTTAAATTACCCTGTTTATCCCATTCACCCCTTTAACCTCAATGATCCAGTGCCTGGCACAGATAAGGTACTTAGTAAGTATTTGCTGAATGAATTATCTTTGATGTCATCACCCAGAGATAAAAACCACAATTACCTTTTGGTTGTTTATACTTCCAGTCATATGTATGTTATATCTAAATAAGATTATATTATACAAACAGCTTTGTAGCCTGCTTTTTTCCTTTCAGCAATATACTATGCATTTTCCCATTTTGATAGCTTTTTAACATCATCTTTACGGCTTTCATATTATTCCTTCAAATGGCTGTACCATAATTTTCCTAGCCAGTTCTCTACCTCTGGACATTTAGGTGAATTCCAGTTTTCTGTTGTTACAAACATTTTTGCCACCCTAATTCTAGTAGATATATTTTTGTCCACATAGTAGTTTTTTAGGATGCATTCCTACAAGTGGAACTGCTAGGCCATAAGAGTAGGCACTTCACATACTGACAAAATAGCACTGCTAATTTGCCCTCCAGGGCTACTGCCAGTTTTCCAAAAGACCTACGATAATACAGACTAATTAACTCCAAGCTTTTGCCTTTGGCCAGAATTACAGCAATTCCGAACCACCACGTTAGTTGTTGACACTTGCTGACAGGAAGCTAACTGGCTCTCAGGTTTGGGATCAGTATGAAAGAAGGAAACAAGTTAGTCATTTAAAACCTGTAAACTTTTGTCCGGGGCCCAAATACTTAAAACCTGGTGACCCATGAGGGTTTCTAATAGTGAAAGCATTGGGGATGACTGGACCCTAGCGTATGGCATGGGCTCAGGACAGAATATGTACCGAAACTACTGCCCCTTTCTCAATTCTACAGATGGGACACTGCAGCCCTGTCAGTGTCTGCACCCCCAAGTCTCCTGACTCAAAGTCCAGGCTGCTGCCCCAACTTTGTGCCACTCAGAGGAAGGCCACCCACCAGCCCCACCCCGCCCTGCCTGGGCAGGCGCCGTCCACCTACAGAGCCCTGACGGTGGGCCGAGGCCCTACGGAAAAGACCTCAAATATACCCGTCCTGAGCGCAGCCTCCAGACGCCAGGGGGCGCGCTCTCCTCCCAGGCCGCGGCCCCGCCCCCGGAGCCGTTGGCGTTTGAATCTCCAGCGGGCTGAGACCGGAAGTGTTGACCCTCAAGCCGGTATGGAGAGCCTAGGTCCCGGTGCCCGGTGCCCGGTGCAAGAGCAGCGTGCTCGTTGGGAGCGGAAACGCGCCTGCACCGCCTGGGAGCTGCTGGAGACTGAGAGGCGCTACCACGAACAGCTGGGGCTGGTGGCCACGGTGCGGACCCCGCACGCCCTCCCGTATGGGGCGGGGACCCCAGGGTGTGATGGGCCCTGGCCTGTGCGCCTGCACGTAGGGAGCTCAGGCAGAGTTCTGGTTTCCGGTAGCGCTTTGGCATTAGCCTCCTCTGTCTGTGGACTACAAACCGGTATTCTCTCCTCCCGCAGTACTTCGTGGGGATTCTGAGAGCCAAGGGCACCGTGCGACCACCAGAGCGCCAGGCCCTGTTTGGGCCCTGGGAACTCATTTACGGCGCTAGTCAGTGAGTAGACGCGGCATAGGGTGGGAGAAGGAGGGAGAGCCCTGGCCTCTGGCAGTGCACGGAGCTCAGAGAGACCCTAGGTTCACAGTGAGAGTCTGCCAGTTTCCTCACCTGTAGTCTTGGCCGAGTGCCTTAATCAGCCCCAGCTCTCCAACTGTAAAAGGGATAATAGCACTACCTCCATAGCAGGGTTATGAGAATTAAAGGAGATGGTGCTTGAATAGTTTGGGGGCTGTTCTTTTATTGTCTTAACTCACGCAGAGAGCTGCTTCCCTACCTCGAAGGAGGGCGCTGGGGACAGGGTCTGGAGGGCTTCTGCCCCCACCTGAAGCTCTATACCCAATACGCTGCCAACGCTGAGAGGTCCCGGACCACCCTGCAGGTAACATGAAGATAACCTCAGGTCCTTCCCCTCTTAACTCCACACATTCCCTCTTCATCTGGAGACCCAAACTTCATTAATACTCTTCGTGCACTTATGGAGTCCTGTGGGTGCCCAGCTCTGTGCTAAGATCCCTGTAGGGAGACGGGGTTCTCTCAGGAGCACAGCTTCCTGACGGCTGGGGATATGTACCCAGGATACAATACAAGGAGTGGCTTCTCTCCCTGCTACCAACCCTTTCCTTATCACTCCAGGAGCAACTAAAGAACAAACGGTTCCGGAAGTTTGTGCAACTTCAGGAAGGCCGCCCTGAGTTTGGGGGCCTTCAACTCCAAGACCTCCTCCCTCTGCCTCTGCAGAGGCTCCAACAGTGAGTGAACTCACCCTGACTTAGCCAACTTCTCTGTTTGACTGCTGCTCTCAGGTTTGTGGGATTCCATGAGATCTGTCCCACAGTGTCTCTCCTGAGACAAGTTGCTCCTAAAATTTTTTTGCAAGACTAAGTGTGACCCCTCTGGAGTATCTGGGCTCTGCAGCCTCAGGCCCTTAGCTGGAACTGTAGAACTTACATTGAAGTGAGGGGCCTGTAATACAGCTAGCAACAGGAGACACTAGGCTTGCCTAGCTTAGAATTTCTGTCTCTGGGGATGAGTTAAGAACTTATAGTCAGGTTGCCAACAACACCCTCCTTGGGTTGATTAACTTTCATCTTGGGCTCTAGCCTCCATGAACTATGATCAGTCTGCCCTTGACTCTTCAATCTGGGATGGAGGAGGGCCATGTGATGTGAACTCAGGTGCTGAGTCCCAGATGAAAGGGGGGTGGGGGAAGGGAATAGCCACAAGCAGATCTTTCCTTGCAACTGAAATATGTGTAGGGGGTGATCTGTGTGTCAGGCAGAAGGAATTCTGCCAGCTCTCCTTCCACTCGTAGACTCCCCAACTGTCTAATTCCAGGTATGAGAATCTTGCTGTTGCTTTGGCTGAAAACACAGGTCCTAACAGCCCTGACCACGAACAGCTCACAAGTATGTTCCTCTGCAGCAGTCCTTGGGGACTGCCTCTGCTGTATCCCTTTCCGGTTCTGACCTCCAACAATGTCTGATATGCCCCTATCTTCCAATGACATATATACAATGTCCCTATTGCCCCACCTACTCTTGAAGAAGTTAGACTCTGACCCTAGCTCTCTTCGGAATAGCCTGTCTTTCACCACCACCATTCACTCAAAGTCAAAGTTGTGCTGGGAGTGGGGCACGGGATGTTATTCCAGGGGCTGCCCGGCTGATAAGTGAGACTGCTCAGAGAGTCCACACCATTGGTCAGAAACAGAAGAATGACCAGCACCTCCAGCGTGTCCAGGGTCTGCTCAGTGGACGGCAGGCAAAGGGGCTTACCTCAGGTAGTCTGCATGCTACCCCCTCAATCTTCAAACTGCCCTTTTCTCACCTCTTTTCCACTATATCGCCAGCACACACCCTCTATTTCCTCAGCTTCCCTTTCATTCTCTTCCATGGATCACAGTCCTGGAGCTGCACCAAAATAACAGCTCTCCCGTCCCCCAGGTCGCTGGTTCCTACGCCAGGGCTGGCTGTTGGTGGTGCCTCCCCGGGGGGAGCCTCGGCCTCGAATGTTCTTCCTCTTCTCTGATGCACTCCTCATGGCCAAGCCTCGACCCCCATTGCACCTGCTGCAGAGTGGCACCTTTGCCTGCCAGGCTCTCTACCCTATGGCTGAGTGTCAACTCCACAGGGTCTTTGGCCACTCAGGAGGCCCTTGTGGTGGACTGCTCAGTGTAAGTAACAGGCGAAAGCCCTAGGTAAGGTAGGAGAAGCCCAAAATATACCTCAAGTGTCTGTGCACTGTTCATCTCCTTGGTCTGGGCCCCACTCATAGGAACTGAGCCACCTACATTGAGAGGATACTGGCCCTGGGGGGTTTTAAGTTCTCACCTTAGCCCTAAATTAACTTCCATGGAAACAGCAAGGCCTTCAGCTTATGCCTGGATCTTTCTGAGCCAATGCGCTAAGAAGCGGTCTCTCCCTAGCTGTCCTTTCCACATGAGAAGCTACTGCTTATGTCCACAGACCAGGAGGAGCTGTTGGGCTGGTACCACAGTCTGACTCTGGCCATCAGGTAAGCTGTCTACCCTTGGGAAGAGTGCTGTAATGAGGCCCACAAGCAGTTCCCAGCCTATCTCATGTCTTACATCTGTCTGGGTCCCCCTCGCTCCCATGCAACCCTGCGGGTGATTTTGTCAGAACAGAGTGCTCATGCCACTGCCTAAACTATCATCTCTCCACAGCAACCAGAAGAACTAGAGGAATCTGACAAATTCCAGAGTCCAGGATGCCTCAGGGATTAGGTCAGCGTCTGGAATACAAAGAAATCTTCTCCAGTACTAACACAGACTCTTCATGGTCATTTTGTGTCTGCCTGGGACCAAGACAGCCAGGTCACTTGATCCAGCTCTTAAGAATCAGGACACCAAGTCTGACCCAACTGAACCTCTGCTGAACCAGTCCCTCCAACTCAGAGGAGGGGATTTGGGACTGAGACCCTCGATGCTGTGTCTGTGGACAGCCATTTATCACGGTTGCAGCTGTGCAACTGTGGCTATTTTTATGTTGTATGTGGTTTCTATAATTTATTTTCCCACTGGATTTTAGTAAAGTCTTTTCCTTTTGGAGAAGTCTTTCTCAGCTATGCCATAAGAGGAAAGGGATTTTTGTGCCCTGAAGGCTGGCACGATGGTGGCCTCAGGAATACAAAGAAAAGGACTGGAGCTCCCTCTATCTTCTCGGTTCCTGCACTGGAAGGCGGCCTCTTTTTGTCCTAATAAGGGAAGATTTTCAAGAAGGCCCAGTTGTTCTTAGGCACCTAGTATGGATGTGGGGGTAGGAGTGGGTGTGTGTGTGTGTGTGTGTCCCCGTCCAGCTGGAATGGAAAAAGCACACAGAAGCATCCAGTCACAAGAACAGACTTTGTTTTACTAAACCGTCAGCTGCTGTCCCTCCTTCCAGGTAGGGGCTGTGCCTGGGGCCCTTGGCTGCAGCCTTTCTGCATCTTCTCCTTAGCCCCTGCACCACTTCCTTGGGAGTAGCTAGGTTCCTTGTCCCTGCGCTCCAGTTTAGGGGCTCCTCCCAGGCCTGACTGTCACCATCCTCTTCCTCATCCTCCTCTATACATAAATCCTCAGGAAAGGGTGTGCTGGCCTCTGTGAGGGGGAAGATCAGGCACGTTCCAGTGTCAGAGGCTTTGTCTTTAACTCCACCAGACTCTCACCTCCCAACCTTTTACCTGGTTCTGGAACCTCCACACCCTTGTTTGGCTTGCTCTCTTGTAGCAGCTGGTGGATGGTCTGTAGCTTTACTTGCAGAAGCTCCTGCTGGGCTCCCGCCAAGGTCGTCACACTGCAGATATGTCCACACAGCTGCCCAATTGATGCCCCCACCACTCCCACCCACCACAAGTTCCCCTGGCCACAGGATCACTCCTCCTTACCGCTCAAAAAGGGGGTCCAGCTGGGCCATCAGACTATTCAGGTGTTGCTCTGTCTGGGCCAGCTGTTGTGTCAGCTGGGCCAGCTGTTGCTCTAGGGGTAAGGGAGAAAAGGAGAGCAATGGTTATTTACCTTCTGCAGTCCCCTCACCCCCCACCAAGCACACACTTCTGCAAAACCCACCTGACTGCAGTAATTCCTTCCTGCTTGCCTCCTCTTGGAGAACAGCAGCCTCATCTTTCCCCTGCTGTGGAACAAGGAAAGGGCAATACTGCAGCAACCAGGTTCTCTATAGCCTCAGTCTCCAAAGGCAGTATGAGGAGAATTTCAGGTAGAGAGCACTTAGTGGGTTTTTCCCTCAGAGAATAATAATCACATCCAGTCCAGCTCCTCACCCAAGACAGGAAGCAACATGCCCGTAACCCCCACATGTGGACAGTCTAGGGAAACATCTCTGGGAAGGAGCAGCTCTCTCCAGTTTTATAAAGCTCTGGTTGTTACTTTATATACAAAGTCAAAAACAGTCCTTCGTGTATCTTTTCACGGTGCTGATTAGAGCCTTCCAAAATCATGTTTTCACCATGATAGCCCTGACAGCCCCTCATGAATTTGAAGGCAATGGTCGTACCTCCTGCCCCTTTCCTTATGTCTTGTCTGGTTTAATAGTGCCAATCTTCTTCAGTCAGTGCTCATTCAACCTTTTCTCTGGTTGCTTTACTGAGCATGTACTGTGCTCTTAAAACAGTGCCCTCAAGAGAAAAAAATTCTCGAGGAGTGTTTCGATTAGAAAATAAGGCACAGTATCTTGTTCCTAGCATTGGTTTGGGAAGTAGGTTGTCACACCACACAACCGAACTTCTATCAGTTCAACTAATAACTGCTACTAAATTGTGTTCCTTTCAGACTATATATTTGAGCCCAAGAATTCAAAAGAATAGAATCTACCCTTGTTAAATTTCATCATTAAATTCAGTCTCTCATCGTAGCCTGTCAAGTCTATTAGGGATCATGATTACCTATCCCTCCTTGTTTCACATCATCTCCAAATTGGTTCAGCCTTGTTTCCCAATGTAAGTAAGTGATAGGGCCAGGGCTGAAGAGAGCCCTGGGAAGTACTACTTTCCATTTCAACAGTTTCAATCCACTAAAATGTACTGTCAGTTCACATTTCAGGGCCTCTATCCCAAGGAGAACATGAGGCTGCTTGGTACCTCGAACTCTAAAAACACTTAGGCTACAGTTATCAGCTGCTCGTGCCAAGGCTGCAATCTCACCAGGAATTGCACTTAATTGTAGTCTGAACATTTGCTGGGTTCAAATCCCAATTCTACCAGTTACTAGCTTTGGGTGACCTTGAGCAAGTACTAAATCTCTTCACTGGATTGTTGGGAGTATTAAAAGTGATGGTCATTATTTACCTACAATTTACCAAGTGCCTTTCACGTCCATTACCTTGCTGAATGTTCAGAATAACCCCGTAATGTTGGAAAACGAGGGAACCGTCTTCATTTCAGACTAACGGGAAAATGTCTCGTTCTTGGTACCACAGCGCCCCCATGGGAGATTCAGGCCCGGGGCATCCCCACCCCTGGTCGTCCCGCACCTGCAAACACTTGAACAGCACAAAAGCCACGACGGCCGCGGTGTACAGCGCCCCCAAGGGCAGAGCCCCGGCCCGAGCCCTCTCGCGCTGGTCCCTGGGCGGCGGCAACCGCCGCCGGGGTTCCGTGGCCCCAAGGCTGACCTGGGCGGCGTCCCCTGAGAAGGAGGGCAGAGGGAGATCAGTAAAGCTGGCGCCTGGGACCCAGGGGCAGTCCCTGCCTCCCTCCAGCAGCCCTCGCTGGTACCTGGGTGTGTCCAGTGCTCAGGGCTGGGGCGGTCTCCGAGGACCTCGGGCAGCGCAGACACAAGTAGCAGCCCCAGCACACCCACGAGCAACACCACCCTCGCCATTGCAGGCCGAAACCGGCACAACCCGGGTAGCACCGCCTTTGGCCGGACGCACCCATGCGCGCACGCGCGCGTCCCCGCCCACCCCCTCCGGCCTCCAGAGAGGCCACGCCCACCCAGCGTGTGGGTGGGGCTAGTTTTGCATAGGCCTCTGGGCCCTCTTTAGTTCATTTAAGAGTTGTTCACTTCTTAGCTCTATTTAGGTATTGTTCAGCCCGAATGTCTCCAGAAGCCTACCAGGAAGATATACCGGATAGTTGTTTTTATTTCCCATGCCACCAAAATCCTCACCCTAACGAAAAATTTAATTTCCTCTTCGTGCTATAAAAGGTTAGAACGCGAGACTTACTGGTAGAGCTCGTGCTGAAGGCCTGTTTCCTAGGCAACACACGAGGGACTAGTTCCTTACTTTCGCCTAGGGGAAAGTCCCCGGACCTCTGGCAGAGAGTGCCGCGTGCGCATGCACGTAGACCTCCCCCTACTTTCACGGTTAAAACCGCCAAGAAGCGAACCCGCCCTTGCGGGGAGCCGAGCGGCGTGCTGTAGGTGGTTGTCATCCGTCAGATCTTAAAGTTACGCAGGCAGTGCGCCTTACGCGCGTACCAACCACACGGGGCTCATTCTCAGCGCGGCTATTTTTACCTTTAGTTGCAAGTTACACCCCTGAACTACTCGCTAGATTGTAAATTCCATGAGATCAGGGGCCATATCTCTTTCTTTGCCGTGAATCCTCGGTGAATGAAATTAATCTGTTCAAAACGACCCAACAGGTATATGATATATATTACATAATTATTTTAAAGAATAAGGAAACTAAGGTTCAGGAAGGTTAAGTTAGTAATCAGGTGAGAAGCCGGGTGGAGATTTCAACCCTTTTGTCTCCCGATCATCTGCCTCACATCCCCACCCACCCCAGCCCTTCCCCCTCCTTGCCTTCCACGACTTCTACAGGCCGACTTGGGTAGTTTTCCTCCATTCAACACTGTCTTTTAATTGTCTGCGGTACATAGGGTCGTCTTCCTAATCAGACCAAAAACTCTTGGAGGAAAGAAACCATTTCCCACTCACATTTGTATCTCCAGAGCTTGGCACATAAGCACGCAATCCGTATTGTGTATTTCATGAATAAGGAACATGTGTTTAATAAGGAGGCAGGGGCAGAGAGAGACCCGCATCCAGAAATGTCCCTCTAGCCGACTACCCAGAGGCAGCCTGGGCTGCAGAGCGGAGTAGTCCAAACCCCGACTCTAAGCCAGTTGACAAAATCAATGTAAATAAGTGGTTCGGTCCATGTATAATATGATAAATGGCTCCCAGCTGGCTTTTGCCTTTTGGGAATTAGGGTTCACTATTTCAGGTCTTCTCATTTTTTCCCCAAAAGATCAACAAATTGAGATTTTTTTAAAGTTGCAAATCTCTCATTTTTTTAGTGCTGAGAAGGAATCAGTGACATATTTTGCATATTTGACACCTGAGTGGATCATTTTTAAAAAGTCCTCTTCCACATGACAAAATTATTTTCAGTAATAATCAGGAAATGAAACAAATAATAGGGTACAGAAAAGTAATAATAATAAGGGCCAGAAATTCAGACAGTGAATTACTCTTTTTAATTGAACTCTGTAGATATAATCATGACAATATAAAAAAGTAGTTAAAATATATGTATGACTGAACCACTAAGCCATACACCAAAAACTAACAGAACACTGTAAATCAACTCTGCTTCAATAAAAAAAAAAATTAAAGAGTTGTTAAAAATTAAAGATATAAAACAAGAAAGGGTCATGGGTTAGTATTTCTTAGTTACATTATTGTATTTTTTGAGAAAGGGGCAAAAACCTGATACCTACATTTTAACCTGTCTGATAAATAACACTAATTTCTTTTTTTAGAGTTAACTTCTGCAAATTTGTCAAAAGTAATCTTTGCATATTTATATCCAATAGAGAATATAGCTAGATTTGTCAATTTCCATACATAGTTGATTAAAGACTACCTTATTTTTATCTTCATTTCAAAAAAATTTCCTTCACATGAAGCAACAGACATACAAATAGGAAAAGTCTTAAACATAAGGATGTTTGGCAAAGATTCATAAAAATTCCTTTTCACAATAAATTCCAGAAATTTTCAGTATAAATAAAAAGTAAGTGGTTACCTAGAATGACAGAATTGAAGTAACTCAAGCTCAATTTATTTGGCTTTTCAATCACTGTGCTATCATTGTTTATTTTAAACCTACTTGTTAACTGCAAGAATATGTAATAGCATAGGGGTTAGAGACTGAAATTGTGCCCAAACCAAAGAACAATTCCAAATTGTTAAGAACTAATTCTAGATGTAAACACATGTAGATGAACCTGCTTGTGTCAGAAGCCAGTTGTATAACTTGGTTCCATGTAGATTATGTTTAAAAGATAAGTAATACAAACATGCTAATTTGAAGCTTATATGGTATTAAAAACTCATCAGTTCACAGGGAAAAAAAATTGTGACAATGAATATATATGTTCATGTATTACTGAAAAATTGTGCTCTACACTGGAATTTGACACAACATTGTAAAATGACCATAACCCAATAAAAAAAAGTTTAAAAAAAACAAACCCAAAGAGATACCATTAAAAAAAAAAAAAACTCATCAGTAACCGCAGCAATTTGGAACATAGATCTACAAAATATTTTCCAGAAAGGAATATTTTATCATTGGTATTTTTTAGAATTGCTGGAACATGGTGATAAAAAGATACTGAATTTCAGTCAATTTTGTTTTTCAATTCTCTATAGACAATACCGTCTTATTGCCTGCGGGGAGGGGTAGGACCTCCGCCATCCCCATCCCTAGCACATTACTTAAATAATTAAAAAATTTTTAAAAACATTGTATGGGCCAGACAAAACATATTTCTGACCTCTGATCTAAGGTTTATATTAGGAACTGAAAATCCCTCTTCCCACATCAATAACTTCCCACATCATTGGGCTGTCTCGGGGCAGGGCAGGTACCCCACCGCTCCATGAAGTGAACAAGTGCAAAGACAGGGCTATTGCCCAGGATAGGACTGGGGCAGTTTTCTTTAATTCAACTAACTTTTGAGATTAAGGGTTCTTAGGGACAGTTGGACGAAGTGGGTCAGGAGGAGGAAATCAAGCTTCCTGTATCCCCCAAACAATTATACCAGTAATAGTAACAATGACAAAGATCATCTTAATACACGTCCCTTGGGTCAGACTTTGGGTGTGGTGAGATTGTAGGTATCAGGGGGGCCTCCCCATCCCACTGCACTTCAGAGCATGTTCATTGAGAAATACATTCTCTGTCATGGGATTCCGAGTTGGAGAAAAAAGCAGACACGCTGGGGCAGAAAGGAATCTCTGTCATAAGGCCTGGCTTCCTTGTCTTATTGGTACTGCCTCAAGCCACTTCTGCCCCCGTCAAGGTCTTCATGAGCTCACCTGCCCAGTGATTCAGTAAACTGAAGCCTGCATCTATCTTCTATGCCTGAAGAGGGTGCAAGGCCTGGGGACTAGGGTGGGGGCGGAAGCCTGGGAGCTGTGGGGTGGTGCAGGTGCAGGCACAGGGCGGTGTCTTTGTTCTTTCACTCATCCTTCCCCTCCCCCTTCCTCCCCGGAAACCGGTGACTTTGCCACCACCAGTATTGGAGATGCTGAGCTGTGGGGGCCAAGTCCAGGGAGGGGTGGGAGTAAGGGGGACTGCAGCAGCTGTCAGGCCATAAACCAGGCTAGCCCCTCCGCTCAGGGCAGGATGCTTGCAGTTCTGGCTTCCACATTAGCAGTCCAGAGCAGAAGTGACAATTGCACGGATACGGATCGGCTAGCACCTGGTGAGCTGGGCGGGGCAGGGGCAGGAGGAGGGGTCATGTGGCCCCATGTCCCACCTGCTGGGACCTGGAGGGGTAGGCTGGGCAGTAAAACCCCCACAACCTCTCACATCCACAGGAATCCCCTCTTTGACCGAGGGCTCGGTACTGTGGGCCCTCTTAGGAGCTGTGACACTGCTGCTTCTCATCTCATTGGCTGTGCACTTGTCCCAGTGGACTAGTGGCCGGAGCAAGAACCATCTGGGAAACGGACGGTGAGTGGGGGGTAACAGAGATGGGTTGATCAAGAGTTCCCTCTTACCAAGAAGTCCCCACTAATCCCCTAAACTCTGTGTTGCAGCTCTGGAGAGTCTGTGGAAGATGTCCCTCTGTATGGGAACCTACATTATCTGCAGACAGGTAGGAAGCTGGCAGACGGGAGGGGAACAGTGGTCAGGTCCTGGGTGTGTGGGATGAGGGGGTGCAGGGGGAGGAATGAGAAGTGACCAGATTCCTGTTCCCTGTCCCAGGACGGCTGTCTCAAGAACCAGGGCCAGACCAACAGGATCCAACACCTGGAGGCCCCGCCAGGGTAAGTCAGTTGTAGCTGAAGAAGAGGGGAGGGAAGGAAGTGGGGGATTTTTCTAGGGTCCAGTGAACTTCTAACAGTCTTGCATCTCCAGGCTGCAGAGGAGGTGATGTGCTACACTAGCCTGCAGCTGCGGCCTCCTCAGGGTCGGATCCCCAGCCCTGGAAGCCCCATCAAGTACTCGGAGGTGGTGCTGGATTCTGAGCCAAAGCCCCAGGCGTCGGGCCCCGAGCCGGAGCTCTACGCCTCAGTGTGTGCCCAGACCCGCAGAGCCCGGGCTTCCTTTCCAGACCAGGCCTACGCCAACAGCCAGCCCGCACCCAGCTGAGATGGAGAGCCTGGCACAGTGGGGCATGCATTTGCCCCGTCTCCTCTGTTGTAGAAGTTACTGCTATGCTCTCCGGGGCGTGACCTTTCCTAACCATCCTCTAAAAACAGGCAGCCATTGCTCAGTCTCAGGGGTGATGTTCCTCGAACTTCCCATCTGAGCTGTGAGGGAGACATCTCAGAGGTACGGCAGGCCCTCAGTTTCTTGAGGATGGAGGAGGCAAATGCAGTGGCCCCCTCCCCACCTCTCTCTCTCTTTTTTTCCTATATCTATTCCTCCCAGGTTCTCGCTCCTTCTTCCAGAGTTAACCAGATCCTCCCCACTCTGACTCCCTCATAGTCTAACCCTTAAACCTCAGTGTCTCATCAGACACAGGAAGTGGGGGAGGGGAGGGGGTAAGAAGACACAGATGGGTATCCTCCTCAGGAGCCCACAGGCTGGAGGGGTCTGGGAACTCAGTGACCTGAGGAACCCAAGCCTGGCTTCTGATCTGAGGACCCTGGCAGAATACTGGTCTCCATCCTGCTGCCTCTGTCATGTCCCTAAATTTTTAAATAAAACTTCTGAAAAAGTGTTTTGATTTTACATAGAGAGCTGCACACCTGCAATGGGCCCCACATGGTGGGGGTGTGAACTCTGCTCTTTGCACAGAGCAGTCTGGGGACAGCTACCTGGGAAAGAGGGGCCAAGAGGGGCCACAGCATCCATGCTGCAGGGGTGGAAGCTAGAGGTGGGGGCCGGGACCCAGCTGCTGCTAGAAGATCCCCACGATGTACACACAGAGCCACCTCACTCCCATCACCGGGGTTTGCAAGCTCCGCAGCCTCTGACCTACATTCCTCAGGGCCACCCCCACAACCTGAGGTCTGGGCCATTTCCCCCTACAGCCTCTGTAGACCTCTTGACAGACCTTTCTGAGGTTTGAGCAGAAGAAAGGGGAAGCTGTGGCTTTTACTTCCAACTTCCCTCCTTCCCACCTAGAATCTCAGAGAAAACCACTGAGTAGGGAGCCTTGCGCCTCAGACCAGCCCAGTGGTCCCAGTGAGAACAGGGACCCGCCTCTACACACACACAATAATCCAAATGCCCCAGGCTTCCTGGCCCTCTGAGGACCCCAACCTGGGCCTCCCCAGAAAATGCCCCAGTCGCGATTAAAGGAAGGCAGCAAGGGCTGTGTGGGAGGGAGGGTGGCTTTGGGGGCGGGCACCGGATGCGCAGAACCACTGGCAGCGGGATGTGGCGTTCCGAGAGCTGCTGTGCTGAAGGCGGCTCAATGTGTCCGCCGCCTGAGAGGCGTGAGACCCTGACCCTGGAAGAAGCAGGAGCTGGGGTCCTGCAAACCTCCTAGGATGAGCAGGGAACCGCAGCCGCGGTCTCAAACGCTTTCAGAACCCCTCTCTCGACCGGGATAATCTGACCCGCTGCCTCCGCTCGCTCAGGACCAAGGCCCGAGCGCCCCCACCTGGCGCAACGCGGTCTCATCACCACCTCTGCGCAGGCGTAATTCTGTCCATCCCACAGCACGCCGGGAGATGTAGTCCTGAAAGGGCGGGGCCGCCCCAGAGTCTTTCCTGGGAACTCGTGGACCTCTGGCCCAGGGGCTTTGAGAGCTGTCGCTTACCAAGTTCGCAGAACGTAGCGGACTCTGAGGCTGGGTGCGATTTAACTTTGTTTTCCTTACTGTTCCCAAAGCCTGGATCCTCTGCCTTCTTTCTCCCCTACAACCCTTTAATTTTTCTTACCTTCTTACCTCCATCACCGAGGCTTGTGCCGTAGCCTAGGTTCTCAGGACTGAACGCCAGGACGGTGGCAACTTACTAATTGATCCCTACGTCTAGGAAATAAGCCGGGGCAGCCAGATCTACCTCAGACACCTTCCAAGGGTCTCCCTTGCCATATAGCGCTAGTTGGTCAATTCATCTAACCAAATACCTGGTAGTTCTCCTTCCACAGCTCCAGGTGCTTTCCTTAGCGGCCCCACTCCCCTCACTGGTGTCTGTTTCCAGCCAGAAGGAAGGTCCTGTCGCTGGCAAGTTCCCAGGGGCTAATCCTTAGGGGAAGCCACTAGGGCCTTCTGGGGCCCCAGCTTTTCCCCTCTTCATGAGATCTGAGCTGGAAGCATAGGAATAAGCCCCACACCCAAAGCATAAGAGTCTTTGAAACGGTTGAAGGTTCAGTAATAGAAATTCTTAAGGAATTACAGGTAGGGAGGGAGCCCACCTTGGAAGCCATTCAGCCAAGGCCCCTCCGATGTTGGCCTTGATCTGCACTCTGTCAAGATGAATCTAAACTTCCAAAGTGGCTTTCCTTACAAAGGAGGGAAACAAAGCTGGCATATGAGGAGAAATCAAGTCTTAATGACTTCATTTGAAACCTTGGATCCAGCCATGCTCAGAGCTAGATCCTGAACTTTTTGGTTATGTGAGCTAATGAATTTACTTTTTTTCCTTAAGTCAGACTAAGTTAGATTTCCTCTCTCTTGCAAGCCTCCTCTGACTAATTCTGTGGGGAAAGACCAGCTGAACAGGGCCAGCTGAAGATGCTAAACCTCTAAGCTCTTATTGCTCAACTGCTCCACCAGCCAGCCTCCTCTGACTGACTTAAATGTGCTATCATGCCATTTGACGCTAAGATATTTCTGCTTACTGTGTGAGTTAGTCTCTTGCCAGCCTTTTACATTTCTAGAATTACATAGCTGGAAGGAGGCTGAAAGATCTGACCCAAATTTATCATATCCACTGCAGGAAGCACCCTATGAGCTTCTTAAACACTCCCAGAGATAGGGAGCTCACTACCTTACCAAACCCTCATTTCCAATCTTTCTTATTGATAGAACTTTTTTTTTGGAGCCAAAATCTGCCTCCTTGTTACTTTTGTCACCAGTTCTGTCTCCTGAGCTACAATCATACAGCCTTCTCTGTCCTGTATATTACAGCCCTGGAGGAACTGGGAGCCAGCCCTGATGAATGGGCTAAGGCTTTTTATTTTTTTTTCTTCCCAGGAAAAGCTTTCTAAAGTTCCTTTTACAGTTTTGTTTTTTGGTTTTTACAGACCTAGTTTGCAGCCTACTCATCCTTCCCATTGTTTCTTTCTCTTGACTAGAGTATCTCAAAGCGTGGTGCTACAAAATGAATATAAAAGCTGACATGAAACTGTAGGGGCACATCTCTTTATTGGACACTAAGCCTGCAGGGCCTTTGTTTATAAGGAATACACTCATTTAGCCTAGCTTAAGTGAAGGAGTGTTTATTGTAAGGACACCTGGAGTAATTAGAAGGCTGGATGGAATGGGAATCCCAGAACAGCGGCTATGATCTGACTGGGCCTGTGTAGACTGTTATTGGATCTCAGATCTCAGCATTGCTGGGGACCTTGGTGACAGAAGGATGCGGGTCTTCACACTCCTCCTCCAGTCCTGTGACAGATGCTCTGTCTCTGCCTCTTTTAGTCCCAGATTTCTTCCCACTTTGCTTACTTACTTCCCCATCCCTTACTGTATATTCTCTACTGCATGATTCTGCTTCCTCAAAACAACTTTATATTTCCTCCTCTGTCCTATGATCTCAGTTAAATGTTTAATTATAGGAATAGTTGAACACATGGTAAAAAAACAATAGAACTGAAGGATATACAACAGTGGTTCTCAACCAGAAGTGACCTTGCCCCCTGGGAACATCTGGCAATATCCGGAGACATTTCTGGTTGTCACAGCTGGAGAGGGAGTGCTCTTGGTCTACAGTGCATAGACATCAGGGATGCCGCTGAACATCCTACAATGCACAGATTAGCCACTCGCAACAAAGAATTTCTGGCCTGAAAAGTTAAGGGTGCCGAAGTTGAGAACTCCTAATAGAGAGGGGAAAACAAAGTAAAAGGCTATCCCACCACCTCATTGCTACACTAGAGGCACCTAGGATTAATGGCTTCTGTTTTTAAGTCTTTTGTTGAATATCACTGTATCTGTCAGTAATATTGAGACTACTCAGAGCGAGGGGATCCTGGGCATGTGGCAACTCTACTGAAGCTTCCACAACCCTGACAATGCCCAGCTGTAGGTGATGAACTTTAAGTGGGCTCAGTTGAATTCCTGGCTGAGAGAATTCCCTGCAGACAAGTTTTGGAAAACAGCCCTAGAGCCAAGGGCAAGGACCTTCAGGAAGGCAGCAAGTCCCAGAAACAGCCTGCTTCCCAAGAACAATCAATGGCTTTGCTGAGTCTCCCTGACTCTCCAAAATACTAATGGTGGATACTCCCTTGAGGCGGGGAGAATACAGAAAAATCAGAGGGCAGAGAGACCTGCTGGAGGAAATAGAACCTCTGAAAAAATGAGAGCCTGGGGGAGATATCTGTGAAACTCAAACACAGATTTCCCTGAACCTGAAAATGTGATATTAGAACTAAAAATGTCCATAGATAAATCAGAGGAGAGGACAGTCACTGCTAAAACTCAAAAATAGGTCTAGAAAATCAAATAGGTGAAATATCTCAAAACATGTAACAAAAATATGCAGATGCAAATCATGTGGTGAAAGATGGGAAACTGGAACAGACCCATGAGATTTACTGCAAATTGTATGAGTTCCTGGTGAAAAATGAACAGGAGAGGAAAGGTCATAATTAAATAATAGATGAAATTTCCATGAGCTGAAGAAAGACTTAAGTTACAGACTGGATTGACAGAAAGAGACACACACTTCTGAAGGCAGTCAAAAGGCACAAATAAGATAAATAAGTACTAGGGATATAATGTGCAACATGATAAATGTAATTAGCACAGCTATATGTTTCATATATGTTATATATGAAAGCTAGACTAAATCCTGAGTTCTCATCACAAGAAAAAATTTTTTTTAATTTTTAAAATTTTGTATCCATACAAGATGATGGATGGTCACTAAACTTATTGTAATAATCATTTCATGATGTATGTAAGTCAAATCCATTATGCTGTACACCTTAAACATATACAGTCCTGCATGTCAATTATATCTCAATAAAACTAAAAGGAAAAAAACAATGCACTTAGCCACATACAGGTTAAAATTCCTAAGCTCTACGGATATGGGAAATCTTACACGTTTTCAGGCAGAAAGATAGTTCTTTCTTCTTATCCGCTACCCTGGAAGTTAAAAGACAGGAAAACTGAATGTGAGTTAATGAAAGAAAAGGCCTGCAACCCAGAACCAGCCAAAGAAGAAAGACAGACATTTGAAGATTTGCAAAAATCAGTATCTCATCTAAGAAATACTTTTGAAAACAGACTAATGAAACAACAAATGAATCAGAACAGAGACTTCAAGATAGGGGAAGATGAAGAGAAGAGGAAAGAAAGCAGTGGGGAGCAACAAACCATGATCTTTATATTTATATCTAAATCTCTGTGTATCTATAACGTGTAATATAAATGCTAAATAAGGACTCTTGGAACAGATGAAACACACTGTGAGGGAAGTTCTGATGAGGACTAAATTATCTTACTAAAACTCTGGAATCAGGTGGTGGGGATAAGGGGAAGGTAAGTCTTCCAGGATCTAAGGGGGAAGGAGTTGGGGGGTGATAGGGGAGGGGGAGTGAAAGTCATCTAAAGACCAGGTCTTATTGGGGTGTGGAGGAGGTTGAAGATAATGGAGTGTGATGGAAATAGTTGTTCTGTTTTCACTCACTTGAAGAGCCATGTGAGAAGAGCAGGGCAAGGGATGGTCACTCTTAATAGAATGATAAACCCTGAATTAACAAGGTGGGAAACAGGATGGACAGCCATTCAGTCAATCCAGCAAAGGCAAAGAGGAGTTCACAATAACGTTAAGACGTTTAGAAACAAGTAACATGGCAATAATGAACACATCACTCATTACAGTAACTGAGTGGACTGAATCCTGCCATTAAAAGGCTGTCAGACTGTTATAAATCAAATTCTGGTCCATATTATTTAAAAGAAACACACAAAGAAAAATGATAAAGCAACTTTCAGAATAAAGATGTGGGAAGGGGATACTAGGCAGATAAACAGAAAGCAGTGGTAATGCCGATATCCAACAAGGGGAATTTAAGTTTCAGACTGAAATCGGTGTGAGGATGGCTTACAAAGGGTAGGAAAGAACTTTTGGGGTGATGGGAATCTTCTGATCTGGACTGTGGTGGTGGTTACATGACTAAGTACGTCTGGCAAAACTCATGGGATTGCACTTAAAACTGATAAAATATAATGTATGAAAAAAATTAATATATGTAAATCGCAATACAGTAAAGCTGGCTTTAAAAAAGGACAAAATGACTGTGTTCACAAAATTTAAATGCTGAATGAAATAACAGTGTAATAACAGAAACCTTCTGAATTACCCTGTATCAGATATTGTATCCCTGAAATACCATAAAGATAGCAAGCATTAAAAAAAGGAGGAAAAATAAAGGGTGTACTTATTTCAAAAAATTATAAAAAGAACAAGAAAACAAACCAAAAGTAATCGGAAAATAGAAGCTGACATGAATGTAATGGAAAACAAACAAAAACACTAAAAAGTATACATTTTTAAAAAACATTTAAAAGGGCTAATGAAACAGAAGAACTTCTTGTAAGCCCAAGTGAGGAGGAAAAAAGAGAATAGAAATAGAAAAGATTAGTCATGAGAAAGAAAACAAAATTACAGATAGAAAAGAGAATTGAAAAAGTGTAAAAAAGTGCAACTTAAAATTCCTTGGCAATTAATTTGAAAATTTAGAGGAAATACATACATTTCAGAAAAAATATAAATTACAAAAATTGACCCAAAAGAAAGAGGAAAGTTTGTATAGCCCAACTTATCTTAGAAAAAACTAGAATAGAAAAGTGATTAGAGATCGACTTTTGGAAAAGACTGTGTTCAAATGGTGCCACAGCTGAGCTGTATCTAACCTTAAATAAGAGTAATTTCCATGCCATTTAAACTAGTCGAGACTATAGAAAAAGAAGAAAGGATCCCATATTTAATATATACAACCAGCATAACTTAATATCATTCTTAGTAAAAATGCTAAGTAAAAAAGAAAAAAAAAACTGCTTAAATATAATGAAGACTTTTCACTCAACCTAACAGCAAATACTGCTCTCAATGGTGAAACACTAAAACCACTTCATGAAAATAAAAATGTAGACAGAGATGCCTGCTATTATCCTATTATTTAACATATCTTGGAAGTTTTACCAAATGTGGTAAGATAAGAGTATGAATTGTTATGATTATCTGAAACATTATAAAAGTATCTAATTTTTTTTTGCTGATATGACTATATTAGAAAATTCAAGCCTCTAGTTAAAAAAAAAACCTAGTACAAAGACAATACGGTTTGGAAAGTTGACTGGATACAAGATAGATATAACAAAAATAAACTGCTTTTTTCCCACTAGCAATAAGCATCTCAAATTGAAAATGGCAGAAATACTCAATTTACAGTTATAAAATTATAAAATCCTTAGGATAATAACAATTATAGTCACCATAATGCCATGTACTATTTTAAGCACTTTGTATTAACTCAATCCTCACAACACCCTCTTGAGATAGATTACTATTATCATTCTTATTTTACAGAAAAGAACACTGAGGAACAGAGAGAATAAGTGATTTACCCCAGATCACTAGCTGGTAATGTGTTAAGAGTTGGGATTTGCTACTTGGCAGCTAGCACTGAGACTACTCTTGTAGCCACTATGTTACAGTATGTAATTTTTAAAAAATTGAGATATAATTGACGTATACCCTTATATAAGTTTCAGGGGTACAATATAATGATTTGATATTTGTATATATTGCAAAATGATCACCTCCATACTTCTAGTTAACATCCATCATTGCACACAGTTAACGATTTTTTTTCTTGTGATGAGAACTTTTAAGATCTACTCTCTTAGTAACTTTTAAGTATACAATACAGTATTATCTATAGTGACCACACTGTAATCACATCCTTGTGACTTAATTATTTTATAACTGGAAGCTTTATAATATGTAGACTTAATCAAGAAACACATAGTACTGTACTTTTATGAAGAAGGTTATACAATGTAATTAAAAGATACAAAGCAAGATTGGGACAAACAGAAGATCAACCATCTCCTTACACAGGAAGATAAAATATCAGAAAAAAAAGTCAGTTCTCCCCAAATTAAAGTATAATGTTAAGATATTCCAATTTGTATCTCAAAGAATAGTCAAGGACAAATTTTTTTAAAAAGAAACAGAGAAATTTGCCTTACCAAATATCAGAATATGCTGTAAGGCCACTTAATCAAATCAGTAGGTAAAAGGGGAAAAAAATTGATCAGTGGAATAAAACAGGAATCCCAAACTAGGTGTTTGTATATATAAGAACATTAGCATTCAACCCACTGGGAAAAGTAAGGATGACATAATAAGCAATGCTCCTGGAACATGTGGCTGTCCTTACTGAGAGCTGATTCTGGGCTAAGACTGTTTACCAGCCCGGCTTATGTTCCAGAGCAGTGGCGCCTGGTGGGGAGAACACAGCTTCTCTTGCAGGGCATTCATATCGTCAAAGCTGGAGGCAGCAAGAGACTGACTCCGGTTCCAGGCTGTCCTCATGGGTTCTGGATTATCCCTGCTCTCCCACTTTCCACACGCCTTGCCTCCCCAGCTGCCTGCCCTGCAGACTCCAAGCTCCAGCATCAGAAGCAAAGACAACAGCATTTCACAGACTGTTTAACTAGCTCTTATAATTGCATTAATTGGATAAGAGCAATTTTCTGCAACAAATCTCTTAATTGAAAAAAAATGTGTGTACGTATATGCATATCCTAACCATCTGCTTCTCTGAGCCCTTTTTATTGATATAATTGACATATAACATGTGTAAGTATAAAGTGTATAATGTGTTGATTTGATACATTATATACTGCAGTTTGTTTACCACCATGGTTAGCTAACACCTCCATCATGTCGCATAATTGTCATCTCTTTTATTTGGTGAGAGCAGTTTGAGCCTTGACCGACATATTAGATGAAGGACCTATAAGTATGCATTGTATTATTCTTTCACCTTTCCTTTAGGCTTGAAATATTTCAAAATAACATTTTGGGGGTGGGGGAGAAAAAATACATATGAAGCATCTAACACCAGCAGAAGAGTAAATCCAACTGGCTGACAAACATGAAAGTATGTTCAAACTCACTAGGAGTCAGGGACATGCAATTTAAAGTAGTAACGAGATACCACTCTATGTCCATGGTAGAAAACTGGGGATCAAAGCCTTTGGGGAACTTTGAGAGCCAGTGTAGACCGTGTGCCACCAGAGTCAACCCCCAGGATGAGGTTGCTAGGGTGCATAATAGTTCCTACCAGTTGAGAACTGCTCTGGGGGAGGCATTGACTTCCAGCACTTTCTCACTGCCTGCCAAAGAAAAGCTGCAAAGATGCTGGCAGCTGGAAGCCAGGGTGATGTGCACCAAGTGGAAAGGCCTGGGGAACAGGGATGGCAGAGGCGCCAAGTGCCTGTCCATGCACCCCTCCGATCCACTCAGGCCCTTCCTTAAGGGCCTGCTTTTTCAAGGTCACAATTTCTTACAAGTGGAGGAGGAAGAAGAAGGAAAAGTGCTAAGGCTGCAGCTGAGATTCTTCCTCTTCCTCCTCTGCATCCATTCTAGATTCCCCTCGCTCTCAAGCAGCACCTGATGCTGGTCTAGGTGGCTTGTCTGGTGGGTAACCCAGGCCTTCATTTCCAGGGGGTCTGAGCCCTGATGATTGTGACCTTTTCAGGCTGTGGTGGCCGCCACTGCCCACTGGAGGATAATATATCACTGGGCACAGGAGCACCAAGAAGCACTGACAAATCTCCTGCAGGCAGATCTGTTCCTCCTGCTCCCATTAGGTAGCAGCAACCCTATCTCCTCCTGATAATCAGGCTGGATTACCCCTGCCAGGATAATCGCTCTGCTCTAAGTGTGGGAGGGAAGAGGAGCCAGGCACAACTGCTGAGGACGGAGGACTCCACTCTGTGCACCCCACAGACTTTCCCTCTGCCTCCTTCCACCTTCGGCTCCAACTGCTACCTCAGGGGCTCATCTCCAGGTTTTCCCATTTAAATTCCTGAGAATGAAAATGTGATAAGCTCACATCCTCCCAGATTTCCAAGCCAGGCCACCCCAGAGGCCACTGGCTGTTCTCTGGACTGGCCAGCCCTGAGTCCATTGCCCACATAGTTATCTCACTCAGCTGAGGTCAGAGGGGTTGGGGGGGTCACATAACACAATTGTTGGGGTGTAGGGAGGCTTAATCAGCAGGAGTGATGGCCGGCACAATGTTTGGCATATTTGGTAAAAGAGCTGTGGTCCTATAGGACAGCCTTTTGTCACCAGCCCTCCTAGTCACCGGGTTAGTTCATAATGAATTTACAGCCTACTGAGTGCAGTTTCCTAACCTGTAAAATAAGTGGCTTGAGCTCACTAAGATTCCTTCAAGCTCCAAAATGCTTACTAACTGCCTCTCCCTCAAACATGTATACGTAAGGTATTAAGTCAGGACTGCCTCCATCCTATGCTAACATAATTTATTTTTTGAGCCCCCAATTTTATTTGTCAATAAGTGCTAGTTGTTATTATTTATCTTTATTGCATTTCATTCTGTGGTTGGAGCTGTCATGTTGCTCAGCTGAAAAGTCTGAATCATGAGTTTGCCTTTCGGTACATTTGCTTTTTCTTAGAGCTCTGTACTGTCGGCATATGTGATGTGCTCTCTGTGTCACCATTCAAGACAGGACCAAGCAGAGGCCTGGGGCAGTCACTGGAGACCTACTGGCATTCTGGCTTCAGTGATCAAAGAGCTGCAAATCCTCTTAAATAGCGCTGTCAGATGGCTGCGGTTCTCCCTCCCGACTCTGAAGCTAATTCAACAGACTTTTAAGCAATGTTTTTGCTAAAATTGACACCTACTGTATCTCCAGCCATCACTTCCTTAACTGATGTCAGATACCATCTAGACAATCCCATCTTTTACAGGTAGGAAACTGTGACTTGCCCGAAGTCACATACTGTGCCTGGCTTCTTTATCCACACCATGTTCTTTCCATTACATCATGCTTCCTCCAGGGTTCAGGAAACTTATCTGTTGCTGCTGTTAACAAATTACCACAAACTTAGTGGCTTAAAAAATACAAGTTTCTTATCTTACAGTCCTATTGGTAGGAAGTCTGACACAGATCTCAATGGACTCAAGTTAGAGCAGGGCTGGTTCCTTTCTGGGGGCTCTCGGTGGGAATCTGTTTCCTTGCCTTTTCCAGCTTCCAGAGTCTGCCTGCAGTGCCTGGCTCGCTGTCCCCATCCTCCACCCTCCAAGCCAGCACCTGCGGGTGGAATCCTTCCTACGTCACACCTCTCTACCCCTTCTCTCATTGTCCAACCTCTTTCTTCCCATGGCCCTGAAAGCTTCTCCCTTTCAAGGACTCATGTGATTCAACTGTCCTACCAAGATAAAACAGGAATGATCTCACCATCTAAAGGTCCTTAACTTAATCACATTTACAACTTTGTCAGGTAAAGTGACATATTCACGGGTTCTGGGGATTAGACTGAACATCTGCGGGAGACCATCATTCTGCCTATCATGGCCTGTCCATACATTAGGGCCTTCTGGAGTCAATGGGTTAAAGTAATGAAGATGGACACAACCTGACTTTCAGAGACATCCTTGACCTCCTGATGTTGGCTGGATGTCACCAAAATTTATACAGATGGGCCCCAGATTCTTTCCTGATGCCCTCATAGCTGGGGTCCCTCCTGTCTGCCTTAAGAACCCACTCTCTGTAATAAGCATGGAGAGGTCAGGACAGGGCAAGAAATGGGTTTTAGCTCATCCGGTTCCACCAGGACACTCTCCCTTCTAAAGCCTCTTCAAGGGTTGAGTTGGACAGCATGCCTGTTGATTCCTTTTTTGAGGATATACTGGTAGCCTGGTTTTGGGCATTTTACCTGGCATCTAGGCCCTGTTGCAAATATTGGTTCTGAAAACTGGGACATTATCTCCCATTTATAGAATTTCTGCACCTGTTCTTGCAACTGATTCACACACTGTCCCCACCCCCCATGCCCTGTACACCACAGATACAAGTCCCCTGACTGCCCCCACCCACCCCTGCCACCAGCTGCCCTATACGCTCCCACTCACTCTCATAGGCCCCCAAGGCCCCCAGGGAGTTACCAACACACACCACCTTTTGCTATCAGCCTGCCTGGGGGAGGGGACTGGGTTGTTGGAAACTTTAATCAAGCAGTGACAGTTAACAGCTGTAGGGACACCTTAGGAAACAGCCTTAGAAAGGAAATACTTGTAGAATCTATCCCCATGACCTTTAAGACTTCTGAAGATGGCCTGTCATTTCCCTCTGTGGAAAAAAACCACAGCCATCACAGGCACCCTTTGGGCCACAGAATCTTCCGTGTTTAACCCTCATTGGTCATAGATGTTCACCTTGCACAGACTGCAGAGACCTGGGGATGCGTGTGCATACCTGCACTACTCACACACACCTGGACATCTGCCTCTCCCTCAGACACGAATCTCAGGTGACAAATGAGTTCTTATGTTTCAGGGGGCTCTTTTTCTGGGGCGGGCTGGGTGATGCTGTTGGGTAGAGCTCTCGACAGACCCACAGGCCCATCACAGCACCCTCCACACACCACTAACCGTACACTACAAGCTGTTAGCATGTGGTAAGGACCTCTTTCCCCTTCCTTTTTCCTCCCCACAGCTGCAGGGGTGGGTTCTGAGGGGGCGGATGTCACCCACTCAGGGTGGGTTTTTCCCACCTGCAAACCTTGTCTCAGCCTCTTTTCACCCCCAGTGGGCCCTTTTGGGGGTCACATCCTGGTAAAAAAAAAACCCAAAACTTTAGGGAGCACCTATACACCACTGCTCGGCAGGCCCTCGTCCTCAGCTGCTTCCTCTGCTCCATCAGCCAGGCCTCTCAGTCCCTGGTCTTCCCCCACAAATGCCCCCTTTTTCATTGGGGGTGGGTGTAAAGGGACAATATTGGGACTTTTTAAAGGAAGAACCTTACTGGGAAATTAACAGATAAACCAAAACCAAACCAAGAAGATATCAAAACCTTGGCTGGTCCAGGCTCTGCACGCTCGAACCCAGCCCTGCTCTGTTTCTCTGCCTCCCCTCTGAGAAGCTGCAGCCCATCTTCATCCCTGTGCAAGTCCTTTGCTCACCGGCTCCCTGACCTCCAACAAAGTGATGAATAGTCAGTGCTGCAGGCTTTTCTGGAGGCTCACCCCCACCCTGGCCAGTCCCAGAGCTTCTGCCTCCTGGACTCAGCTTGCTGGGTTTGGCTCAGATATTGGAAAACAGGGATCTCCATGAGTTTGCCAGGGTCAGGATGGGACAAGGAAGGAGCTGACTGGCCATAGGTGTGATCAGTAGGGCAACAAGAGTGGAGGAGGCCAGGGAAAGGCTGTGAAGCCAGAGGCTGGGGGTGTTTACACAGGAGAACCAGTTTGGACCCAGAAGGGCTCTGGAGTGAGAACTTCCCTGTGTGGGATCCTTGGCAGCTCTGTAGGACTACAGCAGAAGGGGAGCTGGGCCCATCTTGAAAGCCCCCAAACTGATGGAGCAATAAGTCCCACCAAATCAGGGACCCCTCTCTGGAAACCTATACCTGCTAGGAACCCCAGGATGATGAGGACCTAGAGCTCCACACTAGGACTGCCTCAATCTGATGGGGAGGATAGAGCCCCACTTTGGAGTAATGACAGAGGGAGAGCCTCTGGGGTCAGTTGGCCACAAAAGAGCTCCAACTACATATAGAAAGTTTGTGGACTGGGCAGCCAGGAAGGAGTGAGGGGCAAATCAGGGTGGATGATAAGGGTGGGTGTTTGGAGCCCAGTGCTGTCAAGGTGGGTCTGGGATGCATGAAGGGGGAGCACAGGCAGGACACAGGGGTAATCCTGAGTAGTGGTTCTGTGACACCTCACAGCCCCGAACCCCATGCTCTCCACCTCAGTTTCCCCTCCCCTGCCCCTCTGGCTGGGGCTAAGGGATGCCGTTTGCTTCGCTGAACCCATCTGTCTGAGATTGTCTCACATCTTCCTCTTTTGTGACTGGAAGTCACAGGGCAAATCACTAAGCCACGCAGTCACAGAGGGAACACAGAGCCTAAGAGTGTGAAGGGACAGAGGGTAGAGTGACAAGGGAAACTTGGGGCCAGTGGAAGACAGGGAGACAGGTGGGAGCAGAGGGGCTCAGGACCATGGCTGAGGCCATCACCTATGCAGACCTGCGGTTTGTGAAGGCTCCCCTGAAGAAGAGTGTCTCCAGCCGGCTAGGACAAGGTAAGGGTGGACGGGGCGTCTCCTTGATTCTGCAACTCCGTCCTCCTTTATGACCCAACTCCCGCCCCACAGACCCCAATCCTGATCCCCACCTTTTCTCTCCTCTCCAGACCTAGAGTCCGACGAGGATGGGGAACTCACCTATGAGAATGTGCAAGTGCCTCCCGGCCCAGGGGGGCCGTTGAGTTTGGCTTCCTCTGGATTAGGGGGGAAAGCAGGTCTGGAGAGCCCAGGGATATGTGTTTGTTGGGGGCTGTGTCTTGAGCTGGGGAGTTCACAGCATTCTTGGGAGGACAATACCGTTGGGAAAAGGAGTGTTCTCAGGAAGAGAATGAGCATTGGATATACGGGAGCCAGCGAAAAATAAAGCTCCCAGGGGCAAGGTGGGGATCCCAGGGGGAGCTAGGGCTCCACGGAGGGATCAGGGCAGCCCTGTGGGGAGCTGAGCTCGAATAGGAAATGCGGAGTCCCCGGAGAGAGGAGAGGAGGTAGGGGAGAGGGGTGAGAGTACTCCCCGGGGAGGGTTTGGGGCAGGCAGATGGGGGCCCTCTGAGGAAAAGATAAAGGGAGACCCAGGAGGGTGACAGGGGTCCCCGGGGAAAGGATAAGGTAAGACCCAGGAGGGACATGAGAGTCCCACGGGAGATGAGGAACTCCGGAGGACGCTAAGGGTGTCCCAGAGCAATGGCAGAAGGCACCTTAGGACAGACTGGGGTCTCGGCGCCGAGAAGGGAGTGGGGGTGGGGAGAAGGGGCATTTCCCGGGCATTCCCACCTTCAAACCGGTGTCGCTCCCTTTCTCAGGGGTCCAGTCAGAGCAGGCAGCTGCCGCCTGGAGCTCCGTGACGTCACCAGCTGCCAGGCAGATTCTCCCCTGTGAGTACCGCGCCCGCCCCGCCCCGCGTGCGCCGCCCACTGCGCAGCAGGTCCGGGGCTAGCGGAGCGGAGCGGGGAGGGGCGGGGCCTCGGGATGGGCGGCCTCCCCCAACCCGGCCCGCGAGGGTGGTGTTGGAGTCACGTACTAGCGCCGGTCGCGCTGGGGGTGGTGCTGGGCCCCCGCCGTGTGCAGGTCTGACCCAGGGACTGAACCCAGAGCGCAGCCCTCTGGTCGGTCCAGGCAGCCCCCCGTGACCCCTTCCCCTGCCCTTTTCACCCCCATCCCCGGATAGATCTTTCTGACATATCCACCCAGACCCTCACCCCTCAACCCCTTATTATGGTCCCCGTTCACGTAACTCCCCTCTCCGGTCTCCGTCTGAAATTTAGTTCCCCGTCCTACCAGATAGTGCCCCTCAGGCCTTACCAATAACGATCCGCAGCCCTTATTCTGGAACAACTTCCCTCGGCCACCTGCGGCAACTCACTGCGGGACAGAAACCACCATGCGTGCTCGAAGTCCTCTGCGGGACGCACCTTCCGCGAATTTTGCCCACCCCCACCCACTCAGTCTATTAACTTTCCTGGGACTCACTGCTCCCCATCCCGCTGTCTCCCTAAGGCCATGCAGCCTGCTTGCAGTACCTCCTTCTGGGCCTGCTCCTCACCTGCCTGCTGTTGGGGGTGGCAGCCATCTGCCTGGGAGTGCGCTGTGAGTATGACTGCTCCCATTTCCTTTTCCCAACAACCTTCTCCCCTACTGTCCGCGGCAGCTCCCCTTCCTTAGCAGGGCCGAAAGTCACTACCACCACATCCTCAGCTTTTGGTCTGGTTTCCAGCCAGGTCTATTTTAGAGCACGTGTCTTCCTAAATTGTCCTTACCTAATCCAGTGCCTCCTTAAACTCTAGGCAGTCAGACCTTGTATTCCAGCCTGTTATGCAAAAAGTTGCAAGGAGCAGAAAAAGGACTGATGCTGAAGCCTGAGGGCATCAGAGCACAGCTTAAGATGTCCTCCAAATCTCTCTTTATGGCCAAATAGATCTGCAGGTGTCCCAGCAGCTACAGCAGATGAACAGGGTTCTGGAGGCCACTAACAGCAGCTTGAGGCAGCAGCTGCACCTAAAGATAACCCAGCTGGGGCAGAGGGAAGAGGATCTGCAGGGGTCCAGAAGGGAGCTGGCCCAGAGTCAGGAAACACTACAGGTGGAACAGAAGGTTTGCCAGGCTACCAAAGAGCAGTTGCAGGCCTGCGAGTCGGACGGGGAGAAGACAAAAGAGGACTTGAGAAATAAGGAAGCGCAGAGGATGGACTTGGAGCAGAGGCTGCACAGTGTGCGGGACACACTGAAGCCCATCTACACATGCCCCTCACCAGGTATCTGCTCTGGGAGAGGAGAGATGGGAGGGTCTGCCATGAGGGATGGATTGAAGTGAGGAGACACTTGAAGCTGGGATCTGCCTATCTAGTAGGGGGCCATTGAATTGTTCAGGAAAGGGATAGTGAAGCAGAGTGCTGGCTGACATGAGCTAGGAAGCCTTGGCCAACAGGGAGAAGGATCTAGCTGCATACTGGATTTAGAGGGACTCACCCAGCTTTAAGGTGGATCCTGTGGTGGGGAGGAGGGTGGCAGCCAGTAATGCAAATGACACTGCCCAGAGCAGCAAACTCAGGGCTCATCTGGCTTAACATCAGTGTTAAGGATCTGGGAACCTCCTGAATTTGGATATGAAATTGTTGTTTGCATGTTTTCCTAAAGAGAGGATCTATGGCTTTAATTAAGTCTCTCTACATCTGAGATTCCCCCAAAGATTCAGAATTACCGGTGGATGAGGAGCAGTCTGGGATGAGGCAAGGCAGCTGAAGCTCTCACAATGAGGTGGGTTGGGTGTTGTAGGGCAGGGAACTAGGGTGGAATGCTCATCCATTTTGAAAGTAGGAGCCCAACCAGGATCTGGGGATGAGAGAGGGAGACACATAGAAGGTCTGCCAAAGTAGGCTGAGGTTAAGTAGGTGCCTGGCCCAAGGGGACTGGAATGCTCACGGACTGGTTGTCTAGAGGTTAAGCTCTGTCTAGCTCAGTGGGTATCTGGATATTCCTCCAAGGCTTGAAACAGAGAGATTATGTACAGAACCCCCCAGCTCTCATTTCTTTAACCTTCTCATTCTCTCCAAGCCTCAGTTCCCTGCCAGTGCTGCCCCCTGTCCCCACAGCTGAACCCTAGGCCTCAGCATCCCAAACTGCTTCTCCGCTGAAAGGACGGCTTCAGGTCTTCACTCTGACCATGACTGGCCCCCTCCAGGCTTTCTCCACACTCCTTCAACCTCACGGAGGCAGGCCTCCAACCTGCTCATCTTCTGTTTCCTCCCTGCCCATCAGCCCTCACCTGTCTTTACTTCTCTATCTTCTTGGATTTAGGGGCCCATCATGTCAGTCACTCCACTCACTCCTTGGTTCCATTGTCCTTCTGGTGCATCTGACTGGCAATAGCTCAAGTCTGGATGAACGCACGCACCTGCACCCCAGTGTGACAAGCTGTGCAATCATTCTGTGTGGTGCCACTGAAACCGTAGTCACAGCCTCAGCTGGGGCCCCAGCACTGCCTGGCCACTCTGCAGCGCTCAGCTGGCTCTTCCTACCCGACTGCCTTGTTCTCACTTTCAGCAGATGCCCTACTCTGTCAGAGAGGAATTCCCTCTATTTTCCACCAGGTCTATATATCCATTTGCGTTTTTGCCCATTCTCATCTCTTGCAAGGATAACTACAACAGCTTGCTGAGTGTTTTTCCTAAACATCCCCCCTTCAAATGCACTTATCATGTTGCAGCCAGGGGAATCCTTTAAAAATAAAAATCTGATCATGTCATCGCAGTTAAGATCATGTCATTTCAGTTTAAAATTAATGATATCAAAAGTTATGGATTACATACTGTATGTCCAGCACTGTGTCCAAGCACTTGGGATACAGCCAGTGAACGCAATTCCTCTATGTAAAACCCTATATTGACTCTGTTGCTCGTAATATAAAAGTAAAAAATCTTCAACCTGGCTTCCAAGGCCCCTGCCTACCTTTCAGCACACCACTTATTCCATTTGGCCACACTGACTTCTTTTTATTCCTTTAAGTTGCTGTAGGACAGTGACTTGACAGGTAGCTGGATGGGGATAAGAGAAAATGTAGGCAGAAGAGAGGGAGCTAGTGGAGAAGGAATGATTTTTGAGTGATGGAGTTTTGACTGATGGTTCAAAGCAATGAAGAGAGGGGATTTGGGATCAGGACCATAGATTGGGGTGTGGGATGGTAAAGAAAGCAGGGTGTTTATTTTTGATGGATAGTCAGGAACAGGGAAGAGACAAATTTTGAGGTGGAGGGGAGGAAAACGGAGAGAGTTCACGTCGAGTGTGTGACAATTTCTTGTGGAAGAGTGGAGAGGGAAGGTGGACTTGAGGAGTGTGTGAAAGTTTTGAATATGCAGTGGGGAATCTTTAGGGAACTAATGAGACAAATAGGAGGCTTATTGAACACTTAGTTATGGGGGGGCCAAGGTGAGGTTGGCCAAAATGGGGGGACTGCAATTGTTCAGAAATTGAGGTTAGTATCACCAGACCTTTTAAAATAAACCTCCCAGATTGTTAGGAGTAAAGCTGTTGAACCTTAGAAGTATGGACAGGTATGGCATTTCAAGGGGAGGTGAAGCAAGAAAGATTGCAAAGGGCAAGGACTAGAAGTCAATGAAGACACTTGAGTTCCACCCAAGGGAATATTGTTAGCAGCTAGACTGCTGAGTACTCAGTCTGATCCCAAGTGTTGAGATCTCCCTCCTGGGTCTGGGCTGTGCTGTCACATTTGTTCTACTTTTTAGATGCTTGCTGTCCCGTGGGATGGATACTGGATGGGAGAAGTTGCTTTTACTTCTCAGTTACTGAGAGAAGTTGGGATAAGAGCCAACACCATTGTAAATCTCTGTCCTCTGACCTGGCCACATTTGATCTCACTTACATGTATGCTGTAAGTAAACCCTAAGACTGCAGTGGGTACTGTTGGGTTAAGGGACATGTCTTCAAGTCAGGGATGGCAGCACACACAGTGCACCCCTCTTCCATGCAGCTTCTCAGCACAGTGCTCCAGGTGGCCCTACTAACTGATTAGGGTTGGCATGAGAGTTGAAACTTACCATCTTTAACCAGTTTCTCATCTCAGCTTTGTGGTCAGCTCTGGGCTGCTGCACAGGTTCTTTGACTCTCATGGTCTCTCAGGCAGACAGGTCCATACCTGGTGGGCTGGACTGTAGGGATAGGTTCCTTGTGACTAGAACAGCCCACTAGAATGACTCCCCTCCAAAGGCCAGCAGAAATTCTTACCTAGCGTGTGTGTGAACTGAAGGGTCAGCCTGCACCTGCAGGGAGGCACATGAAGAATGTGGGGCTGGTCACCGATGAGCTGATGTTATGTACCAAGGTTGGGCACAGTCCTCTTGCCAAAGCTGTCTCTATGGTGTTCATTTTCTTCCATCAGCCCGGGTCCCCTCCTCCCTACACTCCACCCGATTCCAATATTTCCCATCACTCTCACATATCTCTGGTCTCTCTGAATCTCCCTTCATATTCCTCAGACCAACAGCCTCCAAAGGGTGTTGGCGCAAGGTGGTTCACTTGAATCATACTGGATTGGCCTCAGATATAGTAACCGCTGGGAGTGGATTGATGGTAAAAGAATCTATTATGGGTAAGTTTGTCCGGACTTTTGGGCATTTCCAACTCTATAATCCCCTCATAAAGACATGGTAATGAGATTTCCCTCCAGGTCCTACTCCCAAAACTTTTTCACGAATCAATGTTGTAATTATCCATTTGTCCATTTCTTCTATTTGATTAATAACTTTTAGGGCAGTTTGACTCTCTGTTCTATCCCCAGTACCTACCAGTCCCCGGCACTTTTTTTTTTTTTTTAATTACTAGGTTGGGTGGGACCTACGTCATTTTTCTCTCAGAGGGAGAAGTTGAGGATTTAGCCAGGGATTCACAGTTGATGAAGAACCTGGCCTTCTAATTTCCCATCCCTTGACAAGGCTACGTAAACCGAGGTTCTACTTTCTCAGTCAAGGCCACTTGGGGGTTGCCCCAGGGAAGTGAGAAAGGGAGCAATGGGGTACTGTTGAAGATCAACCCCAGAGACCCTGGAAAAGGGTAGTTACTTAGCTAGTTTCCATCCTTAAGGCCTTGGGTGATTTTTCCCTACCCTGGTCCTATAGTCTCTTCAGGTTGAAGTCCAGACACCTGTCCCTGAACCATCCCAAACATGGCTTTAGGCAGACAGGGTGAGTTAGGACTTGGGTTAGGTTTTGTGCAGGGCAAGAAAAGGGAGGATGGGATAGGATAGGAGGGGCCCGAGCTTATCCCAGCTCTACTTCACCACTCTTTAGGCTTTCTAGTCATGGTCAAAACCAAAGATGTGCCAGGACAAAAAGGACATGGTCAAACCTGCAGGCAGAGAACTGTCATACTTCTCTTCCCTCCATCTGTGAGAGGGCAGCTTTCAAGAATCCAGACATGGACCAGTCTTGGCGCTGAGCTGGGTATGTGTGAGGGATGGGACTGAGGTCTGGGAGTTGGGAGGCAGAGGGTCTCAGAGCAGAGGCCCAGAGGCCAGGGGGAAAACTTGTTCCTGGGAGTGAGTCATGTCCACAGCCCCCAGGGACTTGGTCTACTTATGTAAGAGGGTGCTGGGCAGGGGAGGGCTGGAACTGAAGGGAGTCTGGCCATGTGGCTGTCCAGGGAGCTAGGGAGGAGATGGGCTGAGCTGGATGAGGGTTCTAGTGACAGTCAACTGTGGAGCTCAGTGATGCTTTAATCTTCCAGATACTCATGCCAGCAAGAGCCTGTGCCCTTCATCCCTAACCTGGAGCCTGCAGGTCCTAAGATCCACCTCCCTCCAGTGTTTTCTCACTCCGCCTGGACATGCCTAGCCCAGGGCTGATCCATGCCCAACGTTTATATTTCTAGGCAAGGCTGTGCCCTGCTGGAGACCCTGTCCCAGAAGCTGGACTGTTCCCGGGGAAAGGGTGAAGAAGCTTCTAGAAGAGATTTTGGCCTCCCTGAGAACCTCCCACAGTGGAATGGGTGGGGAAGGCGCACGGGCTGAGTGGATAGGGGCAGCCCGGAGCCAGCCAGGCAGTTTTATTGAAATATTTTTAAATAATTTGCACGTGTTAGTCTTGTGTGTCAGCGATGCTTGTCCGGTTCAGTGATCCCCAGGGAAGAGCAAGCCCAGGGGTTGGATAGGAAATGTTCTGTTCATTGAGTCCATGCCGAGGTTCCCTACACAGGGAGAAGAGCTGGTCAGCCCCTCCAGGGCTGGCACCATCCAGCATGTGCGCTCTGTCCTCACAGGGCATCCTGAAGACCAGTGGTGGAAGCCGGAGACCACAGGCCCCACTGCTAAGAGCGTGCCCCAGGCAGCTGCAGGCTGGGTGTGGGTGGCTTGGCATGGTGCCCTCGGTGGCAGAGGAGACTGCCCGCCTCACAGTTCAGGTTGCGGTAGCGGGCAACAGCCGGTGCGGGGCGGGGGCACATGGACAGGAAGCCAAAGCTGAAGGGGCCAAGGCAGCAGCCGGGGCAGGGAAGTCCCTCCTCGGACTCCCGGGTTGCTGAAGGGGGCGGCGAGGGTTCTGTCCGCTCCAGAGCTGCTGCCCGGGGCAGGCTGTGCTGGGCCCGGTTCCAGGGCTCCCCGGCCCAGCCTTGTGGAGAGTTCACCACCACAGCCGGGGGGTTGTTGTTAAGGGGAGGCCCTGATCTAGGGGACCAGGGCTGGGAGGCTGAGGAACAAGTGCTGATGAAGTTGTCTGTGGCCACGGCTAGGGGCAGCTGGGGAGCTGGTCCAGGGGGTTCTGGCTCAGGGCTACTGCCCTCACACTCCATTCTCTCTTCCGCAGAGGGGCCCACAGCAGGAGGGCCGGGACCTGGCAGTGCCGTCTCCATTCGCCGGGGGAGTTCAGGGGAGGATGGGAGCGAGCGGCAGCGGCGGGCAGGTGTCCCAGGCTGGACCAGAGTCTCTGGAGTGGTCACCAAGGGTAGCTGGGTAGAGGGCAGTGGTGATGGTGGTACAAGGGGCAGAGGGGCGACTGGCTTGCTGGGTGTGTCCAGGAGCTTGATCTTGCCACCCCTGAGGTCTTCTCGTAGTGAGAAGGGGTTGACTCGAGTCAGATTGTCCCCCCAGTTGGGGGGTGATTCTGGCGATGGGGGCAGGAAGAGGTCTGACCGGCTTCGGGAGAGCCGGGGGTCTGGCCTGGGAAGTGTGGCAGAGGGACCCCCTCTTGGAACAGACCCTGTAGACAAAGAAGTCTGGGGTCACTGTTCTCAGCGTTGATCATAGTTCCCTGAGGACCTCATTATTCCCCAGGAGGCAGCTGGGACTAGAGCTGAGAAAAGGGAGTCCCACGGGGTGCTTTGGAAAGGGGGAGATGTCACCCCAGCCCTCTTTACCTCTTCTTTCCTTGTCCTCCTCCCTCAGGCTCTAGAATTAGAAAACTATACTTTCTTTGAGTAATCCTCTTGCCCTCCTCATGCACCCAGCCTTCTCAACTAACAGATACACTTGGTCTCCTCAGATAATTCCGAGTTCAAAGGAAGAGAGAGGCAACATTCAGTTGTGCCCACTTACCCTGACTGTGTAGCAGGGAAGCCCTGGGGACGGGGGCTGGCTCAGGCAGCTGCTCCAGGATCCATTCCAGGTGCTGGGTGATTTCAGTAAAGGGAGCACGTGTGCTGGGTTCCATCTGATGGGGAGAGACGGGCAGCTTCACTAAGTGCTCCAAAAGAGGGACGCTGTTTTCCTTATCACCTGGGACCTTGTCAACTGATGGATTGGGGTGAAGGGCAGGGAGGGAGACTGAGGCTCTTACACTGCAGCAATGGATGGCCAGGAGCAGGAAAGGCAGTGGGCAGTCATCCCCTACCAGGGTCCGGAAAGCAGGCACATCCAGGCCAAAGTCCTGTGGGGACAGAGGAGGGGCCCCCAAGTCAGCCTTCCTTGAGTTCTCCTACTGCCCCCTAATCAGGACCTTAACCTCCAAGGAACCCTCCTTGGTTATGAGCTGCCCAGTCTGGAGTTCCTCTTTTTTAAACCTGTAGACATCATTCACCTCAGTTCGGGGTAGGTAGTCTGGGTCCGCAGGTACTCTCGCGATGAGCTCACAGAGGACAATCCCAAAGGCAAAGACATCGGCCTGGGGGGTAGGAGAGAATGTTAGGGGGAGGCACTGACAGTTTCCTGTCAGAATATGTCAGAATTTGCGGCAGTGTTGGCAGCTGCCATGTGTTGGAAGGGATGCCTGTGAGGAGTAAGGGGGGTCTTGGGAGTCTCCTGAGTATCTGGTAGGGTTGGTGAGGAACCTGGGATGGAGCCTTATAAGAATATCTCCAGGGTCTCTGGAAGGCCTTGGGGATCTGAAGGGTCCATGTCTTACCTTCTCATCATACAGCTCACCCCGCAACACCTCTGGAGCCATCCAGTATGGGGAACCCACCACAGCCAATGGCTCCTTCCTTGCCCCTTCCCTACAGGGGCAGGGGCAGAGTGGTCAGGAACATCCCACCCAGACACCCTCTCCAAACAAAAAGGGATGAGGTCAGCCCCCTCCTCACCCCAAGGTAAATGGCCCTGTGGGCTTCACTTAGATAAGGGCCACCTGGGAGGTTTAGGGCGATGGGGGCATTCACCTCACCTATACACAGGAATCTTTTCGGCCAGCCCGAAGTCACCCACAACAGCTGTGAAGCCTTGGTCTTCCCGTCGGATCAGACAGTTCTGACATACACATATAGCAACCCCACACACCCATCACCTTCTGTTCTCTGATCTCCCAACATACACCCCAAAGACCTGTCACTCCAGAAAATCCCCAGCCCTCTCTGATCTCCCCATTTTCCAGTGCACCCCAATCTTGCAACATCATCCATCACTCCTTACACAACATGGTACTCAGTCCCTCAGAGCACTCCCCCTCATTCCAGTTTCCCACTCTCCAATGTCTTGGTACCCCAACATCCTAATATTGCCTATTATTCACATTCCAATACTTATGTGTGGTTACAACCTAATAAATCTCAAATACCCTTTCATGCTTCCATCCATCTTGCCAACCTACCTTGGATGTGAGGTCTCGGTGGAATACACCTTTGGCATGCAGGTACCGCAGGCCACGGGCGATGTCCAAAGCCAGGTGGAGCCTGACAGGCCAGGATAGGGGTTCTGGGGAGCTGAGCAGCTGTTCCAGGGTCCCCCCATTCATATACTGGGACATGGGTAGGAGAAGGGGAATGAATGTCAAGGTTTCAGTCTGTACTCTGGATCTTCCACTTAAAAGTTGGGGACCCTCAGGAGGATCACAAAGATCAGGAGAGTGAGTCTTTGCTCTAGGGTCCCTCATTCATATTCTAGGGTCCCTCATTCATATTCTAGGGCTGTCCTGTCCCATACATGTGCAACAATTTAAATTATTAAGTTTGAATAAAATTAATCATTCAGTCCCTCAGTCATACTTGCCACATATCCAGTGCTCCTTAGACACATGTGGCTAGTGGCTATGGTTTTGGATAGCATGGATAGAGAACATTTTCATGCACAAAGATCTACTGGACAGCACTATTCTAGAGGATATAAAGGATGGGACCGGCTGAGGCATTTTATCTGTGGTTTGCCTAAAAGGAAGTTCAGGGAAGCCTCCCCTGGGAGGAGGTCCTGCTGCCTCTCATTATTGCTCTGTAAGTGCACCGGGCCGCTGACTCTCTTCCCTGGGTGGTGGTGGGGTCTCCCCCTTCCTAGCCCATCCTTACCTCTGTAAGAGCGTGCAGTTGCCCCTGGTGCACACAGACCCCCATGAACCTGGAAGAGGATGGGAAAGGTAGCAGGGTAGGCTAAAAGAGCCTCAGCTCCTCCACAGGTCTCACTTTTCCCGCGGGATCTTTCTCCGTCCCCCAGCAAGCTTCCCAGCAAGCGGCTGAGGCTGTTCACCTTAGGATGTTGGGGTGCCGGAGACGGTTCATCAGCTGCACCTCCCGTAGCGTGTTTCCTCGGTTACTGGGGAGCCTGTTCATTTTCAGCACCATGACTTGCCCTGACTGTCGGTGCCGAACCTGGGGGTGGCAGGAGCTGGCGAGTCCCGCGCAGGTTGGGCGGGTTGCCAGGGTCCCGGTCCCCTAGTTCCAGCCTCCAGTCTAAGGCTCGGTCCCGCCCCTCTGCCCTCTCTGCTGGTCTTACCTTGTAGACCTCAGAGAAGAAGCCAGCCCCGATCTTCTCGGCGCAGTGGAAATCGTCCACGCGTGCCAGACTGGACACGGCGCTGCGGAGAGCCCGGTAGGAGGAGGGGCGGCCCCGGCCCGGGCCTCCGCCCGCGCCCCCCGGCCCCGGGGGCCCCTCCCCCGGCGCATCTCCGGGCCCGGGCCCAGGGCCCCGCAGTGGGGGCCGTTCCCCGGCCATGGCCCGGCCCCCAGCCCGGGCTTGCTTCACATGGCAGGGTCCCCGGGGCCCGGGCAGGCCGCGCTCGCCATGGGAGCGGGCCCAGCCCGATCCCAGGCGCCGGGGCTCCCGCTCCCGCCCTGGAGAATGGAAGATCCGCCGAAGATCCCGGGCCCGCCCCCGCCGCTCCGGCTAGCTGGGCCCAGGTGGACGCCGCTCCGCTCCGCTCTGCGCAGGGCCTGGGGCTGGGCCGGGCGGTGGTGGTGGCGCTCCCGGGCGCCGGCGGGCAGGCGGGCGGGCTCCCCGCAGGCGGAGGCGGGCGGGCGGGCGGCGGCTGCTCCGCTTCGCCGCTGGGGCTCAGGCTCGGCGGCCTGCCGGGGGCGGGGCTGAGCCCGGCCTCTTCTTAACTCCTTCTAGCCCGGCCTCCAGGCAGCGGCCACGCCCCCTCAGGTGCGCACCCCGCCACTAGTGGCCGCGACGCCCTTGGCGAGTGTGACTGGGGCGTCAGGGTCAAATAAGTTCAGGCCTGAACTGCATAACTGAAGGGAATTAAAGGCTGATTGTGCATACACGCAGCTCAGATGTCTTTTAGCTGTCCTGTGAGTCCTTTCTCCCCTCCCTCCCTTAGGTCACGGTCGGTTGAGGGCCGGGCTCAGGAAGCCGCCCAATTCCTGGGCTCCAGGGGCCGGCAGGGCAGAAAAGATCTACCCACCTTCCCGGCCTCCACCGTGGCCCAGCCCCATTTCCCAGGTCTCGACCCTTACACTTTAAACCTCCGGGCTCCAGACACTTTCTACCTTCTCGGGCGGTTGTGATGCCCCGGGGCTGTAGTGAGCCCTGGGCCAGCCCATTCCAGGTGCGGCCTCAAGTCCTCACTCCATTCCGCCTCCCTCGAATAAAGCTGACTCCAGAGCCTCCGCCCAGAGACCACCCAGCCTGGACCTTCCTCTTACTATTTCGTCCAAATGCCCCTCTCTCAAAAGAGAAGCATCCACCTGCAGGAAAGCTCCTCTTTGCGCGAGATCCCATCCCTTGGCAAAATCCTGCCCCTCAAGACTTTCCCTTGGAGACCCCTCTTTCTCAGTGAGAACCCCCTCTTCAGAGGGACCTCAGCTCAGTATGACACTGCCACCATCAGCGTGTACCAGAACCCTTCAAGTGCGACACCCATCCTCTGTATGTTCCTCCCACTCAGTGAGACCCCCACCTCTCAGAGCAACTCCACCGGTCATTGTGACCCCTCCTCTCAATGTGACTTCTCCCTTCAGTGTGGCCCAGCCCTTATCGGTGTGACCCCTCTCGGCGGGTACCACCCCCCATTACGTAGAAATCAGGCCTGCCCCCTCAGGCGGAAGGAGGATCTGCAGCTGGCCTCTGAAGCGACGTGGGGTCCTGAGTGCGCACGCACCATCTCAGGACCCTGTGCGCTCGCCGTACCGGACGCTTTCGGTTCTCCACTGGCTCCTCCCCCCGTTCGTCGTCGGAATAGCCAATCATCGCCAGAGATGGGTGACGTCGCTCGATCCCGGAGACTGGTCTAGGATGAGCGGTTGTGGGCGTCGATGAACCGCTCGCCACCTAGCGGCGGAATGGAGGGCGGCGGGAATGCAGGCTGCAGGCATTGGGAGCAAAACAGACCGCGGTAGAACTTGAGGGAGAGGCTGAGTTCGCTTCAGAAATTCTGAAGTACTTTATTTGTTTCTGTGGTAAGCTAAAAAGAAAATTAATACAAGGACAGTCACATCCGTGTGAGTGACCGCCTTCTGAGTCTTGTCCCAGGTTTATGAGAGTTGGAGCCACGTATTATTTAATAGTCAAGAGCTAATGAGAAAAGAATAAAGACAATCTTAAATTATAAATGATGCGGTAGGGTCAAGAGAAGGTCAGATGCTGTCTCGGTACAAGGGAGGGTTTCGCACAAGTTTGGAGAGAAAAGAACTGGAGAAAGTCACAGTCCCTCCATGGCCATGGAAACGGGCCAGTCTCGAGAACAACCTGTGCCTGGGCCATGTGCATCATTGTCATTCTTCCAGAGGCAATTTGGTCTCAGCAAAACACGCTTCTTTGTCACATTAAATGTTCACAAGTATTTAGTTTGTAAGTTTGCCTTCTATAGCTGTGTGAGATCTATAAACACTAGGAAAGTATGCCTCATTTGTTTAAGAAATATAGGAATTTAATCGTCACATATCTGACCCTTTATCCAAGCTTGAGAACAGCTGTAGTTGGTGATTGTAATTCCCTGAAGAGAAGCCAGATTCCTGTTTTAGAAAGATAAAAGTTGTGGTTTATGGAGGCGGGGGGACTGATTAGGAAGGAGGCTCTGGCAATGCTTCAGTCAGGAGAGGATGAGGGACTGAACTAGGATAGGGATAACAGGGAATAAGAGAAGGAAACATTCAATGGACTTGCTGATTGATTAGTATCCAAAGTCAGTCAGTCCTGTGGTGAGAAAGCATCAGCCAGGATAATTTTAAAGTTTCTAGTTTAGATGACTGGGTGATATCAATTGAGATAAAGAGTCCAGGAGGAGGAAAGTTGGGTGGGGGAATGTAGGTGGTTGCCATAAACAAAGGGGTGCTGGTAAAGAAAACTATGCTGGTGGCTGCCATTATCCAAGCAGGCTGTATCGAGGGAGAAATAGGCAGAAAGTGAATCCTAGGGGACACCAACAGGATTAAAGGGTCCCTGGATGAAGAGAAATCCACGAAGGAGACTGAGAAGAAACGTGCTGAAAAGATAGGAGGATAATCTTTTTAAAGTGCCTAGAATTCTTTATTTAGAACAATAAAGTATCTGTTTATATAATGCAATTTCAAATTCAAACCTGCATAAGGGGTCAGGACCTATACTGGTTTTAAGAAGTACACATGCAGTACACACACATCACGTTTTACAACCTTTTTTATTTAAGTAAACTTCAGTCATAATAAAACTGTTTAGAATAGTGATGACATATATTTACATTACAATATGCACACTCCAATCTGTGACTGAACTAACAGTATATCTGGACATCCATCTAAATGTCTGAATACTTTTCAAGTTCACTGATTTAAAAAATAGTGGCAAGTGGAATCCAGGAATGGAGAGCTTAGGAAAAGTGGAATAATGAACAGTATTAAATAGAGCAGAGAGTGCTAAGTTTTCAGTGTTCCCTGAGTTAGGCTTATTTAAAGATCTTCTTGTTGTTTTTCAAACTTTTTTGATGGAAAATATCGAACATGAAAAAAAGAGGGAACTATATTCAATAACTTATAATAACCTATAATGAAAAAGAATATATGTATAACTGAATCACTATGCTGTACACCAGAAACTAACAGAACATTGTAAATCAACCACACCTCAATTAAAAAAAAAAAAAAAAAGAACAGAGTAGACCAATGAACTCTTATTCACCTTCGGTCAGTAGGATCATTTTGTTGGAGACCCATTGTGCAAAATCACTTACTCATGCCTCAGTTGTACTGTTGCCATAACTGACCTGACCGAGGTGAAAGTACCTGCTTTTATATACCTTCCATACCAGTGATTCTCCAATAATCAATTCATAGCCAATCTTGTTTCATCTATATTCCTGCTCTCTGCCCCCAACCCAGTTATTTGGTGCATATTTCTGACATTTAATCATTTTATCAATAAATATTTCAGTATGTTATCTCTAAAAGATAAGGATTCTTCTTTAAAAAATCACAGTAACATTGTCACACCTAAAAAAATTAATAATTCCTTAATATCATCCAGTATCTAGATGTTCATATTTTCCCCACTTATATTTAGTTTTTAAAAAATTGTTAATTTGAATCAAAATCTAAAGTCCATACTTCGAAATTGATGTCTCTTAAGTCTTTTTAAATCTTTTAAGTTCATCCATTATCTTTTTTCCCTTACCATTTTTTTGTTTGAAGAAACCAGGTCATTTGTCCTGTAGTTTCTCAGAGTCTAACTTTTGCTGAGTTTCTTCTAATGTTATTTAGGATATCCCTTGGTCCTCTGTATTTCCAGTAAATCGGTAGTTAGAGACTTAATCAGATTTATATTTGATTATTTTAGCAAAACTAATTCATAGGTGGTTTTAGTACTTTTATCGGGAGGCATACAGTGGTGGTCTTTTTGTGATGTTAGTAACTGATGGCAGTCATTGTCTAGACCAGGGTTTCTCAAAATTGGCACTATTGACATTTTGGGCTGGTCAATTCGTTATTGTAGGGGAGCTGTCCTGTGCATTGTAGGATGCTTAGCAGCATCCCTAGCCTCTATCCACTAGGTATCAGTAGCAAACCCCTCAACTGTGACAACCAAAACTGTCTCTGGACACTGCCAGTTGTCATCCCCCTGGGGGCAGAATTGTCCCTGATTGAGAACCACTGGTCTAGGTTCATTAATGTAGGAATTAGAAAATAATATTCTCATTCTATCCTTCTTTCTTTATTAGGTAGAATACTTCTACAGAAACTTACCCACACTATTTGTTGCCCAGAGATGTATTTCACTTTTTCAAGAAAAATGCTTGATTGTTTCCCTTTTATTTTACCAGCTTTTAAAGTAGTAGTGAGTTAGTTTTAAAGTAGTAGTGAGTTAGTTTTCTAGCATTCTCCAACAGTGACCAATGAGGTTTGTTGGTGGTGGTGGTGTTTTCTGGTATCATCATGAACTCATCATTTAACACATAAATGATGTGTCTCAATCACTGGCAGTTTAAAAAATCATTTTTGATGTTTAAATTGTCCTGTTTTGACCAGTGGAAACTTATTCAAATTGGCTCCTGAGTCCTTTTGACATGACCTGTAAGATTTCTTGCTGTTTGGTATAATACAATGTTCCAGGCTTATTTTGTGCCTTCCTAGACTGGAGCTAGTTTCAGCTATTTTTTCCAATGATTCATGGTTCCTTTTAGTTGGAGATGGTGTTTAGAGACCACAACCTGGGTACTAGGGATATAATGTTATTTGACCTCAGGAAGAGTAAATGTAGTTGATTACCTGTTCTTCTCGAAACAGTCCCAATATCTCTTTATTATGAAAAATTCCAAACATGCAGAAAAGTTAGAATGCACAATGAACATCTGTATACCCTCACCTAGATTCAACAATTGTCCTTAACATTTTGTCATGTTTGTTGTGTCTAATGTGGCCTGATATGATAGATGATATAGTATGGTATAGTATAGTACACTATACTACAATATAATTTTTTGTTATACCATTTGAAAATAAGTTGCAGGCATTATGACACTTCATTAGTATTATCTCCTTAGCTCATTTTCTGTGTAACCATGATACCATTATCATATCATGAATTACTTTATTTAGTTTCTTGATTCTCCTCATATTTTATTGGTTCCTTCTTCTAGATCTCTTTTGCTGATTCTTCATCATCATTCTGACCTCTGAACAGTGGCATATCTAGGGCTCTATCATTGGACCTCTTCTCTTTTCTCTACATACAGGCATGATGGGTCATCCCATTAACTCCAAGGTTTAAAATACTATTTATATGCTGATGACTCCCATTTTCTCTCACCCCAACCTCTCCTCTGAACTCTAGACTCCTGTATTCAGTTGCTTACTTACATGTCCAGTTGGATATCTAATTGGTTTTTCAAAATCAATGGGTACAAAACAGAACTCTTGAATCCTGCCCCTTCTTCCCCAGCTTTTCTCTAAGACTTTCCCATTTCCAGTCTATTAGGTGCCCAGGCAAGACAATGTAGAGTTAGTTATCCTTGACTCTTCTCTTTCTCTCTCTCTCCTATATCTAGCCCATCAGCAATTTGTGTTTGTTCTATGTTTGAAATCTATCCATAACCTGACCACTCTGACACTTCCACTGCCTCTAACCCAGTTGAGGCCACCACTGTCTCTTGCCTGTGTTGTTGCAATAGCCTCCTTCTGGTCTCCCTCCTATGCCTTTGTCTCCCTACAGCAGCCAGAATATGCTTGTAAAGTATAATTCAGATCATTTTATCTCTCTGCTCAAAACCTCTCATCTCACTCAAAATCATATCCCAAATCTTTCCTATAATTTTTTCTTTCTAATATTTGACCTTTAACTGCTATTTCTTTGCTTAAGACCATCAATATAATGTTGAGTGAAGCAGAGGCAGTAGACACTTGTACTTATTCCTGATCTTTAAAAGAATGTTTTTAATGTTTTACTATTAAGTTTCATATTTACTGTAGGTTTCTTTTTTTGTAGGTACCTATACTAATTCACTGTTATCACAGAAGTGCCATGTAACTAGCCATATCAAAACTCAGTGGCAAAAAATGACGATTCATTCTCATAAATCTGTGGGTTGACTGGGGTCAGCATTCTAAACTGGGACTGGCTACAGGGTTTTGCTGTGCTCCATTGGTCTCTCACTTCTCCTGGGACCAGCAGGATAGCCTGGGTATGCTTGTCCCGTGGTGAGGGAAGAAGGGCAAGAAGACAAGCACAGTTTTGCAACTGCTGTTCATGTCTTTGGGGCACATCATATCTGTCAGCATTCCAATAGCCAAAGCAAGTCATATGGCCAAGCCCAAAGTACACTGTCTACAGAGGTGGTGGTAGGAAGGGAGAAAAGATTTTTAATAATGATACATTACATTTATTTTCTAATGTTAAACCAACTTTGCATTTATGGAATAAACCCAGCTTGATCTTGATGTGTCCTCCCTATTCTGCCTCCCTCTACTTTTCTCTTTTTCTTTTTTCACACTATTAGATTTGGGTTGCTTTTCTTTGCATTTTACAATTTTATTTTTTTATCAGCTTTATGTTGAGATATAATTTACATACCATATAATTCACCCACTTAAAGTTTACAATTCAGTGGTTTTTATTATATTCACAGAGTTCTGCAACTATCACCACAAGCAACTGTAGAATATTTTCATCACCCCAAGGAGAAATCTTATGTCCATTAGCAGTCACTCCCTATATCCACATCCACCCCCAGCTCCCAAACTCCCTTACCTCCAGCCCTTGGCAACAATGACTTCACTTTCTGATTGTACAGATTTGCCTCTTCTGGACATTTCATGTATGGAATCATACAATATATGGTCTCTTGTATCTTGCTCCTTTTATTTAGCATAATGTTTTTAAGGTTCATTCATGTTATATAGCATGTACCAGTACTTCATTGTTTTTAAATTTCTGAATAATATTTCACGGTATGAATACAATGTGTTTATCTATTCATCAGTTGATGGTCATTTGTGTTGTTTCCACTTTTGGGCTGTTATGAATGATGCTCCTATGAGATTCCTAAAAAAACTAAAAATAGACTTACCATGTGATCCAGCAATCCCACGCCTGGAGGGAACTCTAATTTGAAAAGATATATGCACCCCAGTGTTCATAGCAGCACTATTTACAGTAGCCAAGACATAGAAACAACCTAAATGTCCATTGACAGATGGCTGGATAAAGAAGTTCTGGTGTGTGTGTGTGTTGTGTGTATGTGTGTGTGTATGTGTGTGTGTATGTGTAGATATACACATAACTCAGCCATAAAAAAGAATAAAATAATGCCACTTGCAGCAACATAGATGGGCCTAGAGATCGTCATTCTAAGTGAAGTAAGCCAGAAAGAGAAAGGAAAATACCATATGTTATCACTCTTATGTGGAATCTAAAAAAGAAAAGAAGAAAAGGACACTATGAACTCATCTACAAAACAGAAACTGACTCACAGACACAGAAAACAAACTTATGGTTACTGGGGGAAAAGGGGTGGGAAGGGATAAATTGGAAGTTAGAGATTTGCAGATAACTACTGTATATAAAATAAGCAGCAAGTTTCTACTATATGGTACAGAGAACTATATTTAATATCTTGTAGTAACCTTTAACAAAAAGAATATGAAAAGGAACATATGTATGTATATGTATGACTGAAACATTATGCTGTACACCAGAAACTGACACAATATTGTAAACTGACTATATTTCAATGAAAAAAAATAGTCCTTAAAAGAAAATGAATGATGCTCCTATGTACAAGTTTTTGTGTTGATTTATTTTATTCGTGGACTTTTTTTCAGTAAATACTACAATACTACAGATCAGTAATTGGTTGAATTCACAATACAGAGCTGAGGATATGTTGTATGTAATCTTCTGAAGTTCATTCTTCATTCTTTTCCCTTCTTATTTCAATTTTGGTTGTCTCTTGATCTGAGGAATTTTTTTCAAAGGTACCATGATTTTCTTTTTGTTCATCCTCAGACAGGGGATTTAGGCTCGCCCAGTATTGACTTATAATCAAATGATTCATCTGGGATCTATGAATTTTTTTTGTCTGGTAACTATTTTAATTGATTTTTAAAAACTGAGGTATAGTTGACACATAACATTATATTAGTTTTAGGTGTACAACATGATTCGTTATTCATATTTCTACGAAATTTTACAGCAATTCTTGGTCAAGATCAAAGGCAGAACCACAGAAAGTTGTAGATTGCTGTTTTGGAGACTGGGCAGGCTATGTGGAGTCAGCAGGGCACTGTCGTGGCTTTCCTAACTGGACCTTCATCTTGTAGATGGGTGTAATCCCGGAGAAACACCTCTCTGCCACCACATCCGGCTCTCATTAGAAGTTGTGGGTAGGTTACTGTGATGACTGTCCCTCAGAAGGAGGCACCAAGGCAACAAGCATTCCTGTGGGCCCTTGAGCTAGCTCTTTCACTCCCTTCCCAGGTTGAAACATCCTTCTGATCTTCAGGGATTTAGAAATACTCTTTACACAGATGGAAACAATAGTAGTAACAGGCCATCTTACCAATAGCAATGAGCTGTTTCTTCACAAACCATAAATCTAAGACCAATTGTAACTTGTTTCCTAAATTAACTCATACCCAGATTCTAACTGCCACAGTCTTTTCTGTAGAATTTGTTCCAGTCCCTGCATCCTAATCTTTATCTCAACTTCAAATTCTAAACTTTACATTTCTCAACTTCACAGACTCTTTTCCCTGAACCCCTAGCCTGTTATTTTTCTCAACTCTTTTCCTTTTCTCCCATTCCCACCAAAGTCTATTGCTGTTTGGTTATTAGCAATTAAAGAGAGCTAGACACTGGGCCAGATGTTCTTTATGCATGATCTCATCTGTCTTATCCTACTCAGTGACATTAGTTAAGCAATTTCATAGACGAGAAAACTGAGGGCTGATGAGATGAATTGGGCCAAAGTCCGTATCTCCAGTGTTTTTGTATTGTTTTGTTTTATATTATGATGTCTTTGGCTCTAAGTAAAAGAAAACTTAAAAGTGGCCTTGACAATAATGAAATTAATTATTTCATAAGAAGGTTGGTTAGTTCAGAGGCACCACATTACCATCGAGAACTCAGGCCTTCCTACTCTACCATAGACTCTGATGGAGTCAGGCTTTGTCCTCAAGTTAGCTTAGCTTTCCACAAGCTTTCACGATGGCTACCAAAGTTCCAGCATCACATCCTCAGAATTTCTTGAGGCAGGCAAAGACACCACTCCTTTTGGTCCATCTCTCTAATTTGTTGCGCACCTTCCTTAAGAGCAAAGAAACTTTTCCCAGGACCCTCCCACATCCCGGCAGACTAGTCTTCAAGTGTCTAGACTGCCACAAGCCCATGCCTAACTGGTCACTGGCAAGGGAAATTGGACCACTATGATGAGGTTAGACTCATCGAGATTCATTCCTATGGCTGGCTCCAAGCTTCCCTGAAGTTCCTGGCCACTTGGCAGAACAAAATTAAATTTCTGTTAGGAAGAAGGGAGATGGGGGTAGCACCCAACAGTGTCTTACAGAATCCAAAAATCCAGGTTGTTAACCTCAACATACTACTGCTATTCCGGGCTCTCCCCTCAGCTCCCACCCTCACTTTAGCACATTTCCTTAACTGTGAGCGAAGTCCCCTACAACTCCAGCTCTAAATGACACATACCAAGGCTGTCCTTGGCAGAATAGTGAGGAACATGAAATGTATTCTCTGGGGTCCAGTGCTCTTGTGCAATTTACAAGAAGTCAGGGACATGTGCTTGGTTAGCTAAGGTACCACTGTCACAGCATGGGGGTGGGGAGAAGAGGCTCTGCCTCATGGAGAGTGGACCAGCCTGGCCCTCATCCAGCTTGAGTTCCAGTCATGCTCCCCCTACCTCAGCCCTCCAACACCGAGATCTTTTTCAAGATCCGTACTTCTCTTAGAATCTGAATGGTTTTCTTAACAAATTCTAATTTGCCTTCTAATCTTAAGCCCCAATATTACCCTCATATCTCCTTCCCTCGAATTTTCCCAGTGAGAAAACCTGTATCCACTGAATTTACTAACCATTCACTGAGCTCCCCTTTGTGTTAGAAGCTAGACACAATTCTACACAATTGGAAAGGAAATTAAATTATAGTAGCTATGTTACCAGGTGCTGGGGTAAGTTCTTGACACACACTATCTGACTTTATCCTTAACAGCACCCTGGTAGGTTAGGCTATTTTAACCTTCACATTAAGAATTTAGGGAATTCAAGTTCAGAAGAAGTCAGCCGCTCAGAGAAGGTAAGGTTAGCTCAAGGCCACAAGCTATTAGGAGCCCATGACTGCCTGACCTCACGCTCATGGCCTTTCCCCTGCCCCACCATTCTGGCTTCATCCTGGCTTTTTTATTGTTACAAAACATATTTGCATACATTAATTTGAACTGCACAGCAGTAGCAGGGGGAGTCGTAGTATCTGTATTTTATAAATGAGGGGTAGTACGGTTCAGAGATACTAAATGACTTGCCCCTAGTCACGTGGAGCTTAGCTTTTCTGACTCCAACATAAGAGTAATTTCTGCCACTGTAGAGTGTGCCTGGAAGAGCAACACATATTTGTTGAGTGGATGATGATCTGGATGACAAAGTCATTCCTGTCAAATTATATTATAGAAAATAAACTGTCACTGGCTAGAGGTCTCTAGGTTCCTCCCCTCTGGGCTTTCCTAGGAACTCCATCACCTTCAACCAAGACTCACAAAGAGTAGAATCCACATCTCCTCAGGCAGATCCTCAGACTGGGGCTTAAGAAGAACGGGTCCTCTTTAGAGACAGAGCTCAATGGACCTATCAGCTTTTGCTCTCTCTCCTCCCACTTCTGGGCTTCCTCTGGTCCTGGAGTGGGGAAGCTGTACTCAGCCTTCTCACTGCCCCCATGTGGCAGGACTGCATTTGTTCTGGAGTAGACAGACCAGTGAGCCTCTGCTCTCCGGTTCTGCCAGCCTTGGCCCTGGCAATCATCACACTAGTGCCCCCTCCCCTCTCCTCCCTGGGCCCCGCCTCCTGCCTCTGACTCAGCCCCACAGCCCTGGACACAGTCAGTACACACAGCCCAGAGGCTCAGCTCAAAGAGAAACAAAAGGAACTGCCTGGTTCTCATGGCTATGGCCAGCACCTTCATACCGGGGCTGAACCCTCAGAACCCTCATTATATCCCAGGGTAAGACTTCTACCCAGAGCACAGCCCCACTTGCTTCTGGGAATAGGGGAATAAGGATACAGGACTTGTGCCACCTCAACCTGGGGGGCCAAGTGGACATACTGGTATGGGAGGCCTAGGGCTGGAGTATCTATGATGTTGGATGGAAAAGGAAAAGCAAGGGAGCAGTAGTAGTCAGGACTGCCATGAAGCTTTCTGTTGTGTTCTCCATGGTAATAGGGCAACAGCAGAAGGGAAGGGTTGAAAACTCAGACAGACAACTAAGAAATGCCTGCTCCAAATATTTACACAGTTGAGTCCAGAAAAGATCAGGGCTTCAGAGGTCTTTGCTTCTGTCTCTGGGGATGGTGAGGCAGGGAGATTCTGGAGGTGAGTGGGTGAGACTTGTGCTACAGGTACACGGGACACTGCCCACTACTTCGGTTCAGCATGGGCCAGACCTATGGGCAGATGACTGGTCAACTACTTCGAGGCTCTCCTGGCCTAGCCTGGCCCCCTGCCCACCGCACACTTCTGCCTCCTATTCGGCCTCCAAGATCTCCCGAGGTTCCCAGGAGAAGCCTGCCTGTCAGGCGTGGGCATGAAAGGCTCAGCTCCAGCATGGTCCCTGGGTACACAGGTATGCACACAGGCATGAACAGGTACCCCCAATACAGAACATGGGTCCCAAACACTAACAAATCTTCCTTGCCCCTACCCACCCAGGTTTTGTACCCCAGGCACAGTTCATCTTTGCCAAGAACTGCAGCCAGGTTTGGGCTGAAGCTCTGAACGATTTTGCTCAGTGGTATGCAGGAAAAGGGAATCAGGAGCTGCCAAAGGAAACCAAGGGAGAAAAAGATGTGGAGAAAGACCAAGAGCCAAATTCGGAGCCAGAGCTGGAGGCAAAGGACCCAGAACCAGGGCAGGAGGTGGAACAAGTGAGACCGAGAAGGCGGAGGTGGGGAGTAGGTGGGGTGGGAGTGGGGAGCCTTACCTCTGTGTGGCCTGGCCTGGAGGTAGCGGGCTGTGGGTACAGGGGGTGTGGGCTGGACTGCCAGCTTCACCTCCCTGGGAGCTTGAGTTACAGCCTAGAGGCTGAATTTGATAGCCGTGTTTTTCTTCTATCAACTTGTCTCATAAGGCTTCCCCTTATTCCATGGATGACAGAGATCCTCGCAAGTTCTTCATGTCAGGTGAGAGGAAGTGGGTTATGACCAAAGATGTGGGGAGGTGCCCAGGAGGTCCTGACTTTGTATCCACTACCCCCACCCCCAGGCTTCACTGGTTATGTGCCCCGTGCTCGCTTCCTCTTCGGCTCCAGCTTTCCTGTGCTTAGCAACCAGGCACTGCAGGAATTTGAACAGATGAAGTCACCGGGCAGATCCCAGAAGGATCCTAAACATCTCCCACCACTTTCCAGGACCTACTCTCAGAATCTGGGTCTTTTACCTAAATATGGAGGCTACGTGCCAGGTGAGGATAGCCCCAGAGGGAGGCTTTGGGGACTGGAATATTTGTGTGTGTGATAGGTGGAGGTGGTTTGTGGGGTTTGAACTAGTAGATATGGGGGGACCCTGTATCCTATGGTTCAGCCTTATCATTGGGCAGGAAAGGAAACAGACATAGCTCACAGTGGGCAGTCAGGACCAGATTTTGTAGGGCAACTTGGAGGTTCTAGGCAATTGGCTGAGAAATAAACAACTTCCCTATGCCTCTGGTTACAAATGACAGACTCTCCTGACCACACAGGATATAAGTTCCAGTTCGGCCGCACATATGGGCATCTCACCCATGATGCTCTGGGTCTCAGCACCCTCCAGAAGCAGCTCCTGACATAGGTACCTGGACTTCAAGTTCTCTCTTCCCTTTTCATCCTCTCAGCTATCCTTTCAGAAGGAAGAAAGGTGGGCTGGAGGGTGGGAGGAGGCACAAAAAGAAAATGGTTTGGAGGCCGAGCACCTTTTTTATTAATAGGTGTAATAAATAAATAAATAAATACATAAACAGAAGCCTGGGCTCCTCCTCCCTCTTCTGACCACCAGGCACTGGCCACAGCCTATTTACAGCTGGGGGCTTAGAGAACTGGCCCCAGTACTGTCACCCATCCTCCTTACCACCTGGCCTAGGGAACCCTGCAAATGGGCCTTCTGGTCATCTCCCTCCACAGGGGTGCACCTGTCTGTACCCATGGAAGGGCTGGCCCACATGGGCCAGGGAAATTCTGGCAGCCCAGTGCTGCATCCCTTCCCTCCTTTCCTGGGTGGAGGTTTGGACGAGGTCACTGGGACAGTTAAGGGGGAGTAATTAATACTGAGCACAGGGATATGTGGCCCCCAGCTCTTGGGCTATTTTCTGTAGCCAAGCCGGAGGGCTCAGGAAGGGCTCTCAGGCTAAGAGTCTGGGGGTTGTAAGGGTCCCCGAGGCTACCAGCATGCACAGGGCCTCAGTTTTGGCTGCTTCCAGGGGTTGGACTTGGAGTTGGGGTCAAAGTCACATAGGCCAGAGGCACCAGTCCAGTGTCAGGGCCACGGCTGCAGCGCAGCCAGTCTCCTCCTGCTGGCCCCAGCACTCGCAGGAGATCTCCCTTGTGGAAGCTCAGCTGTCCAGGGCCCGTGGCCAGATGGTGGCACAGTGCCTTCACCTCGCTGTGGAAACAACAAATGGAGGTCAGAGAAACCCCACCCAAAGCCAAACCCAGCCCCCAAGTCCTTTTGTGTCCCAGGGCTCACCAAGGAGTCTTAGAAGGCAGGGTTGGAGAGAGTGGCTCCTGTAGGTTCTCCTTGGACTCTGGCTCCCGGCGGGCACCCACTGTTTGTGCCACTAATTGGAGCACGGACTTGTCCAGGCTCAGCCAGTCCGAGGGTAGCCTAGAGGACAGCAGCAGGGGCTCTGGCTCTGTCTGTGCCTTGACTTAGATCAGGTTCCCCCAACCCGCTCCCCACCGCCCTGTCCACACCATGGGTTGTCTCTCACCTGTTTGTAGGCCGGGCCTCCCGCTGAGCCTTTCGGGACCCAAAGAGGTGTCCCCACTTGATGCCCCCAGGTGAAGGCTCTGAGGCTCCTTCCTCACCTTCTGCTGGGGGAGCAGTGGAGCCCTCCCTCTCCCGACTGCGCCTCAGCTCAGCCAGTACGGAATCAGGGGGGCTCCCCATCCAGAAGGGCCAGCCCTTGTCCCGGCCAAGGGTCTCCTCAGGGGCAGGGCAGGCCTCAGCTCCCTCCACGACTCCCTCTCGGGGGGGTGGCCCCCCACCTCCTGCTTTCTTTTTCTCACTGCTGCTGCCATTGCTGTTACTGCTGCCCCCACGGGGGAACCTAGAAACCTCAGTGGAGCCATCAATGTAGACCTGGGAGCTCTGCATGAGCTGGTACCACCAGCCAGCCTGCCCGCTGCGGGACCACCTGCCACGCCCTAAGCTCCCAGATGCCTCTGTCTCCTCCTCTTCCTCCTCATCTTCTCCACCTTCTGGGGCACCCACACCCTTCACCCGCTCCCCATGGGCTGCCCTGTCCATGTCTCCAGGGCCCTCCTGGCCCCGGGACCGGGCCAGCTGCAGTGTTGAGTGGGCGGACAGCAGCAGGTCCTGGGACACCCGCAGCAGTTCCTTGTGCTGCCGCTGCTGCTGCCCACTTTGCAGCAGCCGGTGCTGGAACAGCAGGTCCAGGCTGAAGGGCAGGAGGGCCAGGGGCTGTAGCAGCAGCAGCAGCTCCTCAAACAGGCCAGGGCACACCGTATGCGCTGCATTCAAGAAACCCCAGGGCTGATAGTGGGCCTGGATGATATCTAGGGGAGAAAGAGAGAGGGACTGAGCCACACAGAGAAGCAGAGGCTTGCACAGGTCTGGGAGAGGGGACTGAAAGGCAACCTGGGCAGAGCCACTGCATACTGCTGCAAAGGCTGTGCCCTGTGACACTCAGATGTAAACAGTGCACGAACTCCACAACCTCAAGTGGCAGCCTCAAATTCAGAGGTGTTGAGGTTCCTGGCCGCTCTGACTTCCAGACTGCTTGAGTATCCAGCTGGCTCTAAGGCTCTAACACAAGCAGAAGCTGGGAATGGACTTGGGTAAGAAGCCCAAGCTTTGAAGATGAAAGCTTGTGTGGTTCTCCTCCCCCCATTTAGCATCTGAAAAGACAGCTGTGCCTCCCTCTTTTGATCCTCTGAGGTCTGGCCTATATTCAGTTTGCAAGACAGAGCAGGGTTCTAAGCATTACCTTCGTGGTTATAGAGGTGATTAAACCAGAACTCCAAGGACCGGATGCTGTAGGGAGATAGGTGAAGAGACTTTAGTCTTATGCAGATATAGCCAGATGATAAGGTACAAAGGAGACAGACATGGGGGTCAGACATTGGGCAGGGGTATAGGAGAACATCTCCCTTCTACGGCAGGGATGCTAGCCAGTTAATTTCACGTAATACAGTTATGAAAAGTCAGTGGGGATAGAGGGAAGGCGTGAACATGTGATTCACAAGCCAGTCACTTCCTCTTAGAATAGAATTGGCTTCACATGACCCAAGAAGTCAGGGCAGCTACTGAGTGAGAATACAGGGTTAGCTCAGGACCCAAGTGGGATGACCTCCGCCTACACTTGAGAAAGAAGAATACTATGACGTGGGTCCTACGGTGGACTGGGTCAAGCAAGATTTGGAAGCAGTGCTGGAACTGAGAGGATCAGGGTTACAATATCCATAGAAACTGAGAACCAGATTAATTTCCAAATAAGCCAGATTATGACTTTGTAAAAGCAGAAGACCATGTTGGTGATCAGTGCTAGAGGGTCATGGGTCTGGTGGGAAACCAGTGACCTACTGAGAGAGGCTGGAGTGAGTGGGGAGACAGTGAGCCTGGGCCCTGGCCACAGATCCTGCAGATCTACCCTTTCTGACTCAGTCTAGGGAGTCGGTTCTTCAGAGGCGGCCTAGCCAGGGGAGAGGGCTGCTGGTTTGCAGATTTCCACACTCACTTGAGCAGGCCGAGGATGAAGGCGTTGAAGCGCATGGTATGACTGGTGAGCTCTGGGAACTGGCTGACTTTATTGTACAGGCCATGCAAGACCTTGGTGGATGGGCCTGGGAGGAAGCCAGAGTTGGAGGTCACAAACCCAATCTCTGGAACCTTAAAAATTCAGCCTGGGGTACCCATTTTGCCACCCAGCACTTACCTAGCTGTGTGGAAGCCTCAACCACACTCCACGGCATGTTCTTACGTTGTCCGATGATGACGTCTAGCACAAAGGCCTTGAGACCGTCCTCCAGCACCGCCCGGACCGCAGGACACAAGTACTTCAGAACCAGGTGGCCAACGTTGGGGCTCACAGAACTATTCCCCAGCTTTGCCTATGGATGTGGTAGGGAAGTACAGGGAATCATTTGGAGCCTGACCTTGGTCCTCTCTGACCCTCTTGGTCAGTCTTCATGGTGCTTCTCTTATGATCCCCATCCCTAAGTACCCAACTCTGAGTTCTAGATGAAGGGGGGCAAGGGAAGGTGGTAGCACAGAATAGGCGAGGGTCAGCAGGGTAGAGCTCAGCTCGCCACAGTTTCTTGCTTACCTTCACCCCAGGATCCCGGCTTGTGCCAAAATGGGCCACAATGAGGTCCACAGCAGTGTTAACGGCTTTCACCAGCCCTGCAAGAATTTGATGTGACAGTTCTTAACCAAGCCCCTGGGCAGCTCAGCTGGGACTGGGCCCTCAGTGGGGAGAGGGAAGGGCCTCCACATGCTCTTTCTCTCTCTCTGTCCCTGCACAGGCACCAGGCCTGGCCTCTTCCTGTTTCTTCCCAGTTCTCAAGCCCCTCCTGTTGTCACCTGCCTGCCTGGACCCACCTTAATGATTCCATCGTCATGACACTCAATGTCCTCACTTCCTTGCCCTCCTACCCCAAACCTGAATTAGTCTATCTGTCCTCTCCACTCTGAGAAACCAGGCTATTTGTGGCTGCTGCAGAAAGTCCAGAGCCACTCACACCAGTGCTGGGCAAGGGTACTTCTCTGCTGGGTGCCTTGCAGCACCCTCTGCTATGCTCTCAGGTTGCCAGGCCAGCCCTTCATTCCTCTTCTCAAGCCCTTCACACAGAGAACAGAGGCCACTGGTCATGAATTCAACCTCCCTCTCCATCCAAAAGACAGAATAATATTACATCACTCCTCCATCCCATCTTCCCTCTCTCACTCCCTTTCCATCTGGGAGGAAGGTGGGTATTTCCCTTCTTGCCCAACGTTCTTCCCTCTCCCTAAGCTCTGAGTCTCCCACTCTGCCTCCACAAGGGGCTTTAGCTTCATCTTTCTCCCTTTCACAGGCTCCTTCTCTTTGGCCCACAGTTATGCTCAATCTTTCTCCACCATCTCACTGAAACAGCTCCGCTAAGTAGACTGGTTCCTTGTCAGTCCTTAACTTGCTAGATGTTACCATCACGCTTACCCAAGCTGTTGGGCCCTGCAGTACCTGAGCTCCCTCAGTATAGCACATGAGCATTTATTTATGCCACGGCAGTCCCCCTCACTACACTGAGCTCCCTGACAGAAGAGACTGAAGCCTGATTCTTAAGCATCTGATAAATGACCCATGCTCACTGGCACATACTCACGATCCACAGCACACAGACTCTTGCCTCTTGCCCAAGTGCCTGTGCTCTTTACTTCCTTCCCAGCACTTGGAGTTCTAGGTTCGGAAAATACTCTGAAGGGCTAGATGGTAAGACAACAGGCACAAATAGGTAGTGACAGCAGAATTCCTGGCCTGAGCTAGGGGTAATATTCACCTTTTTTCTGAAGCAGGTCAATGGAAATGGCCTCTGAGTTGCCATCTGGAGACAGACAAAATTCAGCTGGAGGCTTCTCAGTCAAGGAAAAGGGGTCTTGGAAGTCAGGGCAGGTCAGTGGTAACGGCTTCACTATTTGACCTGAAAAGGAGAGAAAAATCAATCCTAAGCAACTAAGATTTGCAGCTTGGTTCTGTGCCTCATACCCTGTGAGACATGTTCTTTTGGGATTGACCCCTTCTCTAGCTCTTCCCGGCTGTGGCAGAGCCTGCCCTGGGTTTACTGGGGACCTGGCCCACACACCATTCAGCCGACAGTTCAGATGGCCAGCAGCACTGAGGGAGCCAGGGAACTCAAAGATGGGGTTCCTTCGGGCCAGCCGAGCTTCCTGTGGCCTTCGGTCTAGGCTCCCTGACAAAGCAGGTGGCCCTAGAGGGTTCTTCCTTCTGTATTCCCGCCACTTGAGTGCTTGAGGAGATAGATGATTGGCTGAAAGCAGAACAGATTAGCAGAAGAGACAAGAAATAGTCAGCAGGAGACAGCATTTCATACCCGCCCTGTGGGCCCATATAAAACATAAGAGTTGGGATGTTATCCACAGCTGCAAACATTTTAACCTCTGACCCCAAGCTGGAGTATAAGAAACCATTCTAACGTGCTTGGGGTGGGGCTGGGGGGCAGGCAGTGAACCTCGTACCATTACTGGGCCTGGAAGCCATGCTGCCTTCACCACCTCCCCGGGCCAGGCTCTCTGCTCGGCTGAGGCTAGATCTCCAGGAGCCCAGAGGAGGCAAACTTCCTGTTCCATGGAGTCGATACTCAGCCAAGGTCAGTATCTTCTGATCCTCCTTCTGTGGCTGCTGGGAGGTGGCAGGCCGGACAGCAGGAGGACAGGAGTGGCTCCATGGAGGTGGGCTTTCTGTGGCTGTGGCCTGCTCTGGGGGAGGGGAGCACGAAGTGGAGGCAGAAGAGTCGGTGCTGGGCCCAAAGGGGCCAGCACTCCGGATGGGGGAGTAGCTGCCCAGGGGTGATGGCCGTGAGGTTTCTGGCTCAGGCCCAGCTTTCTTGGCACCTCTGTTGGCGGGTGCCTGTGACTCCCCTGAAGGTACTGGGGCTGGGACTTGAGCAGTGGAGGCAGCCAGGGGAGCAGGCTGCTGTGCGCGGTTGCAGCCTGAGAGGCTGTAGAGCTGGGAAAGGCCGTGGAGAGCCCGGGCCTTGGCCAACTGTTTGGGGAAGTGATGCTGGAACACGAAGGGCTGGATGGGCAGCGTGGTTGGCCTCTGCTCCTTGCTGTAGCGAAGGACTGGTCGGTTCTCAGCACCACCTCCTGCGGCAACAGGGATGGAGAAGGAATCAGACAAACACTGAAACCAGCATGAGAGGAAGCAAAGAAGCAGACAGGAGATGATGCTTACTGGGGAAAGGGGAAGACACGGGCAGGACCTGGGTGACAGGAATTGAATGGGATGGGGTAATCCAAGTTTGTGGAATTGACACTGTCCCTCCTGTCTTTTGTAAAACTTTCCCCAGTGTTTTTATGATACTCAACTGTCTTGTATTTCTTGGCTGTTCAGCCCTTCTTCATTTTCCTGACTTAAAAGATGGGTGTATACTATGGCTCAATTCTTATGTTTAACTTTACACCTCCTTCCCTGCACTGGTCACGTTCAGACAGTCACACACAGATGACTCTTGAATCCACGGCTTTAGCCCCAACTTTCCTCTTGATCTCTGGATTATTTTGCTTTGGGTTCTGCTTTCATTTAAAATTTGCCATTTAAAAACACCTTATTCATTCTCCTGATGACTTCCATCTCTGTGAATGGCAGAATTACCATCTGCTTTATTTCTAAGGTTTAAAGACTTGGAGTCAGAGTCACATATTTTCAGGGTCAAGATGTTGATTTACCGATTTACTTCAAACTCTCGCCCATCGTTCCGTCTCCCCTCGAGCTGACACACTGCATTCTTACCAAATCTAACCATAATAAAATTATTTCTTTACTTGCAGCCAGAATCAGCCTCCCTATCCACCCAACTCCCACTCTTTCATGACCCTGGTGTTGAAGCCCCAGAGTCCACATCTTCTCCCTCTACAAGAGGTGTGTTCCCCGAGACTGGTCCTCCCCTGTTCTTTCACCCAATCTTCTGGTCAGTGTTCCTCAAAACATGGGTCTCAGCACTAAACACAAAACTCTGCAACACTGCACAGAGGACGACTCTGTGTATGGGTGGTGCTTCCAAATCAAACACTGCACACAGTGAACATCTGGATGAACACAAGGTGGCGCTATAAGCATCTATACCACCTAAAACCCTGGGTGTGGCTCACAGGCACCTAGGGCTCATACAGGTCTGAGGCAGGAAGTAGTATCCTGACTTGAAAGACTTGGGTATTGGAAATTTAGAAATTAAGTCATTTGTCCAAGGTCACACAATTAGGAAGCAGCCGAGCTAGAATTCTGCCTAAGCCAGAGTCTGACTTTGGGGCTAATGTTCTCTTTACCACACTGCACTACACATGAAATGGTACCAGGCTGGATTTTCCTATTGCTCGTCTTTCCCCATTTATTTACTTCAGTGAGTCTTAAGGGGATGGTGACCACAACCCCACGAGGGAGGTGTTTCAGAACCACTCTCAGGGGACATTTCCACACTATACCCTCCTGTCATTCCCAGTCAGTGCTTAGAGAACAACCTGTGTCATTCTCCCTTGCTCACTATTGCTCCAGCCATACTTTCTTCTGTCCTTAAACATGACAAGTTCATTGACATCTAGGGGCCTTTTGCACCCGCCTGTCCTTCTGCCTGAAATCGGCTCATCATTCAGGCATTAGTTCAAGCATCACCTCCTCATCAAGACCTTCTCTGACAATCTCAACCCTCTGGCAAGTCCTACTCTCATTACCCAGTTTTATTTCTTTTAGCCACTTTTCACTATCAGAAATTATCTTATTTATCATCCATTACTCCCCAAAAGTGCCCCAGAAAAGCAGAGATTTTTAAACTGTTCACTGCTGTATCCCCAGTGCCTAGAACAGACTCTGGAGCATGGTAGGTACTGAATAAAGATGTGTTAAATGAATGAATCTTCACTGTTACCCTTGGTTCAGTATAGTCTCACTGCATCCAAATCTTCTTACATATACCAGCTTACTTTCCTTAAATACCAATTTTTAAACACTTTATTTTCTGTGGCTCTATGGCCCATAAAATATAAAGTCTAGTACCCTCAGGCAGGTAGGTGTCAACATCTGCTACAAATTAGCTGCTTTCCCCTCAAACGTCCACATTTGTCATCGTATTGACACCACTCTTTCCGCCCCATTCCTGACTTTAAGCACACGGGAACGTCTTTAATTTCTCCACTTACTTAAATATCAAATTTCAAGACTGAGTTGATGCTGGCTCTCAGAATAGGCCCTCCCAACCCCAGCTTTATTATTACCCCTATATATTATGTTTGAATTAGACTATTTATTCCTACTCCTTAAAAATTCCTCCCTGTTAAGTATTCTCAGGATAGGTGTGAGGCAGAGGAGCAAAACTGGGGGTTGGGAGGGCTATTAGGGAGTGGGTCTCAGTCCTACCCTCAGGGAATACCGAGAATAAGTTTTTTCATTTACTATGTGACAGCCCTTCAGAAAAATTGGAGATAGAGACCATATTCACCCAAGTCTGTTCTTCTGTAGGTGACACAGCCTCAGTCCCTCAGTTTCTTAAGATGGAGTGCCCACGACTTCCAGGTGAGCACTAACTGGATCAGAGGAATGAGGGGACTATCAACAACTCTCTTCTGAGTCCATAAATGAATCCAGTCATTTTAACTTTTTGGAAGTCCAAACTGCTGACTCATTCTGAGTTTGCAATCAACTAAGTATGCCAAATCAACTCAAGTACAGCTTACATATCAAAGTTCACACTGGTCCCTGAAAGAACAAAACGTTCTTTCCAGATTTGGTAAAATCCTTTTGAATCTTGATTCTGCTGCTAAGGATCTCAAAGAGACATCAGCTTCTTTTCTCATTAATGAATTCATTAAATTGTCACTCATTTTTTGATTTAAAAAACAGTCATACAGAATCAAGGGAAGAGCCCTGTGGTAGGTCACTGGAGACTTATGGAACAGAACACCATCTCGATGTGAAAAGTTTTATCTGATAGCAAAAGCACTTTGGCTTCTCCTCCTATCTCTGCCAGGATTGTCCTTGCCGTGAGTGCCAGCCATAGCATCCCCTGTTCCCACCAGACACTGCAGTCTCAGAAGACAGTGGGTTCCAAAGGACTCTGGCCAATCCCTGCTGTTTCTGATCCCCTTCTTTCCTAAAGACACTCTTTGCATCCCTGCCCCAAGGGCCGCTCCTCTGTGTATGTTTAGGAGTATGAAGTCTTCTGTGGACTGTGATCTCCCTAACAGCAGAGATAATAATACCATTTATGGTTTTTTAACCCCCTTCCTTTGATAAGCCAAGAGACCCAACCTCAGGCTACAGCACAGCAAATTCCCCCTTACCTCCCTCTCCCCTGCTATATCTCCTCTTTCTTTCCAAACCCCCTGAGATCTGGCTTCTGCCTTTGCCACTTCCAAATGCTGCTTTGGGGATTTTCAGCCTTAATTCTAGTGACTTCTGTTCAGAACTCATTTACTGAAACTCTTTTGGAAACTCTCCTCCTTTGGTTCCTGTGACTTCATTCTCTCCTGGTTTTTCTTTACCCTCTATTTTCCTGGCTAATTCTTCTCAGTCTCCTTTGAGTGTTGCTCTGCTCACCCTTAAATCACTGTCTCCCCAGGACTCTGCCCTTGCTCCCTTTATAACTCTACACATTCTCCCTGGATGCTCTCATCTACTCACAGCTTCAGCCATCACTTTTATTCCAAAGACTCTCTGATCATGGTGGTCTCCTGACCTCCAGAGAGACATCCTTTCTAATCCCACCTTCCACCCAAACAACCAGTGATCTAAAATGCAAATCAAAACATGCCACTAAGCTGTTAAAAATTAAAAAATGCCACTTCACTGATTAGAATTCTTCAGTGCTTCCATCCACATCCCACTATGGGTATACTAAATTATTTGCAGTTTTGGGAAAGCATCAAGATATTCTGTGCCTTTGTATAGAGTATTGTATGAGCCTAGAATGTTCTTACAATAAGTCTCCATCAAAACTTACTCCTAATCATTTTTCTAGACTGTGCTTAAATGTAAACTGTGTTAGCACCCTTTCTCTGACATTCTGGTCTGTTGAGATATCCCTCTCATAGACCAGTACACTATACACTGCCATCTCTGCATTTTAACTATGTTTCCTTTCTGGTTTCCAACCTTAGTTGGAATTCCTTGAGGGCAGAGAGTGTCCCTCTCATCTATCACCAGCACCCACTTAACACAGACAGAGCCTTTATAAAATAATTACTTAAGCATAGTAAACTAATAGGGAAAGAGCTGGTCTAGAAGGCTAAAAGGTCAAGTGTCAGGTCTCAGGTTCTTTGAAGAGTGACTACAATCACTGATCAAAGAATGAACTCACTGACACTCAGTGTGGTTTGCTTGTTGAATAATGTCCCTGAAACATCACAAATTCCTAAATGTACAAAACTGAACTCACATCTTATTCCTTTTTCAGTAAATCTATTTCTGTGTCTGCAGTCCCTACCCAGGTATCGTCATCTTTCCAGTCATCCAGGTTTAGAATCACAATTTTCTGAGTACTTACTTTTCCAATATATCAGTCTCTACGTCGTGTTGATTTTACCTCCTCAGTGTATTTTTTATTCTCTATCCTCCTTCCCCCTATTACAACTGTAGGACGTGCTCTGCACTGGAAAGATGACTGACCTAGGCTGAGGAACCGCTAGCGGTATGGGTGGGGTAGCTGGCAAGGCCCTGTCACTGAGGAGGCCACACATACATCCTGGTATTCTCCAGCCTCTAGGTTCCTTACCGTCAGCTCTAGCTCTTGCATCCCTCTGGGTATGGCTGTTGGCTGGGCTCCCTGGGATAGCAGGCCCTGGATCCATCAGCGAGGCCGCGGGGCCCTGCCCAGCAGCTCTGAGGCCAGCAGGTGGCACCTCACTGGACTGGGGGCCCTGACAGACCTGGGTGGACCACGGCTCTGGGCCAACCTGGTCCATGCCTGGCCCCAAGGGCATGGGTGGTAGGCTATGGCTACAGCGAGTGCCCTCATCCAGTGGGCCCACCCTATCTTGCTGGGCTTCTTGGATGGGTGTGAACTCCTGGGAGGAGTCCCCAACGCTCACTCGAAGTGGGGGGGAGCCAGAGCCTGCAGCTTTCTTCCGGCCCTTGGCGAGTTCAGCAAAGGAGGTGACCCGCCTAGGTGGGGAGCTAGGCCCAGTCAGGGCCGCAGGGCCCTCACTCAGGCGCACCGGGCAACTCAACATGCGTTCCAGTGAGCCTAGGCGGACAGCAGGGCTGCGCTCCAGGCTGCGGTCATAGCTTCGAGAGCGCTGACGTCCAGTGCTAAGGTTGGGAGGTGAAGTGTTAGTGTACACTTGCCCCTCGATCACAGTGGGGCCCACGGGAGCTGCTGCTTCCATGGCAGAACCCACTTCTTGTTCCTCTGGCTGGACTTCTGGCTTCTGGAATAGGTAATACTCAGAGGGCTGGCTAGGACCCGGGTCTGGGCCAGGGCCTGGCGCAGGACTTATTTTGGTGTGTTCCTCAGAGCAGCTTGTGATAGAAGAGCCAGCTGGGCTTGGGGATGATTGGGAGGACAGATCACAGGTGACAAGTTTATAGTAATTCTGTGTGGCCACAACCAGACGGGCCTGGCTCTGGAAGCAGGCTGTGAGGTCAGCCACAGCTGGGCAGGGCTCACAGTGTGGGCGGTAGGAGTTGCAGTTGGCATCAAGCTCAGGAGATGAGGCATGAGGACAACCATAGCCACCTTCCCTTCCTCCACTGTCACGGTGGTGGGACTCATAAGACATCTTAGACTCAGCTGGGGAGGGTTGCAGGTCCAGGTAGAAGGCGCCAGGGTCTGAGTGGCTGCAGAAGGAAGAGTCACTGCAAGATTGTGGGGCAGAGTTGAGATTGACACGGGAGTTGCCACGCATCTTGTTGTAGAGGGTGCTGAAGGTGACCAGCACACCATCTGAGCTGTTGCAGGAGGAGTCACTCACATAGCCCATGGACTGGTCAGCTGCCTCGGATTGACTGGATGTGCTACTGCAGCGGCAGTGCTTGGGTCCTGAGCCTGAGCACCTGGGGTTCCTTGGGGATTCATCTGAACTGAGCTTCCATTCCTGGTCAAAGGAAAAGCCAGAGGTATCACTGGCTCCACCCCCACTGCCACTGCCACCAGGTCCCCCACACTCATCCAACTCCATGGTCTCTGCTTCCAGCTCTAGCCGGCAGCAGTGGCTTGTGCTGCACGGCTGGGTATCCAAGGTGGTCACAGGCTCCTGTTCCTGCCCCTCCACCACTCCGGCCCGACTACGTGTTGCCCCCCATGGCCTGCCCACTCTGGGGCCAGGTGGTGGCAACTGAAAAGAGGATAGATGGAAGGGGGGTTGGCCCGCCCCATGCAGGTGGAAGGACTGCTGGGTGGCACTATAACCAATGCTGTCATCATATGGGTCACCAAGTCCTGGCTCAGCCACATCCTCCGGCAGCAAGAAGGGGTTGTGTCGTTTAGGGGCCCCGGGGCCTCTTCCATCCCGACCCCTACTCTTGGTGCTTCCTGCAGGTCGCGCAGATCCCCCTGGAGCAGAGTGCAGACTGTTGTACAGCAGGGAGTCAGCTTGTCCTAGGTCTTGATCAGGCTGGGTGATGCCCAGCTCGGATGGGCAGAAGGGGTTGGGTCTCGTGCTCCCACCACCTCCACTTGCCCCTCCACAGCACTGCCTGTCTGGGACTTGACAGTGCACCAGGGGGATGTGGTGGACGATGAGGGTCTCTCCAGTCAGCTTTGGGGGACTATCCATTCTGGAAAGTTCGAACAAGGGCATCAACAGCACCAGACACTGCCCCCGGAGCCCAGAGGGGCAGAACACATTTCATCAGGAGAGCTTGGCACCTGGAAAGAGAGGGAAAGAAAGGGAACCTAATGTCACCTCCCTGAAGCCAGGGACATGCCCTTCCCCATATCATTTTCAGATGGAGAAAAGCTCAAGAGGAGAAAAGACTCAAAGTCAAGATGGAGCTGGGTAACACAGCCTGACAGAGCACTGTCTGCATTGCACAGGTCTAGGTCTGGCTTTGAGTTCCCCCTTCATTTTAAGTTCGCCATGCATTCACTTGCAACAAAAGGCCAGGCCCCTTTTAATGCCACATCTGAAGGTCTGGGGATCTCAGGGACAGTACTTTCTCCTTCTCTTTCTTAGTAGTAAACAATGACTAGTCCTGAGTATAAAAAAGTACGAATAATGACATAACTAAAAAAAAAATATCTAGGATATTTGAAAGGATGCTAGGCACTGAGGGGATACAGAGATGCCTTAGACACAGCTACAGCACGCAAGTTTACAGATGAGGGGGAAAATCACAAATAAGATATCATGTATGCATAGCAATAAGCTATAATTTTGAAAGAAAAGTAATTTTTAATGTACTATATCATTTGATGCCTATGTCATCTTGGACCCCTCTTCTCCTCCTCTGAGCTCCAAAACACCTATCCCTCTCTGATGGCTGTGGGCTAAGGATCCTCATTCTCCCTACCACTGTATAGGAGGTTCTTGAATGGAGAGACTGAGTTAGGCATCAGACTGCAAGCATGGCTGATGCCAGCTTATTCCTTCTCAATGGGGTAGGGGTCTGGTTTTTTTTCTGGGGGTGGGGGCATTTGGTTTATTTATTTATTTTAATGTTTTTTTTCTTAATGGAGGTGCTGGGGAATGAACCTAGGACCCTGTGCATGCTAAGCTCACACTCCACCACTGAGCTATACCCTCCCCCAGGTAGAGGTCTGTTTTTATCTTTTTTGCATCACTCTGGCACAACATCAGATAAGGTTTGGCAAACATAAGGCATAATACATTCTTAATATTTATCTAGCTCAGGGTATAGATCTTCTGAAGTGACCCAATTCTGCCCAGTTTTAGCCAGAACCTTCACTACAGGGGTCCTCTAAAAAGCCCTCTCTTCCCAGTCTTACCTGTGATGGATTAAGGTCAAGCTCTCTACACAGAGCCCATTCTGAGTGTCTCTGGTCCATTGGCTGGACTGCGGCCGAATGGCCACCTCAACTTCTAGTCTCCTGTGCTACCGAGTTCAGGTCCCAAAAATCTTCATTTGCTCAGACTTCTCATATTTTCTCCCAATTCATTCATTTCTTCTTTCCCTCTTCATTCCTGTCATTCTCCTTCTACCTACCATGACTATAAACCCCCATTGCTTAAGTTCTCCATCATTTAGTTGAACCCTTATACCACCAATTTTTAAAAGTTTAACTCATTTAGATCACAGGACCATAGCTCTTCACGTGGAGTACAGTAAAGAGCTGGACAAGCACACATGCTCAAAGACACGAACAGGCAATACAGAAAAGAAAAAATTCAAATGGCTAATAAGTACATGTGCAAGGGACACAGTATTAAAATATAATTATTTGTGTTAAGTTAAATTACATTAAAATTTAAAAAGCAAGTATTTACCATCTTTCTTCCTCCTTTCCTTTCAGAGAGGACTTTGTTGGATTTCTAAGCCTTTGTATGTTGACTGGGATAATAAGTAGATAATGCAGAAAGGCAAAACTACAGAGGCTAAACTGAGCTACAAGGTTAAAAGTTACAGAAGAAAACATGGGAGTAAATTTGTTACCTTGGATTAAGATTAAGATTGCCTAGTTTATTAGATAAGATACCAAAAGCACAAGTGATAAAAAGAGAAAACAGATAAGGTGGATTTCGTAAAAAAACAAAAACCTTTGTGCCTCAAGAGAGACCATCAAGAAAGGGAAGACAACCCACAGAATGAGAGAAAAGATTTGCAAACGGTGTGTCTGATAAGAGACTCCTGATCAGAATATACAAAGAACTCTAACATCTCAACAATAAAAAGTATATAACCCAATTGAAAACGAGGCATAGAACTTGAATACACATTTCTCTCAAGAAGACATACAAATGATCACTCATGAAAAGATACTCAACATCATTAGTCATTAGAGAAATAAAGACCACAATGAGTTATCACTTTACTCCCACTAAGATAAAAGACAATAACAAATGTTGGTGAGGATGGAGAAACTGCAACCCTCAAGCATTGCTGGACGCACTGTACAATGGTGCAAACACTTGGAAAAACAATCTGGCAGTTCCTCAAAATGTTAAACATACAGTTACCACAGGACCCAGAAACTCTAGTCCTAGGTATATACCCAAGAGAAATGAAAACATATATTCACACAAAAGCCTGTATAGGAATGTACATAGCAGCATTATTGACAGTAGTGAAAAGGTGGGAACAATCAGAATGTCCATCAACTGAGAAATAGATATACATAATACAGTATACATAATGGAATATTATTTAGCAATTAAAGAAATGAAGTACTGATACATGCTATAGCATGACTGAACCTCAAAAAGGCAAGTGAAAGAAGCCAGTCATAACAGGCTTCTTTGTATGTTGTTGTATGATTCCGTTTTCATGAAATGTCCAGAATAGGCAAATGATAGAAACAGCAATTAGATAGTGGTTGCCAGGGATTGAGGGTCTGGAAAATGGGGAGTGACAGCTAATGGGTGTGGAGGTTCTTTCTGGGTTGATGAGAATGTTCTGAAATCAGGCAGTGGTGATGATTACACAAGTCTGTGAATAAAATAAAAACTCCACAATTTTATGGTATATGAATTATATCTCAATTTTATATGGGTGGATTTTATGGTATATGAATTATATCTTAACAAAGCTGTTATTTAAATTTTTTTAATAGAAAAAAAGATTAAGGTTTATGGGAAGAGAGAAGGAGAGTAAAGGAAGGAAACTAGTGTCTAGCAGTGGAGAGGAATGGGTATTTGCAGAGACAAGATGAGAACAAGAAAAGAGAGGAACAGCTCCCTTAAAGTATGCAACTCTACAAAAGAAGAGGGATAAAGAGGATTTTTAGGAAGTTTTGCTATGAGGTACATGAGATAATTTCCCCTTCACTTCTCCCCATCTCTTCTCTTACTTTGCCAAGAAAACTTTGGGTTCAGGTATATACACCACAAGGATAACAAAGTTGGGAACACCCTAAAATTCCAATAATAATTAATTTAAAAAGTACAGAAAAGGGGGGAGGGTATAGCTCAAGCAGTAGAGCGCTTGCTTAGCATGCACGAGGTCCTGGGATCAATCCCCAGTACCTTCTCCAAATATAAATAAATAAATTTTAAATAAATAAATAAACCCAATTAATTCCCCCTCAAGAAAAAAAAAGTACAGGACAGAGTATCATTAAAACAATGTGTTAATTTAATTATTGACGTGAGAAAATGTTCACAAAATATTAAGTGAAAATAGCAGATCACAAACAGCCTGTATAGTAGGACTCCATTTTTGTAAATAACTACATCTTTTTTATCTGTCTTAGTTCATTCAGGTTGCTATAACAAAATACTGCAGACTGGGTGGCTTATAAACAGCAGAAATGTATTTCTCCCAGTTCTGGAGGCTGGAAAGTCCAAGAGTAGGATCAAGGTGCCAGCATGGTTGTGTTCTGCTGAAAGCCCTCTTCCTGGTTCATATCTGGCACCCTCTACCTGTGTCCTCACATGGTGGAAGTAAGGGACGAGGGCTCTTTCTGGAGCCTCTTGTATGGAAGCACCATTCAGGAGGGCTCTGCTCTCATGACCTAATCACCTCCCAAAGGCCCTATCTCTTACTACCATTATCTTTGGGAGTTAGAATTCAACCTATTAACTTGGAGGGGGGGACACAAACATTCAAACCATAGCAATCTGCATGGAAGAAAACTTGAAAGCATATACAGTACCAAAATCCAAGGATGCTCAGGTGCCTTATATAAAATAGTGTATTTGCATATAACTTACACACATCCTCCCATTTACTTTAAATCAACTTCAGATTACTTATAATACCTAACACAATGTAAACACTACATAAATAGTTGTAAATACTATGTAAACGGTATGCAAATAGTTGCCAGATCATGCAAATTCAAGTGTTGTTTTTTTGGAACATTCTGGAATTTTTTTCCTGAATATTTTTGATCCCCAGTTGGTTGAATCTATCCATGCACAACTGGAAGACATGGAGAGCTGACTGTAGGGCAAAATGTTAATAGTGCTTATCTCTGTTGAGTGATTTTGGATTACTTTTAATTTTATTTTTTTTGTTTCATCCATATTTTCTAATAAATACCTGTTATGTATATAATTTAAACAATTTTTTTCTTTAAGGGCTACAGATACTATGGGTTTGGGATCTGGGAAGGGGGCTTGAAACCTTATGTATAGTACTAGGTTTCCCCAGAGTCCTGGCCATAATCTGAAGCCTGGACCAAATGGAGCATACAGAACCTTCTTGCACACACAGCAGTAATTTTAGGAGTACCTGTGGGCTATGGCCATTACTTAATCTTCAGTGAATACTCCCCCTATCCCCTTCTTAAAGCACCATTTCCAAGAGGCATTCACAACTATACACACATAAGAATTTATGATTCTGACCCACAAAACCAATGACTAGGTCATACACACATTTAAATGGAAAACACAGTGACACATAGCGTCTGGAAAGCTTATCCTCAAAACCAGGTATAAAGCACAAATGGATATGGAGGGTGATGAAGAATCTTTGCCTGGACGGCGCTGACAGTTTACTATGTTATGTTTACACATCTGTTCCCAGACTAGAGTGCAATTTCTTGGGGTCAGAAACTGATACAGTCAACCCCCATCCCTAGAACCCATGAATAGTGCTTAGAACACGGTAGATGCTCAGTTATTTATTGATTCCTGTTGTACCCAGTTAAAAAATTGACTTGTTTGTCTTTTTATTGTTGAGTGGTAAGAGTCTTTTTTATTTATTCTGGATACAAGTTCTTTATCAGATATGTGTTGAGAATATTTTCTCAAGTGGCTTTTTCTCAAATGTAGCTTGCCCATTTATTTTCTTAACGGTGTTTTTTTAATTCGCAGAAGTTTTTAATTTTATGAAGTCCCATTTATCTGTTTTTTTCTTTTATGGTTAAATCTTTCTGTGTCCTGTTTAAGAAATCTTTGTCTATCCTAGGATCATAAAGAAATTTTCCTGTTTTTTCCTAAATGCTGCATAGTTTTAGCTTTTCTATTTAGGTTGTGTTGAATCCTATTTTAAGTGTAAAGCTCTTTCACTGGTTGACTTCATTTTATTTTATATTTTTGCATCTCAGAGAAGGTCTTACTCCTTCCTGATCTCCACATGACCAAGGGAAATCCTGTCAGTAGTTTCTCCATAGACAACTCCAGTTCAGCCCTCCAAGGTGAAGTTCTGGAGGCATCTCGTGAGTCTCTGTACTCTGTCTTGCCCATGCTTTCACATTTTTTTATACAGCATTTTTTTTATGTATGTCATCTTACTGATCTTCACAACAATGCAACAGAGTACACAGAGCCGCCTTCATTTAAAAAAACAAGAAAATCCAACACCCAGAAAAAAGAAATGACTTGCCCAAGATCTGTCAGTGGATAAACGACAAAATTAAGTCGGGACTCAGGAATCCTAACTTTTGTCCTTTTTTCTTATCAGTTAGGAATGTAATGAGAGTATATTGTACACATAACTTGATTTCAAATACCACAGAACACATTTACTGACAGCATGTCTCTCAGACTTCTCTCCCAGGAATGACATGTTCTGTAACAAGACAAGTTTAATATTGTGGCCCATGAACTCTAATAAAGATAAAGAGAAAACAGTGAGGTGGAAGAGCTCATTCCAGACTCTTCTTCTACCCTGGTTAAATAGAGAGACATAGGAGATGAAGAAGGGGAAAGAATAGAGAACCCAGAATAGAAAGAAAGTAGAAGAAAGCTCTCAGCACTGCCTACCAGGTAGCCAGAGTAGTGGTGGTCTCAGCCAGCATGAAGTTATGAAGTCTAGCTCTCTAGAATCAGGGAAAGCTTTCCATGAGAGCCCTCTTCCTGGCCCTCATCACAAATGGGTATCTCTTGGCCTATTATAATCATGATATTTGTTAGTGATCATTGACTGAGCACTTACAATGAAAGGTGACTTAAATATATTATCTCTAATTCCACTGTAATCCTTTAAAGCAGGCACAATCATTCCCATTTTAGAGATGAGAAAACTGAAGCTTAGCAAGTTAAAGTAGTCCACCCATAATTATACAGCTGAGATGGACACAAACCCAGGTCTGCCCAATTCTTAATTCTTTCCACTACAACTCCTCCCAAAGAAAATGATCAGGGCCACACCCTCTTCCTAAAGTCCCTGCATTTTCCCTGCTACCAAAGCAGATGCTTCCTATCTTTCCTGGATAGGCCCACCCTCTAGTTTTCATGTACAGAGTTTGTTTTACCCACTTGGCTATTCTCTGAACCTACAGTCCCTTTCCTCCAGTAACACTCTTCAATCCTACCTCCTGCTCCAGTTCCCAGCCCTCATCTCCCTGCCCCATTCGCAGTCCTCAACGCCCTCTTTCCCCTGCTCTGTAGTTCACATTCCTAGATGCTTCCTGGGAACTAACACCCTCCCACAACTTCCCAGTGTATTCCCCAGCCATGTTTTGCACAAGGAACTACTGACTCCTATTAGTATATGTTTTTGAATCCTCCACCAAGGTGATCAATGGAAATGGGAATTTAAAGAACTCTATCTGCTTAGCAATAGAGTAACTCTGGGCAGGAAGATGCTCTAAACTCCAGAAGAAAGTCTTTGGTCATCAGTATCTTTCTGCCAATTATAGAATCCCTTCCCCCTCTTTTTTGGCCTCCTGAAGGAGGTTGCGGAAGACAGTGTACTCAGCTGCTATTCTCCAGCAATCTGACCTTGATCTGAGGTCTGATGGGGAGCCTCAGTAGGACTGGTAACTCTATTCCTGTCTGGCTCCTCTTCTGGACAGGACTGAAGGTGAGAGAGCAGGAAGGTGGATTCAGGAGTATCAGCTTATGCTTAGGTCTCTTCCTGTTAGGAATCTAAGTCTGTATAAGAAGACTGATTATAACAGGTCAGGTGCCCTAGGCATTACAGTGACTGCTCCTCCAACCACTCTCCCCCAAAATGTGGAGCCTTTTGGTCAGCAATCTTTCTTACTCCATCCTTATCTGTAGCCTGGTGGCTTCCATAGCACCAGAAGATACGGTACGTGCGTCTATGTGCATGTACATATGTGTATGGAGGGAAAGGATGGGCTTGATGTTTCCCAGTCCCTCCTCTGGAAAGCTGTGCAGATCCCTGCATGTCTCCATCATAAACTTACAGTAGCTGTAGGGGTGTCTCCTCCCATTAAGCCATTGTTTCTAGATCTGACCCCCTCCACCCTGACGGACACCACTGCAGCTTCATTAGAAATGCTCAGAAAGGAAGAAGTGGATCTTCTGCTTCTTGACAAAATAGCATTAGCCCAAGCCTCTGGTTTTCCCCATCTCTGCACCACAGCCCAAATGTATGCACAGATGAGCCCGTCTAATGTTCACTCTCATGCTAGCTCTCATACTCTCTCTTTCAGAAAGACAAAGCCAACCCTCAGAAGCCAGGGCCCAAATGTGCTGATCGGTTATCCTAGCGGCTCTGCCCTGCCCCTCCCCCCAGCCCCGCTGAGCCATACCTCTGGAAGGAGCCTTGAGCTGTATCCGGAGGCTTCTGCTCCTTTTGCACTCCGACCAAGCTCTACCTTGACAGTTGAGCTGAGGCACTGTTCCACAGGACCACACGGGGGGAACTCGGCTGATTTCCTAAGATCTGATTTCTGCTAATACAATGGCATCGTTGCTAATGCAGGGAGGCTGCGCAATCCCAGCCCCAGTATCCTTGCTGCTGCCGCTGGTACTGCGGTGACGTTGCTGCTAAGGGAAGGGGGAAGGGAAAGGAGCAGGCATGCCCACAGTACAGCCGCTCAGCCTCCCTCCCTGTCAGTCCCTGTGGGCCCTTTAGCCTGGGGAAGGGGGAGGGTAGAGAAAGGAGGCGGCCACAGAGGGCAGTCAGTGCTAGAAGGCGACAACTCTCAAAGCAGCAGAGAAGAATACGGAGAGAGCTGGGCCTAGCTCCTCTCTGTCCGTAGGAGTCTCCGGGAAAAAGTCTGGGCAGAGGCTTAGAGCTTCCTTCCTTCCCTCCGTTAGGCCCCTCCTTTCAGATCCCAGCCAGAAACCTCTCCCTCCTCTTTTCACCCAATCTGAATGACTCCTTGTTTTTCAGCTTTTTCCTTTCACTAGGATTCCAGGCTAGCCCAGGGTGGAGCAGCCAGCCTGGGAGGGGGTTCCTGAAGCCCTGAAGGGAGGCTGCAGGGACCAGTTATCATTCTACCAGCTGTAACACCAAGTCCCTAGATTTGGCACTAGGCTTTCTAGGGTGCACCTCTTCAAAGAAATGGGGTCTGTCTCAGAAAAAAAAGAGAGACTGGGCCATAAGCAGGCTTCTATACACAGGGTGGCAGTGAGCCTTAGAACCAAGGTAGCTGCAGGCCCCCTTTCTACCACAGGGTCCAATTCAGTTCCCTGGATCTTAAGAAGGTCTATTAGTGTGGCTGGAGCAGAACCTTTTCCTCTCACCTACATCAGTTTTTGGTCAGTGCTAAGTGGGGTCCAGGTGGGCCTGTGGGGAGGCAGAGTCCATCTAGCCAGGCCAAGGGACAGGAAGCCTATTTTCCTAGGGAAAGGAAGGCTAAGGAAAAGGAGTGGTCTTCCCTAGGCTGGAGAAAAATCTCAGTTCTGTCTGTGGACCTACAGAGCCTCCACACCTTCTCCGCTCCACCTTCCTCAGGTTCCAGGCAAGTTCTGCGGGCATCAGTTAATGTTGGCGAACCACAGCCAGACCAGTTATACAATAAATAGTAGCACCATCTCTGTCCAGTTCATGACACTGCCGCCTGCTGCCACCCTTGAATCCAGAGAAGGTTTCAAGCTGGGCTTGGCCCCCAAGCACTAGCCCTGTATAGGGCAGGGCTCCTTCCAGTGTTGACTGCTATCTGGACTCCACAGCCAAGCCCTTGGATTTCAGGTCCCTAAAAAGAAGCCTTAGGTCTACAGGCCAGGACCACATCAGCCAGCACTCAGGATCCAGAAGAGAGGTGTTTTCTTTCCCCTTATTGTTGTTTCTATTCCCTATGAGACTCAAGTGCCCACTAACAATATTCTAAGAGGAGCTGAGTTGCAGAGGGAACAGAAGTGGCTAAAGACCCAAAAGCCTATCTCCAACCTTGTTTTGTTTGAGGGGCCATGGCTCTTTGATCCTACAAAATGGGAAACAATGAGGAAGGCTGCTGTTCATAAAACTAACCATTAGTGATCCTCACAGGGACACTGAAAGGTGTCACCATACTTCCCTCTCCTCTAGCTGAAAATGACCTCAAAGGGGGTTCGACAAGCAGCTGTAGCTTAGGGCAAAGTCAATCTCCGTGACCAGTGCTTGGAGTTTTGGCTTCTTATTATAAGAGCTCTGGAGCTAGGGTCTTTGTCCCTGAAATTTCTGTAAGGCCAAGCCATGAACTGCACTGGAGGGCCACTACTTAGGAAATGTTTCAAGATAAAATTATTTTCTGGCTAGAAACAAAAATATAAATACTATCACATTATAAACCACAACTGCCTCCTAACTAGTCTTCTCACCAGCAATTTACCTTTCAGTACCGCCAGATTCATCTCCCTCAAGCCCCATCTTTATTCAACATGTCACTCCTCCTGCCCCTTTTAATGGTTTCCCATTACTCAGAGAATCAAGTTCAAACTCCTCATTTTGGCTTTCAAGATCCTCCATCTTGGCTGTCTACTCCTCTCTACCTAACCTTACTTCTCACATCCCATCCTGTAGTCCTTCAAACCTGTTTCATAAGTTCATTTCCATTCTGCTGCCTTTGTTCAGATATTCCTGCTTGTTACACTTGGCTAAACTCGGAATTATCCAAAATCTACAAGGCCCAGATCAACTTCTCCATCAAGTCTTCACTGATTACCCTAGAGCCAGAAATTATCTTTGTCTTCTGAACTATGGCTGCAAGTTGTTGATTTTACAGACAAGGAAAAAAATCCCACAGAAACCAGGGAATCAATATGGGATTGCCAGTTCCTTATATTGCCAAGTAACATCATTAAAACAAAACAAAACAAAACAAAACAAAACCTTACATCAACTATCACCATCATTTCATTAAAAAAGTATACTGTCATTATTTTTCTCATTTCACTGTATAATGATGCAAACTTCATCAATAACAAACAACAGTTCATGAGAGATTTTAAGTAAATATTTGTCACTTGACATAGTTATGGTTTTCGTTTTGTTTTGTTTGCATACCTGCCTTAATGGCTCTTCTAGATGGCAAAGTCCATGTTATATTCATCTTTGTATCCCCAATACCCAGAGCTTAAGACAGCATTATTTTTATTTTGTGTTTCTATAATACCTAGCACAGTACTTGGCTTATAGATGGTGGTTAGTCAGTCTTGTTGAGTAAGAGTAATCTAAAAAGAGTGGAAGTGTAAATGAGAGTAAGTTGTGGGCGGATCTGACTCAAAGCTGACAGAGAAGACCCCTGCTGTTCATGTGAGGGGAAAAAAAGATCTATTAAAACAAAACTTAGGAAATTAGGAATAACTCTTCATGACCTCGAATTATGCAATGCATTCTTAGACATGATACCACAAGTACAAGTGACAAAAATAAAAAGTAAAAAAAAGGTAAGCTGGACTTCATAAAAATTTAAAACTTTTGTGCTTCAAGACACAATCAAGATAGTGAAATGACAATCCACAGAATGGGAGAAAATATTTGTAAATCATATAAGGAACTTCTATCCAGAACATATTAAGGACTTTTACAACTCAACAATAAAATGGTATACAACGCAATTTTAAAAATGGGCAAAGTATTTGAATGGGCAAAGTATTTGCATGTTTCTAAAGGAAACATGCAAAAGGTCAATAAGCACATGAAAGGATGCTCAACATCATTAGATATTAGGAAAGTGCAAATCAAAACTAAAATGAGATACCATTTCACCTTTCCAGAATGGCTAGACAAAAAAGACAGTAACAAGTTTTGATGAGGGAAATTAGAACCCTTATACATTGCTGGGAGGATTATACAATGGTTCAATCACTGTGGAAAATAGTCTGGCAGTTCCTCAAATGTTAAACATAGAGTTACCATCTGACCCAGAAATTCTACTCTTAGATACACACCCAAGAGAAATGAAAACATGTTCACACAAAAGCCTGTATATGAATGTTCACAGCAGCATTATTTATAACAGCCAAAAGTGGGAACAACCCAATGTCCATTAATAGACCAATGGATTAATAAAATGTGGTATATTCATAAAATGGAATATTATTCAGCAATAAAAAGGAAAGATGCAGTAAAACATGCCACAACATGGATGAACCTTGAAGACATTATGCTAAGTGAAAGAAAACAAAAGATCACATAGTGTTTGACTGCATTTATATGAAATGCCCAAACTAGGTACATCTATGGAGACAAAAAGTAGATGAGTAGCTGTCAGGGATGTGGGGAAAGGGAAAATGGGGAGTGATTGTTAGTGGGTATAGGATTTCTTTTGCAGATGCTGCAAATGTTCTAAAATTAGATTACGGTGATGGTTACACAACTCTGTGAATATATTAATAACAATTGAATAATATACTTTAAATAGTGAAACACATGTCAATTAGCTCCACAGAGGCAGAAGTGTTTCAAAGCTCTCTTACTGGGTGGGGGTGGGGGTGGGGGTAGGGGTAGGGGTGGGGGAGGTGGAAACTCAAGTGTACTAGAAAGCAGAGGGTATCACTGGCATGTCAACCCAAAAACTTCAGACAATTCACCTTTCTTTCTGTTTTGTTTTTTTTTTTTTTCAATACCAAAATTTTTGAAAGAATGAACTATGTTAACTTTACTTTCTCTTTAACCCTTTCCTAAACACCAGAAGATTGGCTTGTTCTAATGAATACTTGAACTGTTTGAAGCAGTTCTAATCTTTAAACTCATAAACATGGAAGCAACCTAAATGTCCATCGACAGATGACGGATAAAGAAGTTGTGGTATATTTATACAATGGAATACTACTCAGCCACAAAAAAATAAAATAATGCCATTTGCAGCAACACGGATGGACCTGGAGACTGTCACTCTAAGTAAGCCAGAAAGAGAAAGAAAAATACCATATGATATCACTTCTACGTGGAATCTCAAAAAAAGGGACAAACTTAACTTACAAAACAGAAACAGACTTATAGACATAGAAAACAAACTTATGGTTACCAGAGGAGGAAGGATGTGGGAAGGGATAAATTGGGAATTTGAGATTTGCAGATACTAAGTAATATATATAAAATAGATAAACAATAAGTTCATACTGTATAGCACAGGGAACTCTATTCAATATCTTATAGTAACTTATGGTGAAAAAGAATATGAAGATGAATATATGTATATTCATGTATGACTGAAGTGTTATGCTGTACACCAGAAACTGACACAACATTGTAAACTGTCTATACTTCAACAAAAATATATGTACAAAAACTCATAATATTTTTTAAAAAACTTAAGAAAAGTTGATTTACAATATTGTATCGGTTTCTGGTGTACAGCATGGTGGTTCAGTTATACATATATATTCTTTTTCAAAATAGGTTATTACAAGATATTGAATATAGTTCCCTGTGCTATACAGTAGGGCCTTGTTGTTTACCTATTTTTGAATATAGTAGTTTGTATCTGCTAATCTCAAACTCCTAGTTTATTCCTCCTCCCACCCCTACCTTTGGTAACCATAAATTTGTTTTCTATGTCTGTGAGTCTATTTCTGTTTTGTACATAAGTTCATTTGTGTCATTTTTTAAAATTCCACATACAAGTGATATCATCTGATAATTGTCTTTCGTGGCCTGACTTACTTCACTTAGTATGATAATCTCTAGGTCCATCATGTTACTGGAAATGGCATTATTTCATTCTTTTTTTATGGCTGTAAACTCACAATATTTAAATTGCCTGATACTTAGCCACCTCTTCCCACTGAAACCCTCTTTTTCCTTTGGTTTCTATAACACCAACCCTCTTAGTTCTAATTCTTAGATCATTCTTTATTGTTTAATAAAACAATGCCTGGTCCATATTTAAATACAGATTTATAGCAAGACTCAGACCTGAAGTCTTTTCAACCTGAGAAGTGTTTAGTCTTTCCCATTATGCTTTTGACTTCCAAACCTTATGTTCTTCCTGAACTTACAGAATTAAATCTCTAATAGCCTATTAGGTACTTCTTACCATTACTTCAAATTCAACACATTTAAAACCAAACCAATTTTTCTATTTCAAACCAGTTTTCTTTGGACTACCAGTAACACAAAATTGAAAATATAAGAATCCTCTATCTTCACAGTCAGATGATCACCAAGTCATGCTAAGTCTTCCTTCCAATATTTTAGGTATTGATCTAATATTTTATTGTGCTTTTACTAAATTCCAACTATTATGCTAAGCACTTACATTATCTCATTTAATCCATATAACCACTCTCTAACTAAGTATTATTATCTCTATTTTATGGATGAGAAATCCGAGGCTCAGGGATATTAAATAACCTTCCTAAGGTAACCCAGTCAGTAATGTCTGATCTGGGATTCAGATGCAGATCTGTCTGATTCCAAAGTCAGTGTTCTTAACCGCCTGTTACTTTGCCTACCCATCTTTATTCCTGTCATCCTAGTTCAGACCCGCATCACCAATCCTCTGAATTATTATATAATCTTCTAACTAGTTTTCTTGCTTTCATTGTGGCTCTTTCCTCCCAGCTATCCTGTATAATACTGACACAAGACTGATCTCCCCAAAGAACTGCCTTCAATATGTCAACTTCTAGTGGCTCCCAACTGTCTATAGGATAATCCAAATTCCTTAATGTGGTCTTCAAAGTTCCTTCCTACTTATCCAATCATGGTCCGTCACATGCCAAATTTATTCTGAAGTTTGATTTTTGGCCCACTCCACTGGGAAGATATCTGGAATGCACTCCCTGTTTCCCTTCACTTTTTTTTTTTAAGGTTCTAGGTCAAATTCTACCATGTCTGGAAGCTTTTCTTTATCAGTAAAAGTCTTTCATTTGAACTTCTTTAATACCAACTGTCTATACAAACTCACTTGGTACCAAGCTTTGGCCATTTTATTTTATTTATCCCTTGATGACAGCACACTTTTGGAGGGGCACTACGCCTTATATTTTGATAAGTAATTCTGAGCACAGAGCCTTGGCACTTAGTAGGGCACCACCAATGTTTGTTTGGTAAAGCTATTGAATGGCAAGCCCAGCAGGCTAGCTGGACCCAAGTCAGCTTTCAGATGGCTAGCTTAGCCTGGGAATAGCATATTTGATGAGAAGGAGGAGAGGAAGGAAGTAAGATGAAAACTAAAAAGCTGAGCCTTAGTAAAGTGCTTAGTAAATAAATATTCAGTGCTAAGATCTTCAACTCTTAAGATCTCATTTCTCTCCATTTTCATACTGAGGAATGGAAAGCTGACTGAGCACCATGTCTTCAGTCAGTTCTTCACCACCATTTGTTCCCACAGTCATGTTCCTAGAGCAAAGGTTGCAAAGTGACAGCCTGACAGTCACATCGTGTGTCAACAGGTTTTACACAGTAAAAATGCCACCACAAAATTTTTGGAGATTTAAAAAAAAAATTTGGATTTCCAGTCTGTCTTGCTTGAAAAATCAGAAGACTGCCACATCAGACCCTCATTCCTAGATGGTAACAATCAGCTGGAGAAGTGGGTGCCCTTGTAAGATGGGCATGTGCCCTTCAGTCTGACATGCTCCCACCACTCTTTTTGGTCTTTTGTACTAGTCAGCTTCATTGGCTCACTTTACTCAATTGCTTTATTTGCCTGGATCCTATAAAGCATTTGAGTTTATAGCCCCTGCCCAGAGTAACAGCTATGATTTTCCATTATATCCTTAACCCCCTGATTTCCTCACATTAGCACAACAATGTTCACTGCAGTATTATTTGTAACAGCAAAAAGTTGGAAACATTCTAAATGTCCAATAGAAAAATGGCTATTGAATGGTGGTCTAGTCATGCAAGGGAATATAATGGAATCATAGGAATTATGTTTATAATGAATGCTTACTGATAGAGAAAAAAGCTTAAAAGCTAATTTTAAAAAGTAAGATATCAAATTGTACAGAGACTTCTACTTCCTGAATTATGGTGAACAACTTAGTAAGGGAGCCCTTTCTAACTACAAAAAACTATATCCTGTATAACATATACTTTAACTTTTAAATTTTTTAAATTGAAGTACAGTTGATTTACAATGTTGTGTTAATTTGTGGTGTACAGCATAGTGATTCATTTATATTTATATATATTACATATGTATTTCTTTTCATATTCTTTTTCATTGTAGGCCATTACAAGGTATTGACTATATAGTTCCCTGTGCTATACAGTAGGACCTTAGTATCTACAAGCCCCAAACTCCCAATTTATCTCTCCTCAACCCCTTCCCCACCTTGGTAACCATACGTTTGTTTTCTATGCCTGTGATTCTGTCTCTGTTTTTTGTAAATAAGTTCATTTGTGTCCTTTTTTTTTTTTAGATTCCACATATAAGTGATATCATATGGTATTTTTTTTCCCTCTTTCTGGCTTACTTAGTGTAATGATCTTCAGGTGCATCCACGTTGCTGCAAATGGCATTATTTCATTCTTTTTTACGGCTGAGTAGTATTCCATTGTGTGTATGTATATCTGTGTGTGTGTGTGTGTGTGTGTATACACACACACACACACACATATACCACAACTTCTTTCTATAAACCTATGCTTCTTAAAGCATTTCAGGGATCACAGTAAGTAGGAAAAATCTTCAAGGCTACTTTCCCCACTCCCAAAAGGGGAAAAATCATGAGCTATGTAATAAGCAAGAGGGAGGATAAGGGGTTTCTCAAAGGCTAATTCCCAATGTATTCCTACTGTGGTCAGAATGACAAGTCTTGGACCACTAGAAAGGCAAGAAAGCTAAATCCAAGACTCCCACATTAAGCTGAGACCCTTGAAGCAAGCTCAAGTGATCTAGGGTTGATGATTTCTCCCAACTTTTGGAGAAAGTATCTCCAACTTAAGCCGATAGGATTCTCAAGATTAAAGGGCAAGCAAAAATTAGTCTGTATCAAAAGATCACAAATAAACATAAAAGCAAGATACCATGAAAGAATAACAGAAAACAACAAATAATAGATTTAAACTGCAAGAACTTTGAATATTAAGAATGTCAGATATAGAATATAAATTAGCTATGTGTGAAATGTTTTCAATAAAGGCTAAAATCTCAAAGATAAGCAATTAGCAAGAGATTATTAGAGAGATCCTGGGGTGCTGAAATAAAACACATATGAATATAACCATTGGCTAATCAGTATTCTTATGCCTAAACTAGGTTATTTTATAGGAAGTCCCTAGGTGAAAAAAGGATGTGGAGGTTAAGGGGGAGATACGTCATACCTCCTGCTATAGATCTGAACAACAGTCTGCTCAAAACAGTGTGTGAAAGTGCTCTATAAATTATAAACATTTTATAGAAATGTAATGCATTGTTATTACTCTTTAAAAATGCATCCAACATCCACTGATGATTTTTGCCTGAATCAGTTATTTACTGTGATGGTTGAAAAATGATGGTTTTCTCTCTATTATTCCTTCTACATTTACTCGCTGGCAATCTAATATAAGATTTCCCTTTTCCTTCTTATTTGTTTATTTATTTATTTATTTTTGGTGTCAGTATAGATTCTTGGCTGCTGCTGCTTCTTTTTTTTTTTTTTTAATTCAATGGGTCATAATCTACCGCTGGTATTACTGATTTTGATGCTTATTCTCTCAGACACGGCACTATTTGACTTTTTCACTGTGAAGACCTTGTGTACAAACTTTTAAAAGTTAACTATTTATGTTAGAATAACTTTTAGAAAAGTTGCAAAGTTGAGTGTTCCCATATGTCCTTCAACCAGTACCCCTAATGTTATCATCTTACATAGTCATAGTGCATTTGTCAAAACAAGGAAATCAACATTGAGTACATTATTATTACCTAAACTTGCAGACTATATGGATTTTGCCAGTTTTCCCACTAATGTCCTTTTTTAAATTATTTGGCTGTTTAAAAACTAAATATGTACATCACTTTTATAAAACATAAACTGATTAAAAACAAAATAAAGCCAACCCCTCTCCCCTCAAAAGATATCCTGGGGGATACAGATAAACAGCTTGGATGATGTTTCATGTGTAGCTTAGTGAAGAAAAAGATCTGCATTTTCCATAATCAAGACATTGAGTAATTCTGGAAATTATCCAGGCAGGTGATTTTTAGAGAAGGCAAACAGTACTAAAAAATAGATAAGACTATGTGATCTTAGTACATCTCTGTCCCTAGTCTTTCCCAATAATTACTCTGCTTACCTTTCACCTCAGGATACTCTTCCTTGGAAATCAGCAGGTAATATTTTTGCTTGTGTTAACCTAGTCAGATATCCCCTACACCAGCAACATCCTATGTCAGGTAACTCCTTTTGGCCATGCTTTCACCTCAGACTGCATGACTGATTCCAGTGGGAAAGGTCAGAAGTGCTCTAATCATAATGAATAAAAGTAAGCTATAATTTACTATATACTCTCTGATGTAGAAACATCCCAAAGCATTAATTACTATCATCTCAGGAGTCAATCAATCAATCAAACAAGCAATCAAGCCACAAATATCCACTGTATACACTCCCACTGTGTATAAAGCACTGTGCCGGATATTTGGGGGTAAGAGCTCAACTTAGGGGCTCATAATTTTGTTAAAATCATTGCCAACACGCCTCTGGAGAGGGCTTGGGCAGCAAGAAAGATGTTTCAGGATGTGAGATCAGGGTTAGAGCAATGGTTTCAAACTTTTTCGGCCCCAGTACATAAAACAGAGCTACTCTGGTTGAAGCAGGGGAGAATCCTAGAGCTTAGAGGAAAAAATTCTGAAAACCTCTGGGCAAAGGCAAGACTAAGCATGTTTGGTTGGGGTCAAGGAAATGGGCAGTGAAACAAATTTTTAACTGATAGAAATCATCCTTCTTTCTTCATGGATCTCAAATCAAGCATGTTTGGAAAATGATGTCAATTACTGCACTAAGAGCAGACTTACTGAGTTCAGAAAGGAACTTTCTGCATGAATTCAGAAAAATCAGTTTGTGTAATTACCCTCCGTGCCTGTCAAAGTTCTATGTCTTTATGCCATGAGATTTGATAGAGACTGAATTCCCTACAAGACAAGTACTTCTCTCTGAAATGTGTGAGAGGTGCTGAAAGGGATTTGGAGATTTAAGAATTGGTGGTAATAGTGATTCCTGTGGGTGTCTGGGCTGAGATGCAAGGAGAGAACAAACAGGTTGTTGGATGCTTGAGAGCACCTGGCTGTGGAATCAGGAGTCTCATTCCACAAAAGAAATAGCAGCCAACGCCCAGGAGCACATCTGTCTGTCCTCCAGGTTGTGTGTAGCTGCTCCAGGCTGAGGAGGCTGCTGCTCTGAACTGGCATCATGTTATTTTGGACTCCCAGTGAGGCCGGCCAGCCTGCTGGGAGTGTGTTGGAAGAAGACTAGCCTGAAAGGCTGTTCCAGACACACCCAGCTGCTTCCTTATCAGGCCTCCCTAATGCAGAGTCCTCTTTTGAAGCACAGAGCTTGATTTTCTTTTGGCTTCTCAAATATGTTACAGAAAGGTTCAGCTAACCGTCCACTCTCAAAAGTCATATACACTCTAGAAGAGGCTTGTCACTGAAGTAAAATGGGCTCTTTCCTAGGACCACTTGGTGTGGGCATATCTTCTTTCTTCCAAGTCTATCTCCTCCCTTATGAACTGGAAATTTGCAGGCACCTTTCACATAATCAAAATCACAGACAGAACATCTAGGGGTGGAACTCCCAACAAGTTCGAAGACTTTTACCTCTCAGGCTCAGCTGTGCCTGAAGTTCCCAAAGCTCCAATTCAATGAATGGTGACTGTGAATTATAGCACCAGGAATTATACCCATGAAAAGCCCCTGACCCTCACTGAGCTGTAAAGGGTCACTTTTCTTTATTCCATAAAAATATAGTAATAAACTCAGCTTTGTCCCAGGGTCTCCCTCTGCTCAAAAGGGATTATACCTAGAAAAATATTCTCTTCCACTAATCCAGCCAGCAAGTGTATGCCTTTCTCCATTAGATCTATCATTTGATTCTCTCCCTAGCTCAACCCAGCACCTGTTTGGAGGCAGAAGGCTAAATCAGATGACTTCTTAAGGTCCCTTTCAGCTCTAATTACAAACTAAGCCCAATTAAAACCCTAGGCCCAAAGGAAGGTTCCTGTACAGTATGCTAATAGATGTCCTCCCTCTCATCCTTCTCCCTTTCAATATAAATACACAGATACACACACACACACACACACACACACACACACACACACCCCTCTACTTCCAAGTGCCTGGCTTCTAACTACTACAGTTAGAAGTCTCTAAAGATTGAGAATTTGCTGTAAACCTTACCTCTTTTGAGGATGTAGGTTAGGGAGAAAGAGAAGAACTATAGAGAATTAGGAAAGAGTTAGTTCCTACCTTGACAGACAGTTCTTCAGATGAGGGTATGGAAGATACAGCAGTAGATAAAGAGATGGAGAGATAAGGCCTCCTAATGCTAGATGCAGGTGCGCAGCCAAGGAGCAGGAAACCACCAACACCAGAGACAGTTACTAGGGGTGGGTGCTGAAAGGTCCAGCGTGGGCAGCTCTGCTTGGAAGACAGCTCTCAAGTGTATATTTGCAGAAGCAGGTTAGCTGGGTCAAAAAACGCCCCTATGCTTCTCCTTGATTGTTCAGTGTGGTCAACAACCCCTTGCTCTTCCTTTGGCTGCTCCTTTTGGCTCCTAGACTCCAGGAAGCAAGGCCAGAGTGTTTTCTGCTTCCCCTCCCTCCAGGCAGTGGACTGAGGCGTGCAGGCTGGTTAGCTGCTAACCAATCAGACTGTCAAAAGCTGTAAATAAAAGGCCTCATATGCACAGTGAGGTAGGCTATGAGAAGAATCTAGATTGAGTTACCACAAGCCAGTTGTGGGGACAGGGTAGGGGAGGTAGGAGAAAGAGGAGAGAGACAGCTAACTGCCCTTCAAGGAAATAGTTTCATTCAAGCACACTCCTCCCTCAGCATGACTGCTGGAAGCCATCAAAGCTGCGCTCCTCAGGGAACTAGGTTCTGGTCTGGCCCTGCTCTCAGCAGAGGGGTCATAGTCCCTGAGACTCCTCAGTCAAGTCAAAAGCCTTTTCCTAGATGTGATGTGTTTTCCAATAGACTTTAGATGAGAGTCTCTGGGTTCAACTCACAGTACTTGATAAGAGCACTGGGACTGCCTCACTGGCTGGTGGCAGCAAAGACCATTCTGTGTACCAGTTACTGTACTTACTTTGGTTATAAGACTAAAGTGAGAGTAAAATGATATTTACTTAAACAAAAAAGTTTTAAAGCAGGTGGCCAGAGTCTTGCCTGGGCCCTGAATACTCAGGACCTATGTTCTGTAATGATTCAAGAGTATGAATTTTGATGTTGACAGCTGTGGATTCAAATCTGACAAGCTACTTGCCAGCTGTGGATATAGGGAAGTTACTCAACTCCACCAAACTTCAGCTTCCTCATTTGAAAAACTGTTATGATATTTTCCCTTCAAAGGCTTGAGGTAGAATTAAATAAGATATTGTATGTAAGTGCCTACCACAAGGTAAGTGCTCAGTCATGGTCACCATTATTATTATATCTTTAGCAGATGACCAATGGAGTCCTTTCCTCTCTCCTTCCCCAATTTCCCAGAAAACCTAAAGACCCAAGGTCCAGGGAACTGGCAGGCAAAACTTCTTGAGAGCCAAAGGAACTGGAAAGAGTCAGGTTCCTTTTTTCCCTCCCCTGCACTAGAACTGAGTCAGTAATCCTTATGTGCCCATTACACTCTGGACTGGCAGGCTGGCCCTGGAAGCCTAAGGCTCTCTCAAACCAAAGATACTAATCCATCTCTAGTATTACCTGTTGTGGGGCATGCTCCCAGACTGACGGTAATTCTCCAGGGGCCCCAGATCAGATTCCAGTAGATGTAGGAAAGAAACAGTCTGATCCCAAGCTGGCAGGATAGGTCTGTCCAGGCTGTTGTCTGCCCATCACAGCTGCCTGTGAGGCCTCCGGGTTAATAATAGCAACTCTGATGCCAATGGATTAAGACAGCACTGTAGGAGGTGTTTATTTTTACACTCTGGCGTCAGTATCAAGTTCTACTGGTTACTGCCCAAATCTAGGGCAGCTTCCTGCTACAGGAGTGGCCTCAGGCTTCTCCAGGATGCTAAGTTAGATTCTGGAGGAAATGAACATTGTTGAAACAGTTCAGTATTAAAAGGGACAAGGAAGAGGAAAAGGAACAAACAGAGCTGTCGTATATCCAGCTATCTGGTCCCAAATCTCTGGGACTAGGTGGACCTGAATTGAGAGCTATTTTTCACAGCATTCTCTTCAGTCAAGCAGGCCCTGGACAAGAGACCTAACACATTGTTTTAGAAGGATACACACACACACACACACACAAACTGGTTGCACTGAAATGATCTGAATAAAATCAAGGAAAGACTGTTACTCAACTAACCAGAAGCTCAGCCTTGTCAACTACAAGTCCCCGATTAGTGCTGTGAATGCTGACCTTTTGAGAAAAAGAAAAAAGCTCACCTGAGAGGGTTTTATAGGATATTTGAAACATAGGGTAGTTAGGCTGGTCCTTATTTGATTTGCACAGAATTTTTAGCAACTATATCAAATCCCTTGAAAATTTATTTGGCCAGAACTTCTTTCCTAGAAATGACACAACAGGATAGAAATACCAAGAAACCAGCTCTCATCTGGCCAGGAGTCAGTGCCCAGAAAAATCTTTCCTGAAAGCATCTTTCTCCAACGCCTAGAGGTTGTGGTCCCAGGGATCTTATACTTTGACCACAGTTTCTGGAACTCTGTCGATATCCCACTCATGTCCCTGAAAGGCAGCTCCTTACACAGATTTCATCTTGTCCCATCAGGCAGACAGGGGTGTGAGGAGGCTGGCAGCTGGGCAGCTGATGTAAATAGATGTAGACTGGCTTTCTGAGGGGTCATGTGCACGGCAGACCGTTGTGGAATGACAAAAATGTACCACACACCAGGTAGGAATGCTGGAGTGCAAAGAAAGCAGCCAAGCAGGCAAGTACGCATTAACAGTGACTCTATCATCTTCCTGCCTAGGCTGACTCATAACCATCGTCAGAGACACAACATATCAGTATCTGAGGAGACAAGGTGCAGGCAGGAAGGGTAGGCTGGTGAACTACTTATTCAGTACATCCCCCCTCCACCCCCAGTCATTCAAGACTTATCTACCTGGTCATCACAATAACAATGCAGCCTCAGAAACAACCAGATTTGATGACTGGAGATACAGGGTTTGATCTTAGCTCCATCTGGAAGCTACTCATGCCCAGAACAGTGGCAGGATGCCCAAGGACAGGAACACTGCTTTCATTCTTGGCTTTTCTCTGACTTGCTGGGTCATCTAGAGGCAGAGTACTTGTCCTCTCAAAGCTCTAGGTTTATGGTTTGGAAAGGGGGTGAAATGTATCCACCTTCTGGTGTTGTGACAAGAAAAAATATTTGAACAATTAGAATAATAAATAGCAAGAAACGTAAATGCTATAAATTCTTTGGGTCAAAGTAGTTCAGAAATATAACTGTCACTCACGCTTATAGGTAGAGAGCCCTGGACTTATGTATTTTTCCTTCTTCTAGGTCATGGTGGCCCTGTTGGGAAGTGAACCTGGTCTGTGTCTGGAGGTGCAGTTCCTTTCTTTCAGGCCTATAATCCGCACCAACTGTGTTGAAACAGTTAGGAATATGCTTACCTAGATATAATGTATGACTTTCTACTAACGTGTAACAGAGAAAGTAGAAATACACAAGCAAAAAATAAATACCTCTCTACTCAGACACTTGCTCCATCTGCAAACCTAATTCTCCCCTACACCTGGGCCCAGGACACTGATCTGAGGCTTGTATCCCATTGATACAGCATTGAGCAGTAGTATTTCAAACTGAACTTAGCGTGAAAGCCTGATAAAGCAACGTTAATGAAAGGATGCATTCCACTGTCCAGTTAGAACAAAGGCAATACTGTATTTATTCTACATCTAACACAAGGCTTCACTCTTTCTAGCCCAGCAATCAGTTAGTTTGCCAGGTCTCCAGAGCTCTTGGAGAGAAGAAATAGAAACCTATTCTTCGCTGATGCTGACACCTCTTTTTCTGCAAATGCCCACCCTGGGATTCAAAACAGATGTTCCCACATCTGGCAGCTTCTGCTGAGCTTTCAGCAAACCCTCCTTTCAGCAAGCTCTATCTGTAAAGGGCCAGACAGTAAAATGTAAACAGCCAAATAGTAAATATTTAGGCTTTGTGGGCCACAGAGTTCTGCCACATATCCCCCACCCTTTATTTTTTCCCTCAAACAACTCTAAAAATGTAAAAACCATTCTTAGTTTGTGGGCCATAGGGCCACCCTGATATGGGCTATAATTTGCTGACCTCAGTTCTAGACCTTACACGTCTCTCTATTCAAAGTCTGTATCTCAAAATTCTGACTCTGCTGCGCCTGCCCAGAGATCCTCTTTCCTCTTCACACAGGGCTGATGCATATATTTCAGAGGCAGCTCCCCTCTAAGGAGCCACTGAGGAATGTGAAGGAAGAATTCTGAGGTTATTTGTATTGAAGCTGACAGACTGGCTAATTCCCTTCACATAAAGTCCTTCAAAAACATCTGTGGAATTTAGCTTATTGCATTATCATTCTGGAGTGCAGACTGAGACATAAATGGCCTTTATCTTTCTATTTCTGCTTAATAATATTATCCTGTCTCTACCAGGCTGCTGCTGCTGCTTCTTTTTTTTTTTTTTTTTTTTCTTTTTCTCTTTCTCCAGGTTCCAAATCCACACTTGAACTGGTTTAGGTACCAAGTCCTTCTCTCTTCCCCTCCCTCCACTTCTATATGTGGTTTAGCAAGGAAACTATCAACAGTCGGATGAGTTTGGACATAGCAAATATGGATGAAAGGCATGAGGGCAGGGGTGAGCTCATTTTGAGCAAAGTCTTAGGGCTGTGAATCTAGGCTCTATCACAAATAGTTAAAGTCTTTGTAAACAGGGCTCAAACTACTATAGAAGTAACTTAAGAACAATATGCAAAGGATCAGGAATCATTGGAGTTACACCTCATCACATGCCACAGACTAGAAAAAAATGAGTGACCTGTAGCTAAAGACTAATACTTGTAATAATAAAAGCTATTATTTAATTATCTATTAAGCTACCTGCTGTGCTAGATATTTGCCTAATACTTTATTTCAAGGAATAAGTAAAAGCTACAGGCATGCTCTAGGGCAAATCATAATTCATTGGGAAAACTACTTGTATTTTGAAAGACTCAAGTTACATTCAAAGTTCTAAACTGCCTTATACTGAGAAAATTAAGGAAATAAAAATAATGAATTAATATAAGAATATTCTTCAAACTTGTACCTGCTCCTTTCATGAATAATTTCATAAAATAACTGGTCACACCTGAAAAGTGGAGACTTTCTTGTATTTTTGTTTATCATAAATTAGCTAGCACATAAGTTCACAGGTGTAAATAAACCTGATGGTTAGTTTTATAAGAGTTAAGAATAAAAGAATCATATAAAGCACATAGGACTATAAAGCAAAGAAGTGTATTACAGCTGCTTACATACATTTTTTTCTTACCTCCTTGACTGCATGTTAAGGCTGAATAAGAGACTGTCTTATTCATCTTTGTAGTCATTTAACCTAGCCTAGAGCCTGGCACGTGGCTTAAAGTGCTCACTGAATTGAACTAAGGAAGAACAGGGTCTTCACCAAACTAAACTGGAAAAATTTCTTTTCTTCATTACAGCTATGGACATATTTATACACACACAGTTCTAGGCCTCCCTGTTGGGGTGTGGGGTGCTAAGAGGATAAAGGCAGGGCAGCGGCTGGCTTCTGGATGTGCAGGGCAAGTATCCCCAGGCACAGCTCTCTCCCTTTACTCAACACTGCACTCCCTTTACTGCTAGTGGGAGCTGCAGCGTGAGAACCAGAATAGCATGTTCCAGCCAGAATGACAGAAGTTCTCTCTCCCTCTTTCTTCACCTCTCCCTGCTGAACTTCACCAGTCTTCAACTCTGTCCTGTTAGCTGCTTCCAATGGGGCTGCTGAGCAGCCAGGAAAGAATGCAGGATGTGTCTCAAAAAGTCCAGAACTAGCTGAGGAACAGTTTGTTTTTTTCCCTAAAAAAGGGCAGTCTATAAAGTTACATAAGACTCAGCTCTCCTCGCTGGGAGCTTTTCCAATTTCAGCTGGAGAGATTCCTCAAGCTGTTTAGAATTTCAGGAAAAGGGTTTGGAATTTCCTGATTGGCTCACCTATAATGGAGCCACCTCTGGGTAGCAAAAGGGAGGTTCCAGCAGAGAAAGCAGTAACTCTGTGCTCCCGCTGCCCCTCAGTTGTGGCACCACTGAGTTCCCCTGGGAACAGGAAATAGATTGATCCATTTATAGTTAAAATCTCAGAACAAAGACACAAGCCCCACTGCCAAAACCAGAGCCCCAGTGTCATCAAGCCTTTGGGGCCACACCCAAAGGAGGCAGGACCCAGGGAATATAACAGCCCAACCTATAAGCACAACAAGGCTCTGGGTTTCCTTCTCTGCTTTGGACAGATGTATAGAGGAATCCGTTTGTGGTCCTGAGAACCTCAGGTGCCCATCTTGCCCAAGGAGTAGATGAATCAGTCAATAGACATTAACTGAGCACCTATGAGATGCAAGGCACTGACGGTACTATGTGAACAAAGCAGATCTGGGGCTGGCCTTTGTGGAGCTTATAGTTCACCTAGGGAGACTAAACAATTAATTAAATAACTATGACCATGCAAACTATAAAGTAGGCCTTTGAAAAGTGTTCTATTCAAAGGAAAGACAGCTAATCCATAAAAGCCATCTCTGTCCAGGGAGGCCAGTTAGCATATTTACTAAATTAGGGACCAGTTTATACTGAATTGGCATCCAAAATTATCTGTGTTTGAACTGGAAACTCTGGCCCTTAAAGGAGTCACTAGAATCTATCAATAACTTTCTTCCACTTGAGCCCCATTTTTTTCCCATTCATTTTGTAGGAATTCAGTCCCTATTTACACCACACACTTTTACTTAAGGCATAGGAACTCACTTCACCTAACAAATTACTGTCCATTAAAATGAAGAAATTGAACCCTGAGTTGCTCTTCCCAGCTTCAGGCCATGTACTTTTGTTTCTTTCTGGTCAACATAGAGAGCTAAGAAACGGCTGGTATATAATTCTGCTCTTAAGGACTAAATCTGTAGCACTGGGCAAGTTACTTGATTCCCCTCAGCTTGAGTTTCTTCACCTGTACAATGGGGATAATAATACCTCCTCTTACAGGGTGGTGGTGAAAGTTAAAAGATATGGAAAACACCTAGAACAGTGACTGATATTTAGTGAGGGATCAGCAAATGGTAACTATAATTAATGTGAATCAGAAATCTCTTCTTTCCTTGAACCTAAATCCCTCCAACTGCTTTTTTGAGACTGCACTACTGTTCAGTTTACCAATTCACAGCAGGGAATCTTGTCACTGTCATACTCGGTGCTTTTCTTTTCAACAGGCATCCCACCTCAAATTCTTTAACTTTCCTGGCTCTTGCTCTCTGTCTCCCTGATAGTCGTAAAGTGGATCTGTCCAAGGAAACGTCCCAAGGGAATACACAGAAAGAAGGTTAGAGTGAATTTGCACGTTATCTGTAAATCAAGAATTTCCCAAGCAGCAAATACAGTGAATTTAGGTACACGACTACCTGAATTGCTCACCTGTCAGCAGAACATAGTGAAAGTGAGTCCTCTACATAAACTCATGGGCTGACAAGATTCTCCTTAAAATTATTTCCAGACATGTATACCAGGAGAAACTACCCAAGTCCCATAGCTTCTGTTTTGGAAAACGCTCTCTAGTTTACCCTCTCTTCTAATTCCTACCATCACTGCTCTAATTCTAGGCCCTCTTTCAACACCTCTTTCAATGATTATTAGTTTAAACTTCAAGCAAAAATTCCTATCGGCCAAGAATTGAGACTATTGCTAGGAATACAGTGGTAAACAAAATAAATATCCCTGCCCTCATGGAGTTTACAATCTAGTGGAGTAGGCAGAAAAACACACAAAATAAAAATATAATTACAAAGTGTGATAAATGTCAAGAAAGTAAAAGTACAGAGTATTAGGAGGACCCGATTAAGACTAATTAAGAACTTGATTAAGAGGTCAGGGAAGGCCTCTCTGGTCTGATGTTTAAGTTGAGCCTTGAAAGGTAAATTGAAAGGAAGTTAAACAGGTGAAAAGTAGGAAACACTCCAGGCAGAGAGAATGAAATGTGTAAAAGGCCATGAGGCAAGAAAAGTGGCTAGTGTCTTAGAAAAACTGAAAGAAAGTGTGGTTGAAAGCTTCCATTATATTTGACAACCAGGAGTTCACTGGTGATCTTGACATAAATAATTTCAGGGGAGTGATAGAAAATGAAATTAGACAGAAGAGGGTACAAATGTGAATGAAAAGTTGAGTAGACAGCTTGGATGGTCAATGAAGATTGCCTGTGAGAAGAGAGAAATGAGACCATCAATACCGGAGGGTGATGTGGTGTCAGGGGATTTATTTTAAAATTGATACTGATTTTATCAAATTAATATATGCACATGGTTACAAAGCTAAATTGTACTATAAAGTTTATGATGAACAATAGCAATCCCCAGCTCTACCCCTTTCCACCTCCAGAGATCACTACTTTCAGACCTTTTAGGTGTTTCATTTGGCACTTACGTCCATGTTTATAAATCATATGCATATTTAATTATTTCTTGATTTTAAACATTCCCCTTTACTTCCTAGTATGGAAGATAAAAATTCAGCATTTTTACACCCATCTTCCTCACAATTTCTGATTTAACTAATATCCAGTGTTTGCTATGATTTGGTAGTCTATGAATCCTTATTATTACTACATAATTTATAATACTTTGATACTTGACTCTCTTGTTAATTTTCTACATATTTGTTCCTAATTCTTCTCAAATTCTCTAGAAGTGTAAAAATCCCTTTCAATATAATTTTCCAAATGGTCAAAGACACTTTTTTTTTTTCTGGAACATAATCCTTCAGGAACTTTCTGTTCTCCAGCTACACTCTGAACTGACTCTCCTTGCTGGCTTACAACACCACTATCATGCTGGACTTCTCTTTATCATTCTAGGAATTTCCTTTGCCTTTTCTGTTAGGTGCCCTGTGTTCTAGATCCCATGATTTCTTCTTTCTTGTTTATACTCTCATTTTGCTGAAGCATATCCTGTAGAAGCTTCCTAAGAAAGGATACATAGTAAGAATATTTTTGAAATGAATGTCTGGAAGTATATATTCTAAACTCTTACTTACAATTGATAATTTGGCTGTGCATAAAAATGCTAGGCTAGAAATCAGTTCCTCTCAGAAATTTAAAAGCATTGCCCATTGCTTACTAATTAGATTCCATTATTGTTAAGTCCAATGGCCTTCTGGTTTTTGATATTTTATATAAACTTTTTTTTTAAAGAATAGTCATATTTTCACTAAATTCTTCGTGTTCTAAGTTTTCATGATGAGGTATCCTGGGGTAGGCTATTTCCATCTGTTGTGCTGGGCACTCAGTGGGCCCTTTCAACTTGAAGACTCACGTTCTTCAGTTCTGGGAAATGCACTGGTACTCTTTCTTTTCTTTTTTTTTTATAACTACTTCTCCTCTGATGTTGCAGTTTTAGAAAAGAGATGAATTAAATGATGAAGCAACATCCCTGAGAAGTATTAGTGACTCAAGAATTTCTGTATAGTTTGAACTTAGGATCAGGAAACAGACTAAAAGGGGTGCATGGAAGTGGGGTGGCATCAGGGAATTGTCTTGGAAGTTCAATTTGTATAGCAATCAGTGTTTTTACTCAGAATATAGGTTTATTTGGGGGTACCTGACAAAGTATATTATTTAGGTATAATACTCTCTGCTGCATGGATATAAAGAAAAAAAAAATCTCTAAAAACTGCTAAACAAGGAGTATGCAATCTAGTGCACCAGGGAGACATCAGCTTTTGTTAGAAGGTGGGATACTTCCCCCATTGCAAATAGTGAAGAGAGGATGGCTACAGATATATTTGCAAATTGGTGGCAGGAAGTAGAAAGTTCATGTTTGATGGCTTCTTTGAGGTTTATGAGTCAAGGTCATCAACAGAGTATATGGAGGGAAAAAGGGAGGATCAGAGATTAAGGAGAGTAGTGAAGGTATAAAATATTTGTTATAAATAATGGAGGAATAATCTAATTGTTAGAGAAATACAGTAAGACTGCTGGCCAACGTAAGTTTGGTGATGATGAATTTAAAGTGATACTAAATCTACTGGACTGTACAATTTTCTCTAGCTGCTTAAGTACAGAAAAAGAAAAGGTAAGAGTTTATGTTCATTACTAGGTAAATATACAAAGAATGATTGTAATATCAATGAAGTTAACGGACTACCAGTGACGGTAATTCAACAAGTGAATAGAATGCACTAAGCCATAAACCATAAAGCCTAAATAGCAATACAAACATATTTTGGTACAACCTTCATATTGAGCTTGGGAGGAAAAAAATATATATCTAGTCTTCAAAATGGTCAAATCCTCTAACTCCACCCCTAGAATTCCATCCTAAGGAAATTATCAGAGATGTGGACAAAGACTTTTTTCATAATGTTGCATAATGTTGTTAATCTGAACATTTTTTAGAAGAAAAACTATTTTTAAAAACCCCAAATGCCTAACATTCAGGTTAAGTAAATTATGGCACATTCAAACAATGGCTATGAAAATTTTGGCTTCCAAAAACGGTTCAATGATACGTTTTCATTTTATACGTGTCTTTATTTTTCTAGATTCTCGACAGTGAGAACATATTTCACCTGTAATTAAGAGAAAAAGACAAAACATTTTATCAGAAAATATTTTTAAACAGAAATACACAAGATTTTTTTGTTTGTTTCAAAGGAAAAAAAATCACAGAATCCTTCATTTCATCTTTCTCCATAAAAAGGCAGTTAAGTTTAAACACTTTCTAGGTTAAAGTCTGGGCAGCTAATAATATTTCCTTAGGACTGTTCTCCATAATCCCTTAATCTTGAATGAGTGATAGATTTATAAACCTAATCTCTAAAGGAAGAAAATCCAGTGTAGAAATGATATTCCCCGAATCACACTCCTAGTGACACTATTTGCCCTTCCATTCTTGGGTCTCATGCACTAGAGTTTTTTTTTTAAAAAAGTCTTTATGTTGATTAAATCTGAGAACCACTGATTAAGAGGCTGAGATTAGAGTTTAGGTCTAAGAGTAATTCTCCTTCAGTAAAATCAGCCTCTCCCGGGAATTTATTAGACTGGTATACACTTGGGCCCAATGCCAGACTTAACGGAATCAGAATCTCAGGGGTGAGTCAGGTGATTTTTATGCATCCTCAAGTTTAAGAAGCACATGTCTAGAGTAAATTAAGCAAAGAGGCTAACAGTACTCAACAGGAAGGAAGTGCACAGCCCCACCCCCCACCATATTCAATGTCTATTTTTTAAAGCATATACATTATTATAAAATATTCCAAAACCAAACTTGATTGGTTACTGGTAGGTGGTCAATTGAAGATGACAGGATCTCAAACCAAACCATTTCTTTCAAACTCTTTTCACTTTGGAGTCATGACTCAGCAAGCAAAACATCTGTATCATCTTTGGTGACTGGCTTACAGCGTGCTTTACATAGCTCCCTTGCAGATAGGGGGAGGTGAAGGGGATGGAGAGGAAAGGAGGGAGAGAGAGATGAACAGGTTAGACTCTATTTCTTCCAACCCCTCGCCTTCAACAGCTCAGTTTTTATCTTTTTGTGTTCACTTTCCTGTGGAATATACTTGAAAAAAAGCTCACCTCTAAAAAATATTTTGAAATTCTGTTTTCTACTACATATTCTCCCAATCCAATAAAGAGCCATAGCTGTCTTTTTTTGTTTTTCCCCATGAGATCAATGCTCCGTGTTAACTATCTATCACCACCACCTGGCTGTCAGAAAGAACTCACAAATGGATAACCAGGCAGGTGGTCCTGCTTACAGGTATCCCTTCTCCAACTACTATCATAAGGGATGAATAAACTAATAATGCTGCAGGTCGCTGTGTTGGATGTTAGGCAAAGCATATTACATAAATCAGCTTATAAACTGAAATAGACACTACGCTATCTAAGAAGCTAACTATAGCTATAAGTATAAAATAAAAATAACAATATTTTAAAAAAGTAGAATAGCTCTTGAACCAATTAAGAGAAATCCTTCAAAGTAGTCACCTTAGGAGACAACTCATTCCAATTTTGTATGCTCCTACTCAAAACATTTCCAGAACATCTTTGGAACTCCAAACCTACCAAAACTGTGAGACGTAATCAATTCTTGTTTTAAGTCACTAAGTTTTGGGGTATTTGTTATACAGTAATACTTATATATGATTTGGGGGATATTTAAAAGGAAATGATTAGTCTTACAGAAAAACTAGTTATCTAGAACCTTCAGAGAATAGGTTGGTCTGAATAACAAACTTTGGCTGTATCCTTAAATCAACAGAATACAACATCCTTCAAATAACAAGAAAACAACATTTTGGAAGAGAAGCAACTCCTGGATGAATGAGATCAGCAGTAGCTCCCCAACTCTCCCATCTTGAGTTTTTGCTTTTATCCTTGGGGTCATACTGACTTTAAGAATATTCTGATCCCCCTTTTTTTCCTTTACCTGAACATAAGTAAATATAAGGCTGTATTTTCTTTCTTAAAATAATTATACAAGAAAAGAAAGGAAGTACAAAAGTATAAAAACAGATTAAAAAGTTAAATATAGATTTTAGGATCCTAAGATAAACTTAAGTATAAACTTTGGATCCTAAAATAACTAAATCTAGCCAGAAGTTGGCTGGCCTGCTTTCTTTTTTTCTCCACCCAGTTACCAATTCATTGTCCTTGACCACAAGACCTCACACAAGAAGCCAAAAACACAGCAGACATTTTGGAGCTTACTGTCTCATCTTCCTGTAGAAGATAAAAGACTATCTTATTAAACCAAGAATTCCAGAGAAGAGAAGTTTTCTTTAGGTATCAAAATTTATTTTTTAAAAACTTCAGGTATTTTGGTAAAAACTCTTTCAAAATGTACACTTTTACTTACACACTTTTGTTTTATATATAGTATATAGGCCATTAACTTAAACTTTTTCTTGATGACTCACTGTTAACAGTAATATACTAGGCTAAAACACAGTTTTGTTCTCAGTGTCTATTAAGGACTTACATACCAAATCACCAAACCCCTAAGAATGTGTGTTAACAGTAAATCTGATTCACTTTTGCCATTTTTACTCAATATAGTACTGGAAGTCGTAGCCAGAGCAATTAGGCAAGAAAAAGACAGAAAAGGCATCCGCATCTCTATTGGCAGATTACATGGTCTTACATGTTGAAAACCCTGAAGATCCCTCCCCTCAACTGTTAGAATTAATAAATCAATCCAGCAAAGTTGTAGGACACAAAATCAACATATAAAAATGAGTTGTGTTTCTAGACAATAATAAACAATCTGAAAAGGAAATTAAGAAAATAATTCCATTTACAACACCACCAAGAAGAATAAAATACTGAGGAATAAACTTAAACAAGAAGTAAAAGTCTTGTACACTGAAAACAATACAATGTTACTGGAAGAAATTAAAGAAGACACAAATAAAGGGAAAGATATCCTGTATTCATGGGATGAAAGATTTAATATTGTTAAGATGTCAATACCTGCAATGTGTGACAACCTGGATGGACATTATGTTAAGTGAAATAAGCAAATCACAGAATGACAAATATTGCCTGATTCCACTTATATGAGGAATCTAAAATGGTTAAATTCATGAATCAAATAGTGGCATAATGGTTGACTGAGGGAGGGGGAAATGAGTTGTTATTCAATGGGTATAAAGCTTCAGCCAAGAAAGATGAATAAGCTCTAAAGATCTGCTGTAAATATATGTGTGTGTGTGTGTATGTGTGTGTGTATAAAACAACAATTTAAGAGGGTAGATTACATGTTAAGTATTCTTTCTACAATAAAAAGATGTCAATTACCCAAAGCAATCTACAGATTCAATGAAATCCCTTTAAAAATCCTAATGACATTTTTTGCAGAAATAGAAAAATCCACCCTAAAATTCATGGAATCTCAAGGGATACTGAATAGCCAAAAAAATTTTGAAAAAGCAGAACAAGGTTGAAGGACTCACACTTCAACCTTGCTATACACACACACACACACACACACACACACACACACACACACACACACATATACAGCTTGCAGTAATCAGAAGAATGTGGTACTAGAATAAAGACAGACATATAGACCAGAATAGAAATAGAAACCTAGAAATAAATCCTGGCATATCTGGTCAAATTATATTCGACAAGATGCCAACACTACTCAGTGGGGAAAGGAGGGTCTTCAACAAATGGTGTTAGGAAAACTGGATATCCACATGTAAATGAATTAGGCTGGGTCCCTACATTATATATCATACAAAAATTAACTCAAAATAGATCACGACCTAACCATAAGAGAGAAAACTACAAAAAAAAAAAAACAAAAAAAACTTAGAAGAGTACATAGGGGAAAAGCTTTGACAATGAATTTGGCAATAATTTCTTGGATATGACACTAAAAGCACAGGCAACAAAAGAAAAAACAGGTAAACTGGACCTCATCAAAATTAAAAATCTTTTGTGCATCAAAGGATACTATTAACAGAGTGAAAAGGCAACCCATGGAATGGGAGAATATATTTTCAAATCATAATGTCTGATAAGGGACTTTTATCCTGAATATATAAAGAACTTTTAAAATTCAATAATAGACAGATAACCCCCCCAAAAATGGGCAAAGGATTTCAACAGACATTTCTCCAAAGAAGATATAAAAATGGCCAATAAGCACATGAAAAGATACTCAACATCACTAGTCGTTAGAGAAATGCAAATCAAAACCACAATTAGATACCATTTTACACTCATTAGGATGACTATTTTTAAAAAATAAAATAGAAAATAAGTGCTGGCAAAGATGTGGGAAAACTGGAATGCTTTACATTGCTGGTGGGAATGTAAAAGGTCCAGTTACTGTGGAAAACAGTATGGCAATTTCTCAAAGAATTAAACAGAATTACCATATGATCTAGCAATTCAATTTCTGGGTATATATCCAAAGGAAATGAAAACAGGGACTTATATTTGTACTTCCAAGTTCACAGAAGCATTATTCACAACAGCCAAAAGATGGAAGCAACCCAAGTGTCCACTGATGGATGAATGGATAAACCGAATGTGGTATATACATACAATTAAAATTATTCAGCCTTAAAAAGGAAGGAAATTCCAAGATAAACAAGAAGGTCCTACTGTATAGCACAGGGAACAATATTCAGTAGCTTATAATAACCTATAATATAAAAGAATATGAAAAAAGTATATATACATGTATAACTGAATCACTATGCTGTACACCAGAAATTAATACAACACTGTAAATCAACTATACTTCAATTAAAAAATAAAGGAAATTTGGATACAAGCTACCACATGGATGAACCTTGAAGACATTATGGTAAGTGAAATAAACCAGTCACAAAGAGACAAATATTGTATGATATGACTTCTATGAAATACCTAGAGTAGTCAAATTCATGGAGGAAAAAAGTAGAATGGTGGTTGCCAGGGCTTGGGGAAGAGGAAATGAGGAGTTATTGTTTAATGAGTATGCAGTTTCAGTTTGAGAGATGAAAAAGTTCTAGAGACAAATGGTGGTGATAGCTGGACAACAATGTGAATGTACTTAATGACACTGAACCGTATACTTAAAAATGATTAAAATGGTAAATTTTATGTTATATATGTTTTACCACAGCTTAAAAATAGCTCAGCAGTAGTGTGCATGCTTAGCCTGCACAAGGTTCTGGGTTCAATCCCCAGTACCCTCATTTAAAAAAAAAGGTAAACGTGATACAAGAGAGGTTCTGCTGTAAGTTATAATTTTTCATTAGAATGCATCCACATTCTACCTTCACCACCTAAAGTCACTGTCAGAGCAATGTTTTTACCTGACCACTCAAAATAATATGCTCATTTTGCACGACAGACTCATTTGACAGGAACTACAATATCACATGCCAATGTTTGAGTGGGTGTTTTCTGGGTAACCTCAACACTGATCAACTGGACTATTCTATAGAGACTGCCCTTACCCTGACAAGCAGTGAATGAGCCATCTCAGTCAAGTGACTTTTAATAGGGTGCTCAGTCATTGTGTATGAGTAATAGAAGAAAAGGGTGAGTTATTGTCCTAAATTTGCAGAGAGAAGAATAGAACACATAGCCTTCCTATGAACTAGGGTTGCCAGATTTAGCAAATAAAAATACAGGACACCCTGTTGTTTATCTAAAATTCAAATTAACTTGGTATCCTGTACCTGTATTTTATCTAGCAACATTCTGAAGTGTTGGAAGTGAAGAGAAAAATCAAACAGTCCAGAGTGTTTTAGGGTTACAGAAGTCTTAACAGGGAGCCTAGACAGAGAAAAGTAGAGAAGCCCATTAATGCATTAGCTAACCAAAAAAAAAAAGAAAGAAAGAAAGAAGAGAAAGAAAGAGAGAAAGAGAAAGAAAAGAAAGAAAGAAAGAAAGAAAGAAAGAAAGAAAGAAAGAAAGAAAGAAAGAAAGAAAGAAAGAAAGAAAGAAAGAAAGAAAGAAAGAAAGAGGAAGGAAGGAAGGAAGGAAGGAAGGAAGGAAGGAAGGAAGGAAGGAAGGAAGGAAGGAAGGAAGGGAAAAGTATTGGTCTCCAGACACCATACCCATGCTTAATCCAGCTCAAGAGACCATCCCTGCTTTGGGTTTCTGTGATCCAAGACTTACTTTATAAAGTTATAAAGATAAGTCAGAGAATGGGAGAAAGAAAAAGTAAAGAGGGATAAATCAAAGCTAGAAATAGATGAGAACATACCCAGTCTCGGTTTAGGCAGGCTTGGCCTCAAAAAGGGATCTTAAACACTTAACATAAAAATCAGAGGAAATCAGATTTTGACCTGGCTCAAAGCAGAATAGAAACAATAGTGGTTGATACCCTACAGCCATACAGTAGGAGGGGCACAGGTAGCAGAATAAGGGGGGATAATGGTGGGATCTCTCTTCCCCTAACTATACCACTGCTTAATTTCCAAGGAGCCTCCTAAGGCTCTCCAGTCACTATTTTTACCTACTAACACTGTGAGCCCCAGTTACAATAATGCCACTAGTCGTCAGGCAATTACCTCTTAGTTTATAAACTCCATAGATTTTCAGCCATTGTTTTATAATCCAGCAATACATCTACTTCCCCACAGAACCTGGGCTAAAACTGAGGTCTCTGAACCCCGTCTTAGCTTCAGGAAACTGAATCTAAACAGTTCACCCTCCTATGAAACAACGATAACAGGTTTCAGGCTCTCTGTTCTTTGAGAATTCCATCTTTAAAAGGCCTGTGTTCTTGTTTATTACTGACACTACTCACATAGTGGTAATCCCTGCCTGATTCTGGCCTGACCATACTACAGGAGTATTTAGGAATCTATGATATTTCTCTAACTGGGCCAGCCTAGAACGTCTACTCCTCCAATGGGGTGAGGGGTGTGGAGGGTGCGGCCAGGGGAAGGTATCAGGAGCTAAAGGGTAAAATAACTGAGAGTCTTCATTCCTCCAATCTGTCCTGAAGCCCCAGGTGACCAGCTACACTGAGTCTAGTTTAGAGGCTATAGCCAGCCTCCAGAATTCTTCCCTAGGGGGAGCAGTTAGTCTCTAGGGCCAGAGGAGCGGGGACGGGGTGCACCTGGGCAAAGCTCTTTCAAGATTATCTGGGCAGCCTCTGAGGCACTAACCAATAAAAATTTCTGCAGCCCTGGTCCTGACTTCTTACTGTAAAGAGAACAAAAAGGGGAAACAGCTCAGGCATAGAAGCTTCTATGTAAATAAAAGTAGATGCATGAATTGAAAAACTGAATATACTCAGTTCTGTGCTCCCAATATGAGCACAAGTAATCCCCCCAGATGCCCTTCCTTTTGTCCTCCCTTCATGTAACTAGTGACATTTTCCCCATTAAAGCCCTCTGCCTCACAGCCTCTGCATTGGGCTCATTCATTCACCCACCCATCAAATAATCTGAGTGCTACCATGTGCCAGGCACCGTGCTGGGCGCTGAACATACAAATGAATACTGTATGGTCCATGCCTCCAGGGCAGTCCCTGGTGTCCTCACGGCCAGCCTGGCAATCCCAAGCCAGCCCTGGGTAACGGGATCACCGTGCTCTTCACAGCAGGTAAGCGCGGTGGCAGGGGACTGGGAAAGTGGTAGGTAAAACGTTTCCCCAAAGTAAAACTGGGTATGAGAGAGGTATCCCAGCCAGGCTGAGGCAGATACCAACTTAGGATCTAGGGGCCAAAGGGGCGGAGGGCACAAAGGACGCGGCTGTACGAAAGACACTAACCCCCGCCCGCACCCCGCAGTCGCTCGGCTGGGTGCTGGGCGGCCGCGTCCAGAGATGTGGGAACGATGATTACTGAGCGCGAGTCAGCTGAGGGGGGTGTCTCCGAAGGGACAGTTTGAGGAGACCGTTGGGGTGGACCTGGGGTGACACCCAAAAGGATGATTGGTCCTGGGTGTTTGAGGGTTCAGTAGGCGGCGGAGTGAAGGCTTAGGACAAGGCATGACGATGAGTCTGCTCCAGAGGGTCGGAGAGAACAGAAGGGTGGGCTGAGGGGACGAGGGGAAGGGCTGAGGAGAAGGGTGGGGGCGCTAAGGGCTGGATAGATGGGCAGACTGAGGGCCTTTCTCCTAAAGGATCATTTGGAACGTGAGGGCAGTGGGTCTCCGGGACCCCGCCAGCCCTCGAAGAGGCGTCTTACCTTGTTTCTCGCCTCAGCGTGGTCGGCGGCGTAGTCTCGCGCCCTCCAGGGGTCGCGTTGCAGCGGATAAGCAGGCGTCTCCCTTCTCTCCAGACAACTTGGTAACGCCCGGCCCCCCTGCAGCTTTTAGCGCCGATGGTTCAATCTGGGAGTGCCCTCCGGCAGCCCCTCAGCACCGCCCGCGGTTGGGTCTGCTGGGCCAGCGGGTGCTCGCCCACCTCCCCGGCTCCCGCTGCGGTGGGCGCAGCGAGTCACGCGCAGTGCTTTCCCGCGAGCGAAGCGGCAACGCTTCGGCCGTGGCCCCGCCTTCTGCGGCCGGCGCCCCGCCCCTTCGGGGTGGTACGAGGCGAAGCTGAGGTCGTGTGTGCTGGAACCAAGACAACCCGCTGGCGCAAGCTTCCTGGACCGGTGGAAGGAAGGTGCTTTTGCGAACCCACCTTCGCCTAAAGTAGCGAGTCTCTGCCTAGCACCCCAGTAGAACCTCTAGAGAAAAACAAACAAAACTAAAGCCTGACTAATGGAACCAGAATCCCTGGGGTGGGGTGGAGAAGCGGTTGGGTGGTGCCCAGGATTTGGTATCTTTAAAAGCACTCCAGGCATAGCCAGGGTTATAAAGCCTGGTAAAACCTAGAACGGACGAAGACGCTCTCTTTTGGCCAAAAATTTAGTCAGGCTTTTCTGAGTCTGCTCCTCAACCAGGCTCAGCCTTGGGCTTCCCTCTCTGTCCTTTTAGAATCCAGTTTGAGCAAGGATCCTTCTAAATCAGTTTATTGAAAATTCTCGACACTTAGATCTGACCACCCTTGGTATTTTATCACCTTGGCTTGCCTTCAGCAAGAATTCTCTTGAGTCAGTCTACCAAGAATCCCCCTTACCCCTGATGTTTCTTCTTAGTAATTGCTATAATGATGTCTCTCCAAAATTCTTAGGCTGAAATCCTAACCCCCCAAAGATGATGGTATTAGTAGGTGGGGCCTTTGGGAGGTGATTAGGTCCTGAGGGTGGAGCTCACATGATTAAGATCAGCAGTTTTATAGGAAAGACCTCACAGCTCCCAAGCCCAATCCTACAGGTGAGAAAGTCTGTGACAAGAGAGAACTTAGCGAACATTCTGGCACCTTCCTCTCAGACAGCCTCCAGACTGTGGTGTTTCATTACAGCAGCTGAAAACAGACCAAGGCTGTAATTTTCCACCAACTGACCCCTACCTGTGGCTCCTTGGCTATGAATTGCCACTTGTCTTTGTTGGGGTCTGAGTTGAGCTCAATCTCTCCCCCACTGCAAGACCCCATTGCAGTGGTCCCTATATTTACTGCCATGGTCCCTCCCTTAAATAAAGTCTGTCTTACCATCTTTAACAAGTGTCATGAATAATTTTTTTGGTAACAGAACTCATGTGCTTCCTGCTCCTAGGCAGGGTATATGTGGGACACTGAGGATTCTGTTGTCTTTCTATCCAAAAAAGACTGGGGCAGGGGGGCAGGTGGTCATTCAACAGATAGTTATTAGAACCCCCACTGGGTTCCATTCTTTGTGAAAGAGTTAGAGGCTGAGACCCTGTGCTCTAGGCTCACAGGGTTGTTGGGTCACAGTCAAGGAAGCAGATACATGTCATACTGTATAACACATCCTGAGGCTTCACAGAGGTTGTTGTGAGCTGAGCTTTGAAAAACGAGTGGGAGATAAAGGGTGTGGGGGAATCAGCATGTGCAAAACAACAGAGAGACAAAATAACTGATCTGATTGAGACATGGTATGCAATGGAGAGAGGACAGCAGAGATGTCCGGGGTGTGATGATGAAGGGCCTTCCATGACATACTAAGGAGTTGGGACTCATCTGGTGAGCAGTGGAGAGATGCTTTATGTGGAGACAGGTATGGTATATCAAATATGAATTTTAGAAATAGAATTCTGGGAGCAAAGTGGATAGGGCTAGGACTGGCCAGGGAGACAAATGAAACACTGCATGTTTGTGCAGTTAAATGGTCCAGGGTGGGGACCTAACCTAAATTAGGCCAACTGGAATCCTTTCCCTGAGAATTTGGAATTGGGGGAGAGAGAACTATACCCTTACTCATTTCCGTTATAAGCCTAGTGACTTATAATGGAAATTTGAGAGTGGTGAATGACCATCTTTCACTTGGCAAATGGTCTGAGTAGCAGAGAAAACCAATTTGCTAGAAGCATCAATACGTTGCATGGAAAGGACTCAAATCTAGACACAGAGACTACTCTCCAAGTTCTTGGGGCCTTCCAGCAGCTGGTTGCATTTCTTACTGAGGCCCAGCTTGATTTTTGCCCTGAGTTGATGACTCTTTCATCCATTCATATAGTCTCATTTTTGGCTATAGTGTGGGTTACTTCCTGTTATTTGCATTAAAGGATAATTTTCAAAAAGGAAAAATCATGAATTCTATACAAATATAAAATAAATCCATATTAAACTCACTAATTAATGAAAGAGCCAGTAAGACACTAAGATCAGTTCAAATGAATATTTGACTTTTAGAGATGTAAATTCTCTACCAGACAAAATTAATTTGCATCACCAGTAACAGGAATCATTTGCATTGTTATGGGCAGAAATATCTTGCATTATTATCCGTATTTGAGCAGATCTGAACTTTAGAAATCTCATTCTAGTAGGAGTGTGGATATTGAATTAGAGGAAGGTAAAGAGACCAGTAAGGAGACTGTAGTAATTATGATGAGAAATGAGAGGGTCTGAATTAGGGCAGTGGCTGAGGAGTTATACAAGAGGAGACAGATTCAGGAGAGGTTTTGGGTATAGAACTTATAGGACTTAATGATTAATTTCATGTGTCATTGGGGGTGGGGGTAAAATAGATTGAACAGTCTAGGATGACACCCAAGGATCCTTCAAATCCTGAGTCTTCTACAAACTCTTTGAATATATCTTAGAAGATTTGGGGCTAGAATTTCAGGGAAATGTTGGGGCTAAGACAATACTCCCTTGTTTCTCTGTTTCTGGCAGTGATAAAGAAGGTTATTTCCCCTACAAGTTCTTAAAGAAAAAGATGCAGGGTGAGCCAGATGGTCCTGTGACCTCTCCCTGTCCCTGAGAAGTTGTAGATGAGGAACAAGTATAAACCCGGCCTATGGAAGTTGGAATCACCTCCGTGTTTTTGCTATTGGCAGCTATTCCATCTAGCTCAAGTAAAAAGATGTTATCACTGAACCCAACTTCAGAAAGCCCCTCACAGGGCACTCTCCTGGAATCAAACAGTGTCTTGTCTGTTTCTCTTTGGACATCTGCTTTATTCTTCTTTCTATGTACTAGATACCTTGGCCCACTTATCTCCATACTTATAGCAAGCCATGGCTACTTTAAAATGGAGGACCCTCTTCCTGAAACTATATGACCTTTTAGCAACCATTCTCATCACTGACTTAGTTTCTTGGAATTCTAATTCCCAGAGAGAGAAGATATATTGGGATTATATATCCACTCTTGGCCAGTTGTGGCTAGGAGTAGTGGAGTCAATTGGCATAAACATGACCACCTGGACACACTCCATCATCAGGAGCTATGTGGGAAGAGTCAGTAATCTATAGATTTAGCACCATTGAGTAAATCAATGGGCTCATTTGATAAACCAGTGCCTGCATCTTCTGTAACCAATCCACAAAGTCCTTTGGTTTTATCTTTAAAATATATTCTCTATCTGTGTCTTTCTTCACTGCTTCCACCCTAGTCTAACCTACTGCAAGAGACTACTTCATGAATTTTCTGGTCATTTTTAGGTAGCAAGGTAGCAACTTACTTGTTCCTGTAAGTTTGGCTTGAGTAATTAAGATTTCTGGACTAATGAAATTATATTTTAAAGTTCAAGTTGTAACATTAAAGTGTTCCCATCTCGCAGCATGGCCCTATCGCAGGTGGCCGTGTTCAGTGGGGCTTAGTCGATGTCTATCTTTTCCTACTTATCTCTTCTCCACGACCCACTTTGCTAATCCTCTTTCTCCAGGGTTTGAACAGGGTGGAGAGTGAAGAGATGAAGACGGTTCTTACTTGACTAATTCTGTCACAAACTAGTTTTACTTGTTTGGCAGGTATCTAAAGCTGACTCTCTTTTTTAGAGATTCCTTCCCTGTCAGTGGAGATATATTTCCTATACCTAATTACTTTAATGTGGGTGAATTCAGCTCCTCTAGTTGATCACTTACAACTCCTTTAGAAATCTCTAGGCATTTAAAACATCAACTTTATTGAAGTATAACTTACATACAATAAAATGCACAGATTTTAAGTGTACAGTTTGATGAATTTTGACAAGTATACACCTGTGTAACCAAAATCAAGATATAGAAAATCTACCTCATGCCCCTAGATGGGCAATCAATCCCACACTCAGGCAACCTTCTGTCTACTCAGAAATCTCTAGGCATTTGACAGCATATCTCTTGCTTCCTTCTGCTGAAGTCTCCTCAACCTTTCAGATGGTCTCTCAAGATAAAGAAACCCTTACTAGGTTTCTCACATGGCCCATATCTGATCTATGGGGAGAATCCACAAATCCCTTGTTCTGAAAAACAATGCCAATCTCATCACAACTACCTTTTCTTGCTCTGCCATAGAACAGATAGCTAATTGTTCTCTTGCTTTTTAGATTTTCCAGGCATAAGTCAGATATGAGGTCTTTGTATCCCCCAAACACATTAGTCATACCAATCTCTCCAAGTAATTTCCTTATAACCCTTTCAACTTGAACTAAACTGTGGGTGGGACTCAAAGCCCACTGGCAATTACTGCCAAAGATCCCTTTCCAGTAAGTTGGGAATTTGAAATTTGCACCTCCTGGGGAGTGATGGAAATGTTAGCTATCTTGATTGTGGTGGTGGTTTAATTGGTGTATATTTCTATCAAAATTCATCAAATTGTACATCTGAAGTATGTATAGTTTACTGTATAGGAATCATACCACAATAAAGGTGTTTTAAAAAATCCCTTTCCAGTGTCTGAATTTCTGGCCCCTTTTTCAAGGTGGATGAGGCAACTAAGAGTTACAACTTGTTTTTCACACCCCTCTTTTTGCATGGTTCTTACATGATTATCTAACACCTCACTTTGGGATGTGACATCTGCTGTCTTGGATCCTCAGCAGAGACTGAGACTCAACTCTCCCAAGACGGATGTGAACGACCCGGGAGGATGCTAATTTTTCAGGAGCTTTGGGGAATATTATTGGTTCAAACTGTATTTTTACAAATGCTCTAGGTGAGAGACTATGAGTGACCACGTTTCATAAAAAGAGGCCCATAAAGTATAATTGGAAAGTAGATCCCGAAGGATAAGAGTCATTTTGAAAGGACAAGAGGCAAGTTTAGGAAAAATAAGAGGTACTTAAGTGGAAATTCAATGTGTATTTGTACTGGGCCAAATAAAATTCATATTGAAATGAAAAATAAACTGATGGAACTTTTTTTTTTTTTTAAAAAAAGGTAGTAGTAGATTTCATTTGTTTACTCACTAATTGAAAAACATTAATAATCCAAGTGCTAATATTCTTCCTGGTTATAGAAATACAACTATGAAACAAAATTCTTGTCCTCAAGAAGATCATCGTGGCCTAGCAAAGAAGAAAGCCACAATAAAATAAACATGTGAGGGATAATACACTCAAATTCTGGGAACCAAAAATAAGAGAATATATAAGGTGCTCTAGTGCAAAGAAGAGGCACACAACTCAGAATAGGAAACTGGGTGTCAGTGAAGGCTCCCAGAGGAAGTGACCAAAGCCTCTGAAAGTAAAGATCAGATAGACATTAGCTACTCAAAGGAAAGAATATATTCTAAGAGGAGAGAACAAAAAGAGCCAAGATGCAGTGGCTTCCGAAGATAATGGAACCTTCAGGGAACTGCAAATAATTTGGTAAGGCAGAAATGAGGGTGTGTGAGGAAGTGGCAATGAAGCCAGAGAGGTAGGCAGCACCAAGGGAGGAAAGCTATGATGAGTCACTAAAGGATTTTAAACTGGCAAATGACATGATCTAGTTTGTATTTTTGAAAGATCATTCTCTGTGGTACGGATAATGGGTTGGGAAGAAGCAGAATCAGAGGGAGGGAGCCCTGGGAGGAGGATGTTGACATAATCTAGGCAAGAAACCCTGAAATCAATGGGATGGGGAAACAATAAGAAGAGAAAGCCTTGAAGACATTTCTAAGACAGAGTATAGGGAACTTGGTAACAGAATGATTGGATTAGAGGAATAGAAGGGAGCTGTCCAGAAGAACTTCGAGATTTTTGGTTTGAGCTACTGAGTAGTGGTGCTATTCAGGGAAACAAGAAAAACAGACAAGCAGACTTTAATATTCTTTCATTTCATTTCATTTGTTCATTTATTCAACAGACACTTATTAAAGGCCCATTATCTGCTGTGAATAGACAAGTAAATCAATGATTATACCGCCCTATGATAGGTGTCAGTGACAGAAATATACACAAGGGAGCAACTGAATAAATAGGATAGGTACGTAAATCACACTGAGGAATTAGGTGAGCTTCTAGAGGACACAATGCCCATTTTGAGCTTTTTTTTTTTTTATTATTGAGGTGAAATTCTCATAAAACATTCTCATAACCATTTTAAAGTATACAATTCAGTGGCATTTAGTACATTCACAATGTATCTAGTTCTGGGTTTTGAACAGTGACTAGGAGTTTGCTAGATGAATAAGGGGGTGAGAGAAAGCATTTTAGGATATGAGAACAGCATGTTTGATGACATGAAGACCAGAAATAGCATAATTGGAGTGAATGCAGATGGGGAAGCAGTAGAAGAGAAAGCAAGGGAAGGCCCAATAGTAAAACGTCCGAATTTTAACTTGATCCAGAAGGCATGCAAAGTTCTTCAGCTGGGGCTTGACATGATCAAGTTTGCTCTTCAGAAAGATTTCTCTGGAAGTAGTCCTGGTGATACTTCACATAGGGGGAAACCAGGAAGATGAGTGGGGAGATTTTATGCAGCAATCCAGGTGAGAGATGATCAAAGTCTGAACAAGGGCAATGGGAGGAATAATGGAGGGAACTGAAACAAGACATAATGAAGATGCTGAATTTACAATGCTTCATGACTTATTAGACATCAGACTATAGGAAGAGTATAGGATGATTCCTATCATTCTGCCTTGGGTGACTGGGATGATGGCAGTTAACATCCTGGGGTGAAATTTTTGGGGAAAATGTTTAATACAGGTTGGTGAGTTTCCCAAGATTCAGCCAAGTGAAGGGTCATAGAGTCAGTTTAATAAATGGATCTGGATTTTAGAAGTGAGATCTAGGATAGAGAGAGAGTTGAGAATCTTCTTTCCATTGGCAAATAAAGTCATGAGTTTAGGAGAAGTCACTCAGGAAAAGTGTACAGAGAAAGATGTGCAGAGAACCTAGGGCTGAGCTTTGGGAACTAATATTTAAGGTGTGCAAAGAGGATAGAGCTATATGGTTAAAAAGAATCATACTGAGGCCAAAATAGAGTTTAGCAGCAAGGGGAAGAAAAGAGGAATGGAACTGAAAAAGCAGAGAAGGCGGGGAGGGAAATATTGGTCTTATTTGAAAGGGAGTGGGTGCTGGGAGTCTACAGGCCAATGATATTGCTTGGATTAAGTTGTTATCACACTGGGGCCCCAACAGACCATACAAATCTCTCCACTCCAAAATAAGCAATTTATTACTTCTCTATAATCTTCTTAGAAACAATTTCCCAAGTACGTACAATTTCTTCTCAGAATAATTTTGTGGAATGAAGACAAATATTCACCAATATTGACTTATGTCCCTCAAAAAAAGATTTTTAAAAATTCCCTACAGTCTCCCTCTCCCAGTGCTGAGACCTGAAAAAGTGTCAGTTCTCGGGTCACAGAGGTCAAAGAAAGGAGAAGGTGGCCAAGTCTAGAGCTGTCCTATCAAGGCAGGGACCATCTCCATTCTTTTCCTGGTCCAGAAACTCTCCTTTAGCTTCTTTTGACTGACTTTTCACAGCTGCTGCCTCTTTTTGCTACCCAGGCTGGCTAAAGACTCACCCTGAATTCCTCAAACCTGAGAAGGGGGCCTGGATGAATATGTTTGTGTGGGGCACTGGCAAAGTTTATGGTTGCTCCAGGTATAAGAAACAGGGCCCAAACTCAGATTCTTAGGTCCTATTTTCTTTTCCCTTCCTCACATTCCCCCTCTTCACCCATTACTTCCACATATGTTTCTATGAATTAAAACTTGGAAGGGTTGGTAGAAGGGAGGCCTGACATCGCTTTTTCTTGAAGTGCTGTAACTCTGACAGATATCTAGGGGCTCTTTCTTTACCTTTTCCTTGCCTTACCTGGGCACAGCCTTCTAGGGAATGAAGAAACTGAGCTCCGGGAGTGAGAGTGGAGGGCAGGTTTATGCTAGTTTTCCAGGGACTCTAGTCCCTTCATAATTCATACCTGTTGCATGAATACAAGGGAAGAGCAATGACTGACTCCCTTTGGGGTTTCGCCATATGCCTCTACTTTTTAAAAGGAAAGCTGTTTTTCTTGGGAAATTTGGCCTTCAATGTCTTGCCAGAAGTGATGAGGGCCCCAAAGCCCTGTTTATGGGAAAATGCATAGGCAGAACGTCGAGAGCCTGCATGTTTCAGTCTGGTCCGGATTCGGGGTGGCAGTGGATGGCTCATGCAATGATGAATTCTGTCAATAACCTATAGCCAGAGCATGGGGGACAGGGGTTTTATCCACAAAGGCAAAAGCAAAGAAGGTCATGAATTATATCTGGGTAGATTCCCTGTTTTACTCACCTTGTCCACACGGACAGGCCAGAACAATGGTTTGAGAAAGTGGTACCCAATCACAGGCAGCATACAGAGGACCATGCTGAGGACAACACTCAGCCACACTTGTGGCCAGTCCAGAGTGTTCCTGGCCACACCTGTAAACAAGGAGTCAGAAGGGGAAAGGCAGAGCCAGAGCCTAGAGGAAGGAGGCTGTTAGCCAGAACTTAGATACCTCTTCAGTCCAAAGAAAGAAGTTACTGATTTGGAGTCAGTTTAGTCTTCGGAGAAATAACGCAAAGGCAAAAGAATTGCAGTGAGGTCCTTGGTGCAGCCAAAGTCATTGTGAATTCACGTGCCTTTGTCTCCCTCTAAAGGCCAGGCAGGGCAGGAGAGGTGGGGGTAGGTTATAGGAATCCTAGAGTACTGGCCTGGACACAAAAAGGGATAGAGCGTTTTGGAGGGGGAAAATGAGTGCTTTGACAAGAGGCAGGAGCCAACGACATCCACACATCTACTCTCTCTGTATTTTGTCCTCATCAGAATGGAGATGAGAGAGAGGGGAGTTAACATTGGAGATAAGAAGGCAATATGCCACATTAGAAAGGACATTGGATTAGGAACCAAGAGACCTACATTTGAGTTACTTAATTTTTAAAACCTCCAGTCTCTAAAATGGTGATAATAACTCTTGCTCTGTCTACCTCATAGGATTCTTGTAAAGACCAAAATAGTTAAGACTTGAAAATATCTTAGAGACTCTAATAAGGTAAAATATTTCCCCTAGCTAGATTTTGAGTCCTTTTAGGGCTGAGACCATGTCTTACTCACATCTATAGCCACAGAGCCTAATACATAGCTGCTCAGTAAACATTTATTAAACAGATATACTTGGATCACACTCCCACCCCAACCCCCTTGCCACACACTGGGCAGAGTCTTACCTAGGAGTTGGAAGACGTTGGGGAACATTAGGCACAAGCCATCACTGTACAGGAAGAATAAGATGCAAAAGTAGAAACCCAGGCTACCCCAGGTGAAGATGTGGCTTATCATTGTCCAGTAGGTTGTCTCCAGGGCAATCTGAAAAGCACCCTCTTATGTGCAATAGTCTATAACCTGGGACTATCCACCACCTTCCCTCTCCAATTTTGTAAAGGAGGATGCTCCTTTCCCACCACCGCCCTTTCCTCCTTCCCTCCCTGTTTTCCAGACAGGCTCCCCAACCAGTCCCCTTACCCCACCACTGGCCACACCTGCATTGTGACCACACAGAGCAAGGAGGTCTGCACTATCGTGGAGAAGGACTGGTAGTCGGAGATTTCCTTCCCATCAGTGCGCACTGAATTGTGAATGGTCCCCATAGGGATAAAGAACAGCACTAAGGAGCTGTAGATCCCATGCACTAAACACTTCACAAATTCCTTCTTGTTGAAATAGAGGTTGTGCTGGCCTGGCTCATACAGCTCTGGGAAACGTAGGCTCCATGTTTCATTCACATCCTGGAAGCACCAGAGGGTAAGGAGGAAGGCTCAGGGTCTCTCCATAGAAGGTCCCATCTCCATCAGAGTAGAGGCTTCTCCCCTCACTGAGTCTGCTTGTCAGGCTGCCTAGGAGCTTCCTCATGGATTACTTAAGAAGTGGAACCAGAGAACAGAGCAGTGACCACATACCTGTCCTGAAGTCCTACTTTCTAGGCAAGGATCTAGGTAGTGGAAGAAAGCTAGAAGGTCAAGATCGGGGATTAAGAAAGGGGGCAATTAGGATTGGGGGTAGCTGGAAGGGAGGACTGGAGCTTGGGATGGGGAGGCAACTGGGACTTGAGTTCCCAGTTTAAATGTTCCTTTAGTTGAGTATTCTTTGTGTCAAAAGTCAGTTGGAGAAAGTGGGAAGCCAATGGGGACGAGTTAGTCCCTTGGAGGTATCTATGTTCTGTGATACTCCTCCCATTCCCATAGCTACTGAGGAACTCAGGTGAGGGAACTCTCTATGTGCATGACACTGGATCATCTTCATCTCCTAAATCTGAAACTTTGGATAACAAAGCTCAAGGCTTGTTTTGAGAGGTTGTGGATCCCTAGAATTAGACCAGTGAAGCTGGACAGGGCTGTTGAATGACACAATTTATCCTTCTTGCTGCTCTGAGGCCGGCAGCTACTTCATGGAGAATTTTCCTTCCTACGCTGACGGAGACTGGGAACCATGATCCCATGATGTCCTCTTTTAGCTACTTTATTCCTCTTTGGAGGCTCATTTTCTATTTCACATGCCCAGGACTGAAGGTTGGGGTAGAAGAGGAAGGAGAGGTAGGGCACCAGGATCCTTAATGTCCAGGGAATTTCTCAGAGGGACAGATGGTATCCTCTAGGCTTACTCCCTATGACTCAAGGTATCCTACCCACACTCCCACGCTTAGCCTGCAGGATTCTCGCCTAGGCCTCCCTGCATTGGCTTATCTCATTATCTCTCTCTGGGTCTCTCCTTCCTTGAAGCTCCTTGCTTTACCTAGACCTGTCCCCAATAACTCTATTTCATTTAACTTTTGTACACACTCCATTTACTGCACAGCACAATTTCCATGTTTCTGTCTACAAAGATAAAATTGACACAGGAAAACCTGGATTTCTAAAACTGATGATTATTCTCTGTGGTAGATGATTTTTTACTTTATCCACTGATACCTCTCCAGGTGATGGGCTCCCTTCCTTGCTCTAGAAATTATTTCATTTACACTTGACTTTGAAGAGCCTGACTATGGCTGTCCTCCTCACTCCTGGGAATACTCTGCCCTGTGGCTTCAGCACTGACTAAGAGGCTTGCTGCTGCTCTTACCTGGTCAAAGAGACTCACGCCCAGGACAGGGAGGGAGGTGTAGACCAGGTTGTAGAAAGTGATAAACCAGGTATCATAAACTGTCTGGAAGAATACCAAGGAGATTTCTTAGATTCCTCTCTTCTCCAAAGTCTCACTCAGCTCCACCTCCCAGGTCCAAGAGAACTTCTGCCCTCCACCTATCCACCACCACTCTAACCTAGAGCAGGGTTTGGATTTCTAAAATCTGATTAAGAAGGTTGACCCCAGACTCTATATGGTCATATTCTATTTATATCCCTAGTTCCCTTGTCCCTGGAACAAGGCCACATCAAATCTGACAAGGCTGATTTGAACCAACCCTACCATGACCTGTACTGCTCCTCCCTGCAAAGAAAGGACCCAGAGTGGCTGCTAGGCAACGCTAGCTGTACCCCTGTATCACTAGGCATGTAAGCCTCTGGACTCTTTTCTTTATCTGCTTTATGGTATTCAGCAGTTTCTATAACACTGGACACTTTCTATCACTGGCAAGCAGGATACACTCAGTGATCCTTCTTCAGCTGGGCCCTTCATGCTGGGCTTAGAGAGGGCTCCTTTCCTTACCAGCCACAAGAGGTCAGCAGCAACACATGCATACACACACGCCTCCCACAAACCAGACTGGCTTTGTTAGATGCTGGGGAAACACAAGCCTACTACTGTCTGCTGACTGGTCTGCTTCCCCTGGAGCCCAAGGTAACAAAGGTAGTAGGGATCACCCAAGATAATCATTCCTGAGGTTGTTTCTCATTGGGAATCCTTGAGATACTCCTGAAAAACTTCTCATAGGAAAAGGGACTTCTTGTAGAACATCCAAATCCAAGTGTCAAGTCTTGGAGGTTGGGGAGATTTTATATTGATTAGAGCAACAACAGAGTATGTTTGGTGGGGTGGTATGTCTGGGTGAGGAAGGAGAAGTAAAGGGAAGCTGTGTTTCCAAGTACGGCTACAGGAGAATGCCATAAGCAGCCTGTTTGGCAAGACCCAAAGGCCCCTTGCAGCTTAACCTGTTCCATAAAGGTTACTTTGGAGCCTAAAAAAAAAAACCTCACAGATCCAGGAATCTCACCCATCACCTCCATTACATATATTTGGAAATTCTAGGTCTCTATGTCAGGGAAAAATGTGAAAATGTCTTATGGGAGAGTTCTGAAGGTAGGAATCAGTCAGAGCCAGGACAGAAAAGTTAAGGGTTTAGAAACCTAAGGTTAAGTGTAGGGTTAGGTGATAGGGTCAGCATGGGTGAGGAGCTTTATGGAGGGATGGCAGCATGTTGTACACGGGTCTCTGAAGGAGAAAAGGGGTCTGAGCTGGCTGACACAGGGGGTGATTAGAGAAGACTCAGCTGGCCAGAGTGGAAGTACCACCTGGCCTCTCACCTGAGCAGAGAACCCACTGTAGAAGGCATACCAGAAGTGCACCAGAGTGAAGGCAAAGTTTTTGTAAAAGAAGTAGCTGAGAAACTTGCACATGCGATTGTAGGACCAGCGGCCGTGGACCAAGAGTAGACGCTGAAGATAGCAGAACTGAGAGAAGGCGAAGTCGCTGTTGAGCATGGCCTGCATTCCCTCCTGACCGCTGATGCCGACTCCAATGTGGGCAGCTGCAAAGAAACCCCAGAAACTTCTCAGCCACAGAGCTTGTTTTCTGGGGGAAGTATAAAAGGAAGGCTGAGATCAACATGTACAAACGCTTAATATACATTTGAAAAACACTGGTGGGGACAGCTCAAAGTGGCATTAATATATGGGGCCTTTTCTCCTCAGTGGATTGCCCCGCTCCCACAGGTCAGAAAACAGTGCCTTCATCTGCACTTTGTTTTGCACACTGCCACTTAAGAACGCCTGGTATGGCTAGTATTAGGAAACTGTCCTCGGTGATCTCTGCACCTACCATAGACATCTAGGCTCTTTCCTACTGTCTAGATGCTAAGGTAAAAATTTCTTATTATCCCTTGAAGCCACTTAAATCAATTAAATGGATGGATGTCAATCTAACACAGTATTTAATTACCTAAATTTATCTAAGGATCTAAAATCCAACTATTGGGAGGAATAAGTGATGTACATAATTTGTTGGTGAGAAACAAGTTCTTCACGAGGTCTAAGGTGACTTTTTCTGGATAAAGCAAGGAATATGCTTGATGGAAGATAAGACTTAGGTTTCTAAGAGTTTTAATTAGTTGTAGTATAGGCCAAATTTGCTGGTCTTCTAGTATATACTTATTGCACTGCTTAACAAAATAACTGAAACCTCTAAGGCCGTAAAAGCTAAAGAAGCTCTAGAAACTGAGGAGGAGAGCAAGAACACTTCCTAGTATTAAAACAAACTGAGGCTGGACTATCTGCTAGTGTTTCCAGTATGGGGAAAGCAGCTGGACCAGGGGACATCTAGATGTTGTCTGTATCTCCAGAACCACAAGTTGCTGGAGGCTAAGAGCATTCAGCTGAAATTACCACTAGTTTCAGTCATTTGCTTCCATTTGTCCGAAGCATCAGTAAGTTTGCTATTCTTCTCCAGCCAGGGGAGTCAGGGCAAGCTCTTGGGAATATTGCCTCAGAGAGGAAAGGATCTCTGCATCAGGCCTCACAGCTAACTCCCTGGTTGGGCAGCCCTGTCTTCTGCCTAACATTGCTCAGGCCTACCACCTTTAAAGAAGGAACAGACCATGACTTTGGCCCAATGGTCCTTTCTGTGGGCTTTGATGCCACCTCAGAAAGATGGTGTTGTAGTTGCACAGCCTGTTGTCCTGTGAATATATGCATGTGTTTCTGCTGGAGCTACAGGTACCTGTGTGTGTATGAGTGTTATGTACATGAATCATGTGTGTGTGCATGACTGTGGATATGGGCTGATGTAATCATGTGCAAGTAAGTGGGAATTCAGATGTAGAGGATCATGAATAGAGTTGCAAAACAGTATAAATGTACACTACACATGATATGCAGGAGTGTGAGCCAGAAACACAATGCCACCCATATCAGTTTCGCCCATGGAAGAAAAGGGCAAGCCCAGGGCTGGGTGCTACTGCCTCCCACCCCTCACATGCCTTTGATCATGCTGACGTCATTGGCCCCATCCCCGATGGCCAGTGTCACCACCTTCTTGTACCTCTTCACCAGCTCTACCACCTGGGCCTTCTGAAGGGGTGTCATCCGGCAGCAGATCACCCCCTTGCACATGCACGCCGTTTGCAGCAGTTCTAACTCCAGGTTCCCTTCTAGTGCGTGGGCCTGCAGCACCAGGACACATCCACATTTCAGGCTGCCCCAAAAGGCTCTTGGGACAGGACCTTCTTAGGCCCTTTCCTTCCCCTCCATACTCCCCTGTACTACATATGTCAGGCAGAGTTGCTCCCAAGGTGCTCCACCCCCAAGGGAAGCCAAGCCCCCAAGACAGTTCTAGGCATCCTCACATCTGACCCAGTCTCCAGTGGGAAACCAGTCACGGTCCCTCCCTGGGTCAAATCAGTTGATTGGGTTATAAGGCCTAGTGACTTTTTGGAAGACCTGGTTCTGCTCATTTCCCCCTACTTCTATGTGACAGGCCACATCAGTAATGAAGAGTTCGGAAAAGGAAGAAATATGCCATTGGCTTCTCTTTTCTCATTATTCCTGCCTACAGAAGGCTGGGGAAATTTGTCTGTTGGGGAAGGGCACCTGAAGGGACGGGGAATAGGGTAACCCATGGAATAGGGCAAGGATCTTCAAATTTCCCTGAAGTGGGTTGGACCTAGGAAAAAAGTTCCTTGGAAGAAGAGAACGGAGTTGTAGGTCTGTGTTGCCCACCAGACTGTAGCCATTGATGACCAAGCCATAGTTGCCACTGGGCACCTCCTCAGGTATCTTGAAGGGTATTCTGGGCTTTGTAGTGAGGTAATCATCTATTGGGTCTGATTCCAGTAGAGACTGGGGTTTCATCTTTTCCCTTGCTGACCTGAAAGCCAAGAGTGATGGTTAGTGTCAGACCTGAAGCCCCAGAGCTTAGGAAGGAAAATGTGTCCCAAAGCGAAAGTGGGCAAGGTGGATACAGAGCCTCTGCAAAGCACCAGCCAGGGCCTCAGACTTGACTGCCTCCTGAGACCTGCCATTGCCTTAGGTCCCTGACCACCTACATACAAAACTTCTCCACCCCTACACTCCAACTCCTTGAGCCCTAATGCTTCTTCATAAAATTCTCTCAACTATTTTAGGTTTTTTTGTTTTTCTCTCCTCCATTTCTTCTCTGGTAATGTGAGCGCCATACTGGGTAAAGAAATGGGTGGGAAATCTTGGGTCCAGGGATGGCAGCTCTCCCATCATACCTGAGTTCTTGCCACACAGTCTCATTATCCTCGCCTTCCACAATAAACATCCCCATCCATTTCATCGTCAAATATGTTACAGGCATAGGCAATGTTCACAGCAGTCTCTAAAGGCAGGAGAAATACTGTTGCATTCCAGGGTCTTTACAGTATACAGGTACAAGGGCGCTAACAGCGCACTGTAGAGACCAGAGGTCCATATTTGCCATGGATGCAGTCAAAGCGTTATTTTTCATAAGTCAGTGGAGATCATATTCAAACATCCACAGGAAACTGTCTACCTGGTACAGACTTGCAAGTATTTATCAATAACTAGGATCACTCTGGCTTAGCTTTCTCTACAAAGCCTTCTGCTATTTCTTAAAGCAATTCCAGCCTGGATTCACTTCTCCAGGCAATCTGGATGTATTTCCTTGAACAGCGCTGTGCCCATTTCTACGCTAGATTTCATAGGGAACTGAGATATGTTTAGGTTGTAGTCTTTCCTTTGCATCAAACAAACGGCTAAGGAAAAAAAATGAAATAAAAAATAAAAAGAAAAGATGGCCAAACTGGACAGGGAAGAGGACTGGGCAGGTGAGGAGCTACCCTTTACCTTGCTTATCTCCAGTTAAGACCCATATTTTAATTTTGGCTTGGCTCAGGGTGATGATCGTCTCAGGTACTCCATCCTGCAGCTTGTCTTCTATGGCTGTGGCCCCTAACAGCTTTGAACAGAGATATCCATGAGTGAGGAAAAGGGAGAGTCACAGCATTTCAGTGGCACCCAACAACTCAACTGGCACCTCAGCAACCTCCTTAGTAAGCTGGCTCTGTCCTGGTACGAGGACTCCAACGGTATAAAACTCAGCACACTCTGCCCCTCAGCAGACATAGCTTTTCAACCACACACTGAAATCAATTTTAGAAACACAGAATATTAAGGACCAAAAAGGGAAAGGACTTGTCCAAGTCGTCCATGAAGCTTTGTGCCACTTATAAATCGTCTGCTTCGTAACACACTTTCACGTCTCCCTTGCTTCATAGCACGTTCCTGGCTTTGGAATCCAATCCTGCCCCCAACCTGTCCCTGGCTTCCTCACACTAACCATCAAGTCTTTTTCAATCTCTTCATAGACAATTGATATTTTATTTTCCCGATCCTCCAAAGACAGGAAGGCTTCGCTGTGCTTCCTGCTCCAGTCCTGGAAGAAGGCATTGTCCAATTCTCGGTAGGCCACCATGAGGGTACGAAGGCCATCACTGGCAAAATCCTGGAAGACATGCGTGTGCACTGAGTGCACTTGGGTTGGGTTAGGGCTGAGTTAAGGGAATGACAGACTAACCCCACAGATTCCATCTGCCTGCAAAATAGAGTTTATTGGTTAGTACCATGGGGCTAGTACCTAGCCTAGCCAGAAAGCATCTGTTGAGTTTTTCTCGGCAAAATGCCTTAAGGTTGGGGTCAGCAGAGCTGGGGATAAAGTTTGAGAGTATTTCTGAGAGACAGAAGATTCTAACTTCTACCTGTGGTTAGGTCATTTGCTGTGTGACCCTGTAAAGAATGAAGCCTTCTCGGTTTCTTTCTTGTAAAATTAGGATAATAATTCACTTCTCTTGGGACTATACCTAGGAGTGGAACTATTGGGTGTGTGACAACTCTATGCTTAACTTTTTCAGAAACTGCTAGACTGTTTTCCAAAATGGCTGCATCATTTTACATTCCATCAGCAGTGTATGAAGGTTACAATTTCTCTATATCCTTCCTAATACTTATTATTGTCTGGTCATCTTTTAGATTTTAGTTACCCTAGTGGTATGAAGTAGAATCTTGTGATTTTGATTTGCATTTCCTTGGATAGCTAATGACATTGCACATCTTTTCATGTGCTTATTGGCCATGTGTTCTCTGACTTATGACTATGTGTTAATATAGGGTCAAGACAAAATGGCCTAATAAAATAGTATTTCCTCCAATATAGTTTTTCTTTAAAATATTTTTCTGATCTGCCCCTTCCCCACCACATCCCCTGTTCTATTCTCCCAACTCTCTATATATCCAGGTTTAAGGGTAGAAACCCCAGAAAGCATGAATCTGCTTTTTGTCTCTAATGCCAGCAGACTGGAGCCATCTCTCTTTCAGATACATCTCAAATCCTAGAGGGTGGAAGTGGAAACACACTGACACAGGGACACATATGTGGACACACACAGAACCACCCACAGCTTCCCTCCCCTGCAATCTAAACACTTACATCTAAATGTTCCATGGTCACGTCTCTGAGGGATCTACAGGATGGATGAAGTAGCTGGCAGAGGATGGTGTCTGCACCCTTGCAGAACAACATTACACGGTTTTCAGGTGTCCTCACTAAGGATAAACAAATTAAGTGAAGTAAACACATAGGTCCATTGTTACAAGAACCTGTCTGGGCCTCTGAGGGACAGCAGGAGGCTGTTCCCATGACATTAGTTTCTGATACCTCTAGGGGCTAAGTACTCAGTGAGTGGTCACACAGGATAAGTGATGTGCTGAGGGCTGGTGAGAGTGAGAGAGGACCTTTTGGAACCAATTTTTTCATGGGTTGTTCAACATCACCAATGGAAGACTCTGGTACAGAATCACATTTAGCTTCTGAAGTCCAAGTTCCAGACCAAGGCTCATACCTAGTAAGGACCAAGGATGAAAAATGACCTTCTTCCTCTTCAGTCTGAGGCCTAAACTAATTGAGAGTAAGATAGTATGAATTTCCCTTATATTGTCTGCCCTCATTTCTTATTCTGAGTTCAGGCTTTATGGATTTATTCTCTGTTCTGTTCTTGTTTTTGAGGGTTCTGACAAGCCACTGCCCAGGATCACTAAAGGAAGGCCCTAGCACATGGTAGTAGACTCACATATGTGTATATGAGAAAATATAAAGGACTATTGCAAAGTGGGAATGGCTGTGTATTTGTACTTGAGGCACAGTACCTGTGAAATGGCATGTGTGTGGAAAAAAACATTTGTGTGTAGAAAGAAGAGAAAGTCATCGTGTGAATGTATATGAAAGACGAATACAGGGAGATGACCGACTAGGAGGGGCACCCACCAATCACAGACATCCTCTTGCGCACATTGTTGAAGTCCAAGATAGCTAGCAGTTTGTAGATTCTGGTTTCCCCCATTTCGACTACCATGATTGTCTCAGACGTGCGGGAACGGAACACAAAGCCAAAGTTCCTGGCAGCAGTGACCAGGGCACCTTCATCTGGGGACTGAGCCTGGTAAACCAGCTCACCTGGCAGGAGAGAAGAGGGCAGCCAGAGCCCATAGAGATGTGCAGCTGAAGTCCACCCAGAAGTGAGACTGTCTTCCAAGTGGCTTACATAAAGATGGATCCCAGGAGGGGATATCTTTCTTCGAAACTTCCTCACAAATCTGGCCCTAAAAGGCCAGGTTGCATAGAACAGGTCAGTTTTTTTTTTCTCCCAATATTTCCAATTAATTTCACAGACCTGAGTTAGTATTACAGAGATACATGGTACATGTACACAAACGAACAAAACATAGGTCAGTTACTCTCCAACTTTAGTGGGTAAAGATGGCTCAGCAGGGTGGAGGTGGGGGGAGAGGGTTGTTAAAAATGCAGGTTCCTGGGCCCTCCCCAAACTTACTGAACCCAGAATCACAAAATCTGGGAGGACGGCCCAGGAAATTGAATTTTCACAGATCTCCTGGGTATATCTCATGGAGATGGTCCTACATAAAGTGCTCCTGCATAAGGCTGGCTGCACTTTGTTGAACACAGCTATAAGATAATAAGATTGATGGTTTAGTAAACAAAAAACATATATGAATGAGTACTGCCACCTTTGAAACTCTCATCCTGGGAAGCTAAATGACTTACTCTGCTGAATTAATCTTTCAATTTCATATTACACAAGATATTTTTGGAAATCATTTTTTAGAATATCCTCATAACCTGAAGTATATTTTAAATTATTTCTCTTTTGAAGGTCAATTTGATTTTTAAAGTTATTGTATCATCAGAATCTTATACTTGTAAATAAGGTAGGTGGGGAGTATAATTTTAGGTCAGACGTAAGATATGTTCATGGGATGATAAGATTATTTTATTGTGTGTTTCCTATCTTGTCACTCAAGGCAGTAAACAAAGGTAAGTCCAAATATGTTTCAAGTAACAGCAGCTTGCTAGAATGTCAGACCCTGGAAGGCCTGTAATGGGTGGGAGCTCGTGGGGCCAGAAGACATGAGATTTGGGTTCTTATCTCATTTATGCCTTTTTTAGCTATAGGATTTTAGTCACTTAATCTCTTCAGCTTCCTTCCCTATAAAACTAGGATCACTTTTCTTGCTCTGCAGAGGGCTGTTGTGAAGATTGTGGGAGATAATATAAATGAAAGCAGTTTGTACAACTGTAAAGTGATGCACAAATGTAAGGTGTTACTCATAACAGCATTATATTAAGATTACATTGACTTTAAAGGATGCGATTTACTTGGTTGCCTAAATTCTTGTTTGTTAAGAAAAAAAAAGTCTTCTTAATTTAAAATCAGTAGTTTTTCATTATTGCTAATAAAGTTTCAATAAATTCACGGATGACAGAGTCATATTTGGTTAGTAAGGAAATTATGGCACATGGGGACACTGTTAAATTGTGCAGTGACAAGAGGATGACTTAACTCATCCTTCAGGGAGTCCTGTCAGAGATAGTGGGGCTGGTCTCAGAAACAAACGAGATAATCTCTGTGACAGAACACCGCAGTCTCAAGACCGGAAGCTCCCCAGATAGCACCAAGTTGGACCCCTAACCAATGGCTCAACCTTCTTTTAGACCAAGGGGATTGTTTTCTATTGGAATGTCTTCAGTGACTAGGAGCTCACTATTTATCCTGACTGTCCATTCCATCGATGGACAGTGCTCCCTATTAGAAAGTTCTTTCTTAGATTAAGTTGTTACAAATGATACCAAACCACCCCCACCTCCAACCAGCCTAGACTCCATGACGTATTCTCAGTCCATGAGGCCTCAGGTCCCTCCTCACCTTCTACCTTCTCTTCTGGTATCACAGTATGACACAACGAGAGTGACACGAAAAACAAGTGTACCCAGCGATCTCCCCTTTTCACTGCTTCCACCAAAGTCTTGTCATAAAATGAAAACTTAGGATCAGCCAGTCTGTTGTAGGAGAAATCGACTTTTTCTGTTTTCTAGAACACATAAGTCAGAACAAACTTCTCAACAGCAGCTTGACGCCTTATAGAAGGTCAATCGGGGGCAATTTTTGGAATGTGACGAGAACTCTTTGGAGGATGGGAAAAGCCAGATAGATGAAGGAGACCCCGGGCTGGTTTCTAAGGCTTTTGCAGCTCTGACCTGGACCATCCATTCACTTGGAAAAGGTCCGTCCCATAGGAGACAAGCTGAGCACTGCCTGGTAGACCCTTCTTGCCCTCTTTACACTCCAGCTCCCCTGAATGACCAGTGGCCAGCTTCAGGTTCTGTTCGTCCGAGTCCCAAATCCCTGATAATCAAACCTGAGGATATGAGAGGGTAACTGTTCCCCCCTGGTAAATGGTTTCTGGAAAAAGTCTTGTCTCTGGCAGTCCCTCTGCCCAGTGTGGGGAGCTGGGAAGGGAGCTAGATACAAAGACATCACTGTGTTGCACTATTCCTATTTCACCCCCCAAGTGGGCTAGAGAGGAGTACTGCAAGTTAGAAGCAAGGCTGTTTAACAAGAGGCTTCAATACAGGCTTCTTGTTCACAGACTTAATTTTAAACCATTTCACTTAACCCGTCAGCATACCTGATTCCTTCCTGCCTCCAATCCTAAAGGTCATAACTTTGCTTCAATCTTTGGACCAAATATTTACTACCATTTTCCTGGCTATGAGCATGGCTCCTTTACAGTGTTGACTATCATTCCTCATTTCAGGTAGGCTGCTGGGAACCACCTTGGGTAAACGCTTTTTTTCTGGCTCAATTTGGTCCTGAGACTCTCTTATGTTCACCCTGGAGTGAGGTGCTTGTTAACAGATTTTTTCCAGCCCACACCAGAACTCTCAAGGTTATTTCACTAGTTCTTTATAGTTATGGTGCTACCTGAGCTGGGCCCCAATGTGTCAAGTACAGACACAACTGTCCTGCATGGTACTATGTTGGGGGAAGTGAGGTTTGTAGTGAGCATTATTGGCTCTTTTTTATATCCCGCCTAGAGGGAATTTTGTCATGGCAGTGAGGAAGTATGGTTAATTCCAGAGTGAAGTCCTAGACCTGGCCAACCACAGAGCTGTGAACTCTAGGAAGTTTGTGGGTTCAGTAATTTAAGATATCTCATTACATAGCATCCTCTGAGGCTTTTCCAGAACTGGGCTCTTGTACTGGCACATTCTCTAAAACCAAAAGCTGGTGAGTGATGAGAGAGAAGCTGGAGAGGTAGACATGATGCAGATCCTGCATTACCATCTTATATGTAATATGGAACCATAGCACTTTTCTGCTGGGAAGGACATAATCATATAGTCCTCTGGTAGCAGCATGGACAGTAATACTGGAAGTAGCAAGATGGAAGACCAGTTAGAAGGCTATTCGGTAATTTACAAGAGAAATGATGAAGTAGTAACAATAAATATTAAAAAAAAGGGGATGGTTGAAAATATAGGGAGCTAGAATTAATATGACATGGATATGAGAAGTGAAAGAGAGAGTTAGGAATAATTTTATATTTCCTAATTGGGCCCCTGGATAGATGGTAAGAACATTCACTGAGACAGAATACCCAGCAGGAGGAGGTTTTTGACAGACCAAACTGGAGATAGCCGAAGGACATACAAGTAGTAATGAAAGCAGGCATACACAGTTTTGAAGTGCAGGTAAGAGATCTGAGCTACTTTCTAATCTCCCCTTCCAGGCAAGTAATGCTTGAGAACACTGGACCTCGCTGGGTACTGGACTAAGGCCAGGCTGGCTTGGAGCTGCAGTACAGCATGGGTGATCAAAGAGGGGGAAAAAAGGAGAACTAGTAAGGTATTAAGGATGTTTATGATTTGGGGGTACAGATCGGGGGGCAAGATAGGAAAGGAAGTAAAGTCACAAGGGATTGACAGACTGGAGAAAAAGGAGAGCAAAGAGTTTATAAATCTTCCTGAGATAAGAAAGCAGGCATACTAGGAGTCAAGTACCAAAAGAGCTGGAGGAATAAGGTTTGTGATCAGAGATCATGACAAGAGAGTTTACAATTTCAGACCAGTACAATTCTGGATGGTGACATGATAACATAGAAATGGGTGATACAGGTTTTTTTTTAGTCCAAGAAGTCATTTGAAAGATATATTCTTTCAGACATCTGAAAGCATCTATGGTGATAGATCACTCATAAATAAGCCAATACCACCCAAGATGATAGCAGGGGTTGGACAGAGAGGAAAAACATGAGCTAAGTTTCAAAGTCCTCAGTGAACAAGGTGGAGAAGCCAGAAGATTCATAGATGTCAATGACAAGAAGAAAGAGGAGTACAGCCAGAAGTCATAAGCATCACATGAAGAAAGTGTACATGAGGGAGAAAAAGTGGCACAGGATGATGAGGACAATACCTTTGGGCTTTTGGTATGCAGAGTATAAGAGATGGAGGAAAAGGGATATTCTCAGAGAAAGTCATCTTTCAATCAAGGCAGGGAGAAGAAGGCATTTTTATGAAGAGACAAGGCTGTAGGTAAGTCTGTCTACAAGAGAACAAAGATTCCAGTGATCCAGTGGAAAATGTGTTACGGTCAATCAGTAGCAGAAGGAAGAGGAAAAGAAAAGAAATTCCAGGATAACAATTTATTCTCTAGAAGCTGTAATTTTGTTTATATTGCCAAGGTCATTAGCAGAGTCCCTGGTAGAGGATTTTAGGCAAATACTGATTTTATTTCCCATTTCCAATGTCTCTGGATGGACAGGGGTGAGGGAGTAGTGAGGAGCTGGAGTTAGCTGTTTGGTATGTAAGTTAAGTGGTTAAGGGTTTGGAATTGGTTCTAATAGGAAAGGGATGGGGGAGGAGTACCCTGAATGTAATGGAAGAAGCCTTATGAAGAGATGCTTGAAATCAAATCCATAAACAAAAACTGACATCCAATTCTGGAGAAAACAATAAAAATGAACCAGATCAAGATAGGAAGAATGAAAAGAAAGATACTTTTTTAGTTATGTGGGTTACAACTATCGAGTACGTCACAAATCATGAAGCTGTAAGGGAAAAAGACTGATAGATTTGACTACATAAATTAAAAACTTCTAAACAGAAAAAAATTATAAACAAAACACAAAAATGGAAAAAATAATTGTAACATATGTGCCAGGCTAAGGAAAATTTGCTATTTTTACTATATAAAGAGCACTTTCAAATAAGACAAAAAGGGCAAAGAATATGAAAAGGCAGTTCACAAAATAAGTATAAATGGGCAATAAAGTGATTGGGAAGGGGAAGGAATAAGAACATAAAAATTATTCAATCTGATTAGTAATCAGAGAAAGGCAAATTAAATATCGTTTTCACCAATTAAATTTCTAAAGGTTAAAACATCGATACTCGTTACTGACAAGGCTATGGGAAAAAAGGAATTCTCATATATTTCTGGTGGCATTACAAATTGATGCAGTCTATCTGGAGGACAATATGGCAATATTAAATACATTAAAAAAATCTAACCACCCTTTGACCAACTAATTTTACTTCCAGAACTTTATTGTAAGAAAAGAATTATCAGAAGAGAAGACAAAAATATACACCCAGGTGCTTACCATAACACTATTTATAATAGCAAAAGGAAACAATAAAAATAGGGATTGGCTAAATCAATTAAGATGTATCAATACAATTGGATATGACACTCATTCCAGATGATGATGTAGACCTAAATATACTGACATGGAAGGAGGGCCACAATATAGTGTCAAGTGAATGAAAGGAGACTGAAAACAGCACACATGCTCTTCTTCCTTCTATCCTGCATTCCTATTTACCTACCTACCTACCAGATCTAGACATGTATGTGTATATATACCTATGAAAAGCAACTGAAAGGATATATATCCCCAAATTTTACATTGGTTATCTAAGTGGGATTGAAAGATTTTAACTTTCTTCTTCATACATTTCTGTATTGTCTGGATTCGTGTGTGTGTGTGTGTGTGTGTGCACAGATTATTCTTTAAACAGAAAAAAACCAATAAAACTATATTCATTTAAAAACACAAACCCAAATCCCCTCAAATAAACATAGGTCATTTATATTATACTGTCTGGTGTTACAGGGCCAGTAACAGCTGTGATATTTCTGGGCCTGAGGGAATCCCAGTCTGTCAAAGACGCTGCTATGCAGCACAGCCTCACCAGCCTCCCGCATGCAAGTCACAGGGAGCTGAAATCACGCACCTCCGAGATTTCCACCTTCTGTCTGTTCTTGTCATAGACATCACCTGTGGGTAAGTAAACAAAGTACATACTTGGCAAGTGTTTTAAAGAAGGGTTTCCTTTTTTAAAAAAATTGTGGTAAAATAAGAGTAACAAATTTTTTTCATTTTAACCTTTTTAGTGAACAATTCAGTGGCATTAATAACATTCACAATGTTGTGCAACAATCACCATTATATATTTCCAAAACTTTTTCAGCATCCTAAACAGAAACTCACTACTCCTCCCTATTTCCAGCCCCAGGTAACCTCTAATCTACTTCCTATCTCTATGAATTTGCCTGTTCTAGATAGTTCATATAAGTCCATATTATATCATATTTCCTATCGTGTCTGGCTTATTTCACCTAGTGTAATGTTTTCAAGAATCATTCATGTTGTAGCATTTGTCAGAACTTCGTTACTTTTTATATCTGAGTATTCCATTACATGGATATCTTACAGTTTTTTTTTTCACCCATTCATCTGTTGATGGACACATAGGTTATTTCTACCTTTGGGCTATTGCAAATAATGCTGCAATGAACACTGGCACAAATCTATCTGTCTGAAGCCCTGTTTTTTCTTTTTTTTTTTTTTTTTTGGTATATGCCTAGGAATGGAACTACTGGGTCATGCGGTAGTTTAAAGGAGGATTTTTAAAAGCTTATTTCTTCTGATTCTGTCATCCTAGACTTGTAGTCAAGCTCCTCAAATCCCCTCAGGCCATCTAGCCCTCCGTGCACCATAAGCCCCCTTCCCCAAGCCAACGTAAGAATAATGCTGCTTGGGCTGCGACTCCTCTACTCAAGTGTGAGTGAGGTGAGCCTGGAGGCTAGTCATCTGTCAGAGACTTTGTACCTCAGGAAGCCCTTCAATCAGAAAATTTACCTAGAAGAGACGTGAAAGTAGTGCTGGGATGTTTAGGATTCTTGGCCAGTACGGATGGAATAGGGGTGGAAGGCAGTCTGAAGCCAAGCGCAGAAATCCCTGTGACCCTTTCCAGTCTTACTCAGTGTATGGTCAGGTCTTAACAATCAGCAAGAAAATTAAGATCCTCACCCAAATCAACCATTCAAAAGTAAACTTTCACAGTTTATACATGTGAAAACTTATTTGGTAGGGGTAATAGAAAACAACCCTAACAAATAGAGTGCTCTAGCTTTAAATTCTTTTTAATTTAAAGTTTTCATTTTTAAAATTATGGTGAAATTCACATAACATACAATTAACCATTTTATTAAAGTGTAAAATTCAGGGGCATTTAGTTTATTCACAGTCTTTTGCAACTACCACATCTTTCTAGTTTCAACGCTTTTTCATCATCCCAGAAGAATGAATATCCCATGTGCCCTAGGTTTTTAGACGTGATTGCTCTCCTTAGATAGTTCTTAGCTAGTTAGTGCACTGGGCATGAATGTTCACACATATGAGGGTTTAACACTATCACAAAAACAAGCTTACGCTTAAAGCAGGAAATAAATGAATAACTGGGCATGGGATACACAATCAAACGCTGAATACCCTTTGATGGGTTCTTTCTAGACTGTTTATTGGTCTGAGAGGGAATCAGGAGATTAGCAGCTACAGTGATATGCTGGTTGTGCAATCTGATTTAATGTGAGAATAACTAACATTCCCAAGACATTAGGAATTCCTTGAGAACAGAGATTAAGTCTTAGACATCTTCATATTTTCAATGTCCAGCACAATGGTTTGCATCTACAAGATGTTAAATAAATGCTTTTTGGTAAGAACTGAAGGGGCTAGGTGATCTTTGCTTAGTGAACAGAGCTGGCTGTGAGAATAAGAAGTAAAATGTGAATTTAGAGGCATACAGATTTAGAGATTATTCTTGAGAACAATCTGCAAAGTAAAATTTCTCCAGGACTCAGGGAAAGCAGGAAGACATGCATACCATAGAATTTCCCATTAATAGAACACTTGCTGAAAGTCATGATGTTCCGAGTCAGGGTCCCTGTTTTGTCGGAGAACACATATTTGACCTGGCCGAGCTCCTCATTAAGGGTGGTGGTTCGAGCCTGTGCTGGTGTGTTCTTTAGTTCATAAAACATCTTCCGATCCCAGTTGATATAGAAACTGTTGCCCAATCTTATTATCTCAACACTAAGGAGAAAGCAAGAAAAGCAGCAGCGAAAGTGAATTCACCATCCTGGTTTCCTTCTTACCAGTCTTGTGGTAGAACTGAAAATCAGAATATCTTCCTCGGGAACCTATGATCCTGAAGGACCCTTCCTACTAGCCAATCCATTGCAATTCTGACTGTGACCATTATCACTCAGGGCTTTACTTGATTACCAGAGGAAAGTGATTAACTTTGCTGAGACATACTCCCTTTACAGTCTTTCTTCTAAAAATTCTGAAATTCTGCAATAATGCAAGGCCTGACAGAGTTAAGAACTAATTTATAAAAGCCTGCCTAGGCTTAATTAGAGGATTATTGCTGCTGTCATGTAAATCCATCAGTGGGGAAGAGAGAAGTTTGAAACAGTGCTTCAGTTTCACAAGAGGAAGGGGAAGATCTGTGAGACTCAGAAATAGCTTACAGGAGCTGACCCTCTGAGAAATTTCCAGGCAGACCCAGCCTGTTTCTGGAATAGCTTTTCCCCATAATAGCCTCCTCTCCATTTTCCCTGAATTACCCCAATTGCCTTTGTCACATTCTTCTTCTGTTCCAAATAACATGTGTTACAGATTCTTTATGGTTAACAAGCATCTTCTTTAAAGCAGTGAAGACTTTTAAGGGGCCTCCTTCTTATCATCATTTATGCCTGGTGTGTGTTAGTTTAGATTGCTTCAATAGTAATCCCTGTCTGAGACAGCTGCACTGAGCGACATGGATTTTTTTGTTTGAGGTGAGGGAGGAGGTGCTCAGGCCCACGTTACTGACTTTATTAGTCCTTGTATGTTGAGTCTTGACCTCTCCCTTCCTTCTCCATACCAGTCACCATAGCAATCTCTCTAAACTCAGACATTTAATCACATCCTTTCTTTCCTTAGAAAGATCTTTACTGCTTTTAGGATAAAACCCAAACTCCCTGGCATGGCATTCAAGGGTCTCCTGGATCTGATCCTAAATTACCACCCAACACCTTAGTCTAGGCTACTCACTGTTCTGTGGTCAGATCAAGCTTAAAAGAAAACTGCAAACCTTTGTACACGGTGGTCTTTCTGCTGCAGTATTCTTTTCCTATTTTCTACTTGGTAAATTCTACTCTTTTCTCAAATACCAGTTTGATTATTACCTTTCTCTATAAATCCCTAAGCCTCTCCAGGCAGAACAAACTCATCCCTTTTCTAGGCTCCCATAGCATTCACATATATCTCTATTATATCATTTTTCATATTGTGCCATAATTACCTACTTAAGTATTTGTTTCCATGGCTATGTTTTAAGTGTATCTAGAGGAAGAGTTGTCTTATTATTCATGTTTCTTTGTCTGGCAGTTAATATAGTGTTTGGCACACAGTAGGTGTTCAATAAATATTTATTAAATTAGTAAGATAATTTAGTTATATAGGGTGCTTTTGGGGTTGGGATGCCACAGTGCAGGGTTCAGGAAAGCTGAAAAGAAGGATGCAAAGAATGTGTTTGGGTGTTTGCATGTGAAAGGGAATGTTGAAAACAGAAAAAGGAGATCAGAGTAAAGACTTATTTTACCTATATTTCCAATTTTTGTCCAAGGTGCTCATGAAAAGGGGGAGGAAATATCATTCATCTTCTGCAGCTTTTAGGAACCAGAACTTAAGTCACAATTACACCTATCTACCATTTGCCACATTGCTTCTGTGTGAAAATTCATGTTGAGTTCTGAATTAACTGATTTACAAGTGAATGTTTGGAGTCTATCTCACTGATAAACTAGGGGCTGCCTGGCTTATGCTTTAGCATCACCAAATTCGTGTGCATTTTTTCTAATTATTTCATGTGTTTGTATGTCTTATTTAGTCATGTACATTATAAACTATATAGGGGCAGTGATAATTTTCTTTTTGTATAAGCCACAAAGTATCTAGCATGGTATTCTGGATCGGGAAAGCATTTATGCAATCTCCAGATATTTTTCAGAGTGTTTTGTACACTAGGCACTGTGGAAAGTAAAAGAGTTAAAGAGCACAGACTCTATGCTTTCTAAAAGTTCACATTTTAGTTGGGGAATTAAGCAGGAAGTATGAAGTCAGCTGCTCCTCTGGTGATCAAAGAAGCCTACCTGACATAGAGAGAAATGGGCACCATGGTGTTGAGAATAATGAAGTAGGACCAGAATATTAGGACGGAAGAGACAACTGATGAAGAGACATATTCTTTCCATGGCAGAAAATCCCGGAAGTAGTAGCCTTTCTTGTTCTCCCAAATGTAATGCCCAATTGCTAGGATAAAACACATGCCGCATAAAAACAGGAAAATCTAGAAATCAAAAAAAGAATTAAATTAACATTTCATCCAAGATATGTGCTGCTTCAGTTCTACCTTTGGAGCCTTATCTCTCAATAAAGCTGCTCTCTCCTCTTGGAGGGTGAGGGGCCCCGGTAGCTCACAGCCTCTAGGCAGCAGTACACAGGACTGAAAAGAAAGCCCAGCAGGAGGCATCTTCAGGATTTTGACAGGAGATAACAGTAACCAAAAGATATTAAATATTAATTAAATGCCAGGAACTGTGCTAAGTACTTAATGTATATTATTTAATTTAATATTTATAATATCCCTCTTTTAATAATAGATAAGGAACTTGGTAGTAAGAGTGGAAAAGTATTTTGCCTAAAGTCACTTGGCTATTAACTAGAAGAGACAGGTTTTGAACCACTTCCAGAAACTAGGCTCTTAATTACTCCATTACTGAAGTGAGGTGCTGCTTCAACAAAAATATAAAATACACATGTGGCATTGGCTTAGCAATTGTGGGTGGGTAGGTGGTAAGGAAACTGATTTAAAAGATTGATAATATGGCAATCATGTTTACAGTAAAGAATTTGGTAAAACTGGAAGATAGACCATGTGCCTACTAAGTCTAGAGTTCTAAGGGAAGTGGATGGAAACAATTAGAATATTAGTGTGTGTTGGCTGACTTTGACAAAAGAAAGGGTTGAACTAGGGGAATAACAGGCCAATTTATAAGCATAAATGAAAGGAGTAGAGAGATATTTATGTCATCAAAGGCCTGGAAAAGCCTATTACTTTTTGACACCAAAGAGGTAAAAAGAGATATGATTGAGATCTTAAGCAAATAAAGCCCAGTAATTCTTTCCAACTGAATAAAGTGGATCAGCCTGGAGGCAATGTTCAGATTAAAGATGGCACTTTTTTACCCAACCAAGATTATTGTTTCAAACAATTTTCTTGCCATTAGGTTGAGAGAGGAGGGCATGGAGAGACAAGGATGCAAAGAAATAAGACAAATTTGAGAACTATGTTTAGAAAAGAACTTTGGAGAAGAGGGAATAATACTCTCAAACTCATTTTACAAGGCCAGCATTACCCTGGTACCAAAGCCAGACAAGGACACTGTAAGAAAAGAAAACTACAGGCCAATATCCCTGATGAGCATAGATACAAAATTTCTCAATAGCAAACCAAATTCAACAGTATATTACAAGGATTATACACTGTGATCAAGTGGGATTTAGATATTAATGAAAGAAATTGAAGAAGACAAATAAATGTTGCCTGGATAACTGAGAATTACCCATCATTTCCAGTGCTGTGCCCTCTGTCCATTGTTAGATTATGAGTCCTCCAGGACCAGATCTTTCTGTTTGGATTGAGCCAGCAGAAGGAAAATCAGCTCTATCAGACTAAGCCTGAGAGGGCAGGGCTTCCCCCTCACAGAGGCCTGCAGGAGTAGGACACAGCTCATTCCTAGAGCATTTCCTGCCATGCTGAAGCTCTCTAAATCCTTGCAAATGTTCTGTGTTTCTTAAGAAGCATTCATGCTGTGATGGAGTTTATTGATACTTAGTCTCTGAAGCTTCACTTTGCTTCCTTTCTATATGAAGAAAGAAACAAGGAATTGATTGTTGCTACAAACCCCAGATGTTACTGTTTATTAGAACTAGTCAGACCCAAGAAGAGCAGATAACCTCGCATTTAGCAAAGAGTGGTTCCAGTAAAGGCTGAAAGAGATACTCAATTTTGTCACCCTTGACAAAACTGAGAACTAAGGCCATCGCCATCAGAGGGGGGCTGCCAGGCTTCATAGGCAGCCTGTTAAAAGACAGTTAAAAAAAAAAAGGTCCTTTGACCCTTCACATCTGTGCTTCTGTGCCTTACCCCAGAAGTATATTTTGGATTTCTGGCATCATTCAAATGTCAAGTACTCTTGCTTTTTTTGCCCCACAAATACAGTCCTACTCAACAGACAAGGGCTCACAAAGCATTGTCATTATGAGCTCTGGTCACTGGGGAGAGGAGGGGATCAAACGTCACCTCAACTGTGGGCTCATCAGGAAGCAGTTTCACTAAAGACGCTTCCTGTGTCTGCCAGATTTCTCCCCTAAGAATCATTTCCAAAAGTGGGGAAAAAATGAAATGTTTAAATCAGGAAGAATTTCTGCTTCAGCTTCAAGAAATGAGAACGTATTACATCTAACTACATTGACAATGTCTTGGCAAAAAGAAAAAGAATTGTGATATTTTACATAACAAATAATGGAAAACAGGCAGTTTATAATTCAGCTATTAATGAGAAATGTACAGAAAGAAAAGGCACTTTTGAATTTTCTAAGTAATAGAGTAAAAATAAAAAGTCATGAAATTAAGAATAGGCAGCACTGGAACCACTCACTGATGCAGAGAAGTGTATAAGTGAAGAAGTTAATTTGCCTACATCTAACAAGAATAAAGGAAACCCATACATGATAGCATGGAAATAAGTTAATTAATCTTCAATTTAAACTTCTATTCTCAAAGCAGATTATTACCTATTGAATGCTTTTCAAATTTCATTTCTTAGCACCAGAATCCTCTATTTTCCAACTGAAATCTTATAGAACTGATAAGTGTGAAGCTACTTTTTTTGAACAGGAACTTCAGAATGAGGAGGCCAGAACAAAACTTGCTTGATCTTCTCTATTCTCCCTGCAGCAGACCCTAGACTCCTCTCAGGAAATAGTTTGAAAATCATCAGTTTAAGTAAGGTGATCTATTATATAAGTCTAAGTAAGGCTTTATTAAAGTGGTCCTGAGTAAAACTGGTTACGAGAAAAAAAATTTTTTTTAAAATTTCTAAAGCAGAGTCCTTAATCCATTCTGGTACCACTAATCAAAGTATCAAACCCTAAACAAGTTGTGACTGTCTTCCACAACAGAGGTATAAACTTGAGACTCCCTTGTCAGTGAGCTCTGTTCTTTTTTGCCTCAGACATTAGTATGTGGGGTCCTAAAGCTGCTTGAGACTTTCAAACAACTAAATTCCTAGTTGGAAATACCAGCTACTGCTGTGGAAGGAAGAGAATTATGCCTATTTATATTAAAAAAAACACACACAGAAAAGTCTATAACGTACCCAGAGCACAAGGACATTCATGAGATGGTCTATGTGTGTCCGTTTAAAGGCAGACTTTCCACCGTTCTGCATTACTTTGGTATCTGGCCCTAAGTGAAACAGGGAGACGTAACCTTTTAGAATCACTGAATATTCTCAAGAGTATTGAAATTGGGTTGAAATGTACCTTTATGATTGCTTTATCAAACTCCTTTCCAATACTAGGGGATAAAGCCCTGGAGAAAGGCTCATAGTTGGTGTCAACAACTCAAAGAATGGAAAATTTGTTTCTAAGGATAATCTCAACTATTTCTGCAAACTGCATCAATGCTGACCCCTCCCTTTCTAGGCAGCATCTTAGACAGTCTAGTCTTTGACAGATAAGTCAGAATAGGAGCCACAGGCTTCTCTTGCATCTGGTTTATTTAGTTTAGAAAAGGGATTTTCTGATAAGGAAATCCATACCTTTTGAGGAAACCCACCGGTGGACGAGGTTCTATTTAAAGTTTCTAACTAGGAAAAGGAGAAAGGAAAAGGCTGAGGCAGTGTTTTCTTCTGAGGTGGAAGCTTGGCTTGCTTATTTATTTATTTATTTATAATTAATTAATTAATTAATTAATTAATTAAGTCCATTTAATTAATTTTTAAAATGGAGGTGCTGGGGATTGAACCCAGGACATCCCGCATGCTAAGCACCGCTCCACCATTGAGTCATACCCTCTTCTCCTGAGAGGGAAGCTTAGGAACTGACACCTCTCCGGAGCTGAGAGACAGACTGTCTTTATAACAGAGCAGACAGTAAATAGAAACAAAGAGCTTTTAATGGCCACTGGGACCAGAGCTGGAAATTACTGACCAGAGATATGGCTGCAGAGAAAACATAGGAGGCTTGAAAGAAAATATAAGTAATTTCCCTGGCCTTTTACCATCTGATTATTGTTCTTACATATACTCTAATGAAGGAATTTCGTCAATGCTTACTCATGGGGGAGCTGGGACTTTCCTGACATATGGGCAAACACTGAGAATGCAGGGCATAGGCTATGCCATTCTTTCCTCTTAAGCATTCCCTGAAGGGCCTGAAGTCATGAGAAGTTTGGCTCAAGCCTGGAAGCCAAAAGAGACACAATCTCCCATGGGTCTTTACAGAGACTGACCCTCCCCCAAGTTTCGAGAAGAATGTGGGAATCATGGTAGAACTTGGATATCATGTAACAGGATCAGCAACTCAATTCTACTCTGAATACTTTGGGGTGCTCTTAGGTGGCATCAGTTCTCCTCTGCTCTGAGCTTCCCAAAGCCCCCAAAAGATTTTTCACTTCCGTGTATCCAACCAAGACTCAGAAGAAAACGTGAACTAAATTTGGGCTGGTTGGCAACCTCACTGCTATTGCTTTAGGGAAAATTTGCTGAAAAATGAGCTTTTTTATGTGTGGCAATGTGTGGGGCTAGCTGCTGAAGCAGAGTGAAGAAACTAAGTCTACTTCAAATCTTTGGGTCTGGGACTGGTCAGCTTACAAGCTGCCACTCTAGGTCAAGAATCAGTGAAAAAAGTTCCACCAAGGCCTCCCTGGACTCTTAAGCTTCTCTCTAGGGCTTGGATCCCATTATTTTCCACAGACGTGAGGCATCCAGGATCCCTATGTCTAGGGGTGAATTCTCTAGAAGGGGAGCTCTGAGTTGAGTGGTATTCACTGTGGGAAACCCTCCTCAGTGCCATCTTCAGGGTCCCATCTTCTTACCATGATTGTTGTCATCAATGACCACTGTCACTGAGGGCACAGGGGAGCACTGAAGCTTCCTCCACTTTCCTGCACAACATCAAAACCCAAGACAATCTCTCACTAACCATAAGGGATTATGGTTCTAAATGCCATCTCAAGATGGGCCACTGCTAATGAGCCACATGTGCCATTTCTCTGCTGTGAACACTTCATATTGTATTTTATATTCTTCATAATGAGCACTGTGTTTATTCTCTCCTCATGGGAATTATGCACACGTATACTCTCCCCTTCCACATGTTCCCTGTACATATGCTAACTCTATGTGTATACCTTCTCTTGTGTCCAGATATGGTTAGAAGGACTCATGAGTGCTCCATGGTCTTGGAACACAAAGACTTCCTCTAACAAAGGCAGGGGTCATATGCTAGCAGCTCATTGCTTGGGGAAAAAAGTCATTTTTTTCCTAAGAAAAAAGTTTTTTCTTAAATCATCCATCTATCTATCCATCTACCTGCCTCACTTTCTATCTGTCTCAAAAGCCATAGTGTTTTGGTATATTATCTGAGCACCATATCTACATCCCGAAAACTAAGTATCCACAACACAGCTACAAATAGAATGCAGCAGGCTGGGGGTCTGTGGCCCCAGGAAGACGTACCAGTAAAAACCACCAAGCCATAGCACCAATCAGTATTCCTAATGACGCAACCTCGGAAAATCAGCCTGTCATGGTTCAGGATGTAGTTTTTTCCCTTATAAGTCAGTGTTCCTGTGAATCTGTCCAACCTGTTATTGGGAGACTCACATCTCACTTCTCCTGAAAACAAACAAACAAAAAAGGAATAAGAGTCCTGACTCTGTAATCTTAATTTACAGGACAGAGGAGGCTCAACAGAAAAGAGGAAGGAACGTCCCTCTTTCAAAATATATACATATCTTTTTCCTATCATCTCTCAGCTGCTGCCCTTTTCTCACCAGCTCCCTTTAGAAAGGCAGACAAAGGTTTCTGGGCATCAAAGAAGAGCAGTTCTGTGACATGGGTTCATCCCGAGAGAGAACAACTCACATAACTTATCACCATCAGTACTTCCAGATCAAAAAAGCTGAATCTGAAGAAATTTTAAAACTACTTAAAGCAAATCTAGTATTTTTAAAAAATGGAAATAATTTGACTTTTTCACGATTAGTAAAGTAAAAGGGGCCCTTTGTAAATATATATACAACATTAAAATGAGAAAGGAAAAAGTAAAATTGACCCACTGCCTAGAGATAAGTGCTATTAAACTTCTGCAGTACAACCTTTCAAGATTTTTCCTATACATATACTCATAAACATATATATGTTCCCCCAAATAAGTTTATGTTATATATACTATGCATAGTGCATTGTATTCTTTTTTTACTTATTACCAGGTTGTATTTTTCCATGTAAATAAATATCAACTTGCATATTTTAAAATAAGTGATATAGAATCCACTATACAAATGTACCAAACTTTATTTAACCAGACCTCTACTGATAAAAAATTTGGGTTGGCAAACCTATTTCCTAACTTACCATCGAAGGCAGACAGCAGCTTCAGGTTATCTTCCATGTCACTGGTAACTGAGATGGCTTGTTTCACTTTCAGGTTGGTTTCACTAGAGTAAAGGATGCACAGTCACCAGAGTACAAGACACATACACAACAGCAGCACAGGTCCAATTTCACCTCCTTTAAAAAGAGATGTTGCCAACAGAGCTTGGGCTACAGGCTTGAGCAGTAAGAGTCACTCCCACTGATATCCTTTCTCAAGGACAGTACTGAGGTGGGATGGTTCCACAAGGAAGCTGAGTGTTAGCTCACTCACTCCCCTCTCTCTCTGCTCTCACTCCCTATAACACATCACCATTGTTTTAACCAACCTGTGAGAGCTTGCTGGTCAGATGAAGAAGAGAAGCAGAAGAAATATTACAAAACAACCTGGAGGTGGTACCTGCTCCCTTCAAGAGTAAGAAGCAGGTCCTGGTACGAACCTGAATGCACCTCCAAGTAAACATACTTCTCATCTTATAAATATTTACAGGACCCATGAAGGGATCCCAATTAACCATTTGCTGATACAGAAATACATGAGAGACAGAAATAAAAAAGAAGTCACATTTCAAAAAGTTTGTGGGTGCCAAGAGGAATAGCTGTAAGAATACAGATTGATACAAAATTCCACAGGACAAGCTCTCTGAAGATGGCCTCCATATTCCTAAGCTTCTGCACATTAGTGAATTTCTACCTTAAATCCATTCTAGAACATGGTGTTTTATCAGTACTTAAGTACCTCCATACTCACTCCCCCCACCCTGAAAACTTTGGAACTCTATTCTGAAATTTTACAGCTCTGTTAATCTCTTTCCTGCCATTCAGCACTACTAAGTTTTGTCAGAGAGTGCCTCCAGTTTAGAGAAGAATAATATATTGTTAATCTGCTAAGATTCTGCACCCAGTGGATGCTCAATTGTTGCTGTCAAGAGCTCAGCCTTAGACTTGAGGTTCCAGAGTCTGGCCTTCTATCTTATCTGGATATTTCTAGCCTCTTTTAGCACTTCATTCTCTGCATCATGCTCTCCCTCAGTGAGAAATCACTGTAAGCTGGCACAACTGTCTTAATGGAATATCAGGAGGAAACACTCACCCATCCAGTTCGGCTGTCTCTATATACGTCAGACTGTAGGGCTCACTGCTAGAGAGTAATAGTATATCAGCCTGCGGTCAGAAAAGTCAGAGAAGATAAGGCAGGAAGGCAGACTCTTAACATAACAGGGTGACAAAACAGATGTCCATTCTAAGAATTTTAGAGACATTTGGTTTACTTTCTCTGTCTAGGACCCATCACTGCTACCACATACCCCCTTCTCCCAAAACTAGTCATACTTTACCTGTAGCTATGGTGAGAAGTGGACAAGAATAAACTTCTTACCACATGAGCTGATGATCTCTGGATGCAGAGTGAGGCAGATGAAGGTCACCAAAAGCAGTGGCCATAGAAGTGCTGAAAGGGTTCCTACTCAAGCCAAAAGAGAAAAAGCCACAGCCCAAAGAGGTACTCACCGTGACAAGCTGATTATTTTCTAGTTTTATTATATCTCCCACTTGGATATTCATCCATTTGTCTGTCACTATTCTGTAAGAAAATGAACATTGAATGCCTGTATGCCTGCTCTGAAATTTCACCACAGCCCTGTTTTGACAATCAAGGGGAGAAAAAAAGTTGAGATGAACTCAAGGCTCAGAGGAGGAACAAACTGGTGTCTGACACATCTTTGCTACAATAAAGAATGGTGCCCATTTCTCTCGACTTTAGGGTATGAGTTTTCTAAACCTCTATAAAGGTATATGTAGACATACATGCACATTTTTATTTAAGTAAAGTAATATATGCATATGGTAAAAAATAGTTCAAATAATAAAGAAGTATATAAAAGGAAAAAGTAAAGCCTCCTCTCTCCCCAGATTCTAGTTTTGCTTCCTCAGGGTAGACATCGTAATTTTTTGCAATTTTTTTCTAGAAAATATCAATCCATATAATCATATACAAGATATACATTTAAAAGTTACAAGACCCATGAAGGGATCCCAATAACCATTTGCTGATACAGAAATACATGAGAGACAGAAGTAAAAAAGATAATTTTCTGCACTTTGCATTTTTCATTTAATAATATATCTTACAGAACATTTATAGAAGACGTGGCTCATTCCTTTTGATAACTAAAATGTGGCTTTTAACTGAAGATGCGCTTGTAATCAGAATTACTGAAAAATGAAAATGACAGAAATCACAACTTGAAAAAAACTTTTTCAACAGCAGCTCTGCTCAAACCCAGGTGCTCTAGAAAAGGGAAGCCACTTTCTGGAATATAGACTGTTTCAACAGTGAGCCTCCCCCCAAGTGTTAAATTAGTCAGATGTTCACTGGCTTACAAAGTCTAACCAGGGCCCTGCTTGTGAACTCCTACCCTGAAGCCACTCTAAGACAAATTCTTCTCCAATAATCTTATAAATCCCAAGTGCTGACACTACTTGGGTAATTCACTGGACTAAATTCATTTGGTCAGTACATCCATAGCCTTGCAATTTCTAATACACTAAGTTTTATCTTTTCTATTTCTAGTACCTTCCTTCTTTTCTTTTAAAATTTTCTTTTTAATCACAACTGACTTCTTTGGAAGTACCTTATGAGGGGCTTCAACAGACCAAAACACTTGAGAAAATAATTCACAGTGAGTCAGAATCAGCAGCCACAATAAATAATAGGATTAGATGCCCAAGGACTTCATATAATAGAATTATATGATTAAAACCAAAGCTACTGATACATATATAATGGAATATTCCTCAGGCATAAAAAAGTATGAACTTTCGCCATTTTTCAATGACATGGATGGACTTGGAGGATATTATGCTAAGTGAAATAAGTCAGATGGACAAAAACAAATACTGTATGATATCACTTATATATGGAATCTAAAAAATTACAACAAACTAGTGAATATAATTTAAAAAGAAGCAAATTCACATTTATAGAGAACAAACTAGTGGTTACCAGTGGGGAGAGGGTAGAGGGAGGGGGAATATAAACATAGTGGATTAAGAGGTACAACTATTATATATAAAATAAGCTACAAAAGTGTATTGTACAACACAGAGAACATAGCCAATATTTTATAATAACTATAAATGGAGTATAACCTTTAAAAATTGTGAATTATTATATTATACACCTATAACATATATTATATTATAAAACTACACTTCAATTAATATATATTATATATTATACTTTTAATATATATTATATATTAAAAAACTATAGCTACTGGGTATTCTGTAAGGTCACCATGAAAAAAGACTGGACCTCAATCATGAATTCCTTCAGGTTTGTACTTCTTTGCGATCATGCTTCTGCACGCACTGGTCACCTTTCCTTTCATACAATCTCTATTTGTTGAATCCCTCCCCATCCCTTAAGGCTAGTACAAACATAACCTCCTCCAGAAAGTCTTCCTTAATTCCTTTAGCCAGCTATGATTGCTCATTTTTATTAATTCTTGTGATAATTTTTGTATCTCTTATGATAATCTCCATATTTTGCCTTATACAGGAATTATGCTTGCCTCCCTCCATTCCTGCCAAAGGTAAATTACTCAAAATTTTTCAAGACCCCACCAAATATAAACACTGACCCAACATTTTAGTTAGCTATGACCAAACACCACAGCAATGGGGTCAACATCATTACTTTCTTTAGAGTGTTAACAAAAAGATGTCCTAACCAGAGTCTGTAGTAGAATGGTCAGTAAGTCATGTAGAATCCATTGATGTTCTAAAGACAGATGTCTCTATGCTGACTAGAAATAATCACTTGCATATTAATGCCATGTCATATTTTATTAATTGCTTTAATATATATTATTTCATTTTTCACTTTTTACAAGCATCCTCTAAGGTAGAGAATATTATCTACACTTTATAGATAAGAAATATGAGGCCCAGAGAGGTCTGAGGTCACGTAGCAAATTCAAAGTATGCTAGATCTAGAAAAACAAATTCTTCTTATGTCCAACCTGAGGTTCTTTTCACTGCCTTAAATTACCTTTCCAAAGCACCCAGCACATCAAGCTTCAGCAAGACCAATCCTCTCCCAAAGCCAGTCCTACCTAAACCGGCTTCCCTAAAAGGACTTACCTGCCATTCATCAGCACCAGAACAGAACGATTGTTGACTTGATTGTCATTTTTATGCCTTTTCTAAAATTACACAAGAAAATGTTCAGGAAATAGACACAGAGCAAACTCCATGTAGGAGGTTAACATTCTGAAGTATTATTCAATGAGTTCCCCTTTTTTATAACTCTCCCTTACCCCAACCCCCAACAAGACCTTCTACCATTAAAACCAGGCAAAGAGGTTGATTTCCTCTGAGAAGCTGAGAAGGGAGGCCAGAGAAAGAACCAAGGGAGAAGAGAGTGACAAAATCTTGGATTTAATGTCAAGAGTCAAAGCCTAGGGTAATGAGAAAAGACAACTTCTGTCAAAAGCCACAGAGGAGAGAATGCAAAATGATGGGCAGGACTGGAGCCTTGTACACATTGGTAGGTGCAGGGAAGTTAAGTTTTCACAAGCATACCCTCCCCCGACCCCCAACCACAGTCAACACAAGAAGCTTCTACAGTGGATGCAATGAGGAAAGAGGAATAGAGGTCTTTTATTCAAAGACCAAAGGGGACAAATAAGGGTATGTCCTGATGCTAAGACTTACATGAATCCCCTCCTGCCTGCTGAGATTATTCCCTGGAGAAAGGGCAGGACTGGGAAGAGGGCAGAAAGAATCCTGAATATTCGGAGAATATTTATCCTAAAGAGACTGAGTTCTAAACTAGAAGCAACTGGATGTGTCATTCTGAATTGGCAAGTTTTGTTTTTAGCTCTCATTAAAAAGGGCTGGGATAGTGGGGTGGTGGTTATGCACTACACTGAGTTTAGTTGTAGAAAATTAAAGCTACATTTTTTCCCCACATCTGAGTTGTGATTGAAATTTAAACACTATATGTGCTAATTCTGGGTTTAAAGAGTTATAGAGTTAAAGAGCTGGAGAAAAAAGCTCTTTAAACTTGCGTCTAAAAATCTATCCTGACAAAGTCAGAAGGACTCTCTTAGGAAAGCCTCAAGTAGGTCAACAGGATGAGCTTCCAAGCCTCACTAGTAGGCATGGTACTGGTTCCTCACCCTCACCCTTCCAAGCCCAGCCTGCGGTGGGGAGCAAAGAGGAAGCCACGCAGCACTCACTGGGAGCCAGCTTCTCCTCCAAGGCCAGGAACGGCATTAGCCTCTGTTATGCCATGATGCTTTCTAAACCGAGGGTTCCTAACTGTGTGCACCTGATAGAATTGAAAGGTGGAAAGGGAAACAGGGAGACCTGGAGAGGAGAAGGGGAATGTTGAAAGGGAAAAGAAATGTAAGAACAGGAGAAAGAGGGAGAGGCAGAGGGACAAAAAGAGGAACATAAAAATGAGAGAAAGGGGAATGCAAGAAGAAGGGTGAGAGCAAACCTGGAGACAGCAAACCCAGGGAAGGAAGAGGTAGGTTATTAAAAAGGACATGGAGGGCAGCCTGGAAAAAGGTGGCAGTAGGAAGACAGAGAAAGGCCTTGTGTTACTCTTTTCTGGGTATGTACAGATCACCAATCTTGGGCTTAAGGGAATTACATATTCCTCTGGGGTGGATGAGGACACAGGGAAAGGAAACATCTCTTTCCTTTCAGTGGTTCTTCCTAGCACTAGGTAGTTCTGGGAAGTCCTTCTTGCCCCCCAGCCTGACCAGGTACAGTGAGGGACTAGAGGCCAAGGAGGCTACTTCACCATGTCATCGATGCCATCTTTCACCGCTGTTATGGATAGCACCACCATCAGGGGTATCACAGTCGTGTACCATGCCAAGGAGGAGATCTGGGGAATCAACTGGGAGAGGGAAGAAGAGAGAAACTTGGGTAAGAAAGCTTAAAGGACAATGTACTTCTCCCTACCCCACCACCATTTTCACCTCCCTAGACTCATAATAAGTTCCACTATCCTAGTTGCTTTCCACTGTTGTAGCCTCCAAATAACCACCCAAATATAAGGAAACATCTCCTAGGAAAGGATAAAAGAGATGGTAAGTTGGCCATGCATCTGTCCTGAGATCTACTACCTTTCTCTTGATGGCAAAGAGCCACTTCTCCTCCGATAATGAAGGTGCTGTGGGTAGGGGTGTTGAGAGTAGACATGGGAAAACCACGTACCTTCCCACACTCCTCCAGCAAAGCAGAAATGAGATGATCCGTCTCTCTCTCCCAACTTGTGCCTACCCTGCCCTACTTCCTTGCCCTGTGCTTTGGTTCTAAACCATTCTCCTCCCTCAGCACTCCTGTGTGTTACGTTTCTGTCAGGGAGGTTGGACAAGAAGGAGGAACGGGTTACAGCTGAGGTTAAGGTGAAGAGTCAAGTCTGTGGCCTTTTATGGTCAAGCTGAACTGTGGCCATCATGCAGTCATGATGAGGGAGCACCCCTTCCTTGGTATTCAGCAACCTGGTCTCCTTCCACCTTGAAAAAGCTTCCTTCACCCTGCTTATCCTGACTACAGCTACTCTAGGGAACTGGCCTGAGACTCCAGCCATCCATTTGCCTATTACCTAAAGTGAGAAGACCTCTCACTTTAAGGAGGAGAAGGACTAATTACATCCTGACCCTAGAGAGGTTGATAAAATGCTCTGTGGGAAAGGCCCTAAAAGGCAGTACCTGTAGGAAAAGCAAAATGAGGAAATACGCATTTGCAAGTCTCTGGAACTGTTCAAATAGGTTCATAGGCAAGAAGTTTAAGGCATTATATTTTGAGGTCTTGATGCTATTGTTCTGTGAGTAAAAGAAAACAAGCACAATTAGAGGAACAAAAGACCCTATACCTCCCAGTCTTAACACAGAGGACCAAGACCACTTCAAAAACTAGGAAAAAGCCACAGCTCCTCGACATAGCAGGGGAAGGAGGCAAGAAGTGTTTGTCTCCCAACCCCGTTTTCTTTGAGGCCTAGAGTATCCAAAGATGGCAAGGATGATCAATATGGGACATTTTTAGGAGGGGCTGGATATATTTATGCCCTGAATAGAATTCTTTGTTTATTGATGCCATTAATAATGATGATGATAATAAAATTAACAATAAAAAGTTATACTTATTGAATATTTACTATGTGTAAGGGACTATTCTAAACATTTTATATGGCACAACTTATTTAATTCTCACAACTGTCTGAAGGGAGTACTATACGATCAACTTTTGAGGATGAAGAAATTGAGGCACTGAGGTTAATTTATTTGCTCAAGACCACACAGTTACTTGCAGAGTTGAGATTGTGCTATCCCCCGAGCCCCAGTTCACTTGTGCAGCCATCCAAATGCTTTCTTTCCTTAGAATCAGAAACCTTTCAGTTTCATTTCACTTTCTGACCCAAAGTCCTTCTCAGCTCTAAAGAGCAGGAAGGTTGTCATTTGTGTTAGCGCTACTCCAGAGCTTGCTAATGAAGCTTGTCTTTGCCTTGCAAGCCCAGCTTGGTGTGCCTTTACATGTTGCTTTCAATGCTGAAGGATGTCAGATGCCAAAAGCAAATTACTGTCTTTCAGCCTTAGCCCACTGAAGGTTCCTACACTGGTTGCTGTCAGCACTGGAGAATCACTCGCCCCTTAATTGTCCTGAGAGAGTCTGAAGAGTTTTGACCTACAGCTAAGCTATCATTTTATTGAGTGAAAACAGGAACTTGCTACCTCTTCAGTTCTGATCTCAAGATGTTGGCAGGACCATCTCATTTTCTACTTTTGGATCTTCAGTCTTTTGACCTAAGATGTGAGAGTTTGAATCTAAGAGCTCAAGAAGAATGAGACCAAATAATTCCCTAAGGATAGGGCTTCTCCTCCGCCTCTACATCTAGACGGCCAAACAAAAGAGTAAACCCACCTGCAGTCCTGGAAGACGGATACTGCTTAAGTATGAAGAATCTTGCTGGGCCCTACCTTGGGAAAACATCTGAATCTTTCTCTTGGAGAACCAACACCATTCTGTCCTATGGTTAAAACTTGCTGAGGAAGGCTACCTAGTCAAGACCTGCCTAAGGCCTATCTCCCTAGGGAAAAGAAGTTAGCCAAACAGCTTAGCACTTAGGAGTTTAGAGGTCAAGTTAAACCTACGATTTCCTTGGTGTTTCTCCATGATTTTCCAATTAATAATCAAACACTATACATTTCTCAAGGCTTGCTTTGTTCACAGCTCCATGCTGGGATATACAAGTAGAGGTTGAAAAAGAATTAAACAAGATCTCTCCTGGAGAGCTCACAGGTCTGTCTTGAATGGAGTTCTAACTAAATGACCTCTAAGGGCCCTTTGAGCTCTTGAGAGTAGGTTATTCTAACATAGAAATGGTTTTCTTTGATCATAAGATACTCTAAATTTCTCAGTATCTAAGACAACTTTGATACTTAGACCCAAAGATTGTTTGATCTTTTTCCTTACTGAAGCAGCTGGCTTTCACCATTGATTTTCCATTTGATTTTATAGTTAATTAGTGCACTTCACATTTCTACTCACTTGGGTAGCTGATTCTGTCTCAAGACAGACATATCAGTACTTCTTTACTAATTTGGCAACTACAGTGTTTTGTCCTACTCTTAAATATCAAACCAGAAGCAATATCTTAGGAATGTAGAACGTCTGCTTAACTATGAAATTCCTCAGTGTTTAGCTATTTTGGCAGAGATGAAAAAATTTAAGCATGATAGAGGTGGTAGATTTTGGTTTGGGCTATTTATTTATTTGGGCAGTGATGACTAAATGGGAGAATAGATAGTTTTACTGCACCATAGTAGAAGGTAGAGAGAGGGAAACCTGTTTCAATGGCCATATCCTAAACATTGTTATTATCCAGAACCAATTTAACTCAGAAATCATACACTAATATCCTACAGAGACTACAAATATGTACGTCTATGTATATATATGATATACTTATAGGACTATATATATATATAAAATTGCTTGTAATTGAAAATATTGGAAACAATCCAGATGTCAATTTATAAGGAACTGGTTACATAAACTATGTTAAATCTGCCTAGGAAACACTATACAGTCAAAAAAAGAAAAGAAGGAAAAAGCTAGTATGAAATTATGATTATGAAAACATCTCCAGGACATACTGTTAAGGTTCAGATAGTGTAAGAAAGTGGGCAAATGAGAATATATACTGGTATTTGCTTTATTTCAACAAAGAAGCACTGATGAACACATAAGAAATTAATAAAAGTGATTCCCTATACGGAGCAGAGATGTGGGCAAGGATGGGGTGTTGGAGCATGGCTTTTAAACATATATCTTTTTATGAGTTACTTATTCATAAATAAATAAATAAGTGAAAAATGAACAATTCAATAGAAGATGGGCAAAGATCATTAACAGTAGTTTCCATAAAAAGAAATACAAAGGCTAATTAACACAAAAAGATTATTGATCTTACTCAAAATTAAGGAAAGATAGATAATAATATGTCATTTTTCATCTAAGAGCCTGGAAAAGATGAAGAAAGATTGATAATACCAAGTTTGGCAGGAATATGGAGAAGTGAGCAGTCTTTACTATATGTGGAGATATAAATGGATATAATCTTTTTAGAGGGCAATCTGGCAAAATGTGCTGAAAATTTTAATGTGTTTTCCTTTTGACCCAGCCAATTCACTTCTAGGAAACTCTCATAAGGTATATTCACACAAATGTGCCGAAGTATATATAAAATGGTGTTCATTCAGGACCATTTATCATAGCAAATACATTTTTTTTGGAGGGGGCTCCTGGATATAAATAGAGACATTTAAAATGTTTATCAATAAGAGACTGGTTAAATAAATTAAGGTATACTGATACAACGGAAAATTATACTGCTATTAAATGAATTAGGAAGATCTATATGTACTGTCATAGACAGAGATGTCTAAGTGAAAAAGAAAACTGTGGAACCATGCTTTAATCTGTGCAAGCTACAGTATTTCTTTTCTAGGAACTATATATAAAACCCAAAATTTGAGATACATTCTCCCCTGACCCTAGGTTACTGGATTAATTTTAGTTTCTGAGCCTCATTGTACCAGCCCTCATTGTACAGAAGCTAGAAAGAAAGTAGAACCTATGTTGGAGGGTCTACATCTGGAAAGAATTTCCTGCCTCACTGACAGCGGGGAATATTAGAGGAGAATACCAGCCCACTTTTGAAACAGCTGGAGACCTGATACTGACCGGATATCCAAACAGACTGTTAAATTCCCTGTTGTTGGCTTGCAGATATCTCTCTTGTTCTGAAAAAGAGGAGAGAAATGATGAAAAGTATGCCCCTCTATAAATCAGCCTGGGATGCTGGCTGCTAGTGAAGACTTCACTAGATCCTCATACCTTCTCACTGAGGATATCGGTCCACAAAAAGGATTTTGTCTCTTTACCCAAAGAATCAAGAAAAACAGTAAAAATAGAAACCCTCAAGTATTCAAGCTTTCTGAAGGCAAGAGGACAAGTAACTTCTGAGGAATTCTCCACCAGAAATGCTTCTAGTAATCCTAGATCACATTTCTACAGACAACAGGATGGCCTGCACCAACATTACTGCCAAACACAGAAACCCAGCCCTCCTTCATAAGCTAATTATAGCACCTTATTTTAAGATATCTGAGGTTCTTTCCAAGGCAGCCTTTCCTAAACCTGCTTGACTAAATTTGAGTTAATAAATCATTACTGAGCATCTACTGCTTAGAAACCAGTGTGCTGGTTGCTGTGGGAGGATAAAAAGATGAGTAAGGTAGGGTCCTGACTTCATGGGACTTGTAATATAGTGGAGTCAGCCTCATAACTACAACACAAGACAAAATCAACACATCAAAACTCATAGGTGTTATGAACTATTACAAATAGCCCATTACCATGTTATGAAAAGTCTTAAAAACATATACTATCAATAGATCTTGTCCTGAATGAAAAATTTCTATAGCCTCTTCAATTCTTCATTGGTTCAATGAGCATTTATTGAGTTCTTGGGAGGTGTCAGGCCCTGTGATATGAACATTCATGTAAAAGTTTTTGTGTGGATGTTTCTTACATCAGGCAGTGCTTGAAGTTCAGAGATTTGCACAAATTGCAGAAAAGGTGAAAAGGGGATGTTTAGCTCTTTTTATGCAAGGATTTGAGTATACAGATTTGGAAATTACACAGATTAATTTGGAGAGAGTTAACATTTTCACAGTATTAGGTCCCCATCCAGTAGCATGCTATATCCCTGGAGAGAGAGAGAATTGTTGGTGTGCCCCCAGGAAGCCACTTCTTGGTGCATGATGATAGTGTCCGTACAATCACCTTGCTAGCAATACATAAACAAGTGGCTCTAAGTCCTGCCTGGGCTAGTGTACCACCCAGCTATGTAGCTTGAAGTTTGTTCTCCTGGACTACTGCATTTCTTTCCTGTTGTTTCATTCTTGTGATTACCAGGATTAGCTGAATAAAGATGGGGGAAGTTAAGATGGGACTGAGAGGATGTTTTGCTGTACTCTGCTTTGACTAGTTAATGGCTTATTTACAACTTTGTGACACAAGAGCTTCTGCTAACCATTGTAGGTCAGGTTATCCCAAGTGGTGGAACATGTATGGCTCAGATAATCTAGCTGCATCTAGGATTTAGAGCTGCTGCAGGGCCTATGCTCTTTGTGCAGGGACTTTCTCAGGGGCCTAGACGGCGGCCTGATTAGGGCAGAGTACCAGGGCAGTTGAGATTACCCAATCCATGAGCAGGCTACTTTTCTACTACATTCATATTCAATTTTCTCAGGTGCTGGTGAGTGAAATCAGTCTCTCTTATGCCATTTGCCCCTCCAATCATACCCAACAGACAAGGACAGCCTTTCCATTTATTCAAAAATATTATTTTATGACTCTAGATAAAGTTCTAGTATTTTCTTATTGAATTTCATATTTCTTATTTAATTTCATCCTAGATATCACTGACTATTTTTTAACTTAATAAAAGTCTAACAGGTTTTCCCAGCAACTGGTCTGGGTGCAACAGGCTATTCTCTCTAAGCCCACCAGCCCCAAAGGATGCATGGAGTTGAGGCTCTGCACAACAACTGAATACATACCTCCCTCCTTGAGCTTAGGAGTGAAATAAAGCAGGTAGACCCCAAAGATCAGAGTCTGAGTTGCTGGAGACAGACTGAGACTTCAAAGTGCGGGACAGGATTAACCTGCACCTAGTTCTGGCTCTTTGATCCCAGGTCTGTCATGAAAGAAAAGGAAAGAAAAAAGAAAGTAGGATTTTCATCAGGAAGGGAAGAGGGATTGAGGGCTAGAATGTCAGATTTCATTAGATGCCTCTAAAAAAGGAAAAGCAAGAATAATGAGAAAAGTGGTTAAAACTTCAGTATGCACAACCATTTAGAAGAAGAAACTAAAAGTCTGAGAGAAAAAGACAAGCTTAAAAAGAAAGTAGCTAGTCCTGTTTGAGATAATAAAGGCAGAAAAAATAGTTTTTTGACTAGATAATACAAGATTAATTCAAGATTCCCTAGGGCTTATGAATACGGTTGAATACTGGGATGACCAAGTGTTTTCCCCATTACTTGGTAATTCAAAGTTTATTCCTGTTTGGCTGAAATAAGAGTGACAAAATGTGAATTACGGATGAGAGGTTAGAACTATAGAAGATTGGAAATTAGCCTACACAAGGAGAGTCTAGGAAATGGTCTAGTTGAAGTAGTCATGACTATGGAATTTAAGGGGACAAACACCTAGATCTAGCCTCAGGTGACTGGGGAAAATGCATCCTTGATTGAGTCTACAGCCTATTTAGTAAAGGTCTGGTTTCACAAGGACTTGTGCTGAGAGCTGGCCTAGGGGTGGTAAAAATCATTGAATTGAAAGGGCCAGATATCTTAGTGAAGTTCCACAACGCAACTTGGTATTATAAAATGTGCAGTGGACTTAGAGTTAAAAATATGGCAGGCTCCTGCAGTGGTTAAAAACATGGGAACTATGTTCAATATTTTGTGATAACCTATATAGAAAATAATCTGAAAAAATATATATATAACTTTGCTGTACACCAAAGCTAATACAACATTGTAAATCAACTATATTTTAATTAAAAAAAAGGAATATGAACAATTGAGTCAGCCTGCCATGGTTCAAATCTCAATCTTTCACTTAACTGCTTTGGAATGTTACTTAATTTCTGAGACTAATTTTCTTCATCTGTAAAATGAATGATAATAATACCTACTCGAAAGGTTATTGTTAGAATTAATAAGTTAAGGCATGCAAAACATTTAAAAACAATTCCCAGTATATGAAAAATGCTCAGAAAATTTTAGCTATTCTAGACTGGGCTCTGTGACTAAATTGTTAAGTGGCTTAGGGCAAGTCAATTTCCATTTCTGGGCTTTAGTCTCCTCATATGTAAAACGGGGTAGTAATATCTACCTTATATGCTAACATGAAGGTTAAATGAGATAGTAATCTACATAATACCTGACATGTCAAAAATACTCATTAAATGATATTTTTTGTCCTTTATCTTATGCTATGTCAAGGAGATTCCATAAGCACCACTGATACAGTTGTCTGTGCTCAAAGTCGATTTTGAACTTTCGGCTATCTCCTGTGGGTGTACTAAGCTGATTCAGCCAGTAGAGAAGAAAGGGTACACAAGACACAGTCTAGTAAGGCAAACTCTACTTAGTCCTTTGGTGGGATGGTAATAGAACAGAAATGTCAAAATAGGAGAAGCCTCTGTCTAAGGATGTCCTTAAGAGTTTTGATCCAAATGCCAGGGTAAAAAACATAGCTCTTATGCAATCTTGATGTAATCCAACTTCAGGTTTTAGGAGTTAAAGCTACAGAAAACTGGAGATTAGCCCAGAGAAGGAAATGGCAGAAGGTAAAAGGAAAATGAACTCTGTAAGAGGGAACTAGAGAAAGTGGCACATTGAAAGAAAAGGAAACAGGAGGAAGAGGGAAGGAGAGAGAAAAAGGATAGCAGATAGCAGTCAGGCTTGGGAGGCTCTGAGCAAATTATCTCCTTGCTCCTAGTGGGAAATCAGTCAGAAACAGGATTTTCCAACCAAAGACAGAAGAGCAGTGAGATGATCTTCAGGAGTGCAAGTCTCTAACTAGTAGATTAGTCAAGGCCCCCTCTCCTTATACCACCAGACTCCCAGATCAGGTAAGCCCAGGTAATGATGACAGAAACAGCAGTAACCCCTTGCTGTCATTCTAGATCAATAGGTGGTTTCTCCCACGTCACTTAATGCATGTGGCTGAAACTTTCCCACCTCTAAAAATAAGTGAAGAGAGGTACCAGGGGAGGATAACTGACCTGACTAATTCCATAATTTCTGGAATTTCTCATCAGATTGGTTGGAGTCAATTTACAGAGAAATACTGGAATTTCTTAGATTCCAAATGATCACAATTTATACTACCATAGTCAAATAGCATAATCTGGAATATTATGGCTATCAGTTGATTTAGTTAACCATATGGCTTCAGTCTTGGGAACACAAGAACATTTGTATTTCATCTCTCCAGACTGCATTTCTAAGATATCTGGAGTACAGCCACCTGATGATATTTCCATCTAAAGAATGGTAAGAAGAAAGCTAAATGACATAGCTGAGAGTCATCATGGGAGAGTCTGTGGTCCTGCAGAAGAGGCAGTAACTAATTTGCTTTCTCATCACCATTTCATTACATATTTCTGTTTCAGTCTATCCACTGCTATGTCTCATGGTTTACATTCAGCTCAATTATCATACTTATGATACCATCTTCTCTCACTAAACAAAGAGCTCCTTAAAGATACAGACCATGCCTTTTTTCTTTTTTGTTTTCCTTAAATCTCTGTATCTCACTGCTTAGCTCAGCATTAGGCCCTGGATTTAATAAAGATTTGTTGAATGAATAAGCACACAAGTAAATAGATGATTAGAAACATATTTTGTTGAACTGTGATCAGATTTCTGTCCAAACCCCTCCAATGGAGGATAATAACCTTCTCCCTGTGGGAGTATTTACATAATCAGAGAAGAGCTGGGGTGAAAGAGAAACCCCAGCTACTAATTCTTTGTTGATCTTCCTATGCTAAGGTCAGCAAACAGGAGGATAATCAGCATGGCTGAGTAGGTGGGGTGGAGTGCGGTGTCAAGAGAAGCCTGGAGAGGAAGCTCACTAAAGTCTCGAATGTCATGAAAAGTCTAGTTCATGAATTACCGTGGCTCTCCTGTTGTCTATGCCTCTGATCATCCTCTACAGCTGCACTAATTCTCCTGTCCAATTTAGCAGAACAAGACTAGAACTGCTCAAAGAACAAGACATTAAAGAAAATCAACAATTAAAAAAAAAAGCAAACTCTAATTTATGAACAGGATACCATACAAGATTGGTTTGGCTGGCACAATTCAGGATGTGCTCAAAACCCAAGGCCCCACCCCCTATTCCTCTTGGAGACTTTTGGTTTCTGTCCTTCCCTTCCTGCAGGAGAAGCTGACAGAAACATCATCCATTCTACCCCAGGCAGATGGAAGAAGTTGAGAGTGGTGCTTTGCCATTCTGACTCATTTGGAATGTAGAACCAATGATTTCACATCAATGTGTTAAAGGTAGTATCAGTCATGTTTGACTGAACTGCCAGACATCACTTTCAGTTTTTCTCATTCATAAAACCTTCCGTAGGACAGGAGATGAGAGGCTGCTAAAGAAACAATTTAAGAGATTCAAAACTTAATCCCCTTTGTTTAGGGAGGCCAGGTTTAACAAATAAAAATACAAAAACAAAATATGTCCCAAATATTACATGGAGCATACTTATACTAAAAAATTATTCACTGTTCACTGACATTCAAATTTAGCTGGGAATCATGCATTCTATCTGACAACTTTGTCTTTTACTGAGATCAGGAAAAATTAGTTCAACTGTTGCTCTAACTTTTCTAAAGAAACAGAATTCTAGAAACTGTCTCTAAAAATTTTAGATGTCTGTTTTATTTTAAATAACTTTACTGAGACATAATGCACATACCATACAATTCATCCGATAAAATAAAATGTACAATTCAATGGGTTTTAGTGTGTTCACAAAGAGTTGTGCAACACTGATGTCTGTTTTTTGCGTTTATTTAGATGTGGTGTTGTATGGGGCTCTATTACTAAGGCTCTGATTAACTTTCTGCCCTACATGCCACCATATCTATGCCCTCCTCCTTCCTGCTATTTCTTTTTCTTTTTACTTTTTCTGTCCTTTCCTATTAATTTCTCCAACTTAGTTATTTTCCCTTTGTGATTACACTTTTTTCTTTAATTGTTTTTCAAATCACCAATGTAATACATAAATATATTTTACCTCTAAAAGATCCAAAACCAGAAATATAGAGAGAAAAAACATAAAGTTTTACTTTCCCATGCCTTCCACTCCTTCTTCCTTTTCCAAGGAAACTACTGTTAATAGACTGGTGTATAGCCTTTGGGTCCCTTCCTTAGGGTATTTACCTACAAACATACATACACACACACACACACACACACACACACACACACAACAGCTGTATTTTTTTTAACAAATGAGATCCTGCTATATTGCTCTGCTAGTTGCTTTTTTCATTTCACACTACGTATCGGAGATCTTTCCATGTTAATATATACAAGCATGTCTCACTCTTTTGAATTTACTACCAGTATTGTTTAACTACCTAGCAATACTTGTTAATAATTTTTCTTGTTGTGTTATGGCAGTTTATGATAACAATCTTGATATTTGTATATGTGTATGAGTGGTCAAGGAGAGGGAAAGGAGAAATACAGTAAATGGGACAAGAACAGGGGGAGCTCTCTAGGCATTGTGTGAGAGATAATTCAGTAGAACCACACAACATATATGCAAAACAGTAAAGCAACAGTTCAAGGCAGGATATAAACAAGATTAAAAATGAACTGTAGAAACCCAAGAGAACCAAAATTGTACGTCCCCACAAAAACTTGTACATGAACGTATATAGCAGCATTGTTTACAATAGCCAAAAAGTGGAAACAACCCAAATGTCTATCAACTGATGAACAGACAAACTGCGGTATGTCCATACAATAAAATGATATTCAACCATAAAAAGGAATGAAGTACTGATACATGCTACAACATGGATGAACTTTGAAAACATTAAGTGAAAGAAGCCAGTCACAAAAGGCTACATATTATATGATTCTATGTAAGTGTAAATGGGTTATATATATATATATATACACATATATATGTCATGTCCAGAATAGACAAATCCATACATAGAAAGTAAATTAGTGGTTGCCAGGGGATGGAGATGGGGGAATTGGGAGTGAATGCTAATGGGTATGGGGTTTCTTTTGGGGGTGATGAAAGTGTTCTAGAATTAAATTACGGTCATGGTTCACAATCCTGTAAACATACTAAAAATCACTGAGTTGTATGCTTTAAAAGGGTGAATTTTATGGCAAGTGAATTGTATCTCAATACGGCTACTAAGTTTAAAAAAAAACTATAGAAATCAAGCACTATAGGAATTCAAGAAGGAAAGATAATGCCAGAGGGTGTGGGGACTGGTGGATAGAATTACTGGAGAAGGCTTCAGGGAGAAGGACTTGCACTAAATCTGAAAGATGAATGTAGGTTCAGGATAGATGTAGGGAACACATATCTAGGCAGGAAGAAGAGCTTAATGAGATACTTGGTCCTGAGACAAGCTGTATGATAGAACAGTTGGTAGGAAGAGTCTGAAGGAGGCAGGAAACAAGGCAGTCAGGCCTTTGATGTCTATCAATGATCTTAAATTTTACCTCATAGCTGACAAGGAATTCCGGAAAGATTTTGAGTAGGGAAAAATGTAATATTACTAGAATTTCAGAAAGATTAATATGATATATTTACAGACTGCAGACATAAAGATCACTTAAAAGATTGCTGCAAGTATGGAGATTCCTCAAAAGACTAGGAATAGACTTACCCCAGATCCTTTCAGTACTTTGATTCACCATAGCAAAGCATGGAAGTGGTACAGAAATCCTCTCTAACACTATTCCAGATCCACTTGCTCTGTCCACACAAAGTCTGCAAAGGATGATCTGATCTGCCTCAGCAACATCTTTTCACATTGGCCACCTCCTTTTTAGCAGGAGGTGGTTATAAAGGATGGGGAGAGGAAAGGAACACATGCTTTTCTGATGAACCTCCAAATAAAAGTATAAAGTAAGATAAAAGTACAAAAGATGAGAGATTGTTACTACTCAAATTTTCAAATGACAAAACACCAGAGCTTGTGATTGTAAGTACGAAGTATTTACTTCTGCAAAGTATATTTCCTTTCCTGGTCAGTTTGCTTGATTGGTAGCTTGGCCCGTCTGTTTATCTGTCACATACGAGAGTGCACACACACATGCATGCCCACATGAATACTTTTTAGAGGCAATAATAATGACATACAGATTTAGAGTTCACCAACCTCCACTTTGTCTGCCCTCACTTTGCCTATCAAGTAGAGACATTGCAGAGTAGTTTCCAATTATAATTCCATGGAATTTCTGTAAAGGAAATACAGAGATTTAGAATGAGAATTTCTCATTGCTTGATATCATTTTACTTAAATGTATGCTTAAGAAGATTGGAATTTGGATAAAATCCTAAATAAGTCTACCTCTAAAATGCTTATGCTAAATTTTAGAATTCATTTCATACATCCTTATCATAAAGTTATATTTTCAAACCTTGGGAAACAAATTCTACTTCTTGGCAACGAAATCTAAGCTGATAACTATAATAAGTCAGAAAATTTATCTGAAACTTGGAAACAGGCAAAAAAGAAATTATTGGGTGATCTTTTAGTGAAGTTCTGGGCTTATACCTTTGATTAGTTTTCTATTGACTGGTCTACTCTATATCTGCATAGGGCAGTGATTAACTTGTAGATTTTTACCCAATATAGATACAAGTATTTTATGTCTGGTGGAAAAGATAACTCCAAAGGTTATGATTAATGCACTTTAGGACTTAAATTAGTTTTGTGTGTAACTGAGAAATCTTAACACTTCTTTATGAAATTGCCTACCAATACATGGCTCCTAAGTTTTCATTTGAACTGGTCTTAACATCTTATTGATTCCTTCATTAATTAATGAGATATCTTTGACATCTCTTCATTTTCTATTTATGAGTCTTTTTTTTTAACCTTTTGAAAATTATACTTTCTCAAACTCCATGAGTATGCTACATAGAAAATCCTTCTTTCTCTCCATCCTTAACCCAATTCAGGAAAGGCCAATAAAGTACATTTATTTTAATTAATTAATTTCTTTCAGGTCTCCTAAGTCACTAAGTGTGCATAAGCCAAGACTAGAAAACTTTACGTGTAGCTTCGTCTTAAGTTATCCCCCTCAAATCAGATGGGATAAAAATCCATAATCTTGACAGGAGTATAAAGTCTAAGTAAAAGAGTGTTTACAATCAAGGGATATTCAGCTGTCAGAAAAAAAAAATTACCTGGACACAACTGTGATCACTTTAGAATAAGAATGCTTCTTCAAGGTCTGCCCTCAGTGAGTTCCAAGTAACCTCATCAAGGATACAATTCATATTTCAATAATCTAGGCAGAGCTGCATAAAGTAACTTTATGAGCCAGGGAGTTAATAGCAGTTAGATGAAAAACAATAGGGAACAAAGTGCTGGGTATTGTGACAAATTGGTCAGTACACGCTTTCTATAAAAGTATCGAACATTTTTTTAAAAAGCAAAATTAAATATTGTGTAGGCCGAACAAAATTCACTTGTGCTGCAATCTTTATACCCCAACCTAAGGGCTGTTTCTTCTGTCACCAGAATCTGTGTGCTCCTAACCAACACTAGCAGTTCTAACAGCACCACTCCCTAGGCACCCAGTCGTACTCTCAGTTACCTGCACCCCCAAAGTAGGCTCAGGGTTCATACTGTTGCTGAGAAGGGACAACCAAGGATGGGATATCCTGAAGTTCTGGATTCTCTCCAACCCCTGCAGGGCCATCAGCCACTCTGAAAGGGCAGCCTGGCCAAATGCACACAAGCAGCACAGCTTGGAATTTGAAATGCTTGTAAGACACTTAACAGCCAGCCAGGGACCTGAGTAATGACTCCTTAGCTGGAACCAGGCACTCACCCAATCTTGTGACACTCTCTGCACACACATCACATTACACAGCAGCCAACTGGAAAGTACGTTTAAGCTGTTTAACTCAGAGGAGTGGAAGAATGGGAGGGAAGAGGGGAAGAAATGGGATGTGGGAGGAAAAAGGGAAGAAATAGAGCAAAAAAAGGATTAGGAGTCAGAAAACTGAGTTTCATTTCAAAATCTGCTACTAATTAAGGACAATATGACTTGGAGCAAGTTATTAACCACTTCACATCTCAAATTTATTCTAAAATGAGGATATGTGTGTATGTGTGTGTGTGTGTGTATAATTTTTTATAAAAAAACAAAATACACTAATTAGATCCAAGATGGAGAAAAACCTGGTAAGGAATAAATTTGCCAGAGAGAGGTTTAGGGGTAATTATGTATTACAAACTAAGCACAACATTAGTTTCCATTAGGGGGCTGAGAAGAATAGCTACAAGAGGATTAAATTAAACAATATATGGAAGGGTAGGCACAGAGCTCAGTGGTAGAGTATGGACTTCACATGCACGAGGTCCTGGGTTCAATCCCCAGTACCCCCCTTAAAAATAAATAAATAAGTAGTGTATGAAAATGTCTGCCACAGTACTTGACACAAAGTAGTCAATCAATAAATGGTGGTGTTTTCAAACTTTAATATGCCCTCCAGATTGGTTTTAAAAAATCAAGTCTAATAATACTGTGTTTGAGAGAAAGTGGAACCACTGGAACACTTACATACTGGTGGTGTTAAAAACTGGACAACCACTTTGGAAAACAATCTGGCCTTATAAAGTTGCTGGAGCATCTACCCTATAACCTAGCTAGTCCATCTTATATATACCCTAGAGAAACTCTCATACTATACCATATACAAGGATGAGTGCAGGAGCACTGCTCAGAACAGCAAAACTGGAAACCAACCAAATGGTTATTAATGGTAGAAGGAAGAAGTAACTTGTGGTGTGTTCATACAATGGAAAGTGACACAGGTGTGAAAATGAGCGAGCTAAGTTATACACGTTAACACTGTTAAATCTCAGGAATTTAACATTAAGGGAAAAAAAAAACAAATTGCAAAAGAACACATAATCATTCCACTTACATAAGGTCAATGATCATGTAAAACTGTATCATCAGGGATAAATACTTTCAAGGTAAATCTTTATAGAGAAACAAGGGAATAAAAAGTACAAAATTCAGGATCGAGGTTAGGGAGGGGGAGGGGGAGGGGAAGGAAAAGGCATACTGAGAGCTTCAGGCTACACTTGTGCTCATGCTGTTACTCTTTACAATTTACACATTTGTTACAATCTTTATTCAATATATGATAATAACAAAAAACTGAAAAATTAAAATGAACAGACTAGTAGGAAATACTCTTCCTACCTGACTCAGGAGAGTAATTTTTTAAGTAACACTTATTAAAAGAGTAAGCCCAATTCAGGTTACTACATTAAAATTTTTTTAATTTATTTTGAGATAATTTTAAATTTACAGAAGAGTTGCAAAAATAGTACAGAGAATTTTCATATATACCCCACCCACCTTCTTATGTTAATATCTTACCTAACCATAGAACAATTAACAAACTAAGAAATTAACCTTTGTATAACCCTATTAACTAAAGTACAGAAAATATTTATTTCTTTTACGAATTCTTTCCACTAATATCTTTGTTGTTGTTGTTGTTGTCCTAGGACCTAATCCAGGATCCCATGCTGCATTCAGTTATTTGTCTCCTTTAGTCTGTGACTGTTTCACATTCGTTCCTTGTTTTTCACAATCTTGACAGTTTTGAAGGGTACTGGCCAGTTCTTTTGTAGAATGTGCCACAACATGGGTTTGTCTGATGTGCCCTTCTCACTGAATCATGTCAGGGGATACCCGCTGTTGTATGTATTCCTGGTGATGTGAGCCTAGAATGCTTGTCTAAGATGGTGTCTGCCAGAACGCTTCCCCATAAACTTATAATTTTTCCCTTTGAAATTACTAAAAATTTGAGGGGAGGACCATCACATTTTAAAAAGAAGGTTGAAAAACAGTCGAGTCATAAAGGAGTCATTAAAGAGAAGTCAAAAAATAACACCAGCCTCTAAAAGACATGGTTATATGAACTAAAGCTCCTCATTTAGACATGAGAATCTAAAGGTAGCAGAAGAAGGTCCCACCTTGAGGTGATAACCTCCAAGCGGCTTAGACCTTAAACTGAATCGCACAACATGGAAATGAGGATGACCTTACAGAAACTTGGGGTTGAGGGTAGAATACTGATCCACTGATCAGTATTAGCCTATAGAGCTCGAATTGGCACTACATTGCAAACCAGTCAAGCCACAGCTGTGATTCTGTGCTGCCAGCATTCTGCACCCTCCACAGCACACCTGCTACATACAAAAACCTGGTGAGTTTACTAGGTATGAAGTTTTAGAGAAAGTCTAAGTTTATTTTGAGCTCGTTTTGAAAACAACATAAACTAAAACACAAAGCAGTCTAGCGACGGCGTATTTCTGATGCCAGCATAGCCAATGACTCTCAGTACTAGACTATCCTAGGCCGCATGCACACAAGTCATTATTGGCTCTCAGTGAATAAATCTGTCTTCCAGGGACTGGAGCTCTTTACCAAAGAAGGAATAAACCCCTGGTCAACTTGAATGTTTTTGAGAACCTGACGAAAGGACTCTCACATAGAAGTAGATGTGCCCATAAACCTCTGACTAAAATAAGAGCTACATTTCCCCAAAACTTGTGTAAAATCATGGAAGCTTCCAGTCTATTCCATTAAGGGTTTCTGAGTTAGCTATTCTATCCAATGCACAAATTCCCAGAATTATTCTAGAAATCAACATTCTCCCATTCCAATTCTCACCATATGAATCTCAAAAAGGTAATAAAAGTTTTCCTTTTTAATGCAACAGAAGCACATATACTACAAAAAAAAAAAAAAAAAAAAAAGCAAGTCTTACCCAGAAATGCTTTTAAAAGGCACAGCCTGAAACCTGCCAGCACTCCATACTACGTCTCTCTTCTCAGTTCCAATCCATGCATTATCCCCTCCTTATTTCAATCACAAATTCTTTCTGACAGGAAAACACTCTAGGAAAACAAAGATTTCCTAAATTTAGTAACTTTAAAACTCTGGGAGACGTAGGAAGACATGAAACGTTTGCTAGTCTATCATGCCATTGAGATGACTAGATCTCCGTCAGTTTCCTACGTCTAACTGATTCCGGGCTTCTGGGAACTTGCCCAAATCCTTTTTTGTGGATTTTTCTTCCTTCTGTTTCCTCTAGATAGCAAAAATGAAAAGAGTCTCAAAACCCGCCTTTTCAACCTGCTTCTTCCAAAACTGGTTCATGGACCCCTCACAATCTTTCAATTAACTTGGATTTGGTTTCAGGTGGTTTAAAGCAAAAAGCCAAAGATGAATGCAAAACAAATTTCAAACATAAAATGGAGTAGAAAAGAACCTGCAAAACTGCAGTTTCTTAGCTAGTTTTTATTTTCAGACTCACGATCTTCCTCAGGAGTTATCTGCTCAGTCTATAAGGCAGGCTTTGTAAAGCAACTGTGTGCTACAAAACCCCTTCTTTTCTGCCTAGAACTTTAAACTGGGTCTGAACAAATATTGGGGTCCATGAAATATCCTTCTGGTGCTTGGTCACTTTGCAGTCTCATAGAGAAAACTCCTTATTAGGTAGCATAATGCTAATGCTTTGGGATGGTTTATTTTTCTCTTTTTTTTAGTCTATAAAAATGAGTCAATGTTTACTAAGCTAGTCTTAACTGTTCTGCACATATAGGTAGTTAACAGATGTCTGTTGAATGGAATCTTGGAAACAAGTGCTATGTTCTTTTATTAAATAAATATTATTTGTTTTAAAATTGGGGGCAAGAGAGAGAGAGGAGAAGGAGCACCGACTGGTGGGGAGTTCAAAAACCCCTGTTCTATTCTCAGCTGGATTCTCAAGTTATTTTTACCTAAAGCAAATGACTCTTTCCTTAAGTTTTCCAGCTTTTCTTATCTGCAATAAAGGGCAATACCTGCCACTTCCCTTTCTCACTCAAGAAAAAAAAAAAACCAATGTAAAGCAAGGGTTTTTCAAATGGTGTTATGCAGAGAAAGGAGGTTTCAGAACCCTATTCTGAATTGGATTAGGGGTAGAGGGAAGCAGAGGAGAAGGGTACTTCCTCTCCCTTAACTTGAGTAACTCTAATTTTACTAGGGCTTTTCCTATATTTTAAATTGGAAAAGTAGTTTCTCTTGCTAAAAACAAAGTTGGAAGATCAGCTGGTACTTCTGGGGTAAGTACTTATTTGAGTAAGTTAAAATGTACATTTTTAGAGGGAACTTGGCTTCCAGCTAGGCCAGGTGCAGTTCAAAGTCTTTAGACAGTCTCTCTCAAGGTACCTAAGATTGGCATCTATGCGGCCTTGGCACAAATTCCCAACAAAAGCTGGGACTACTGGGAACCGCTTGAAGGTATTTCACTTTCACACCTCCATCTTTCCTATTCCCCAGGTCAGGCCCCACAGTTCATTAAGACACTTTGTCTTCTCCTCCCTTGTTTTCATGACAATTCATTCTCTTGTTTTTTCTGCTTTGCAGTTGATGTAGTAGAGTTAGACTGACCTAACTCTAAACCCGGAGCCAACACTATCAAACTTATGACCTTGGGCCAATGATATAATCACTCTTAACTTTAGTCTCCTTATCTCTCACATGAGATAATCACTTCACCTTGGTTGCAAAGATTATGTAAAATAAAGTATATCAAGCATTTTTTTTTACAGTGCCTTGCATATAACAGGTGCTCTTCCCCCAAAGCACTGTTCTTATCCCTGTTTCCTGTGCTTACTTTCCCTGAGTTATGATACCATATCCTCTCATTGCATCTCTAGCCTTGGCTCCTAAAACCATCTCTAGTCCCAAATTCATATGATTAGACATTTCCTAACTAGATAACTATGTCTCACAATGGCATTTCTTACCTTCCACGATTTTAAGCATACCTGCTCCTCCCCCTTAGTATTCTGTAACTTGTCCATAAAATCTAAGAGTTACCTTCTGTTCCTCTTCTTCCTGTAGACTCTATATACTCCATCTGAGGGTCTCTTGAAGCTATTACCTCCTTTCTAATCTCACTAATATCATCTCAGATTATACTTTCCTCCCCAATTCAATACACCCTGTTATTTGCTTCCAACTTTTATAAACTATCCACTGTTGCCCTGCAGCAGAACACTGATAATGTCTTCTTACTGATCAGCTCAAAAACCTTCAATGCTTCCCATGGGTTACTGAATGAAGTTCAGATATATTATCAGCCACACATTCAAGATGCTCTAATTTGAATTCAAACTGTTCTTTCATTTTTCTCTTCCACTATTTACTTTTACTCAAACTGGCCTATGTACTTTTCCCTCTATATGGCCCATGCTGTCCTGCACCTGTGCCACTGCTCACACAGTTCCCTCCAAGGGTAATGCTCTGCTCTTTACCAGCCAAAGTCCTTCAAACGTTATTTTACAAAGGCCAACTCAAATCCCATGAACTTTCCAATGAAGTTTCTCTGGTCTCTTAATCCAGAAATAATCTTTCGCTCCCTCCAAACTCCTATACTACTTGGTTGATGCTGTTCTCCTAAAACTATTTTTTATTCTCATTTTTCTTGTGTTATAATTATTTTTTTGAATTTTATCTCCCCTGTCAGGTTGGTAAGTTTGAAAATGTCTAATTAATTTATGTGTCTTCTAAAGCCCTAGCACAGGGCCTGGCTTCCAAGTAGATGATTGGTAAATAAATTTTTAAAATTTTGAACTTGAAAAAAGAATGAAGACCAAGAGTAGGTAAGTTCATTAACAATATCAGACTAAGGAAAATCTTTCTGAAAAGTACATGTTACAAGATGTCACCTGCTGGGGGAGGGTATAGCTCAAGTGGTAGAGTACGTGCTTAGCATACACAGGGTTCTGGGTTCAATCCCCAGTACCTCCTATAAAAATAAATAAACCTAATTACCTTCCTTCCCCACCAAAAAAAACCCCAAAAAACTAAAAAAAAAAAGAAAACTAAAAAAAGATGTCACCTACTGACAACTTCATCAAGACAAACGCTATAAAGAACGCAAACACTATCTGGTGATGTTTAAAATCAGTTCTGGGATCTGTACCTTCCTCAATTAAAACCAATCCAAAGACACATTCCCCTTAGCTTCCCTACTTCATTAGATACAAACATGGCAGTCATAAAGCGGGGAGTGTCCGTGAATAACATAATCCAAAACCCTAAACTGTGAGGGATTTCTGGGCCCCACATGTCACTTCTCTGCTGGTGGTCTATATTCCACTACTCTACTTCACAGTAGAAGGCAGAACATTTTTAATGCTACCAGGTCAACAAGCTGTGGGAGTTTAAGTCACTCCAGTATGAGGTTCCCTGTCCCCAGGGAACTCTGGCTTTGAAACTAAACTGGGAACATCCCTGGGTCACAGTGCCACCTAGAGATGTCAAGAGGTTTTCTCACATCATATGGGGTTTCACTGGGTCTAAGGAGAGTCACAAAGGGATCAAGTTGAACTAAATTAAACTAAGCCCAAGTGAGAAGAATCACATTGCCTTCCCCTCCCACCAGGAATGTCCAGGCTGGGAGCCATCCTGGATCTTGCATGGCCTCTCAGGGTCACTATGATTACAGAATTTCATAACTGGAAAAGCACTGGGAGATACCTGGTCCATTCTCCCACCCGCAGCCGTCATTTCCTGTGTTTAGCAACCAGGAATACTTCCAGTGAAGATGAAATCATTCTTTTCTCAGGACAGCCTCTACATTTTCAGACAACTCAATTTATAAACTCCCTTATTCATTAAATTTCTCCTGACTCCTATAAGGCCTGGAGGCAAGCAAGCACCAACAACAGGGCCTGCCTAAGTTCTATCTTTATCTTTCCCCAGCTGGAGAGCACTGAGATGAATAAGAACAAGCACCCAGCTCTTGAGTGTGCTACTTTATGTATTACTCTCCTTCCATCATCACTTTCCATCATGTGGTAATACGGTCAACTGTACTAGGTGCTGGGCCCGGGGGTCCTGAGCCCTAAAATATGGCTGATTCACCTACTATATGAGCAGCAACCAATAAAGTGAATTATGAGCACCTCACTTGTTTCTCAGCACAGATCTAGGACATCTTAGCTTTGCTGCTTGTCCTAACACTCAACTGTAATCTTATCCAACCTCAAAGCCTTTAGGGATTTCAGTTCTCTATTTTATCTCTCAGAGATTTCCAATAACCTTACTGACATTCACTCTACATACTTCAAGTCCAACAAATCCAAATCACATGCTAGCTTAGTTGGTTGGGCCTCCCAGACAAATGCTGTCTGAAGCAAGAGTTCTGCTCATTGCAGTTCTGACAACAGACTGAGCAGGTGGGCAAAATTATTTATTCTTACAGACTTCCTCAGTGAGTCCAATCTAACAGAAGATCCTGACACTCCCTGAATTTCAGTAACTACTGATGGACTTCCTCTGACTTATGCTTAGTGGTCAGCTATGTGGCTGACCTCAAGAAGTTTGTGGTGCTTGATAGGCAAGCTATAGGACCCAAAATGGTGTATATATAGTAGAATCTGGGAACAAGATTTTAAATTCACCCACACTCTTGAAAGAAAGTTAACAAGACTTCAACATTAATGAATGCTTAACCATCTATGGAAATATTCCCTGAAGTAATCTGCTTAGGAGATGACTTACAAATGTGATAAGATTAAAGTACAGCCTAAATAAATCTCAGCATGGGGCTTAGGGTTCCTCGCCAGAAAGGGAGGCATGAAGTTAAAATAGGACTAATCTAAGAGAAGCTCTACTTATTAAAACTAACATGCTGGTCATGACAGAGTGAAGGAAAGTCAGTTTTTAGAACAGAAAATTCTGAAACATTTATCACTGCTTAAACCACTGCCTGGGGAAAAGTTTCTCTGATTATAATGCCTATCAGAGTTACTTGGAAAAAAATATCACTAGAAGACAACAGTTTATCAGACTATCAGAATACCGTATCTTAATGCAAATACCACACAAAAACATCTAGTTCTCTTTGTTCTAATTCTGGGATCTCTAATTTGGCCTCCTGGGTAGAGCTGGCCACTAGAAGGCAATGCCCTGGAAATTATTAGATTTTCCATGGTAAAACTTCTAAAGTAGCTATTTTGTTGATAAATTATTATTTCCAGAAAGAAAAGAGTGCACTGATCCCTTGGGACCTGGTCCTCCTAGGACAAACTGTAAATTGAATTTCTAAATTTGTATACCTCGGATTGGTAAGGACCACATCAGGATACAGATTTGAGAGGCTCCTCTTTAGCAGTCTGCTGTCTCAGCCTCACTCCCGCATTGCTTCACAACAACGTGGTATTTTGTAAAACTTAATGACTGTAGACTCATGAACTCTAAGATTTTCTTAACTCAACCCTGTTAAGACTACTTTGAGTCTCAGTCTTCTCATATGTACATAAGCAGGTTGGACAAGATAATTTCTACTGCCCCTTCCAGTCTTAGAATTATTCCATGACTCTAAAAAATTATTAGAAATAAAAAGATTTCAGTAAGATGCCTAGTTACAAAATAAATTTACAACTAAAAAGCCTTTATAGATACTTACAATAAAAAGAAAAAAAAATGGGAAAAGTATCACTTAAATAGCAACAAATTTTCAAACAATGAGGCATACATCTAACAATAAATATATAGATCTATATGGTAAGTCACTAAATTTTACTGAGGGCCACAGAAGACCTGAACAGAGAAGTATCATGTTTCTGAATAGTGAGAGGCAACATTGCAAAGGTATAAACTATCCCCCAGATTAATCCACAAATTTAATGTAATCAAAACCAATGGAAAAAAAATTTTAACTTGAATAAGTAATTTAAAAATGTATCTGTAAAGAGAGCACTCATTCACTATCTTTTCCAGTTGGAGTTTCCTAGAGGAGGTAGAATTTCATGAGTTCTTTGAATAAAAGGAAACACTTGTGTACTTTCTGAAGGCAAAGAAACAATTTACATTGCTTTAATATATCATCAAGCCTAGCATACACATGTAGTACTGTAAACCTGGCATTGTCAGATTTAATTATTTGTGTAAAGTCACCTTTCACGGGCACACTATAGAGTGATTTTGCTGAAGCATAAATCTGAATTGGGTGCTCTGTGAAACAGTTAGTGTGCAGTAGAAACTAAGACAGTGGGTGCACCTAGCTGATTGCCTAGAATTTGTACCTCAAAGATGTTTTTCTTTCTTTTTTTTTTTTTTTTGTCTACTTGCTCTCTCATACATAGTAATTTTCATTTTAGACCCATAGGTTCTTTATCTATGCAATTATATTTTATTTTAAATTATTTTATTTTTATTTAATTATATTTTATTCCATGAGAAGAATTATATACTACAAGACATTCACAAATTTAGTGACAGCTGACAGTCACAGTCTTACTCATTAATGGAGTCCCCCCACCACACACACATACAATGGTTGGTTATAAGGCTCTGAAGAAGCAGAGGAAGAGCATGACAAGGTCAAAGTGGGAACAGAAGTGGCTAGGGATGAATGGTCAAGGATCAAAAAGAAAATACAGATTGGGGGAGATGAAAGGAGAGTGAACAAGCATGCTGAAGTTTAAATGAAGTGAATAAGTTTATAAAGAGGTTCTTAAATTCATTAAACAAACATGTCAAGTATTACACTAGGGCTAGGGAATGCAGAAAAGGATCAGACACCATCCCTATCACTGCCTTAAAGAAATTAACTGTCCATTAGGGGAGACAGAAGAAAAAAAACTGCTATCCAGTGTGGTGGGTAGTACGACTAAGGCAAGGACAGGGTGTCATAGAGGCGCAAAAGCTGAGCATTTAAGCCAGATTACAGGGATCTGGTAACACTTCTTGGAGCAGATTCTGAGCTGAGTCTTCAAACACAAAGATAAGTTAGTTAGCTTAGTGAACATGGTAGACAGGGTTTTCTGGGCAGGAGAGAGGAACAACTTATGAAAGGGCATGCAGTAGAGTACATTATTGCAGAATACTACTGAATACTTTAAAAGGTATGTTAACATAATCAGACTTGTGATTCAGAAAAATACAGCATCAGTGTGGAGTCTAGCTTGAATGATGTTCAGGAAATGAGCTAAGATGTTGCTATTCATAATTCAGAGGAAAAATATTGAATAGATGAGTTAAGGCACTGGCAATGGGGACTGGGAGAAGAGGTTACATTTGACAGTTATATAAGAGCTAAAAATCAACACAGTGGAACTTATCCTGGTAAATTTACTAAACTTACCAGACTTCAGTTTTTAGACTCAGAAACTTCGCTTTGGCTGCTCATTGAGACTGAACACATAATTCAAATTAACTTTAATAAGGTTTTAGAGGCTGATGTAAAACCAGAATGGGAGATGATTATTTGCAACAAAATAAATAACTGTCATGGTGACTATTTGCTTTGGCACATCCAGACATTTTCCCCTTGTGAAAAGATATACATGAAGAACCAGTCATAATCAGAGGGATGCTTGATCTACATGTTATTAGAGGCAAGGAATAAATTGTGTGTTTTAAATGTTTAATAGCATCAGGCCACAATGCAGAGATAGGAATGACTGAGTTTGTGGGCTACAATCTCCCCCTTGGTTAGTACTTGGATAGGCACAACATACATCAAATCATCATGTTGTACACCTTAAACTTACACAGTGTTAAATGTCAGTTATATCTCAATAAGCGAGGGACAAAAAAAAAAAAAGAGCCATTCATGTACATGTTATAGTGAAATACAGAAATGCATAAGACAGTGAGTAGGGGAGAGAATTAGATATAACAGTATAAAAAGATACAATGCAAAAATGGTACATGTCTTAAGGGGACTTGGGGGATGGTTTGTTTACTAAACAAAGTGCCAAAATGGTTCTGAGAAGGGAGAGTTATTCAAGGTAGAGAAGTCAAGAAGAGCTTAATGGGAAAAGTGGCATTTGAGCTGTGTCTTACAGTAGCAGTGAAAGTCTCAGTAAAAAATAGATTCAAATCATTTTTTCACTTGATGCTCAAATAACCTTTTCAATCAAAGATGTCATATTAATTAAAGATTTGTCATTACTTACTAATAACTGTATCTAGTTATGAAAAACTTTATAGATGTAATTTGATACCTATTTTTAAAAATGGTAAGACACAAAAGGAAAAGCTAAGCAGAAAAATAAATAAGGTGTCAAAGCTTAGTAATTGTGCATAGACCTCTGCGGCCCCAGGGTTTTATCGTTACTCAACATTTCCTTGTTTGGATCTTTCAGAGGCAAAGCAGTTTTCTTAGTAGTTGACTCTCTCAAAGGGATGACAAAGAAATTAAAAAAAAAAAAAGAAACCAAAATTTCCTTAAAAGGTATATTTGCTTTTATCAACCCATGGATTTTAGAATTTTGTAATCATACAATTCATTAAACTTCATTTTATTGCTTTGAACCTTCTGGATCTTATATTTTAGTAGGAAAAGATTTAGTTCACTATAGCAGTAACTAAGGGAGTAAAAATCCCTTAACTGTTTTACTTTTCTCCCTGATCTGTTCCATCTCTCTTCACTTCACACTCTCACAAACCCTCTTCATTCTTTATACAGAACATTAAGTAATGCTCTTTGCATCTGATCATCTGAACTGGATCAATCAGCAGGTTTTTTTTTTTTTTTTTACTCCTTTATGTCTCTGAACCACGAATAAACCCCAGATCACAAACCTTTTGATGACTTTGTTTCTCCTTAGCACAAAAACTATAAGAAGAAATAACAGAGAATCTCATCATTTGCATTTGTTTAGGTTTCATAGTTTATAAATCATCTCACTAAATCTGAGCTATAAGGAAAGATAATTACCTATTTACAGTTGAGAAAACATACATTAACAAACTGAAGAATAAAAACCATTTAATCATCTCAATCGTTACAAAAAAGCTTTTGACAAAATTTAACATCCATTTGTGATTAAAAACTCTTCAGAAAGTGGGTATAGAGGGAACACACCTGAACATAATAAAAGCCATATATGACAAACTCACAGCTAACATCATACTTGATGGTGAAAAACTGGAAGAATTTCCTCTAAGATCAGGAACAAGACAAGGATGCCCTCTCTTGCCACTTCTATTCAACATAGTTTTGGAAGTCCTAGTCACAGCAGTCAGAGAAGAAATAAAAGGAATCCAAATTGGAAAGGAAGTAGTAAGAATGTCACTGTTTGTTGATGATGTGATGCTATACACAGAAAATCCTAAAGAAGCTACCAGAAAACTACTAGAGCTCATCAATGAATTCGCTCAAGTTGCAGGATACAAAATTAATACACAGAAATCTGTTGCATCTCTATACACTAACAATGAAGTATCAGAAAGAGAAATTAAGGAAGTAATCTTATTTACTTAAAATGGATTAAAGACCTAAATGTAAGACTGGATTCCATAAAACTCTTAGAGGAAAACATAGGCAGAACATCCTTTGACATAAATCACAGCAATATTTTTTTGGATCTGTCTCCTAGAGTAATGGAAATAAAAACAAAAGTAAACAAATGGGACCTAATTAAACTTAAAAGCTTTTGCACAGCAAAGGAAACCACAAACAAAATGAAAAGACAACCTACAGAATGGGAGAAAGTATTTGCAAATGAGACTGACAAGGGATTAATTTCCAAAATACACAAGCAGCTCACACAGCTCAATAGCAAAGAAACAAACAACACAATAAAAAAAATGGGCAGAAGACCTAAATAGACATTTTTCCAAAAGACATACAGATGGCCAACAGACACATGAAAAGATGCTACACATCACTAATTATTTGAGAAATGCCAATCAAAACTACAATGAGGTATCACATCACACCAGTCAGGATGACCATCATCCAAAGTCTACAAATAATAAATGCTGGAGAGAGTCTGGAGTAAAAGGAACCCTCCTACGCTGTTGATGGGAATCCAGATTGGTGCAGCCAACTATGGAAGACAGTGTAGACGTTCCTTAAAAAACTAAAAATAGAGTTACTGTATGATCCAGCAATCCCACTCCTGGGCATATATCCAGAGAAAACTCTAATTTGAAGATACATGCACCCCACTGTTCATAACAGCACTTTTTACAATAGCCAGGACATGGAAGCAACCTAAATATCCATCAGTAGATGAATGGATAAAGAAAATGTGGTGTGTACACACACACACACACACACACACACACACACACACACACACACACACAATAGAATACTACTCTACTATAAAAAGGAATGAAATAATGCCATTGGCAGCAACATGGGTGGACCTGGAGATTATCATACTAAATAAGTGAAGTCAGTCAGTCAGAAAGAAACAAATATATGACATCACTTATATGTGGATTCTAAAAAAAATGACACAAACAAATTTATTTACAAAACAGAAAGAGACTCACAGAAAACAAACTTATGGTTACTGGGTGGGAAGGGGGAGGGAGGGATAAAATGGGAGTTTGTGATTGGCAGATACAAACTATTATGTACAGAATAAACAACAAGGTCCTACTGTATAGCACAGGGAACTATATATGGCTTACAGTAACTTGTAATGAAAAAGAATATGTGTGTGCGTGTGTGTGTGTGTGTGTGTGTGTATATATGTATGTATGTATGAATCACTGGGCTATACACCAGAAAGTAATACAACATTGCAAATCAACTATACATCAATAAAAAAATGGGAAGAAAGAAAAAGAAAAAAGTGAGCAGGAGTATGAGGGTGACAGAAGGTGGTAGGGTGATCAAGGTAGGGCTTATAGAAAAGGTGAGACTGAGCAAAAACGTGGAGAAGGAAGTTGGCCAAAGGGCTATCTGGAGGAAGAGTGCTTCAATCAGAAGGAATAATGACAACACAGACTGTTTAATGAACAGCAAGAAGGCAGAGTAGCTGGAGCAGCAAGATGAGGGGTAGAGCGGCAGCAGAGAGGTCAGGAAGGGTGGTGGCAGACCATGTAGGGTCTAAAAGGCCCTTGGCTTTCACTCTGAGTGAAAACGAGAGCCACCATAATCTATCCAGGAACATGCCTATATTTTGCCATTTATTCAGGCCATCTTTTTGTCCATCAATAAAGTTTTAAAGGTTTCTTCATACATATTTTGTGCATTTCTTTGTCATGTTTATTCTTAGTTAAGATTTTGTTCCTAATGTGAATGGAATCTTTCTTCTATTATATTTCTAATGGGTAATTGCCATTAATTAGGACAACCACTGATTTTTGTATGTTGATTAAGTATCTAGAGTTCCCATAATTTTCATGAGAAGGTTCTAAACTTCATCCCCAGCTTGGGTAGTTTTTGGTATCTGAATCTGCCCTATACCCTTATCAGCTCCCTCCCCATACATTGGTGTTTCTTAAGACACTCGTAAAATGTACCATAGTCTCAGAGTATCTTTCTAGGTTTTCTGTCCAAAATTTGCTCCAATATACTCATTAGGAGGCTAGTATTCTTCAAAAACCAAAAAAGAAAATAACAACTATTGGCAAAGATGTGGAGAAATTAGAATCCTTGTGCACTATTTGTGGGAATGCAAAACAGTGCAACTTCTACAGAAAACAGTATGGTGATTATGCAAAAAATTAAAAATAGAATTACCATACAATCCAGAAATTTGACTTCTGATTATATACCCAAAAGAATTGAAAGCAGGGACCTAAAGAGATATTTGTATACCCATGTTCATGGCAGCATTATTCACAATAGCCAAGGAGAAGAATCAACCCAAATGTCCCATCGACAAATGGCCAAACAAAATGTGGTATATACATATATATATACACACACACACAATGAGATATTATTCAGCCTCAAAAAAGAAGGAAATTGACATGCTACAATTTAGATGAACCTTAGGAACGTTATGTTAAGTGAAATAAGCCAGTCATAGAAAGAAATAGTGTATGATTCCACTTATATGAAGCACCTAGAGTTGTCAGATTCATAGAGACAGAAAGAAGAATGGTGGTTACCATTGTAGGGGCTGGGGTTGGGGGGGACAGGGGAATTATTGTTCAATGGGTACAGAGTTTCAGTTTCAAAGTTGAAAAGAGTTCTCAAACTGGTTGGTGGTGATGGTTGCCTAACAATATGAATATACTTAATGTCAATGAACTGAACTGTACACTTAAAAAGTAATGTTGTATGTATTTTACAATTAAAGAAATTTTTAAAAATTCTGTTGTCTGTTTCCTGTTGCCAGTCTTTTAATTCTGTGAGGCCCAGTTTGGTCCTCTGCCTAGTGCTTTGAGCTCAACTTTCCTGACTAAACTTTGTTTGGGCCTGGAACTCCTTAAGCCCCACCAACATTTACCCAGATTAAGGTTCCCTTTTTCTTGGAGCTCTCTTGTCAGTCCACTTTATATATATATAAAGTGTGTATATATATATATACACACACATACACAATCCTGCTCCTAAGACCCCCAGTTTGGGCCAATGCTCACTTCTGAAGAAAGATCTGAGAAGTAAAGCACACAATTCTAGAAAACAGACTGTCTGAACTTAAGGCTGTTAAATATATATCAAAAGCTTGAGAAACAGTATTTATGGAGAATTGTCTGAAGGATATACAGTTTACCCACTTTTTGGGATCAGTTTTTTGTTTGCTTGTTTTTTGTTTTCTAAGCCAAATTTCAACAGATGAACTCTACAAACTTTATGAACCTTCTAAAATTGTCCATAGACAACCTGTGCATTTTTTCTGGGGAGAGGTCCTGAACTTTTAAAAGATTCTTAATATGTTTTGTTATTGAAAAAGAGTTAAGAACCTTTCTCTGTGTACTCTAAAATTTGTTCTTCCTTAAATTGGATTATGAACAAAGCCAAGAAGGGTGAAATTCCCTATGGAAGAATTAGAGTCAAATCAAATACTGGTACTAAAGGTCCTTCCTTCATAAATTCAAGCATGGGATTTGGATAGCCACCAATGCAGACACTTATGGCAATATTTGGATAAATATATATAAAATCTTGCATGTACATGGAGTATACATAAGCTTAAAAAAAGCAACTTCAAAAGGTTTCATGGAAATTTTTAACAACTCACTCTTCTCAATCTTGGGATAATTCTTTTATGTAACCCTCATATGCCTTTATTTAGCTAAAATCCATCCTCCATCTTCAAAGCTCAGCTTTTAAAATTAAAACAACAAATGTAGTCCAAGAGGAACTGATTTTGTTTTACTAAACCAAAAACAACTTCCTTTCCTCCTCAAACACATACACTCTTTGGAAGCCCCATAGCTCTTTTATTGTTTTTCAAATTCTTTAAAAGCATAGTTCACAAAAAAAACTATGACAGAAGGTTTTCCCGCTGTTGGAGAGAACCCTCCCATACAACAATCAACAGTCATTTGGTTGGAATTACATGGAGAGTCTAGTCAGACCTTGGTAGAAAGCCCAAACTTTCTCCAAAATAACCATAGCAGAAACTGATATTGATATGACAAACTGTCACAGTAAGGATGAAAAGTATACAGTCTGGGATTGAAGACATTCATTATTAAGCTAGATCTCTATAGGAAGAGAAATAAGTTCAATAAGACCCTTTTGATCATTTTTAACCACACATGGAAAAAGGAAGGAGGCTGTCAGGAGGAGTATTCAAATCATGATTCATCTTATTATAATGTCAATAATCCCAATTAATTCAATCAGCCCAGTCAAAGTCTTTGTTGGACTATTCCTATGTCCCCTTTAAAATTCACAGATGAAAAACACTCTCCCACCGTTAGCTTTTGCTGAAGACACTTTGACCATAGTTGTTATCATAGCAGACCTTTGGCTTTCTGTCTTAAATACCTTCAAAATTGAAGCACTCACCTGTCTGCTTCAAGTCTTTAGGTAGAACATCCCTCTCATTACCTTCTAAAAAGAAAACTGAAACACTGTTCTCAAATGTGAATTAATAAATGGTTATAACCAAAGACTTTCTATAGTAATTTCAAGTTCAACTTTACAATTTTTTTCCTCCCACCTTTGCAGCAAAAATAGTCTCAAGCCAGGTCAGAGAGAAGTCAAGTCTGAGTCCTGCACTAAGAAGTTTCTTGGAAATGCAAAATTGTAAGAAGTTTCTTGGTAGGCTTCAGTTCAATCCTGAGTGCTCAAGAGAGCACAAGCGGTCATTTTCCTGGCTTTGTGCATAGAATATGGTACAGTGTAGTACTAAACAAATACATTGTTGGTTGTTGAACTTTGGGTATCTCAGCAGATATGAGCTGAGCACTTACCTGAAATTAAAGGTTTTATGTATTTCATCTCAGAGAAACACCACCTAAGAATAAAACAAAAACTCCCTGTCAGTTAGCCCATTAGGCCCTGATGATATAATACCTACACTTTATAAAAATGTGCGGTGTGCCGGACACTTTACTACAAACTTTATAATCTCACTAATTTTAATTTTCATTAAATTAAATTTATCTGATTTTCATTAAAATCTGGGCTTAAAATGATGGTATTATTCTTTTTTACAGACGAAAAATCTGAGGCTTAAGAAGGTTAAGTGACTTGTTCAGGGTCATACAACCAGAGAGTGGTGGAGTCACAGTGATAAGAGATTTGAATCCCTGCTTGCCTGACTCCTCTGGACCATGATTCTAAATACCATCTCTCTCCTAGACTTGGCCACAGATGAAGATATGATAGTCAAGTGGGTATCGAAGGCAGTAACTGAGAACTGTGGTCAAATACCATGGTTCAGAAGGAGTATAATTTAAAGATTTAAATGTCCAGATGCTCCTCTTTGGCAGATCTGGCACTGAGCTCAGGATGAAATCCACTCTTCTACTGTGTCCCTACATTTCAGCATCCCTTCCTTCTTCACTTTTGACCCAGAATTTCTTAAAGCAATCTTTACCCAAAGTATGGTCCATGAATCAATTGTTTCAAAGACATGAAAAGAACTTGTGGAAACTACAGACACTTGCCCCCCACCCTGGATGTAATGGATCAGACTCTCTGGGAGGGGTGGCAACAAGATACCCAGGAGGTTCCTTTGCCAATCGAATTTTAGACTACTCATAGCTTTAGAGCAAAAGAGCTAGAGTAATCAAAAAGTAAATGCAAAGGTAACTTTCAAGTCAGACAGGTGTTAAGAACAGAGATCTTGTGAGAAGACATAGGGTAATAACATTGTTTTGGAACTGGAAACAATCTTGGAAATTATCTATTTTCAATGTTTTTCTATCAGTGTTCTATGAAGACTTAGGAGTTCTAAAATGGGAGATAAGAAAAAGAAACTGGCAGTCAGAACCTAAAGTCTTAAAAAAGCAACTACAGAAGCCCCACTGGTATGTATTTTGTATCTGAAAAAAAATGTTTTTTTTTGATTTAAAATAACAAAACCTTGGCTACACAAAGGGAGCTCTGAAAAAGTCTCGAGGCCCAATGTGGAGCCCAGACATATTGAATCAAATTTATGTGAGTTGGTTCTAGGCCTCAGCATTTTTTGGTAACAGGTGATTCCAATGTGTAGCCAAAGCCAGGAACCACTGCAACAATCTGATCTATCCTTCTTCATTTGAGATAAAAGGAGACTAAGACCTAAAGAATTTAAAGGAGATCAGGACTAGCACCAGTATCTCTTGACTACTAGCTCACTATGCTGTATTGCTCTCTCACCACAATCCAGAATGAACCAATTGTTCTAGGGTAGAGAGCATATGAATTAAAACTATTATGTAACTTCACATTTTTCCAAGTTCTCTGTACTTTTGAAGAGTGCTTCATATATATTCTCTCTTTAGATTTTTATACAGGGAAGTAGGCAAAACTTATGTTTTAGGTAGGGCCGGAATTTAAATCTTCATATTCTAACTTCAGGATTAAGTCAATTAAATTTAATGCTTACTGAGTATCTAGTATGTGTTAGTTAAGACACGCTCAAAGATGCAAAAATAAGTAAGTTATCATCCATGCCCTCAATTAGTGTACAATCTTCTCAGAAAGACAACTAAGATACTGTACTGCTTGGCTTATCCCTAAGAATAGCAGAAACCAAAAACCTTCCTTGCCTGGCCTTGATGACAAAATCCAATTCTCTTGAAATTCAGTCTGTGGCTTCTAATTTCTTCCTGTCTATGGTTATTAATTCTAGGGAACACAAGGGATTTGAATACAGCAACTACATCTCTAGGCAAGGCCAAGTAGCTGAAAATTCCTTGATAGGGGTAGAGAAGAGAAAATGGTGCAATTTCAGTGAGGTTCATTTTATACTCTCCAAAGCCAAGGATGTGATTCGGCAGAAGACTGGGAGATTCCAAGACAAAGGACTGGAGGGACAAGACAGGGTATTCACAAAAATAATTAATCCCTTATCTATAGCACTTAAATAACTGGGCAGTTTACAATTTATGTTGTTGAAGATAATTACTGCGTACCACAGGGGAAAATAACATGTAGGAAATAATATTTTAACTATGATCCAGGGTGATAGAGGTCACAGATGGACAAGAGTGCTCAAAAACAACTTCTTCATGAGGAATTCATCAGACACTGCAAAATGCTGCCATCCAGATTTTATTACATAAAAGATAATGAGGAAACCAGAAACACATGTTTTATTTATGGACTGAAAAACCTTGGTCAGGAATAGTCCATCACAGTTGTTCTCAAACTTTAACATGCATCAGAATCACCTGGAGGCTGGATCCCATCCCTGACCAGTTTGAGTCAGCAGGTTTGTGGTGGTGCCCAAGAATGTACATTTCTTACAAATACAGGTGATGCTGATGCTGTTGGTTCAGGTCTTATACATTGAGAGCTGCTGGTTTATTATAAAGCCCACAATATACTAGATACCCACACAAAACATGCTTGTTGCAAATTATGGCAATTTATTTAACTCTCTATTATTGACTTTGTAAATGATACTCTCCACCAACCTAATGGCCAAAAGTAAGACTACTCAGGAAGAAGTTATGGCTAGTTACCAAAGGAAACAATCTATTTTACAGCAAAAATACATGTTTTAGGTGACTGAGCATCTGACAGAGGCAGCCAGTGAGGTACATCTAGCAAGCAAGAAATAACAGTGCCCTTTAAAAGTCTTTAGCTATCTTGAGGTAGAAAAGAATTTTGTTTCTTACACTCAACAGAACACCCTTTGGACCTCTCTATACATTACTTGCTACCCAGAGTTCCATCCTCATTCTTCTTTTCTCACTATTCACTTTCCCTGAGTTTTCTTTACTCCATGGTTTCATTTAACACACACACACACACACCCCAATGGTTAGTAACTTTGTTTAGGTTAAGACATTCCTTTGGGCATTTGATTAATGCTATAGACTGTTTATAAGAATATACACACATATATATATATACATTTTACATCCAATTCAGGACAAAGATTCTCATTCAAGTCCATAAGTCTCAAGAAATACCTACTTGTAGGCTAATGATTAAAAAATATCTATCTTCAACCTGAATTTTTATCCTGAGTTTCAGTACCACATATCCAAATACCTATGCAACATCTGTATTTGGATATTACACAAATGCCTCAAAATCTACATGTACTGAAAAATGACTGTTTTATAGGGATGGGGTTTCCTTTTGGGGTGATATGTTCCAGAATTAGATAGTAATGATGGTTGTACAACATTGTGAATATACTTAATGACACTGAATTGTACACTTTCAAATGGTTAAAATGTTAAATTTTTACATAATTTGCATTTTCCAATGAAAAAAAATCTACATTTACTAAGCTGAAATTATCATTTCCATTCCCTACTTCTCACACACTCCAAATTTGTACTTTCTCTTATATTTCCTGTCTTTGAACATTGGTTACTAGTCTTACCATTTACCTAGTTGCCCAAGCCAGGAACCTGAGAGTCATTTTTAACAAGGCTTTTATTCTCCCACTTATAATTTAATCAGGAAGCTCTGTATGTTCTTCCTCATTAATAAAGCGTTAACTTAGAATAGTCATATACTTTTATCCCCAAAGCTTCAACCTAAGTTCAGGCTACCGTCATTAGCCTCCTCATCTCCAGTTTTGTAATTTCTCACCCTCCACCCCAACTCCACTTCAACTGACTCATCCTTATCTTGCCAGAGTGAGCTATCTTTTTGCTTAAAAACCTACCATTGAAGAAAAAACCCAAAAATCTACCATAACCTTCAGGATAAAAGTCTAAATTCCTCTTCATGACCTAGCCTCTGCTTACTTCTGCAGTTTTCTCTCTCACCATTCTCCTATACAAAGCCCAAACTGTCCAGGGATATAAGTTACTTGTAATTCCCAGCTCATTACCAATTTTTTTTTCCCACTCCAAGTGCACATACCACTCCAAGTTCCTAGAACTTCATTTCCCACTGTTTAGACCTGGCTAAGTTCTACTGGGTAAGATTCAATTTACATCGTCTTACTCAGGAAGATTTTTCAGATGCTCCAAGGATTATGTTCTTATTATGAGCTCCCATGCTGTAAGTTTCCATGTTTATCTATATCTTAACATTTATACTTTAAATTGAAGCCATCTGTCACCTTTTAAAGACCACATTATCCTTGAGGGTAGGGACTATATATATCAATGCATCTCCAGTGCCTAAAATAGTACCCATTATGTGGTATGTTCTAAATAAATTATTTTTTAATGTACAATGATACCCTAGTGAATAACAGGAACCCTTATATCAGAGGTCACACACTCCTGCAGAATTTCCAGCAACTTCCTACCTTACTTCTGTTAAAAGCCAAAGTCATTACACTGGGCCACAGGGCCCTCCCTACATGCTCTGACTTCATCTCCTACCATTTCTCCCTTCATTCACTCAGTCCCAGCCACATTTTGTTTTCATTAATTGGGGGGAGGTAATTAGATTTAATTATTTCTTTTTTTTTAAACAACTGATATTTAATAGAAGGAGTAGGTTCAAATATGGAACATGCTACCTCTTACTTATCTGAAGCCCACATTTGCTAATACCCATGCATCCATTTATAGTAAAGGAACAGCCTCTACACCTCAGACTTCAGTGCTTGATATAAAGTACACACATCAAGGAAACAACCTCATCACTGATGTTACCTTTAATCTAGTAAGAGCTTCTCCATAAACAGGAACACCTCTAAGGATGGGTCTTTTAAAATCACAGCAGTCAGCTTTGCTGAGCTGTCAATTACTCAGTTTCTCAGTAAAAAATTCATTATGTTTGAAATTACTCCACTTTTGAAACACGTAATTATTTTTGCTATGGGTTAAGGGTATACACTTTAAAATCAATTTTATAGAGGTATACTTTACATACAGGAAAAGGCATTCATACATTTAAAACTTTGACCCATTTTAAACAATGTGCACTCCTATGTAACCACCAACCACAATCTTCAGAGAAATCAAGAGCATTTCTATCATGCCAATGAGTTCCCTCCTTTTCCAGTCAACTTCGCACCTCTATACCCAGCCCGAGGTAACTAGTTATCTGTTTTGCTACTGGCGACTAGTTTTACCTAGGTTTGCTATTTCTGTAAGTGTAGAGAGCGTATTGGGGATTGAACCCAGGACCTTGTGCATGCTAAACATGCACTCTACCATTTGAGCTACACAGCCCCCAACAATCCTAGCCACACTTTGAAACCTTGACTGGAAAAAGTATTTCCGCCAAAGAGCTGTTTAGACATGTGCAGGAAGGAACTAAAATATACTGAGTCTCCAATATGGATCAGGCCCTGTGCTAGGTACTTTCATGTGTCATATCAGAATCCTCACAATCACTCTAGGACAAAAGTATTACTATTACCATTTCACAGCTAAGGAGACTAAGTCTTAGACTAGATTCTGAATTTGAACAGAGGGAAACTTTCTTGGAAAGAGTCCATGGTGCTGACTTTTCCTTCTCTAGATACCTTGAATGCTGGTTATTCTGTTTGCTGTTTCTTCTGCCCAATTCCCTCTGCCCTATTCTGGGAAGCAACCTCTATGAACTACATTACCCAGACTACCTTGCTCTGGGTTTCCAGGTTTGGGTTTTGCCAAAGGAAGGTAGGAGCTGGAGACCAGAGGGCTCTCTCACAGCTGTAATAGTGGCAGACTTAACTTCATCATCTAGATTCTCACTACTACTTCACCATGCTGTGATACTGCACTGGGTACTCAGTAGGCACTCAAGATGCTGATGACTTACCCTAAATTCACACAGGGATTTTGTTTTGTTCAATGCTAGGCTCCACGCCTAGATGAGTACCTGGCACATATTATGTGTTCAGCAAATATTTACTGATTTTGAACCCAGGACACAGCAAGACAAATTCCTTGGAAGTTACCAGAATTCAGAGAATCATTTATCATAATAATTCCTTATAAACTTAGAGTAAATAGAGTTTTCAAAGTGTTTTCACATTTAAGTAAGTCTATGTGATCCCTCTGAGGGAAACATGGCAGGAATTAATAGCCCATTTAACAGAAGCAAGAAACCACCTCTGAAAAGTTAAAAGTCAAGATTCCTTGACTAGTTTGTAGCAGAGCTGGACTACTGTTCACATGTCTTCTGACTCCCACTTTAATACCACCTCCATTATTTCACGTTGCTTCTTCAGCTTAGCCATTCTGCTTCAAGATATGGGAGTTTCATTCAGGGAGCTAGTCCAAATATTCACAATAAACAGATGAGTCATACACTTATGCTGATAGAAATGATTATGCTTTTTAAAAAATCCACTATTAGAGGCACTTCTACTGCTGTTTACATACAGCCCGTATAATATTACAAGGCCTGTTATTTCCCACAGAGAGGAGGGTTACCATTGTGTGTTCTGGAATGAGGAGACAGCACTTTGAGACATCACTTCCAGAACAGACCAGAGCCAGGTGTTCAAAACTAGGTGTTCAAAGAGAAAAAACACCTTGCCTTTGGCCTGACCCCACCAGAGAGGAGTTGGCACATGATTTCTTCAAGATCAAATGCAGGAGTATGGTATAGCTCAGTTGCAGAGTGTGTACCCAGGTTCAATCCCCAGTGCTGCCATTAAAATAATTAAATAAATAAGCCTAATTACCATCCCCCCTCAAAATAAAAATACAGTTAAATAAAAAAGACCAAATGTACCAGGAAGTTACCTGCAGATATTTTGATTGAATTCTCTTATAACAAACACTTTGGTGCAGATTTAACCCCGAATTTTAGCTACTAAGATGATCTCTGATACTAATCAGAGCATTACAGAAACCAAAAATAGCCTAAATATATATTCAACCTTTTTGGATTTCAATTTTTATTAAAAGCTCAAAGTACTGACACAGAAAATTACCCAGCCTTATATCAGGAATCACAAACTCAAGTGCCTACCAGGTACCAGGAAAATAATGTAAAGCCCAGTATGACAAAATAAGAAGTTATGGAGTCTACCAGGAATTACAGCAAACTAATTTGCTAGTTGCTTCTCAGCTCCAACGACCTGTCATTTTGTGGGAATGTGAGCTGAGCTAATAGACCTGGTTTTTCAAAAGCTGGAAATATGCACTGTTAATATGTAAAATCTGCATTAAAAGTTAGCTAATAATTCGAATCTGCAAGCCATGAGCAGTCAGTTTGACTTTTCCTTAAGGAGTAGGTTTCCTACTCCACATGAAAGAGGAATGATAGCAAACATGATAGCACTTCGACTTTCAAGTCAAATGTAGTAGAAGGATGTATAAGAATCTGTATAGTGCTGGAAAAGTGGACAAAACTCCCTGAGTGAATAGGAATGTGCCTTAGCTGGGGTTTTTGAGCCTACCTGCTTTATGAGGTAACTGGATAAATGGGTGCCCTCTGGGGGAGTCTGGGGGATAAAGATCCCTTTGCTAGGTGTCGAGGCAGGTATGTCTTCTCTGGAGCGTCTGGGAAACACGTATACTCGAGTACGGGGATGGGGAATGTCGGGAGAACAGTTTACAAGAAAGTACGAGGACAGACAGCTATAGGGAAGTACAAAGAGCGCTAGGAATGCGAGATAGTAAAGGGCTATAGGCTCTCTACAGTGTGGGGAGGAAAAGGCGATAACCTCTCCTCGGGCGCCACCTTTGGGCACCTCTTGCTCACCATCGCCGAGCAGCCGTCGCCTCCAGCGACCGCCATCTTAACGCACCTTTCTGCGCAGGCGCTCCGGAGCCACACGGTCCAGCCCAGAGTAGAGCCACGCCCCGACCACGCCCCCACAAAGCCCGCTTCCGACCACGCCCCTTCTCAGAAATCTGTTCTCCTCCCCCCAGCTGTTTCATCCACCACTTGGTGCGGGAGGGGAAAAGCAGCAAAGGACCACTGGTCTAAGATCTACCATTATGTAGGAAAGTCATTTCTACAGCTTTCCACACTTTAGCAAAATTACCAGACCTCAAAGGCTACTATAAGATAATTTATTACAGACTAGCCAATAATCTACTATTACAATGGCACATACGACAATTAAAAACAGCAAAATGCTTAGTTTCTTGTTTCACATAATGGCCAATGGACAATAAGAGTCCTCTGGAAGTCCAGGAGGCTGCTACTGAGGATACTGAAGGGCCATGTCACATCTGAGCAAGGGCCTGGGAAGTCCACATGACTCCCTGCAAAGAGGTTATCTCTGACCTCCCAAGGAGTGTTGAGGATCACCCTCCATCCACCCGGTGCAGAGGGATCACAGCCCAAATTCCTTCTGTAGGGCTGAACATCTATGAAGGGAACAGCAGCTGACCTAGATAAAAAGGAGTGAGGACAAAGGCTAGATTGTTTCTGCAAGGGGGAGGACTGCCAGAAGGCAGTGGCCATAGGTGAGGAGGACTGATTTCCAGTTTTTGGCTTTGTTCAGGGCCTATCCATGAAGAAAATACAGCCCTCTCCCCTGGATCCTTCAACTAGCTCTCAGGTGCATATACTTAAGAAGAGCCTCTCATGTCCTGAAGAATCACTCCCCTTCCTAAAAAAGTGAGGTAAGGGGACTCCTGGGCAGGTGGCCCCTGGTGCTTGGGTTCCAAAGAAGTTCTGCTCAGGGCTCTGAAGCACCATGTGAACCTGGTTCTACTCATGAAAGATTATCTGGGAGAAGGGATTAGAACAATTCATTTCTGTAAGGTATCTTGTTCAGTTTCAATGCCTTGTACTCACTCGAGCCACTCAAAACCAGCTGATTCTGCTTAAGGGACAGTTTGAATTCTATTCTCTGTGTTCCTTCCCTGGCATACTCCAATCCAGACCACAGGGCTCAATACCTGTAGACTCAACTGATAACTTACCTAGTTAGGCACAAGCTCCAGGCCCTCTAAACTTGTTCTTCTGATGATTGTTATGTATGGATCTAACTGGATAAGGTGTGGTATGGAGAGCGGTCGAGAAGGGGTGTGGGGTGGAAGGGTCCCTGCCAAGAATAGGTGACACTCTCAGAAATGCCTTTCCTTCTCTCTTTATGGAGAATCTCCCGATGTGATAACCCCCACAACCCAGCTACTAGCAGCACAAACCTGCTGGTAAGGGATTCATGACACTTTCTGTGAAAAGCCAAACTCTCACAAATTTTTCCTTAAATTTTCCTGAACTGAATAAGTCAGCCTCTTGACTATGAGGACCCTAAGCTGACAACATAGTAACTCCCATTGGCCCTGACTTGTGGAACTGGTGCCATCTGGTTGGCACAGGAGCCTAGGTGCTCAGCTTCCCTCCTCCATGGAACGAGACTCCGATTTGAGCTTCACGAACTCTCGGGCCACTTCATCATTGCTCCTCTGAGACAGAATCCGGAGAATGGTCATGCCTGTCTCATCCATGTGGATCTTCGGGCCCAAGGGGCACCAGCAGGCACAGCTGCCCTTGGCTGCCACGTCCCTCAGAGGCATCACAGCTAGCCCTAGAACACGATCTTCCCGGGCAAAGCAGTAATCCTTCACACATATTTGCAACTCATAGGCTTCTGGGCCTTCTTCATTTCCCAGGAGGCTGTGAGCACAGGGTAGATGGAAGGTAGGAGACCAGAGCTGAGGGCATCCTCAACTGAATTCACCCCAGCCACCATCCAGCCCATCCTTTCTCTCCCCTCTCAATTCTTACACCCAGGTCACCCCCATTCCAGAGTCCTGCAAGTCCCCACCCCATAACTTACAAGTGAAATGTCTCATTGTACTTGGGAGCCCAGTTGTTGCTTTTTGACTTGGTTGTGAACTTCCTCTTTTTATCATTTTGATGAGGGCCAACCATGGTTACTTCCACAAAGGGCCGGAACATACCTGCTGTCTGCCACTTGAGGTCATTGGCAGCCACCACTGCACAAACAAGGGAAACCTGTGAGGATCCAATCAAGCATTCCCAGTTCTTCAGCCCCAGGGGGGCATTCCCCTTGAAGGAGAGCTAAGCTGAAGGGCTGAGATAAGCAGGCCCTGCCTTTGACTGATGGGGCCACTGGGCAAGAAAAGGCCTGAGATCTGTAAGTCCATACCACTCACCTTTCACTGTGACCTTGTGCTCCCCAGTTCCAGGATGTGTAAACAGGTCCACCTGAATAGAGACTTCTCCCACAGGATCATCCACACCAGACCCTGAGGGACAGATGGACAGATGATCCCCCACTGGAGAACTTTTAAGACTTTAAGCCTGATTATTCCAGGTGAAACTGGAATTGGGAGGCTACTATCCTATACCCTAAAGCAAGAAGCAATCACCCACAGTAGCAATGGGAAAGTAAGCAATGGGAAAAGGGGGGAAAAATGGCTAAAGAATGAGGCTATGTATTAAAATACAAGTTAGGCTGACAACATCTTAGGTGAAACTTCTTCTAAAAATGCACCAGGAACCCATCAGTTTCCCCAAACCTCTCCTATCCCCTAGGCTGAAGAATTTTTCATTGAAAGATGTTGGGAAAGGACAGTACCGCCACCCTGTATCTTTGAGAACTACATCCACCCCATGTGTCTCAGTGGAACAATGTGGGTCTTATCTAGCCAAAAGCAGCCGGAGGCCCCTGCTTGGGAGGCTGCCCTGCACAGAAAGACTTTGTCTTACTCAAGCCTGGACTTCTACACAAACAGCTCCCCAGTCCCTCTGGTCAATTTGCAGCCTTCCCTTAGTAGAGGCTTCATTCTGTTTTGGGAAAACACCACTAGCCTGAACCCCAGATATAACCTCTTTGTCCTAAGATGGAGGAGTGGAGGAATTCTGAGGACGGAACTGAGTCAGACTGTATGAATACACTGCCCATCTCCGAGACTTGGGATAGAGCTTCTGAACTTTGACACTTGGTTCCCCCAGCCCCAACATAGGCGGCTCATTCTAATTCACAGGGGACAGTGTTAGCCCATGTTAGATTCACACCTGCATGGTGTATAACGTACCCTTTTCCGGCTGAATGTCCTCATTAGCAGTAAACCTAACACCTTTCCCATCATGCACTGAGTGAGGACAGGCCAGTCAAGAGGCAGTAGCAGCATTAGGATAGAGAAAGAAGAATCAGTTAGAGGTAAGGAGTTAACAGCCATTCAGAGCAGCTCTACACATATTTTGAGGGAGCACAGAGATAGGGTAGGGTGGAGAGAGAAGTCAAAGAACTGGGGTCAGTGCCTGAATGCTCTAAACTTAACAGTTTGAAGATCAACCAAATCATGGGCAGAAGCAGTAGAACATACAGAGGAAAGATTTCTGGGACCAGTGGCGCACAAAAGAGAAAGCTGTAGGCTCTAATTTCCTAGGCCCTTAAATGACAAAACAATGGGTAGAAAATGTACAGACACTTGCATCCTCCCTGCAGTCCCCACTCCTGCTCTTAACTCCCATGTGCCCACTCCAGCCTCTCCTCATCTTTATATCTAGCTTAAAGCTCAATGTTTCTAGAAAGCCTCTTGGACTAACTCAGATCCTCCCTGATGTTACAGGCTTTACATATACTCAGCTCTGTAAAAGTTCTCCCTGTCCCCTTGAGCAAGGCTCATAACTTCTTTTGCTCTCTCTTCTTCCCACTCTGGACTTGAAATAAGAGCAGATTGGAAAATGGAGCAGTACTGTAGGTCCCTTGAATCTCATCACCCTCCATCAACCCCCTTCTAACTGCTTAGGTCCCTCTTCCCCTCCAGGTTAGCTCAGTGCTTCAGATCCACAGCTCAGTAAGGCCTAAGCCTTCCCACTCTCCCCTCCACCAGGTTCACGCCTCCTGCAGCATGCCTGGATTTCCCTGGAACATTGTAGTGGATGGGCCTGCCTGGAGGCAGGGAAGGGAGAACTAGAAGTCACTGGGAGAAAACCAGCTGCCTGGGTCCCCTGCGTGTTAGCATCATCCACAAGGCTGGAGCCTCAGCTCTGCAGAGCCCTGTGATCCACACCCTCCCTTCAACTGCTCCCATGGTTTGCCGCTCTTAGTCTTCTCCTCATCCACACTGGAGAATCTGGAAAGTCTTTTGCTTTCTCTCCCCAGGACAACTTCCATCTAAGGCTCCCAAAGCTGGGTCTTCATGAGTGTCTCAATCATCCAGGCTTCCTCACAGATTTTTCCTACCAAACACGGTAACTTGAGCTCAATACACATGCACCGGCCAGATGATGTCTGAGAAAAGAAGTCTCAGATACTTTCCCCAGGTCCCTGTTACTCCCCTGTCTGGTATAGATATGGGGTGGGGATAAGTATTAGGGTCCATCAAGAAATCCTGGTGTCTGAGTTTGAAGGGCTCCCTGAAGAAGTACCTGGATCCTCCCTATCCTAAGAACTACAGGATACTGACTCCCTACAGGCAGAGATATATCAGGGAGGGAAGGTGGGGACCCAGAGACCTTGGGCCTTACCCTGGGCAGTCTGTGAGCGCACAAAAGTCTTGATGAGTGTGTCTGTGGTCTGTGTGTACAGAGACAGGGCATAGCGCAGGGACTGCAAATCTGGGCTCTTCTCCAGGAAGGCTTTCTTCAGTCCATTGCCTCCAGCATGGAAGTATTGCTGAAAGACAAGAATAACTGCTACTGCCTCACTGCCTTACAGAGAGGCAGTTCCCCAACAATGCCCTCAGGGAAATGACATCTGAGCACAGGCTCGGCAAAGATGCTAGAAGAAGATGACGAGCCTTTCTACAGACAACAAGATCAGGAATACCACACAGAGTCAGAGTCGTAGTCTCCTGGGTAAAGACTATTATTTAAATATCTGGCAGGAATGATAAGGGATGACCACATTCCTAGATGTGATGTTTGAAGGACTGACCTGTCTGGACAGGCAAAGATAGGGATAGAAGCATCTCAGGCAAAGAGTAGTCAGAAGTCCTACTTTACCCCTTTGAACACTTAGAACACTTTATACCTATAACATACCTCTCCTAAGTGCCCCGAATCACATCTGCCTTATTGCTACCGTACCAGATTATAAGAATCTTGATGCTAGGAACCATATCTTACTGTCTCTGCATCCTCCATAGTGCATAGTGCCTGGTACACATGTTGCCTGGTTAAATGAATGAATGAATAGTAGGAAAAAAAATCCTTTGAAAACCCAAAGGACATTACACATAAGTGAAAGAGGTCAGCCAGATCTTGGATATTAGGATCTGGAAGATTAATTCCCAGTAGGAAATATTCAGGAATGACAATGAGGAACTAAGTGAACCAAATTGTCCTCAGAACCCAAGAATAAATGTTCTAGGTTCATGGCAATTCACCTGAGACCACACAGGAGGTACCTTTTTGGTTGCTCCCAAGCAGGAATATGGACATAGCAGAGAAAGAAATGAACACAAAAAAATCACTCTCTTCTGGATGTGGGGTGGCAAGAACCCAAGGGACACCTAATCCAGCAGAGTGGAATGCCAGGACCAAGAGGGTGTGGTAGTAAGATTGTCTGGAGGACGGGGAGGTCTCCACCTTGATGGTGTCCAGGGCGAGGTCAAGGACAGCACACTGCTTTGGAGTGAGACTCCGCGTTTCCTCTCGCACCATGTGGTCCTAGAACCCCAGAGAAAGCAATGCCATCAGGACAGCTTGTGGCTGTCTTGAAAGTCTTGCCCCTACCTGCCAGCCCACAGCTACATGGTTCCTCTCCTTCCCCTCCTCTTCAATCTCCAAAGTTTAAATTTCCTTCCTCCCAGGCACCCCCTCCCCCTGGCCTCAGAAGGACCCCATACATCCAGAGTACCTTGAGTTTGGAAAGATGACTCAGCTCCTTGGCAGCAGTGAAGATCAGTTGGGTGCCCTGGGCAGAGAGAGAGAATCTGTCAAAAGCAGAGAACTCCAAACTCATTAGGAAGCATGGAACCAGCTAAGAGAGAGAGCAGGAGGAAGTGGAAGGGAAGGGTCCTTACCGTCTGGTCAGTGAGTGGGGGCAGAACAATCATCCTTTCCATTGTGTTCATTACCACCCGCCAGAGCTCCTTCAGTACACGCTTCAGGACTGTCTTCTCACACACAGTGGCGAAAAGTGTGAGGCTGCAGGACCAGGCAGCAGGTAAAGATGGGGTGAGTGCCAGAGAGCCCCCCTCCCTGAGAGGCTCTTCTGTCTGATTGCCTCTGCCTTGCTTGTGCCCGCTTGATAGTCCTGAGTGCTGTACTCACTTGCCATCCAGAAAGTCCATGAGAGGCCGGAGCACACTATCCACATCCTGAGTCACTGAGGCCCGAGCGTTGGGGGATGCGTTCCCTGGGCCCCGCACTTGGCTCAGGATGTCAGCCATTTGTCGAACACACTCCTCAATCCGCACCTGGAAACTACACATGTGCCCACAGTGCAGCCCTCCCCACCCCAAACACACAATGTCCCTAAAGCAGCATCAGCTACTCAGTCCCACTCCAGCACACTCACAGTGCAGCTTCAACAGGGACAGCCAGCAGGAAGAGAGGGAAGGTCCACATATGTTCAGCTGGATGGATGAGTATGGGGCAGGGGACGTCAGATTGGCCAGGGACGACACCTGACCTTGAGAGCCATGTGTTCTGGGGCCACTGACCTGTTTCCAAACACCATGCTGAGTTCATCCAGAACGGTATTCAGTTTCATCTGCAGCTCCTTCAGACTGTCTGCAGCTTCAGGGTCCAACTGTATCCACAGGAGGTGGGCTTGGCTAAGCTGGTTCTCTCATCCTTTTCTCCCCTCCTGTGCCCCTACTCCTCCCTCCTAGGGCCTCTACCCCAATGCCTACTCAAGTCTCTCAGCTCAAACCAGCCAGATCCCAAGCTAAACTCCTGGCCTATACCCAGTCAGGAGAGGCTGTGGCCAGGGAACTCAGGAACAAAGGGAAAGTACAGCAACCCCAAACTCTAAGACTTACCTCCTTGCCTCCCATGGCCTCAAACATTTTCTCCAGCTGGACCCTCAGTTGCTGCATGTTGTTCATCAGGATGCAAGGCTTCGGGGACAGATGGAGATGCTGAGTCTTGGCTCCTTGTAACACTGGACCCATCAGTCTAGAGTCCCTCCCTCTCTCACATTACTTCCAAAAGCCATGGGGAATTTACAATACATATCACATGTGTCTCTCCCTAAGTACTGAGATCTGGAACCAATGCAGACAGTTCTCCGTGAATGAAGACTAGAAGCAAATGTTTCTGTTTTTAAACTAGGTGGTGGCCCCAGCTGTTTGTGGGATTACCCTTTGTAACTCTTTGAATATCTTAATTTTTTTATTAAAAAAAAAAAGACTAAGCAAAGGTCTAGCTTAGTAGAGGATATACTACCAAATGGAGGCTCAGAGGAACTCCTTGTCAATTTCTTGTTATTCTGTGGCATAATCTCAAGCACAGCCCTCCTGGGAATCAGAAGTCAGGAGCATTCCCCCCACCCTCAGCACTGAGGATAACTTCAAAAGCAAGAAGGATTCAAATGTCTTCACTCCTTTCTCTAAGGGGCCCAAGGCCCGACTCTCACCATTTTCTCCTTTGTGCAATAAGCTGGAAAGTTCTTTGATAAGATGTTTGCATATTCCATCAGCACCTTCCCGATGGTCTGAGAAAAGAGGAGGAAAGGAAAGGAGAAGGAACTCTTAGCTTTCCCCAAGAGTATCTTGCCTGAGGTTGTACCTCCAACCCAGGACAACAATAAGTAGGAAAGGGGAATCTCACAGTGAGGGACAGATCTCCCTCTCAACCCCGGAACAGCAGTGAAACAAACCCACCTGTCTGCCCCAAACTCAAGTAAAGGAGAACAGGGTAATGCCAAGCTTTATCCAAAGGCCACTGCAGAGAGGGATTGAGCTCAGGCCTGTGACAAGGCTATGAGTATGCTAGTAGTACAGGGGGGAAGCAGAAGGAGGGTCATGGTCACCTTCGCAAATCTCCTCATGTAGTGGGCAAGGATGTTAGGGTCTGGGCATTCCAGCTTCCGGATGATCTCAAAGCTCTGATTGAGCTGCGTGAAGACGTCCACCACAGAGCAGGAAAAGAGTGCGTGCTCTGATGTCTGCTGGAACTAAGGAAGGCCACACACAGGGTCATCATCTTCAGCTGGTACCGTCTCCCAAGTTTATAAAGTTCTAAAGGGCTCTCTGCCCAGCAAGGGTGGCTCAGTGGCCCTCAACAGCCCTTCTTATGGACTTCACAGGGCCGGAACAGCCATCGTGGCTAAAGCCCAGGAACTTTTGCTGACAGCTAATTGCTGGGAGATCTGGCCTGACCCGTGTGCAGCACAAGCCCCGACTTACCCCATCCTTCTTATCTCGTTCCAAAGCCCCTCGCAGGAATTCCAGGGACACGTCCTCATTCTCATCCAGCCACTGTAGGACAAACTGCTCAAACCACCTGTAGCCAGGTAGGAAAATTGGAGGCTGAAGCTAGTGGCTGGCATATGCCATGTGCCTGACAGTGAGGATGCTGGCCTCACCCAACCCCTAAGCCAGAGAGACCCTCTTCCCTACCCTTCCCTCTGTAGCCCCCACATGATGACTCACGCTGGGTACTCAGGCACCTGCCCCTGGAGGGCAGGCAGATCCCGCACGTATTCATTGTGGAGCCACTTCACCTTGAAGTGCAGGTTCATGTAGTCAGCACTCTTACACAGCCGGTCTTTCTCATGCTCTAGTAGGGAGGAAGGCTGGGTCAGGTCCTGGTAGTCGAGGCCCTGGTTCCTGAGCCTTCCCAAAGTGGCAGATCCAGTCAGGTGGCTCTATTAGATGTCTCAGAGCAAGGGTGACTCCCAAGCACCTCCTCACAGACATCTCCCCCTAGCAATGACTGCTCTGATCTCCAAAAGCCTGGCCCAAATCTTTCTTTAGAGACTAAGTCAGACATCCAGATAAGGCCTGTAAGTCTTCCTGTGCTGGCTTTTGGAAATGCCAAGTGAGGTGCTGGCCTCTGGTGAAGGAGAGGAGAAAAGATGTGGGTGCTAAGGCTGACTAGGGGGGAAACTGTCCAGGGCTGGAGAGGGATGATGGTTTTCCAGGGCTATTTTAATCCTAGTAGCTAGGCCATTTCCTCAGATGGACTTAAGTGGAAAGACGAACAGTTGCACATGACATGAATGGATCATTGACAACTATACAGACACAGGGAAAACCAAAGTGGGCCCAAGCTAACAGAAAGAGCAGCTGAGCAGCCATGGTGTAACTGAATCCTGGGGTAAACTGAAAGGCCCCAGAGCAGAGCTGAGACTCTGAAAAATGAACTCTCAAAGAAATATGCAAATAAGAAAAGTCAGTTTGAAAACCATGGAAACACAGCGAGATCAAAGGGCCATCCTGCTACAGAAAATGGGATGCTAACAGACTTGAAAGGTCATCTAGCTGAATCTGCAGAGCCTTCTGGAAAATCTAGGACAAAGATCACCCACAGCTTGCCCAGAGAGCCTGAAGTACTGGCCACACCCATAGGTTTTCTTCATCTACTCCCATTATGGATGAAGCACTAATTTGAATAATAAAAGCCAACTATGTGCTTACATATAACATAATAGTGAGAGTAAGCAAACAGTGGAGAGTATTAAGCAACAGAGAAGGGAAGGCCAGTGTCCTTGGGAACTCTATTGCTCAACTTGGAGTTGCCATGGGTAATGCTCCTCCATCTCAAGGCAGAATGGCCAGTCTAGGGCAGCTGGTCCTGGTGAATCAGTACAGCAGACATACAGGAGGAAATGGGAGCACGAGATTGAGCCACAGAAGGCTCCCTGTCCCAGGAATTTCATCTCCTGGCACTGTAGGCAGCACCATCTCTACCCAAAGTTGCATTTGCAGTCTCTTCTATGAAGCAGTGAGCAAGAGAAGAGGAAAAAGGAATAAAACTAGAGGTAAGGGGACAACAACCAAAAGTTCTTACCACCCAGAAAGAGGACTTTTCGTATACGAATGACAGTGGATGCTTGTGACAGAGTAGAGACACGAATGAGCAATAAAGAAAGTGAAAAATATCAGGGACATCAGAGAGACCCTCTCGGGGCTCGCCTTTTCTCTTCCACCCCGCACCCTGCTGTCCTTAAACCAGGCCAAGAACATAGAAACATCAAAAGGTACCACCAGGAAGGCCTCCCTCCTTCTGCGTCAGCAACCCCCGAAAAGGAGGCAGTGCTGCTCCATCCCTCCAGAGCTCCCTAACTGCTTTCTTCTAGGGACCTTCAACTTAACTGTATTTATGTATAATTCTCACTTTCTCTGTCAATCTATTATCTGTACTCTGGCCTAAAACCCCAATTTCTACATTAACTTCTGCGGTACAAAAACTAACAGGATGATTGCTGGAACATTGGTCACACTTTAAACTATCCTAACAAGTTCCATGGAGTCATGCTCCAGTAAAGTTTCTTGAGGTTGCTGTTGAGGGGGGATGTGGGTAGTGTGTAGAGGGTGGTTAATCTATCAAAAGGGGCAATCAAGCATCTAAACCTTCTCCTGCCCCTGACGTCCACATTCCTCCCTCCATTCATCTTTCATCCTCGGAGAGTTCTTTCAACTACATGATTTCAACTATTCAGCTTGCTGATATCTCCTCCAAGTCTCTTTTTGGTTCGCATAATGTCTATGTAAGTCTTTGACGGAATATCTCACTTTGGGTTTAACTCCAGTCACCTTTTGCCATCTTAACATCTCCAGTGAAGCTAAACAGGGTGTACACATTAATCTTACCCTCTTGTCTCTTGTTCCGCACTGAGCATCATCCTCAAGTCATCTTTCTTTTTATTCACATCCAGTTTAACGCATCAATCCCTGTTGATTTCATCTCCAAAATTTCTCTGGAATTTATCTATTTCTTTCTAGTCACATTATTACCTCTCTAGGTCTTTTTTCTACCATCTCTAATAGGGATTACTACAATAGTCTCCAAACTGGTCTTTCCTCCTCCAATCCATTCTCCATACTGTAGCCAGAGAGGGTGGCCTTTCTATATTAAAAGTATGATCATGTCACTTCCTTGCTTAAATGGGATTTTTGTTCAATGGCTCTCAATTGCCTTCAGAACAGAGTCCAAAATCCTAAACTCAGCTTACGCGTCCTTTATGATCTAGCAGTGTCCTACTTCTCTACCTTCACCTCTCACTCATCTCTTCCCTTCCACTCTAAAGTGCAAGTCACACTCAACTACTGCTTCCAGTTCCCCAAGCATGCTGACTCTCTCTATACCCCAGGTCTCTGAACATACTGCATCCTCTGCCTAAAACATCTCTCTCTCCCTTCCTTGTCACTGCTGCCCTCCTTCCCCAGCAGCTAAGCTCTGTCATCCTTCAGGTTTCAGTCTGTACATCACTTCCTCCAGAAAGCCTTCCCAGGTCTGGTTACATGGTTCTCCTCTCAGCACCCTACTCTTATTCCTTTTGTGGCTTTTAACTTTGAACTGTAACTGCCAATTTAGTATGTCTGTTGTCTAGACTGGTCTGTGAGCTTCTCAAGGGCTGGAGCTATGCCTCATTCATCTCTTTGGAGTTCCAACAACTAGCACTGTGTGTGGCACAAAGAAAATACTCAGTACACTTGGTGAATGGGATGGGGATTTACTGCAAAGGTGGATGAAGAAACTTTCTATATTTTAATTGGGATAGTAGTTACACAGGTGTATTTATTTGTCAAAACTCATCAAATTATACTTTTAAAGTGTTTTTATTTTGTTGTATGTAGATAATACCTCAATAAAGTTGATTTTAAAATATTGGATAAACGAGAACATTTTCACAGTTGGAGTCAACACTATCCTTTTACCATCCAGGTCTCTAAACACCTCCCCTTCTCTTGCCCTCTACATTCTGACAATCACTAAGTCCCATTAAAACTTCCTTTCAATGTCTTTCAAAGCCCATTCTTCCTCTAATTTCTCTGCTCTAATTACAGCCTCATCCCCTCAGCTCTCAATTATTACATTATCTGCACTCTCTGCTTCTAGTCTCTCCCTGTTCCATCTGCCTCCATTTTCCACTGAGGTAAAACCTTATAAAACTACTACTTTGTTGACACTGCATCTCTGCTCATGAGCCTATAATGGTTTCTTATTGTCCTCAATAACTAAGATTTATTCAGCATTGAGTAAAAGCCAGGGCATATGCTAAATATGCCACATACATCTCAGTTACTTCATCAGCTCAGTGAAATAGATGCTATCATCACTCCCATTTTACAGATGAGAAAATGCAAGCTCACAAAAATTAAGTAGCTCAGTCTAAGAACACACTGTTGAGCAGGTGGCGAAACAGGTTCCAAACCAGGTCAACATAAGTTCTTTCTCTTAAAGCAGTTTTCAACTCTTTTGTGTTTGTTTTAAACATCAGCAGAACTCCTCTTTCAAAAGAAATTGTACTTAAAACCCTGTATAAGACTGATAAAAGTAGAGCTGACTTAGCTAGCACCAGGTAAAAGGCCTGGAGCCCAGCATTGTCCATCCTACCCCACCCTGCCCCCACCACCCTACTCTCACCGTTTTGCCTTTTCACTTAGCTCCTCTGTTTGAAAACATCTGCCCAACCTTATACCATCTCTCTGGTGGAATTAATTCACTTTTCACAGGTATTTATCTTTTCCCCAAAAAACCTGATGGAGCTGGAGTTCTTTAAGAACTGGGACCATGCTCCCCATCAGGTTCACCAAGTGCCACCTGGGGGAGAGGGACAGGTGACCTGCTCAGTGGACTGACAGGCAAAGGCATGGGCTACAGCCCCAGGCATGACCCAGTGTAAGCAGGAGGAGCAGCTGCTCTGGGGCAGAATTACAGAATCTGCATATACAGTATGTGACTGTCTCAAATTTAACACAGATCTTCAAGGTTGCTTTCAACCTCTAAACTTACTGTTCCTAAACCTCAAAAGTTTAAAAGTCTGAGGATTATCTATTTCCTCTGTCACTCCACCCAAATAGCAGATCCAGACTCTGATTTGTCCTTGCCCCAGACTGCTCCGCCTCCTTCTAGGTTCACTTTCATAGACTGAGGAGACAGATTAACATATATAAACAGTTAAATGAGTGAGCACAGATGGGTACAAATGGGAAGGTCTGATACAGATAGGGAGTGATATCTTTGTAGACTAAAGTGGGAAATGAATAAAAGAATTAGGTGAATGAATAAGATGAATAATAATTTGCATGTGACCCTGTTGTACAGGAGAAGTGAGGGAGAAATATCTTTCCGGCTTTGTCACATCAATTCAGAACAGCTTTCAAGGAAAGCCAGGCCAGGCAGCCGACAGTGTGAGAAAATAATCTTATCTATCTATGTATTTAAGGTTCTATGATTCTGTAAAACTGTAAAGATACATTTCATGAGACCATTCTCTACGGAATGGGCCACTTGAGAGCACCAGAATGAAAGGAGTTATCTCTGGGCTGGGAAAGTCTTAAACAGGCACTTGCTCTAAAGCTGGAAGGAGGAACCTACATCCACACAGCCATTTCCATCATTCCTTTGGCTGAAGCTTTGCCTACCCAAGGCCTCCCGAGGTCTATCACCTAATATGCCTCGAATCCCTCTAGTTTCTCATTGTACCATTCACCCAGAACTTGTAGGTGTCTGGGAGAGGAAAGGGACAGAGAGCACAGCGCCTGGGCTAGAGGCCTGCAACCACTGCCTTGGGCACACCCTTACCCTCCAGTGCATATTTCATGTCTTGGGCAAAGAGTTGCCACATCACTTCTGCGCTGACTTTTCCCACATTCAACTCTTGAGGAAACCTGGATGATGGAAGAAGCCACAGTCAGAGAACAAGGCAAGAGCCATTTAAACTGATTGATTCCAAAGCTAACATGCCTAGTTCTTGGAGGTCACAATGAAGAGGGGAGAAGCCTAGGAAACAGGGCTAGGCTCAAACTGGAGAAAAGGGGCCCAGGGACCAGTGGTAGGACAAGTATGGGCAGAGGATCCTCCCAGGCAAGGTGGCCCCAGGGGAGATGATGCCTAGAAGGCAGGGAATTGTGGCCAACGGGGGAAGAGTTGAGGTTGGAAGGCAGACCCAGGCTAAATAAGCCGGAGAAGAACGGGCAAGGAAGTGGGCATAAGAAGGCCCACATTATTCACAGCGGACAGACATATACACACATGGTCTCTGGATGCCCTGGGACTCCTATGGCAGCCACTCCCAGAAGCCTCTCACCCCAGAGAGGCTGGCTCAGTCTGGGCAGGGCCCCCCATTATGTTTCCACACCTGTCTCCAGAAACAGTTACCCAGACAGATACAAGGGACAGAGGGACAGACGGACGAAGAGGAGGAAGAGGTGGCACTGCAAACACACAGAGATAGGAAAGAAAGAGGCTGTTAGACAGATGGACAAACCAACCACCAACCAGACAGGGCCAAGTGTGGTGACACTTACTGGTTCAGAACGAGTGTATAGGAATTCTTATCTTCCTCTATGATTGACACAATGAGCGTGATGAGTTTGGGCCAGAAATCCAGGTTCCGAATGCTGGGCCCTTGTTCCTCTGGAGGTAGCTCCTGCTTCTTGTTTCCGAGAAGACATGGCAGACAGTGAGAGTCAGAGTAGAAAATGGAGAGCCTTCCTCTCTCTCTTCCCCACTCCATGCCCCTTCCTTTAGAATCAGGGACCCTTCCTCTTCTGTAGCCTATCTTCCACAAGCCCACGCATGTTTGTTCTAGCAAAGGGGTGACTGTTGGGAGGTTCTTGGACATAGTCTGTCCCTGAGAACTTCTCTCCCCAGCTCCAGGGCACTGTTCTGACCACTGTTCCTGGTCAGCCTAGGAGAAATGAAGATGTCTATCCCCTTCTTCTTTCTCTCAGTAGTTATGCATATAGTGACTTCTTGGCTGAAGCAAGCAGCCCCTCCAGTCTTTGGCCTAGTTCCATGTGACCCCCTCCTCCTCTCCTAGTGGGTCTTCCTCTAATATCACCCCTGCCCCACCACACACATACACATCTCTGAGAAGCTTCTTCAAATTCTGCAGGAGCCACATAACAGACCTAGTACGCACGTTGGCCAAAACTTCAGTTAAGCAAAGCTTCCCTTAATCTGCTGAATGTTGTTAAGGGGAAAACTGCATCTGGGAAGGTATTTGTCTAGCTGATAAGAAAAGGCCTTGGGGAGGCAAGAAGGCTCAATGAGGAAAGAATAGTGTCTTCAATAAATGGTGTTGGGAAAACTGGATATTCACGTGCTAAAGAATGACAGTAGACCCCTAATCTTATACTATTGACAAAAATTAACTGAAAATGGATTAAGGAATTAAATGTAAGACCTGAAACCATAAAACTCCTAGAAAAAAATAGGGAAGAAGCTCTTGACAATGATTTTTTTGGATATGACAACAAAAGTAAAAATCAACAAATGGGACTACATCAAACTAAAAGGTTTCTACACAGCAAAAGAAACAATCAACAAAACAAAAAGGCAACCTACAGAAAAGAAGAAAATATTTCCAAACCATGTATCTGATAAGGAGTTAATATCCGAAATTATAAGGAACTCACACAACTGTATAGAACAAAAAACCACCCCCACCCCCACCAACAAAACACATAGTCTGATTAAAAAATGAGCAGAGGACTTTAAAAGACCTTTCTCCAAAGAAAACATTTAAATGCCCAACAAGCACATGGAGAGGTGTTCAACATCACCAATCATCAGGGAAATGCAAATCAATACCACAATAAGATATTACCTCACACCTATTAGAATGGCTGTTATCAAAAACAGAAGAGATAAATGCTGGCAAGGATGTAGAGAAAAGGGATCCCTGATGCACTGCTTGTGCAAATGTAAGTTGGTACTGCCATTATATAAAACAGTATGGAGGTTCCTCAAAAAATTAAAAATAGAACTATCATGATCCAGCAACCCCACTTCTAGGTATATACCCAAAGGAAATGAAACCACTATCCTGAAGAGGTAACTGTGCCCTCATGTTAACTGCAGCGTTATTCACAATTGCCAAGACATGTAAACAACTTAAGTGTTCATCAATAGATGAATAAAGAAAATGTGGTATATAAACACAGTGAAATATTATTCAGCCATGAAAAAGGGAAAGCCTGCAATTTGTGACAATATGGATGAACTTGAAGGGCATTATGCTAAGTGAAATAAGTCAGACAAAGAAAGACAAATACCATGACCTCACTTATATATGAAATCTAAATACATCAGACTCACAGAAACAGAGAGGAGAATGGAGGCTGCCAGAGGCTGAGGGGTGGAATAAAGGGGGCAATGTTGATTAAAGTGTACAAACTTTCAATTACAAGATGAATAAGTTCCAGGGATCACAGGTACAGCATGATGACTACAGTTAACAGTATATACTGTACTGTACACTTGAAAGATGCTATGAGAATAGTTCAGTGTTCTTACCATAACAACAACAACAAAATGGTATTTACGTGTGTGAAGAATGTGTTAATTAACTTTATTGTGGTACATATTTCACAATATATATATGTATCAAATCATCTATTGTACACCTTAAAGTTATGCACTGTTATATGTCAATTATATCTCAATAAAGCTGGGGAGAAAAGAAAGGCCTTAGATGGGAAGAAACAAAGGAATACAATGGTGGATGGCAGGAAAGGAGGAGCAACTCTATATTCAGACCCCAGACAGGACAAGTAAAAGTCACCACTGAGAGACTGGAATGGATATTATCTCCCACTGGGACAAGAGCAAAGTTGGAACTGCCCAGGAGAACAGGAATAGGGCTTTTATGTAGGATGCCGTATGTCATCACAAAGTCTCTGCAGTCCTTAACAAGCCCGCATTTTCAGGAAGTTCCCAGGACAGAATCCACATTTGGTTCATTCTGCCTCCTTAATATCACTTAGATACATCTCTTCCTTTTACTTTTTCTGCCACTGTCCTGACTCAGGCTCTTATCATTCAAGGATTTCCTAACTGGTTTTTGACCATCAGTCCAATCCTTCTGCCATTCAGTCGTCAGTGATCTTTCTAGAAGGAGAATCTCACAGTGTTACTCCTCCTTCAAAAAGTTCCAACTTCATAGCTTGAAACAAAGGTCCTTCCGAATGTGACCTCTCTCTCAACCTCATATCTAACCACTTCCCTTTTGTTGCAGCCATTACCATATCACTCCCACCAATTATTTAGTGCTTATTGTATATCAGGCAGTCTGCTAAGAACTTTGCATGAATTAACTCATTTAATCCTGACAACAACTCCATTGGGTAGAAATTATCACTTTCATTTTACAGATGAGGAGACTTAAGGACAGTGAGGGTCCATGACTTGCCCAAGGTCATGTAGCTATAAACAGCAGAACCAAGATTTAATCCCACATAGCTGAACCGTAAAGCCTGAATTGTAACTAGTGTAATTAAATTGTTTATGCTCCTTCAAATTAACAACCTCATTCACAATTCTGTGCCTCTAAACATTCTGCTTCCTCTATATTGCATCCTCTTCCTTCTCAGCCCCTGTCTTTCCTACTCATTCCTCAAAATTTATGTCGAGTTTACCTTCTCTAAGAAGTATTCCCTGACACCCCTGGTCTGGTTAGATGCTTCTTTCTGGGCCCCCAGAGTAACCTCTGTGAACCTCTCATAGAGATGTAACAGACAACAACAACTACAATAAAATATAGTAACAATAAAATAATAAAACACAATAAATGTAGTAATTTGCCCCCTGGATCCACCAATGAGCTCCCCAAAAGCAGAGATGTGGTTTTTTTTTTTTTTTTAACATTTTTTATTGATTTATAATCATTTTACAATGTTGTGTCAAATTCCAGTGTAGAGCACAATTTTTCAATTACACATGAACATACATATATTCATTGTCACATTCCTTTCTCTGTGAGCTACCATAAGATCTTGTATATATTTCCCTGTGCTATACAGTATAATCTTGTTTATCTATTCTACAATTTTGAAATCCCCGTCTATCTCTTCCCACCCCCAGAGATGTGTCTTAATCAACTTTATATCCCTAGTGCTCAATTTGTTAAAGAAATGGATAGATGAATGAACTAATGACCAAAGACCAGTGGAGGGAAATGAAAGATACCAAGGGTTTACTTCAGTACAAATAATGAAAAATGAGAAAATGAGAGTGAGAGAAAGTAAAAAAAAAAAAAAAAAAAAAGTCAGCAAAATACAAAGACTACAGAAGTTCCTGAATGGTTTATAAAGCCTCTTTCAAAGTCTAGGTTCATCTTATGCTAGGGAATAGAGACCAAATATTCAGACAGACCCCTGCATAACTGAAAGATAAAAGCTAAGAACAGTGTCTTTGCCCAACCAGAGAGAATTCATGGATGGATGACAGAGCCCAGAGTGTGGCAAGCTAAACGACGGCCCCAGGAAAACCCCCCATGGACTTCAGAACCAACAGGAGGTTTTATAAACCTTAAAAGGAAGAAGTCATAAATACAGCACTGACACAAAAAGCACATTTGACAATTTGAGGAGGCAGTATGAACAAGATTTTAGTCTTCACTAAGGTGTTCCTAGGAAGCATTACAAATTGGATGCATTCACTGAAGGGTAGATGTCCAAGAGATTGAGGTTCTCCTCCCACAGTCTGCTGTCCAAATCCTACTGCCTTTCAAGTCTATCTCAAATGCTCTTGTTTTATGTAGCTTTCCCAATATCTGATAAACTTCTTCCACGTTCAACTGTATCCCTCTTTCACGGCCCTTCTAACAGATTTTGGTTGGAATTATACATATGCTCATGAGCCTGTGAACCAACTGAAAGACCACTATGCTTCCTCAGACCTGGCCTAGAACAAACATCCAACACATATTTGTTGGACTGAAGGGAATTTACTTAGCAAATGTGTCATCAGCAAGGCATTCCTAAGACAGGAGCTGTAACTGAGTAATCAGACCCAGAAGGAAGTCCTGACTTTAAATAAGACCAAAAAAAAAAAAAAAAAAAAAGGGATACCATTGAAAGGATCTAGAAAAATATACAAAGTAACCAGGTACTGAGTTAGGATACCAGCCTAAACCAGATAAAGTAGCTCAGCCTCACGAAGGACAGGGCCAGCCTTGACAGTCAACTGATGAATATATCTCAGAAGACCATGCAATGCAGAGAAAAGTGTTAGAGGGAAAAGTTAAACATCCACCAGCCAAAACCTCAGATCTCAGGGGAAAAGAGTCTGGAACGTGGAAGGGTTCACATGAGTCAGAATAAAATTAACTTCGGAGGAGAACAAAGACTCTGGGAAGGGCTAAGAATTCACCTACTTACCCACTGAACTGTGCTCAAATTTAGGTCACCTTCTCAACACCAAAGTAAAACTCATTGTTGCCACTTCTGTTCAACTCAGTTATGTCACATCTTGTCCAAAGGTTTCTGCCCATCCACAAATGTCTCACATGGTCTAAATGGTCCCCACTTTCACAATTCATTCACTCTCCAGAACATCAAGGACTTTATTCTGTGCTCCCTTTCACAGGGACCACAGCAAAGGAGAGCTGAGACTCCAAGAACCACTGACAACTGGCCCCACCTGATCCCGAGCCTCTTACCAGCTGGTACTGGCGGCTGTACAAGTCATGGCAGTTGTTGAAGATATACTCATACGTTGAGTTCAAACAGGCCTTCACACAATCCTTTACCACCTGGCTGGCTCTTGGAGGGCTCTGCAGTTCCTGTACCTGCCAATTAATTTAAAAAAATATGGGTCCAGGGTCTTGCCCACCTGGGTGGGATCTTCTATTCCTGATTCCCTCATCCCTCTGTGGGTCCCTGGACCTTGCCCTGGGATGAAACTGTCAACATGGCTGATGGGGAGAACTGCCCAGCCCAACCTTGTTGACCCAGGGTCTTTTGGAAGTAACTCAGGGAACAGGCATATGGAAACATAGGCTTAGAGGTGATAAATCCTATAGCCTTAGACTATGCCCAGTGATTCTCACTCTCCATGTTTCTGTGGCCAGGTCCCCAGACTAGCATCACCCAGCCCAATTAATTTCTTACCTTCATTCTGAAGAAAGTAATGCTGGTCAGCAAATCCACTGTGGACTTTAAATCCTGAAGCCGCTCAGGGCTCCCAGCAGGGAAATTATTCTGTTGCAAATTAAGCAAATGTAAGAAAGGGACAAAGGAATATGGAAGCCTTCCCTGCCAAAAGCAATGAAATCAGAAGCTTCCCTAACTGCTACCCACTGGGATCTTCCCTAGTTGAGTTTTACAAAAAAGCTGTAATATTACAGGTCTCCCTCCCTTCTCCACTGACACAGGTCCTTGCCAAAGGCAGGGGTTAGTAATCTCCAGTCCAGAAAGCAACACATCCTACCCCCAAGCCTACTTCCCATGCAATGTGTGAGCGTTTACACAAATGAACACACAGACACTCACACACACATTGACACACACACACACTTTTTTCTTGGGTGAAGATTCTTACACCCAAACAATGAGTTCTTCAAAACTTACAATCTAACTGTATATCCTGGAATATAAGTAGAGCCACACTACAGACCACACTGAGATGTGTACTTTCCACACAGTGGAACCCAGTTATTCTATATTTCTCGAGCCAGCAGATGGCAAAGCTCTGAGCAGAACTGCTTTTGGAGTGAGTTCCTTGGGATCTTCCCATCATGCCTCACTTCAATCCTTTTGGCATGAGTTTTAGGAGGAAGCTGCCAAAGAGAGCTTAAGGAAGATGCTGTGCCACTCTCCATTTTAAGGGTTGCTTTTTTAAACCTTCAAATGGCTACTTATATGCCAAATATAAGATATACAGTCAACTCTCCATTATTCGTGCAAATGGAAGGCACTGAAAGTACAAATAATTAAAATCTCACTTCTTTTTGACTTTGAGGTTGTTTTATACTTACTTTTTAATGTGGGTATATTGCCTGTTCTGGAAATTCACAACACTTTAAAGCAAGTAATGAAGTCATTCTAAGACGACCTAACTTAGGAAGAACTGCAAATCTGCCCATTTCCGTCTCATCCTAGGCACCCACCCTCCTACTATATCTATTTCCTCCCTCCATTCTAGGAATACACATGACCTCTGCTACAAATTACTTGCCCAAGCCAAGTTACTCTCTCTCCCCTTTGCCAGATTCTCATAACTTTTTTGGAAAATGAGGAGACTATGGAAAGATGCAAGAAGGAAATGTAATTATCTAATTTTTAAAGGGGTATTTCTGGAAGAGATTACGCTTTGGAGACTCTCTAATGAGAATGTCACCAGAGGTTTGGTAGAGTGACATGAGTGGGGTTAGAAAGCCAGTTATCTATAAAAAGTAGCCACATCAGCCACTATTTACACACTGCATGGTCCTTGGAGTTTGAAGAACCACAGGTGTCAGTGACATTGGCCATACACATGGGTGTGATGACACAGACCAATTTTCTTTGCCTTGATCTTTTAGCCATTTGGCCCACAGTCTCTCTAACACTGAGCTTGATATTCCTTAATCCCACCCTACAGCCAGGTCTTCACTCACCCTGTATGTAGAGAGGTCAATCCTCAGTGAGTTGTGCAGCTGGTCCAGTAGTTTTACAAATCTCTCTTTCTGAGGGTGGTAAACAAATAATGAGAAAGAGAGAAATAATCTGTTTCTGAGTCCCCTAGACTGTAGCAAAAACAGAACCATCCTTGGGTAAGGAAGAACCACTGAGGTGGGGATACATCCTGTCCCATATTTGCCCACGAGGAAAACAACAAACAATACAGAGGAGAAATGAGTAGGTGGTTCCTGTTCCATCTCTTGGCAGCTCTGTCTCACACTGGGGAACCTTCTCACACCAGCTAGGGCAAAGCAAGTCCCTGGGAGGGGAAACAGCTCCTTCCATACAAATCAAGAGGAGATGACCAGTGCATCTCCATCTCTTTGGGACTCTAACTCATTTTAGTCAGACAAAAGTAACTCCAAACACATTCTCTAACTTGTGCCTAAGTCTGCGGTGTCATGATTTACCTTGAGATAGCTCTTAACAGTTATACAGCCACAGTCTAGCAGTGATGATGAGAGAGAGAAATAGTGATGCATCTGGAAGATGATCAGGCAGATACAAGGAGATTTCTCTTTAAACCACATTCCACATCATTTCCCTTAGTTTATACTTCTTAAATATTAAGATAAAAACCAAATACTATTTTAATAGTTTATTTTTATAGAAAAGGTCTAATTAAATGGGGAATCATGTTCCTGTAGGCTTTTAGCGTAGCACTCCTAGAACTCACATACTGAGATATATATATATATATCTATCTATATATATAGATAGAGAGATATATATAGATATAGATATATAGATATATATATCTCACACACACACCATTAGATATTGATTGAGTTAGTATATAATGTGGTGATAGAATGGAAAAGATATTTGACTTAATCAATGATACTAATTCATCTACAGAAAAACTATAAACAACATTAAAAAAAAGTGGTTAGTACAAAAACAAAAACAAAAACAGGGCTGAGAGGTCCAGGAGATTTGGGAGTATCAGTAATTTTATCCCTGAAGAAGTAATCTTTGTGGAGGGTCAGAGATATTTCATCTAGTTTATACTGAACTTATGTCAGGTGACATTATGAGTAACAATTCAACTTTTCAAGTACCCTAACAACTGGAAAGGACATATCCTGGATAGGGAAAACAGTTCAGACCCTAGAAGAGGGACAGGCTCAGATACATACTGGTATTCTTGCTTAGACATCAGTCTCATGTGAACTTAAGTGGTACTATTCTGTCAGAGAAAGACTGAATTATATTAAGAAGACTCCTTTGTGAACCTGCAGGACTGAAGAAGATGGTGACTCAACCAAGTTGCTGGTCCAGAGAGGCTCCCCGAGCCCAGGTAGTACCCCACTTCCCCAGCCCTACTACAGTGGTACTATCCCACCTTCTCTCATGTATCTATGTCTGAGGAGAGTCTATTAGTACAGTCTAAATACTCACAAGGAAAAAGGTTCATTACCTAGGTGGCAGCTATCTGAATTTTAGGCATATCAACTTGACAGTACTGACTCAAAAACCAAGCTTTGTTAACTGGTAACAAGCAGGTAACATGTTTTCACATCACACTCACCCCAAAGTTGGAGGCTGCAAAGCGATCAGATGCAGAGACGTTGGTGGAGGCAGTTGTGTGGGCATAGTAGGCATTGATGTTGGCCAGTAAGGTGCTCATCACTGCTGGCACACCAGGACACATGTACTTGGATGACAAACATGCAAAGTGTCTGAAAAACAGCACCCTCAGCCTCAAAGACTCTTCAGAGATTGCAGGAAAAGCCAACTAATCAAAAGATCTCACTCACGCATATGAAGCTTCTAACCACCTTGACATACAAGGATTTTCATAACTTATTCGCTCGGGTGTATATTCTATGAAAGTGTCTACCAGTGCCAGGTCTTGTGCTAAGTGCTAGAATCCAAATTGGTGACAGCCTGGCAGAGAAAGCAAGTATTAGAAAGTAAGTCAATAACCCAAGGCATGATATGCAAAATTCCACGGAAACTACAGGAAGATCATCTAAGTCAGAATGACTGGAGGCTAGAAGGGATTAGAAAAAGGCTTCTCAAAGAAGAGATGGTTGAACCAAGTCTTAAAGGATTAGTAAGAATTAATCAAGTGGAAAAGTGTGCAAGCAAAGGGAAACAGTATTGCAAAAACAAATATATTCATGGAGAGAGTGATATATTTGAGAAACCTCACTATGGTTACTGTTCAGGTGTTTGACAGAAGAATACCAAGAAAGGGGAGAGAAGTGGATAGAGAACAAATAATAAAAAAGTTTATCCTAAACTCTATAGTAAATTTTTAAACAAAGGCATACTGTGATCAGACTAGTCTTTCAGAAAGGTCACTGTGATGGTAAAAATTGGAAAAGAAAACTTGGAGACAGATAAGACTAAGACATAAAGACCACCTGAAGAGTTACTGCAGTCATTCAGAAAAGGAGCAATGAAGCACTAAATGGAACAGACAAATGGTTATAGGAGCACAGGCTCTAGAGACAGACTCTGAGTTTGAACTTTAATCCCATCACTCAGTGGCTTTGAATAAATTAAACTTCTTTATGCCTCAGTTTTTTAAATCTGTAAAATGGGAATAATAATGATACTCATACAGGGTTGATATGAGGATTAATTGAGTTAACATTCATAAAATATTTAGACCAGTTACTGGCATAAGGAAATACATAGGAGTTGTTATTATCATTATTACTGAGCTACAGCAATATTGATAGATTAAAAACATTTTTAGGTAGAATCTAGAGGTTTTAGAGATTGACTGGATGCTGGTAGTAAGACAGAAAAGTTTAGGCTGACTCCTAAATCTCTGTTTAGATAGCTATTCAGTAGATTGTTCCATTTACTATATTAGGTGGAGATGATGTTGATTTGGATTTTGGTCATGTTGAGCTTGAAATGCCTGTGGGAATACCCAGGAAGCAGATGAAAATGGATCTGAAACGCAGGAAAGGGTCTGAACCTGAGAAAGAGATGTGGGAGTCTTAAGCCTATATGTAGTGGTTGAGCTCATAGACTTGAATGAGATCATCCAGGGAGAGTGAACAAAGTAAGAATTGCAGAGGGGCCATTAATTCTCCAACCTCATTCCTCAACATGTTTCTTCTGTCTATACTCGAACTTGCAATTCTTTGAATAGTCTATGCTCTGTTGCATTTTAGCATCTCTGCTTACGCCCTATCAGACACAGAAATGCCCTACCTCCTTTTCTGTGTTTCAAAGTGTCACCACTTCAGTGGCTTCCCTCACAGGCCTCCCCTAAAATTTAGATGCCCTCATAATATGCTACGGTTACTTCTATTTTAGCACTTATCAAATTATATTGTAACTGACTGTTTACTGGTCTATCTCTCCTGCTAGACTGAGTTCCCCAAGCACAGAGGCCCCCATCTCATTCATCTCTGTGTTCTCAGCATGCAGCACAATGCATGACACAGAGAAGGAATTCAGTAAAAGTCTGTTACCCTCTGCTCCCTAGTGCTGCTAGCGCGCAGAGCTCTAGAGCTCTAGCCTCACCAATACACAAGCTACCTCTTCTCATAGTAGGTGGGAATTTCTTTTATAGGTGTCTTTGTCAACGCCAGACACAGCTGCTTTCCCTATGGTTCAGCGTCCTTTCCGAGTCCCAGGCCAGTCTATACGAGCTTGTCTGTCACACACATATATACACGAGTACACATGCCCCGTCTGCTCAGGCCTGTGATGTTTCGGTACGTTTGTCCTTGCCTACCCTCCTGTGCCCCTTTCCCTTTCTACCTGTGAACACTGGGGTAGACAGACAAATACCTTCTCCTTGAGTTACTAATAAAAGCACTACTTTTAATACATAAACTCTCTTTGCCTTGGGGCACACATCCACCTGACCCAGCTCAGAGATGAAAGCAATGAATCACTGCATACTACCCTACTAAGGACCTGTCCACCCTGTCGGTTTGCCATCTTAGCTACCCCAAGGGTTAGTAGCCATTTTCCAGGGTCTCAGGAGAGCCTTACGTCATGGCCTGATATATGGACTCGATGCCATAGCGCATGGCAAATTCATCCACAATTTCTTGGGCAGTTTCATCAAAGTAAACCTTCCATGCATCATCTCCTCGAGCTTCAGGGATCTGGACTCCTCCACTGCCCTGAATGTCTGTGAGGTAATGGAAGAGGTTCTGTAGGAGACAGAGTAAAATATATATTGATTATTAAACAGCTAAATATATATTGAAAACAAAAACAAAACCTGCTGGTAAAGTCCAGGAGAATGTGAATAGGGTCCCACAGAAATTCTGTCCTTCAAGTCATTGCTCAGTAAATCTTGTGGCCCCAATAGGCTATTCTTCCATTAGTAAAAGAGAACTGAGGCTGGGACTGTCACTTCGCTTGTCCAGGGCAGCAGTGAGCCAAGGGCGAAATGAAAAAACAGGCTCCAGATCTTCAACCCCTAGCAATCCTACTGATTGCCAAAGGCCCTCCCAATATTGTTTTCTGGCATCTCCCAAGAGCTGGCTCACCTCATGGAGACACGTATACTGCACATGATACGGAGCTACCTTCTCCTCCCCCTTGATCTCCACACTGATTTGCAGGCGGATAGCCCCTGAAACAGCTGATTTATCTGTCCTCTTCTCTAGGAAGGAAAGAATACTGGAGATTGACATCAACACAACTACAGACAGCACAGACAGCCCCCATCCTGGCTTAACCCAAGGAAAAGGAGGCACTGAACCAAGTGTCACCTAGCAGGTGAACTCATTCCAGCAAACACATAGTCCACAAATACCCTAGAACTGGCTGGGTGAGAGAGTAGGAATGCCCAGGGGCTAATGGCATTAGGGATGAGTATGAAGATTTAAGGATCTTCTAAAATCTGGGAAATGTCCCAACAGAGTGAGTTCCAGACACCCCAACTCCTCTCCCCTAATCTCTACCCATGTACTGTTCTCTGCAGGTAAGGCAGGCTCTGTAATAGAGGTATGCTTTGGGGACTGAGTGGTGGTTTTGGTAGACAAGATCTTCCCCATGTTCCCCATTCATGCTCTCCCCTCCCAGCAACTTCCTCTGGTCCTGTTTCCTCACCTAGGTTGTACCAGACATCCATTTCGCCACTCAGTGTCCGAACCTCAATGATGGTTTGCCCGAGGAAATCATCAGACTCTCGCTTTAGCCGCTGCTTTACTCTTGACTTGATGTCATCATCCTCATCCCACACACGTACCTTAATGCGGTCAGAAGAATTGTGGCACTCACTGTGAGAGAATTAGGCAGGCTCTGTTATGGATAGACCCAGCAGCCCCCACTCTTATTACTTCTAATTCCCTCCCAAGGCTCTATCAGCTGACTTGAGGCCCTGCAGAGGAAGAGAAGGAGCCAAAGAACAGTGGTACTAAAGTCCCAAGTGAGTCAGGCTATCCCAGCAAACGGCTCTTCATCCCTCAGCCTTGGTGGCTCTCCATAGAAAATTATCCAGTCCTCATTGCCCAGGGACAAACAGAGGGAGAGGGAGGAGTAATTAGGGACAACGCTGGTTTCCTGTGCAGCTTAGTTGTATCAACACCACCAACAGGAAAACAGCTGGACAGATGCCACAGAGTCCTAGGAAGCAACAGCTAGTTTCCTCCCCAGAATCCTGTATGAAGTCCATAAAGGTGTTAAATGTTCATGGTAAGCCCATCTGGTCATATCTGCTTTAGCTTTCTATCTAACTTCTTCATCTATCTCAGAATGTGCTTGGTGAACTTCTATCACTCTTTAATATCCACTTGAATTGTCATTTCTTCTACGGTGTTTGCTTTGGAGAAGGGTGTTCACTCAGCTATCTCCCTCATACTCTTTCTTCCCCAGCATTTGCTTTCTAGATCCCTGTTGCCTTATCCAAAAGTTGTACTTGGCAGAATTTGCTGTTCCTTACCCTATGTTCTCATAATATCTTTGCACATTCCATTAAAATATTATAACTACTGGTCTACTGGAAAATAATAGACAAATCATCAATAAGCTTCTTAAAGCCAGGGATTATCTTAAACACATTTTTAGATACACCGTATCATGTGTAGTGTCTTATACGGAATACAAATTGCTTACTAAATGGATAAAAGCGGGCAAAATTCACTGTAGAGCCATTTCATTTAGAATTAACCATAAATAGTTTTCAAGCAGGAACCATTCAGCTTCTCAATAAACAGGCACTCTCCCCAGTAACTATTGCCTCTGGATTGAAGACTGACTTTACTTGGCCCCAATGCCTTTCCCCAGTCTTCCTCTAACATAAGAAGGTCTCTACATAAGCAGCCTGCTTAGTTGATATAGGCTCAAAGTCCTGGTCCTAAGCCTTACAAGTGTGACAAATCATCTGGATTCACCAGACATTAGTCTAAGTTCTAGGTTAGGACTTGCCATTTTTCAACAACCATCCCTCATTGTCATATGAAATAGTCTGTAAAAAAGTGAGAATAGATAAAGCAAAAAGAAAAGCAGAGGCCTTAAGGGAAATGGAAAATTCTCCAAACCCCAGATTTCTATCTTCAAGCCAAAATTACCCAGTTGTCAGATAAGGATGTTCCCCTCCCCACTCCCCACTTCCTCTAGGGAGCCTAACCCTTCCTAGGCAGGATGGCAGGGCTGGGACGTACACATTAGGGTGGTCAGTCCCTGGTTCTGTCACTCGGCAGTAGTAAAAATCTTCACAGCACTAGAAAAAGCAGTATGGGATCCCCAGGGGCCCCTTTAATCGCCCTAGTTAAGACAGGGCTTGAGTAAAGTAACCCTGATACAATAGTTTACTAGAAGAAACCGAGAGAGAATAGCTGCTGCCCAACTGAAGCATGTGAGAAATGGGTTTTCTCCACCACCTCTGCCCCATCCCTCTTAAGAGTCCAAGCCCAGAACAGGATTTAATGTTGCTGCCCAGATATACATACTCCCAGGTAAGACAAGCCCTCTATGACTTACAAATGGAACTTCTCCTCCCAAACAGGATTCAGGTTCCCAAAAATGGTCTTGGTGCGCTTCTTGGTTTTGCCCACTTGCACAGTCACGTAAGGGTCACTGGATCCTGTCTTGTCCTTGGCTTGCAGGCCCTGGGCACACACCACTGCAACCCAAACACACACAGAAGGAGGCTTCAGAGTACAATCCAAAAGTCATAAGCCCTCTGAAGTATGAATGTGTGTTTTCCATCTTAGAGCAGCCCCTCTCTGCTCCTTGGACAGGAATTTTCTCACTTCACATCTATCCTTAGTCCTAAGCCACAAGCATATCCCTCAAAGCTTAGCCCAAGAATCCCACCTCCCCACCAGAGCCCTAACTGATCATTTACCCCTACACTGGTCCTTACTTGCTCTGATACATGCATGCTTCAGCCATATCACCCCAGCTAGTAAACCACTGGTTAACTATTCCCTGATCTCCTGCCTGTCTCCTTTCCCCATCCCACCAGCTCTTGTAATATCAAACTGTTAAGCAAGTCTATAATATCAGATTATTACCAAATCCTTGTATTATCATTCATATTGCTTGCAGGACAGTCTCACCTGTCCCAGCACCATCAGGGTCTAGGAGAGGAGGAGTGAAAAATGAGGACCTCCCTCTTTCCTCATTCTATGCTCTGTCTCCCCAGTCCCTGCTCCCTCACACTCAGGATGCTTCTTCCCCATAGCCTAGGCCTTACTGTCCCCTCAAATTTTGGCCTGCTCACCAGTGATGGTAATTTTGGCCGACCATTTGGAGGTGCCATCCAGCACACTCTGCTTCACTGTTTTCATCTGTTGCACATGGGCAACTTTGTTCACGTTGAAGACATCCCGGATAACTTCAAAGATCTCTGGCTTATTCCGCTCGCGGATCTTCATGCGGTCCTTCATGGCCATGATAATGTTCTGGGTCCGGTCCTCTGCTCCATGTTTACAGCTCTTTTCTGCAGCCCCTGAAGGATAGCCAGAGACAGAAAGTAGGGTAACCAGTAGGCCACCTACAAGACCAAGGATCAAGCTGAGGAATGGGGCCAGGAAGAGATCACTGAGCAGTGGGAGACTCTTAAGAAGATGGGGATATCTCTGAGAAAACTTGATCTCTGTGGGGCTGGCTAGTTTAATGCCTGGCCAGTGAAGTTTAAAATGCAACTCAAAGGGTAGCAAAAAGTTGATAATTGTCATGGGAGTATATTACACTATTCTATTTAGATACACGTTGTATTTTTCACCAAAAAAGAATAACAAAAAATGTAGCTCAGTCTGCAGTTGGCTTTGACTTTCTTCCATCCAGATGCTTGTTGAGAGCTACCCTCCAAGTCTAAGACCAAAATATCACAATGGGTATCATAGTTATCAGGGAAGGGTGGTGGGTGGGCACAACAACTCCATTAATCTCATCCAACTGCCAAGCCATGATATAGATCCCAGAATTTGTCAAGGCATACAGCAGGGTTCTGCCCCACGGCTCCAGTGCCATTAATCTCAAAAAATTGTGGCCTTCAGTATCAGACAGACTTGGGTTCAAATCCTGACTCCACCACTCCTTGCTGGGTAAACAGGCTTCTTCTAAGAGAATAAAATGGTACTCATCTCTCAGGATGTGTAATAAGCATTATATTAGATAGCATATATTAGATGCCAGTGCCTGCCATCTAGTAGGTACTCAATAAATGGTCCCTATGTAAATCAACTACACTTCAATAAAAATTAATAAATATATAGATAAATAAATAAACAAACAGTCCCTATTATTGTTACCATCATTATTATTACCCTGGCAAGGCCAAGGGCCATCTTCACCAGCCATGCTGATATCAGAGGTTAGTAAGCTTTTTCTGCTGCCTTAACAATTATGGAGGAACACAGACTCCTCCAGTGCATTTTATCAATCAGGCTTCTCAGAGCAGAGGGACCATACTTCATTTATGGGTTCTACAGACTGGCTCTCAACCTCTCTCCAGCCTCCAAAAGCCTAGGCCTTTACTACAAAACTTAGAGCAAAAAAGAAAGGCCAACATCTGCATCCTAACCCTGGGAGGATGGAAAGCAGGTTTTCTGTCCAGGAAAGCCTACAGAACGGCACTTAATTCCACTCCATGCTCCATAGAGGCCTTAGACAGAAGATATTTTCAGATAAATGAAAAATGACCTGGGCTGGATCCTATTCTTGCCATCTAGCATTTCCCATGCAACACTATTTCCCTGGCCTGGGACCTCTGACAGGCGCTTAAGAAGAAGATGAACACTCTGACTACAGAGCAGCACTTCAGAGGCTTCCAGCAAGCAGCCTATGTGGCCAGTTGCTAGATCTCAGCAATTAAAGCAAGTACCTACGGGCACCTGTGCTTGTCACCCCCTCATGATAGGTTTGGGTAAAGTCATCACCAACATTCCTCTTCAGAAAGTCTTTTCAGAGCCCCACCTCTTCTGCTGACTATGTTCCACCTGTCTCTTCATGTCTGCTATAGCCATGCCACTGGCACCAATCTAGGGGTCTTCAAATAAACACATTTTAAGTGAACAATTCCTCAAGGTCTCTCCCTGAGCCACTTTATGTCACATATCTTTCCTTAGGGTAATGAAGTGCTTGTGAGTCTAAAGGTGACCTTCCTTTCCTCTGCCACAATCCTTTAGCTTTCATTACTACGGCTTGGCTCAGTGTAATACCCAGAAAACCTGGAGGGGCAAGAAAATACCACATTCCCCACACCTGCTCTTTGGGGATCCAGCAACAGCGGTGCGTGCCCATCAGCAGTGGAGCAAGGAGACAAGAACTTGGAGTGTTAACCATCTCCTGTGAAAGACTTGTTGCTTTTCCTGCTCCTGGTTTCCCCACTCCATGATGGCAGCACAAGTCACATATTTAGCAAGGGCCTTGGGAGTCTAGCACATTCTTCTCCTGGACCTTTGCCTGATCAGTTTGAAACTTCTGTTCCTGGCACTGTTGTCTAAAAGCTCCATCTATAAGAAAGGAATAAATGCCACCTTCCATGGGTTCTAGGGTCTAGACTTTAGGAGGTTCTTCTGCGAAGACTAGAACCTCACAGAATTCTCTCTTCTCATTAGTTTCTGTCCCTAATTAACATGCTTTAGTCATTTGGGCAATATGGCCACCGTGGTGTGTACAGCAATCGAGCACAGCTTCTGGGATCATCTGAATCCTGGAATAAATTCTAGCTCCACCAGAGGGCCATAGAAAGTTCAAAGAATTTTTTGCAAAGGTGCTTAAAAAAGTGCTACAAGACGTCTTATTTGGAAAGGCAATGCCTTAACTCAGGGCCCTACTTTCTCTAAAAAGGAAAGAGTTTCAGTATCAGGTAGACTGGAATGACAGTCCAGCCATTCTAGCTCTTCAGTGCCATACTATTTGGGAGACCCTGCTGCCCCTGCTCCCCATCCTTCATCCCACAGGAGCACTCACGCTGCAGGCAGTCAGCATTGAGCAGGTCCTGGCACTTCTCGTGGCACTTGACTCCACACTCGCTGCAGCGCATGCCCTGCCGGGCAATGCCCCAGAGCAGGCCTTCACACTCATAGCAGTAGGTCGGGGTAGTGGCTGTCCAGACCTCAAAGTTGTGGGGTGTGGTACACGAGATGGGATAGATTAAGGCCTGCAGGGTTTTCTTATACACGTGGGATTTCTGAAAGACACATATCCAATCACCCACTAGCAACTTTAATTCTCTGCTGGAAGATACCAGAACTAAGACCCCTGCAGGGCTATTAAGACCCTGGTCTCCTCTGTGGCAGTGGAGGAGACACTTTAGTCTGGCCCAGCCCATAGCCCCAGCCTGGCAAAAAGAAGCCCCCCAACATCATGTGCTCTTGGTTATCCAAAACGGATCTGATCTGAATGCTGGGTCAGAGCCTTGTCCCAGCATTCAGACTCTTCAGGGAAACAAAGGGTATCAGGCTCACCATAAAACCCGGAGGTCAGTGATCACATACTCGAATGTGAGACTTGGGTTTACCCATGGTCTGGACCCTTGCCTCTCCCACTGCGGAAAACTGAGACTTGATGCTATCTATTTGTTTTGTTAACAGCATGGGCCCAATACTTTTGAATTCCCAATAAGTATGGCTATGAGATGATCACTGGGCCATAGGCCAGTGGACTCATGAAAGCCCATGGGTCACTTACCAACTCTTCATCCTTGAGAGAGGTGCGCGTAGCCATTGCAGAAGTAATTCCTGCCTTCCGGGACTGGACCAGTGACTGTGAGAGAAGACTTGCTGTCAGCCCTGGCTATCACCAAAGGGCTGGGCAACGTCCTGGGAAGGGAGTTTCAGTGACCAAAGCTATTTAATGATAACTTACTACCTTCTCTCTATTTACTGTCATTCACAGGGACTGCCCACGGATGCTAGGTAACAAGCATCCGAAGTTAAGATCCAAACCCAAGGCCCTCAGGGAACTGTTCTAACAATGTTAGAACAGCACTTCTCTCAGGGAACCTATCCTTCAAAGAGTTCTCTTTCCTTCAATATTTTTAGGTATCCAACCTCACAGAACTCCTTGTTTACAGGAATGCAAAGGAAAATGAAAAGTTTAGAATTGCAGCAGGTCATTAAGAAAGGACAGACACACAACTCTGTCACAGTCACATTGAAGAACCATCACTGGGAACAATGATTCTATACTGTAATATCCTCTACCCCCTGGTACCACCCCATGCCCACATAATTCCACGTGGCTGTGGAGGCCAGCAGCCCAAATAAGCAGAGCACTTGGTAAGTCAAAGGGGCAATGTAGTTGCACTAAAATCAAGCAGGAGTGGGGGTTAACTCTGAGATCTGGGATGCCCTACTAGTCAGACTCTTGTATAGAGGGGCCCCATGAATCTGCCAAGTCCAAGCTTTAGGGCAGCTCTTGGAAAGGCACATGGTTTCCCTAAGGCAGTGGACACTAGGCAGACAGAAGTCATTCTATCAGCCTTAAGCAGGAGGAACAGTTAGGATGTGCCCAGGTGGTTTGGGATATGGACTCATAAAGATAAGGGGGTCTGGAGACACTCACCATAGCCTGCGCAGAGGAGAGCAGAGAAAGGAACAACATGATGTTAAAGCCCCTTCGAGGGCATGAAAGCTTTCAGAGACAAGTGAAAGATTCTTCCCCATAGTCCAAAGTAGGAAACATGTCCCAAACACCCCCTGCTTCTATCTACTAAAAACTGTCTTCAACCCAGACAGCTGACCAAGGCCCAAGGCCTAGAAGGAGAGTTATGCTATAAAGTGAAATATGGGGAAGGTTGAAAGACAGAGGAAGGGAAACAAGAAATGAATAAAATACTGCTATCCAATCAGTTAAGCAAAGAAAATCTGGTGAGCAAGGAGGAAGCAGAGGATGAGAAAAAGTAGGAAGAAAAGAAAGGTAGAAGAGAAAGAAGAGGAGATCAAAGACAATGAAAGGTAATAAAGAAGAGATGACATCAGAATTTATCTTCACCCAATCAGCTTGATGAAGAGTTGGTGGGAGAAGAGGTGTATTAGAAAGGAAGAAAAAGAGAAAGATATACAACTAGCAGAGGGAAAAGGAAGGAAGAAAGAAAGAAATGATGAAAAGAAAATGGCAGAGGATATTTCTATTCAGTCAACTTTAGAAGGGAGAAACTGGTGGGGAGAAAAAGAGCACAGAATGGAGGAGAAATGGAAAAAGAGTGGATAGAAAAAACAAAATAGACTGAATAGGGAGAAAAAGAGAAGAAAACAGGAGTAGCAAATAGTAATAGAAAAAGGGTTCAAGTCTTACTGAACATCTGACTCTGGGAAGACCTGGGCTCCACTCCACCCCCACTACCCACTAAACTACAGAAAATTCCTTGAGCTAATTCTGCCTTAGGAGGTATGACCCCAAATGGGAGCTTCTGGTCATCCTGGAGGTCCTGAGATTAGCTTTAACTCCTAATCCTGTTTCAATTCAATTCCACAAGTTGTCATTACTATCTCTCAATGCTAGACACTAGGTTAAAGACTGAGGGTACAGAGATAGTCTAGAAAGCCTATGTCTTGTAAGACTTCCAGTTGACCTCCAAGGAGTCACACTGGTCATGACCATCACACATGAAACTCAATTATCTAGGTCAGGGCTGAAGGAAGTTTCCATTACAGGTGATCAAAGAAGGCTATAGAGATACCTAGAGGAACTGGATAACTGGAAGATAACCCTGGAGCCCAGCTTTGAGGGCCTAAGCTATAAATGTTCCAGGTAGGAGCTTGAGCCAATGAGGGACCTGGGGCTCTAACAAGGGAGTGAGGTAATACAAAGTCCCACTCAGGTCATCACTATGTCTCAGTAAGGCTTTAAATGATTGATCATCAGACTGATTCTTGTCACCAAATGCTCCACTTCCAGTTCTAATAGCTTGCCAATCCCAATGGGGGAATACCCCAAGGTTATAGCCTAAGCCTGCACGAGAGTCCGTACTCACCAGATCGCTGACAAGTGGCAGTGTCTTCTTTCTGCGTAGATCTGGCATGCTGTCAATGCCGTAGAGACCTCCAGCTGGCCTGAGGAAAGAAGAAAATATGTCAGGACTTTCAGCCCCACCTTGAGTTACTGGCAGGTTTAATGTTCCATTCTCCATGCTCACTCTCCCTAGAGGAAGATAAACTGACCTCCACCGTGTGCCTGTGAGAGGGGTAAGGAGGACAGAAAGTGAGGGAAATAAAGCCACGGGTTGATGAGCAATGGAACCTGCTCTCAGAGTGCCCCTCGGTGTCTCCCTCTATGGTTTTAGCGACGGGCTCTTTTATCGCACAGTGCCACTCCAAGGCTCCTTTGTATATTTGAAGGCCCTTGTCCTCCATAAAGCAAGGTGGGAATTGGTGGTTAAGATGGCTCCTTCCTACACTCAGGCCAGAGACACTGATCCCCAAAGATAAGTCTTCTCTGGCCTATGCCAGAGCAGAGTCCAGAAGAAATGCAGCCTAGGCAGCAAGACTGCTAAACAGTACTATGCAGGAGACCTTCTCCAACCTGAGTAAAAGAGCCACTAGTTTGTCTCCCTAAGCCTCCTGAAGGAAAAGCACCTCCACGGAAAGAGGAGCCTGCCCAATCAAGCGGAAGCAGGGAAAGTAAATGGAAGACTTCCAAAAGAAAAAAAAGATCATTTAGGAAGGAAACAGCAAAAGGAATCAAAGTCTGGCCTAGCCCTATGGTCACATCAGCAGGGACCAGGAAAAAAATTACAGGGGCAACCTAAGATTTCTAAAACTTTTACACCTTTTACGTACTTATAAATTTTGTTGTCCTTTGCCTGTTCTTCCATAACAATAGGCAATAAATATTCAGAGAAATTCCCAAAAAGAACACCATCCTCACATTCAGATAACCTGGATTGTATTCTCAACTCTTCTACTAATTCACTATATCCTCTGCCAAAATTCCTTCCTCTCTTTGGATTTTGGTGTCACTTCTATAAAATAACAGGGGTGAACTACAAAACCTCTCTGACCTTTTGGAAGGTATCATTCTGAGCCTCAATGAAAAGAATTCATATACTTGGTTTCAACAAGACCAATGAAGAAATGGGGAAAGTAGGGTGGCTGTACACCATAACTAGTCTGAAAAGAGAAATGTCAAAGAATAAGTAAGCAGGTATTGCCAGCTAATTAGGCAAAAAATGGAGCCACCAATTGAGTCAAGGTCAGGAGTTGGAACAGGTAACCTGATATGTTGATTTCTAATAATCTAACTATTAAGTACAGGCAGTGAACTTTATTCAACACTACCACATCTATGCAAGTTCTAAACTTGTGACAACTTCCAAGGACTAAGCTGAAGGAAAAGAAAGATGAAAATAGGGAGGCATTTAGAAAATCACTGCATGGCTCCATTTAAAAATAGCTTGGATATGTTCCATTGGTATGTATATATTTTAAAGTTATTAGAAGGAAAAAACTAAAGCCCTGAAGAAGGGCTGTTGAAGAAGCAACTGGTGCCACAAGTCTATGGCTAATTCTAGAAACTATAAAGTGTACCACTTAAGCCAAGACGTTTTTTGCAACATAAATGAGCTTTTGACAAAAGCAAAAATGGTTGCTAATTCACATGGTTAACTCTTGCTTTTAAAAAAAGACAAATCACAAAGAAAAGGAGCATATAAAAATGGAATAGATAACTTTATGATCTGATCTGTTTTCTTCCCTAGTGACGAGGAAAAGGAGGCAGCCACTGGGAATTCTGATGTCAGAAGGCCTTTGTGGGACAAGGAGAGAAGGAAGAGCCTGATAAGAGAGAGAGCACTTATGCTCTTTTATCTCTTAAGAATAGTCGGTCAGTTACAGGCAGCAGTTGAGCAGTTTAAAATGATGTCTGGTGCAATCACATGGGTCTGAAACTCCCAGACAAAAAACAGACAAAGCACACAGACCTCATAAGGGATACTACTTATGTCTTCACTACAGTGGAACAGAAAAAGTAGGTGACTCACAACAGCTGAAACAGGACGGGGCCCAGGGAGTAATCTAATCAGCTACACTATCCACAATGGAATAGAAGGAAACTGTCTCCAAATCCACGTATTTTTCTAGTTTCCTCATTTTCATACTTAAAGGGTATATCACCACTATGATGCAATACATCAGAAATTACAGAGGCAAGGATAGGAGAGCCCCAGTGCTCCCTCTCCTGCTCCAGGGGAACAACCTTGCAGAGCTCTCTTTCCCATCTCTGAGGAATCAGTCTGTAGCGTTCTTTCCTCTGCCCCAGAGAACCAACCAGTCTTTACAGTGAAACTTCTTCTTCCCCAGAATCCAGCTTATAAAGCTGTTTCTCCTGCTTCCCAAGGGAAAAGCTAAAAGCAGCATAAGAGATTGAAGAAAATCCATAAACCTTGCAGTATTAACACTTACCCTTCTGGGAGCCACTGGGGTAAAGAGGGGTCACCATCATCTGGAATCTTTAAAAAGAGAAAGAAAAATGTTAGATCCTGGGAAAGATGGGAGAGACTGCTATACTTCCTTGGTCAGGCAGTGGGCAGTAAAGTTAGAAGCTCAGAGCAGTGTAGGTCACATACACCACTGGTGACATGCTCAGCCTAATGTTTAAGCCAGTTCCCTGATCAGCCAGGGCAACAAGCAGGCTGCTGAAATCAGTGGTACTTTGTCTCCCTTCTCCCCAGAAAACAGGGAGGATATAAGGCCAAGTTCACTGAGCTCCCAGGACTAAGGTCCACTGGGAATGTGAGAACTGCCAGAACTTACAGGTCTCTCACACAACCCACTGGTATATATAACAGTAAGCTGAGGCCAGAGGGTCCATTTAGGTTTCTAGGCCTCGCTAAAGCAAAAAGACAATTTCATATAGAGTCTGGTCTTCTTCCAGCTGTATTTCTAAGTTATCTTCGGCTGCCCCAGTGTCAGACCTAGTCTTTCTGGATTCCTATCTCGTGATTTGACTTGGTTTAGGTGACTTGAAGCCTTAACTCACTGACACTGAGTGCACTCTGCATTTGGTAAGCTCTATATATCAAGAGAACCCAGGGCAGATTAGATACTTGGATTATTACTCTGGTGAATTTTATGAGCTCTACAATAAGAAATTGAAAATTGGGGCACTAAATAATTCAAGGAAGGAATAGCTGGAAAACACTTTTTAAAGTGTTTTTTTTAAAAAAAAAAAAAATCCTTCAAGCAGTGTATAGAGAGAGTTCCAAAGCTGCCAGGGCTCTCCAGACAACCAGTGGGACACGATGTTTAGGCTCCACAGACCCAGTGCCAGTGAGTCTGGGGCTTCCTGCTCCTCCTTGTTCCCCTCCACCCACAACAACTTCCCTGCCTCCTGAGACCTGGGCTCCAGCTAACTATCCTGGAGCAAATGAGCTTCAGACAAAGGAGGCAGAAGTAAGCTGTTTAGCTCTAGACAGGAGGTGAAGTTTTGGGAGGGCTAAAGATGGGAGAAGTTACAGACAAAATGATGCGAGAGAGCAAAAAAAGGAAAGGCAGGACAGGCTAATTAATGGGTGATGTAAAAGTGGGTAAGAATGACACTGGGTCAGCAGAAGGCTCAAGATAAACTTTGGATTTAAGCCTTTCTGAGTAAGACCTTTCTCGGGTAGCCTGTACTCTAATCCAGCCTGTCTACTGCCTACAGCCCTTCATGACCACATTTTGCTGCTGCTGCCTCTTGCCCTGGTTCTGTGACTGGGATGATATGGAAGAGGGAGGGCCAGGCCCAAAAGGCAGCCTGAAGTGGTTAAATCAAGTCTCCTAAGGTTGCTTGTGAAGGGTAGTCAATCCCTAAATCCCCAGATCCTACCAACCAGAACTTATCCTCCCTTTGGAAACAGTCATTTTACTGAGCAGATTTTGATTTCCTACCTAGAATTAGATGTTTACCAGAAACCACTGAGCATAAGGAAACAAAGTCACGAAAAGTCTTGGCAGCCAGGGTTCACAGGCTCAGATCATACACATTTCCTGTACTTACAGGGGACAGTGGGTCTGCAGAAGCCTGAAGACACAGTATAGAGCATGCACACACAGCGCACGGACGGCGGACGGGGGAGTGAGCGGAGGCCTAGACATAGTCCCTATAGGAAGTACATTCATTAAGACACAACCTGTATCTGAGGAAACAGGTGCTCATGGATCCTGTACATAGGGCGACAGAATATGTGCACACACCCATTTCAGGGAGCATTCAGTGCTCACTAGGGCCGGAATCACCAGCAAAGCAAACCCTAACTGTCTTCAAGAACCAGTGCTTGCAGGCACAGAGCACTAATATACTATGCATTCTTATGGCATAGGGGAACCACATCACAGGTCTACGGAAGCCCGTGCTCACAGAAAGGCCAATACGCCTGCTCAGAAGCACAAAGCACGTTCACATTTAGGCCCCAGGCAAGAGGCACAAAAAGCCTACACAAACTCCTGCTCTCAAATACAATGTGTATGCATGCTGGGCTCAGCCAGGGTTTATAGCATATGCCAATCTGCAGCAACAAGTAGAAAATGGACACACACTGTGCGAAGTAGGAAAAGAGGAAAGTGATCAGTATCTGGGGGAGTCAAACTGAGTACAAGTATAAGCACACACATGCTACACTGAATGTGCACCATGCTGGCACACACATTCTCACACTGTGCTCCAGGGACGTCTGCAAGAGCTCACACAAGCATAGAGCATGCACACAAATTGCTTTCAGGAGAAACAGACTAGATGCATGAGCCAAAGTTTAGAGGCACAGATCATACCTGTGCATGTACACACGTATGTGTACACACACACACACACACACACACACACACACACACACACACAGAGTGCTCAGAAGGGAGGGGAGAGAGTTGACAACAAAAAAGGCCACAAGGGGCCAGAGCACAACCTGAAGGGCTCCTCGCTTTCCTTCTGCAAGGAGAGAAAGAACAGGGGGGAAAAAGGGGGGGGGGTGGGGGCAGAGAGGTTAGTAGATTCAGTCCCACAGCAGAGAACCCAAAGAAAATGCCAGCTAAACCTCACAGGACATGGAAGAGAGGGAGAGGCCCTCTGAACATCTGGGCAGTTGACACAGCCCAGCTTCCAGAATCTTCACCTCTTGTATTTGCTGGCCCCTGCTGCTTAGTTTAGAACATCCCAGGTTTGGCTGCAAAAACCAAAGGACAAAGTCTACCTAGAAATTTCATTCACCCTTTCCAAAATGGCTTGCCTACAGGGTCAGGGCCACGAGAACAGCTCTGTTACCAAGAGCCACTCTGACAGGCTACGTGAACTGACTAAACACAGAGTGGGTTCCTTCCTCAGAGGCTACATGAGCTCACTCTGAATCTGAGATAAGCCCACAAACCCCAAAGACCTGGTAGCTGAGCCCTTTCCATTTTGTAATACAGACTTGGTTATGTGTTTGCCCAACAAGCCCTGACCTGTTTTCCCAGAGCCTAAGTTAAGTTATGCCAAATTAAGGCCTGGAGTTAAGGCCAGGAGCAGGATGCTCAATAGTCATAGACTTGGAGGCACTGACTGGCCATTGCCCTAACACAAGTATCATGATTTGGATGATAAAACCATGACTGAAATTCCAGGCTTGATTATCTACCAAATCCAGAAAAATACTTCAAAGGAAACTGACACTTTCAGAAGGACCCAAGTAAGCCACAGGAAAGGAAGAATAAAGTCTAGAGATTACTCTTTCCTGTTCATCAGAGACTACATTACCTTCTAGGCCACACATGCTTCACACAGGATTCCTTCTCTAGGGAAAGTCCATCTACCTGGGCCCATCAGCTCCCCTTCTCTTTTCTCTCCTTCCCTTTTAAAGACCCACTGATACTTACAAGAAGAAGGGAAAATCATGGAAACTAACTCATAAGTTCCCAACTTTTCAAGCTACTTTTGATGACCTAATGGGTCAACCTGACCTGACAGAAGAATGAAGTCAAGAAGAATTCAGCGCAGCTACAGAAAGGTGAGTGAGATAAAAAAGACATTTCCTGGCATGGGGATGTGTCTCTTCTACATCTACTCCCCACCTCCCCTAGAGCACTCTGTTCCCTTTGAAAAAGAAAACTAGGCAAGAACACTTCAACTGACCCTGTGACTCAAATTGGAAAGATTTACCTCTTCCTCCACTATCATAAATATACTGTACACATCATGTCAAAGTTACTCTGATTGTATCCTTCTGTTCTTCCCAAAGGTCCCCATAATGCCTAAAGAAGAAACTCCAATCTATTGACAAGGTCATCAAGGCTCTCCATGACCTGGGCTCTTGCAGCTACTGGGTGGGCTCAGACTTACTCCTAAGACTTGGCTCAAATATTAATGCCTCTGTGAAAAATTATCTGCATTCCTCTCAAAAACAAAATTAGGTGCACCGCCACTATGAATCCATGGTACCCAGGCTTCTGTGTGCACACTTCTATGATAGTATGTTGTCAGTACTATCTGTATAAATATTCTCCTTTAGACATTGTGAACTTCGAGAACAAAAATTACATATACTATACTATTTCACAGCTGTAGCCGGAGGGTCTAGCACATCTCCTAGCATTCATATGTAGTAAAAGGAACATGAACTTTCAGGACTTAGAAAACAACAGCTTTTCTAAGAACATGTCTCTTGCCTTCACCAGAGAAAAGACAGGTCTCTTAGCCAGTAGCCTGTACAATCTTCCAGACCCCAAAGAACTGCTATACTAGCCCTTCAGTTTATCCCATCCATTGGACAAATATTTTCTTGTTAGCAATCAAACTTTTTGTGCTTCCTAACTTCCTAAAATGCCTTAGGATTTTTCCACTCAGACTTAGTTTTCAATTTAAGTGACATACGTGTATAGAACACTTGCTTTGCAGGAAAATCCCTGACCTCTAAGAATGATCTCACTCTTCCAGATAGTCTGTCTTATAAGGAAGTGACATCCTTCCCTATTGTTAAACAATCTTAACTACACTGTACTTGGGAGTCAAAAGACTTGAGGCACTCAACTATTTGACTGTGCATTTCCTTATCTGTAAAAAGAGGATAAAAACAGCTACCTCCCAGGGTTACTTTGAGAACTCATTTCTTAAATACTTATTGAGAACCTACCATACACTAGGCAGTGTTCTCAGTGCTGGTGACGCAGCAATGAACCCTGATCTTGAGAAGCTTCTATTCTAGTAGGAGGAGCAGACAATTAATGATGGTGATGAAGATGATGAGAGTAGCCAACACTAGGTAAATACATTACATATCTGGCATTTTATTTGAGTAAACTCATTTATTTCTCACAACAACTTGACCGGTTAAATACTATTATTACATTAATTTTTTTGATTAAATTGAAGATCAGAGATGTTAAGAAACTTGCCTAAAGTCATAGCAAGTGGCAAAGCCAAAATTCAAAACAGGCATTCTGGTTCCAGGATTTGGAACTATGTGTACTGCATCATGTGTGATGGGGACTCTGCTGAAAAATTCAGGAAAGGGGAAAAGACATTGTCCCCTGTGGTGATGTTAGAGTTGTTATTAAAATTTTATAAAAGGTTGTCAGGGAGGCCTCATTGATAAAATGACATCCAAGCAGAAATCTGAAGGAAATGAGTAAAGAAGCTATTCAGAGTTCTAGGAGGAAAGTATTCCAGTCAAAATATATAGCAAGCAAGTGCAAAGCCTGAGGTAAGAGCGTAACTCGTGTGGAGGAACAAGTCTGCCATACAGTACCAGTTCAAATGGGGCTCTACAGGCCCTTATAAGCACGTTGGCTTTCATTTTGAGTGAGATAAAAAAAAAATCCCTGGAAGGTTTTGAACAGAGAAGTGATATGATCTGACTCATGTTTTACGAGCTGGTTGTGGGGAACAGACTGTAAGGGACAAGGGTAGAAGTAGGAAGACCAGTTAGACTACTGCAATCATCTAGACAAGAGAAAATGGAGACTTAGACAAGGATGTTAGTGGTAAGATTCAGAATATTTTTTAACGGCAAAGCAGGCAAGATGTACTATTGACTGGATGTGGGTTGTGAAAGAAAAGCAGAAGTCACTAATGACTTTGCGGATTGGGCCTGAGCAGCTAGCTGCAAGAATGGAGTTGCCATTTACTGGTAAGGAAGACTATAGGAAAAGCAGGTTTGTCAGGGGTTTGGGGAGAAAGATCACAAGTTTGGATTTGGATATGTCAAATCTGAGATGTCTATTTACAGGTAAATGCAGATGTTAAGTAGATGTGGAGTCTGGTGTTCCTGGAAGATGTCTGGGCCAGAGATATAAACCTGGGAATGCTTATGAAACTCATGAAATTGAAAAAGATTACCTAGGAACTGAGTATGAATAAGAAGATTAAATCCTGGGATACAATAAGACTGGGAAGATAAGAAGGGACCAGCAAAGATGACTTGAGAAGGAATGGTCATTAATACTGGAGGAGACCCGAGAGAGAGAATTGTTCTGGCAGTCAAGTGAAGAAAGTTTTTCAAAAAGAAGAAACTGAGGCATAAGAATAGACTGAAGATCAATGGAATAGAATTGAGAGTTCAGAAATAAACTCTTAAATTTATGGCCAGTTGATTTTTGACCATTTGATGGGTAAAGAATATTCTTTTTCAACAAGTGATGCCAGGATAACTAAACATACACATGCTCAAGAATTAAGTTGGACCCCTATCTCACATCATATATAAAAATTCACTCAAAATGAATGATAGAACTAACTGTAAGAGTTAGAACTATAAAACATTAAGAAAAAAAAAACATAGGAGCAAATCTTTGTGACCTTGGATTAGAAAATGGTTTCTTAGCTATGAAACCAAAAGCAAAATCAACACAAGAATAGAGAAATTGAATTTCATCAAAATTTAAAACTTTTGCACTATACTTCATACCCATTATGATGACTATTACAAAACAAAACAAAACAAAAAAAAACAACCAGGAAGTAACAGGTGTTATTTAGCAAGGATGTGGAGAAATTGGAATCTTTGTGCACTGTTGGTGGGCATATAAAGTGGTGCAGCTACTGTGGAAAATAATATGGCAATTCCTCAAAAAGAACAGAACTACCATATGATCCAACAATGCCATTTCTGGGTATATACCGAAAAGAAATGAAAGCAAGAACTCAAACAGATATTTGTACACCCATGGTTTTAGCAGCATTATTAACAACAGCCACAAGGTAGATGAAACCCAAGTGTCTACTTGGGATGGATGAATGGATAAACAAATGTATATGTACATACAATGGAATACCACTCAACCTTAAAAAGGAAGAAAGTTCTGACACATGCTACGTAATGGATGAACTTCAAAGACATTATGTCAAGTGAAATAAGCCAGTCACAAAAGGACAAATATTGTGCAAATACACTTACATGAGATACCTAGAGCAGTGAAATTTATACAGATAGAAAGTACAATGATGACTGCCAGTGGCTGGAGGAGGGGAGAATGGCAAGTTAGTTTAATGGGTACAAGTTTCAGCTGGGAAAGATGAAGAAGTTCTGGAGACTGTATAGTGGTGATGGCTGCACAACAATGTGAATGAACTTAAAATAATGAATTTTACATTATGCATATTTTACCACAATAAAATTTTAAAAAATTTTATCCTTCAAAGGACACCATCAAGAAAGTGAAATGACAATCCACAGATAGTACTGTAAAATTATTTGTATAATTTGTATATAAGGGACCTATATCCCAAACATATAAAGAACTCTTACAACTCAACAAAAAAAGACAAACAACTCAATTTAAAAATGGGTAAAGGATTTGAATAGATATTTCTCCAAAGAATATATAAAAATGGCCAATAAGCACATGAAAATATGTTCAACATCATCAGCCACTAGGGAAATGCAAATCAAGAAAAGTTATGTCACACCCACTAGGATGGTCATAATAATAAACAGACATTAGCAAATGTTGGCAAGGATGTGGAGAAATTAGAACTCTCATACATTGCTGGTAGAAATGTAAGATGGTACAACCACAATAGAAAACAGCCTAGAAGTTCCTCAAAAATGTTTAACACAGAGTTGGAAATGGAACTGACCCAGCAATTCCATTTCTAGGAATTGAAAATATATGACCACACAAAAATTTGTTCACAGAGTGTTCACAGCATTATTCATAGTAGCCAAAAAGTGGCAAAAAAACAAAAAACAAACAAACAAAAAACCAACCCAAACAACCAAATGTCCATCAACCGACAAATGGATGAACAAAATGTGCCATATCCATGTAATGGAATATTATTCGGCCACAAAAAGAAGTATCCACATATATTACAACATGAGTCAATCTCGAAAACATTCTGCTAAGTTGAAGAAGCCAGTCAGAAAAGGCCACATATTATACAAATCCACTTACATGCAATGTCCAGAACAAGCAAATCCATAAAAGCATAAAGTAGATTAGTGGTTGCCAGAAGCTGGGGACAAAGGGGATTAGAGAGTGACTATTAATAGTTAAGGGGGTTCTTTTTGGGGTGATGGAAACAGTCTAGAATGATGGCTGCGTAACTCTGAATATACTAAAACCACTCAATTGTACATTTTTAAGGGATTTTAAGGGTGAATTTTATGGTATGTAAACACACACAAAAAAAGCTGTTATAATAAAAGGAAATAATCAATGATATCAAGTTGCAGACTAAGAGAACTAAAAATGGACCAGAAATTGGGCAATATGATGGTCATCTGATGGCCTTGACAAAAGCTATTTTGGTAGTGGTAGGAATGAAAAAATTACATTTTAATGTAATGCATGTAAAAGTACTTAAAATAGTGCCTGGTATGTACTCCTCCCCATCCCACATCTCTGAAAAAAAAAGAAGGAAAAGAATTAAAAAATAAGATCTAAAACTAATGGTAAGATACTACTAGTAAGCTTAAGCCTCCTAAAGTCTCAAGCAAGGCAGTAAAGAAGGAACATTTCAAATATTTCACTGTGGTAGCAATCACTGTTATACTGAATCTATTCCTCTTGCTCTATGGAATGGTACTGGAGTCAGGCTGGACTCAACACTGAAGAGATACTGCCACTGCCTAGCAATCTCTTCACCACCCTCTCTGCAGCCTGCAGATTGGATCCAGGTAAGCACTCAAAACTTTGTCTTGATTTCTTACTGGTGTTTCAGAAAACCTCCTCCTTCTCATTATCTCTGCTGCTGCCACCACCTACTTACCACAGGTACCAGAAGTTCCTGCATCATCCAGCAGGATGTCAGCCCAGAAGGGAAACTCTCCAACTTGAAGAATTCAGCCCCAGTGTTCTGGATGTTCATGCTAACATTAACTCCTGCCAATGTTTAAGGAATTAGTAAGCAAGTACTGCTTTGATATTTGTTGTTTCTACTATTGCTGTAATGTATAATTTCTAAATGCCAAGGGAGAAGGAAGAGGGGCTGCAAAGTTAAGAGGAGAGAAAAATCTCTTGCAGTTGAGGAATTATGGAAAGCTTCCTGGAGGAGGTGATATTTTGGCTGTATGTTGAAGAACTGAGTAAATTTTGCTAGGCTGCTATGGTGAACACAGAACCTTAGGCTAGAAGGAAGCATGCATATGTGAATATGCTGAAACAAAGTACAAGGCCAATTTGTGAGACAGCAGTTTCCTTCTAGGTGGAGTCTAATGGGACAATGGAAGAAAAGGCTGGAAATGTAAACTAGAGACCAACTGCCGTGGTCTTGAACACCAAGTGAAGGAATTTAGACTTTTTCTGATAAGCTGTAAGGAGCCACTCTAGGGATATTTGAAAGGAACGTGACAATGATTTTTTTTCATTTTTTAAATTTAATTTTATGACTTGGTATTAATTCACATGATTCAAATTCTAAAAATTATTAAAAGGTATACAGTAAAAAAAATCTCCTCATCCCATTAGTTTTCCACCTAATACTTTTCTCCATGGGCAATCATCTATCAGTTTCTTACATATCTTTGTTAGATATTCTATACATATACAGACACTATAGGTTTGTGTATTCTTTCCCTCTCCTTTTTATACAAATGTAAACATCTTACATATCCTGTTCTGTACCTTTTTTTTTTCACATGTCAAGATGTCTTTCCATTTCAGTAAAGAGGCACCTCATTCTTTCTTTTTTTTTTTTCCTTTGGCACCTCATTCTTTTTAAAGCTGCATGGTACTGTATTCCATAGTTTAGTTGTGCCAGTAAGTTATTTAAGCAGCCTTTCTTAACATTTAGGTTGTTTTCAGTTTCACTATTTAAAAAAATGCTTCAAAAATAGACCTGAACATATGTCTCTTCCACATGTGAAAGTGTACCTGCAGGATATATTCCTGAAAGTAGTGTTGGGGCTCAAAGGTTATACATAATTTTGATAAATTTTGCCAAGTGCCTTCCTTAGAGGTTATATCAATTTCCACTTCCCACCAGCAATGTATGAGTGCATGGTCTCTCACACCTTTGCCAACACAGTATGCTTTCATAAGTTTAATTTTGCCCTAGAAAGATTAATCAGGTTATACGCATAAGAAGACAACCCCATTAACATTTAAAACTAGATGAATAAAACATATGCTCTTTGGATAAATTTAATTTTGATTGGAAGAAGTAACTTTAAAGTTACATATTACCTCCGTGCTACCTAGTAAAAAAGTTCCCTTATTTCTTGTAGCCAAAAGCCTTCCCATTCTTAGGTAAGCAGCCTTTAGGTGGAGATGAGAAAAAGGGAATACGACTTGTGGAGGGCAGGGTCAGCACTATAAGCATTTCCTGGACGGCTCCAATTCAGAAATAAGGTTCTGTGTTTGTCAAGTCCAGTTGTGAGAAGAAGAGAGGTCAGGATAAGGGAAAATTCCGAAAGTGGACTACAAGGTGGAGAAGCCCCATCAGCAACTGGAGAAATGGCAATCTTACCTCAGCAAGAAACCTGTGGAGAGTAATTTTAAAATGCTAACATAGGATCGCATCAGCCCCCCTAGTGCCTGTGAGAAACATGCTTCTTTTCCCCATTCCTATCTCCTACCCCACACCTACTTTGCACACCAGAATATCCTGAAAGTCCTGCAAGCTGCAAACTACTTTTGTCCAGATGTTCCTCCCTCCTTTGAAAAGGTATTTTCAAAAATAAAGCTCCTCGCAATAAACTGGAAGCTCCCTAGGGACAGGAACTCCTTTCCTGTTGCTTTTGAACTCTCTTACACTGCAATCCCCACAGGACCAGATTAAGATCCACTAATTTAGACTGATTCAAGCTGTGGACCTCCCCCAGCCCCTTGTAGAACTCACCACCAAGCTGGGTTTCATGCTGGCCTGATAGAAGGCCATACCTGACCAGCTGTGAACCCATTAAATAGAGACTTGGAATACCTGGGTGCATGTCTTCTACCGAGAGATGGTTTGTCTTCTGTACTAGCTCGTGCAAAAGTTTTTTCTGCCTCAGTCTTTTCTCTCTTAGAACATTTTTTAAATTATTGATGCATTTGTTAAGGTAGATGGTCTCTGCACACACTTGCTCTAGGCTTCTTTTGCCCTGGTTGGGAGATTCAGGCCTGGAACAAGTTTCACTTCCCAGACACGGAGCTAGAGCAAAACCTGGTGATGAATACGCAAGGGGCAAGTTATTAGAAGCCAGAGAGGAGTTGCTGGGATCCTGAGAGGTTTGGTCTCCCTGTGCAGAGATGCCCACTCCACCAGAGACCACACTGAGCAAGCTCTCACTCCCCTGACTCCCAGGGCTCTCCACTGAGAAATCCTGAGCACCCCCTGAACTCACTGTCCCAAGAAGTCTATCACTGTTCTCTGACTGGGAACCGCTCTCAATGCTTTCCAGGTCCTCAGGAGTGATGGACCCACTGTTGTCCAGCTTCTGAAATACTCCCTGCAAAGCTGAACGAAAGTGGTGAATTGCTCGGCCCAGTTTACTCCTGTAAAACTTGATTTCTACATCTTCATCCTCCTGTGAGCCACCCAGACTACAAGAGGACTTTTCAAAGACATCTTTGAGGACCTGAGCAGCACGTTCCTCCTCTTCATTCAGGTCAATATGAACCATGTCACCGAAAGTCTCAGGCCCTATGATAATTTCCTCCATCATGCTGTCACAGCTCAGAGTTGCAAACCTTCTTGACTTATCTGTTAAAAGGTCCTCTAGCTGCTTTGAGCTCAGAATATCAAGCCTGGCTTCACATGCCAAGAGTTTGTCTTCTGTCTTCAGCAACCCAGACAGTGACAGGCAGCTGTCAGCTTCACTTGATTCACAGCAGTTATTTTCTATTTTTGCTACTTTATATGTTTCAAGTCCTTGGATGCACTGTTTGAAAACCTGGGATTTTCCAGAATCCTCCTCTTTTGAGATTAACACTGAGGAAGGTTCCTCAAATGGATGGAGGGTAGACAGAGAAGCCTCTCTCCCTGTCAGTTCATCACAGGTGCCACTGATAACTTGGGGTATTTCTGATCTTCCTTTAACTTCACCGCCTGGCTTAGATTCATCACTCGGTTTTGCTAAACTGTTCTTGGGTGGGAAGCAAAGGCCTTGCTGTTCAGGGGTCTGGAGTTCTCCATGTTGATTCTGAGCCCTCATTTGACATGCTCCTATTATTGGTCCTCTGTCTCCTGTTTCCACCTGAAAAACTGGTTCATCTAGATTTAAAGAATTCAAATTACGATCCTGAAGTTGTTGTTGCAAAAATGATAGAGGCTCCTTTTGGGGATTCTTACAGCACTGTGGTCTGCTTGGTTCTTCTCTGGTGGCAATCCGGACCCCTAAACTCTGCAAGAGGATAGATTTCTGCAATATGAGGTCTCTATGCTCTAGATGGGCAAGCTTCACAACAGTAGGCCTGGGGGCTGGGGCTTTGCCGGCCCTGTATGCCTCTTTAATGTACCTGCTGCACTGCAAGCCGTTAACACAGAGGTGCTTGGCCAGGAAGCTGTGCACCAGCTCCATGGTATTTTCCCCATCTTGCTCAGGAAGTCCATACAGATACAGAATGGCTTCCTCACTAGGTCTGTCCACATGGGGTTCCTGGGCCTTTCCCCGAACACACACCTTGGCCAGGGTGCTGCTGCCCACTTGTAGGCCTTCTATTTCACTCAGAACTGAGTCTACACAGCTAGAGACTTCATCTACTGAACCCCGGACTTGGCTCAAGTGCTGCTGCAACTCAGCGATCTCAGTTTGGAGACGGCTGATGCCTTGCAGCTCCCTGATGATATAGTCCACCACATCCCCCAGGGGTTCTCGCTGTTCACGGCTGCAGCCTTGGCCAGGGCCTCTGGATGAAAGGGGCTTGGCTTGATTCCTCTCTGAGGGCTCTTGACAGCTTGTGGTAATGTTGGCAGATGAGATGTCCTGAGAGCGAGACCCTGAAACACCGGCAGCAGTGGAGCCCAGAGGAAGCTGGCTGCTGGCCTGCTGCCCAAAGCTGCAATACTGGGCCAGGACCCCATCACCATCCCCACCAATGGCTGAGGCTACTGACCCACACTGGGCGGGCAGAGAGCTGTCCTCTGGTAAGGATCCAGCAGGGCCTGAGGACTGGCTCTTGATGCCACACACAGTCTCTGCCTTAGCCTTATCGGGGGAAAGCCTGGAGGAGGGTCCCAAGGTGACCATGATTTCTTCCTCTGACTCTTGCAACAATCGTTTCATTTTTTCCCTCAGGGTCTGAGGGATTCTCGGCTTCTTCCTCTTGTTTCTACTCAGAATGGTTAATGGAGACTGGGTTAGAAGGTTAACACCCTGATCTGCTCTTTTCAGTCTGTTTTTAGCAATTATTGCCGGCTGATGCCTTGGGCTTGGCCCACAGAGCTGCCTGGAATGGTCCCATGTGTGGTCTCCAAACCTGGCACATGTCCCTGGATCCTGGCTTGACTCTTATCCTGCAGCTAGTAAAAAACGAAAATAGTGCACTCAGGTCAGAAAGTACCAAGATAATCTTAATATGAATCAAGCTGTCAAACAGGAATAAGATTACCTTCTAAGACTGTAGGAGTCAACACTGACCTGCCTCCCAACGCTGACCTTAAAGGTTACAGGCAATCAGCTCTCTCTCCTTGGCTTCCCACTAGAGCACTGATGTACCAACAAATCAAATCCTTGTGTTCTGAGCAAGCATCCAAAGGCATCAGGATTGAGATAAACTTCTGGGAAGTAGGTGGAGTGAGGTCAATGAGTGACTGAACCTTTACAAATTCAACATGAGGGTCTCGCTCAGCAATGAACAAACAGATGCTTAACCACCAAAACTCAAATCACATACACAGTAAAACGCAAGACATGGAATGTTTCTCTCTCCCCCTGTCCCCAGTTTATTGTTCTGGTGAAGGCTCAGCTACTCAAACGTTTGCTCCTGCCTGTGTTTATAGCACAAAGTGTTTTCTCCTTGTTCAGTGACAGCATCCCTTCACCTGGAGAAAGGATCATGACAAGTAAGCGATTTCCCAGCACTGTCCACTGCAGGAGTAATGCAGGGTTGCTCCAGCCCTCTGACTGGCCTGGAGAGAACACTGCATAGGGCAGGTGGGGAGTTGGTTAGCATTACAGAGGGCTCCCAATGCTTTGCTGTTCTCCAAAAAGGTGAAGAAAGACCTGCCACCAGTCTTGCCTCTACATCCTAAGCTACCAGCGACTGTACTACAGAGGCAGAGATGACTATTACCTTATGTGGGGTGGACATCCATTCCCTTTGTACTGGGAACATGCAGAATGTAGGGACAGAGCAGAGTGGAAAGTACAAAGGGTGAAGGAGAGAGCCCAGGAGTGCACGGCACTGCCAATACTCTCTGGGTCTGCTCGGTCAGCCCCGGCAGGGGTAAAATGGGTTGGTGGGAGACCGGCTACCCTTCATGTTCTTCAACCTGAGATGGTTTCTCCATTTTCTGGATTTGATCTAGATTTCTAAATGTTCTAAACCCCGGATTCCTTTTCCCAGTACTCAAGTTAACCCTAAAAGGGGAAAACTGCCCGTGAAGAACCCAAGCTGACTGCTCCCATAGCAAATCTTTTTCAGGAAAGGCCACCAACTATAGCCTGTGGGTCTGAAAGTTAAAAGCACTGTGCTTCTACAGACTAGGAAGAACCAGAAGAACAAGTCAAAAGACTTGAGATAAAGATGAAGCTGACCCTTTTACTGGAAATAACTAGGCCAAGAAACAAGAGACAGAAACTAGATTATTTCCCATTTCATTTCTTCCCTTCTCTCTAGTTATGTCAAAACTCTACTTTATCTAGGAATTCCTCATCTAAGAACTCTACCCATCCTGTGAGGGACTACAGAGGCCTGATTATCAATTTTTAAGCATTAATGCTTTATTCCAATGTTTCCAGGGATCAGGATTAGCCATACCCCTAATGTGGCCAACTCAGTCTAGAGTGAGAGTGAGAGAGAGAGTGTGTGTGTCTGCGTGTCTGAGAGAGACAGAGACAAGACAGACAGACACAGAGGGAGAGAAAGAGAATGTTCTGATGTGCACAACCAGAACTCCTGGGTCTTGAGCTTAGTGCCCAGCTGCCTAGACAGCAAAGCCCCAATTCTAGAACTGACTCATCAAATTCTTCTTTTTCTCCTTCCATAAGTACAAAATCTCTTATTGCAAAGCCACCTGTTTCTTTTTTCCAACTGTGCAAGGTCTGGCACCTTGATCTGGTCTTAACATATGGTATTAACTTTAAACAAAGTCCCTAGCCTGACAGACTAAAGTTGTTGATTAGTCTTTAAAGTTTGTCTCAAAGGGGAAAGACTGCTTACCAAACCAAGACGGAAGCTCTGTGTATGACCACATGAAGCCACGAGCAAGTGTTATTAGACTGAGATCTAGAGACTTAAGTTTGGGTCTTGCTTCACCAGTGACCTTGGATTAAACACTTGACCTCTCTGTGCCTTAGTTTCCTTATCGGTAAAGTGGGGGAGATAGTCACAGGAATGTTATAAAGCTAAAATGAGACTGATAATTAGTAAACTATAAAGTACTACAGTGTTATCATTTACTGATACGGCAAGTTCCTGAGACAAAGAAGCAGGGAAACCAGTATCTAAGCCATGAGTACAACTGCCTAAATGTTATGATATGAATGAACCACGACTTCTATCCCAGCCCCAGACCCCTACCTTTCCCAGTCTCTTCTGATGGTCTACAGCGGTGCCTGGAACTCTACCATTAGAGTGTCATTCTTTGTTAGTCCTTCTTTCTTCTAGAAGTTTTCTTTCTAGGGAAAGAAAAGGGAGGAGCAAAACATCCAGTCCCTAACATTTCATTCAGGTGACAGGAGGCTTGCCATCCTTCCTCAGACAGCCTGAAAGCATGAGAAGGGGAAAACAGCTACAGGAGGCAGGCTTTTCCTTTCTAGTGCTGCTGAGGCCCAGAATGCATTGCCAGGTCCTCCAAGGCCAGCTCCACTGTGGTCCAGAGGAGGTAGTTTTTCAGGAACAAAAATGAAGCTGACTCTAAATGTTCTAAATGAAGCTATTGCTTCAGTGCAGGTCAGGTTGACTCTGAGCCTATCCATCTCTGCCCCTCAGATCAATATTCCACATTGGCTTGGCCTAACTTCCTGAATGGTTCCATGAGGTTTCCTTCCAAGAGTGCAGTGCCTACAACACTAGCTGGCCAGCCACACAGGGGGCAAATGGCACAGCCACTGTGTTCAGAGCCCTTTCCTATGGCGTCCGGAAGGACTAAAGGCAGAGCTGTCAGGTTTTCTACATTAGTGACAAGTAGAAAATTTCCAGCTAAAGCTGCCATAGCAACTCTGCCCATTCTCAAACAAAGAGGCTTGCTTCCATATTAAACAAATAAACAAAACCCTCTAAACCTTCTTCTAAACTGGTAGTTCTTGCCCCCTAATGAACTCTAAATTAAAAACATCTCCTAGGGATATGAGTTCCCTAAAGGCACCAAACCCACTCAATCACCCAGATGTTTAGGTTTTGAAACAGGGGACAGAGCCCAATGTAATTCCCAGGGATCAACTAGTCACTCTGAAAAAGCAACCTGTGGAGCCAGGAGGTCCAATTCAAGGCCACCTCCTTCAGCCTCTCTTTGCTACTACTGGCCACATGAATGAAGCAACGAGGGCTGAAGTGTAAGAAAAACAGTTTGATCTCTATCAGTGAAACCGATGTGCCAGGCACAAAGCTATGTGCCAGGGATATGACACAGTTCCTGTTCTCTAACATATTAAAGTTTGGAGACAGAGTTAGACATACAATCACAAAATACAGTGATACATGTTATAATAGAAGTTGTAATAAAAAGTGAGCATTTAATTTCAGGGGTGGGGAACGGGAAGGTGGTGAGAGGCCCAGCAAAACCAGGACAGGAAAGGCCACAGAGAATAAGTAATAAGTGGGGATGGAATAGGAGGCCTTGGGGTCCAACCAGCTCAAAGCCAGCCCTCCAGTTTCCTTCTAGGTACCCAGTGCTGTCAATGCCCAATCCTGTTGGCCTATCCACTCTAGTCAACTCTCCAAATTTCAGACATACGCTCTCAAACATGGCCATACTCTTCTGCAATCTGTTCCTAAGGAATGCCTAAGGCTAGGAAAAACAAGGTAGCCGTTTCAAAGGATATCTGCTTTTGAAAAGAGAACATACCAAAACAAAATGAATTGATCAAAAGGAATAAAGCTTCAATGATGAAAAGCTGAGAACTATGGCAGGGATAGACTCCTTACATCACACAGCATCACACCAGCCTATCAAAAGAAGTCAAGAGAAAAACCCCCTCAGTTTTCTGAAATGGCTGATTCTTTCATCTCTCTCTGACTTATCAAATAAATGTTACTAGGAATGTGAGAATTCCTTGTAAAATTGCTTCTGACCCAAATCTTGGCTTGGAGGAAACAACAGTGGGACCTCTGGGAATAAGCCAGGACTCTTTTCACATATATCAAGCAGCCTCTCATTTTGTATGAAACAAGCCCAGAAGGCAGAAAACCAAGAGGCCTGAGCCTCCTACCCCTCCAGATCCCCCACAGAGGTCAGATCATTCCTTGGACATTTACCAATTATGTTGTATGGCTAAAATAGTGGGAAATGGATTTCTAGGGCTGCAACAGGTAGGAGTACCCTTAGGATGTTAATCTTTGGGAAAGAATTAATGCTTACAGAGAATCTTGCCAGAGAAAACGATCAGGGTCACAAGGTATGAAGAGTGAGATTAGCCAAAGGGAATAAAGAATACCTAGATTAAATGCACAGTAAGGTCCCTGCATTGCAGTTCCTAGAACTAGTCATCCCTCCTCACCTGCATTAGGAGGAACCCCATTTATAGGGCAAAAACTGGTCATGGTAAAGGAAAGAAAACCTCAAGCACTGTATCCAAGAGGGGAGACAGAACCTCAGGGAACATATAGTAGCAGGAAGAAAGATGCAGTCTTCAAGGGGCTGGCATATTAAGATCTCAGAATGAAAACTGAATGCCAGTCAGAACTGGGTATTCTATGCCCATCCCAGGGCTCCTGTCAGCCAGACCAATGTTTATTACACCGAAGAGTATAAGAGACCATAAAACAAATACATATGCACCCAGAATCTGATGCTCATGACAGACTCTCTTTGACCAAACTTGAGTCCTCTTTCTGACTAGGTCACTGATCTTGGGCTCTGTTTAGTCCAGTTTTAGTGAGAATCTTGCCGGTCAGTTTAGTTAAAACTCCACATCTTTGATATCTGACAAATTCCTTGTCCCTCACCCAGGCCTGTCTCCAGCAAAAATCTTGTCAAGTCAGTTTAGCCAGACACCTCTCTTCCTGTGATGTTTCTTCTTAGTAATTTTCCAACCACTGACCCTCAAGCTGTTCCTTCCCACTTATGCTTGTATTCAGAGTTCGGCTCAATCTCTCTCCCTTATTACAATACCCCAATGTGACAATCCCCCCGAATAAAGTCTGCCTTATGATTTGTAACAAGTATCAGAGTAATTTTTTTCTTAAGCACTCATCATGCTCTCTTTTTTCCTTACTATCTATGGCTCTTATGAGCAGTCTGAAGAAGGCATGTGAGCAGGAATCTAGCCCCTGAACACTCTCTTATCCCCCACCAAAACCCTACATTCTCTAGCCCCTTACTCCGTTATAATTTCTTCATAGAACTGATTACCACCTGGTAGATCATATATCTGTTTGCTTGTTTATTATCTGTCTCTCCCCAGCCACCCCCCAACCCTATCCTGGAACGTGAGCAGGGACTGTTTTGTTCATTGCTGTATCCCTAGCACCTAATTCAGTGCCTGGCATATGTGGTACTCAAAATCAAACAAGCAAACAATCAAAAACTTCCCATTGAATAAAAGGATCCAGGACACAAAATCAGGAAATGCTAAAGTTGGAAGAGTCCTTTAGAGAACATCAAGGCCTGGAACCTCACACTACATTGTGACCTGGCCAACAGAGTAGTGTTGTCTGGCTAGCATAGTGTTTTTCTTTAAATCTGAAATTTAGGCAGAGCAGCTATTCTGGCTTCTCAAAAGCCCTGTATCACTTGACCCAGAATGACACCCTTGTTGTTAATCTGTTTTATTCTGGAAGACATCTAAATGGGAGGCTCTTGCTTAAGGACCCATGGTGGGTGTGAACTCCATTACATTGAAAGCTGTGCCTTATTTGTTTTTCAATTCCCAAAGCCTAGCACAGGGCATTACTATGCCAAGCATATGGCCTGGCACACAGTGAGAACTCAGTGCCGTGGAAAGAATAAATGAGTGATAGCAGGGCTGACTTAGAATCCAAGTCTTCTACTTTCCAGTCCACTTCTGTTTCCATAACAACAAGCTGCCTTCTTCTAGACAGATGACTTACAACCCCCTTTCATTGTAAAACTAAGTTGGAAACTTCTCCCGAAATACACTTACTCACAATAATGGGGGACTCACTCAGAACAAATAAAGAAGGTAGTGGCAGCACCAGCCTCTTTCAGACTGTCGATTAGCTGGTATCTCTCCAGCATATGAGACTGGCAGAAAGAGACCCTGCATGGTTCCTGTTATCCCCAGGGGTGCTATCACAGGACTTCCATATGCCCTCCAGCTGAAGGGCAGCCCTGATCCTTTCCCTGATGACAGGTCTAGAGCAGCATTGTTCAATAGAAATACAATGTGAGCCACAAATGTAATTTTAAAATTTCTAGTAGCCACATTAAACTTGAAAAGAAACAGGTGAAATTAATTTTAACACTTTTTATTTAACCCATTATCCAAGATACTATTCTTTCAACATGTAATCTATAAAAATATGATCATATATTTGCATTCTACTTTTTATACTGAGTCCTTGAACTCTGGTATGTATCTTACATTTACAGCACATCTCAATTTAGACTAGCCATCTTCAAGTACTCAATAACCACATGTGTCTGGTGGCTACTATATTGAACAGCGTAGTTTTAGAAGGTTAGGGCGGGGGACCCTCTGGAGAGCCTTCAAAACCTGGCAGCAGATGCTCACTGCAAAGAGCAGACTGTCATCTCAGGGGCAGTAGAACGCTCTGTTCTTTCACTCTTCCTTTCACCTGTTCACTTTGATCCTAGCTGGAAACAGCATATTTCCATTTTGTGACAGGTTCTAATCTTCCTCAAGGCTACAAAGAACAAAGTATTAAGGCCCCAACCTACAGAGAATGAGACCTTTTCTCTCACAACCTGACCCTTTCTAGATACCCTGTACCTCTGTGTAGCTTTCCAATACTCTGGGTGAAATAAGATAATCCTAGTTACTTCAACAGAAGCTATACCTTCACAGGGAAGACTTAGAAACCTCTCACAGACAAAAGCATAATCTCAATGCAGCTGGGTCAAAGGTATGCTATCCCACACAGCTCATACCAAAGGGACACGTAGCAATAGTAAAATTACATTTGTTCAGAATTTTACAGTTTACAAGATGTCTGTTTTATCATCACAACAACCCTGTGAGTAGGAGAGAAGGATTATTATTCTGATTTCATAAATGAGAAAAATGAAGCTCAGAGAGGCTAAATGACTTGACCAAGGTCACAGAGTAGAGCTAGGATCTATAAGAAGGTCTTCAATCTATAAAGTTAGTGCTCTTTTCACCATACATGCATGGCATAAATGGATACATTATTTATTATACTTGTGTGCACACATTTAAGACTGAGAAAACTCAAGATGATTTTTCTGTTTACATGGCATATGCACACAAAAAGGATGAATTAATACATTAGACAAAAGGACAGTACACAAACACAGAAAACAGGAAAGGTTTCTAAACATATACAGGTGTATACAAGAACAAGAAGGTTACCTGAATACATGCATGAGATAAGGGACAGATTTTATCTATATATATGTATGTGCATGGAAGGAAAGATGGCTTGTGTATATTTATATAAAATGAATGAATGAGTTGTCTATATATACGTACACACAGCAGAGGAATGGTTATTTATAACCATAAGGACATACCAAGAGGGAGAAACAGATTATTTGTACACAGGTATACACATTTCCAAAGGGGTGAGTAGGTTATTTATATACATACAGGACAGTACCAAGGAGGAATGGATGGCCAGATTATCAGCATATAAACACGTGCAAGTGAAGATTCTACCCTCAGTGCTGAGTATGCTGTTTTTCACTCATTATAATGACCCCCTACAAGCAAGTTGGCTCAAGTAGTTATGTAATTAATGTAGCTGCTCCATATTCCACCCACAAATGCTTTGCTTTTGTCCCTGCTTGTCGTTCAGAGTCAGTCATACACTCAATAACACTTACCTTGCTGCTGCAATCAAAATAAGAGTTAAGGAAATAAAAAGGAAAAAAAAAACACATTAAAACCACAAATTCTCAAGTTTTAGAATTCAAGTGCTGTCTTTAAAAGGAAATCCATTCAGAAGCACTCCTTGGTTTGACAGAGAAGCCACAGGATGAACTTTCTAAGCCACAGCACAGCTGCTTGCCCAAGCGACAAGCAGAGCCAAGGAGCTATTATTCTCAGCTGCACCCAGCTGGCTGGCTCCACGGTGCAAAGTTGATGATAGGAACAAAGCCCGGCAGAGAAATCCCCTCACTGAAGGGCTGGGCAGGAGTCTTGCTGCCTGCAAATCTAGGAATCCAATCTGGTCCACATCTCTCTGCTGAGGGGGATTCTGACGACCAGCCTGCCGAAGGTAATAGCAGCCAAACTTCAACTGGACGTGGAATTCTAACTCAGTCGATTCCGGGCTTTGAGACTGAGAAAGAAAGCAGGGCAGCTACTGCTCCTGCTGCTGCTCCTCCTCCTCTCCAGCTGCTTCCTGCCTGCAACCTCCCATAGGGCACCAGCCCTCCTCACACGTTCCTGGTGCACACACCCCCTTTCCCAGCACACTCACGCACACACAGACCTCGCCAGCAAGCTCACTCACACACCCTTGGTGTCTCTCCCTCTCCCTAAATATAGATCTTACTCTCTCCCCTCCCCCATTCCTTCCCCTCTTTCTTCTCCCCCTCCTTCCTTTTCCTCTGCCTATCCACTTCTCTCTTGTCTGGGCTATAGGATATAAAGAGACATACATAAGGCAGAGCCCTATACTGTGAGGCACTCCCAGTCTCAGAAGGAAGACAGAACACAAATGCCAGAGCACAATACAAAGGGCATCTTCCCTTCTACTGAGATAAGCTCTAAGGTTTTTTTTGTTCGTTGCTTTTTGGTTTGTTTGGGTCGTGTGTATATAATCTGCTGTCTGCATCTGGCAAGGCTGGAGAACAGATAAAGTGTCCAAGTGCAGTTAACATCAAATAACACCACGTTCTCAGAGTAGGTACCTGGTCCAGTTCTTCCTGAACAGCCACAGCAAGAAAATCAACCAGCAAACAAGAAAGCCCTTAGGCTATGTCAAAGCAATGATTAGACAGATGTAGTGGAAGCTGGGTGGGCTGAGGTAGACCCTCTACTTCAAAATTTAGGACCCAAAATTAGGAACTAAGTAACCTAAAGTGATACCACATTGACCTAAGCTGACCCTTGTCAGAATCCTGGTTTCATAGTCCCAGATTTCCCAGTCCTTCTTTGCCAGCTATAGCCCCATCTCCCTGTAGACTAGTCAGGTGACTCTCATGTGGCCCTAACTCCAAATAATTCAATAATTCTAGTTAAGACTCATCAGGAAATTAAATGTGTGTATCTTCAAAGAGCGCTCAAGTTGTTCACTGCAGCATAATGCCAAACATAAGCCAGGAACCTTTGAAACCCTGGAGTATAAAACACCAAAAACATGAAATATATGATATCTCTTTCTACTCTGCAATCACAGGACAGGAAAAACACTGTTTGGGCTTAGAGAACCTCAGAATTCTTCTCAATACAGGGCTTCAATCAGCAATTAACAATCCAGTGAAGCCCATTCCTATTCTACCTCCTCTGAGCTCAATCCATTGAGATAAGCAGCCCTTGCCCCACCCCCTCAGGCTAACATCAGGTAGGCAAGTTTGATCCACTCATCATGCCCAAACCAAGCTCTCAAACCTTGCTACTTCTGCTGGCCTGCAACATTCCTCACGACAGTGTACAACAGAAAACGGCCTGTTAGCCAGGAATCAGGTAGTCAGTCTATGGGGGCCACCCTAGAATCTGTCATCGCAGAATAGGCAGCCCTATATGGTAGATAAAACAAGCTTTTAAATTAAGAGTGATTTCCTTGGTTTATCCAAGATCCTAAGGAGAAAGTGTTGATTCCAGAGCCAACATTTGCCTCCCTACAGACTTCTTCCAATAACACTGCTTCCCCCTCAACCAAGGAAGAAAATTTAGATTCCAAGAGACACTACACAACCCATTTCTTAACCATCCACCTCATTATGCAGCCAACACTGACAGCAGAGCAAATACCTCCTAACCCAGTGGGGAGCTGGCTGGATGACAGAAGAGATAAGGGCTGACAGCACAACCATAACCACATCTAAATACAGAAGGGGAAAAAATCCTGAAAACTGTCAAATTCCAGTGGAAGTCATAGCAAATTTACTGTGGAGCTCCCCATATTTCAGCCAGGAGAAGCAGGTATAGATTTTAAAACAAGAAATACGGGTGCGACTGATTAAATCAGAACCCCCCTCAACCCCCACCCCACCCCACCCCACCTCTGCAGCCACTCATAAAGAGCTCAGAGCAGTGGCTGTCATGACCATGTTTAGGTCAGAGCTTTCTAGACTGAGAAGCCCAAATTCTCAAGACTGGGAAGGATCTTCAGAGATAGGATACCACCTAAAGAACCTACTTTTTCCTGCCTCATCCACCAGTGCCTCTAGACCTGAGGCTAAATGTGACCCTGTCTTGTCCATCTCCCCACTCAAACACATTCAGATCATCTCCTAAGCACCTTGGGTTTTCCAGAAAAACAAAGGCGCAAACAAGAGAAAACATGTTTAGGACAAGAGGCACAATAAATCTGCTATCTATAGTTCTAGTCTTCAGACTTCACAAGAGTGCTCATATGGCTTTGACCATAAATTACCTTTGTATCTTTCCACCTTCCTATGTCTTAGTGAAAGAAAGAAGTAGAACAAGTGGGAAAGCAGTAAATAGCAGTTTCTGTAAACTCAGTAAAAGAGCAGGGTTCCTTTTGTCGCCATTCAACAGAGCCCAGAGAGTGCTAGACATCATATGACCAAAGGATAATCAGACCTCCTTAGGGGACTAGCCTTTTAGGATAGACATGCAATTTCTGTTTCCTAAGCCATGTAAATAACATTGCAGCCCCCTTGTCACAGTGGATCTGTCTTTTGGGAATCCTGGGCTGGCTAAAAGGATAGGGGTGCATTTTAGAGGTAAGAAATAGCACAAGCACCCACCTTAGCTGGGAAGCGTCCTTAAAGCAGGGCTGTTCAAGAGCTAGCCGGGCATAATTAGAAAAACAGATTGGGTTAAGAAGGAAAAGGCATTTATCCAGAAGCTGTGAAATGCTTTGAACAGACATTCTCAAGGTCTGGTTCCCAATTTAAATCCTTGCAGGGATCTTCGCCTAGAGACAAATGAGTCAAGATGGAAATTCAACATGAGACACTGACACTCACGCAGAGTTGTGGGAAGGTTCAGCATGGCAGGAGCTCTAAAGGGGAACTGAATGGGTGGGTTAGTCAGAAGACCACTTGGTGCACAAAATTCATCTTCAGCTAAAGTGTCCTAAGTGGTGTCACAAGGATACCAGAGAAGGGGCTCATCAACTACAATTCTCCCCTCTCATACAAACTAGTCTAAGTCTCCCTGGAGCCAGATACAACTGGTTGAAGCAAAGAGTGTGCCTGCTCCAAACCTGGCCTGCCTTTTCAGGTGTCACTCCAGAGCAGCTGGGTCAGGACCTACCTCATCTCCCAGTGATAACACACTCCCAGTGATTTACACACTCAGGGTGTAAAGGATACGTAGAACCCAAGTCTGACTTACACAGAAGTAAGCTTGTGACTCTTCCTTCTCTACCACTAAATAAAGCCAGAAGCAACAAGAGGCTGGTATGTGGTCACACAGCTGGGATCTGTTTCATGAAGAAAATGGTTTGTTCTGCTGGTAGAGAAAAGTCTTCTTTTTTCCTCCTGTAAAATTATGTTCTCTATAAACTACTGAGAAAATACATGCAGCAGAGAACGATGGGCAATGGGAGATGGTTCTCCTTCTTCCCTCAGGAACATGCCCCTCTAGGGGAATGAGGAACCCGGCAGAGATGCACCAATTTTACTGATGTGCTAAGACACAGCTGCTACACAGCCTAAATGAGAATTGACAAGCTGCAAGGCAGGCCTGAGGAGTCACAAACTGCTGACAAATTTCAGTTCTACAATCAGGTCAAGCACCATCCCTGATTAGCAAGAACTTCAACATAAATAGCTGATAAATTCCTCAGGACTCCCCGGCTAAATGGTTACATTTCTAGCCTATATCTCCAAAGGATGTGGCCTCATTTCCATTCCAGAAGCAAATGATCAAAAACTCATAACCAAAGCAGTTTACATGTCTACTGCCCTCTTGCATAAAAGTCACAGCTCCCATATTTAGGCCTAAGGCTGGTCCTGAACTAGTATCTGCTTATGTACATCCCAGTCTAATCCACAAAGTGCACTGGCCCTGCCCCAATCTCTATGCCCCAAGGAAGCCAAGGGGATTCTCTAATGGGAATCCCAAATTTGAAATTTCATAGGGAAGTGAACCTCTTGTACTAAAAAGAGCCTACGTTCTAATTGGCTTACTATTAATCAGATAATAACTTCAGTTCTCTGTGGTTTGTTCTGAGATATACCATAAGGTGAACCCAATTCTGGAAAATTCTTTTGGTGTAAGACTTTCAAAAGCTTTTCAAAATATGTGCCTAGCCAACACACAAATCTCAAGTGTCTTGGGACTCAATGAAAGGACCCCAAAGACTTTCTGTAAAATTCTCTATATATTCAAAAATACAGTATGAGGCACTGAGTTATAGGAAACTAGCTATTGTTCAAAGGGGGAAGAGAAGACTTAAGGGAGACACAATCTTAGTGTGGGGTCTCTGACAGATTAACAGGGAAGTATAGGGGAGAAAGGGAAGTACTCAACCAGGTGAGTCAGGAGAAAGAGCTAGATTTAGCCTGAAAGCAAAGAACACAAAGGGAAAGACTGTTGTTGGCACTGGTGCCTCAGGCTGCCAGTTCGCCCACACCAATCACACACAGAGATGACCCCGCTGCTCAGACACAAGATCCTTGGAACCCCTATATTTTAATTCTCCACCCAGTGACAGAAACTCATGCAAAACCCTTTATCCCCTTAGCACATGTCACCAAGTCTAATCTATTTTACCTTCCCACCTATAAAATCTGCCCCTTTTTCTATAGCCTTTAGCCTAGGCTTGTATCATTTCTCACTTGAGTTGTTGCATAATATTCATCCTCCTTAGTCTCCCTTCCTCCACAACCACCTCCTTCTCACCCCTCCCTACTCCCAATCCATTCTTAACAATTTATGAGAGGGATGATTCTAAAATGTAGATAGATTTTTTGGCACTCATTTTCTTAAAATCCTTCTGTGACTGCTCTCAGGAAAAAGTCCATGCTCCTCAGTCCATTATCAGAGTTCTCTCTTGAACTGTCCCTGTCTAGAGGGATCTAAAGCTTTCCAATTCCCTAAGTTTGGTCACCCACTGAATGTGCCATCCCATCCTTTCTACTTCCATATGGCACTGTCTAGAGTGCTATCAGAGAGTAAAAACTAGTACAGTAAGGAGGTTAAAAACCCGATCAAGTGCCTATCAGAAAACAAGACTTGGAACAAAAACAGTAAAAAAAAAAAAAAAAAAAAACTTGGTATCTGTTATAGGTTGGACTGTGTTCCCCCAAAATCCATATGTTGAAGTCCTAATCCTCAGTACCTCAGACGGTGACCTTGTTTGGAGACAGGGTCTTTACAGAGGTAATCAAGTTAAAATGAGGTCATTAAGGTAGGCCCTATCCAATATGACTGGTATCCTTATAAAAAGGTAAATTTGGATAAAGAAATAGGTATAGAGGAAAGACAATATGAAGAGATACAGGAGAAGATGACCATCTACAAACCACGAAGAGAGGACTGGAACAGACCCCTCTCTCACAGCCCTCAGAAGGGGCTAATCCTGCTTGATTTTGGACTTCTAGCCCCCAGAACAATAAGATAATCAATTTCCGTGGTGTAAGCCACCCAATATGTGGGTACTTAGCTATGGCAGCCCTAACAAACTAATGCAGTGCTTTTGAACATTACTAATATAATTCTGCTCCCAAATTTTTAAAATAAATAGTCAAATTAATACTTATTAGGTACCTATGTGTAATACCAGGCTTGATGAAAAAATATACTCCTTGCCCTTAGGGAGTTCATAATCTAATAGGAGAAATGCTATGATATGGGGCATTGTTATACCCATATTATGAGGAGTGTTAGATCTTGTGCCTGAGTGATTGATAGTGCCATTTACTAACAAAGGACATACAGAAGATGAGGTGAAGGAGAAAGAAGAGACAATAAGCACATTTTGAACATACTGCTTCAAGTGCCTATGAAAATTCTGGTGACAATATCCATAGGCACCTAGATATGAGTCTGGAGCTTGTGAAAGAAGACTGAGGTAGAGAGAGGAATTTGGGATTTGGGATGTATCAGTGTATGGGTAAAAACATGGGTGAGATTATCAAGAGAAGAGAATGAGGTGGAAAACAGAGCCCTGGGAATCACCAAGTTTTAAGGGGAGAGCAGAGGAAAAGAAATACAGTAACAGAAACAAAAGATGGAGATGTCAGAAATTAGAAAAGGACTTGGAGGGGGAGATACTACCAAAGCCAAAAAGGAAGAGTTTTAGAGAGAAACCAGTCAACAGTTTTTTATCTCACCTGTCATAAGAAATGCTCCAGGATGTTGGTTTTCATCTAGAATGCCCTTCCTAACTTGTCATCTCTGGCTATTTATGTTTAAATGTCCTCAGGTGTGGACCAAATAAAAACATTTCCCTAGCATGCTCAAAGATGACAATCAGCAAAGGGAAGCAGAAGCCTATGGAACTGGGGAAGATTATTTGCTATAACTTACCTCTTCCCTTTGGCTTCAAGATGTCTTATTTTGTACATTATGACTGTACTTCATGATGCACCTATTTTGGAATGGTGGTAAATCTCTGCTGCGTTGTCTACAGAAAGAACACAACTTGCCACTAACAAGGAGTCATGGATCTCCCTCATGACATACGTAAACACAGGAAGCAAGTTATCTCTTGATTTCCATCTTTCTAAGCTCATTATTTTATTTCTTGGACAGCTCCTGATACATAAGAACAATTATTGTCTTAGTACCCTCTGGGAATTCCTCTGACAAGACTTCTCTGACCACCTTAACTCAAAGGGCTTGCTCCTTACGTTAAAGTCCTATGGCAATTATTTTCTGTTATAATCACTTTTTTCACAACCAATTACTTTTGGCTTTATAATACTACTTTATACTTTTAAGTAATCTTTCCACAAAATTTTGCTGAATGTCTAAGTATCAGAAGTTGTGTTAGGGACTGTAATCAGTTACTGACCTTAAGTGCAATCTAGCAAAGGAGCTAAAGTCCATATATGTGCAAGGAGAATGCAAGTAGAAAGCAGAAGTAACAAGAAAATAATGGCCAAGAATAGGATCTCTGAATCCCTCAGCTTTGTTTTTCTATCTACATCTACTAGGTCCCTAAGACACATGAGACAGAGAAGATACTCCACTCTTAATTCCTAAGACTTCAGACTCAAATTCCTGCAAGGCCTCCTATCTTGGTAAACCAGGCTGGGCCATAAAGACATCTTTAACAGAAAACCAATTCAAAAGGTAAGTCAAATAGTTTGCAACTTGACCCCTTGCTTTTGGGTCCATATCTTTGACTAGACATCTGAATTTCTCCTAGTGCAGAAGGAGGTACCAAAAAGAATATCAAAAGCCCAAAGCAGTTTTCTCAACCTGTGTTTTCATGCCCCAGTTTATTCCAACTGACAGCCCAATTAGAGTGCCTATTCTTTGGGTCTGGAGTGAGAGGGCTGCCTTTGGCAAATTCTAAAGGTTAGCGTGAGTGACTAATATGTATTATAAGAGACACTGGTGAAATATATGAGAATTTGTAAGAAAATATTTCCATCTTTCAAGGTGCTGGTTTGGATGAAAATCAGGGAAGACTCTGTGAAAGAGGGGATATATCTGAGCTTGACCCTGAAGGGTGAATAATATTTGGATATGTGGAAACTGACAAGAAGAAAAGGCATTCAAGGCACAGAATACAGGATGAGCAAAGATATGAAAAGGACAAAAAGGAAGGTGTGATGTTGGAAAGGAAGGGAAACTAACATATGCTGAATGCTAACAACATGCCAGGCCCTGCTCTCTATATATTATCTTACTTAATCCATATCTATCCACTGAGGCAAATGATATCCAATTCAGAGATGAGAAACCTATGTTTCTAAGAGACTGGGTGACTTGCCTAAGCCTAAGGTTACAGCTGGTATGTGGTGGAGCCAGATTTCAAACTCAGGCACTTGCTGATTCCAAGACCCAAATTCTTTCAATTCTATAATCTGGCCTCTGGGTTAACAAAGGTGAGTAAATCAGATTGGGCCAAGTCATGGGTGGTCATGGATGTCAGGCAAAAAAGTTCAGACATAATTTAACTACCAATGGAAAAAGAAATTAATGTCTTTTTGAGGAAAAACTTTCACTCATTCACTCACATATCTGTTAAGACTTGCTGGATACCATGCATCAGGGATGTAAACTTAAACAACACAGTCCTTATTCTGTATTTCCATGCCCTTTTCATTTAGCTTTTATTTAAATTTTTTATTGAATTATTATATACAGAAACGTGCAGAAATCAAAACTACATCAGTGTAAACAGAATTCAAATCAAGAACAGATCATCAGAACTCCAGAAGCCCCACTGTGTTCATACCTAATCACTACCTACCCTGCCACCCAACAATAATCACTATCCTAAAGTCTGACACCACAGGTTACTTTTGCCTATTTCTGAATTTAATATAAAAGGAATCTACAGTAGATATTCTTTTAAGAAACACATAATCTTGAGGGCAAATGCTCATACAATTCCAGGACAGTATGATAAATACCAACTTTGGCTGTATATGAAATGCTATAGAAAGATAGAAAAATGAGTATCTAAACTCTACTTGGGGACTTTGGGGAAGGCTTCAAAGGATGTGACATCTAAACTGAGCCCTGAGTATAAGTGGTAGCCATGACTAGTGATGTTTTAGGAAGATAAATCTGGTGGTGGTATACATAATGGATTCCAAGAAAAATAAATAAAAGCAAGGAAACCACTGGAAGACTAATATTCCTGTCTAAGAAATAAAGAAGACCTGAATGCCAAGGAGAACAGAGAAGAGTCTGATAAATCGTAGAGAGAAAAAGAACCAGATCTGGCAAGTAATCCAATGTGGGAGGCGAGAGAGAAGGAAGAATGACACCATAATTTTGAGTGGGTGACTAGCAGAACAAGGGTGATTTTAACACAAACAGAGAACAAAGGAAGAAGAACAGGCCCAAGAGGGAACTTTCAAACACTGGGAAACTGTAGTGAGAATAACCAGTAGATAACTAGATATGAAGACTAGAACCTAAGGACAAAAGGGAGGTTCAGAAGTATAGATTTGGGAATCACCTGCTTAGAAAGGCTAGTTGGAAGTCTGCTGGCTGCCTAGCACAGGAGCCAGGATCAAGCATAGTACCAACCACACAGTAGTTGATCGATTAATGACTCCAGATTAGAAGCTAAGGAGATGCAGATTTGAGATTAAATGAGATGCCATGGGGAAGACTATAGAAAGAAGAGACAAAGTCAGACAGGAAAGAAGATAGGCAAAGTAAGAAACATAGAAAAAGAATTGGAAGAACCTAAGAAAATCAGAAGATACAAGTAGAGTGTTTCAAAAAACACTAAGGACTGTTGCAAAGAAAAATGAGAATAAGAACTGAGGAAAGTGATAGGAAAAAGTACGTTAAATATTTAACTGTTAATTATTTCCATCTAACTACATCTCTGGCCTATAAGCTTCTAAATGATAAGAAAATGTCTTACAAATAGCACCAACAGCACCCAGTGTGGTACCCTCTTAGTTGGCTTGATTTAAAGTGGAATAATTATATTAACTGCTTCCTTTTGGGTAAACTCTGGCAAAAGGGTTTTCTCTCACAGACGAAGAATTCCTTCCCAGCCAGTATCAAATGTTCCCATTGGTTGGATGGTCACAGAAGCAGCAGGAGTCAGAGAAAGTTGTAGAAATTAAGATGGGCTTATTATTTGAAAGCAAGTAATTTTGAACAGAAGTATCAATCAGACTTATTCCAAAAGAGTTTACAAAGTACCTCCATTTATTGACATTGTGTTCAGAAAATACTGCCAGCTAGAGCTGAGGCCTGCTGTATCTGACACACTCTTCTGACTCTAGGTAGGCTAATGCTATCATGGCATTCCTCAAAGATGTTCCGATATGCCCCTCAGAAATCTGCACCAAACTCTACCCCTTCAAATAAGGTGCCCCAAATCCCAATCCTAGATGTAATGTCTTACAATTTACAAGGTTCAGTCACAGCCTAGAACCAGATCTAAAGTTTACAGAAGATCAATCACTGATAAACATTCAGATCCAGGCCATAAATGTGTCCAGAATATTTCAGAGGGGAAAAACACCTAAGTAACGTTAAGCATTTCTCCTGACAAGTACACAAAAGCAATGTGACTTTTTTCTTGCGGGCCCCAGAGAAGCATCAGTATATATAGATGACCTCATCTGAGTGATGCACACAGCAAGTTATCCTAGGAACCCCACGCCACCTGGGAGTCTAGATCCCTGCAAAGGCCTGAAATCCTATGGCACTGGCTCCTTGCCACTTTAATGACTGGAAGCAGTTTCACTGGGTTCCCATTCAGCAGCAAAGGCTCCAGCTGTGCTCAACAACACCTCTGGCAGGTCACTCAGGCCACTGCAGGAAGGTCATATATATATACAGCAAAAAAGAAACAAACTCACAGATATAGGAAACAAACTAGTGATTACAAAGAGAAGAGGGAAAGAGGAGGGGCAAGACAGCAGCATGGGATTGAGAGATACAAACTATTATGTATAAAATAGATAAGCAACAATGACATATTGTACAGCACAGGGAGCCCTGAAAATCAACAATTCTGAGAAGTAATAGGAGGCCCATTGGTGACTCTAAAGCAATTGTTTATAAAGCTTTGCTGTCAAAAATGCATTGTTCTATGATCTCATCAAAACTCTGTGAGAGGAGACAGTTATTATCCCTAATTTTATAGTTGAGGAGACTAAGAAATAGGAAATACTTTGTTCAAGTTCCCTCCGATTTTAAGACTAAGCTACTGCAAGGACTCAGATCTTTCTGTTGCTAGTTTAGTCCTAAATGTTATTAATAATAGGGATAAGAGTAAATAAAGACAAAATTCACTGGATATCATGAATGAGCCCACAAATACCAGCCTCAAGAACATATTTCCCACCAACTAGACCTCAGGAAAAAAAGACTCACACGTGAGGAACACTGAAGCTTCTGTGCCATCTTCTTCCCCTTCTGCCCTGAAAAGTATTACTTTGCTAGGGCTGCCATAACATAATACAATGGCCTGGGTGGTTTGAGAAACAGAAATTTATTCTAACAATTCTGGAAGCTAGAAGTCCAAGATCAAGATTTAAAATGGTAAGTTTTATGTTACATAAATTATATATCTCAATTAAAAAGATATTTTTTGCCTTCAAAAAAAAAAAAAAAAAAAAAAGGAGGGGTGGGGAATGAGATACCCTTTCCCTTTTCAGTCCACTGAGAGGAAATGGTGTGGAAGTAGGACTGGATGAGGAGGCTGCAAGAGTATACAAAGCAAAGTATCTTTGTCTCTATTTCATCTTAGAACAGCGAGAGGAAAAAGAAGCAAGCTTTCTGTTGAGGGGAGGGAGAAGCCATAGCTATTGGTGGCTGGAAAGATGAAACTTAAGGATTATAGAAACATTTCTCAATCCAAAATGACCACAAGCAAGTATGGATATGGACCTCTCCTTTTTCAGAGACTTTTTTAGGCAAGAGAACCCTCCTCATTCTGTTCCACAAAATAACTGCCCAGAATGAAAAGGGACTAGATTTTCTACTCAAAATCCTTTTCATTCATCCTGTCAACAGGATATTTACAGAGTGCCTATTATGTATACAAGACAGATACCTTATCCTTCCCTCCCTTTAAAGATAAGGGAAACTCACGATACTAATTCTCCTGCATAATAGAAAGGATGGCTTTGCTTTCTCTTACTTCTCAAGAGCCCAATCACATTTAGTGGGTTCAGCGTTAGTTTAGGGAGCACAGGAACAGAATACAGGACACAAAACAGGTTTTGAGAAATGATGTCTTTTGGTTAGAACAAGCTGAATTTGGGATGTTAATGGGAGAAGTGAGTGTACAAGAAGTAGCTAGAAATACAGGTCTAGAGTTCAGGACGGAGGTCTGGGCCAGACATACATACAAGAGAGCAATCTACATATGAGTAGTGGTTATAAAGTGACATAATGAATGAGATTTCTTAGAAAGAATGTATAGTTGTATGAAAATAGGACTGAGGAAAGAACCCTCAAAAGACGAACATTTAAGAAGTAAGCAGAGATGAATCAGAAAAGGACGACTGAAGAGAGATCAGAGGAGATAAACATTGGGGATGGTTTCATAAACATAAAAACAGGAAGAAGTGTGCAGGAGTGTCAAATACTGCAGCAAAGTCCAATAAGATAAAGACTTAAAAACAACCACTGGATTAGGTAGCTATGAGCTCAAAGACTGACGTAGTTTTAATGAAATGACAATGAAATAATCTGAGACTGGAAAAATAGACTTTCCCCAAGTATATTCCTTGGAAAATGAGTCCTGCGGGATCTCCAAAATAGAGTTTCATGGTCAAAAAAGTTTGTGATAACCATGAATTATATTATTCCCTTCTTGAAGAATCACAATAAGCCTAAGTATATTTAAGTTCTGAGAAATCCTTCAATAAAGCAATCTGTTGGTGTTACACTCTACTAGAACTCAATGTTTTCCAAACTTTTTTGATCATGAAACTATCATATGACAAAGAATCTATTAACAGTTCTAGAAACTGGAGCCCTGTAGTGCCAAAAACATAGGCTCTGGAGTGAAGTAGGTCTAGATTTGAATCTGGTTCTAACTCTTCCCAGCTAGGTGACCCTGGACAAGTTTCTATCTTTCTAAACCTCAGTTTTATAATGTATAAAATGGGCCTAATAACAAAAGCATAATTCATAGAATTCTTGTAGAAATTCATATTGGTAATGCATGTAAAGCACTTACAGTAACAGTATTCAATAATGTGGTTACTGTGATGATGACGATGATGACAACTATGGTGGTAGCTGAGATTAGAAGGAAAACTCTGATGCATATACTAAAATTTTCAATGAATGAATGGGGAGTTATGCAAAACTTGGGACCTAACTGCAACAACAAATGTGGATATGAAAACAGATTATGTGAGGATCTAGTAATGACCTCAAAGTGGCAGAGAGAGCTAGAGAAAACCAAGCCTCACACCTAATCCAGTAATACATGGGGCATTAAAAAAAAAAAAAGGCAGTTTCCCCACAAAAGGGCTTCAGTCAGTAGAGAAGTTATCAGTTATCAGTCTCAGGTATCAGGTAAGGACTCCACAGTTTGCCATAGGACAGAAGAGGCCTGTTGGGAGCAGCCCTTGTCCAACAGAAGCCTCCTTTGTTTCTGACACAGTAGTAGGGCCTGTTCTTGGGCAGGGCTTACCATAAAGTTTAAGAGGGATGCTAAAAGCTGTGGTCAAGAGAGGTCTGGAAGTATTCAGGCTTACTACAGGATTCATACTGCAACACTGCTGTAATAGCAAAATATCAGAAACAAAGATCTACCAATAAAGAACAGAGTATACAAATTATAATACAGCCGCAGAAAAAAATACTATGCAGCTATTTTTAAAATGCAGTAGCTCTATTTGTGGTAAGAAGGAAAAATCTCTGAGATATAGCAGTAAATGAACAAAAGGTGAAGGACAGTGTGTGTGATAAACACACGTACATGCTTATAAATGCACAGATTATCTCTGCATCGATTTGTAAGACACAGATAACAATGAGATGAGGGAGATGGGGACTATAGGCCTGGAAGTCTGAAGGAGGAGGGAAATTTGCATTATACATATTCTTATTGTATTTTTTTTTATTTTTACAATTACTTATTCAAAACATTCTTTAGTTTTAGTTTTTGTTTTATAAGTGTTAAAGTAGAAATGGTTAGAGAGAAGGCTGAGAGACTGTGAGAAAAGGGAGGGATAAATGTGGTCTCCATGAGGACAAAGAGCTGAGGTAGTAGGAGTTAAGGTAGGCAACCACGACCACAGCAAAATCCTGGAGTTTAAAATTATACCAAGAGTGCTTTCCTAGTGCAACTAAGCCTAAGAGATGGGGTCTTCAAGGGCTTGAACTTATTATTTTCCCCAGGGGAATTCCTTTTTTAGGGTTTCAATAATAGGACAAGAAGGAAGTCTCTTTGCTTGGGAGAGAGTCACAAGTAAGAACAGAACTTTACAGGAGACAGTCTATTTGTTCCCTGTCTTAACTATCTTCCTTGAGAAAATGCTGATCCATCTCTCAGAGGGACTGGCTGAAATCTTGGATCTCCTGGGATGGTGCCATTTAAACACGCACCTTCTAATCTATTTGCTCAGTTCTACTTTTGCTTACTAACTCTCTTCTCTGTCAGCCTTCTTTAGCAACCCAAGAGCTTCTGTCAAGGCTTCCTCATGGCCTACCTCCATGCCTTCTCCCTCACTGTCCCTTCCACCTGGAACACCCACCCACCTGCTGCCACCACAGTCTCTGTTTCTAGAGCTAAAAAGTCTCACCTCCTCCCCCAGATTTTTCTGCAGCTAAGCCAAATAAGGTACAGATTCACATCCATTCCACCCACATTACCAACATTACTGCCTCATCAGCATTAGCAATGTCAAACACTTATTAAGGACGTATGGCCAGGTACTCAGCCAGCCCAGAATCTGAGATGACCTATATGACCTCTTCCCTCAAGTTGCTAACAATTTTACAGGAATGGCATAAGGGTAGCTAGGCTCATATGGCAATTCCTCAAAGCCAACTGAATGCACTATCAGTTAAAGACGTATAAATGACCTATAACTTATGGGAAACATTTAAATCACAAATAATCAAAGAAATGCAAATTAAAACAATGGGATACCACTCTTCTTCTGCCAAATTAGCAAAAATTTTCTAAAATGGTAATACTCCATGTTGGTATGGCACATTCAAATACTAAAAGTACAAACTGGAAAAACCTTTCTGAAAACACATGCAGAAGTTTATCCCAAGTGTTTAAAATGTATACACTTTTAAACTCAGCAATTTATTGAATCTGCTTTTAGAAAATGAAGAAATAATCAGAAATGAAAACAGACTTATGCATAATGTTGCTCATCACAGCAATACTTGTAAAAGTAAAGAAACAAGAGGAATTGTTAAAGAACACCCACATGATAGAATATTATAACCTATTAATAATCATTAAAGCGTGCTTTTAAAAAATATTTAATAACCCAGAATAAAGCTCAAAAAAACACCTAGTCAGAAAAATTTTAAGACCACACACAGTATAGACCAAACTTAGTAACTTTATATTAATGTATATAAAAATTATACAACACAATGTTAACATTTTACTGTTATTGGCTTTAGGTGCTAGGCCTTGGAAAAAAACTTTAAAGGATTAATTAAGAGAAGATAAAGAAGTACATGGAGACTTCCGTGGAAATGCTAATGGGCTTTTCTGGCTGCTTAAGCATCCATGAAAGATTGGCTAAACACTCTGCCAGGTTCTATATTAGGCTCTAGAACACCAATAAATAGCACAGCCCTGGCATTCAGGGATCTTACAAGTACACAGAAAAGATGTAACAGAAAACAAGTAACCCCATTACATCATAGTAAATGTCAGTTTAGCAAAAGTACAGTAGTCTCCCCTTATCCAGAGGGGATTTGTTCCAAGACCCCCAGTGGATGCCTGTATATATAAATACGTATGATAAAGTTTAACTTATAAATTAGGCATAGTAAGAGATCAACAACAATAATTAACAAGATAGAACAATTATAACAATACAGCTGTCCCTCAATATCTGTGGAGGGTTGGTTCCAGGACCCGCCACGGATACCAAAATCCATGGATGTTCAAGTCCCATAGTTGGCCCTCCATATCCAAGGTTCTGCATCTGCAGATTCAACCAACCACAAATTGTGAAGGACTGCAGTATTTATTTTTAAAAAATCCACATTAGTGGACCCATGCAGTTCAAACCTGTGTTAATGGGCCAACTGTATACTGTTATAAAAGTTAAGTGAATGTGACCTCTCTCTCAAAGTAACTTGTTGTAAAAATTTAATGCTTTTTCCATTTTAACTAAGCACTCATCACACACACTGTGGCCATAACTTTTGAAGTTTGAGGTGTGACAGCAAAACTAGCACAAATTTTCTTTTTCCCTCTTTGCAATTTCAGGGAAAGGAGATTCGTTTTTACTGTAGATCTCAGCAACCTCAGCATATGATTTTTTTCCTTTCCTTATTAAATCAAGAACTTTTACCATTTCATTTAAAGGAAACACTATACAGCTTCTCTTTGAATTACCAGCATCACTACTCTTACCCTTTGGGGCCACTATTAAGTAAAATAAGGCTTACTTGATCACAAGCATCATGATATTGAACTGAGATGATTACTAAGTGCTTAATGGGTGGGATACACTGGACAAAGGGATGATTCACATCCAGGGCAGGATAGAGCAGAAAAACACAAGACTTCATCACACTACTCAGAACAGCATGCAATTTAAAACTTATGAGTTGTTTATTTCTAGAATTTTCCATTTAATATTTTTGGATCATGGCTGACTGCAGGTAACCGAAACTGGAGAAAGCGAAACTGTGGATATTGTGGGGACAACTATATGCACAGCGTGTGGAAGTTTCACCCAAAAAACTAACACCTGATTGGGTTTTTAAAGATGTGAATGAAAAGTTAGCTAGGTGAAGAAAGAGAAAGTGTATTCCATGCATGGGAAACAGTGAGTACTTTGAAAAACAAAAATCTTTATGTTGGAAGTGTTGACTAGACAAAGAAGCAGAAAGAAGTAAGACTGGAAAGGCACATAGGGTCTGTATCAGTGCTTTCCAAATTCTTCTTTATGAAGGATCTGGTTTTTTATTCACAATATGTCACAGACTGATATTTTTGGTCTGTACCCTATTCAATGAGACAAGGCCACTAAGCATGTGCTTGATGTCATGTCAATCCAAATTGCCTCTAAGTGCTCACTTTCAACTTCAGTATTTATTTCATTAAAGACTAGAACCAAACAGTTCCTGGACTGGACCTTGTCCATGAATAACAATGTGAGTCACAATGAGCTAGATCATAGTTTTATTTTATCATGAAGGCACCGTGGAGTAACTGAAGTATATATATACATGTATTTTTAAATTTCTTCTTTTTAAATCATAGTTTTAATAGATAACTTATAATCCTAAGAAAAAGGTACTATTTTTCTCCCCATTTTCTGGTTTAGGAAAATGTGGCTCATTAAGGTCAAAAAACTTTATTTCAATGGTTGAGACAGGAGGGAAGGAGGAAGGGCATAACCATTAAAAGAATTACATAAGAATTAGCACCAAGATGGTGGAAAATTTAACTCCCAATAGACCCCAAGGCCCAAGATGGCAGGAGATTTGACTTCCAGTAGACCTTGAACTTCATTATATGCTCATAGTAATATATTAGCATGGTAAATGTCACTTCCATGACAGTTCAGGGGCTAACCATAAAAGGTCAAAAACTGGGCAATGGCCTGATTCCTGGGAATCCCAGCCCCTTCCGCAAAGTAGTTGGAAGAATTCTCCCACTTTTTAGTATATGAAGCTATCAAAAACTATGAAACCCATATGAAAAACATACGAGACTATAAAACCTAGCAACACCATGCCTCGCGGCCTCTCGTTCCCTCGCTTTCAGAGACAGCCCGCACTCTATGTATGGAGTACTGTATGGAGTACGCATCTTTCTGAATAAATCTACTTTTACTCAACTACTGCTCGCTCTTGAATTCTTTCCTGTAGAACGCCAAGGACCCTTACTTAGCAGGATGTGCCCCAGGGACTTGCCCAAGGCCTGGGACATGGCCATCCTCTCCTACCCCATTTTCTTCCAGTATCAATGGTACATTGAGAAAAAAATATTGGCAACTCATACCACAGGCAAGAATTAACTTCCTTAAAACAGTAAAAAAAAAAAATAAAAAAATAAAAAATAAAAAACCTCCTGGTAATCAAAACCTCAAAGGAAAAAAATAGGCAAAGAATACAAATAGACTGTTCAGAGAAAAGTAATAGCCTTTATTTATACGAAAACATGCTTAACTTTACCAACAACAACATATGCAAATTTAAACTCAACTGAGACACCATTGCCTAGAAGATAAGCGAAAATCCAAAAGTTTAACAAGTCACACTGTTGGTGGGTTTGGGAAGAAAAAAAGCACCCTCATACCAGTAAGAGTGTAAGTTGGGGAAGAAAAAAAGCTGTTTACAAATATCTTTCTCTATCTATTTCAAGGTATACCATACCATGCGCTTGAAGTTAGACAGGGTTATATAATTTGCTTTAGCCAGGGATATGTGAGCAAAAGTGACATACTGCATCTCCTGGGCAGAAGTTGTAAAAGCCAGAGTGCAATTTGCTATATTCTCTTTCATTTGTTATCTTTTCTTTCCATCTACCACAAATACTGGCAATGTCCTAGAAGCTGGCTAAATATTTAGCCTGGATTGCAGAGAAGATAACTTAAAGCAGAACTCCTTGACACACAGAATGACAAGTATAGTATGAGCAAAATAAACCTTTTTTGTTTTAGGGCAATATTTACTGAAATTATAAACATAAGCCCCCTCAGATATACCTGCGCACATGCAAAATGACATATGTAAAAGGTAATCTTTTGCAACATAGCTTCTTATAGAAAATGACCACAAACAGCAAAATGAACATCAATAGAAGACTAGTTTCATACTTGCAGTACATTCATTCAGTGAAATATTATGCAGTTGTTTAAAAAAAAAAGAAAAAAATTCTCTTAGAGCTAATATGGAAGGATCTCCAAGTGAAAAAGCAAGATGTTCCTAGTGTGTATAATATACCATCTTTTATTGAAAAAAAAGGAGGGGGCGGGAGTAGAGTTTATATTCATATTTGCTTGCTTATATTCATATATAAAGAAATTCTATAATAAGAAACTAACAAAAATTAGCATCTTAGGGCAGATAGGTAGAACTTTCAATTACCCAAGGAAAAAAAATCCTCGGTGCCATCCTTCCTACTATCTCATATCCTCAATGAATCTGCCAGCAAATCTCATCTCTAGTATAAATAGTGTACTTCAGCCTCTATCATAAACTGTTATCAGATCCTTCTTTAAACTCTGGCTTATATTCCTCCTCTTGGCCACATCCAATCAGCTTCCAATCACATTACCTGTGTTAAGAATATATTTACTGTTGTTCTCTTATTCCATTAAGTTGCAATGGTTCTTGGTTACTCTTAAATAAACCATGCTTTTCTCTAAATGATTTTAAGCTTTGGCAACTGTTTTTAGCTATTCTTTTTGAGAGACTCTGAATTGCCTCTTAAAAGAAAAAGTCATAGCAAACTGCTCCAATATATTCTTGTTTTTCTCATTCAGAACTTTTTTTCTACAAGGAGATTACTTTCCTTTATAAGAATTACGAGACACTTCTGAAAAATTAGAAATAAAAAATTGATGAGGAAAAAAGGAAAATCTCTTTCTTACTACTGTATGCCAACTAATGAATGTAGAAACGATAATGGAAATGTTAGAGCAGGCAGACAGCTAGATAAGAACAGAGAAATGAGGGGATAGAGGGGTTGGCGCACAGGCCAGATGGTAGGACACCATACATTTTGTGAACAATGGGGGTCCTTAGGCAGACAAAGAAAAGAAGGAACCTCTGGACTGATAGGAAACCACACATTTTGAGGTGACAAGTGTCTGGGAGGCAAACAAAGGAAGATGGGAAGAGGCAGCAATCTCCAGCGTCACAACGTAAGCTTTCGCTCATTGTGCCCTCATTACAATAAGATTGGCCTTGCAGATAAAAAGTACCCGACATGCACCAATGCCATAACACTTCCAATCAAGACTAAATAAGGACAAAAATCCCTCCTCCCCTCAGGAAGCTGGAGCTAGAATGAAAAATCAGGGAATATAACCCCAAGCCCCTTCCTCTCCAATGAATATTCTGCCCATTCATTTTTACAACCTGTGTAACCAGCTTGCCAAAGAAACTCAGGGCAGAACTCACCTGAGTCTGCCTGCTCTCCCCTTGAGAGCATCCTATCACTTAAAATAAATCTTCACTTTACTTTTTTGATCTCCATGTCTCATCTCTGAATTCTTTAGGTGATGAGACAAGAATCTACTCTCTGGTAACAGAAACAGAAAAGTTAACATTTGGCAACCACCATTAGTGGCAGTAGATTCAGACAGGAGTAATCAATGGATATTCAGCTGGTATGTGGAGATTTGATGAGGAACAAGATATTGACATAGTCTCAGAGTATTGCACCACAAAACACTTACCAATTACAAAAGGAAAAATGGTGCCTGTATAGTAGAGAAATCTGGCAGATACAAATTTAACTAGGTGATTAAGGTTAACATTACAAGGGGTAGGGCAGGTTGACAATACAACATATACTTTTTTGATGCAATTTACTAAAAAGAGCTCAATGTCATTTTTGTGTAATGCCTGTGAAGAAAGTATGGCCTGAGTCTGAACATGAGGAAACACTTGGATGGACCCAAAATGAAGAATATGCTACAAAATGAAAGGCCTGTACTATCTGTCCAAGATGAGAGGGACTAAGGAATTATTCCAGATTAAAGGAGATTAAGAGACATGACTACTAAGTGCAACATGTCAGACTGGATTTTATCCTAGACCAGAAAAGAGACATTGTTGGGACTGTTGGCAAAATTTGCATGAGGTACTGATCACAGTGTTGTGGTTGATTTCTTGATCTGGGTAGTTATATTGTGGTTATATCAGAGAGTAGCCTTGTGTTTTGGTAAATACAAATAGGAGTATTTAGGAGTGACAGAACATCGAAACTTCCAACTTTCTCTCAAATCATTCAGAAAAAGATTAATCATAAAGGATGGAGGGTGATGAAGCAAATGTAAAATGTCAACAACTGGAGCATCTTGGTGAGGAGGATATGGGAGTTCTTTATACTGTTGTTTTGTTGGCAACTTTTCTGTAAGTTTGAAGTTATTTCAAAGTAAATTACTTTTTAAGTGTGTTTATACTTGTAAGCATGCTTGCATTTTTAATATCTGCCAACTATTATAATACTGATAGCCACTTGTCATCATTTAAAAATGTCCTTTCTGCCTAAAGACTGACTCCTGACACACAGATAAGGACACTTCAAACTTCCAACACTGAAAATGAAAAAAGATTTCTGTTTTTGCTTTTCTGTATTGTTTCAGATATTAATGTTGATTAGTGTTGATGCTTTGGGCCTTAAATTAGGGAAGCCCACAGAAATTTCTGAACACTAGATTTCTGAGTAAAATTTCTGGCTCTGTAAAGGTCAGCCTGTGGTACTTGAATTGGCTGGCCAAAGGAGACAACAACTGACTCTAAGAGGTCTTGAAATAGCCCCCTGTCCTAAACTCAAAATAAAGTGGTCTCATACATGATAATGGTACTGAAAATAGTATTTAATATTATCTTCAGGCTCTCAACCCACTAGGTCTATTTGATTTCCATTAATCAGCATAGAAAGAAGACAAAGTCCACCTCCCCACCTCTTAAGGCTCTAGCTTACTTGTCATGCATTCCCAGAAGCACGCTGTAAGATGACTAATCACTGACTGCTTCTTCGGCACCATATGTCCCCCAATTTCAAAGGAAAAATTGTCCCAGCTAGAACCAGAACAGATTTCCTACCTCCTGCAGCTGGAGTCGAACCTTGGTAACTGCTCGGATCCAGTGTGCTCTGGCTTGGGTAAACGGTGAAGATGCACTCTCCTCGGGAACACTTGTAATAAAGAAAAAAGTGTTCCTTAAAAATAAGCCCAGACCACAAGATGACAGTGCTCAAGGCAAAACTGCCAAATATCTAAAATTAAAAAGGTTTGTATTCATGCCCATACTTGTCTAGTGATTCAGGCCACTAAAACAGCATAGTCCTGAATATCCAATGTGAAAAAAATTCCTCTCTAAAAATGACAACTCCTTTTAGCTTTTCATCTGTTCCCTTTCTTTCTTCCCCCTTTCTCACTCATCCAGTGAGGCAGCTCATTGGGGCAGTCAGGGATTAGGATACTAGGTGCAATGACAAGGGCTCTCAGTCAATGTCTAGCATTGGAACCATGCAGAGAGGTGTGGAGTAACCCTACCATCCTACCTCTCAAGACCACCAGCCTCCCTTGAAGGGGCTACATAGCATCCTTAAGGCAGAATTTTGCTCCTGCAAACCCTTCCTGCTCCACTAAGTATTTTAGAATGCTTACCAATTCCTAGACTGCAACAAACTGATAAGAAAAAGAGCAGACATGCACGAGGTCCTGGGTGCAATCCCCTGTACCCCTGTTAAAAAATAAAAATAAATAAACCTAATTCCCTCATAAAAGAAGGGGAGGAGAAGCAAAGCCTTTTTCCTGCTGTGATCTTGTTACTTGAGTTGCCTCAGGAACACCCTCAGTGAAACAAACAATAAATATAACAAAGTAGTTTTGAGACAGAACACTACCCTGTATTAGAGCATATCATCATCCAGGTTCTTAACTGTGGAATAGTGGTTAATTCTTGGTGATGACGCTTCTCCTCCCTCCCATTGGGATCTACTGCCAAGGGAGCAAACAAGCACCCACCATCTAGATACATATAATATATGCTAGGCTCTGATGCCACCTAACTGGGTCAATTGTTTTAAAACATTTGTGGGCACTTCTGAAACTGACCTGGACATCACTTGCACAGCTAGGATCTGAGAGGACTGAGCCAGTAGACAAAGACAAATGTCTGTGCAGGGCACTTCCACTGCTTGACCAAGAACTCTATCTATACAACAGCATCTTCAAAGTCCAAGGTCTACAAAGAGCCATCTTTCAGTTGGTCATCAATCTAGTAAAGAAGCTGGTCCAGAACTCAGTCTGCCTGATGTCTTGTCTACTAGATAAGCCACCAAAGATGATTAAAAATCAGGAAAACAAAGAGAAGATAAGTTTCTATCTTCTAGTAGTAGAATAGAGGCACCAACCATTCTCTAACTTTTACCTCATAATCAGCATTCACTGCTCTGATCTTTCCATGACCTTGAAATTTGAGAATTCAGTTTTCAACTGGGAACAGTTTTGCCACCCAGGGGAAATTTGGCAATATCTGGAGACATTTTTGGTTTACAGGCATCTAGCGTGCAGAGGCCAGGGATCCCACTAAACATCCCACAGTGCATGCAAGAGCTCCCCATAACAAAGACATATCTGACTAAAAATTTCAATAGGGCCAAGACTGAGAAACCCTGCTCTGCCCCAACCTATCAGCACTTCTACTGACTAACTTAGCTCAATAATAACAACTCAAACTCTGTACTAAGCTTCATTACATGACTATTAAAAGGACAAGTTTTAAATTTTCCTTCTTATGGGTACCAACTGCCAGGCACACTGCTAGGCCCTGGGGAGACAGAAGAGTGGGTTAGATCTGGCTTCTAGACTAATTCTTTCTTCTCTCTCCTGGTTTTCTTAGCCAGGAAAAAATATAACAATAATAAAACAAACAAATAAAAAACAAAATTCACAAAAGAAATTTAAACAATAGGCTGGGAAGCCTATTTCATTCAAAGCAGCTCCTCTGAATGAAATGACCTACAGGGCTCAGGTCAGTACCAGACTCAGAGGCTGTGATATGTGGGTCAACTAGTAAGCCAAGAACTACAGACTCAAGAAGACCTGGTACACTGCTGCTACAATGTTCTTCAGAGACCCTCAAAATACCTTGGAATTACACCAAAAATCAAAGGAAGCAGTTCAGAGATAAGCCTCAATGTCCTGATCACCACCACACCCAGCTGTACGGAAACAAACAAAAGCACTTATTCTATTCAGCAATACCACAGGGCAGGTACTGAGGAAACCATGTGAGCTCCTTAGGGTAGCCATCACCTACCTCTCCTGGGGGCCTAGGATGTGGTCTTTGTGTAGCACCAGATCCGGGGGAGGATGAGTTGTGGCATCTTCTTTCATATCCTCGGGTTCACATGCTCCTTCCTTCTCCTCTTCACCTGTCACCTCCAAGACTTTCTCTTGTTCTCCAAAACCCACTTGGCCATCTCTGGAGAAGCTACCAGAGCTGTGGCAGGAATGAATCGAGTCCCTCTCCCGACGATCATCATCTTGTTCATGACACTGGTCAAGTTCACTCAGCTGAGAGCTTCCTTGACTCACATTACAGGAGGAGCCATACCTACTACTGCTGGTGGGGCTGTGAGAATGAGAGGAAGACAGATTAGTAAATAAATACAAACCAGGAACCAGAGAAAAATAATGGATAAGTCTATAAAATAATAATTCTACCACTGGCAAGGATCACAAACAGGTGGTTGCTGGGAAGAGAGGATCAAACTTCACAATCTATAAGATCTAATTTCTACTCAGCTAAATCACAACAGGAAAGATAACACAACATGTTGGGTTCCTGCACTTAACCTCGTCCCTGCAATTGACTTTGAAGAATACTTTATCTTAATGTGGTATTTGTAAGTAGGATGAAGAATTATTAATAATCTGTTGTTTATGCCCCAAATTCTCTACTTGGACTTCTAAAGAAACTTGTCCAGTGGCTATGATTAAAGTTTTCTAATTCTTACAAAATAAAACGTATAGACGAACTCTATTCCCTTTTTCTATTATTTATTAAATTGAGTTCCCCCTTTCTTCCTCCAAAATTGTAAATGTAAATGTCATTCCTCAGGGGAAAAAAAAAGTCATTCCTCAGAATGAGCAAACGAGAGTGAGCACATTCCTTCAATTACCTCTCAGCCATCTGCATAATGAGGTAATGGAAACCATCGGGAAATGGAGGCTAGGATCAAGAAATCCCTCAGGGGAATGGTTTATCAATATGAACATTACAGTGCTATCCCTGGCAGCACAGGGAGATGAGGAACCTACTCATCCATAACTGAGTTGCTCTTAGGACATGGCTCAGTTTTGGATAAAGTAGACACAATCCAACTCCAGGATATGAGTCAGGGACATGTTAATCCATTTCTGTATCTGAAGAGAGACCAGGCCAACCCTCTCTTGACCACCTGCATTCCTATACCTAGAAAGGAAATTTGTTCCCCTGCTATAAAAGACAGCAGCTGTAGCAGAGAAAGTGGCAGTGAATCGTAACCAGAAAGAGCAGTATTCAGAAGCTACTCTCTTGAGTCATATACTGAATTTAAGGGGTTCAGATCTATTCAAAATAGAGGGACTTGGGGATGAGCTACATGATCCTTCCCAGCCCATTTGATTCCACCCCAAGTCAGGGGCCCTCATTTTACTTCTGATATCCTGCTGGAAAGCCTCCATGCAAAAGGACAAGGAATTTCCTTGCCAAAGAATCAAGCCTTTAACTTTAGGGCTTATGCTTACTCTTGGCCAAATGAAGGTAAATCACTGTTTTCCAGTGATATTTTCCCTATAGTTACTCCCAATTGTCTGGTATTTTCAGGCTGATTTCTGCTTCTTCATCTCATGGCAGCAGAACAGTTATGAGGTCACTGTTCTGAGTAGTTCCCAACACACGTATGTGTATGCACAATCTCCAAAGTCCTCGCCCAGCCTCTTTGGACCAGTCTGGGCCAGAGTTCATGGCAGCAATCTTAAACTACCCTGTATGATGCTTCTTCTTCTTAAGGGACAGTAGTACCCACTGCAGATGAACCCTGCACAATGCTCCAGACTGAAGAACAGCAAACGATAGTCCTGAGCTTCTGTGAGACTTTACTCAAAGCACTTATCAGACACCAATCTCATGGGAAATAAAAGGCAGAGACTGGAAGAAGCTGTGCAAAAACATACTGGAATAGGATATATAGTATAGATTAGCCCAAGCCATCCTTCACACTTTGCATTTTACTTAATACTCTAATTGCCACTGGAGAAAGCATCTTAGAAGACTTGGAAAAGTAAAGTAGGTCTCTCTCAGCTATTACAGATATAAGTGCCGAAGGCCCAAGAAAGCATTCTAGCCTATCATGTGGCTGTAACTGATATATGTCACTCAACAATTTGCTGCCCCTTGTCACCCTCCCTTCTCCATTCTACATTATACAAGGCAGAGCAAACCAAAGTGATTAAATCCCAGGACCCAGCCTTTCCCTTAAGCAGGAAGCTCCTTGTTCCAATAAATGAATTACATTTGATAGGGAGAAGAGAAGAGGACAATACCCACACATTATTCCTTGTTACTTAACCCCTAATTAACATGAAAAACCAGGTGCTGGGGATACACAGGAAGGATAATAAGCAGGCTATGATTCATCTACCACTAAGTCATTGCATCATAAATGGTCAATTCTTTAAAATCATTTATGATGCTTTAGTTGAGAACAGGCCTTTTGCTGGTCTTTGGTTCCTTGATGTTACTCAGAGTAACTGGCTGCTGTACATTCGAAACAGAGTCAGTGCTAGCAGGCTCTGCCTCCTCTTCACGTGTTTCTGACTGGTGAAGTAGCTCAGAGATGGTGCAGAGTTCTTCCCCACAACCCCCTGAAGGACAGGTTGGGTCAGAGAGGTTATCTTTGGTACCCCAGTGCTCTCCAGATGTTGGGATTTCCTGCTGGTTTTCCACTTCTCCAGACCCTGAAAACTCATGAGCACATATACTTGGCCTGGCCTCCAGCTGCTCAGAGGTCCCAGAGGGCTGAGGAAAGACCTTAACTGACTCAGTACTTGGCCCAGACATTTGCAAAGATTCCAAAGTTTTGTCAGCCTCACTGGATTTAAGGTCTTGATCACTGCTGATAACCAAAACTGGAGAGGAAGATTCTGTAGGCATTTGTTCAGGGTCCCCTTTGTTCTCTTTTGGCCATGGGAATGAAAGATCCAGCTTCTTTCAAACCTTAGTTTTGAATCACTTGCCACTATACTCCCTTTCCCCTCACTACCTCCCTCAAACAGAGTTGACAACTTCTTAAAACTGGACATTAAACCAGTCTCTGCTCTATTGCCAGAGGAGGAAGGTGAGGAAAAGAAAGAGCTCAGTGGTTTCCCATAATCAGTAGCAGAGGATGGGAACCGGAGCTTTGGCCAACTGGTTATGTTTGGGATCTCAAAACGAGGACTTGGCTGCTCTGTTTCCTGGGAAACTGCAGGTGGCTCTTTCTGGCCATCAGGTAACCCATAGCTTTCTTTGGCACAAAGCACAGGTTCCTCCAGCAGAGGGTGGGAAAGGTACCCTTGGGTTTCTAGTGCAGCACTCTGGCCAACACTTGCCTCAGTGAACAGCGTAGTATTGGTTTCTAGTGAATTGGCTGCCTGTAGCTCTAAGTCTTGGCTTGTGGAGGCAAACTGCATATCTGGCTCTGGCTCAAGAGGAAGAGGTGGCTGAACTGGAGGAGGAAGGTCTTTGGTAATCCAGGTAGGATCTGGATGCAATTGTGTTGGTAATGAGACATGCTCTGCTTCCAGTGATGCCTCTGTGTCTGTGCCCTGCAATATCCCCATGTCTCCTTCATCACTTAGAGATAATACTCCTTGCCCAGTATCATCCCCTGAGACAGAAGATGCAGCCTCTATGATCTCAGAACCTCGGGGTTCTGGAATATTGTCAGGGATATTACTGTTTTCCATTTCAGTTGTTAGTTTAGGATCATCCATCAAGGTCTCCGAGTCTGACTTTGCACTAACCACAGTCATTCTACAGTCACTGTCAATAGATTCTGATTTGAGTGCTCCAGAGGCAGCTTCTTTCCACAAATTTTCCGGAGGTACTGATCCTACAGCATCTCTGGAACTAACATTTGGAAGCCATGTAGTAGCTGGGACAGATGATTCTTGTTGGTATGTCTCTGGTTTGGGACTTTTAAAAATTCCAAATAACTCACCTTTGAGAGGCTGAGATGATACACCAGAAGAAAGAGAGAAAAAGGAGTTTTTCTTTGGAAGTTTAGGAGAGGAGAAAAGTCCAGAGAAAGTTTTAGGAGGTTCAATTAAGGACCCAGAGAAAGATTTCACTTTGGTCACAAACCCTGAAAACATTTCTACTGAAGAGTCCAACACTGATTTGTCTTCCTCTTTATCTGTATCTTGACTCTGGAGGTGCCCTGTACACCCTGGCTCCACAGAGAAAGAGGCTGGCTCCAGGATCTCTGTGAAGACCTCATTAGAGACCTTTTCTACTGGCAAGTTCAATGGGTCACTGGTGCCTCTTTCATTTTGGTGGTAGTTAGTACACGTATCTAAATTGTTGAGATTTTCAACCAAATGGCTATCATGTGAAAAAGAGTTGGCCGGTGAGTCTCTTGGAAAGGCTTCCTGTAAAAAAGCCTCTTCTTCAGGGGGAGATACCTCCAGGGTCTCTGGACCAATGAGTAGTGTTTCAGTCTGTGCCTGAAATCCTGATAAATGAGGAACAATGTCTTTTTGTGACTGATTTATCAGAAAATCTGCTGAAGATGTTCCTAGTCCTTTACTGAAACCTAGTTTTCCTTGATAGTCCTCCTCTACATTGAGCTCATCTGCAGGAAGGGTAACCTCAGTGGTGTTGCTAATGGAAACAAAAGAAGCCATTTGCTGTTTATGAACTACCTCCTGGACTATGCTATCTCTATTGCCATTGGAACCTTCTCTAGACACTGTACCACCCCTGTCTACAGAAACACTTGGCTTCTTACAGGGCTGAGAAGTCACTGGAGCAACAGCTGAAAGGCTGTGTTTTCCCCCAGGAGTCTGCTGCTTTTCATCCAAAAAGGACAAGCTAAAGAAACTGAAAGAGCTCTTAGGAGAGGCATCCTTCTTGCTGCTTGAGTTAGCAGTGGAAAAAAAGGAGGGAAGACTGAAGAGCCCTTCTCCTTGAGATCTGGTTCTTGGTAGAGCAGCAGAGGCTCTGTTCTCAGGTTTTTCAGATCCAGCCAAGAAAGAAAATATACTCTTTCTGGTTGGCAGTTCTGATTGGGATGGAGATGTTGTGGCAGTGGAAAAACTCTGGTCTTTGTCAAAAATATGATCTTGTTCATTTGAATTTTTCCTGCTCAGAGTATCTAAAGATATTTTATCACTTCTTGGAACTTCCGTCACTGCAGACACACTGCTAGTTTCTACCGAAGAATCTTTGGAAGGTTCTTTGAGACAACCTGTTAAGAAAGATGAAGCTGGTGACTGCTGGATTAGGTGGTCTCTGGAGGGTGTCTCTTCCCCAGTCAAATGATCACCCTGGATCTCCCCAGCTGATGGTTCCGTTAGCCCACTGTCATCAATAGTAGTCTGCTTGTTCAGATTTCTGTATCTAATCTTCCTTTTCGAGGAAACTGGTGCAGCAGGAAAGTTCCCAACATCCTGGCTAGTAAGCTGTGTGGGATTAGGACCTGCCTTGACCTCATCCTTATTAGTCGTTGAAGAAACAGACATATTTTCAGTTGTCTGTTTAGGAGATATATTAGTTTTAAAGAAATCCCCAAGGGTACCAAAAAAATTTGAAACCCTAGAAGATTCATTCTTTCCCTGCGATGATATCTTTTTATTTTTATCACCATTCTTTTCTAAATTTGGTGATCCTTCTTTATTCACCTGGGATTTAAAGAGGTTCAAAAATCCAGATGCCTGTTTCTCATTTGCTATTGCACTTACTGAAGAGTCTTCTCCCTGATCAAAGAGTTTCAATGCACTTTTAAATAACGTTCTCTCAGATTCTTTGGAAGACTGGTCCTGGGGAGGCTCACAGTTCTTGTGCTCATCCCTACTAAACTGTGATTCGAGAGGAATTGAAACAGAGTCAGCTGTGAACATCTTGTCATCTTCTGTATCTGATTTAGCCTGAGAAGTTGTTTGCTTTACCTGGAAAACAGATTTTAACAAACTTTGTTTTTTCACATGAGCGCTTTTATTTAAAGGGAATTCTTGCTTCATATTTTTAGCAAATTCAGGTCGCTGAACACTGGATATTATTTGTCTTTCTGAATTCTTCTTGAGAAGGCTTTCTTCCTCATTTTGGGAGTTACTCTCTAGTTGCTTACTCAATATTAATGACTGAAGACCATCATTTGTGAGCTCTGCTAAGTTTGACTGCTGATCCAATTTCTGCAAGGCCGAAGAATCCAAGGATTCATTCTTACCAAAATGCAAAGTACTTCCAATCGAAGAACTCAAGGCAGAAAATAATGAAGGCACTTTGTTCAATGATGACATCTCTTCGGTTTGCTGTGGGATATTAGTATTATTTTCAAGATGAACCAAAGAGGCAGCTTCTTCAGAAGAAGAGTGGAACCAACTGGAAAGGTGGACTGATGAATCCTCAGCTAGAGGCTGATTATCTCCCTTTATAATTTGATTTTTATTTATGACAAGATTACCAATAGTTTGGGGCTGATTTCTAAGATCCAATGTACATTCAGAATCTTCAGAACCACATAGCCTTTTTTCAAAAGATATAAAATCTCCTTTAAATTTCTGAGGATTATAGCCTGAAAAATCTAATGGTTTATCCCTTTGGCTATAATTTGACTCTTCAAGTACTTGTGAAAAGGTTCCTGAATTTAAATACATTGGTCCATCACTTCGTGGCAAAACTACAGATAAATCAAGAGGGTCATCAGTTTGTTCCTCTTCAACATACCACAGTAATTCATCTTCCTTGTCAAATGCTTTAAAACTATAAGCAGAAACAATGCTATCATCCAACATAATATCTGATAGATCATTTGTTTGTAAATCATAATTCAAATACTCTTCATGAGAACAATCAGGTATAAATAAATATGCATACTGCCCAGTAGAATCAGTAAGGAAAGAATATATATATTGACCATCATGGAACATAAAATATCCATAATCTCCATTCTCTGATGGCCACCACACTCCATTTTCAAGACATGACAACCATTCCTGGTATTCATAACCAACACTTGAGAAAACAAAGCTTTCACCCATTCTTAATGAGTCTAGATCAACTATGGGGCATGTAATCTTCTCATAACCTGAAGAACAACTTAAGTCAATGGGCAATTCTTCTAGTGAATTCTTAGGATCATTACTTGGAAGATAATAAGAATTTCCATATATTGAGTTAGCTGCCCACATATCACCTCTTAAGAAGTAATCTTCATTAAATGCTAACTGGTTGAATGATTCATATGGTAAGTCACACCAAATGACACTGTTTGGATTTGTTCTCCACTCCAAGATATTTGCATTTTGATCTTTTTGGCAAAAATTTATTGCTCGGTTTTCTGAGTCAGACCATTGGAAAACATCGACTGATGGAAATGTATTTTGATTCAACATATAATAAACTGGCTGAAGTTTTCTGGAATTTTTAGACAAATCTTTTATATCAGAGTCCCATTCATGAGAGAAAGGATTATTCATCTCTTCAAAATCCTGACAATGGTTGGACTTACTAAGAATGTTAGAATTTAGTAGAGGTGAACTTAACTTGTTAGAATTTTCATGTAGTTTTGCCCCAAGAACATGGTTTTGTGTCTGCCTCTTATCCAAAGAGTTCTCTAAAACATCCTGTTGAGCCATTGGAGCACAGTGAAGTACACTGTTCTCAGAAGAGGGGCAATTCTTTTCACTTTGTTTATTTTTCCATGTAGGAGGGCAATGATGATTATCAACCCAAGCATCAGATAATGGTATGTTTTCTTTAGGTGAAGATAAGCAACTTTTTATGAAGCCAGAATTTTCTTGTTTTTCCTGGTTCCTCTGGTTCTCAGAAGTCACACATGAAGTAACAGGGATCTCAACCAAGGATAAATGCTTACTTTCATTCAAACCCTTTAGGTCACCCAAAGACATGGACTTTGTTTCACCTAGTTTACAATCAGTCATACTGCTATTAGATATCAAGTTAAATATTCCAGAGAATAAGCTTGGGGTATTATTCCTGTGATGAGAGTCATCTTTTTTCAAATTTAATTCTTCTTGACTAGACACATTTTCAAAAGAAGAAAATCGGCTAAACAGACCAGAAAGAAGGCCTCCTTGAGTTCTTTTCTTGGAAGCTTTATCTACAAGTTTGTCTTCACTCATTTCACTAACCAAGGTGGGTTTTGAAATGGTAGAAGTAAATGCTAATGAAGAGTCTGGTACTGTTAAAGATGTCATTTGTGTAACAATCTTACTTTCTCCTAAAGAAGCTGAAGGCATATGTTTTTTGGACACAACTCCAGGAATGGTTAAGGTATCTCTTTCACAGTTCTCTACTGCTGTGGGGTCATTTGAGTTTAATTCCTGTATATTCCCAAATTTCCCAAGATCACTGTTAATATTTGGAGCTGAATCAGACTTCATTTTATTAAGTATGGCATCTTCAGAACTATTTATTTGGTCACTCTTATTAGATGTCTGTGTATCACCAAATTTCCCTAGATTGTTATCAATATTTGGGACTGAACTAGGTTTTACTGAACTAAGTTTATCATTTTCATGGGAGCTTCTTTGGGTCTCTTCATCAGTGGTTACTGCTGAGCCATGAAAACTCTGGTCATTGACAGTTTTATGGCTGTCCATGAAAGAAAATTTAAACAAAGGGAAAATGCTTCCTTTCTCTCTTAAATCCTGCTGCTTTTCAGACTGACTAAGAACTTTGAAAAATGGAATATGTAGTTTTCCACTAAAGGAAAAGGAATGTCCATCTTTCTTAGGGCCCCTTTCCCATCCATCTTCCTCCAATTGGTGAATTTTCATAAAGTCTGACAAAGTTTCCTTTGAACAGGTCTCGGGGGAAGTGAGCAAAAACTGGCTAAAGGATTTTCTGAGTGGCTCAAGGAAGTCATCATCACCTGTGATTTTGTCCCCCTCTAATGGCTTTGAAGATAACTCCTTATTTGCAGGTCTACTGGTGGCTATACAAGAATGTCCTGAAGTATCTTTGGCACATAGTTTTGGTTGATCTGGGAATAAAGGCAGATCTGTACAGGGTTCTCTTTCCAACAGGCTCTCAACATCATCTTTCTTACTTGCAGGACTAGCTAAATTTGAAGGTTCCATGGCTGCATGGGAAGGTGATAGATCGTCACTTATGGACATTTGGGACCAGTCTGCAGTTTTCCCATCACTCCTATCTAAAGCTATAATGCTACTGTCATTGCCAAGGGTATCTTCCCTTTGATTTGACTCCGAATTACACACAACAAAGCTTTTCTTTCTTGTTGGCTTGTTCTGGTCATCGTCTTTTTTGGTTTCATCCTTTTCCAAAAAGATCTTTACTGGATTTAGCATGCTGAAAACAGACTTTATAACTGAACTCTGACTCTGTAGAGTTGAGTCCCTTTCAATAGTTTCTGTTGGATCCAGAAAGCTCAAATTTCCAGTTTTACTGTCCGTGTGCTCATTTTCAGAGGTTTTGTCAGGTCTGTCAGAGTCCTTTTTATCAACTATTTGAGAAGATAATGGAGATGGAGATTGTATGGAAGGATCCTTCTCCGATACTGATTTGGCTCTGGGTCTAGATCCCAAATTTACTGTCTCTGTTTGATTAAGAGTTTCTGTTTTCTCTGGAACCAAATAAACCAGCTTTTCCACAGAGGTTGTTAGATGCTTTGTGCCTGAACCCACCTTTTCTGTGAGTGAACTGAATAAAGAACCCACAGCACATTTCACTCCATTCAGCTCAGGAAAAGAGATGGCCTTGTCCTTGTCATTCTTGACAATGTTTAAAGGTGGTATTTGATCCCCAGGCATTTTCTGTTCTGCACTATTAACAGTACTATTGTGTTTAAGTGTCTTTTTAGTTTTTGAAAGGGAACCAAATCTATTAATCTCCTCTTCCTTCTCTGCTAAATATTCTGACACTGTTTCTACCAAACACTGAAGCTCATCCATTGTATCAATATAGTCCTCCTTGGGTTCCTCAATAGAAGAAGAAGGGGTCATCTCTGCCATGGGGCATGCAGATATATCTCCAAGTGTGCTTGTATCACAATTCATCCTTTGTGATGGGAATGCAGGATTTGCTACATAATATTCTTCTGGAAAGCCTCCAATATGATGGACATTGGATGGACGACATGGTGGTGACTGTAAATCTTCCTGCTTATCAGAAACAGGGGAACCCAGAAGTTCATCAGATGTACTGCTGGTAGAATCTTCAAAAATATCTAATGGAGTGAAATTAGTGACATGTTGGTTTAAGCCAGATGACTTTTCACAGTTCTTAAAACAACCAGGAAGATTATAATCATGACTTTCCAAGTTAGTGGTCCACATACCACTCTTAACCACATATCCATTTTTGTAGGGATGCAAAACTGGGTAATTTTGCTCCTTCTTTTCAATGTGGCAAAGGTTACAATGTTCAGTGTTAGGATATGTACTTTTGAAGTTAGTCTTAGTTCCTAATCTATCATCATATTGCCTTCTTTCAGTGTCTTCAAAATGACTGTATATGGGTGTCTTTTTCCTTCTCCTATCTATTGTATCATATTTCTGAGGATACCAGGAGAAAGCAGGTGTTTCAAACTTAAGGTCATAATTAAAGGCTGTAGAGAATTCTGTTTCTTGGCTTTGAGATGATATCTTTTTCCAATCCTTGTACTTTGGTTGTATTTGTTGGCTGTAATATTTATCAGTTTTTGAAAGAGTTCTCACTTCTTTTACCTCTGCTTCCTTTATGTTATCGTTTTCTAGACACAGCTGTGGTATCTTCCCCTCTATCTCCTTATGTATACCTTCTTGTTCTTCATAGTCAACATCAGAGAAAGATGAAATAATACTAATTTTGTCATTTGGGGCCTGCAAGCCTTGTCTGATGTAAAGGGATAAAATCAGAGGAATAGTAAGGCAAAGAAAAAAGGAGAAATAAAGAAAAGGAAGAAACAAATTACAAAATTTAGTGCACATTCAATGAGAAAACTAGAATTAGTAAAATTGTCAGTTTGATAAAAACCATTAAGACTGAAAAGATATGATAAGGAAATCCACCTGTTCTTAAATAAATATTACAGCAATGAGTTAAAAAGTTTTTTCCACATCAGAAAAAGAACAGCTATAACAACTTTAAAATACTTCACTTGTTACCATAAGCTATTTAGGGTCCTATTGTTTTCTAGGAAAGAAAGAAGTAAACAAAATGAACATGTTCCATCAATATTTAGAATGTATTTGCAATGCCAAAGTTTAGAACTGTTATGTATTCCATGAAAATACATCAAGGAATTTCAAGAAATCTAAATTTGTTGATTAATTTGGGTCTGAAAAGAAGCCAAGCTGTTAACTTGCTTAACGTTGTTTTTAGGCAATATAGCCGAGAATATGGTCAAACATGTTACTTTTAAAAAGAAAAAAATGTATATATAATAAAAATAGTCTTTGACTACCATAAGCCAACCCTTGTTACAGTACTATAAAGAGAAAATTATAAAACATCATAATTTGTCATTTGTGAAGTCTAAAGGCTACACGCATTGAGGATCACAGTGAAATAAAAACCTTTGCCTACAGCAATTACAGAAGCAGAAGCTACGTGTTCAATTTAAGTCAATAAATACAGAAGACTGCCAACCTTTCTTTCAGTTAAGTTAGAGAGTGCCTATTTCCCATGTACTAAGGTGGGGGTATAGAGAGGGCCTGCAGACTAGTAGCTTGTCAGCTCAGTGTGTTCTTTTATAGATCTAACATTCAGTAGCACTTACTTAGGAAACCGAAACAAGATCAAAATGGTCACTTTGCCACTAAAAATCTTCAAGAGTGAGACTGATACTCTTTACCCATCTCAACACTAGAGATACTCTGGCTATATTAAGTCCAACACTATGGTCAAACCTCAAATGACATATTTTTACACACTTTATATACATTTCCCATTATTCTGGTTATTCCCATTATTTGGCTGGGTGAAGGAATTCAATTTATATAAATATACATACTTTTTTACATTTTTTTAAATGGAAGTACTAGGGAACCCAGAACCTCATGCATGTAGTCTTACTTCTGAGCTATACCCAGCCCAAAATGTATTTTTTCATACATGCAGTTTCACTACTCTCAGATATCCTCAAAAATTTAAACTAAACTAATTCCATCCTGGAAGAAGTCTTCATAGTTCCAACTTAAATCAATAGACAGCCACAGCTGTAGCAAATGAAATTATTTATTTTTATACTTCTAACTTACCGGAAGGTACTACAAACACATTTGTTCCCAGAAGGATTTTAAATTCTTCCTTAAAAGCTGCAATTTAATGTCTTAGACTCCTTCCAAGAACTTAGTATTTACAGTAATAGAAGTTTAAAAATGAAACTAATGATACAATTTCTTCAAAACTTTTTAAGGAAAAATCATTTCAAAAATTTAAGTCTATAATAGAAGTTCACTTAAAAATCATGTTAACTTTTCCTCTGCTGGAGATGATAAAGTATTTACTCTTTAACCTCATTTCATACACTGATACAGCAAAATCAAATTTATATGTGATCAATTAAATAAAAATTTTAGGAAAAAAATTTTGCAACTTAAAAGTATACCACTAACGCTCCTCTAAGGGTTATTTATTAGAGCAGTGATAATAGGGTAATGATTAGGTACACAGCATACTCTCTAGACAACTGCAATCATTTAGGTTGATGTGCCGTTATTACTGCTGGCCTGCACACTGAATGCCTGCAAATACAGAAGGGAAAGAAAGCTAAAAGAATTTTTTTTGCTATTACGTTTTTTCTTAAAGACAATATAAACAACTAAAATCAAATGAATAAAATATGCAAATATTCAATTAATAAACCAGCAAGAAGTAGGGACCAACTTCAAATTTCAGAAAGATTTCTGGAATGTTTCTTTTTAGAATCAGATTATGAAGAGTAAGAATTTGATGTGATGATTGATACATGAAAAAATCTGAAAATATCCTCAGAGATGTTAGTAAACTGAGACAGGATGTTGTCTAGCAGGTAGACAACCATCTGAGGTTCAGGATAAATACCAGTTTGGTAAGGTGGGCAAAAAAAAATTTTTTTTAATGAGATTATCCTTGGTATGGCAAATTTTAGCAACCAAAAGTATGAACTAAATTGGAATAGTTTTTAAAAAACTTAACCTCCAAACAATGAAATACTGATTCAGGCTAGGATCATCAACGGATGCTAAAATCAATGGATAAAAGATTTTTGGAGAAACAGAATATTGACACAATCTCAGGTATCATCCCAGAGATCCTTAATTACAAAGGAGAAAGGTAACTTTACATTGGAAAAATCTGACTTATGTACCAGATTTCTTCACCAACAGATCAAATTAAACATCACAATAATGAGACAAAGTAACATGTGACTGCAGCTGCACTGTGAAGGAAACATCTATGTAGTGTTTTTGCCAAAAATATTTAACCTGATTCTAAACATGAAAAAACAATCAGACAAAACCAAATTAAGGAACATTTCAAAACTGGCTTGGACTCTTCAAGAAAATGTTAGCACTTTAAAAGATGCCCCTGCCCCCACCAAAAAAAAAATGTTAAGAGAATTTTGTTAGGCTATAGGAGACAACAGAAACAGGAAAATCACATGTAATGTACAATGACCCTTAATTAGATCCTGCATCAAAAAGAAGAAAATATAAGTAAAGAACATCATTTGGACAATTGGAGAAATTTAAATGTGGTCTTTATATTAATTAATATCTTTATATTATCAAATTTCTTGAGTGTGAGCATAATATTAAGCTTATATAAGAGAAAGTCCTTTTTCTTAGGAATTACATGCTGAAGTACTTCCTGGTAAAGTAACACGGTATCTGCAACTTACTTTCAAATAGTTCAGGAAAAAACAATGTGTGTGTATATGAATATATATTAGAGAGAAGGAGATAAAGTAAATGTGACAGAATGTTAACACAACTGGCAAATCTAGGCAACGTGAATATGGGTGTTTGCTGTATTCTTTCTCTAAATTTTAAGTCTGATTTTTTTAAGTTGGGGGAAGAGTGGAGAGCATATATGTATATATTTGCTTTTCTTTTGTATTTGCTTTAATATCCATAAATACATGACAACAGTCTGTGGAAGAACACATAAAAACAAGGGTGGTAAGAGAAGTAGGAGACAAGAAAGGGATGGGGTGGAAGAGGACAACAGATGTGGGTGGGAGATTCTTTGCTGTATGCTGCATTGTACCTTAACATAATTTTAATTAATTAATGTAAATGTGCTACATATTTAAAGAAATTAGTAAAATAATTTTTTTTTAAGTTTCAGCAAAAGTACTAAGTCTGTTATGGTGAGATCTTATTGGTTTTCTTCTGAAGTTCCCAGGAAAATACTTAGGTAGGAAGAATCATGCAAACATTTAACATCTGTGAGTTTCTTTTTTTAATCTTGGTGAAAAGTGTATAAAAATCACTGTGCTGGGCAGAGAGGTGAGCAGGTTTTTCCTCAGCCATCCACCCCAACTGGGCCTGCCTTGACCTGATGATAATAAAGAAAACTATTACTGATGGAAAAGCATAAACATGAACACATGGAGAGGGAAAAAAAGATGGAGAATCTACACAAAAATGGCTGAAGGGTGGTCCATCATACTGCTATACTTCCACTATCACCTCAGGTTAAAGCACCCAAATCCTTGATGTCAGCTGCATCCCGAGACCTGCATACTGGGACGAGAAAGTGCTTTGTTCCCAATACTCACCTGAGGGCCCGCCGCTCTGGATAATCAAGGTCATAACTTTGCACAGAGTCATTGCAAGAGTCCCGGGAACTGCCCTGAAGCAGCAGCTGCTGTGGCAATCGCACAGGCACTGGAAACTGGTGCACAGAAGCATTGGGCTGGGAAGTCGTATGGTAAGGAGGTGGGATGCTATTGCTGGTCTCACTGCGATAGTCACTATCTCGATCATCAACAGCACTATCAGGATCTTCAAAAGCTGTGGAATAAGCACAGTCAAGCATCCCAGCTTTATTTAGTTCTTCAGAATTTTTTTCTGCTTCTAACTTAGGTAGCCACAAGCCTAGACCTTGAGAACAACAGCAAACTGAGCTGCATATGAGCCCAGTGACCTCAAAGTCACGTGAAAAACTGTCTCAATTAACATCCAAAACTCTCCTTACCAAATGAGGTAAGATACTTGGTTTAATTTTAGTGCTTACTCTCAAAGGAGTTCCAGATACATATCCCCAATGCAGAATTCTCTGGAATTCTGCTTCTCCAAGCTATCATAAGTCTAATGAAAATCTGCTTTTAAATGTCATAAATAGATTCTGGCCCTCTACTATTATCAAAATGGGACAGAAAGGGGAGAAACAGCTTTCCCATCTCTCATAACAGACATTTTGGTTCAAAGTTGGTGTGGTGTTTTCAGACTTTAAAAATATGTGGTTAAACAATTTAAGCCACTAGAAGCTAGTCCAGGAAATCAGGAAGGTCAAAGCCAAGATTTAGAAGCAAGTCAAAAGCTCTAGATGCAGCTGAGAACAGCAGCAGTCTTACTGTCTTGCTGCAGCATTGGGCTTTTCTAATAATTTCTATCAAGCACCTATACCCTGGGCTCAGAATTCCCATCCCAAGTCTGAGCTGAGAGGAAAACACATGCACTGCCAATGGGGTCTTGTTGACAATGCAGCCAAGTTTATCTAATAACAGTGACTACAATTTCATAGAATTATCTCTGCTTTTCGGGCCAGCACCTGAGTGGCTACGGTTTTTTTCCTTGATGTTAGCTAAAATGGCCACAGTTACAAACCCTGCTCCAAGCAAAAATAAAAACATGCAACACTGTGCTTGGAAAGGGAGCTCAATCTAGTAGTTTGCAGTTTATTTTATACAGAAGCCATTTTGGACATCATACCCATATGCATATAATTAATAAGGTCCTGTATGTTCTTCCTTGCCAAGCTTCTATTTGCTCACAACAAAGAAAAGGAAAATTCACCATCCCCATATGGAGATTCTTTAGCAGATGATGGATTCTTCTTATTAGTAATTTTTTTTAAAAAAGGTAGTAATGTGCACAGCAGAAGCCTCCTAATGACCATAAAATTAGGTTTTTATAATTGCTCATGTAGGAGATAAGAACCTGTATCCATGTAGTGGAAACAGAAAAGAGTTAATGAACTAGGGGGAAAAAAGTCCAGACAGAAACAATTAAACTGGGGAACAAATGGAAGGTAATAGGGAAATGACCCCTTGGCTTCTACATTAGACAACTTGATAGATAATTCCACTAAAAGAGACAGGGAACAAAAATATGTGGGTTCCATACAACACTTCGGGGTACAGCTGGGAGCAAAGGTAAGAAGATCTTATGAGCTTTTCCCATTTGAGTTTATAGCAATAATGTGAGGCTAGGGAAAGGGGAAACAAGGAGATCTAATGAGCTTTTCCCATTTGAGTTTAAGGCAACATGTGAACGTAAGAAGAGGAGAATGATCAGAACAATATTAGTCAAACAATAGGGATTACAAAACATTCTATTTACAAAGCATTCTGATCACACATTAGGAAAAAGAGACTTTGGAGGTACTGGTTTTAGACCTTGATTCATTTATTGTTCTGAAGACAAGAAAGAATCAAGGGACAAAAATCAGTATTTCAGTCAGAGTTAATTCTTTCTGAACTCACCAAAGGAGTAAGTGTGAGGAAGTCAGTGCTGGATTATTCATGCATACAGGTAAGGGGGTAGAGGCAATAAAGGAGACAAAGCCAAAAATGTACTTAACTTCCAGCAGGAGAATATGCTATTAGCACAAAACCCCAGAGAACCAAGACTGAGTCTCCAAAGAAGAAGCACTAATAGACAATCTACTGATTATGAGGCCAGGAGAGGGGAGCTTAGCCAGAGTCAGAAACTACGTGGAGAGACCCTGAGTTTCTCACTGCATCTGACCTATTACTCCTAAATAATGTTCTGCTTTATTTAGCTAAGCTAAGGGGAGGAATATTCCAAAACTTTCCTAAAGGTGACACATTTCTATACTGAAGAAATAAGGGCAAATATTAGGAAACAAAGTGTCTATGGAAGGGAAAGGCTAGGAGTAGAAGAAAAGGGAATGTGAAAAGTAGGAGGTGACAGGAGAAACAAAATACAAGGAAGTGAGGTGAGACAAAGGACAGAAAGAAAAAAGGTAGGTCAAAAAGGTAGGTCAAGGGCAAAAGCCAGCTTTTCTCCCCGTACAACACCACCCCAACTTCCTTAGAGAGTAACCCTCCTGGAACCACCAAGGAGGTTTCTAATTAGAAACTAAAAAAGGAAATTAAGGAAAAAACTTGCATGAAAAGAATTGTGCTTTCAATATGGCAGCAACAATCTCTGACTTTACACTCTCCCCCATAGCACCATTTTGCCTAAAATAGAAAACTTCTGGCTTCACTGAGAGAGACTGAGTGCAGGCTTGGTTACTCAGATTAAGGAGGACCTGTGAACTTGTTTGAGGGTAAAAGTTGAAAAGCCCCTTGCAAATTAAAAGGCTGCGAAAATTTACTCATTCAAACATTTATTGAGTGCCTACCAGTGCAAGGCTAAAGAACACAGAAGACTCAGAGTACAGAGTTCATTTAACAGGAGAGAGAAAATACAAATACAAGGAAGTAACTATCAGGAGAATAGTGCAAACCAAATGTGATATAACTTGAAGGTAAGATCACTTCCTGTTTGGGTGATCAGGGAAATCATTATGGAGGATATGATGCTGAAAGACAGGTGAGTTTTCAACAGGTGAAGATGGGGTGGGTGGAAGGGAGATAGTATCTTCTAGAATTTGGATAAAAGCAACAGCATGAGTAAAGGCCCAATGGTGGGAAAGGATTTTTTTTTTTTTTTTTTGAGGAATACTTTGCAGCTCATTTGGCAAGTACATAAAAGGCCATAAAAGGGAGTGACAGAAAATAAACCTGGAAAAGTAGGTTGGAGAAAGTAATCCAATCTGGGGCAGAGATAGGCCAGAGGCACAGAGTAGGCACTCAAACAAAACTGAATGAAATACTGAACAATGAGGCTCTCTGGTATGTGGTGCTCCTGGATTGAGTCCGTGTCTTTAAATCCAGAGCACAGGGAAAACTTCACCAGAGAAGGAAAGAGAATTTAAACCTTTTTTTTTCTCATGGGTTACATTTTCTACTTGAAAATCTTAAGTTATCTGAGCTCTCTTAGGCTGCCTTTGAGTAGTTCTCTGGTGCAAACACTCAGGATTCACAACTCAGAAAGCTCACACTCCATGAGAAATTCTAGTGACAGGACAAAACTTGGCCCCTCTTACCATCTACTGAATGCCTAATCACTGGGACTCAATTCTCTTCCTCTCATCAGAAAGGTAACACAGTGATGTCAGCCTAGGACTGTGAATCCTGCTGGAAAGAAGTGGCTGCCCATTCTCTAAACTCTAGAACAATGCTGGTCTCCAGCATGGCTGGGCTGCTTCAAGGAAAGTCAAACCATGTCCTCAGCCTCTTCATTTCACAAACCCAACGACCTCTCGCAGAACGAAATTTCTTCTAGTCACTGCACTCCTTAGCTAAGAGATCAAAGGAGAGGGTTTCCTACAATAGGGGGCTGACAAGACTACCTGTCTCTGGGGAAAAAGAATTGGGAAATCCTATCAGGATTTTAACTGGGACTTTGGTTTGAGATTTCTCTCTTTCTTTCTTTCTTTTTCTCTCTGCGCACGCACGCACGCGCTCACACACACGCGCGCGCACACACACACACAGAGTCTTCAAGAAATCAGCCTGAAAGGATGTAACATTCCACTGCAGGTAATTGTCTCCTGAGATTCAAGAAGGGGAGAAGGGGGAAATGAAATTACATATGCTTGTATGCATGAATATCCAGCTTCATAGTTCAGAGGGAGTATGTTAAAGGGTAAGACAAAGAAAATTTAAATTCTTACGTACTCTGTTGCTCTCCCCAGCCCAAATAGTTCCAGTGACCTAAGAAAACCGCAAACGGTAGCAAAGAAGAGTGACAGAAACAATTTTAGGATGAATTCAAAGATCATTTCCCATCTCACAAATTGTTATATACCTTACCTTACTTGAGCCTACCCTACCTGTATTCCATTTATTTTTCATAACATAATGCTTCTACCAAGCATACGACAAATATACCAAGTACTCTTGCTCTCTGCAATTCACTACATAGAGAATAACAGAAAAACGACTGCTTCTGTTCTCTTAAATCTCCTTCTGGCCTAGGTCTCTCTCAGAACAACATCATTTAGAAGCTAATATACCCTTCTGTGTTCAAAATGAGAAAAATCTGACCTGCTTTTAAGAAAACCCTTCCTCATCTCTGTGTTCACCAATCCTGAGCCTATTACAGGATACCCATGAGAAGCTCAGACCTGACTGCAGTGGGAAAGAATGATTCCTTTATCCAGGAAAAGTGGTATCTAATTTTGCTGCTCTCTATTGAAAGTTAAAAGGCCAGAGAATGGCATTAATCTCTAATCTTCCAATATGTGATAAAACACAGATACAGCCAGTTTTTTTCTGAATTGTCTGTAAATTTTTAATAAAATCCATTAAAATAAAGAAACTTTGAATGACAGAAAACTGAAAACATTTTCTACTCATTTTTCAAGATTAAAAAATTCAATATTAATTGGATTTAAATCCTATCCCATATCCAAACCAAATCTGAGACAAAGAAATCACTAAAAATAGGTCTTTATCCCAAGAAATAAAGGAATAATTTGGCTTCACAGTTAAGAAGAAATCACTAAAAATATGCCTTTATCCCAAGAAATCACTAAACTAGTGTGACAAAGAAATCACTAAAAATAGGCCTTTATCCCAAGAAACAAGGAATAATTCGGCTTTATTGTTAAGAATATGGATAATGAAGTCAATGCTAAGTTCTTCTGGCACTGCCACATATAGAAGAAGTTATTATAGATGTCTCCTCATCTGTAATACGAGAATAATGAGTCTCATTGGTTTCTGTAAGGATATAAGAGAAAATGCATGTAAAGTGCTTAGCATAGTCCCTGGAACATGGTAAGCAACTGTAATTTCTTGTTGTCTCGTCGTGTTGCCAGGTTTTTGCTTCCCTTACAGCTTCCTAAAGGTAGGTAGTAGGAAGATCAGCACACTACAGTAGTCCCAATGTCTGCTGAGGGATCATCAACGCCTTGGTTAGAAAGCCCTCAGAGTTCTGAGGGTGCAGCTACCTTCAACGTCTGCTATAGTCTCAAAATTCTCTAAACACTAAATGAAGCCAATTCAGGCTGTCTTCCTTACCTGAGTTAACTCCCAGCCCTGGGGACATGGGACTAGGGATCAGTCACAGGCTGTTTAACTATATACTAAGAGTCAGTTTTCTTTCTTTGTACTTACCTTCTTCCTACTACCTATGTCTCTTCTTCTCAAGTTGGTTTAGCGTGCAATTTTAAAATTTTTAATAATTTATGTAACCTTCTAACCATGATGGGGAGAAGAGATTCTAAAAAAATTCTCCCAGGGTATATAGCACAGTTGCCATAACAACTGTGCGAGGGTAACTACCTTGCTTCTTTTTCAAAGAAAACTGACAAATAATCACATAGAACTTCAGAATATGCCTATCAACCTAGATTGCTCCAGGCAAGTGACAATGCTGCTTCTCACTGAAAACTCTGGAACCAAAGAAGCCTCTCTTCACAGTACACAGCCTCATTCTTGAATGCCCTCCAGCACTGCAGACAATTTCTAGTACGTAGGTGTTCAGTAAATATCTCTTGTATGAATAAATTAAATGAATGATCTGATCCCATCTACTGGGTCCATCCCTAAGCCATGAAAACAACAGTAGTCATGCTCTCTGACCAACCAGTTCCCTATTCTCACTTCAGTCTGGTACCATTATAAACGAAATAATACCAGTTTAATTAAGCAAGTTTCCTTTCCCACCCCAAAAAAGCACTAAAACATCTCACTAGCCAGTAGAACAATTACTGTGGATAGTTAGGTTTTACCAGGCATAAGAACCAAGAAAAGGAGGGCGGAAGTGTTCCAGGAAAAGGAAATTATATATGCAAAGGCACGTTCAGTGAGCTGAAAATAGTTCTAGCATATCCGAATGAGAAGCTGTAGGGTTATGAAAGAAACTGATCAAAGTGAGTCTTAAGTAATGTTTAGAAATTTAGTAATGTTAGGAATTTGGAATTATCTGGAGGGTAATACAGAGCTATCACAGAGCTTTTAAGCAGGGAAGAGACAGGATCAGATCTGTCTAAGAAGAGAATGGTGGTACAGCGTGGCCACTGATTGGTCCAGCAGGTAGACTGAAGACTAGAATCAGGGAGGCTGGTTAAGGAGGCTACTGCACTGACCTGAGGATGGCTAGGGAAGTAGCAGAGGAAGTGAAGTAGATATATTCATGAGACATCTCAGAAGTAAAATCAACAGGATTTAGTAAGTAATTGAATGTGGAAAGCAAGGAAAATAAAGCCTAAATAATATTGCCCTGGTTTTTAGCTTGAGCTACTGGGTGAATATGACATCATTCATTAAGAAAAATACAAAAGAGGGGAAGAGTGAAGAAGATGACAAATTCAGTGTTAGATATACTGGCTTTGTGGTATCTATAGGACATCTCAAATGAATATGTCTGGTAGACCTAGATATATAGGTGTGGGGCTGAGAAAAGGTGTGGAACAGAAGACTTGGATTTTTCAGAATACAAGCTCTCGGAAGACAGGGATTTTTCTGCTTTGTTCCTTACTATATCTTTAGTGACTAAACAGTGCCTGGCACAAAGCAGAAGCTCAACAAATGAACGGATAAAAATTGTAAGTAAATAAGAACAATGAGGCAGAGAATGCAGATAAAAAAAAAAACACTGCATGTAGGGGAAGGGGGAAACCTACAGAAGAGCCACATTTAAAAAAAGACAGGAAAAAAGAATGCAAATTTTAAAGAAAATTTTTTTAAGCAGACAGGAAAAAAAGAACTGACAATACAGTGTTGGTGAGGTTGTACAGAAACTAGAACTCTCATACATGGTTGGCAAGAATGCGAAGTGGTAGGCCACTGTGGAAAACAAATGGGCTTTTCTTACAAAGTTATACACACACCATACAACCCAGCAATCCCCCGCCTATGTATTTACCCAAGAGAAATAAAAACATGTTCACACAAAATCCTACACAAAAATGTTTACAGTTGCTTAACTGTAAATGTTTACAGTTGTGTGAGTATCCTTCAACTGATGAATAAACAAACTGTGGTATATCCATACAGTAGAGTACTACCCCATAATAAAAAGTAATAAACTAGTGTCAGGCATAGATGAATCTCAAATGTATTACAAAAAGTGAAAAGTCAGACTCAAAGCTACATGCTATATAATTCCATTTATATGACTTTCTGGAAAAGGTGAAACCATAGGGACAGAAAACAGATTAGTGGTTGTCATGGGCCAAGAAAGGGAGAGGTTGACTACAAAGGGGTTTAAGTGAATTTTTAGGGTTGATGGAATTGCTCTTTATCCTGACTATGGTTATGGTTACATGACTGCAGGTCTTTGTCAAAACTAAAAGGGAGAATTTTACTATATGTAAATTATACTTTAATAAATCTAACTTAAAAACAAAAAGTAAGAGTCCATGAAGAAGCCTGCAAAGAACCCTGAGAGGATGAAAAACCATGGTAAGTATGGCTCCTAAAGTCAGGAAAACAAGGTTTCAAGGAAGGAGTGAGTGGTTAATAAGTGGTCAGTGCTACAGAGTAAAAAAAAAAAAAAAATTTAAAAACAAACTGAAAAGGTCCTACTGAATTTAGAAACAAAAAGTTACTAAAAACTTTAATGACAGAAATTTTAATGAGTGAATGCTAGACTTTAGACTATTCAGAAGCAAATGGAAGCACATGAAATGGAATAAGGAGACATCAAGAGATTCCACAATTCATACAGTAAAATACAGAATGTGAGCAAGGTATAGGGTGCTGTTTAACAAAGGATGTCAAAGAGGAAGCAAGCACAGAAAAGATATTGGAAAATGTGTTACAGAAAAAACTCTAAGAACATTAGGAGCTTTTAGAAAACTAGCAGCATTCTCAAACTGGGCATCCATATACATCAAATGAGTGTCAAACTGAAAATTTTAATGAGCAGGCTAATGTTTCCGACCTCCCTAGAGCCTCAAACCTCTTCAGCTCACACGCTTAACAAATGAATAACCAATTACCCTCCAGCTCAGTGGCACCTGATGCTAATAGAGTCAGGCAGTCTAGAAACCTAGAGCCTCTACTGGCAGTGACGCTTTATTCACAATATGCGCTCTCCTCGGACTGTGAGCATACCAAGGGTACATCAAATCCAAAGCCACAAAATTCTGGACACTTCAAAACCAGAAACCACAGGACAATTCCTAAAATTCCTCTCTACTTTATCTTCCATGTCCAATCTGTTAACAAGCTTAGTAATTAAGTCCATTCAAGTCTCCCTCATGTTGTCTCTTCCCCTTATGTTTCACTCTCCTTATCAAAGAACTCATTACCTCAAGCCTAAATTACTACAAATTTTTGATTGGACTTTAGATCTTCTAATCTCTATCTCATCCAACCTACTTAGCAGACTGCAACTAGACTAATTTTCCTAAATCCAGCTTTTCATCACATCATTACCCTTTCAACAATTTACAACTCTTTTTAAAGAATGTATTTATCTTCCTGACTTTCAAAACTCTCTATAATCTGCTATCAAATAAATATCAAACCCACTGTTAACCAGTCCTCCAAAACAAAGTCCTTGATATTGGCAAACAGATTGTCACAATTCCTATGCTTGCCATACGCTGGAGATGGAGAGAAGTGAGCTCAATTTCCCCTATCTGTCCCCCAGCTTCTGAAGCTGGGATGTTCTTCACTCCTACTCCATGTTGGTACAATGGAAATGGTTTGAGTTTGGAACCAGATAAACCTAGGTTCAAAGCCATCACTTACTAGCTAAGTAACCTTAGGCTGATTAACTTCTCTATACTTGTTTGTCATCTATCCCAAGTGAAGAGTAATACCACTTACCTCTCAGATTTGCATAAATATTGAAAATCACGTACGTAGCATTTAAATACCATGTGCTAGGCAAATGGTAATTATTCAGTAAATGTTCCTTATCTTCCCTTATATAGTTGGTACTCATTCTTAAGTTACACTTAAACAATTCTCCATAAACAATGCTGAATGACTCTAGCACAGTCTCTCTGTTAACTGAAATAAAAACCACCTGCCTATTTCTTAATAAGTTAAATACATACTTATCTTTATGATCCAGCCATTCCATTCCTAGGTATTTAACCAAGAGAAATGAAAACACATGATCATGCAAATGTTCACATTATTCATTAATAACTGGAAACAACCCAAATGTCTATCAAAACAAAGTGTGGTATGCCCATATAATAGAATAATAGAACACTACTCGATAAAAAGAAATTACTGATACACTCAACAAAAGGGAAGAATCTCAAATCCTGCTGATTGAAGGAAGCTAAACACAAAGGAATACATGCTATATGTTTCATTTATATAAAACTCTAGGAAACAAAATTTGATCTATAGTGATAGAAAGCCTATCAGTAGTTGCCTGGAGCCAGGGATGGGGAGAAGGATGAACTGCAAAAAGCATGAGGAAATGTTTAAATATAATGGAAATGTTCTGTATTTTGATTGTGATGGTAGTTTCACTGGTATATACATCTGTAAAAACTAATCAAACTGTACACTTGGGTCAAAATGGGTCAATTTTTTGTATGTATGTATCTTTGTAATAAAGTTGATTTTTAAAAAACACCTGCCTTAGAACTTAATTCATTCTATTGCTTGCCTTTGTCCAATTCATTCCATCCCTAGTATAGTCTAAGGCTCCCTGAGTTTAAAATCCGATCTCATACTTCCTTTATGTTCCTCCCAATGCTCGATACAGAGATCCTGTACTGAAGGAGATAACAATTGAATAAAAGCAGGTTCTTCTTAATCTTAGAAAACAGTGTCTTTAAATTTTAATAAGAAATACTTGAGGCTCTTGTTTAAGATGCAGATTCCTAGACTGTACTCCTAGAGATTCCAATTCAAAACACCTGGAGTGGCTTGGGAATCTGCATTTGTTGTTTTATCTGCTTTTTCAATAAGCAATTTGGGGATGTAATGCTAAGTGAGTTTTGAATTACATTTTGAAAAACACAGCTATAGAATTTCTTACATGAAAAAAGCCAGTCTCTCAGAGGCATAGTGCTCCTACACTCACTGATGGAAGAAGTAGGCAGTCAGATGAGCTATCTAACTGAGCCGGAAGACAAGTTTAATGTAATCACAGGTAAATAAAAAAATTCTAGCAGGTCCAGGACCCAATTAAAAATGAATCCTTTTTCTAGAAGGCAAAGCTTCTGCACTATCCCTGCTGACGAGACTATAGCAGCATAGTCACAGACTTCTTCTGCCTACTTCATCTCATTTCTAGTGGAAAATATAAGAAATCAGAAATAGTCACATTAAAAAATAAAGTCTATAGTTACCAAACAAAACACCCTCAGACTACTATTACATCACCAGTTAATAGTCCAGTGCTAGTCATTTTTCCCATGACAATGAAGTGACAGGATATTTGAGCTCCAGAATTAAGTGAACAGCCATCTGTCTAGAACAGCAATGACAGGACTCATCTGTCAATTACTAAATTATAGTAATTACCAGGTAGCTCACAAAGGACAATGAAGTCAAACATTAGAAATTATTCCCTTCCCTTTTTCCAGACAGGAGATTAGATAAATAACATAAAGCTTCTCTTTCCATGGAAAACAGTAAAGAATCTATAATTAAGGAAAGAACTTTGAACCTAACACAGGGGAACAACAAAAAGAAACCATTGCCCAAATTTCCTTGTGAATAAATACATAAAAATCCAAAATAAAATATAAGCAAATCAAACATAGCATTATATTAAAGGAATATTTTTACCATAATCAAGTAGGGTATGTTATAGGAAGGCAAAATGATTTATTAATAGAAATTGATTAATGCATTCATCACTGTTAGTAAGTCAAGGAAAATACCCATGAACAATTGGGTAAGTACTATTAAGGAATTTTGAAATGTTCAATATCCACTCATTTTTAATACAAAAGCTCTACTGAGGTATAAAATGCTAAAAAGTACCAAAACATAAATGAACTGCTCAATGAATACATGAACACACTTAAGTAATCAGTATGCAGATCAAGGAAGAATATTACCAGGACGCCAGCAGATCTCTTCCTACCCCTTTTCAGTCACTTTTCCAGCCTTTGAACCATCTGTTTCCCCTGCCCATCACACTTACCCCAGAGAGCCAACCATACTCCCCTTATTTCTTTCAAGTCTTTCTCAAAAGTCATCTCACTGTGGCTTGTACACTAACCCCCTTATTTAAAATTATAATTCAATTTCAATTCTAGCATTCCCAGTTGCTTTTCATCATCTAGTCTTATTGGTCCACTCTCTAATATCCTGTTTTATTTCCTAATTCATTATGTTTACTGTCTGTCTCCTCCCACCCAGGATCTTTGTCTGTTTTGCTTCCTGCTATATCCCAAGCACCTAGAACAGACCCTGGAATATGTCCAAAAATGTTTGTAGAAGAAAAGGATTGAGGGATAGAGGGAGAAAGGGAAGGGTTGGGGAGGGTGATAGGGCAATGTGGATGGATGTAAGAAAAAGAGTATCAACAACAGAACATAAAAGGTACAAACTTTCTAGCACATAATTTAACAAAATTTTAAATGTGCATATTCCTCAACCCAGTAATTCTATTTAACATAAATACATTAATTCAACTAATATTTACTGAGCAAAGGTACTAGGGATATACAAATAAGCGTTTTCCCTACTCATGAAATTTATGGCCTAGAAAGGAAAACAAACATTAATCAAATAATCACACACACTGAGTAAGTGACAAAGGAAAGGTAAAAGCAGAGGTACAATAAAAGAATATATAATAAGGGAGACAGATCCATCTGCACGTTTACAAAAAATACTTGTACAAAGTTGCTTACTATAGCTCTGTTTCGTAGCAAAAATCTGGGAAAAAATCCAAATATCCATCAAGAGGGGAAGTTTTAAATTGTTATAAAATTTGAGTCTGATCAATCTTCTAGGCCCAATTACACACAATTTACAGAAAATACAGAGGCCAAAAATTGTGTTAAACTACACCATGGGAATGTATTGAGCAAAACTCAGAATATGGGAAACTCTTAAGTCAAACAAATGGTTTAATTGCTTCAATAAAAAAACTACAAGGAAGAAATTAAGAGATGGAAGAGGAATCTATAGATTAAAAAAAAGAATTATAAGATATATGAAAAAATACATACAAAAAATGTTTAGTGATGTGCACTTGAGTTACAAAATATAAAGAAATCGAAGAAGTTATTATCATAAAGTTGGGATAGTAGTAATTTTTAGGGAGGAAGAGATTGTGATTGGGAAGAGGCATGTGGAAGGCTTTCTGGGGTACCTGGCAAAGGTCTATTTTTCACCTATCTTATATTAATTTATTAAAATAAACATTTATTTTACGAGGGTATCTCTATGTATGTTATATTCTACAATTAAATCAATTTTTTCAGTGCATCAAACAAACTGCTCATATCAGTACAACCACCACCATCTGATTACTTCATTCCTCTGCAAAAAGTCTTCAAAGGCTCTCCATTGTCTTCAAGATAAAGTATAAACAGCTTGCTATGGCATTCAAACCCTTCATAACATGAGCACTCTGTGTCTCTCTGGCCTCATCTTATCCCCTGCCCTCAAGCCATCCAGAATTTTCAACGTGCTTAAGTCATGGTTTTTCATCGTAGTGTCCTAATACCATAAGCTCTTTTTCCTTGACTAACTACCACTTATCCTTTAAAACTTAGTTTATTTCAGAGGTTTGGAGGGAGGGAGGAATGGATAGGTAGAGCACAGGAGAATTTTACAGCAGAGAAACTATTCTGTATGGTACTATTAAGGTAGATATTAGTCATTACATATTAGTCAAAACCCATAGAATATGTAGGAATATAACATACATTTAAATATAATTAACACTGCTGTATGTTACATATGAAAATTGTTAAGAGTAAATTCTAAGAGTTCTCATCACAAAAAAATTTTTTTATTTCTGTATTTAATTTTGTATCTATACAAGATAATGGATGTTCACTAAACTTATTTCATTTTTTTAACATTTTTTATTGAGTTATAATCATTTTACAATGTTGCACCAAATTCCAGTGTAGAGCACAATTTTTCAGTTATACATGAACATATATATATTCATTGTCACATTTTTTTCTCTGTGAGCTACTACTATAAGATCTTGTATAGTGATCGGTTTGTTCAAGTGGTCAGTTTCTTCTTGATTCAATCTTGGTGGACTGTATGTTTCCAGAAACTTGCCCATCTCCTCTACGTTATCCAGTTTGGTTCCATATAGTTTTTCATAATATTCTCATATGATATTCTGTATTTCTATTTTATTTGTTGTAATTTCTCCACTTCCCTTTCTTATTTTGCTAATTTGTGCTCTCTCTTTTTCCTTCTTTGTGAGTTTGGCCAGAGGTTTGTCGATTTTATTTACTTTTTCAAAAAACCAGCTTTTGGTTAGGTTTTTTCTATGGTTTTTTACATCTCTATTTTATTTATTTCCTCCCTGATCTTTATAATTTCTTTCATTCTGCTGCCTTTTGGGGTTTTTGGTTCTTCTTTTTCTAGTTCTTATATTTCCCTGTGCTATACAGTGTACTCTTGTTTATCTATTCTACATTTTGAAATCCCAGTCTGTCCCTTCCCACCCTAAATTTATTTCATGATGTATATAAATCAAATCATTACACTGTACACCTTAAACTTATACAGTGCTGTATGCAAATTATATCTTAATAAAACTGGAAAAAAACCAAAGAAAAACCCTATAGAATGTACAACACAAAAAGTGAAGCATAATGTAACAAATACACTTTGGTTGATTTGAATTTTTTTTTAAATTTAGATTACCATTTTCTCTAGGAAGCCTTTCCTAATCATCCCAAATTTTGATTAAGTTTTCTTCCTCTATACTTCTCTACTATTCACTTACCACATAGTACTGGTTACATTTTTCCTCCTCTCTGGACTTGAGCTCACTAAGGTCAAGGACTTTTATTTCTATACCCCTAGTGCATAGCATGGTTCTTAGCATGAAGAAGAGGTGTCCAGTAACTGTGTAATGAACAATTCCATCAATTGCTGATATCTACAGTTCTGTCAATCATGTTCTATCAATCAAATTCATTTCTTACCAGTTTGTACCAGTAAAACCTATAATAAGAAGCCATTAAATGACCATACTTTGCATGGGAATAACAGACAGTTTTACATATATATATATGTGTGTGTACATATACACACACAAACACACACACAATAAACACTATGCCAAGGTTAGGCACTTAAATGTTGTAATCAAATAAGACTTTGATACATTAATCTGACATTCTTAACATGCATAATTATATAACATAGTAATTGAACAGAAATCATAATAAGTTGATGTAAAGACTACAATTAGCCACATCAAGTTCTTTCTGTAAGAAGGCAGGATAGAAATAAATGAGTCAGAAGACTACAATTAACATTATTTTTATCAGCCAAATCATATTATTATAGTTTCTCTTTTCTTTGTTAGTTTGCTAGCACCTATAATTAGCATCAGTATCAACTGCTTCCACTGATACCACATGTACAATGTAAAACTCATCACCCACTCTTACTGACAGAAGTCCTAGGACCACTGCACAGAAGTTCCTAGAACCCACTACTAAAATAAGACTCCCTACACTTTAAGGAGTCTGTAACTAGTGTATTTTCCTGTCTTAAAGTCCTAGTCCAGGATTACAGGTAGCAGAAGCTGTGAACTGATTCTTCACTTCCAGCCAGTAAGAGGTTCCCTGGCCAGGACTAAGGGAATGGAGTGGATCTTTTGAATTCTCTCTTATACTTTTCATTTATCCTACTATGAATATCCTTCTTTTCAATCAGTACATTTCAATTAGCTTCTTTAAAAGTCATCTCTAAACTCATCTCCTCTGGAAAGCCTTCCAGAACGAGCTACATGCCATTCTTAACCATTTGCTTCCTTGCCACCTTAACACTTCCCTCTCTGTTTCCAAGGTATTGCTATTAAAAATGAACTGCAATCACAGAGAAAAAAAAAAAAATGTGACAATGAATATATGTATGTTCATGTATAACTGAAAAATTGTGCTCTATATTGGAATTTGACACAACATTGTAAAATGACTATAACTCAATAAAAAAAGTTAATAAAAAAAGAAAAAAGAAAGATATCTGATGCTATGAAACGGAATCCTTTGACTGAATTTGTTAACAACGGAGAAGGAATCTGGAAATACAGAGTCTCCTGGATCACAGTGTAAACTACTGAGATTTTCTTTACTGTATCTGTAAAAATCACATTTTTTGAATCAACAAGCCAAATCTATGTGGTCTAACATGGTGGGCCACTAGTCACATGTCTATTTAAATTTAAATTAATTAAAATTAAATAAATTTTAAAATTCAGTTCCTCAGAAGCACTAGCCCCATTTCAACTGCTCAACAGCCACATGTGACTAGTGGCTACTACACTGGACAGCAGAGATTACAGAACATTTCCATCACTGCAGAAAGTTCTACTGGGCAGTGCTGATCTACACTAAATGGTTTGTAAAGTCTCCTTCAGCGATAAGTTCAATGACCTTCAGAATCATTCTTCAACTATCTCTCCTGCCCTGTGCAACTATACCTACAAGATATGATGATCACAGGCTTTTGTGTTTATTTTATGGCCAAAAAGTTATCATATATACTAAAAAAAAATTATATTCAGAATTAGAAGAAATAAAATTTAAAAATAAAAAAAATTTTTAATGAACTGCAAGATATACATTATTATATATAAAACAGATAAACAACAAAGAACTATTGTACACCCCACAGAACTATATTCAATTTCTTGTAATAAGCTATAAGGGAAAAGAGTCTGAATATATATGTATATGTATAACTAAATCACTTTGCTGTACACCTGAAACTATCATTGTAAATCAACTGCACTTCAATAAAAAAAATTAAAATAAAAAAAATGAACTGAAAGGAACTGCAAAAATTAAAATATAAGCAGAAAGACATGCTGATAAATCAGATATGGACCCCAAACAAAGAGGAGGGCCCAGTTATCTATCAAGAGCCAAAATAGAAAGTCAAGAAATAGAAGAGGGCCAAGATGGTAGAGGAGGAAAAGACAAGGTAAGCAGACAAGTAGGAAGCAGACTCTAAGTGAATCATGGCACAGGAACTGTTGACTCTGGCTGTTTTCACCATGCTCTCTGCAGTAAGATTTGTAGGAAGTCTGGTTAAACCTAAAAGCCAAGGGAGCAGAAAGCACTCTCATACTTTGCTAGTGAGGGTGAAAACAGTACAGCTTCCAGAGAGGACAATTTTGTACTATCTTCCAAAATGTTTAATGCATTGTTAAATGTACAATGTTTTGACTCAGTAATCTCATTATTAGCAATTCATTCAATATGTATACATGTATGAAATTATGTATGTAACATGATATCACTGTAACAGCAGATATTGGAAGCAGCTTAAATGTCTGTTAACAGCAATTCCAATCCTAGGTATATACCCAAAAGAACTGAAAACAGGCATTCAAACAAATACTTGTACACAATTGTTCACAGCAGCACTACTCACAAAAGCCAAAAATTGGGGTGGGGGACCAAATGCTAATCAACTACGAATGGTTAAACAAAAGGTGATATATCCATATCATAGAATATTCAGTTATTAAAGGAATAAAACGATATGTGCTATAATTGGTATGAACCTTGAAAACATAATTGAAGAAGTCAATCAGAAAAGGTCACATACTATATGATTCTATTTATATGAAATATCCAGAATAGTAGATCCATAGAGACAGAAAGTAGATTAGTAATTACCCAGGGCTGGAGGTTAAGCAAGAATAGGGAAGTGACTGCTTAATGGCTATAGGGTCTCCTTTATGGGTGATGAAAATGCTTTGGAATCATATAGAGGTGATGACTTCATAGTGCTGTGAAGGTACTAAATGTCGCTGAATTATATACTTTAAAATGGTTAATTTTATGCAAATGAATTTCATCTTGACTTCTAAAATGTCTGTGAATGGGGACTGGATCCCTACATGTAGTATACATCATAAATTGTTAAGTGAAAAAAAAAGAAAGGTTTTAGTGCAAGAGCCAGAACAGGAGACTCAGATAAAAGTGGTAAATCCTAGTAGAAAGGTGGCAAAAAATGAATATGAGCTGGACTTCTGTCTTCTGGGACCTGAGAAATGAGAAGGAGGAAAGAAAGAGGACACTGATGAGATAGGAGAATCTGCAGAGAGAGACCAGTTGGCCACAAAATCCTATTTTCCTGCAGGGCATGTAATCCTCAATAAAAAAGTGAAAGTAATCAAAGACATAAGGCCTGCTCTCCTGCTTCCATTGCTCACAGAAATAGGTCTTCACCAAAATTTTAAGTGGCACAGGATTTTCGATCCTACAGTAGATTTAAAAGGAAAGAGGGTGGTATGTGACAAGAGGACACTAGGCATCTGAAATAAAAGTAAGAAAAGAGAGTGAGATTCAAAAAAAAGCTGGGCAGATCCCAAAAGGAACATAAGACCATGTCTCTATCCCTGTAATTCATCAGCCTCATGGAGAGAAAAAAAAAAGTCCTGTCACTCAGAGAGCAATGGAAGTCTAAGCAAAAGTTTAGAGTATATTACAAAATTCTACTAGAAGATGATGGGTTGTGGGTTCATTGCTGCATTCTTAAACTCCAAAACTTACATATATTACACGTATTCTTTCACACATTCAAATAATATAATTAAAATTTTAACTTATTTTTTAAAAATTAAGATATTGGAAGAGTACACACAAAACTGTGAAGAGTAGTTATCTCAGAGCAGACTGGAGAGGGGGCATTACAGAAAACTTTTCACTTTCTGTATTACTAATTTCTGAATCATTTGAAGATTTTTGTAGTGAAAATGTTACATGTTTCTTTCTCTTTTTTTAAGTTTAAAGTAAAAAAGAGACAGATTTAGTATATTGGAAAAGAATTCTTCACACTACCCTGCAAAGTGACCACCAAGAATTCAAAATTAGTGAGGAAACTAGCATATTCTGTGAACATAAACTTCAGGAAGTCCTTAACCCAGTAATAAATATGTGAAAGTCATTCTAGGAGGGTGAATGAGGACAGAAGAAACATTCCTATTGTATTCAAAGCCAGGATTTCAGGGAAACAGATCTTTGCCCTGGAAAGCAACCCAGAAAATAAACCATCTATTTCCCTATAGTTTCAATAAAATCTTGAAACATAGCAAGAATCCAAAAGGGTCATTAATGAAATATTAGAAAAGGAAAGTAAAGAAACAATCCCTTTTAAAATAGCATTCAAAAAAATAAAAATACTTAGGAATAAATCTGACCAAGGAAGTGAAAGACATATGCAGAGAACTACAAAACACTGACTAAGGAAATGAAAGATGTCTTAAGGGAATGGAAAGATATCCCATGTTCTTGGATTTGAAGAATTAATATTGTTAAAATGGCCATACTACCTAAGGCAATCTACAGATTTAATGTCATCCCTATCAAATTATCCAGGACATTATTCACAGAACTAGAACAAATAATTCTAAAATGTGTATGTAATCACAAGAGACCCAGAATTGCCAAAGCAATACTGAAGAAGAATAATGAAGCTGGAGGAATAACCCTCCCAGACTTCAGAAAATACTACAGAGCTACAGTAATCAAAACAGCATGGTATTGGTACAAAAACAGACTTATAGATCAGTGGAACAGAATAGACAACCCAGAAATAAACCCACAGACTTTTGTTAGTCAATTAATCCTTGAAAAAGGAGGTAAGAATACACAATGGCGTAAAGACAGTCTCTTCAGCAAATGATGTTGGGATAACTGGACAGCTGCATGTAATGAAATTGGAATACTCCCTCACACCATACACAAAAATAAATTCAAAATGGCTTAGACTTAAACATAAGACAAGACACTATAAACCCCTTAGAAGAAAGCATAGGCAAAACATTATCTGACATAAATCTTAGCAATGTTCTCCTAAGATAGTCTACCCAGGCAAGGAAAGAAAAGCAAAAATTTAAAAATGGGACCTAATTAAACTTATAAGCTTTTTACATAGCAAAGGAAATCATAAGCAAAACAAAAAGACAACCTATGGAATACAAGAAAATATTTACAAAAGATGAGACTGACAAGAACTTAATTTCCAGAATATATAAATAGCTCATACAACTTAATAAGAAAAAAACCAACAACCCAATCTAAAAATGGGCAGAAGACCTAAACAAGCAACTCTCCAATGAAGACATTCAAACAGCCAATAGGCACATGAAAAAATGCTCAATATCACTAATTATTAGAGAAATGCAAATCAAAACTACAACGAAGTATCTCTTCACAGCAGTCAGAATGGCCATCATTTAAAAGTCCACAAATGATAAATGCTGGAGAGGGTGTGGAGAAAAGGGAACCTTCCTACACTGTTGGTGGGAATGTAAATTGGTGCAGCCGTTATGGAAAACAGGATGGAAATTCCTCAAAAAACTAAAAATAGACTTACCATATGATCCAGCAATCCCACTCCTGGGCATATATCCAGAAGGAACTTTAATTTAAAAAGGTATATGTACCCTAATGCTCATAGCAGCACTATTTACAGTAGCCAAGACATGGAAACAACCTAAATGTCCATCAACAGATGACTGGATAAAGAAGTTGTGGTATATTTATACAATGAATACTACTCAACCACAAAAATGACAACATAATGCCATTTGCAGCAACATGGATGGAACTGGAGATTGTCATTCTAAGCGAAGTAAGCCAGAAAGAGAAAGAAAAATACCATATGATATCACTTACATGTGGAATCCAAAAAAAAGACAAATGAACTTACTTATAAGTCAGAAATAGACTCACAGACATAGAAAACAAACTTATTGTTACCAGAGGTGGAAGAGAATGGGAAGGGATAAATTGTGAGTTCAAGATTTGCAGATACTACTATATATAATAGATAAACAACAAGTTTATACTGTATAGGACAGGGAACTATACTCAATACCTTGTAGTAACTTATAATGAAAAAGAATATTAAAAACAAATATATGTATGTATATGTATGACTGCACTATTATGCTGTACATCAGAAATTGATACAACATTGTAAACTGACTATACTTCAATTTAAAAAGTTTCTTTTGTAAAGCACAGGGAACTATGTTCAATATCTTGTAATAACCTTTAATGGAAAAAATATGAAAATGAATATATGTATGTAAATGCATGCCTGGGACATTGTGCTGTACACCAGAGAATGACACATCATAATGACTGTACTTCAATAAAAAATAAAAATGTTGCAGTGAAAAAAAAGGGGGTCACTGATCAAAAATACTCTAATCTCAAATTTAAGTCAGCTATGAACATTCTATTATAGTATATAGTAAGTTAAGACCAATTCAAAGGATGGGGGTAAAAATCAAAAGATATCTCTGATGTATACATGTATGTTTAGACAAGTGTAAAACCTCTCAAATGACTCATAAGAAATTGCTAATAATGACTGTGGCGAGAGGGCCCAAATGGCTGGTTACAGGAATGGGAGGGACAGCTTTTACTGTAATCCCTTTAACATTAAAAAAAAATATTGGTACTATTATGCATGTTATCTACTTAATAAATGAATTAATTTTTAAAAAGCAGTAGCCAAATAAGAAAAGCATGTGTTTCTGAACAGCAAAGCAGATCCCATGAGATTTTTGCCATCAAGGGGTTGCACAGTGGAAAGAACATGGACCTTAGAGTCAAATAAACAGGAAGTTTTAACTCCAGTTCACCCACTTCCTAGAAACAAGTGATGCAGAAAAAGATAACTGGTTAGGAAATCTGTACAAAAAAAAAAAAAAAATCCCTCTGTGCTGCTCTTCCTGATACTATGCAAAGTGGCCACCAAGAATTCACAATTAACAAGGAAACCAATATAGTCTATAACTTTTAATCACAGGTGACTTGAAATAAGACAGCAGAAGTTTAACCTAGAGGGCAATAAACAAGACACTCAAAATTCATGATCTATACTGAAAGCCACATTATGACAAAAAATGATGGGAAAGTTATGGAGCTAGAACTTTTCTTTCATGAGGTAGCACTGCAATGGACAGAGCTAAAGGCCAGCTATTGTGGGGAATAAATAGCCCACTTATAATGCCTTGAGTTTATGAATAGCATAAGTATTATGTTATGGCTTTGAGAAGTGGATAAGTTGTATTTAAATCCAGGGTGGCAGTGTCCTAGAGGAGCATGGGGTGTAAGATTGAGTTCAACAATTTCTTAGGTCTCCCAGGGCTATCTTGGGCACCTATATCCCAATTTTAGTGCAAGGCATGGTTAAAGAAAGTTATCAGAAGTCTTAACAACTCAATATCAAAAAAAAAAAAAAAAAAAGAAAGAAAAAAACAAAGCACTCTGATTTAAAAAATGGGCAGAGGATCTGAATAGACAGTTTTCCAAAGAAGATACACAGATGGCCCAGAGGCACATGAAGATGCTCAACATCACTAATCACAAGGAAATGCAAATCAAAACCACAATGAGATACCATCTCACACCTGTCAGAATGGCTATTATCAAAAATATAAGGAACAAGTGTTGTTGAGTATGTGGAAAAAAGGGAACCCTCACACACTATTGGTAGGAATGTAAATTGTTACAATCACCATGGAAAACATTAGGGATGTTCCCCAAAAAATCTAAAAATAGAACCACCATAGATCCAGCAGTTACACTTCTAGGTATTTATTCAAAAACAAAAACACTAACTTGCTATGTTCATTGAAGCACTATTTACAATAGCCAAAATATGGAAGCATCCTATGTGTCCACCAACAGATAAATGGATAAAGAAAACGTAGTGTGTATACACCACACATATACACAATGGAATATTACTCAATCCTAAAGAGAATGAACTCCAGCCATTTACAGCAACGTAGATGAATTTGGGGTGTATTATGCTAAGTGAAATAAGTGAGACAGAGGAAAACCAGTATTGTATGATTTCACTTACATGCGTCATAGAAAAAACAAAACAGAAACAGACTCAAAGACACAGAGAACAAACTGGTGGTTGCCAGAGGGAAGGGCGAACAAACAAAACACGTGAAGGGGATTAAGAGGTACAAACTTCTAGCTATAAAATAAGTCACAGGGATATAATACACAGCATAGGGAATATAGTCAATAATATTATTATAACTTTGTATGGTGACAGATGGTAACTAGACTTACTGTGACGATCATTTCATAATGTATAAAAATATCAAATCACTATGTTGTACACCTGAAACTAATATAATGTTATGTTAATAGTATGTTAATTATAATTCAATAAATAAATAAAATAAAAATTTGAAAAATTAAAAAAAAAGAAGTCCTGGCAGACTGTGCTAATGTCTTGAAGGGGCCTGCCAAGGGGCAACATGACTTTGCAAAAGAATGCAGAGGATAGGCTGAGTTCCACCCCTTCAAAAGTTATGGTGAGAGATTCTGGATATCTTCAAGACATTGTTGGAAATACGGATTCAGTTTCTATATGCTCCTGAAAGGATGCTAATAGTAGTTCGAACTGTGAGGCCACTAAGTTCTCTAAGAGATGAATCCCCTTTTTTATTAATTGAAGTATAGTTGATATTCTGTAAGAGATGGATTTCCTAATAGGCAGATGGCTACTGTCATCTGGAAAATAAGTAATACAGAAAACAAATTGCTGGGGAACAGGCCACAGGATCTGGTACCAGACAAGCTTTCTTTTCATCTGGAGCTATACAAAGTAGTTAGGTCTGATGGTCAGGAAGTGTCAGGTCCTCTCAGGTTGGTAACCTCTGGCATAAAATTCTAGAATGATAGGTAGTCCCCTAGTTTCCTGCACATGATCACTCCTTGCTACGTATTTACCAATCAGTTCCACTCCTTCTGGCATGCGGTAAGTCCAGAATGGAAGAAAAGCATTCTGGATCAGAAACAGAAGGACAAAATTTCCTGTTCTACTTGAGTCCACCATCGCCTGACTAAGAAAACAAGTCCTGGTCCCCATCAAGAGGCAACCAGAATACCCCACAAGTGTAAAGCTAGTCTTGTTTGTGGTAGGTAGAGAAATGGGACTAAAAGCATTGGCAGTGCCTGTCCAGAGTTCTGTGTTTGGTTGATTCCACTGGGGGAATTACACCATCATTTGTAGAACAGGTAGTAATCTAATGGTCCAGGTGGGGAATATCTGGTTATATACACAAAATGGCCTATTTCTCTACCTCCCCAAACAGGTAGACTATTAAAAATAAGACAAGTCATGGCAAGGCAGTGGATAGGTTTACATGAAGACCAAGAATAACAAGATACAAGAGGAATATTTGTAGCACAGATTATGGATACAGCATGTCAGGCCTGATGGCTTAACAGTAGTGGAAAGCACTAACACGTCATGCTTCCTACAAATGAACAATATCAGCATGATGGATCACCAGGAAACTTAACAGTAAGAGTTGAAAAGGAAGAAACGGGTAAAACATTTCATATAAATATGTCTCTTCTGGGTATGCTGATAAAAGAAATCCTTTTGAAGTTAGTGGTGGTCAAATAAGATGTCACAATTTGGTAGCCAAGCAGTGTATTATTGATAGTGCTTCTGAATGTTTGGTCACTGTTATTCATGCATGTGACTCACACCCAACTGTTCTGAACTGATTCATTCTTTAAGAAAAATTTTAAACAATATGTTGAGTTACACCCTATTTTACTAATTTAAAAGACTGATTCATACTCAGGAAATTCTGGTCTATGACATATGTTGCTATTTATAAGCAACACTGTAACAAAAGCAGTAAACAAAACTTTCATAACAATCAGAGAAATCTCTGAAATATCAATGGTGGGCTGTATTTGAATCAAAAGTTTAAATTTTCTCTGAGGTCCTATTACAAATAAAAACACAGACCCCAAAACTTATTTCAGCCGGAGTAATTTATTAGGAGAGACCTTAGGAATATCACCAATAGAAGAGACACAACCTTAAGAGCTACTCAGAACTCTCAAACAAGGAATTATTAGAATGTTGAATTAAACTGTGTCAACCTCCATAACCAACCATTATTTAATTAAGTGTCAAATTCAAACCAAAAAAATAAATCTACAATGACTTCCCTGTCCATTGTCAGGCCTGGGATCATTTTTTAATAAATATTTATTAGCTTTTTTAATTAAAATAAATGCACTTGGAGAAAATTTGCAAAGTACAAAAAAGTATAAAGAAAAAAAAAACTTACCTACAATCCTATCACTGAGAACCACCATTAAAACTATTTCCTGGGGCCTTTTTCCCTATGCTTATGATTTACTTTTTAGATAATTGGGATCATACTACTTAATCATTTTAGGATCTCAGTTTTTAAAACTTATCCACATTATTATTTCCCGTATCTTAAAAAATTACTAAAAGCATATTCCATTACATGGAAATGCCGAAATTACCCCATTCTTTCATTAGTTTTGCAACTTTTCTCCATTATTACTAAAGCCTATTTATAAATGTTCTTTTGCATCTCAAGTTAGTTTCCTTGAATACTTCCTAGAAGTAAAATCACTGAGTTATTTAGAAAGATTGCACCAATTGACACACCCTAGCAGAATGTGAGTACTCATCTTATCAAATCCTTGCCAGATGCTGAATCACTTTTGGTTCATTTCTCAATTGCAGCCAGTGATACCATCATAGATAATACAGTGGGTGGGCAAAGCAGACATGAATAAAAATTTAGCAGAAAGTTGTAGAACTTAGTAGTCATTAGACTATTTGGTGTTGCAACACAGTGTGCTGCTGCTGCATTCCTTGACAAGACATAGGTAGAAATATCCTTACCGAAGAATGAAGTTTGAATACCTTGGTTTCTAAATACCATTTCCCACTAAAAGGAGCCAGGGCTTATTGGAGAAAGGACTCTAAGATTGAGGCAGAAAAAGGACAAGATGAACCTGAAACACTTTATACCAGGAAAGGAAGGAAATAGTCCAAAAAATGTAGTCATATCGAAAGGACAAAGGATCCGATTTTTTAAAAATAAACTCCTTTTTATTTTCTATACTAGAAAGACAATACTAAGAAATAATCAAATATTACCCACAGTTTCCTCAGCCCTTTCTTGTAAGGGTCCTTTCTTTTTTTACGTTTCAAATTTCCCAGCAGTGAAGAACCCCCACCCCCACCTAATTGTAAGAGAGGAGAACAAAGAAGGGTTTGTCCATAGCTATTGCTCCTTTGGAGCTGAGGTGATCTGCCAAGGATCTGATTTAAAAGGACTCCCATAGGCCAAATTCGGGACACTCTGCACATCAAAGAGAATGACAGAGCTGGATTATAAAACACTGAGTTAAAAAAAGAATTCATGAGTCCATAGTGATAGTCATAAAAAGGAAGGCTAGAAGAGCAGGGAAAGCTCTTCTTTACAGAAGACTAACAGCTACTCAGTGTAAAAGGAATGACAGAATAAGAAAATCATTTTGCAACCACCAATAAATTTAGGCAATGATCATAACAGATTCTAAAATTAATGGATGGCAGGGGAAGGTATTGCTCTGTGGTAGAGTGCTTGCAAAGCATGCACGAGGTCTTGGGTTCAATCCCCAGTACCTCCATAAATAAATAAACAAACTATCTCCCACTAAAACAAACAAAAAATAAATAAAATTAATCAATGAAGAGTTATGAGAAAATAGGCTATATATATACAGTCTCAAAGTATTACCTACCTACCCACTCCCAACAGTTTATTAACAACAAAGAAGAAAAAATACCTTAGCAGTGGAGAGACCTGCATAACATCACCTGAACTAATAATTAACATCAACATTATAAATAAAGGGACAAATTGACTTCAGCTATGTAGTAACCAGAACCAATTATGAAGAAACTATCAGAGAAACCCAAATTTTAGGCAATTTTGAAATAATTTAACTGGATCCTTGTCAGTTGTCCTGCAGAAAGTCTATGTCTACGTGGAACTCAGCAACCTTTTAGGAGAGCAGTTATTGGTGAACAGAGGTTACTCCTTCCCTTCCCTACCTCCTAGGGAAGGAAAGATTAATGTTTCTCTTCTCTGAATCCAACTGAGAAGTTCCAAGATTCACAAAGTTTGGGATGTTTGCCAGAATGGGAACCAAACAGGTTGGAGGTCCACTTGCATGGGAGAATTGCTGATCTAAACCCTGTACCTAACTAAGCAGACAAAAAGTGGGCTGGACAGAGGAAGCAGAGGAGAAAGTGAAATTGCTTGCATATCCTGTGTTTCTCAGAGCAAGAATAAGTGAACTCCTCGTGGGTCAAATAAATTCTGCAGAATATGGTTGGGCCTGAGCTGTCTTGATACTCCCCCACTCAAGAAGCCTGCATGTGTCCCCTTTAGTTGTAACTGGCAAAGTCTCTGCTGGTATAATCCCATCTCTATTCCTGGCTTCTGCTGATGGCTGGCTAAACCCATGAGTCACACTCATAATCTCTTTAGTGTTCTCCTCAGAACAAGATTTCTCATTTTTCACAATATATAGGCAAAGGATAGGCTAAGAATTTCCAAATCTCCAAGTTCTGGTTCCTTTTTACCTAACAATTCTGCTTAATTCAACCGTCTCCTCTTGCAGTTAAGGAAAACTCAAGTCAAGCCTTCAATATTTAGCTTAGAAATCTCTGCTAAATATCCAATTTGATCACTTACAAACTCTACCCTTCAAAACACTCAAACAATTCAGCCAAGTTCATTGCCACTTTATAATAAGGAATATCTTTTTTCTAGTTCCCAATAAACTGTTCCTCATTTCCATCAGACACTTTTCCAGAATGGCCTTTACCATCCATATATCTGTCAAGAGTCCCTTCACAGCAACATTGGCTTTTTCTAGCACGCACCTCAGAATTCTTCCAGCCTTTACCCACTATCCAGTTCCAAAGCCATTTTCACATTTTTAGGTATTTGTTACAGCAGCACCTCACCTCTCAGCACCAAAATCTGTTAGTCTACTTGGGCTGCCATAACAAAATACCATAGAATGGATGGTTTAAACAATAGAAATTCGTATCTGTCAACAAAAAATTAATCAGTCAATCTAAGAAAGAAATGGAAAATTTAATTTGAGCCAAATTTGAGGATTATAACCCAGAAAGCATCTTAGAAAGCTCTGAGAACTGTTCCGCTGGTTAGAAATCAAGGCACAGTTATATAAGTTTTTTGGGCCAGAGGGCTGTACATCAAATGAATGTATTATTGACAGTTTACATAGTCTAGATCTAATCGCCTGGTAGGTCATGTGACCCCCTACAAGATCAGGAAGGAATGTTAGCTTTTAAGGAGTTGTCTTGTTGATGCTTGGAGAATGTTGCTCTTTACAGTTGAGCAGATATTTCTGTTGATGGGGGAGGTTTGGTCAATGATAATGCAAATACATAATGCACAGTGAGGGGAGAGAGGAGGCCAAAAGGCAGAGAAAATTTTCTTATGTTTAAATTTTTTTTTGTCTTGAATATATGAACTTTATTTCACATATCCCACAGGTTTAGAGGCTAGGGATTCTAAGATCAAGGTGCTGGCTGATTTGGTTCCTGATGAAGGTTCTCTTCCTGACTTGCAGATGGCCACCTTCTTGCTGTGTCCTCACACAGAGAGCTCTGTTGTCTCTTCTCTTCTTACAAGGATATCAACCCTATCAGAGTAGGGCCTCATTCTTATAATTTTATTTAAACTTTATCATCTCCTTACAGGCCCTATCTCCAAATATAGTCATATTGGGGGCCAAGGCTTCAACGTATGAATTTTAGGGGTATACAATTTGGGGCGGATAGCAATAAGTCCTAAATTATGTATGTATATATGTATATACACATACACACATGTACAGAGAAGAAGTTTTATACATTTTTAATTTAGTTTCATGAAGATTTCCCTAATACATTAGTCAAGGCATAAATTCAAATCTTACAGCTATTATCATTTACTATTTTTTAACTATTAAAGTCATTTTCAAATTTTGCTATTTAAATAATTTTGCAATGAACATCATTATACACAAATCCTTGTCTGCTTCCTGATTGTTCGGGATAAATTTCTAGAAACCCATACTAATGTAAACTGCCATCTGAACTAGACATTATAATTAGAATAAAATATTTTTCTAATTGGGGGAAAAAACAGTGTCATAAATGACTAAAAAGGCAAGTTTTTTTTTTTTTATTAAAGGAGATTAAAAAGTAAGGACAACCAAATAACATGTGTGCTTCTTGATGAGATTATACAGTGGTGGTAGGAAACTATAAAAATACTTGGAGGACAACTGGGGAATTCTTAATATGGACTGTGTATTAGGTATTATTGCATCAATGTTAAATTTTTTAATCCTGATAATGGTATTTTGTTATGTAGACTGTTTCAACTCTTAGGAGACACATGCTAATGTGCCATGAATTCTGAAGCTTATGTTCAAATGATTCAGAAAAATATTTTGCATATTTTTACATATGTGTATATAGAGACAGAAGTAGTGGAGAGTGGGGAAGGAGAGGAGCCAATGTGGCAAAATGTTAACCACTAAATCTAGTAAAGGGTACATGGGTGTCCACTGTACTGTTCTTTCAACTTTTGTGTAAGTTTAAAATTTTTCAAAATAAAAATATATTAGGGAGTAGTCAAAGATAGAAACAGACTATTCACAGAAAAATTAATTAGCCAGTAAACATACGAAAAACGTAGGAGAATTAATAAACTTGCTGCTTATTTATAGCCTTTTATTTCTTCCTGCCCTCTAGACATTTGCTCTCTAATCACCTGAACTGCATTTTATCAAATGGGCCCAGAAGGAATGGGAAGAGAAATCTCAGTCATTCCATTTCACTTCTCATTAGCAGTCCTGGAAAAATACTTAAAAGTTTAAAAACGTCAAAATTAACTCATCACAATGAGTTTTCAAAATGACCTATAGACCTTATTCACAGCTTGGTCTTCAATTCAGATTCTTCTGGTCTCCTTTGACCCTAAATGTTTGATAAATCCTACTTCCTAAATGGCAAAAAAAGAAAAAAAAAAGGAATAAATCTCATGAAAAATAGGGTTTTCTTTAAATAAAGAAAAAATGTTGACCTCTGCCAGTGGTCTTCATCTCAGTTTCCTCACCTTAAAAATGAGGACAACAGTAAAACCTATGTTTTAGGGTTGTTGTGAACATTAAATAAGGATTAGTACATTTTAGTTCTTACAGCAGTATCTGACATACTATATGACCTCAGAATGTTAGCTGCTATGGTTCTTAGTAGTAGTAGCATTACTATAATAACTACTACCACTATCACCACCACTTTCAACCCAAAGTTAGTAAGAGTTTGGTGTTTGATTCAGAAACACTAAAGCAACACAAAAGAAACAGAACACACACACATCCCCCACAGGTTGATAAAGTGAAAGAATTGATCCCAGGTCAGTCCTTTGGTGTCTCCTCAAGCTGTTCTGAGAGAAACTGAGAAGATAACAATGTACCAACAACACAAGCTCATTTCAAGACAGAATCTGTGTGGTCTGGATAAATTAATCTCAGGAGAAATGACAAATTCTCTCACTCAGCTTCATCTCTTATCAAACTTTTGTTGTTGTTGTTTTGGGGTTTTTTGTTTGTTTGGGGGGAGGTAATTAGGTTTGTTTGTTGGTTTGTTTTTAGTGGAGGTAATGCAGGATCTCATGCATCCTATGCACACACTCTACCACTGAGCTATACCATACCCCCTACTTATCCAACTTTATTGAGGCTTACTATACTATATATCAGGTATTGAGCCAGATGCTAGGAATACGAAGTGGAAGATCCCATATCTTTTAAAACTTTGTGTTCTTGTCAAAGAAATACACACAGATTGTAAGATATGATAGGTTATACAATGGATGTATGTACAGAGTAGTACAGAAACAGAAGAAAGCCCTAAGCTAGACTTGGGGGAAAAGGAGGAAACAGCATGAAGATTTCCCATGGGTGGTAACATTTAAACTGAGCCTAAAGGATGATAACAGATAAATAGGGACAGAGTAGGAAAATTACTCCCCCAGGGTAAAAAACTGGCAAACGGAAAAAAGATAAGCACCATTGCCCCGCCTACAGCCATACAAAACCGAAAGACCTCTTCATAAAGCTAAAGGGCAGATAGCCATTGGAGGTATGGGCTATATAAGGTGTTTATGGAGTATCTTCTGTTCATACACGCCAAATCTCCATCCTCCCCAGCTCAAAATAAGACAAGTTTGGAGAACTGACAGAAAGCTGTGATTAAGAAGAAATTCAGAGACAAGTTCTCACTTACAACACTGGGCGGCAGCAGTAGGCAATGGTTTCCTCTGGCCTTCCTCTTGACTAGAATACTAGAAACAGAAAGGAGAAAAAAAAAACACATAATAAGAGGCCCAAGTAAAGAGGGGGGAAAAAATCACAGCTACCTGTAAAAAGGTTTAGCATTTGGCTGGAGTCAAATTTTTTATCATAACAGAAACAGATCACCTGCTGCTGACTTTCCTGTGTGATCCTGACATACAGGCCACACTATCAGATATGGCATTGGCCCAGTGTGACAGGCTAAAAGCAGGATAGTGGAGAGGATGTTCTGACGAAGGGCACCTGGGCACCATTCCAGCTCTGCCAGGCAGCTGTACAAGGCTTAGCCTCAGAAGCCTTAGAGGACTTAGGAAAGTCGGTCATTTGAATTTTTCTATGGATAATGTATACATTTCCCCTTTTGGATGAAATTTCTCTGAGATTCTGTTTTTTCACCTTTAAAAAAAATAATGCTTCTTACCTCACCAGAAATTACTTATTTAGGCATGTAATGTAACATCTGGTATTTACCTTCCAGTTATACTCTAACCTGCCCAACCCAACCCACGACTATCACCACCAAAAAAACAGTACTGAAGCCATCAAAAGAAAGTTCTATAAAAGTGAGCCGAAGTAAGCTCAAGTCTTGAAGGTGGACAGGATTTGGAAAGGCAACACAAAAAGAAAAAGGTATAAACAAATTAACACTGAGGGGTGGGCCTAGGTTCAAACCCCAGTACATCTATTAAAAATTATCATAAAATTAAAAAAAAAATTAACACAGAGACATAGTATCTGGAAGACAAAATAGTTTGGTTCAGAGCCCTCTGAAGGACTGAAAAAACATGACTTGTTTTTGTTATCAGCAACTTGAAAATATGATCTGAGTTTTCATCCTGGCTCTGCCATTTATTAATAAGCTGTGAGAATCTGGGCAAGACCATGCTTCTCTAATACTGAATGAGTCATTCATTCAACAGATACTTCTTGTCTATTACGTGCAAGACTTTGTTCCAGGCATTGAGGGAATAGAGTCTGTAAATGATCTAAGGAGTTTAGGTAATATTCCAGTCTATCGGGAACCTATTTATACACAAGAGGGATATGACTTGATTACACTTTAAAAAACACTTTGGCTGCTGTGTGAGAAGAACTGTAAGGAACAAGAGGGGAAATAAGACTAATTATTGCAATTACCCAGATGAACGTTGATAGTGGCTTACACATGAGTATTCATGGTGAAGGGGATTTCAAGTGGTTGGATACAAAATATGAAACACATTTAGTATATAGATATACTTTTATATGTAAAACACTTTACAAGCAATAAACTACAACACAAGTATCAGAGGTAGATACTGCTATCACTACTTTCATTAAGTCAAGGATCAAAAATCAAGCACAATTTAAATAATAAAATAGTATTAGTAAAACTGTCAATAATATAAATGTTCAAACTTCTTGAAGGTTAAGCAACCCACTGCAAAGCAACAAAGGCATTTGGTTATAAATAATGATGATTTTTATAGGTAGTACATAGGCATTAACAGTGAAGAAATCATAAAGTTTAAGTACGAAAGTAGAAGAATTCAGACTTAATAGAGGAGAGTAGATATTTTCAGAAGACATATTTAAGGAATCTCTTCTAGGCTTAAAGTTGAAAGCTGAAGACCATCTAGAGCCTAATTAACAATAGTAAGAGAGCTAAGGAAAAAAAATCTATAATATCCATGTACAAAAAAATAAAGATAGTACAAGTAAGGAAAATTACAGGCCAATCTCATTTATGAATACAGATGTAAAAATCCTAAATAGAGTACCAAGCCAAATCATATATTTATCCATCATAAATAAGTACTGTAATATTTATATATGAATATGTACATATATGTATGCCTACCTATGTATGTTGGCTATAAATGTTGATATATCATGACCAAATGGGCTTTACATACAAGGACAGTTCAATGTCTGAAAATTTATTCACATATTTCACCACAACAAACAGATTAGAGAAAAACTATGTGATCTAGGATGCAGAAAAGGCCTTAATAAAACCCCTTACTTTTTCATAACAAAAATTCTTAGCAAATCAGAAAGAAAATAGAATTTCCTTAATCTGATAAAGGGTATCTATCAAAATCTATAGCAAACATCATACTTTAAAACTTATGAGGCATTCCCTTTACAGTCAGGAAAAACGTTTCCCATTTTCATTATTAAAAATTACACGGGATGTTTTACACAATGAATTTCTTAATAGGTCACCAAAAACAAGGAAAGTCTGAGAAAATATCACAGCCAAAAGGAGCCTAGGGAGACATGAAGGCTAAATGTAACACAGTGTCCTGGATGGGATACTGAAATCGAAAAAGGTATTAGGTAAAACTAAGGAAATCTGGGAAAAACTAAGAATTTTTAGTTTTATTTTTTACTGAATAAAATAAATATAATAAATAAAAATAAAATAATAAAATATTAACTTTTAGTTAATAATAACCAATATTGGTTCATTAATTATAATAAATGTACCATGCTAATGTAGGATGTTAATAACACAGGATACTAGAGGAAGGAGGTGGATAAGACATGATATGGAAACCACCTGTACAAACTGCTTATTATTTTTGTAAACTCACAACTGTGCTAGAAAATGAAGTCTGTTAATAAAAATATATGTAAAAATCTCACTTAAAAAATAAGACATAGGGATTGGAAAGAGAGAAATACTTATTCAAAGATGCAAAAACTGGGGGTGGGGGTATAGCTCAGTGGTAGAGCATGCGCGAGGTCCTGGGTTCCATCCCCCGAACCTCCGTTAAAAACAAACAAACAAACACAAAGATGTAAAAACTAAAAAACCCAATGGAATCTCTAAACTAGTAGAATTAGTAAGAGTTGGTGAATAAGATCAATACTAAAAATTGAGCAGTAAAGCACTGCCTTATAATAGCAATGACCTACTAAAAATGTAACTTTCAAATATACCATTCATTCACAATGACTAGAAATAAATCTAACAGAAGAAATAAAACCTTCATGGAGAAAATAGGCTTTCCCCCATAGCACTTCTCACCTTCTAACACTTTACTACATTTATTACGTTTTCTGCTTATTGTCTGTCTCCTCCTATTTGATCCACAAGGACGTGGATCTTTGTTTTAATTTCTGATGCATATCAAGCACCTACAACAGTGCCAAGTACACAGTACTCAATAAGTTATTTGGAGAATCAATGACTAAATGAGTATCACCAATAAACAGAGAAATGCAAATTTTAATGACAATGCCCTAAACTCATTAGACCAGCAAAAATTTTAAGTCTGATAATATCAAGTATCAGTAATGATATAAAAAAGTAGGAAAATTGGAATATAAATTGGTACCATTATTTTAGAAAGCAATTCAGCAACATCTAATAAGGCTGCATAGAGCATAGCCCATAACAAAGCAATTCTATTTCCAGGTATATACCCAGAGAATCTCTCATACACAAGCACAAAGAAACAGACTCAGGGATGTTCACTACAGCATGCATTTGTAATAGTGAAAACCTAATTTTCCATGAGTAAGAAAAGTAATAAATGGCGATACATTTCAACTCTATCAGGTGGTAGCGTGAAGCTGCTGAGTATGAGAACTGTTAAATACCATAGGATAAAGCTTCTGCATTGTGTTTTTAAAATGATTTTGCAGCAAGTATGACCAAATTTTGATAATCACTGAGTTAATAATCACTGGAGATAAGTGTACAGGTTTCCTTTTACTATTCCCTCTACTTTTATGTTTGTTTAAATTTTTTTCATGATAAAAAATTGAAAAAAGAAAGGACATAGGAGCTAACTTGAAGAAGTTCCCACTAACCAAAGATAAGACAAGCTTAGTATCAAAAAGAGTAATGACTACAATGGATTTTAACACAAATATATCAAAATCCATAAATTGAAAATGATATGCCACTAAAAAAATAAACAAAAAAACCAATGCATTGGTCCTTGATAAGTTGCTTTCACAACAGCTCACTATTTTGAAAATTTATAGAGAATTCTTTCTTGTACAGACTTTATTTCAAGTGAACCAAACAGCTAGTGAGAGAAAGTTCTATTTTATAGACAAATCATAGCTAACAAATGTTGAAGGGATGGTATAATTAAAAAATCATCATTGTGCTACCCTAATAGTGATTATTTCCTGCTTAAACTTTATAATGGATGAAATAGGCTAACACCAAGTTGAATCCAGTCTAATTTTAACATCATTAAAAGTGAAATAAGATATCATCTGCCTACCAAAAAAGAAAAAAAAGAACTTCAATCCAAATCTCAATCTAACTCTCAAAATACTAGATGTAATTTTCAGTCGAAAAAAATAAGAAGCTCACTCCCTCATCTTCCAAGATGGCCCGCACCCTATGGAGTGTGTATCTAGTTTTACTTTAACCACCTCACCCCACCCCACCATGACCACCATGCCTTATGGCCTCTCTGGCCTTCTGAGATGGCCTACATTTGATCTATGGAGTGTGCATCTCTCTGAATAAATCTACTTTTACTCAAAAAAAAAAAAAAAAAAAAGAGGGATAAAGGAATATGGTAAATAAAATCCTGAGGATATCATCAGCCAAATCCAGAATGTGCAGAATTCTACAAAACAAATGAGGGAAGAGGAAACAGTTATAGAATAAAAATAGTTTAAAAGACATAATAACAAAATATGTACAACTTGTTTAGATCCTGAATTGAACAAATCAACTGTGAAAAGACATCTTTGAGATAATAAAGGAAATCTTAACTCAGACTAGGTATTAGATGACAGTAAGAAATTATTCTTAAATGCCATATGTTAAAGACACTGGGTATTTTTTGAAGGCATTATCTGTTAAAGATGTATACTGACGTATTTATGTATTCATGGGTGAGACAAGGTGATGTCTGGCATTGGTTTTAAAATACTCCAGCAAAAAGAGGGAAGAGTAATTCTGTAGGTAATTCTATACGTTTTTCATGTTCAAAACTTTCAATAATAAAGTTTTTAAACAAAATGGCAATCACAATGAGATACCACTTCACCACCCACTGAGAGAGCTGTAATCAAAAAGACAGATAAGTGTTGGCAGTGATATGGAGAAATTGGAACCTTTACATACTTCTGGTAGGAATGGGGATGGTATAGCTACTTTGTAAAGCAATCTGGCAGTTTCTAAAATCACTAAACATACTTACCATTTTTTTCTGGCAATTTCATTCCCAGGTATATATCCAAGAGAATTGAAAATATATATCCAAACAAAAACTTGCATACGAATGTTTATAGCAGCATTATCCGTTAACAGCCAAAAAGTGGAAACAACCCAACTGTTTATCAACTGACAAATGGGTAAATAATATATGGTATAACCACACAATAGAATACTACTTGGGAATAAAAGAGAATACAGCACTGATAAATGCTACAACATACAAGAAACTCTGACTCACAGAGAAAAAAATGTGACAATGAGTGTGTATATGTCCATGAATGACTGAAAAATTGCTGAACACTGGAATTTGACACAACATTGTAAAATGATTATAAATCAGTAAAAAATGTTAAAAAAAAAAAGAAACTCTGAAAAATATGTTATGTTAAAGAAGACAGCCACAAAGGACCATATATTGTATGAATTTACAAAAATTTCTAGAAGTCAATGTGTATAGGACTGAGGAGGACGAGGGGATTAGGGTTTCTTTATGTGGTAATGAAAATGCCCTAAAATTAATTATGATGAATGTACAACTCTGAATATAGTAAAAGTCACTAAATTGTACACTTTTAATGTGTGAACTGTATGATATGTAAACTATATCTCAATAAAACTGTTCTAAAAAAAAACAGGGAGGTATAGGAAGGGATGAAGGAAATAAACTCAGTGAGCTGCATACCCAAGAACAGAAAGAGAAAGCAAAATTCTCAGAGGGAGTTGAGAGCCAAAGACCAAAAACTACCATTTTTAGAACTTGTAAAATTCTGCAAGTTTGTATAAGTTATATTTGGGGGTTTTTTTATTATTATTTTAATCCTTTCATCTGATTCTACATGAAGTAAAGCCTGTAAAATAAAAAGTACAATGCATCTCTTTACTAGGAAAACAAGGAAGATAAGAGTTTGGAAAGCTGTATATCACTACACAGTCAGGCTTTGGGAAGACAAAAACACAAAAGGTAAAATGAATGCAAGGATAGAGTGGATTGTGGCATTTATCAAGGGGAGAAGACAGACTGGAGCTTTCAACAAAGAAAAGTTGGGATGTTAGCTTGGACATGAGAAGAGTTATGCAGCTTTAATAATAGGAAGTCTACTAAGGACTCAGAAGCAGTGAGGGAAACTTCTGGAAAGAGTAGTTTGCACTTATCCCAAATTCCACTACTTCACCTTCAAGTTAACTCACTGTGGGTTTAATTGTGTCCCTTAAAAAGATACATTGAAGTGCTAATCCCCAGTACCTATGAATGTGACCTTATTTGGAAACAGGAGTTCTGCAGATGTAATTGAGTTAACCCAGACTGGTGTCCTACAAAATGAACGGAAATTTGGGCACAGACACAAAAAGAGAGGAGAACATATTGTGAGGACACACACAGAAACAGGGAGGCATGTGATAGTAGAGGCAGAGACTGAAATAATGTGTCTACAATCCAAGGAATGGCAAGGACTGCTGGGAACCACCAGAAGGTAGCAGAAAGGCATGGGACTGTTTCTCCCTCAGAGCCTCCCCAAGGAACTGATCCTGCCAACACCTGATGGCAGAATCCTAGCCACCAGAACTGTGAGAGAATAAATTTCTTTTATCGTAAGCCACCAAGTATGTGGTACTTTGTTATGGCAGCCCTAGGAAACGTATGCTCATCAAATCACTGGATTCTGGCTTCCTGTACTAACCTGCGGATATTGGTCATTCACTGCCAAATCCAATGGCTCCACTTCATTACTCATTTTCTTTGTTCTCAGAAACGTTTGACCCTATGAAGAAACTCTGCCTTAAACTTTTTTCCTTTGTTCCACAACTCTTTTTCTGGTTTTCCTTCTTTCTCTTTCTGGCAGCTCTTTCTCAGTCTTTTGTTTCTCAGGATTCTATCTTTGATGTTTCCTAAGGTTTCGTCCCTGTTCTTCAATACTCTTTCTACGTATTCTACCTGAGTGAGCTCTTCCATTCCTATGACTTCACTGGCTACCAATATGTTGATGAATCCAAACTCTATGCCTGTAGGTCCTCACCCCATCCAATCCTGAGCTTCAGATTCTCTCATAAACTTGGTTACCAGGCATTTCTGCCGAAGTATCCCCTGGCACTCCAAATTCTACCTTATAAATCAGACCAATTTTCTAATAGCCCAACTTGTTGAAAAGTAAAAAACTTATCTTTTCCCTCCACCACCACTACCAAAAAAATTCCCTATTCCTTAAGGTCCAGACTGAGTTGACCGTTCTCTTTTGTGCACCAGACTTATCTCTGGAGTTAAGTCAGGACAGCAGGACCAAGCAATGTAATAGTCTAAACACTCCTAATAAGAGCACACAAATAAGAATATATACCCAAAAATCTGGAGACAAGCAGAAAAAAAGCCTTCTGCTCATCTGTGTAACAAGAGGACAGAGCTCCTAGTATAAGCTCCCTCCCTAACAGTTGAGAGCCAGACTAGTGCTAATTCAGCCACCTCTGGGGGACAATGGGAAGAAAGAGAAAAGCGGATAGATCCTTCAAATAATAGGCAATCCTCTAGCTGCTTTTTTCCTTTAATGCAGTTTGAAGCCTTTCATTCTTCAATATGCTCCTGGTTCACTCCCTTGACAAACTATAAAGTGTCCCATAAAGAGACTTTCCCCATCTTTTTGTATCGTAAAAAAACAGTTCCTACCTCATTGTCAGCTCCCAAGGCATTGATTTGCTCCAATTTATAGGTCCAATATCTGGCTTCCTCCTCTGGGATATCTACCACAAAAAAGAAGAAACCACATTATCAGATTAATAATTTAATCATGGGCTGATAACACTTTATTCAATCAAATGATCAAAGTTAGAAGGGTGGTGGCAATGGGCTGACTTTTCCAGTGGCTTGGTTCTTGCCATGAACATTATCTTGAATCTTTACAAAAACCACAATAATACACTATTATTCCCATTGGATCAGAAGACTGAATATTGTTAAGATGTCAATACTATCCAAAGTCATCTACAGATTCAGTGCAGTAGCTTTTAAAATTCCAGTGATGTTGGGGGAAGGGTATAGCTCAAGTGGTAGACTGCATGCTCAGCGTGCACAGAGTCCTGGGTTCAATCCTCAGTACAGCCTCTAAAAGTAAATAAATAAATAAACCTAGTGATCTCCCCCCAAAAAACAAAACCAAAATAAACAACAAAAAACAACAACAAATTCCAATGATGTTTTTGCAAAAATGGAAAACCCCAACCTAAACTTCATATGCAATCTTATATGGATCCAAAGAGCAAAAACAATCTTGAAAAGGAAGAATATAGTTAGAGGACTCATGCTTCCTTATTTCAAAACCTATTATAAAGCTACAGTAATCAAACCTGTATTGTACTGACATAAAGACAGACATGTAGACCAATGAAACAGAATAGAGGGCCCAGAAATAAACCCTCACATATAGAATCAAATTATTTTTTTCAAGGATATTAAGAACATTCAATAAGGAAGACAGCTTTTTCAAAAACGATGCTGGGAAAACTGGATATCCACAAGCAAAAACTGAAAGTGGACCTTTATCTAACACCATATAGAAAAATTAACTCAAAAATGGATCAAAACATAAATGTTTAAGACCAAAACTAGAAAACAGGAAAAAAACACAGGGCCAAAATTGTGTAACACTGGATTTAGCAATGATTTCTTACTTAGATAGGACATCAAAGGCACAGGCAACAACAAAAAAGACAAATTAGACTTCCTTAAAATTTTAAAAATTTCTTCATCAAAAGGCATTATCAACAAAACAAAAAAGTAACCCACAGAATGGGAGAAAATATTTGCAAATAATAGATCTGATAAGGAATTAATTCTGAGAATATATAGAAAATTCCTAAAACTCAACAACAAAAACCCAATCCAAAAATGGGCAATGGACTTGACAGACATTTCTCCAAAAATGATAACAAATGGCCAATAAGCACATAAACAGATGTTCAACATCACTAATCATTAGGGAAATACAAGTCAAAACTACAATAAGAAATCACTTCACATCCATTAGGATAGCTGATGTCAGAAAAAAAAAAGAAAAAAAAACACGTTAGCGAGGATATGGAGAAATTGGAACCCTTGTACAGTATTGGTGGGAGTGTAAAATAGTACAGCCACTATGATGAACAGTATGGCAATTCTTCAAAAAATTAAAAACAGAATTACCATATGATCCAGCAATTCCACTTCTGGGTATATACCCAAAAGAACTGAAAGCAGAATCTCAAAGAAATATTTACCAAAAAGAGAGAGAAAGATTTGCATACTCATGTTCATAACAGCATTACCCACAATAGCTGAAATGTAAAAGCAATTCAAGCATCCATTAATAATGAATGTATAGGCAAAATGTGGTATATACATACAAGGGAATATTATTCAGTCTTAAAAAGGAAGGAAATTCTGACATATCCTACACATGGATGAACCTTGAGGACATTATGCTAAGTAAAATAAGCCAGTCACAAAAAGACAAATACTGTATGATTCTACTCATATGAGGTACTTAGAGTAGTCAAAATCAGACATAGAAAATAGGAAGGTGGCTGCCAGGGGCTAGGGGGAGACGGAATGGGGAGTTATTGTCTAATGGGTATAGTGTTTCAGTTTTGTTTACAAGATGAAAAGAGTTATGGATATGAATAGTGGTGATGGTTGCACAACACTATACATGTATTCATACAACTGAACTGTACACTTAAAATGGTTAGGACACTTAATTTCATGTTATATGTATTTTATCACAATAAAAAAGTAGAGGAAAAAAATAATGGTATACATAGCCTCATTTCTGTATATTTAAGATAGACTATAACAACTTCCCCAAAAAATAAAACATGTTTTAAAAACATCAAATATATCCATATATCCAGCACAACAGAGAAACACTGAGACAAAATACGGATCAGATCAACTTTGGGGATATTTAAACAGACACAACTTATAATAGTAGTCCACATGTAAGGAATCAAAGACAGCCCTTTCTCCTTTGTCCCTCCTGTCCAAAACTTCACCTCCTTCCCCTTAAACCACTCCTCAGAAATCGGTGGCAATAGTTCAGTCTCATAATAAAACGTTCAAGTAATTTACTAATTTGTATAGCACTTCCTCATCCATTAAATGGTGCACTCTGCACTTGTTAAAAAGAAGTGAGAAAGGAGGAAGAGCTGCTGTTCTGCAGGTCTATGTGTTCTGATGTAGAATAATTCACCAAGAGTCACTGTTAAGTGGAAAACAGCAAGGGACAACACATATGTTAGAATATGCTTCTATTTGTATTTTACAGTGGGTAGGGGGTTTATATATATGCTTACAGATTCAGAGACTGACTCTGGAAAGATAACACAAGAAAGTATTAATTGTGGTAGCCTATAAGGAGGATAACTGATTTGTGAGGAGACATAATTTTCACTGGATAACTTTTTAAACCATTGTGCATGTATTACCACCTCATCCCTCAATATAGAGCTACAAGGATGTTTATCGCAGTACTGTTTATAATAGTACGAATTTTTGAACAAACAAAATATCTAACAAGAGGAATGGGTAAACATACTATAGTTTCAATTAAAAGCCCAGGCCCTGGAGCCAAATCATGCAAGTTTCAATGGCTTTACCATTTACTAGTTAAATGACCTTGTGTAAAAGAAATACTCTGTGCCTCCATTTCCTCATCTCTAAAAATGGAAGTAATAGTTGAGTCTACCTCAAAGGATTGAAGTGAGGATTAAATAAGATAACATATGTAAATGTTCAGTGACACACCCACTGCCACATTATAATTGGCTAACAAATGTTTTTATTATTATTGTGCATTCATACAACAAAATAAAATCAACCACTGTAAATATTCAAAATTTATATAGCATTTATATTATGACTGAGTAATTAGTAAATAAAGCAGGTTAAAATGTAATATATACAGTACTATTTTATAGGAAAAACTATGTATGTGTATTAAAAAACTTAAAGAAATATCAGTGTGTAAAAAATATCTCTAGTTGACAAGACTGTAAGTAATCTTTATGTCCTTTTGCACATCTGTATTTTCTGAACTTACAACATAATTTTTAAAATTAAAAGTTACTATTTTTAAAAGATGGTATAAAATTTAATAGAGTATTTCACAGTTTCTGAATTATTCAAAGGAAAATTCCTTTCCCAAAACAGGACATGCTGCAAGCTAAAAGTCTTCCTTTAGAAGGACCCTTTAAGTTTTTTAAAACTATATCCCAAACACGGTTATCATAGAGACAAAAGCTTATTAGCATAGTCACATTAACTTGCAAAGACACGTATCTGAGATTCTGTCTTAACGTTTATTAAAAAAAAAAAAGGTTATTAGGCATCTATTATGTGCCAAGCAAACACTAGAGATACCAAAATAACCTACACAAGTGCCCTCACGAAACTTAAAATCTGGACAGAAATGTATACTTCTCCCTATAACACAGTATAGGTGATGCAGTTTTGAAAAAGAGGAATGTTTGTTTAACATACAATCAGGGATGGACTGATGGACTTCTGGCATGACAGTGTGAGGAGCTCCACAGATTTATTTCCTAGAGAAATTGTATATACTAAACAAAAAATACCATTTAAGATCTCTGGAAATGGTCCTAAAGGCACACAGCAAATGAAGAAACATATTCAAGAAAATAAAATTTAAGAACTGCCAATTTCTATTGTATTTGAACCAAGATCCACTCCCACCACCATCCCTAATTCAACAAGACAGAAACTCCATCCCAGACTAATACAGCTAAGAGCAAAGCACTAAGAATAATACAAGCAACTAAGCCATAAACAAGAACGTCAATTGCTTTTCTTTTCACCTGCAACTTGGCCTACAGACACACAAGAAAGTTTTCCTTTCTATTTTTCTGAAGTAGTAATTGTTCTAAGGTTAGTTATTTCTGAGCTTATTGGAAAAATCTTGCCATTTTTGCTTAAGCAACATAAGATACAAAAAATAAATCGGTTGAAATCATAAAATAGCAGCAATAACAACAGTACATGTTAGTATCAGTAATGTAAACAGTCAAAATTAAAACTGAATAAAGTTTAAGTAACTAAAACAAGATACCATTTAAACAAACTAGACAGAAAACAATTAAAAATTGGGAAATTACCAAACGTTGGCAAAAATGTGCAGAAAAGACACCTGAGACATAGCCAGTAGGAATATAAACTGGGACAACATTTTTTTTTAAACAAGCAACTTGGCAGTACTATGAAAGGTAAAAATGCACATACTTTTTGACCTATTCGTTAAATTCTACTTTAAGGAATTTATCCTAGACTTATACAAAGCTGTTCATTACAGCAGTATATCAAAATAACTGCAAACAACCTACATGTCAATCAATAAAGGATTGCTTAGATAATTTATGATATAAAGCAGCTGTTGAGATCAGCAAGATAGATCTTAAAGAATACTATGAAATTATGTCCAAGATAATATGCTTTGGTTTATACAAAACTATATATCACCATATATACAGTACATAGAGTATGACCCAAATTTTGTCGAAATAAATTTCTCAAAAAGAAATGTCTTGTGCCCAAACCAAGACACAAGAAAGTTAACAGTGATTTATTTACTTGAAATGTAAATGAACAAAGTAGGAAGAGAAACCATCCACATTTCCATACTATATGAATTTTTACAGTTAGCATATTTTTTGTAATTTTTTAAAAATTACTTTTTAAATTACTATTCTATTTATTAGTACCATTTCAATGTTTCAGTTGACAAATCTTAAGATATACATTCACTTTAAGACAGTAAATGTTAAAATATCAAAAGAACAAATCATGGATATTCTCTAACAAGCAGGTATTTCATAAGTCATTATAATAGTAATAAGAAAAAATGAAAAGAATGCTTTTAGTGTGGATTCTTTAATGAGCACCATTCTAGAGTCTACTGTGCACCATTCCTGAGCTGGGTGTTACAGGGAATAGAGTAGAAGACAGAATGCCCCAAAAGGAGGTGCTAGACAGAAGAGTAGTAAGACAACTGGCAAACAATTTCACACAGTATGGTAAAAAGTATTAAAAGGTTTTTAAAATCTAATCAGACTTACCAAAAGGCAACTCAAATCTTGTATCAAGCAAAATTTTATGGGGAGTTGGGTTTTTAGTTCCACAGATCTCATCATCTTTCATTAATGTCTCTGCCTCCAACGTGGACCATTCCCCAGGCCCTTCCTAGAAAACAGAGATCCAAGATGAAACTTTACTCTCTCATGACTCCCCTCTTGGTTAAGAGCCAGGTGTTTTTCTCTGAATTTCCTTGCTCCTTAGAGAGCTCCTGAGGGCCACTCACATTTCCTAAGTAGGCAAACACACGACTGTCACCACCTTCCTCTGCTGTATGTGGCTTCTGTTCTCCTCCTTTGGTGAACAGCAGTTTCACTGTGCTTAGTTCTCTGCCAGTCCACTAAGGACAGAACTTCCAGAGCACCAAACTCAAAAACAAAGCATCTCCATGGATCAGTATTTAATTGTACAATTCTTAATGACTGTGTCACTGTGACACAGTCGCTACTGCTAATCACTAAAGAGCTACTAACATTACTAGTTAAGTTGACCTGACCTGGGGCCACAATGAAAATATTCTAAGTGTGTTTCATGGGAAATGATGCTGAGTTATGTTCTAATCTGATAAAGTGGAATGGAAATACAGTCTTGAAAACAGTGTATTGAAACAGTGTGAGTAACAATTGCCAAGCCTGTAGTTCCTTACACTCTGTTAGGGTTACATATGGAAGAAGGAAGACCGAAACCAGTTTCCTGGGGATAGGTGATTCAAGAAAACAAAACAGAGAAGAGAACACAGCCAGCCAGCTGAGGAAGTTTAATTAATGGAATTCCTCTCAGAGCAGTGTCTTAGAGGGGAATGCAGAAGCCACAGGTATCCTAGATCCATCTCTCTGTCCCTCTGTCTCTCTCACACACACACTGACTGACCTCATCCGACTGCCGAATTGTCTTCAGTGCAATCCACACAGTCCCCACCATGGTGTCCCAGATCAGTCCTTTGTTCCATACCTCCACACTCAGACCCAGGTCCAGGCGACTAATCTCACTAAAGGAAAAAAGAAAGCCCTTTAAAGAAAACCAGGTAATATGAAAGAAACAGTTATATCTCCTGTTTTGCTAAACTTATTTAAGGTCCTCACCAGGATCCTGTCATCAGGAAAAACCAAAATGTCCCAGATGCTGCAACCACTCTTTAGGTTCCCAGAAGCCTATGTAAGGTGCCCACAGAAAAATGCCTGTCAGTCTGTCCCCTCTCCTTTGGCGCTACAATCATGGTTAGACTAATACACAAGAGGAATGAGGCCAAGCAATGAGGGTATTATTGCCAGGAGTGCCTGCCTGTAATCTCCTCCCTTAAGCAACAGTTTTATATGCTTTATTGTTAATGCTAACACTGCTCCCAACATATACCTATGGATTGTATACAAGAAACTTTCAGGAAAAGGCAAGGCTTCTTTGTAAGATATATGAAAGAATCCAAGCAGAAATAAAAGGGCCCCTGAGAACATCTAAGTTTGATGGGAACATTTGGTCAGAGGTAGTTGAGGGACACTAGAGTATGCTAGTTCACACCACTCAGCCTCTGGAGAACCCATTAGTCATTATCAGTTAAAGCAGGCACTGTCACTTATAAACAAAATGATCACAGGATAATGATAAACACAATGACTTTCCTGTAATAACTAGGAAAAAATTATTTGAACAGAAATTATTTCAGAAAGAGCCAGTGACCACTAAGCAACAGCAGAGTGTTATGTGGTAGACTACCAGCTTGGAAGGGCTAACTCAAACATAACTACAATCTTAAGGTAGAATAAATAAACACTTAATGCTAAAAACATTCTCCAGAAAGCGCTTATGGAAACACAAGGTTAACTGAGGAGAAATGCAAGAAAGAGGAGAAAAGGTCAATTCCTTTTTGGAATTGCAGAAAGGTAGTCTCAGGAAAACAACAGCTATTCGTCACAGTAGAAGTTTTAAGTCTGTGCTTTAGAGAAAGCTCAGCTTCCCTGTTGTACTACTAAGATACACATTCTCAGATTCACAAGTTTGAGATGTGGTATTACAGCATCAGAATTCATATCAAGTGTGTTGAACATAAGTGAAGCAAAGAAAATTTGCCCCTTTTATGTAAATAGAATAGAGAACTACTGAGTTCATTTGTTCTTCTAATTATTGCTCCCTGAGCATGTACAACAAATACGGCTTGGTGCTCTGGGGAAGACACACAATATAGGACCCAGTTTCTATCTCTAAAAACTTCTAAGCTATCTGGAGAGCTGTTCAAAGACACATGGTAGGTGACTAAACCCAGCCACTATGTTAGGGTGTTCACAGTGGGGAAACAAAGCCTTTGCCATAGTTTCATTCAGCCTAATCAACTGATTAGCTTTGGAAAATACTTACAACAATTTCAAATCTTTTGAATCTAGAAAATAAAGATTACTTGGGAATACATACGTAATATTCCCAAAGCAAGTTCTAAATAGCATCTCTAGCCAATAGCTAAAACAAACAGCCAGAGGTCTTTACAGCCTGACTTGGACAAATAAAGCAAATTTGTTTTTCAAGAAACTCAGGGGAGTAAGGCCCAAACAATGAGGACTTCTTCCATAAGAAGCCTCTTGTCTACATTTGCTCAGATGGCACAACTAGGGGAGGTATCAGAGTTCTGTTTATGCCTCATCCCCAGAGCTCTGCAGAAGTTTCTTTTCTCTATCAATTAACTCAATCAACAGTGTATGTGCATACATGTATACAAGATTCTGCACTAGGCAAAGTCACAATAAGTGAAGGTGCCCTCCTTGCCCTTATGAGATGAACAATCTAGTCCTAGAAATAAGACACAGAAATATTAAAGTTCAATGAGAAATACCAAAGTGAACATTAGATACTATCACATAATACATCAAGGAGAAAAAAAAAGTAGAAAAGGGTACAAGTGACCAGTAACGGAGCTGCCAGAGATATAAGGATAGGGTGGGAGGAATAAGAAACAGGAGTAGGAAGGTGGAGAACGTAGCTAATAAAACCCACGTGTAAAACAAGAGAGGACAAAATTCACACAGCATCTCAAGGTGGGAAACAGAAGAAAATTCTTACATATCACAGCAGGGTTGAAAGGGGTAAGTGTTATGGGAAATTGGAAAATAAACACATAAGAATAAAGCTACCATACTGATGAGAGATGACAGAAGACTGCTATGTTACACATGCTGGGAAGAGTTTTAACAGTCAGTGAGTATTACAGCCAACTGGAAGTTGGAAGAAAGTAGAATCACTAGGTTTATTATATACCACAGCCAGAACTGTGGTGTGGTGAACACTGGCACGGGAAGAGACTTGAAAAGACTGTTCATAGCTGACTTTATAAGAGTGAAGAGAGAAACACATGGCCTCACTCTGATGTCACTGTAACTGAGGGAATGAATGAGGTTTACAATCTTGAAAGAGAGGCAACCAGTGAGGAATCTGACACCACTGGCTTCTTATTAAAGCCCCAGTTCTCCTTCAGCTTCCAGGACACCACTATCTCATTTCTGCTTCTTCCTCTTTGTTCATTCCTTCTTTGCCCGCCTTATCCCCTTATTAAATGCTCTTGCTCTCCAGGCTTTCCTCACCCTGCACACTCTCCCTAAGCTTTCTCATCTATGCCTATGCCTTCAAGTGACCAAAATATTTCTCCAACTCAAGACTTCTTCCATGAGTACCAGGTTCAAGTTTCTTACTATTTTCTGTAAATTTCTTCCTACCTGTCCTGTAAGAACCTCATATATAAGCTTTTCCATAACTGATTTCATATTATCTCCTATCCTAATGATAGCACACCCCCCACCCAATGATTCAAGACTTAGCTCGAGCTCCTTAACATTTTCTATCCATTCTTTTCTATCTATCCCTTCTGTTATTGTCTTAGCCCAAATCCTCATAATCTTACCCTTTAACTACTATAATCAAGTTTCCTAAATGTCAATAAAAGCAGTGGTATATTTAAAGCTCATAGGATTGGGATGTTTCCCCATAAAAAGTCATCCTATATCTCTCTGAGATGCAATATAAACTTGCAAAGCAACTTCACTTCAATCTCAAATTTCACAGCAATTTTAATACATTTTCTTGTTTGACCCTCTTGGGCCCACCTTCTCAAAAAAACAAGCATAACCTTGAAAGAGACGGTAGACCTTTACAAATAAGGAAGCTGACACTCAGAGAAACTAAGTGATTTGTCTAGTCCTTCAAAATAATATTCTACATATTTTTCCCCTTTTCCAGGGCAGGAAAAAAATTCCTGAAATTTAAGAGGAAAAAAGGAAATATCAAGTTTTTAAAGTCAGGGCTTACAATCTTAATATACTAAATTTTGTGTCATATGTAAGCAACTCTACTCATTTTTATGAATTAGATGAAGGTAGGACATTTTATTCAATAAAGTGAAAGGATTATAAGCACAAATCCTCATCTTCAAAAGCAGGTGACCTGTACACAAACAGAATCTCTCACATGCATAACTACATTCCTTCAAGGAGTCTTCTGAGAATCAAAAAAATATTAAGTTACATTTAATAGCATGCTAAGTATGTTATACTATGCTTAATACTGACCACTGGGAAAATCTGACGAGGTAGTATTTTCACCCATGTACAAACTAACTGGGAGTTTACTTGCATTCATAATTTACCTCTAAGAATAGATTTTGAATCGGGAGAAAACAAAACTGCAGATGTATTTCACCTACCATAAACCTCACTTGTTTATCTCTCTAGTTTTCAGAAAGAATATTTAACATGCTATTAAAAGATGTTTTTAAATATTTAACATATTTTATAAAGCATAGATATACAAAAAATCTTTAGCCTCTACTTGTTTACTCCAATGTGATCACCTTGGAAAGATTATCAAATACTGTAGGCGTGCTGCTGCTGCTAAGTACTTACAACATAAAATCTTGTTCCCAGGAAGGTTGATCGCCACGAACTGCTACAGTCGTGCTCTTCACATTTTGCACTTTCAGGGTCACATATGTGTTAAATTTGTCTTTGAAAAAAATGCAAAACAAAGACGTAATACTTAGTGCTAAGATTGTTCCCCAATCTCACAAAGCCCTTGGAATTAAGTAATGTCCAAATTACAGTATTATATGTAGAAAAAAAAATGAAACTATATATTGTACAATATAGCATCACTCTAAGCATAGAGCTATAAAAAATTATAAAATACATACTCTTCTCAAAAGCATAGTCTATAACAGTGTTTTTCAAATTTAAGAAATATATTTTATATTTGACCATTGGATACACAAACACACATATAAATGAAAACAAAAGCTTGATGAAATGTAAAATGTGATACATTGATATTTCCTCTTCTAACTTATTTAATTAAAATATTAATCATAACCAACTAAACTGATTTTATAGCCCACCTGCAGACTGAAAAAATAATCTAATTAATATTGTAGGAAAGATATGTAAATTTAATAAAATGTAGAAATAAAAAAAGTGGTAAAGGATTGCGGAAGAGGAAAGAGTTACCTCTCATTGTTGACAAGGACAAGAATTGAGGAAAAATCCTCATAAAGGAAGTAGATTTCAAGCTTGTTCAATTCAGGTTGGCCTAAAAGCACAACTTACATAAAAAGAAGTATTATCCCAGAGTCGGGAAAAGGAAATTCTCTAACCTAAGAGTTTAAGTTGAATACTAAACAAAGGTAGGTGACCTGGAACTCAAAATTCAGAAATTTGACCTACTGCTTAACACAGTACATTTTGTATCCACACTACTACCTTTGTGTCAGCCATGATTATTATGTAACTTTATAAAATGAAAAAAAAGACTATCAGGTTTTTTTTTTTACAAGACTATCATTTTTGATTCAACAAATTGTCAGATTGCTTAAAATGATTATCTAATGTTAGAGATGTGAGAAAATGTTAGAGATGTCATGTACCTTCTCTTAAGTATCATTAAAAATTATGTTTTTTTTTTTTTTAACCAGTGGGGAGAGGTAAGGGAGGAGGCGCAATGCACGAAAGAAAAAGGGTTACTATGGGATTGTATGAAATAATCTGTGTGAAACTTTTGAAAATTATAAAATACTATAGAATTTTTTTAATTATGTTAGCTTTATACTTAGGCATGGCAGGTTTACCACAATTATACCAAAGATCAATGAGGATATAAGCCCACCCACATGAGGGAATCCCCATCCATATCCAGTAGTAGCAATGCAGTAGACCACTGGGCAACATTTTTTATCACAGGAGTTTATAATCCATTCCCTGTATCCCACCATAGCTGACCAGACCCACGGTAGATGCCACCCAAAAGCAGTCAGCAATCCATGGGCTGGCCCAAAGCTGAGACCATTATGATTTCCTCTCAAAAGATTTGAAAAAGGGAAAACCAAGAAATAGTAACAACTGACTGGTGCCGAAGCTAGGAGAGGCATATACATTCCTCTGAAGCAGCCATTATGGGCTGTGTGCAAGACAAGCATGAAAAGCCAGCTGGAAGAGAAAGGAGAGCAGCACAGATTCACCCGGAGCCAATGGAGAGAGTAGTAAGCTCAGAAACTGCTTTAGTTCCAGTTATATCCAAAGTTTGTTTGGTTTTTTAGATTTTCTTAGGTTCCCAATCATTGTTTTTTACCCCCAGTAATCCCTAGTACCCTCCTTTTGCCCCAGAAGAAACCAAACTAAGTCTTTGTAACTTGACATTCACAATTAAAGAAATGTGTATTAAACAAGAAGATACCATTTTCACCTTCACATGGGCAAAGGTTAAAAAGTTTCATATTATCTAATGTTGATAAGGATTTGGGAAAATAAACATTCATATACTTTTGGTCTAAGCGTAAGCTAGCAAAAACTTTCAGAAGCACAATCTGGCAGCAGCTATCAAGTTTGTTTAAAATACATGCCTTTGGCCTAGCAATTCTCTGCTTCTCAACTCAAGTGTACAGATACATTTACAAAAGCAGGCAATGATAAATGCACAAGAATATTTATTGCTTACAATAGAAAGAAAAAAAAGCATATGACCTAAATATTCAATGAGGGACCTAGGGTGCAACAAAATTCTGTAGAATACCTTAAAAGAAAGAACCAGATATATGTACACATACACATACACAAGAAAAGAACTTCATGATATGTTGTTGGAAAAAAAGCAGGTTGCACAAGCTGATCCATTAGTGTATACATGCACAGACACAGAAAAAGTCTGAAAAGGTATATAAAAACTTCAAAACAGTTACTTCTGAGAAGAAATGAATTGGCCAAGAAGTAAGAAGACTAACTTTTCACTAAATAGACACAGACAGATTTTTTTAATGTTTTACAACAGCACTGATTCTTTTCCAACTTTACTGTGGTATAATTGGCAATTTAAAATTGTATATACTTAAGGTGTACAACTTGATAATTTTATATACATATACAACATGAAATAATCAGCACAATCAAGCTAATTAACATTCATCACCACCTCCCAGTTATCATTTTCTCTTGGGGAGGGAGGCAGAGAAGGGTGTTGAGAACACTTAAGAGCTACCCTCTTAGCAAATTTCAAGTGTAATACCTGTTAACTATAGACACATTTTTGCACATTAGATCTCCAGAAATTATTTATTTTGCATAACTGAAACTGTGTACGCTCTGACCAACATCTCCCCATATTGCTTTTTAATAATTTAATGAAGCTAGTGAATTTAAGTTAATAAATCAAATGAAATTAATGCTTTTTTGAAAGACTGCTCTTAATTCATAGCAAGTATGGAGAGAAGGACATAATAATTAAAGGCCAGCCTTACCTGGTGAACCCTGGAATTTGGCTCTTTTAACTGTAAAAGAGAAAAAAAGAACACCATGAAGAATTTTTGCAAATTAATTTATTTAACCAGCATTTCTTGAGTAACTACTATGTGCCAAGATTAGACTTAAAAATCTAGCCCTACATCTAAATCATTAGAGAAAAAAAGCTGGGACTTCTGATCAAAGCTTGAAGGCAGAGAGTTAGAACATCCCTTAAAAGTAATCCAATTTAATCTCATACTCAATGCAGAAATCTCTCACAGCCTCCTAACAAGGAGGCAGAGGGAACTAAATTACTCCTGTGGCAAGCAACCAATTTCATGTCATTTATCTTTTAAGGTTTAAATTATCTATGTTCTTTATTTAAAACCCAACATAGAAAATTCCCTCATTCCATTCAGGCCAAGAGAAGGGCACAGCAGGCTAAATCTAGACAATAGGTTTTAAACAAGAGTGAGAAGTAACTTCTTTCTGGGAATAAGCAGATCTCAAGAATTCCCTTCCAAATGATCACAAAGAACTCTGTTTCCAAAACCTCAGTGGAGAACTGCAAAAGATAGAATCCCACACTGGGATTCTAGCATGCTATCTCTTAGGAAAGGTCAAAGACTATACCTGCAGGAAAACTGCTAAACTCTAGAAAGCAAAGCGTTAGCTATCTTTCTGTCAATGATGATTAGGGCTAAGTGCCAAAAGGTGGGGGGAGGGGGGATTCCAAGACATAATGCCTGAAAAAGATATTCAGAGTACAGATCTGCCATTCTCCTTGCCCTGCATTACAGCTGAAAGCTCACCTTAGCTGACATCCAAGCCCTGCTTTTTCCAAGAGATGGGTGATTCAGTACCTTTGACAAGGTCCTCTCTATTCTCCTCTCCATTTAGCAGCACTTAGTGCTAAAATCCATTTGTTTTTATTGAATCAAAATATGTCTCCTCTGGACTGCCCCTTGTGGTCTCGTGTCAATTACCCTTTCCAATTATTCTTCAATAATTTCATTTAATTCAAGATTTACTGTAAAAGCTACAGTAATCAAGACAGTGTGGCAGTGGCACAAAAATAGACATAGACCAATAGACTAAAATATATATACATATAAATATATAAAATCGACTGTATAATGTTATTATAAAAACATATATCCTTATCTCATACCACATGCAAAATCTAACTTGAAATGAATTACTACTAGAACTAAATATAAGAGCTAAAACTATAAAACATCTAGAAGAAAACATAAGAGAAAATCTTAATGACCTTGGGGGGTTAGGCAAAGATTTCTTAAACTGGATACAAAAAACATGACAAAAGCCCACACTTCCTGCAGTCCACAGCTTTCTCCCTGCAATACAGTACTAGTACTAAATCCACACCAACTGAACCAGCTAATGCTTCAATTTATGCCCACACGAACCAAAGCAAAGGAAAATTCTGAAAAATATAGTGATGTGCATAGAGTAAACAAAACCAAGTTGCAAACCAGTAATATATATCTGATTTTATTCACGCATAAACATTTCTGAAAGTCTTTAAATATCATTGCTAAGCTTCCACTTTACTTCATATCTATTTATCAAAACTTAAAGGGAATACTGATGAAGTATACGTAACTATGTTACCCTGTTCTTGGGAAAAAATAACCTAATTTCTCAAAGAATCAAAGCTACTTCTCAAACCAAAAGACAAACAACTACTTACGTCAAACTTTAACTAACAAAGCCAATGACTAATTCTAAAGTAAACAGAGTCCAGGTTATAAATGAGCATGTACAAATGCTCAAATATATATATTTAAATGTTTTCTAAATAAATACACCTCAGTTGGAATAGAGTTTACATTAACACACAATCAGATTTCTATGGTTACTGTTTATCAGAAATAATTCTGGCTTGGTTATACAGACAGCACAAGGTCAGTCTAGCCATCTATCCACCTAATTCCTTCATTAGACAGTTTGTTCAGGCTACAGTACAGTGAAAGGAAAATCTGGACATTATTTGAGTCATTCAGCTTAATGTTTTAACTTCAATTATAGTAAAACCATTATAGTAAAATCTCTTATCTTGCACATAAATCATAACTACTTCTTGGTCTTTATTAAAATCCATTAAATATCCCATAGGGAAGCCAACAGGTTATTAAATTGCTGATATATAGCAGATATATACACACATTAAACAAAATCAAATGTTTACTGAGCATTACTTATTATGTGAAAGATTCTGTGGTCCTGCTTAAGATATCTCAAACTAGCTACAAGCTAGAATTCAAGTCATTAATGTATGTGTGTGTGTGTGTGTGTGTACACACGTGGACACGTACACACATGTGGTGTGGTTCTTAGTAACTTACCTCTCTTCTCCAGTTGTAACAAAAAGTAGAGCCCTAGACCTCAAGAAAGGTAGCAAGTTTTCAGGACATGATGGAAACAGCATTTAAAGATTATAGCAAGAAACATCTGTTAATACCCTAAAAGGAGAACAAAGGTTGTAAGTGACTTTAGATTGGCGTTCTGATAGAAATGGCTGGGTCACTCCAATGAAAGCAACAGATACTGACACCACAAAGACACAGTCCTCAAATATCAAATATTGGTGTCATTTCATTTCAGTGATTTCTTGTGATTTCATTATAGTGATCTCTTAACTGTAAGCAGATTGGAATCATTGATGCAGCAATTAATACATTCCCTTGTCTGTTTTATTTGGGTTTTTATACACATTTTCAAATAACTTATAAACTGTCATAATTTCAAATGAAGCACTACACTGGCACCTCTTAGCTTACCAGAGGTTTAGCTTACTAGACGCTTCTACAAGATTCTTTCCAGTTCTCAAAAATTAAAGATATAAACCCAGAGAACCATGTCAAATTCTACTCTATATGGTAATATTCCACTAGGAAAAAGAAATCAGGGTAAAGTGTATATAAAGTATAATACAATTTTGTGTAAAGGAAAAAAGTTTACGTATATAAACACAATACAGAGAAGACCGATGGAATTACAATTTTTTTCTCTTGATGTATTTTCCAAAATTTTCAAAGTGAGCATATATTGCTCTTATTATAATGAGGAAAATAAATTGTCACCAAAGCTTTCTCTACCATCCCCTAGATGAAATCTGTTCTATTTTAGTTTTAGTCTATAATGTCACATCATACTTTGTCCTATATCACAGTTAGTCTCTCATACCTGTCTTCCCTGCATACTGGTTGAAGAATGGACCACAACTGCTTATCTTTGTAAGCAACATAATATAGTGTATACAATGATGTCTAATATGTGTTCTTTAAGGCTGTATTGTGCTTCAGATGAAAACAGTAAGGCATATTAGGCTAATTTGATACAGAGCACAGGACAAACTTTGAACTTTAGTCTCTTGAATAAACTCCCGTTGAATCCACAACAAAAACTAATACATACACTAAATGATAGATAGATATTCCAACATGATAGTTCTCTTAGTCAGATACAGTCAAGACTAGTAGATGCTAAAATCTTCTAGTATCAGTTGCCTAAGAACAGCCAACCAGGACTTTGCCAGACCTAGCCAAGTAGGAAAATTTACAATTTTATCTAAGTTGATTTAGTATATAATGTCCCAATATAATGACTACCTTTCTCATTTTACATGAAAAGTAGTTGTATTTCAGTGGCACAAGTATCATCTTGCCCACTTGACAAAAGATAATTAAGAGAAGAGAGAAAATTTTAGTCTTAACCTAGTGAGACTCAAAAAACAGTTCTCCTGAATTCAAAATCCTGGATTTTCCATTATACTATAGGTCCTCCCAAGGGGAAAAAAAAAGGAATTTAAGTTGTGAACACTATTAAACTAGAGCCATAATGAACTCTCCAGTCTATAAAACACCTGCTATAATGTTGCCCCTGAAAACATCCTAAGCAAACAGAAACCATAGCTAGAGTGAGACTGTTTCACAGCCAACAGTGCACAAAACCATCTTCCCCTAAACTTTATTATAAGACTTTTTCATGTTTCAAAGCACTATCGTATATTATTAATTTTATAGTTTGTAGTTTATAGTTAGTCAGAAAAATATAAATTCACGTTTACAGTACATAAAAGTACTAACTTCCGTGGGCCAAATGCCCTTATATGTAAAATGAGAATAATAAAGATAAACAAAGTTATTACAAGACTTAAATTATTAATCCTATCTGCCTATTAGCAGAGAGGTTGACAAAGAGTAAGGGCTCATAAAATGTTAGCTTCAGTATTCTATTGATTCTAAAATGATAGGACATTTTCTCCTATTTTAACAACTTTGAAATCAAAATGTGTTTTACAATCAATGATGTATCATAGATCAATAGTATTTTTTCTTATGATACATAAAATGATACTTCTTACAATCTCTGGGATCTTACAGTTGATAAAAATGCAGTATACTATGATGATGCTGAGTAAATGTTTACCCTGCCACCATTCCTCCACCCAACAGATCCACAAAGAATAGACCAAATCTATACCTCTAACTCTGATCTCCCAAGTCATGTTTCAAACTGTAATATGTGGACAGACTGGCAGCATCTCAAATTTAACACACCCAAAACCAAAATCATCATCTCCTTAGAAGCTATTCTTTGTTTCCCATCCCAATTAATGACATCATAAAGAAAAACCTGACTCCACCTTTACTCCTTCCTCTTCCTCTCCCAGCTGAGGCCTTTTCTGTCTCTCAGTTGGAATCAAACACTCCATCTCTGAACCCCATTTTATTTTGTACCTCTATTTTAGAAATTACCACACTGTATCTTGCAACATATTTAGTTCTACATATGGCTGTCTCCCCATCTTGGCTCTCAGTTTCTTGAGGACAAGGCCCATTTCCTACTCATGTTTCTATACCCTGGTAATTAGTTCAATGCCTCACCCACAGCAAAGTGCTCAATAAATGTTTATGGACGTGATCACATCCTCTTTGTTAATAAGTTTGAGAATACTTAAGCCTCTATAGAGGAATAAAAGGGAACAGCCAAGAATAAAAGTGACTATAGTTACAAAGGAATTTTACACACATGATCTCATTTAGAGTTTAATTCTCAACTCTGAGGTACACTGAACAAATAGTAACACTTATTTTTTAATTGTGGCTTAACAGTCAAGAGGCTGGCCAAAAGTTTTCTGTGATAGAAAAAAGAATTCAAACTCAAATCCAATTACAAATTCTGTGCTTCAGTCTATAAATTTTTATCCTTCTGCCCCTCCCCCTCAGTCTCATTCTCACTAACTTTCCACCCCAATGTGGCCCACAAGGCCCTCTGGTTGTGTCCTACCTACCTCCCCAGTTTCATCCTGACCCAGTTTTCCCTTCCTGTGTGCATGCCAGCTGTATTTGCCCTCTTTCAGCTCCTCCTCCTCACAAGGCCTTTGCACATTCTGTTTCCTCTGCCTAGAATATTCTTCTTTCCTTGCCTAAGGCCTCCTCTTCTTCCAGATCTCAGTTCAATCTTCACTTCATTTGTTAAGGCTTCTCTGACCTGAGTAGGTAACTTTCCCTATCACATGGTCTCATAACAACATGTACTCTCTTATAGCACAAATCATCATTGTATTTTTTTCCTAGTTGTAATTTTAAATTAATTTGTATGATTCTTCTTTGCTTAATGTCTAGCTCCCTCCCTATACAACTTCCAGGAAGGCAAGGGGTTTTTTAAAATCACAATCCTGCCCCAGGTACCTGGCATAATAACTGCTGAAAGAATGAATGAATGAAACCTTTAGCACTCTCTTTAAGCTTGCTAAATCATCCTCACCTCCTCACTTTACAAAGAAATCATTTATCTTCTCCACTTACCCCCATTTCATCTTGACTTTGTTCTTCATACAGATCTCTTCCCTTCAAGCTCCAAACATTCAAATTTGCTCTTTCTAAAGACCACTCTCAACCCTCCCCTTTACTGCAAAACTTCTGAATGAGTAGCCTATACTTGCTGATTTCACTTTATCATTTCTCCAATACTCCTCAACCACTGTGATATGATGCCTACACTCATACTGCTCTAGTTTTCAAATCCAATGACCTTGTAATTTTTTTTATCCTCAACCAGTACCTTCCATCTCTATCATCTGATCATTCCTTCTTCAAACTCCTTCTAGTCTAGACTTCAGACACTGACACAGCATCTCTATTTTCCTGCAGTTCTGACCATACCTATCAATTCTTCTGCCCATTCTCTTAGCTACAACATAAGCTCATTTTTCTCCTCTTTTATCCTCTATATGCAGTTTTATTCAAGCTATTTTATTTGATTTTACTACCAACTACCTACAACTCCTAAATATTTATCTCTAACACAGGTTTCTCTGTTAAGCTATAGAACCTACATTTTCTGGTACCATTTTCAGCAGTCATCTGCAACGAGACTGATACTTCTAAACTCAACATATTTTATAGACAATTTATCTTACAGACACCGTAAACTCAACTGAACCTAACAACTTTCCTTCCTCTCTATGTATTTTCTTCCTCAAAGAAGTCTAGGATGACTTCCTGACGTAGTTAAACAGATGTCATAGAGCTGGAGGAAGACCATTAATACTATTTCTATATTAAAATAAGTGCTCAGTCTATTCCTCGAACAGTACTAATCATTTTTACAATTACCTCAGCAATACTTCGCTATAGATACTTTCACCATCTCTAGTACTACAAGCCACTATCCACCTCTCACCTGAACACTCCAAGCAGGCACCTGCTTCCAGTGTTGCTAGCCATGGCTTCCTACCCCAATCCATTCACCACATACTGACCATTTGTAAAATATAAATCAAAGCATCACTCTTACTTACAATCGTTCAATGGCTTCCAATGCTGTATGTCACTCTTCTTTCCAATAACCCCTTCTTTTTCTCCTTCCACTCACAGTATTTGCTTCCAGTTCACTTTGCCTGAAAAATTTACCTCTGATCTCTGACTCATGGTTCCTTCTCATCATTCAGGTCTCAGGTCAAATGTCACCTTCTCATTGAGGCCTTCCTGTACAACACTACTTCAAATAGCTCTCCCACTCGGATCACTCTCAATCCCTTTATCCTACTTCTTCATCTTCGCTGTACTCATTATCTGAAATTATATTACTTTTTTGTGTGTATTGTCCTTTAATAGAATGAAACTCCATTAAGAATAGGAGCTTCATAAATACTTTGAATGGATATATGAATCTTAAAGACGTACAAATCAAGGTTCAATCAGTTTAAGTAACACATATAAGGATATACAACTTATAAGCAGTGGAGCTGATATATTCACCAACTCAGGTCTGCCTAAATCCAAATTTCTAACATCTGCACCACTCTAGTAAAGTATACTGAGAATAAAAGCTAGACAGACAGACTGAAGAATATAATCAGATAGTCAGGTGGTGAAGTTTAAAACTATAAAATCAGAGTATAGTACAGGGAACTATATTCAATAGATCGTAATAACCTATAAAGAAAAAGAATATATATGTATATATAACTGAATCACTATGTTGTATACCAGAAACTAACACAACATTGTAAATCAACTATACTTCAATTAAAAAACAAATAAATAAGTGATCATACAAAAAAACCTATAAAAGCAGACCACCATTCCACATAGTGACATGTTCTATGATATGATCATGGATGTTGATGGCTGAAATGAGGTGAACAGAGGTTTATATCTGTATCATTTACCCCCCTCTCCTTGGCAAGCAGATTTCCTTCATCCATCTGCAGATGAAGTCTCTACAAATTTGGCTCAAAATTGACAGAAAACAAACGAGCTAGCCCTTGGAATCATCTTTATCCCACTTTGAATCACATGTAAAAGCAATTACCTTTCCATTGCCCAGCTCCTCAGTTGCTAGACAGATCTTCCTTACTCCCTGTCCTCTAGCCTCTTCTCAATATCACACACAGTGAAACACTACAGAAATTAATAAACAGCTGCAAGAGAAAATTAATAGCCTAACACAATCTACAGGCCTATTTGTTCTCCACAGTCCCAAATAAGTACTAAGTACTTAATGCACAGAAATAGAAGAAACAGAAGCAGCGCCAGGGGGAAAAAAGGGATGTCTTTATTTCCAAACGACTAAGAACTGATTTTCCCTATTCAGATAATTCTTCAGGAGAAAACAGTTTGTATAACATACACCCTAGCACAAACTTTCTCCTGTTGTATTTTCACCACATATTTTATCACTATGGGGTTCACTAGCACCAAAAAAGAAACCACCATGACTCTTTTTCCTTTGATGTCATGGGCTTCTCTTAAATGTTTGGTGGATAGTTGCTTTTGGAGACTACATTTGAGAATCAACAATTCATTTTTACTGAAGAAGACAAACAGAAGAATGAAACAGTTTCCTTTATGAAGCTGAACACAAAATTCTACCACATGCCTACATCTTTATTTCATTTCTCATTAACCACAGAAAAGACCACAATAAAGCAGGAAATGCAAAGTTGTTTATCTAACTTTCCTTACCAGGAGTAGCTACACTTAAGGATTCCGTACAGAAGGAAATATGTTATTTTTCCAGAACCTTAGGAAAATGGATTTCACTGCTTTTCTCTGACAGTTCAAATCTCACCAAGAAATTTTCCTTTATGTTCAATCTAAATTACTCCTGCAATAACTTAAATGCCTCTAACTTCCTCCCCACTTAATTCAACCTACACATGGTCACCAGATTAACACACACAGTAAAGCAGTGCTTTCATTGGGTAGAGTCAAATTTAACAAACCTGTACAATGACACTGTCTTAGACACTCTGAGATACATATATTACTTCATTTAATCTTCACAACAATCCTATTTGCAGGATATTTAAATAGTTTTTAAGCGTCTCCCACAAGGTATTTATTAGTTGCAGGGGAGTGGAGAATAAACAGGAGAGAAATCAAATAATATCTGACTGAGTAGTCAAAATTAACATCACCAGTGAAAGACAGTCAGCGTGTGCTTTCTGAAGTGATACCCTGAGAAGGACACACCATCAACTATGTAGTACTCCAATACAGGATCATTAATATCACACAAACCCCAAATAAGGAACACTCCACTAGAAAAGGAGAGGGGTTGTAGTCTTTTTAAAATGCCAATTTTTAAAAAAAATTTAAAGGCTGTAAAAATGTTCCATATTGAAGGAAGTTAAAGAGACATGACCACTAATCATAATACCACCTCTTAGACTGGATACTGCACTAGGAAGAGAAAAATGCTGTAATGGACATTTGACAAAACTGGAATATAAATAGCAGACTAAAAATACTGTTATTATTGCTAAATTTACTAAAAGAGATAACTGTACTATGGTTATGTCACTTTCTTCTTAGGAAATACACTATGAAGTACCTGGGGGTAGAAAGCCATAATGTCTGTAACTTATCCTTAAATGATTGTTCTCTGTAGTATTTTTATATCTGCAAATTTTCCCTAAGTCTGAAATTATTTCTAGATAAAAAGTTTTTTTTAATTACTGACATGAGAAACCATGTGAAAATGGAGCTCGATGAAAAAAGAAAAATGGACAGGGCGAATGGTCAAACAGTATGTAACTGTATGGGGGAAAATCCGAAAAGATGTATGTCAAAATACTAACAGTGAGAGGCTCCTAATGGCCAAAGATGGACAATTTGCAATATCAATAAGTTAACAACCACATGGATTAAAGCACATCAAATATGCTTAAATCTATGACTTCATAATAATACTGAAAACAACAGCAACTAATTGGTCACTGTTGGAGGACACGAAGGGACCAAATCACTATTTTCAAAATTGGTAAATAAAAAGAAAGAAGCATTTATCCTGATTTTCTTATAAAAACTCATTTGGTAGCTAAATAGTGAATATGATTTCTCTTTATTGAAATATTCCAACTAAAAAAGTGAAGGAATAATTAAGTTAGAATGTCACTATTTTACAGCCCCTAATTGACAGACTAAAGCATCAGCAGGCCTGAACACTGCAAAAAAGAGAGAGGGAGAACATTAGACAGTCTGGGTCTTCTAGTGAAGGACCCAATACCACCCATGAAGTAGGTGTCACAAAAAAAAAAAAAAAAAAAAAAAAGAAAGAAAGAAAGGAATAAAGAAAAGGAAGAACAACCTCAAGCCTCTAAATCTAACATTAACATTATAGGAAATTTCTACAAGGCTGAAGAACATGTTAAACTATGCCACAGAAATACAAATCAGCAAAGTCCAGACTGGGAAACATGACAGATGATCCAGTTTCTTCAACAAATAAATTGCAAAGAACAAAAAAGTGTAAGGGAGATGGAGATGAAACCTATAGATTAAAAGAGACATAAAAAGACCTAACAACCAATAGCAATGTGTGGGTATAACTGTGGTCTTTATTCAAACACTCGACTGTAAAAAAGAAAAAAACATTCATGAACCAATTCAAACACCAGATATTTAATGGAATTAAGGAATTTTCTAAAATGTGATAGTGGTTTTGTGGCTATGTTTTTTTAATCCTTATCTTTTGGAGATACACACTAAAATATTTATAGATGAAGTGATACAGTGTACAAATTTGTTTCAAAATAGTATAGAAAGGAGGAAGAATGGATGGAATTATTTTTTTTAAAAATGAAAATGTTGAATCTGGATAACAGGAGCCTACAGATTGATTATACTGTTTTATGTTCTATCTACTTTCCTATGTTTTAAATTCTCCATAATTAAAAGGTTAAAAAAACAAAATATTAACAGTAGTATTGAGGGATAAGATTTTAAGTGATTTTTGGTTTAAAAAGTTTTTTAAAATATTAACAGAGGTATTGAGGGTTACCATTTTAAGTGATTTTGGGTTTTTGGTCTTTATTTTGTTTTACCTTAACACTTTCCCATAGTTTCAAGTCATCTTCACTTGGCCTATATTACTGACAAAAGCTCTGTGACAGGAGAGACCAGATCTGTCTTGTTCACCTCTACATTCTCAGTGTGCCTAATGGTACCTAATAAAAACTTGTTAAATGAATAACCTCTCTTTAGAAAAATTATATTTCCTTTTAAAAGTATGTAATACCACTAAATTCAGGGGCTATGTTATTATCTTTTTTCTGCATTGTAAACATGAACTATATTTCTTTCAATAAAGTGAGGGCCTCAAATTTTATTCTGAAATGTGAGATATTTTGAGCATAATGGACTTCTTCAGGTTATTAAAAAAAAAAAAGACATTATCAAGCCTACAGGATTAACATGTAAAAAAACATGTATTAATGCCTGGCCAAATGCTGAGAACTAAGGGCCATTCAATTCTCTTTTAAAAAAAAAGTGAATATCAGAAATACAGTTACAAGGAAGGTAAACTGACAGATTTTGGGAAACTGTTTTATATTATCAACTAAGGTTGGACATATACATAGCTAATAACAGAGAAATTTTAATCCCAGATATACATATACTCATCAGAAATACATATGAGGTAGGGCCAAAAGATACAAAATATAAGAATATCTGGAGTGGTACTATAAATGATAATCCAAAATGGAAAAAAAACTAATGTCCAGGAGAGGTAAATAAGCTGTGGCATATTCATAAAATGAGATATTACACAGCAATAAAAATCAATAAACTACTGCTATATACATCAAGTGGAAGCATCTGACAAGCACAATGCTAGGCATAAGCGGTCAGCCCACAAGAAATATTGTATAATTCCATTTATGAAAAGTTCAATATCTCAATTATACCTGAATTTATTTTGTTTCTTTTTGGGGGGTGGAGGGGCAGAGGCAATTAGTTTTATTTGTTTATGTATGTATGTATTTATTTAAATGGAGGTACTGGGAATTGAACCCAGGGCCTCATGCATGCTAAGCCCTCATTCTACCACTGAGCTATACCCTCCCCCTCAACATACCTCAACTTTAAAAAAGCTCAAAAACTGGCAAAATGTGCTCAGTTTTGCTGTGAACCTACAACTGCTCTAAAAAAAATTATGTGTATTAATTTTTAAAAAACATGCAAACTACTGGATAGTGTTGGAGTCAGATAATGGGAAAATGGGAGAGAGTAATGACTGAGAGGAAAGGTAAGGTGGGCTTCTATTTCTTGACCTGGTGATGGTCATATGAGTGCATTCACTTTGTGATAATTCAGTGACCATACACTTAAGATCTGTGTACTTTACTATACATGCAAGTCAGCAAAAAAATTTTTTAATATACAAATACCAAATCCTCCCTGACCTTTAATAAAGACAGTCCACTAAAAGCTCCCAAACTTGAAAAATCTTTCTTTAAAAGTTAGAAAAAATAGTGCAGTAATTTCCCCACTCCAGTAGGAACTTAACTTATTCTGCTTATCCCAAGTCAAACCTAATAGTCCCAGTGGATTCTGGGTTTATATAAGAAAGGAGATGTTTTAAAGCCTATCTAGATTCCTTGGGCTCTTATCTACTACATAGATATGTACCATAAACAGGCACAGAAAAAGTACTCAACAAATATTTACTAATGATGCACAGCCCAAACTTTAAACAAACTCACATAGCAAAGTTTGAAATACACAGCACAGGTAAAATACACTCAACCTATTGGCCTAAAGAGTGCAACTTCCAAAAAGCCCACTTCTAGAAACTAAGATATTACATAATGTACTGTCTATAAGGAAGCGAACAATTTGTGACAACAGCTATCTATGGCAAGGGAAATTGGTCCTTTCCCTCTTCACTGCCGTCTGGCTCAGACAAAGCACAATCAACTTCCTGATAACATAGCTAAGCGAAAGGAACCCAGCAGCAACTCTGCTTCTAAGGGCAAGGACTACTCGAACCATGATATGATGAAAACCCAGCAGCAAGTTGTTAGCTAAGGCAGATGACAATAATGTTGAGTAAATAAGGTGAGAAGAAAGTACTTGACCTATCTCTTCTTACATCTGAAAACTCTAAAACTACTGTTTCTACTTTCTCACAGTGGTAATAAATCAAAATCTATCTTTGGAGTCTCTCAGGCTAGAATTAACCCACAATCATTAGGTGTCCTGAGTGTCCATCAGAGTTCACCTTCAAAGAGTTTCCCAGTAGTAACCATTCAGTTAATTAGATGGCTGATAAGTGATGATAAATTATGATAAGCTTTTCTAAGGGCAAGTCACAATATAAATCAACTTCCTATAGTTCTCATCACTAATGGCACTGTTATTCTGTTTTTAAAACACAAGTAATAAATGCTTAATATAGAAAATAATTTTTAAATAATACAAAGAAGTGAAACAAGAAAAGTACATGGAAATCATACATCAAACTTAAAAGAGCCAGAGTCTTTGGTCTTTTTGGTAAGCATAAAATATTACCTACTTGTGAAGGACCTGCCTCTAATGGTGGATTGCTGGCCTGAGAGATGCTGAGGCATTTGGTTTGCTAATGTGTCCAGGTGAGTGTAATTATTATACCAAGAAAACAACAATGAGCAAATCACACAGAAAGTCCAGCTGTAAAGCTGACTGGAGCTCTACAAACATAATAAAACTATCGACAAGGATGTTCATTGTAGCACTGTTTATAATAGCAAAATTATAAACTATAAATTATATACTGTTTATAATACCAAAATTTATAACAGCAAAACAAATTCTGAATGTTTATCAAAATGAAACTGGTTAAATTATGTATGCATGAATAATGGAATAGCATTTTGCAGCCATTAAAAGGAATAATTTAAATTCACATAAGCTGACAGGAAACTGCATTATTAAGTTTTTAAAAGTTGATTAATATTGTATACATCCATATACAGAATCTATATACTCATGTAATGAAATGTCTATGATGGGCAAGAAACAGTAAACCTCTAGAGAGTAAGAACAGGGAATGGAGACAGGAGAATTTTTTCCTTTTACTTCATATCCTAAACTGTTTGAATTTCTTATCATGCATATACATTACCTCTATAATAAAAACAAAACAATAAAAGCAGTGAACAAAACACTTAACAATGGTGTTGAAGCAGTGATAGGACCATGATGATTTTTATTTTCTTTTTTATACTTTTCTGAACTTTTTTTCCTTTTTTTTTTAATAGAGGTACTGGGGATTGAACCCAGGACCTCATGCATGCTAAGCACGTGCTCTACCACTGAGCTATACCCACTCCCTTCTTTTCTGCATTTTCTCAATTCTCTATGATTAACAATATACTAGCATATAGTGCTTTTTATACCCCTAGAACTATTTTTTGTTTTTGATTTTTTAACAAGTCAAGTGTGGTCAGTTCTGGTTCAAATTAGGGAGAGAAATCCACAGCTCAATTATGTGGCAATTACAAAGAAATATGAAAAGAATGAATTCTCAAAACACTTCTTTGCTTGGAGAAAGTAGTCATGAATACCAAGACATCAAAATTTAAAGGAAATCAATGATGTAGTTTACTGAAGTTGCTTAAGTGGTACTGGCTCCTATGAAAGCAAAAAGATACCAGTATTATGAGGAAAGCTGTGCCAATATTTGAGGACAGACTAACTGAATTCTATAAAAGAGTAGTTTTTTAAGATTCAAGTCTAACCTTCCACTCAATGTCAAAATTCCTTTTACCACTCATTCAATCTCTGCTTAAAGTATTCTATGTCAAAAAAAACCAAAAAACAAAAAACAAAACAAAACAAAACAAAAAGCCTAAGTAGTCCATTCCATTTGTTAAGAACAACTCTGTTAAAGTTCTTCCTTATATTAAGCTAAAATCTAATTTCCTGTAATTTTCAATCGCTGGTTGACTCATCCTAGTTATATCCCCTGGAATCACAGTTTTGTACACAATTTTTATTTACTATTATGATCCTCTCCTTAAATCTTCTCAAAAACTAAACCTCTGAATTCCCCAAATAGTTTCTACCTTCTTCACTATTCTAATTATTCTCCTCTGAAGAAATTCTAGTTTCTCAGTGTGTCCCTTAGAATCCAATACCCTCACTGGACACAAAATTCCAGATCTATCTGACCATTACTATTATCTCTTTTGTCTGGGTCACCATGAGCCTAACAGCACAAGACTAGTGGCTAGGGAGCACACAATTCATTGCCAAATTAGTGGCACTGTTCAGACCATAAGTAATTTATGTTTAAAGGAGTTTAAAAGATTAAAGAATGTAAAGGAGAAAAATCACTGCAGATTGAGGAACTGAGGAAGTTTTCAACAACAAAAGTAGACTAAGCTGGAAAAGAATACTTTTTTTTAATTGAAGTATAGTTATAGTTGATTTACAATGTTGTGTTAGTTTCTGGTATACAACAGAGTGATTTATTTATACACATATATATATTCTTTTTCATATTCTTTTTCATTATAGGTTATTACAAGCTATTGAATACAGTTCCCTGTGCTACCCTTTTTGAAAGAAATATTTTTTTGATAAGCAGAAAAACACAGAAAGACTATCTGAAAGACTATTTCAGAGGTACAAAAGTATAACAGTGCAAAGGCGGGAATGAACAAAATTAGTGCTAGAGCAAAGTATCTCTTTAAGGATAGGCAAGGATATAGGGCCAAAAAGGAGAGCTGGAGTCAGATTATTGACAGCCCTTAACCTGCAGGCAATATGGCATGATTAAAGGGTTAAATCAAGAAATTGACTTCTTGACTGAGATATCTGAGAATAATTAAATCAAACCAGTTTACCAATTTCTGCATCAAGTTAACTGAATTTTAACTACATGGGGAAAGTTTCAAACTCAGTTCTACTCCAAGATGAACTGAAATTTAGTTGTTCTATAATGTCACTACACAGGCTTCTTGTAGAATATGAACAACGCTCCTTATCTGCCAAAATATAATGCAAAGAATGTCATTTTAGAAAGACTTATTTTGATCCATTTCTGTAAGTTTCCCCAGGATGAATACTTTGCCATTTAAGGCGAATACTTCTATACAAGGCAGCCATTTGTTTCAGTAATTAATAATCTTCAAAAGACAATGACCTGCTGGTCTCTAATCCTCCAGGTTTAAAAGGAGAAATTTGACTAATGTAACATTAAAAGAGAAAGAACTTAGCTAAATAGCAGAATTTCTAGAAAATGGAAGCTGCCTTTCATTTAGAACAAATGAAAACAGTCGCAGCTCCTTCTCTGAAGTTTAAGTTCAATTAAATAGGAATTTCTGGTTTAATAGAGCTCCTGCCTGAAAAATCTTTCATAAGGGCTAGCTCTGTAATACGGTATAGCAATAGAGATTTAAATTGACCAAGAGACATTGCAAAACCCAACCTCTCCCAAATCCTGCTACTCAACAGCAGGGATCTAAAGGAATAAACAGATTCCCAGCTGCTGAGAGAAAAAGCAAAGCAAAATTCTCATTAATGAAAAATCAACCATGAAAGAAGAAAACTTCTATGTGTTTCATAATCCCTGGAAATAGCCAAATCCATTCTGAGTTAATGCAGATTTAACAAAACAGTAAAAGAGAACACAGGAAAGCAGGTCTGTTTGCCAAAAGCTGGGGGAAACACTTAACAGTGAAACCACAAACAACAATGCTTCTAATCCACAGAGCCAAAAGAAACATGAACTCTATCCAGTGAAGGGTACTAGGAAAAGGTTCTTGGGGATAAATTCTCTCTCACTCACAATCAAGCCACCTTATCCCATCTTGTTCAACCATGACAGGCTGTAACTTGAATTTCCCAGGATGAAATTCAATGGGTAATCCAAACCCTGCTTCTTCTGATCAGATAATCTCTAAAATCACAGTCCTTGCATTCATTCAAAACCAGCAATGAGCTTCTACCATGTCAGGCACCTGGAATACAAAAACCATTCAGAAACAAGTCTCTATCCTCAAGGAGCTTACTGAAGTCCATGCACCTCATCTCAAATCCCAAAGCTTGCCTTGAAGTACCTTCGGTGGGTCAAGCGTCCTCAGTGGAAAAGCAGCAAAGGCCTTCACCTTTAGTTACTGTGATAGAAGCTGAGTAAAGAAGTAAATCATACTTCATATGCTCTGCTCCAAAAGGAGCGAAACCGACACACCCTTCCAAGTCGAATAAGAGAATAATCTTAGCCTAGACTACACGGAAGGCGCAGGTGACAAAGACAAGCAATAGAGGGGTGCAAGCTAAAAAATACACTGTAAGGAGGTATGTGACAGCTGTACCACTCACTACACGTTCAAAGCGTGATAAAAAGAACCTGCTACCACTAAGCCAACTGTGGCTGTACGGTGCAGGGAGAAGGAAGAAAAGAACAGAGGACTGCCTGCTGTTACCAGACACCAACTCTCCGCGGTCCCTGGCTCGTCCACTTTCGCTAGAGAAGAGCGACAGTCCCTGTTTAAGAGGATCTGGGCCTGCCAGCCAACACTGTCACACGGCCACCAGAACGGAGAGGTAACAGCCCCTCAAAGGAGCATGAGGAAAAAGAGAGCGGGAAAGAACTCTTTTAATGTTTATAAATGAGTTAACGTAATTGTTCCGTGACGCACGGACTGGAAGTGAAGTTTGGAAAAGGTGTTAATCCAACGCCCACTGGAGGCTCGTAGAGACCCCTCCGCGCCCTCCAACCTCAATCCGCGCACTCACCGCGCACGCAAAGCAGCGACATGGCCGAGGCGCCGGCGAGCCTCCGCCGAACCTCCGCCGCGTCGCCGCACCCGGCCGCTCCTTCTTTCCTCTCAGCAGGTGCTCCCGCTGCTCCCGCTATCGGCCTCGCGGGTCTGGCCGCTCCTCATGGTACCCGTCGCAGGCAGCGTCCCGCCGCTGTCTCGGACCCGCTCCAATTTTCACCGTCTGAGCCGGCCCCGGATAGCGGTGAGTACCGGGCGGCAGGCGGGAGACTGGGCGCGGCACCGCGGCGCCATCACTGGGAGGCAGGAGCGAGCGGGACTCCCTCCCCTCACTCCACTCGGGATCCGAGAGAGCGCCGGGAGGGAGCCAACCCGGGGTGCCCCGCCTCCCAGCCAATCAACTCACGCCTAGTCCGCCGACCCCGCCCCACTACGAGCACATAGGAGGTGGAGTCCCCTTCCTCTTTCCTTAGTGAAAGAATGAAGGCAGCTCCGCCCACTAATACGGCTTAAGGCAGGGAGGGGCGGGTTTCCCCCCCTCACCTGTGCGAGGCGGGAATTGAAGCCTTCTGCTCCTCCTACATGGGCGTGGCTTTCACCCAAGAACAGATTATTTTCATTGAAGAATTTCCATTGGACTTCCTTAAAGAGTCTGTCCCTTACAGCTGACGGAGTACCTACCTGTAATAATTTAACAAGATAGTACCAAACAGCAAGTAAGTTTTAATTAGCAGCTACGAAAAGAAAAAAAAAGCGTAAAGTAAAATGTCTGGAGACCTCAGTTCTTTTCCAGACCTTTTTTCATGCGCTCCATTGTATTTCCAATGTCTGTAATACTGCCTAGTATATAGTAATCAGTCCGTAAATATTTACTGAATGAAGGATGGAGGGATTAGATAGTCGTTTTAAACTGAACACTTCTGGCAAGATGATGTATATACATGCAAGGAAGTGAAAAAGACCAGAGCGGAAAACAGGAAGGTGCATAGTATGATGAACAGATCCTAGTATGATGCACAGATCCGATGCCTCCTCCAACCCAAAATTAGGATTTAATTGGTTTGGGATAGAGCTCAGGCATCGTATCTTTTGAAAGCTCCCCAGATGATTCTAATGTGATGCCAGGGTTGAGCACCATTAGACTAGATGCTTCCTCAGTCCTCATTAGCCCAGCTCAAATTTCCCCGTTTGCAAGCACTTGGCTCAGTAGGATTCTGCCTGCCAGACTTGGGGACGGTCTATTAAATAAACAGGGTCTTTGCCCTCTAAAAGCAAACCTAGTTACCATATGATTCCTCTCGCTGGAATAGGTGCTATGAGAGAGTGACGCTCAAAATGCTGTAACTACGAACCTGGAGAAGGAAAGAAGACTTGATCTATCCAGTGTTTATCCAAATTTGGAGGAATACCCTAAGGAAGATTTTGAGCAGGGCAACTCAGCCAGCCTAATCAACAAAGAAGCCTGACCCTAAAGACAATAGGCAATCTCTGGGCTGCTGGAAGTTGAAATACTTAGCTATTTAGCCCAGCTGTTCTAAACTGCAAGAGCCAGGGACTAAAAATGTGTTGAACTTCTGGTTTCTGGAACTGACTGAGAATAGAGACAACAAAAAACAAACTTCTTCTCGAACCAGGGATTCTCCTAGGGGATGCAGTGGCCAGCCAACAAAGGATGGAAAGTCACACCGCCCTTGAAAATAGCATAGAGGAGTGGGAAACAACCTAATAAAATTGTGAAGAGCATGAACTTTGGAGCCAATCAGATTCACCTGGTATATTATCTATTGTCATGTGACAAATTACCCCAAAATTTAGGGGCCTAAAACAACACTTATCATCTCACAGTTTCTGTGGGTCAAGAATCTGGGTATGGCTTAATTTGATCCTCTGATTAAAGGTTTCTCCACAGTCTGCAATTCAAGTGCCATCTTGACTGCAGAAGGATCCACTTCCCAGCTCACTCATATGACTGTCGTCAGGACTCAGTTTCTCCGGGACTCAAACTGACAGCCTCAGTTTCTTATTGGCTATATGGACCTCTCCAGTATGGCAGCTTGCTTCATCAAAGCATACAACCTGAGAAGGCAATAGAGTCTACTAGCAAAACAGAAGACACAATCTTTTGTAACCTAATAATAGAAGTGACACCTCATTTTTTGCTGTATTCTATTCAACAGAAGCAAGTCATGCTTAAGGGAAGGGGATTACACGAGGACATGAATACCACCCTGCAGCAGGATCACTGGGGGGCCATCTTAGAATTCTGCCTACCATACCTGGATTTGAGTCCTCGCTCTGGTATTTGTGACCTTGAGCAAGCTATGTGACCTCAATTTCCCAGGGAATAAATAATAGTACCTACTTCATAAGATGGTTTTGAGGTTTAAATGAGTAAATGCATTTAAATTACCTGGTACATACTAAGTGCCCCATACATATTCATTATTACTTAGATTGTGGGCATGAGAGGGGAATGTGGCTGGGAGGTAGTAAGAGACTAAGCAGAGCAGGAGTCATTGTCTGAGAGTTGTGATGTAGGCTCTGAGGCATCCCAGTTTCCCTGTTAAAAGTTTGGAGGAAGGAAGCAATAGAGTCCTCTGCTCTCCAGGCACTCGACCAGGACCAGTTAGACTCAACAGCAAGGCAACTGTACCTTCAGAAGAAACTCAAACGGGGATAGAAAGCCAGAGCCTCCATGCCCCACTGTCTTCATTAGTTTTTCCAGAACAGTACTTAAGTTCTTCAGCATTTGAATGGAATTCACACTTAGATTTAGCTGGCAGGTGGCTGAGAGCTAAGATTCTAAGATCCAGGAAATGAGGAAGAATGAGAGAGGGACCCAAGAAAGTAGGTAATAAAGGGAACCCAAGAATCTCAAGGATAAACCCAAAATGCCCAGGATTGTCTTTACTGATGTCTTTTTGGGAGTTCTCAGGTAGAAGGAGCAGACTAGCATAAGAACCCTTTTGCAGGGGACCCTCTACCAGCTTTATGACTATCTTTAAGCCATGCTCCAAGGCCATTAAAATGTTACCCTGCCTGCAAGTTCCATATCTTTTGGGAAATGTTTCCCAATGTCTCCATAGAGAAATTTAAAAAAAGTAACTCAATTCAACAAATATTTATTAAGTACCTTTTAGGTCAGGCATAGAGAAAGCATACAAAGGTAAATAAATCATCCTTATCCTTAAATAGTTTATAAGGTGATAGGAAAGATCTGTGAGAGATAATGAGGAAGAACTAAACCAGGGCAATAAATATGGAACTGGGGGTCGGGGGAGGAGAAGGACAATCCCCTTAACATTTCCCATGATGTTAAGGAGCCAAAAGTGATAGAACTTGGCACATGATGACTATGAATATAGTAGAGAATATCCTTTCTTTTGTTGCCAATGATTGGATGAGAAGGTAAGGGAGAGAGCTTTAAAGTCAGATTGGCTAAAAGGAAGATGCTGTAATTAATGAGAGATAGGAAATCCAGCAAGAACAGTTTGGGGAGAAAGAAGTATTTCCTTTGGAAACGTATATTAAGTTTGAGATTGCCTGGGATAACCTTCAGATATACTCATTAGACAGCAGATGATGTAGAATTGGATACTGAGAGAGCAGTCCAGGCTATAGATAGAGATTTCAATCAATCAAGATGTAATTACTTTAGCCCCTATTTTGTTGATAAATAAAATGAGGGAAATCCAGAGCACAAACCCAGTTGTATCGTTCACCAGAACTCAGGCAGTTAGCCATAATGTTATATTGCCTTTCAAGTACCAGAGGAATTGAGCAGAAGCTATGCAAGGAATCAAGACAGGCTTCACAAGGGGAGTAGCATATAGGGGAGATGGATCTTAAAGTATAGAAAGGACTGGACATGAAAAGAAGGAAGAAAAAGCATTCCACACTCAGAAAATAAATAGCATAAACAAATCAGGACATGAAAACACCAAACTGTACAGGTATTTAAGAATAAGCTGCAACGATTTTGAAAGTTGGAGCTGTAATTTTGCCAGGAGACTACAGAATGAGAAACGAGCAAAGGTCAGCTTACAGAGAACATCTACTGGAAGTAGGAAGAAAAGAAAGAAAAGGAATGGTCAGAGAGAAAAACAGGAAAATAAGCAAACCAGTTCTACACACTTCCATTATAAATCTTACCTTATTGAAGAGTAATTGCATATCTATTTGTTCTTTAGACATTTCCACAGCTCCCCATCAGCAAAGTATATATTTTCCCTATCTTTCCTAACACAGAGCACACCTGACCTAGATGCCCCAAACAAGATTTACTGACTAATTGAATAAATGAATGTGAGTGAATGAAAATGTTTTAAGAATTGGTTATTGTCAAAAGGATACAAAGCTGGATATTATTCAAAATGGTGAGGACAGATTTCAATCAGTAATATACTGTTGCAATAAGGAAAATGGTCTAGTATGAACTGAACTCCACTTCAATTTGTACAGAAGTGACTGGGAATTTTAAAGGGAGAATGAAAGAACAGGGAGGAGGTTGAGAGGGTGGGCTCAGTAGACTCAGATAAGTGAAAAATTACAAGATGCTAGAAGGGAAGGGGTTGGTCCATACAAAATACACCCAGGTTTGCTAACTGGTGCTTATTGAAGTTAGGCTCCTACCCTCCCACAGAGACTCGGAGACAGGGGCCTGATCTTTAGGTGCTGGCTGGAACAACCAGTGAATTTTTTTTGACAGCCTTGAGTGTTCTCAAGCAGATTCTTTAAGAGAGGCTAGAGTCATCCTTAGGAATGCAATCTTGAGCTGTTAGAAACTATGTTAGTGTTTGTTCAAGTGTTTATAGGCTAAGGTTGAGGACAAGTCCAAAAGAGGGCTCAGTGGAACCTGGCTATAGTTTGGTCAACGAGAGAATCTTTGTCATTAGTAAGTATTATTGAATGCTGCAGAGATCTCTTTTTAACAGCTTTATTGAGATATAATTTATATATCATAAAATCACCCGTTTCAAGTGTACAATTCAATGATTTTTAGTAAATTTTCAAAGTTGTGCAACCATTACCACAATCTAATTTTAGAACATTTCCATTGTTCCCCCAAAAGTCTCCTTGTATACATTTGCAGTCACTCTCTGTTCCCATCTCTAACCCCAGGCAAGTACTAATCTATTTTTTATCTCTATAAACTTGCTTTTCTGTACCTTTCATGTAAATGGAACTATGCAATGACAAAAAGACACCATGTCTTTTCTGTCTGGTTTCATTCACTTAATATAATGTTTTTGAGATTTATCCATATTGCAACATTTATCAATATTTCATTACTTTTTAGTGATGAATAGTGTACCATTGCATGGATAGGATTTTGTTTGTCTATTCACTATTTGATGGACATTTGAGTTGTTTGCAGTTTGGGACTATTGAGACCAGTGCTACCATGAATAATCACATATAGGTCTGTGTGTGGACATAAGAAACTATCAAATTGTTTTTCAAAGTAGCTACCCCATATTTCATTCCCACCAGCAATGTATAAAGATTTCAATTTTTCCATATCTGTACTAACACTTGTTTGTTGTAGCCATTTTAGATGTGTATTTATGTAGTGATATCTCATGATTTTAATTTGCATCTCTCTAAAGGCAAATAATGTTGAGCACCTTTTCATGTTCTTCTTAGGAATTCATGTATCTTCTTTGGTGAAATTCATCCTATTCAAGTACTTTGCCCATTTTTAATTAGGTTTGTCTTCTTGTTATGCTGCAGAGATCTTGAGGACTGAGAAAGGGCCTTTGAATTTGGCAATTTGAGATCACTGCTATGGTAGACAATTGTCATTTGGGGAGCTTCCCAACATTTTAAAAACACATTATATTTCACACTTTTCTAGAACCTAGACATTCATCTTCCTAGTTTCACAATGGCTTCCTTACCCACCTTCTCTCAGGCTTCAAAACAGAAGAAGCCATCATGAAGAGGCAGGTGCCCTGTGGATTATATTCTCCGAAGAAGGCAGTGTTTGGGCCTCCAGCTTTCAGAGTCAGTAGTGACAGGTGATCTGGTCTAAGTCATGGACCTCTGTGACATTTGTTGTGAAGTCTATGCCCAGAGCAATGGCAATTGGGGTCTTTGCCAGTTTAGTTCTGTGGTATAATTTGGGTACTTCTCATTCTTGACTGCTTAGCCTCCAAGCTTTCCAGAGATTATATTAATTTCCCAATGACCCAATTTTTTTTTTTCTGCTTAAACTAGCTTGAGTGGATTCTACTGTTTGCAAGAAGAATCACAACTGGTGACCTTTGAAGGTTTTCAAAGGCAGAACCTGAATCCATACTGAAAACTGGTAAAGAATAAAAGAAGTAAAGGTAATAAATTGTAGACACTTCTTTAAAATGTCTGACATTTAGGAGATTTATTAACTTATCACAAATCCAAAAGAAAATGCAAATTAAAACAGTCAAGAAATAATTTTCAACCTATGAAATTAGCAAAATTAGAGAAAAGTTATAAATCCCAAAGCAGCAAAACTAGACTAGAAATGTTACTCCCATGCTTAAAATCCATGCTTTCCCTGGCATGTCTGGAACACAGTAACTATTGTCAAATGAACAAAATTCCACTTGTGGGAATTATATTTCACAAAAATAATTCAAATAGAGAAGGAAAACCCTGTGCAAAAAAATACTTGTACAAAGATTATCTTACTAGTGAAATCTGAAAATCAATGCCGAACAATTCAAAGAATTTCAATAAATCATTTATTCATTCCTATTAAGTAATTACTGAATACCTGTTTATGAGTAACACTGTAATCTTATACAAAGAGACAAATATCAGAAGAGGTGGCCATACAAGAGATGCAGGGGTTCATACATTTAAGAAAAATTTATTGACTATCTATGAGGTACTACACATAGTGCTACAAATACAAAAAGGAACAAGACATTCCTTCAAAGAATGCACAGTCTGGGGATAAACAGACTGTGAAAAGTGCTATAATCATGGTTAGGATAAAGAAGACAATTGTTTGTGCATATGTACTTAGAGGTTTTAGAGCTGCTTAAATACTTAAAAAGTTGGGGTTATTTTAACTTAGCAAATACACACAAACTCACTTTTACTTTCAAGAATAGACAAAAATACATACCTCTCTTCATGAGTTTAAGTCTAGGAAGAATGAGATTGCTTGGATAATTGGAATCCACAAATGATTCCGAAAACTTAATTTTAGCCAACTTTTCAAATCTTAACTATCCACTCTCCCCTAGGACGTCGTGACAAAGGAACAGAATGAAATAGCAGGAAAAGCACTGAGCCAGTCTTCCCAGTTCTATTATTACATACTTCCTACAGTGTACCAGATGTCAGAGCTGGGCTGGACTTCAGAGATTGTCTAGTGCATCCTCAGGCAGGGAAATAAGATATACAGAGTAGAAGTAACTAGAATAGGACCGACTGCAAAGTAAGCTTCTGAGTTTCAGTTCCATGGCCTCCATCACAGGGCCACTGAGAATTTAAAAAGGCAGCAAATATGAACACGTGAATGGTAAAGCCCTCTGCAAATAAGATGACTCATCCTTAGAACCTGGGGCAAAACCTCATGATAGATGCAGGAGGCAGACATGAGACCTGGCCTGGCTGCTGCCAGCTCTCTTCCAATAGCTCACTTCTTGACTTGGTCTAGCCACGCTGGCCTTCTTTATTTCCCTTAAAAAGCACCAGATTCATGCCCTCAAATCCTTTGCTGTGCTTTCCTGCAGCATCTCACCGCTGGGGGTTGGGGTGCAAGCTGCTGTGCGGGATTTGGAAGCCTCAGGCTCATGAGTGTGCAGGGTGTGTTCATGCGCGCGCGCGCGTGTGTGTATACGTGTATGTGACTGAGGTGTCTGTATGGGTTGCCTTTTGGTAGCTTTGAGATGGTCACCAGATTGTTTTGTAATGACCACCCCCTTGCCTCAGTATTTCCAGTTTCTTGTGTAGTGAACAATCAGCAGCTAAAAAAAAGCACCAAATCCATTTCTACCTTAAGATTTCTGCACTTACTATTCCCAGTGCTAGTACAGTCTGCCCTGCAATCTCTGCCCATCTGACCCATTCTTGTCCTTAACCCTACAGGTACCTCTTCAGTAATGCCTTTCCTGGCTACCCAATCTAAATGCATTCCCATCACTCTACTGTATTGTTACGGAAATGACAGGCCAGCCAAGAAACAAGCACCACTCGGAGGGTTGGAGTACTCAGATGTATTAGGCCGGCAGGCTCAGAGGGGCTTCTGCTCCAAAGCTCTGAGCACCTCCAAGACGTGCACATGAGGTTTTATAGGGTTAAGTACAAGCTTGGGGTATTAGGCCAATAGGCATGAAACAGCTTTAGCAGCATCATTATCACAAAAGTGGAGGCAGGGAGGCAGCAAACCAACATTCCAAAGCCAGATATGTATCTTTGAAAATCCAGCTGGCTAGCAAAAAAACATGAACAGCAAACCAACACTAATTAACTTAGATTTACGAGTTAGTCCAGCAGAACTCAGATCAGTATTCCGATATTAGATTTGTGAGTTATCTTGTTAGCCCAGCCCGGCTTTTCCTTCACAGTATCATCTTTATCACATCACCTTATTTTCATCATAGCACTCCCTTAATTATCTATTATCCATTTTTATTTATTGCCTATTTCCCTGTAAAGAACATAACCTTCATGAGAGGAAAGATAAACATTTCTACCTATTGGAAAAAATTACCCAAGACTTGGAAATAAGCAAAAGAAATTACTGGGGTATACTTTTTGTTTTAGTACTGGGCACTGTTTAGAGCATAACCCAGCAAATGTTTTCTGTAAAGGACCATAGAGTAAATATTTAGGCTTTGTGAGCCAAAGAAAGTAAAATTAAAGCTATTAAATGGGCATTTACATAACAAGGGAGAAATTTTTCCACAGTTTTTAAATAGATAACATTCAAAACAAAATAATAATAATTTTTGGTAATATAGGGTGACTGATGAGAAGAATGAACTTCTTTTGAGGACTATATGTTTTGCTTCCTTGGGGTTCAAAGTATCATCAAAATCAACTACAAATGTTAATTTGTTAATGTTGGTCTGTAATGAGATTATATGTATCTCACCTGTCTTTTAACACCTGATAGGTGTTGCTATATAGTTATATCAGTCCATGAGCATGTGATTCAATTGAACATATTCATTGCTTGGAAAACAGTTATAAAATTCTATTACATTCTCCTCTTGATATTTGCTCAAAAGATCATAATAAATTTTAGCACTGCTAAGCCATCAAGATTTTCAGCTTTTATTTCCAACAACAACAACAAAAAACAAACAAGGAATTGATGACAATTTAATTTTGTGAGCGCAAATGAAGTCAATGTCTGACATTACTAGTTTAATAACACACGATAAATTCACATATTTTCTGCAAAGTACCTTATGCAGTAAAAAGCCATACACTTTAAACACATTACAGTTTCACAAGGCTTGTAAATCTATTGAACTAAACCTTTTTTTCTGCTCTACATACTTTTTACCACCATCAGTTTTAACACATCTTAGCAGATTCCACCTTGGGTTGTTTTTAAATTAGTGTTTTCTCAACTTCCTTGAAAACATTTTTACCTGTAATTGTTTCATACAGACTTTTCATAGAGGATGATTCTTCAGTCACTTCAAATTGATCATTGATTTATTAAATAAACAGCAACATGAACAGTATTGGTAACATGGACTCATCAAGAGCCCAGGAAAACAACTTGAAATAATTTTCTTTGTTTTTAAATTGGCTATTGTGTTGCTCTTCTTGGGGGAAATAAAACAATCCTGCTGGCCAAAAGATCCCTCCCTGCCAATATAGAAGGATACTTTATTATTTACTAAGCCCTACATGCATGTAAAAATGACTGCAAAATTAGGACAATATTTCACATAATTTATACAGTAAAGCAGAAGGAAGAACAGTTATCTCCTCAAGAGGCAAAGGGCTGCACCTTTTAATAATCTCCAATGCATTTCCATGAGACCCCGGTTTAAATATCTAGAGGTCATTTTGAGGCTGGAGGGAAAGAAGCAGGGCACAAAACAAATGCTAGATTAATGAAGGGTGAAACCGTTAGGATATGATAAAGACCAGCTGGAACCCCTGAAACCAAGGTGGCTTAGAGATTGGTCCACTCATTGATTTTTAGCTCCTTATATCTTTATTGTAAAACTAAAAATCACTCCCACTTACACCATGACAGTTCCGAGGTGGACTGTGAAAGGCCAAAAAGTGGGCAATGGCCCACTTCCTGAGAGATCACCACTCTTCCCCCAAATAGCAAGAATATTCCTTCCACTCATTAGCCTCTGCAATTACTTAACCCTTAAAAACCTTCAACACCTTCTGCCCTGGGGCTGCTCTCACTTTCTGAGACTATCCATATTCGGCCTATGGAATGTGTATCTCTAAATAAACTTGCCTTCCCCTTTACTGTGGCTGGCTCTTCACTTCTTTCCTGCACAGAGCCAAGAACCCTCACTTAGTGGTCTGTCCTAAGGATTCCTGCATGTCCCAGGACATGATATTTTCCTCTCCTGCAACAATTTGGTCCACAACCTAGGAGATATCTCTATGTTGTAAAAACTGGAGCCTAGACTTAATCCCTAGAGAGATTTCTCTTTATTACCAAGGTTAGTGGAAGGCCTCAGATTTACCCTGTCTCCAGGAAAACATTCTAAGAAAGGGGGAGAGTGTAAACGGTCCCTTTGCGCTTTATAATGAAGAAGGTGATTTTCATTTATCCTTAAACTCCCAATGTCCTCAACTCTGCAAGCAAATGTTCTCACCAAAAGGTGAATAGTCTTCTGCAAATTTATTTCCTTTGGACACTTTTCTTCAGCTATTACAATCAAACATTTCTTTGCACTGGGAGTACCAGGGAACACTAAAAGATACTTTGATTGTCCAAATAATTTTGGATCCTAAATTGATGTTTGCTGGGGTTTGGAGGCAAATGACCTCCAAAAGAGTATGCTTGCAGCCTGGGCCTTGCAGGCTAAAGGCCAGGAATGCCAAATCAGGGGGATGGCACAGCAGGGCAGATGTCAGATGTTTGACAATCTCTCCTGAGGTAAAATTGAGGTCTCCTTGTAGTAGAGAATAACCTTTGTTTTGTTGGAGGTTTACAGGGACACCATTACCTGGCCCACTGGGATGGCTGCAAGAACAAAGAATGCCTGCAGCAGGATTGCAACAATCAACCACACACCCCACCACCCTTGTATTTTTGTATAAAAGGAGCCTATATTCTGCCTAGAGTAGGATGGTTCTCCAAGACATTAGTCTGCCGTCCTCTCGGTCTGCCGGCTTTCCAAATAAAGTCGTGATTCCTTGCCCCAACACCTCATCTCCCAATTTATTGGCCTGTTGTGCGGCGAGCAGAAAGAGTTTGGACTCTGAAACATCCTTACTGACATACATTTAAATTCTCACACTTCATTTGAGAAACTATTCCTTAATAGAAAGACAAAAAGCAAATCAGCATTATTTCAAAACAAAGGACTTTTAACAATTTGTAAGTATTAAACGTTCTTTTTCATTATTGCAATATGTGGCCTATCTTCTGGGAAAGCAGGCACTAAGATCTTAAAAGTAACTTGTTTTTAAACAGTGAATGATGCTTCAAAGATCTGCTGATTTATTTTCCTTACCAAAAAAGAACACATGCTTTCAGGATTAGGGTCAAAGGACCGAAGGACACAGAAAGAGGTTTTCTTTAAGGGCTTTGTCTTCTATAACAATGAGCTTTTTGATATGCAAATATAAACCTCTAGAGGAGATGGGTGTGGAGAAATTGCTTGGCTTAATAAAGCATTGTGAATAGAGAGAGGTGAGTGGGAATCGTGAGAGAGGGTCAAAAAAAAATCACGAGATGGTTGAAGGACTTTTTTTTTTAACTGAAGTATAGTTGATTTACAATGTTGTGTTAGTTTCTGGTGCACAGCATGGTGATTTAGTTATACATATGTTAGTGGTAGAGGGGCCCCTAAATAAGGAAGCCCACCAAAGTGGGTCTTTGTCGACAGCTGTGAAAGAATTCACGCAGCAGAGGCAGAGGGAGGAATTGAATAGCAGAATTATTACTCAGAAGGGGGAATGGAAGGAAAGTGCTCAAGCAGAGGGAAGGAAAGGAAGTGCTGGAGCAGCGAACTGTCAGCCAAGATGGCCAGTAGAGACAGCTTAGGCCCGGGATGGGCCTCGGGGTCTTTTGTTAGAAGGCTCTGCCATCTTTCTCTTTATTCTGGTGGTGGTGTTAATTATTTTCTGCTACGGGCTCCTTCCTCCTTCCTCCTTCAGAGCTCAGCCCTGAAACAAAAAGCAATTAGCAGAAACTTTGGCAGGAACAAAGGAAGAGATACTGGGGTATGTCCTTGGATTTTAACGAGCCAGCTGTGGGATAAGAGAAATGTCCTGCCTTTTCATGAACTAGGCACTTCCTTTCCCTTGTTAATCAGCCAGGATCAGTAAGGTGTGTGTGTGTGTGTGTGTGTGTGTACATATTTTTTTTTCAGATTATTTTTCATTAGAGATTATTACGAGTTATTAAATATAGTTTCCTGTGCTATACAGTAGGACCTTGCTGTTTATCTGTTCTGTATATAGTAGCTTGTATCTGCTAATCTCAAACAAAAGACTTTTAAGAATACTTAAGGAACTGAGATGTTCAAATATTCAATTTTCAGTTGTTTGTGTAGATATATTTCTACCCCTTATATCATTCCCCAAGCTTCAGTAAAGACTGCCATTCACAAATGCCTTCCATGAGAGGTTCTGGGGGGAAAATAAAGAATTCTATGTCTAGGTTAGAAAAAGACAAAAGAAAGATCAGCTCAGGGAGGTGAAACAGCAGCAAATTGCATATTCAGCAAGCCAGGGATTATAGGTCAAGAATGGTCATGGGAAATCAAAGTCCTCCCCAGTCCTAGAATTCACAGAAGGCTCCAGGATGGCACTAGACTTCCCACTGATTATGGGATAAAGGGCTTGATGCATTTTTATTTAATCTCAAAAGAAGAGGTGACCTCAACTACCCTTTCAATTGAAACTGAACTTCAGTTTCAGTTAAAACAGAGAAAGTTTGTTTTATCGCTGAGATTATATCTATAAAATCAGGAAAGCTATCTGAATAGGCCCTGTGCATAGACAAAAATTTACATAATCTCTCCTCCTCTAAAGGAACAAGCTTCAAATGGACTATGCAAAACATCTGTCCTTTGAGTCAAAGGCTCCCAGGACTTTGACAAAACTAGGGCCTAGCAATATGAACAAAAGGACAGGGAATGACTGTCAGGAGCTGAAGGCTAATCCACAGTGCAGAATGCTGACAGGAACAGAGGGTATAGCAGGAGAAATCCTAAAAGAAAGTCCAAATTCAAGTCCCATCTTTAGGAACCTGGATAGATGGGCAAACTCAGGTATCTGGAGACAGTCAAATCCAACCATCGATTCCAAAAGCCAAAACACACAGATTTAGTAGCAGTGGGTGGGTTAGTGGAGTAAGTCAGGGAAGACGGGGGTAACCTGCAAGGGGCAGGTAGTAGGGAGAAGGAACTCAGACTGACATAGCCCCTGCCCAGTGGTCGTGGCACCAGGAGGAGCTCTCTGGCACAAACCGAGACCTGTCCCCACCCCAAACACATATACATGAGATCTAGGGCCCCCTTCCTCTTTAATCTACTATTCCTCAGGCTTATTTTCTTCCTCAAATTATTTAATATGGATATGAAGTAGAGCCCCAAATCTCTATGCACAGCCTTTGTTTTTCTTCCTTCACAAACCCTAAACCTTGCCTACAGATAATCTGCTATCTATAAATGTCAATATGTTCCACATCTTATCTTTAGTTTATACTGCTCTCCTCAGCTTCAGACCCATATGTCTAATGACCTGCTAATTTCTCTTACTAAATGTCACTCCACCTCCTCCAACTCAGTATGTAAAAAGTTAAAACCATTGGAATGCCTTAAAACTTTTCGCCTACCACTTGACCCAGAAACCCTACTTGGCAAAATAAAATCTCCTTCAGTGTTTTGTTTAAAATGATCAGGGTACTTAGAGTCACCAAACTATTATTTTTCCTTGGACCTAAAGTGAAAAGATTCTTACAAAGTTCTACAACACTTTCATTGAATAAAAGAATATTAACATTATTTGTAATAGCAAAAAACTACAAACAATCTAAATGTTCTGTCTGCAGATATAATGCAATCCTAATGAAAATCCTAGAAGGTAGGAGTGTGTGTGTTTTGTGTGTGTATGAAAATTAGCAAGCTGATCCTAAAATTTATATGGAAATGGAATGGGCCAAGAATAGTCAATATAATCGTAAAATCTTAAAGTTGGAGAATATGCACTACTAGATATCAAGACTTATTACAAAATTACAATAAAGACAGTAAGATAATGGGGCAAGGATGGACAAATAAATTCATAGAACAGAGGGTCCAGAAACAGACCACATATTATGAATACTTGTTTTATGTAAAAAGGGATACTCAGAGAAGTAGGGGAAAGGATGGTTTTGTTATAAAAATCATCTAAAACTTGGAAATGCATCAAAGAAAAGACAGCAGAGGCAGTCAAAGATGAATTATCCGGGCAACATACTTTTGCTTTATTCATTATCTATTACTGATCAAAGGTTAAAACTCTGAAGTCACACATTAACCTATAGATTTTTGTCTGGTAATACTGCAAAAGATTTCTGATTAATAGAAAAGATTATGGTGTTATTGTCCTGTAGACATTAACCACTTTTATATCTTATTAACAATCTTATTCTAGCATTATTTTTTCAAATGCCTATAAATGCCTGTGACAGTTAATTATATGTGTCAACTTAACTGGGCCGAATATTTGGTTGAAAATTTATTTTGAGTATGTCCATAAGGATGTTTCTGGATGAATATTTGAAAAGGTAGACTGAATAAAGCAGGCTGCTTTTCCAATGTGGGTGGACCTCGTCTAATCAGTTGAAGCTCTGAACAGAGCAAAAGGACTGAATAAGAGAATTTCTATTTCACTGACTCTCTTTGAGCTGGGACATTGGTTTTCTTTCCTGCTTTTCAGTGAGCTCAAACTGAAACACCAGCTCTTCCTGGGTCTTGAGCCTACTGGCATTCAGACTGGAGCTATACTCTCAGCTCTCTTGGTTCTCAGGTCTTTGGACTGGGCCTAGAACTGCACCATCAGCTTTCCTGAGTCTCTAACTTGCCACCTACCAATTTTGGGACTTGTCAGCCTCTGTAATCTGGTGAGCCAATTCCTTAAAATCTCTTTCTCTTTCTCTTTCTCTCTACGTATGTGTGTGTATGTGTGTGTGTATATATATGCACATGCTTTATCTGTTTATTCCCTTATTAATCAGTTAGATAAATGTTTGACATGTGTTCATTCTATATTCTTGTAAGAACCTTGCTTTTAGCTTTTTGGAAATTATACTATGACAGTTTTTTTCAACAAAAGGTGCTAGATCAATTGGATAACCATAATGAGGGGAAAAAATTGAATCTTTTTTTCTTCTTTTTTGGGGGGAGTAATTAGGTTTTTATTTATTTATTTTTAATGGAGGTACTGGGGATTGAACCCAGGACCTTATGCATGCTAGGCATGCATGCTACCACTGAGCTATACCCTCCCCCCAAAAATGAATCTTGACATCTACCTCTCACCACACACAAAATCTATTCCAGATGACTAAAAAAGGTAAAATAATACAGCTTCTAGACAATAACATAAGAGAATATATTCATTACCCTGGGGTAGGCAAAGACTTCTTAAGCAGGGCATAAAATGCATTAACCATAAACAAAAAGATACACTGGACTGATCAAAGTTAAGAACTTCTGTTCATTGAAAGAGACCACTAAGAGGATAAAAAAGCAAGGTACAGAATGAGAAAGTATATTTGCAATAGATACCTCTAACAAAGGAATCATATCCAGAATATACAAAGAGCTCCTATAAACAGAAAAAAAGACAACCAAATGGAAAAATAGGCCAAGGACTTGATCAGGCAAGTCACAAAAGAAGATAATCAGTAGACATATGAAAAGGTGGCCAACTTTACTAGGTATCAGGGAAATGCCAATGAAAGCCATAATGAGATATCATTACATATACACTAGAATAGCTGAAATTAAAAAGACAGCATCAGGTGTTGACACGGATGTGGAAAAACTAGACCTCTGACATATTGTTGGGAATGTGAATTGCTATAATCTCTTTGGAAAAATATTGGCAGTATCTACTAAAGCTGATCATAAACATGCCCTATGATTCAGCAATGCGACTCCTATGTATAAACACAACAGAAAAACATGTACATCAATCAATAAATTTATTCTTAAAAATGCTGAGGAAAAATAAATACCAGTTTAGGACAGTCTTTTTTTCCTGTGTTGGAGAAGTATGAAGAACAAGGGAGAAACAGGGCTGGGATTAGGAAGGAGTAGATTAAAGTTCAACTTTACCTGAAATACTAATTTCCTTAAAAGATAATCTGAAGCATATGTGGTAAAATATTAACATTTGATAAAGCTATGTGAGAAGAATGTGGGTTTGTTATAGTATTCTTTATAATTCTCTGAATGCTTAAAATATTTCATAAAGAAATTTTTATAAATATTTTATTTATTTATTTACTGTTGCGGGGGAGGAAATTAGGTCTATTTATTTATTTTTAGAGGAGGTACTGGGATTGAACCCAGGACCTTGTGCATGCTAAGCATACACTCTAACACTTGAGCTACACCCTCCCTGCTGAAATTTTTTAAATCTTGCAGAAGAATAAAGACTCAGAGAATGTTTAGGAGCCATTGACTTAAAAAAGAAAAGCTTGTAATAAGAAAATACAGTATAATGCCAATATTGTATATGTAAACATACCATGTATATACATGCATACATGGATATAATGTAATGAAACTGGCACTTTATCTCTGGGGTCTTCCTCCCCCAAATGCATAATCTTGGTATAATCATGAGAAAAACACCAGACAAATTCCAACCAAAAGACATAATACAAAATACCCTTACCAGTACTCTGTAAAACTGTCAACGTCATCAAAAATAAGGAAGTCTGAGAAACTGACACAGCCAAGGGGATCTGTGACATGACAACTAAATATAATATGCTACCCTGTAGTCTTCAGTAAAGCAGCTTAAGTTATTCACAGAGAGAAAGTCACAGAGACCTGAAGAATCTGAGACTTTCAGAGAAATTCAACTGGTCCGACCCATCATACAGCCATTTATGTCGCCGGCTCCACAGAGAAGCCCACAAGGCCCTGGGTTCAGAGCCACTCAGTTCTTCAAGGGCCCTGTGCTGCCATCTACCGGATAGCTGGAAAACGTCGACCTCCTCTGCTGTATCTCGGGAACTCGTGGGGCTGGGAGAAGTTACTTGGAGAGAAGACTGGAGCGCTAATTAAATTACGGAACACGTGTCGCTGTCACATACTTCATTCTAGACTTGTACAAAGCAAAGGCTCTACTTTTCTGTGGCTATTGCAGGCTCTCCCAACTCCGTATTAACTCTTACACTCATAAAATTCACAGACTTCCTCGCTCATCTACCTCCACATGCACCGATCTGACTCTTACTGCCAGTCTCCCAGAACTCAGACTCAGCTGCATAACGTAGGATGCTGAAGCTGCTCACCCTCACAGACATGAGACCTCGCCAAGCAGATTCTCCCATCTTTACATAGCCCTGAGATTCCTTGCACTATTCGGTAAACCCCACATACATCACACATTAGGGCAAGTATGCGTGCTGACGCAGAGGGCTTCACTGAAAGATTCAAGTTTCGCAGGCAGCTCATGACAGAGTGAAAGCCTGGGAGGGCATAGTCAGGCTCAGTGCCCTCGGGCTAGCGCTTTGGCCCCGGCTCTGGCTCCCCGACTCCGGCCCGATCCGGTTAGCCTAGGCCGCGCACTACAAGCCTAGGCCCCGCCCTTCTAGACCTGTCATCACAGAAGCCGCACGTGGCCAGGGTGGGACCTCGGGCGACCTACAGCCATCACTCTGTCTCCTCCGCCATCCATTGGGGCCGCCGCCGCCAATCAGAGCCAGCGGTTCCGGGCTGGAGCGCGAGCTCCGGGGTGAGGCGTGCAGAGAAGGGGCGGAGGGAGGAGAGGCTTTGAGATGGGAGGGGGTTAGCGGTGGAAAGGGGCCTGGCACGAGTTCTGCCAGGCTGGAATCCGAGGGGTTGGATTTTAGTGAAAGGCAGAGAGACCAAAAGGGGGCGGCGACCAGGGGTGTGGCGAGGGACAAGGAGAGGTTCAATGGGGAGACTCCGAGAGGGAGATAAGGGGCGGAGCCAGGGAGGGGTGGGACACTGATTACAGGGGAGGAGCCGGAGGAATTAAAGAAACTAGGAAAGGGGACGAGCCCGGGGAAGGTGGGAGGTGGGACAAGGGGGAGGGTGGGTCCGGGCATTGTGGGGTGGGGCTCGGACCAAAGGGGCGAGGTTTGCAGGCCGAGACTGCAGCCAGGGCTGCTCTGTAACTGCCCCAGTCCACTACCTCCCCAGGTGCAACGGGACCCACGGAACTACAGGTGTGGGGCGGGGTGCGCGTGGAAGAAGGGACGAGGACGGGGGTGCGCTTGGGCAGACATGAGGAGGTAGGGAGCATGTTAGGGAAGGAGAGGATCTGGAGAAATGTTGGGGCAGTGGAGTAAGACAGAGTTGGGGGAGGAGTTGGAGGCCCAATGTGTGGGCAATAAGGTGCATTCGCCAGTAGTCCTTGTGAAGGAGGAGCGGGAGTGCGTTGTGAGGGTGGGAAGTACCGTGAGGGGCTGAGGTCGCTATCTGGAGGGTTGGAGACGATACTTGAGGGGGGAGGGGATCTGAAGGCTCTTCGGTCGGGGTTGGGGGTGTTGTGTGATGGAGAAGGGCTGGTGGTCCAGAGTGTGGGAAGGGCAGAAGGACTGTGTAGAGGAAGAAGGGATGGGGCTGCGGGCACTGTGTGAGGGGAAGGGGTTGTAGGCCCCAGATGAGGAGGGAAGAACCCCTAGTGCTTTGAGAAAGTCTGGGGGCATTGTAGAGACTCCAGGAAGATGTTTGTGTACTGTGTTTTAGGAAAGAGAGAGATGGAATTAGTGGGATGAAGAAGCCAGTTTGTAGTGTTCCTGGCTCCTCAGCTCATAACTCCACTCTCAGGCCTGAGCACTCCAGGCCCCACTTGCCACTAGGGCTTATGTGACTATCTCACTCAGCTTCAGATCTGTCTGGCTGAGACTGGGTTTTTACCCACTAGCTGGTGACCCTGGGGACCCTTCCCCCATTCGGTTCCTGTTAACCCCCCACTCTAGTTCCTGTTCCTTCTAGAAGACTACCTTGGTCCCTGTCTTCCCCCCCCCCCAACCCCCCTTTGCCCTGCCCTTATGCTCTGGGTGTGCTCATTTCCCACTTCCTTCCTCGCCCTGGGGCCTGGCCTGGTCCTTGCCTGTCTAGGAGCTGTGCCCTGCCTCAGACTTTGTACTCAATGACCAGGGACCTAAGTAACCTGCAGCAAGGCCCAGACCCCGCCTGCCCTCACTACTACCAAGGTCTCTCCCAACAGCTCCGCCAAGTGACCAGGTAGCCACATTTTTACCACTTGCCCCATACTAATTTCCCCACACATTTCCTTCTCTTTGTTGGGGAACCCTAAGACCCTCAAAAATTCTGGGCTTCTGTGGGAGAGGGAAATGGTGAGACTGGTAAGACATACTAAGAGTCTTTGATGCAAGTCGTGAGAGGTGGGCTACTATTGTAGGCTGAATTTAGGAAGGGATGTGAAATTCCAGCCTCTGCTGGGGAAAGAAGAACAAATGGCTCCCTACATTCCTCGCTTGGAAGCTGTTAGAACTGAGACTAGGACCTAGTTCTCTTGGGGGCTTCTGTGTTTCCCTAAAGGGACCTGATATAATACCAGAGTTCTTTTTGCCCCTGGGCTGGCTGGGAGTGGGTGAGAAATCTCTGCTTTCCACACAGTGGCTGAATGAGTGTGACAGTGTTGCTGAAAGGGGCCCCAAGCCTGCCTCCTCTGGCTGAGAGACTGGCTGGAGCGGGAGGGGGTGCTGGGGCCAGACAAAGCCATGGGGTAGGGTGGGGTAAAGGAGGGCAGGCCGAAGCCTTTTGAGGAGGAGCTGATTGCTATGGCAACACAGCTCCCCAGACTGTCTCTCAGAGAGGCAGGGCCTAGGGCAGACTCACTGCAGTTTCCTCAGGACTGAGGCATTTGTGTGAGTGGGTGGGGCATGAAGAGAAAGGGCATCAGTCTGCTGTGCTGAGGCTGGAGTATAGCCTTTCTGCTTTGGTACAAGCAGCAGGGCATTCAGACACTTAGACCCATCCTCTGAAAATGGATACGAGTGAACAATAGCCATTAGACTTATAGCAGTATAAGGTCAGAGTTGTAGATGCCCTTAATGGTTATCAGTTATACAAACTCCTCATTTTACAGATTTGGAAATTAACAACCAAAGACACAAGTCTCACAGTGAAAGAGCAGGCATTAGAACCCAGGTGTCCTGATTGCTGTTCACTCAGCCCAGGGCTCATTGTTTCTTTCAGCCAGTGTTTATTGAGCACCTATTATATGTCAGGCACTGATGTTGACTTTGGGAATACCAGCATGAACAAAGCAGACAAACTGCTACTCTCATGGTGCTTCCATTCTCATAGGTAGAGAAAGAAATGGTGTATGTGTGTGTGTGTGTGTGTGTGTGTGTGTGAGAGAGAGAGAGAGAGAGAGAGGAAGAAGAGGGGGGGAGGAGGGGCAAGAAGGAGAAGTGTCAGCTGGTGATAACTGCTATGAAAAAAAATAAAGCAGGGTAAGAATTTAGGGCAGCTAAGGTAAAGCCTCTTGATTGTACCATGCAGCTTTCCCAAGGCATACTGAAGCCTAGAACATCTTTGATCCTTCCCTCTGAACTATTGCGCCATGACCTTTCCAGATAACTAAAGCCTGGGCCTATGATAGAGGTGGTTAGATAGAATAAGGTGGGGCCAGCAAGGGATTATTTCTTCCCTACAGTGTTCTATGTTTAACTGACTTCCCAGTAAGCTTTTACTAAGGCAAGTAGGCTCTTACATTGGTACTCTGAAATTATGTTCAGGGTGTTGGAAATTTCCTAAATCCTGTTTCTTAGCATTAGGGAACCAGCAAGGAAGTTAGTCTTGCAGTTGCGTTCTTTTTTCAGGGTTTTTCCGCTGGGCAGAGGTGAGGAGAAGGGCACCCAAGGGAACTGTTAGTTGCTTATCCTTCCTAAGTCTAGGGCACAGGGAGGACGTAGGGGAGGAGAACCTCTTTTTACTGTCCAGTGACAACCTCGGGGGCCCTTGGGGCCAACACCACAGGCAAGGTAGCTTGGGCCTTCTGTGGCTTCTGAACTATTAAAGAATGGACTCCCCCTCTTCCGGAGGCACAGCCAGGGAGCCTGCCCTCAGTTTGAGTCCTACCTCTTTTGACACTGGTCTTTCCCTCGTGCTTCCGTGGAAGACTGGGAGAAAAAGCCTCTTAAATTCCAAACTGTCTGACTTTACAAGTGCAGAGGGAAAGATAGACAGGACTGTTTATTTTCTTAACTTGCCCCCAGAGCAGCGCCTCTGAAAAATGCCTTTTAATGTCTAATCCTTGCAAATGTTTCCATTCTGGTCATTAAAAAAATAGGAGAATAAGAATTAAGAATCCTGGCCCTGCTGCCACTTAATTTGGCTGAGTTTGGGCTGGGCCTGGGGCCCAGTAACTCCGGGAGGGTGGGGAGTTTCGAAGGAGCTATGAATCATAGTGAGCTCCGTCACAAGAGTTGGGCACATTTTCCCCCACTGTGGACAGATTCCTGGGTGCTCTGCCTCCTTGAACAGGGGCTTATGAATAGAAAAGAGTACTGGCAGAAAGGGGCTAAGCAGCCTGATCTCAGAATGGACGTTCAAAGGCAAAAAATGATGTCTAGATTCCTGAATTAAAATGTATCCCTATCTCAGGAGCCCTTGGGGCCCCTCTAATAAAGGCAAGAGAACATCAATGTAGAGTAAGAGAAGAAAGAATACTGTTTCTCAATGGAAGGAAATAAGACTCACTTCAGGACTTTTCATCTGCTCTCGCATGAAGGAAGCTTCCTGGGCCTTAACAGCCCTCTGGTCTCGGGAACCTTGATTTGCAAGGCATGGAGAGATGAATGGGAGTTGGGATATTTGGGGTCTGGTGTGGGAAGAGCTGGCTGACTCTGGAGATTGTTGAACTGTGTCTATGAAAGCCCTAGAGCGTCCTATTAACCAGCTTTGGAAGAGGAAGGGCGGGGTGCAAAATGGGAGGCCTACGTCTTTCAAAGGGTTAAATGGCAGATCTGAGAGCAGCTTTGGATTTCGGCAGCAGATGGGTTAAGGAGATAGGTGGGGCTACCCTGGTAGTCCTGCCCCCTTGTGGACCAATGGGCGTGCGTTTCTTGCAGGGGGCGTGCCTCACACTTGAGGTCGTAGGGAGGCTGGCCTCCTTTGGGCCAATGAGCATGGTCGCTGCCCACGGAGGGCCGAGTTTTAGGGGGCGTGGCGGCCGCGGTGGCCGCGGCGGGGGTGTTGGGGCGCTAGGCGGGGCGGGCAGCCCCATCAGCTGGTAGGAAATGGCCTGTGAGTCAGAGGGGCAGTGGAGTCGGCACCGCGGAGCCGGGGCGGCCACGGGGAGGGACAGTCGCGGGGAGGGGCGCGGCAGCGGCTTGGGGGCTGCGGGCGCCAGGGCCCGCTAGTGTTGCACACGAAGCTGAACAGAGAAGAGCCTAACAGAGCAGGGCTCAGTCTGAGCCACCCTTTGTCTGGGTTGGGGGCCCTTGGTGGGGAGAACCGGGCATTCGAGGGGAGGGACCGGGACGGGACGGGACGGAAGGGCCCGGAGCAGAGGCCGCGGCGGCAGAGCCAATTTGGGAACGGGGTGAGTTTGTGCTAGGGGGAAATAGCAAATCTCCGAAGCTCCAATAGGGAATGGGGCCTGTCCCAGGCTGTGGGGAGGAGAGGGGTGAGAAAAGACTTGGGAGGCTAAGCAGGGAGTTGGGGCGGGGGGTTCGTTCAGAACAAGGAGTCCTGGAGCCCGGGTGCTGGGGTGAGTCTGCTGGGCTCATTTTGGAGGAGGTGTTAAGATTTGTTTCCTCTCCACGGAGGGTGGAGGGCTCTGGGCCAGAGGTAAGAGGTTGGTGAGAAAGCAGTGGTTGACCTTCCTACCCACAGTGGTGGTCCCCCTAGCTTGTGTGGACGGATGTAGAGATAAAATGTAGAGCAGCTGGCAGCAGTTCTCTCTGAAGGGGGTGAGGGTGGAAAGCACATGGAGAGGAATTCTCCTTCCTGCACCCTTCTTGATCAGGGTAGAAATGGATACCTTTTATACTAAAGGGAAGGGGAGAGTGAGCCTGGGAGCTCAACACCCACCTACCCCTCCTCCCAGGCCTAGCAGGTGTCTGAGGGTATTGACCCCATGGTATTCTGGGACTTGTTGTTTTTGCTGGCCTTGCTGCCTTGGCATGTTGGGAGCTGTAGTCCTTGCCAGCCACAGCCTGATACAGTTGTTTGACACCAGCCACCCACCCCCTGCACAGAGAATAAGGTTTTGCCTACCCTGCCCCTCCCTCTCCCCACCAAGTCCTGCCCCATGAGTCAGCTTGAAGCCATGGTCTAGAGCCAGACCGGCTGGGTGGCAGAGAACTGAGTCTTAAAGCTTCTCATTGACCCAGCAGGAACTGAGAGGGCTCGGGGGTAATAAGCAGATGCCAGGCATGCTGGGGTCAAGCCCCATATCATGTCATCACCTGGCTTCCTCAGAGCAAGGACTCAAGAGGCCAACTGGGATGACCTGGAGGTGGGAGTGCTAAGGAAGAGACCCTTCCTCAATCTGTATGATGTAGGTAGAGGAGAGGAGGAAAGAGATGAGTACAGGTTGTACCCTCTGACAATGCTGCCATTGGCATTCTGCCCTTTTCAGACACCCCACCCACCAAAGGGAACCAGAATTTTCTTAGGGCTTCCAGTTCTAATGAGAACTTGGTGAAATAGGATAGTGTAGGGTGCAATGATGGGAACTTGATGTAAGGGAGCTTTTTGGTCCCTGGGTGCAAATCTCCCCTTTCTCCCTGCCTCCGACCCCACCTCTGTTGTTGCTGATTCTCCTTATACAATTAATCTCTCTGCTTCTCTCACTCTGGGAGTTTTTCTCTGCACTGTCAGGACTGCTGCCCAGATCTCTAGGGCTTGCATTCTACTTTTTTTCAGTCCTGTTTTATGCAAGGAGCGAGGCACAAATCTATCTTCAAGAACCCTGTGGTCAATTGGAGATGTTTTACCCACAGAAGCAAGCAAAACTGCCACAGGGTTACAGGAGATAATGACACTGCCACAGGTGAAGATTCAGAGGAGACAGAGATATCTGTGGTCTGGGGTGGCAAGAACAGGCTTTCTGGAGGGGATAGCATTTGGCCTAGCCAAGGAGGAAGGGTAGGACTTGGATAGGCATTCAGGGGGAATTCCTAGAAGGGGAAAGGGTTTTGTGGATAGCAGGCAGCACAGGCTACTGACCAAAGGAGAAGCTTGATCTTGGGGACAGTATTTCCTCTCACGATGAAAAATGGCCTTCAGTTTGACATCCCTCACCCAATATGGGCTCCTGAGGGTGGACAAATCAGTGAAGACCATCTTGTCCCCTGGCAGAAAAGCAGTGGTTTGGGGTTTTGGGTGTTCGATACGTTGGAGACGAGTGAGAGGTACTCCAGCTGTCTGACTGTCTCTGCCTTATCTCTAGTTTGCAGGGCCTAGGGGGTGGGGTAGGCCCTGGAAAGTGCCTTTTAGCTGTGCTTCCTCTCCCACCCCACCCCCCAGACTTGTTTTGGTTAGATTTGTTGCTTCCTGTTAAAGGGACAGACTGCTGGGGGCAATTGGGGGTTTAATGCTGAAGGGCCCACTTTGAGCTGACCTGAGGTTTGTACCTCTAAGGAGCACTGATGGGGGTTAAGTTTCTGCAAAACCTTTGCCCTTAAGGTTCTGAGGTGGCACTTGTCCCTTTGCAGATAGGTATATGGGAGGGAGTTGTGCAACTCAGTGGCCTTGACTAGGAAAGCTGAATTCTTGCTTTGGCCACCTCTCAGCTGGCATGATCTCTTGGACCATGAGGTATCTCATCCCCCTTCCCATTCAAGGCAGAAGTTCCCCAGCTGGTGGCCCTGACAAATAGTCATCCTGCCTCAACTTACTTCTCACTTCCTTATTACAAAGAGCTAAGACCTGCCTCTCTGTGACTCCTTGGGTGGCCCAGTTCTGCCCTCTGGACCCTGGATCCCAAGACTGCCCTTTCTGTTTCTGAAGAGCTTCTTATGCCAGAGGAGGATGTCCTGGGGTATGCTCTGTTAGCCCACAATTGGAGAGGCGCCTTATCACTGGCTCCAGAGATCCTGGCTTATGTCTGTTTTTCTCTCCTCAGGGTCCAGCTGAGCCCAGGAGCTGCACGGAATGGTGGCAGTCACCTTGCCAGTGCAGCAGGCATGGACCAGACTGCAAGCTAGGAGAACAAGGCATCAGTCAGGAAGCGGCAACACACAGCTAGGCGTAAGGCCTCTTCATGGGGGTGAGTGCCAGGGAGAGGGAGGGAGAGCCGGTCCAATTAGAAACCTGAGCTAACCATGTCACGTTCTCAGAAGTTCTGGGAGAGGCCTCTAGGTTCCATTAATCCATCTGGGGATTTGGATACCTTCAACCCAGGAGTCCTCCAAGGTCACCTCTTCAGTCCAGGGGAGGATCTGAAATTCAGCTGGGAGGGAGAAGATTCACTGATTGCTCTGACCATCTTTTCTTCTCTTCTCTTGTACAGATGTCCCCAGGTCCCCCAGCCCAGGCCCAGCATAAAGGCTGTGTGGGGGGGCCCCCCTGACCCAAGGGGGGCTTCATGCGCCACGTGCAGGCCGAGCCGTCTCCATCCTCAGAGCCAGAGGCTGGCCCTTCGCAGCCTGCAGTCAGGCAGGGGGCCCTCCAGGGTGGCCTGCTCATGGGCTACAGCCCAGCAGGGGGGGCATCATCCCCCGGGGTCTACCAGGTATCCATCTTTTCCCCTCCTGCTGGTGCCTCTGAGCTTCACAGGGCCCTGAAACGGCCAGCCCCGCCTACCGAGGGTCCCCGGGAGCTGAAGAGAGGCCCTGGGCTGGGGGCCAGAGAGGGACTACCCCCTGAAGAACCATCTACTGTGGGACTATTGGGCCCAGAGGGACTGGGGCTGGGATTGGGTGTGGCCAGCCAACATTTCTGCCATCATGGCCTCTGTGTTGTGGAACAGGGAGGTAGTTCCACCTCACCTTGGACTTCAGGAACCTGGAGCCCTCCCTGGCCCCCATCAAATGCTTCCTGCAATACTTTGCACACCAGAGACTGGGTTTCCCCAGATCCAGTGGGACAGGGGTCCCTGGGAGAGTCCCCAGGGCCAGCCCATCCGGGCCAGCTGCACACACTTGACACTGATTTGCACAGTCTTGCACAAATAGGGGATCAGAGCCCAGTGGCTGGGGTGGGCAACGGGGGCAGCCCCTGGCCTAGGGAGTCCCTTGGCACTGCCAATGGGCACAGCCCCGAGCACACACCCCCTGGCCCTGGACCTCCAGGCCCCTGCCCCACCAAGCGAAGGCTGCTTCCTGCTGGAGAAGCCCTGCATGTCAGCTCTGAGGATGAGGGGCCAGCCCCTCGGAGGCGCCGGGGAGCCCTGGGCCACCCTCCTGCTGCCAACAATTCTGATGCCAAAGCCACACCCTTCTGGAACCACCTGCTGCCTGGGCCCAAGGAGCCTGTACTGGTAAGCCAGGAGGGATGATCTGCTCTTAAGTGGATGTGTGTGTGGGGAAAGGTTATGGGCTATGGGGATGTTCCTATAAGAGCTTGTGATGAGCCCCTGCTCCAAACATACCTGGCCTCTACCCAATCTCTTTCCTTAACCTTTCCTCTCCACAGGACCCAAGAGACTGCAGTCCCATGGGACGGAGGCTGAAAGGTGCCCGTCGCCTGAAGCTGTAAGTGACCAGCTTCTCTCTCTGCCCTGTCCCTGAAAATGGGACAGAAGTCTGTAATCCTCTTTCCAATTCCACTGTAGGGGACCTCAGGGAAGGAGGCCTGGGTAGTATCAAATAGTGGAGCCCAAGGACGTGAGCAAGCATCCCAGATACCTGAAGCCAACCCACTATGTATTCCTTCCCTTACCAGGAGCTCCCTTCGAAGCCTCCGGAAGGGTCCAGGCCTGCTGAGCCCCCCCAGTGCCTCCCCTGTTCCTACTCCCACTGTCAGCCGTACCCTGTTGGGCAACTTTGAGGTAGTTTCCCTTGGATTCCTTCATTGAGGGGTTTTGTGGGAAGGGATGGTGGAGTGTTGCCTGGATGGATAAAGAAAATAGCTAGCATCTTTCTCATAATGTGTTTTCCCACCTCAACCCCAGGAATCATTGCTGCGAGGACGTTTTGCACCATCTGGCCACATTGAGGGCTTCACGGCAGAGATTGGAGCTAGTGGATCCTACTGCCCTCAGCATGTCACGCTGCCTGTCACTGTCACCTTCTTTGATGTTTCTGAGCAAAATGCCCCGGCCCCCTTCCTGGTATGACCTGACCTCAACCCAAAGTTAGCTTATGAGGAGGATGAGGGTTGGGGCAGGAGGTATTCTTCAGATGTTCTTATCTAAAGAGTGATGTCAGGAGAATGTCAGGGCCAGGTGGGGAGAACTCTAGTATGGGGCAGGGGCTGGGTCCCAGAGTGAGAGATTGTAGTGATGCATGAGTATTCAAGGAATCTCCCAGACTCTATCTTGGCTGATGGCTCCATGGCCTTCCCAGGGTGTCGTGGACCTGAACCCCCTGGGGAGGAAGGGTTACAGCGTGCCCAAGGTGGGCACCATCCAAGTGGTGAGTTTTCCCTGAGGGGGAGTGGGAGTGGGGAGAGGAAAACATCCCCTAGACCCTACCAACCTTGCTTGTCCTGCCCCAGACCTTATTTAACCCCAACCAGACTGTGGTGAAGATGTTCCTCGTGACCTTTGACTTCTCGGACATGCCTGCTGCCCACATGACCTTTCTGCGCCATCGCCTCTTTTTGGTGCCTGTGGGTGAGGAGGGAAATGCTAGCCCCACCCGCCGCCTCCTCTGCTACTTGTTGCACCTCAGGTGAGGACAGGGGCCCAGGGCAGCTGGAGAGGAGGCCCAGGTACCTTTCTCTGACCAGGATTTCTCCTTGCTTCTCTACTGTCTGGTTTCTCACTTTGGTCACCCTGCCTGTTCTCCCCCAGGTTCCGGAGCTCCCGCTCAGGCCGGTTAAGCCTGCATGGAGACATCCGCCTGCTTTTTTCCCGCCGGAGCCTGGAACTGGACACAGGTCTCCCTTACGAACTGCAGGCTGTGACTGAGGCCCCTCACAATCCACGTTACTCACCTTTGCCCTGACTGTCAGTGCCCTGAACCCATGTGGGTCAAGAACCTGCCCATCCTGCTCCATCCTGAACAGAGCAAACACGTGGAGAAGTGGCGAGAGACCCTTCAAGCTTGAATTAAAGCCCTCGCCATGCTCATGCCCAAATTGATTACTTGGGTGTTTAGAGCTTCTGCTCCGTACCACACCCTGACCTACTCTGGGTACTCCACGTGCCTGCCCCCTCCTTTGGATTTCCCAGGCCAGCTGAGGTAGTGGGGAGGACCTGGAGCTACCCTGAGGTTGTCCTAAGTTCCCAGGCAAGTCATGCCAGCGTTGCCTCCCTGTCCTGGGCAGGGGCCACTTATTATTTTATTTATTTTTTAATTTATAATTTATTCAAATTGGATTGCCTTGGTAACCTCCCAAAGCTGATAATTGGCATTGCCCCTCCTCCTTTCCCACTCTCAGATATTGCTCCAACTTCAGGAGTTGAAGACGCTAATATGGCGACTGCAGGAGAACTGCTCTCCCTCAGCTGAGGGCAGAGAACTTATCCCAGGAGGACTGAGTCACTAGCCAAAGACTCAGCTTCCCCTGTCCTTCCGTATTGCTTTTACTTCTTCTACCCTCTGACCCCTCTCTGAAAGCCAACGTGTGTGTGTGTGTGTGTGTGTGTGTGTGTGTGTGTATGTATGGGTGGGTGTGTGTGAAAGAGCATGCATGCATGTGAGCACACACAGGGGTTAACCACCCCTTATCTAGGACTCCAGCCTCTGGTTGTCCCTCTCCTCCTGCCTGTGTCTCCTTGCTTTGGGGTCCTGACTGAGGAAGGTGTTCAGGGGCAGAGTCAGGGCCAAGGACTGGGGTGCCTCCTCTCACCTGGCCAGACTCTGACCCACCTACCTCAGCTGGGGTAAGGGGCACCCTTCAAACTCAGTCATGTATTTACCAACTACCCCATTCTCCACTTCAGACTCTGACCTAGCCTTAGCCCTGCTGGGGCTGGGCTGAGGGGAACAAGCATTTGCTGAAACTTGAAGAAAAAAAAAAAACAGGAAAAAATTGTACCTGGTACTTTTTTTTAGGAAAAACAAAGAAAGAAAGAAAATAAATTCTTGTTTGGAAACTTGAGCTAAGCCTTACTTTTTCTGTTGGGGAGAGCCTGGGAATGGAGATGGAGGGCCTAACTGGAGCTGGGATTCTGCTCTTTCCCCAGAGAAGAGATGTGAGGCCATAAGGTCTTAGGTGAGAGGTGATTCTTTGAGTCTGGTCTTGCTCTTTTCACCTAATAGGGTGGGGTGGTGGCGAGGGTTCAGCCATAAAAGCTGAACTCTGAATGTGGATCTGGATTCTTACATTGGTTCTATTGTTGATGATTTTAGCTCCTCTGACCCTACGTGCCCTGATATGTAAAATGAGGGTGACTATGTAAGTCTCTTAAAGGATGTGCCAGAGCATCAGAGATGTATGCAGGGTGACATGATCCAGATAAGGCTGACATTGGGGCTGTGTGCTGGACTCTATGCAAGGGGACCTGGCCTGATTGATAGACTCTGGCCAGGAAGAGGTAGAAAAAGCTGTGGTGCCTTGGAAAAAGAGAGGAGGGGGAAATCTCAGCCCAATCACCAATGTTAGGTCCAGTCACCATGGCAACAGGAATGGGGTCAGTCCCCAGTGGGAAGGCTGGGTACAACACAGCAGGACTACAAGAGAATGTCACTATGGCAACCATGGAAACGAGTCAGCTCCAATCCCCTGGTCGCTATGGTGACAGATGGGGGCAATTATACACGCATAAGGGTAAACCGAGTTTCCGGTGCAGGTAAAGAACTCCATGGGAGGCTTTTCTGAACCATTTGCCTGCGGAAAATAGTCTCCATTTGGTCACGGTGTCCGGGTTCTTGGACTTCATCAGTGAGAACCAGAAGAAGATCCAGCCTTGGACCCTCTTTAGAAGGTCTGCGTCTCTCAGGGAGCAACTAAATGCACGCTTCTGTCAAATAACGCTGATTGGCTGAGTGTGGAATGGGGGAAGGGACGGCCAGAAGTACATCCGGGGGAGTGGAAATACAGGAGGAAAGGCTTGGCCCGGGTATCTAGAGCGACCGCTCTGCCCCGCGCCTCGTTGGTTCCGGAGGTCGCTGTGGCCGTGGGAGATGCTGGCGCGCGCGGCGCGGGGGACTGGGGCCCTTTTGCTGAGGGTGAGTGCGAGGCAGCTTTCTCCAAGGGTCCGGTCAGAGATCACCTGGGTGTTCAGCTGGAAAGGAGCGGGATTCTAAGTTTGGGGAGAGAAGTGGGGTCAGAGGTTATGGTACTCACGTGAGTCGAGAACCCTTTTGGGTTTTGGGACATGCCTCCTGGGAGGCGCCGAGAGGGGCGGGGTGCCCGGCCGGCTTGGTCTCTGCTAACCCTCGTCTTCCCTTTAGGACTCCGTGCGGGCTTCTGGCCGCGCTCCACGCCGCGCCTCCTCTGGATTACCCCGAAACACCGTGGTACTGTTTGTGCCGCAGCAGGAGGCCTGGGTGGTGGAGCGAATGGGCCGATTCCATCGGATTCTGGAGCCTGTGAGAACCTCTTCTGCCCACCTCAGGCCACCCTGAATCCCAGTTCCCTAACGCCATGGGGGGATTGGGTGAGACCTCGTTGGGGCCTGCCCTCACTGGCTTCTGACATCCCAGGGAGACCTGGCAGGGCCCTGACCATCATACCCATCTTACCTATTGCCCTAGGATCCCACAGGCCCCATGTTGGGAATCTCTTCTGTTCACCCTGTCAGCTCCACCTGTCTGCATGGAGACAGCTACTCTGCTGGCCCCCATTCCCTTGACTCTTCTCTGCAGTCAGAGGCCGGGCCTCACATTCCTATCCTCTTGGGCTTCCCTACCAATGACACCCCAACTCTTTTACTTTTCTGGGGAGAATCTGTGTTGATTCCTTACCTACTCCAGTCCTAGCTTGGACCCCAATCCTACAGCCCCTATCCTTCTGAGGACACGTGACTCCTCTTCCCAGGGCTTGAACATCCTCATTCCTGTGTTAGACCGCATCCGATATGTGCAGAGTCTCAAGGAAATTGTCATCAACGTGCCTGAGCAGTCGGCTGTGACTCTCGGTGAGGGGTTCAGGGTGATGTGGGTGCTCTGAGGCCGTTAGGATATGGCAGCAGGAGAAAAAGCTGTTTGGGACCTGGAGGCCTAGCCTTACTCCTTTTCTCTTCTGCTCCTGACCTGCAGACAATGTAACTCTGCAAATTGATGGAGTCCTTTACCTGCGTATCATGGACCCTTACAAGGTATCTGCCCCCTGCTTTATTCAGCTCCTGAGTTGCTATCCTCACTAAAGTCTTGCATCCAGGCTACTTACACTATCCATTCTCCTTTCAGGCAAGCTATGGTGTGGAGGACCCTGAATATGCTGTCACCCAGCTGGCTCAGACAACCATGAGATCAGAACTTGGCAAACTCTCTCTGGACAAAGTCTTCAGGGTACGGGGATCTGAGCCAGAGTTAGGGTTTGAAGACACATACTTGGCACTCTCAGTCCTTTCTGGGGATCAGTCCCAGGACCTTCTCAGCTCAGACCCCTGATAGGTGGGTTGAGGCTAATGAGATTATACCTCTCTTCCTCCAGGAGCGAGAGTCCTTGAACGCTAGCATTGTGGATGCTATCAACCAGGCTGCCGACTGCTGGGGTATCCGCTGCCTCCGTTATGAGATCAAGGATATCCATGTGCCACCTCGGGTGAAAGAGTCCATGCAGATGCAGGTGGGGGCCAGGGAGGGATAGGGAAGAGGACTTCAGGATGCTCCAATTGCATGGGGACCTGGACTTCCTTCCTAGGGATGGGTACAATTGCAGGTCTGTGTAAAAGTTTACTTTTACTCTGGTTTCTCGTTGATGGGGGTGGCTGGGGGTTTCTAGGTGGAGGCAGAGCGGCGGAAACGGGCCACAGTTCTAGAGTCTGAGGGGACCCGAGAGTCGGCCATCAACGTGGCAGAGGGGAAGAAGCAGGCACAGATCCTGGCCTCTGAAGCAGAAAAGGCTGAACAGATAAATCAGGCAGCAGGTCAGCAGAGGGTAGAGGCTGAGGGATGAACAGAGCATGGATGGGTCTTTGAGGGTTGGTGCTGGAACAGGAGCTTTGGGGTACCCTGTCTCATAGGTCAAGTTCTATCTCTTTTCTTCTAGGAGAGGCCAGTGCAGTTCTGGCCAAGGCCAAGGCTAAAGCTGAAGCTATTCGCATCCTGGCTGCAGCTCTGACACAACATGTGAGAGGCCCCTGGGTGGGAGTCAGGGACAGACATTGACAGTAGAAGAGATTCCCTCATTTACTCTTTGGAGAAATTCCTGTCTTTTTAGTTCCATTGATCCAGATTATATAATCTTGTGTGTTGTGAACTGCGTATCCTCTTTCTGGGAACCTGACTTCTCTCCGCTTCCTTCCCTCCCCTCTCTCTGAATCTGTGATCTCTGATTTTTATCCTCCTTATGGCCACAGAATGGAGATGCAGCAGCCTCACTGACTGTGGCCGAGCAGTACGTCAGCGCGTTCTCTAAACTGGCCAAGGACTCCAACACTGTCCTGCTGCCCTCCAACCCCGGTGATGTCACCAGTATGGTGGCTCAGGTTAGAGTGCCCTGAGGACCTGGCACAGAGCACCAGTGCCAGAGACTGAGACCCTGCCACCACCACCATCAGTTTTACCACAGATGCCTTTAGAGTGCCCTGAGACCTAGACCTCTCTTTGTTCCCTGAAGGAAATACCCTCATTCATCCCTGAAGATAGGGAACCTCTTTTTTTTTTTCTTTTTTTGCAGATGCTTGTATTAGTATTTTGAGGGTGACCCTGCTCTGGGAGTTTGTAACATTCTTAGACTGACTTCAAAGTTTGTAGGAATAAGGTTTGAGAGAGAGAGGAAAAAGCAAGCTTACTGGCCCCGGCTCCACCTTCTTCCTTTTAGCCATTGATGGGTCGGGCTGCCACTCCTACCATGCATCCTCATGGCTCTCTCTCTGTCCCTCTCCTCAGGCCATGGGTGTGTATGGAGCCCTCACCAAAGCCCCAGTGCCAGGGGCCCAGGACTCAGTCCCCAGCAGGAGCAGCAGGAATGTCCAGGGCACAGATGCAAGTCTTGATGAGGAACTTGATCGAGTTAAGCTGAGTTAATGGAGCCGGGCTTGATCGGGGAGGCTGGGGACAGGGAAGCAGCTCTCCCAGACTCTGGCTCTGGCCTCCCTGCCAAGGTTTTGGTTATTATTTTTTTATTTGAACTTTAATCATGTAATAAACTCTCCAGTGGCAAACCAAAACTGTCCTCTTTGATTGGGGAAGGAAGTTGGGAGAATCCCCAGTGTTTTCCTTGGATGCCCACTCCCAACCTCCAGTCCTGTCAGGTCTCGGGAACTGATACCTCCATGAAAAAGAATGAGTCTCATGTAAAGTGAAATCATCCTGTCTGTCTTCAGGAGAAGCTGTGGGATACAGTGGAAGGACTAAGCCACATGTCTACTGAACTACCAGCTGTGGAGTGTAGTCCCCTCCTGATAAGTGTGGGGCTGTGAATTGAGCAGGTGTTGGGGTTTTTTTTAATGGGAAAGAGGACTGCCCTGGGAGAGTATGGAGTAGTAATGCAGAATGTTCAAAGGGTCTTTAGAGACTGAGGACACTCATTCGTTCATTCAAAAATATTTAATGATGTCTGCCATGTGCCAAGCTCAGTTCTAGACACAGGTTACAAAAGCAGCCGAAACCCAAATGGTCCCTGCTTTCACAGGGAGCAGGATACAAAGTGGTAAGTGCTGTGGTGGAGGAAATTTCTGGCTGAGGGATCCTGGAGCAGGGAGCATATCTGTTTGTGAGGAGCAACATTGCCAACTCTGCCACTGGGCTCAGGTTGGAAAAAAATCAATGCGTTCACCAGGCTAACATTTGGGGCTGGAATATGCAAAGGCCCGTGGCTCCAGAGAAGTTGGAACATTCAGAGTTGTTTGCTGTGGCTGAAGGGCAGGGTGCTAGGGGATGTGACTGTATGTCAAGGGCCAAATCATGGGGAGATTGGGTCTTGAAAGAGTTTAGACTTTATCCTGGTTTGAGGGGCAGGGGGCTTTTTTTCTCTTTCCCATGAAGAATTGTAAGATGAAGGTAGTCACATCAGTGTTTTAGATAGAGCTGTCCTGCTGCGATGTGGTCAGTGGGTTTGAAGGAGAGATGGGAGGCTGGAAGACAGATGGCTACCTTAGTGATCCAGAGATGATGGTGAGGCCTGAACTGAGGTAAGGCGCTATGGAATAGAGGTGGAGGAATATTTTGACATATTTCTGAATTAGAATTTGTTCAGTTATTCATTTAATGACCATTTAATAATTATACAGAATCCCAAGTATATACCAGGCATTGAGGATATAGTAAAGAAAACAGTTCCCTACTCTCAGTGAGCTCACATTCTATTTGGAAGGGACATATCATGTATAGTATTTCAGATGCTGATGGGTTATACTATAGAGGAAATTAAGAAAGGAAGGGAGATGGGAAATTTGGGTAGAGGAAGCTGTAACATTAAGTAGAGGGTTCCAGGAAGCCTCACTGATGGGACATTTAGGCTTAGATATGGAGATGAGGGGCAAGCCCATTTGGGCATCTGGGAGTAAAACTGACAGAGGAGACAGAGAATGCAAAGGTCCTGAGGCAGAGCATGGCTGCCTTATAACTAGAAGAGCAAAGGAGCTACAGTGGCTGTAACAGAGTTAAGGAAGCAAAGAACTGGCAGCTGGATGAATCAGAGAAGGAAGTGGGGAGCTAGTGTGTAGATTTGCAGGGCCTTGTAGGGCCACTGCAAGAACTGGCTTTCCTCTGAGATGCGAAACCAATAAGAGGTTTTTTTGTTTTGTTTCTAATAGTATCTTTTCTGAGATATAATTCACATACAATGCAGTTCACCTGCTTAAAGTGTAAATTCAATATATTTTTAAAAAATTTATTTATTTTAAAATTTTTGTTTATTTGTTTTTTGAGGGGAGGTAATTAGGTTTATTTATTATTGTTATTTTTTTTAATGGAGGTAGTGGGGATTGAACCCAGGACCTTATGCATGCTAAGCACACACTCTACCACTGAACTATACTCTCCCCCTGTAAGTTCAATATTTGTAGTATATTCAGAATTGTGCAGCTGCCACAATTTAGAACATTTTCATCACTGGTCCCCTGTCCCCACCCTGCCCCCCAAACCCTGTACCCATTTGCAGTCATTCCCCTCTCCCTTCAGCCCTAGACAGCTACTAATTTATTTTCTGTGTCTATAGATTAATATATTAATGTAAATGGAATAGTATAAGATAAATAAAATAATAATATTTTGTGATTGGCTTCTTTCACTTAGCATGTTTTTAAGGTTCATCCGTGTAGTGGCATGTAGCAGTTCTTCATCCTTTTTTTTGAGGGGGTACAAACAATATTCTGTTGTATAGGTGTAGCATATTTTCTTCATCTGTTCGTCAGTGAAGGCCATTTGGGTGGTTTTCACCTTTTGGCTAATAGTAGATCATGCTACTATGAAAGCTGCTGCACCATTTTACAATCCCATCAGCAGTGTATGAAGGTTCACATTTCTTCACACCCATGCCGGTACTTGTTATTTATCTTTTTGATTATAGCCATCCTGATGGGTTTGAAGTGGTATCTCCAGTATTTCCCTGATGGCTAATGATGTTGAACATCTTCTCGTGTTGGTCATTTATATATCTTCTTTGGAGAAATGTCTATTCAGATCCTTTGTCCATTTTTAAACTGGATTGTCTTATTATTATTATTATTTATTTTCAATTTTTTTGCCTTTAGGTTTTAAAATTATTTATTTACATATTTATTTATTGGGTAAGCAAAGTTTATTCTAGGAAGAGCAACTCACTGAGAGGTAAAACCATTTTAAACTTTACACATATGTACTGTTCATTGTTTCTAAGAACAGTTTAGAGGTTTAGCATTTTAAACTTACATAGTTATCAAAGGAATAAAGCCAACCACAAAATAAGAATCAACAGAATGCAGTAATCCAATCATAAAGGACAGTCAAATGTGCTTACACATGTTCAAGAAATCTATCATCTAAATTATAAATAATAAATAGTTCATTTGTGTCTTTTTTTTTTTTTTTTTTTTTAGATTCCACATATAAGTGATATCATATGGCATTTTACTTTATCTTTCTGGCTTTCTTCACTTAGAATGACAATCTCCAGGACCATCCTTGTTGCTGCTGGTAGATAGACAAGACAGATAATCACATCTTTTGCGGGGGGAGTAATTAGGTTTATTTATTATTATTTTTTAGAGGAGGTGTTGGTGATTGAACCCAGGATCTCATGCATGCTAAGCATGTGCTCTCCCCCTATACCACATCTTCATCCAGTCATCTATTGATGAACATTAGGGTTGTTTCCATGTCTTCGCTATTGTAAATAGTGCTGCTATGAACATTGGGGTGCATGGATTGTCTTTTTATTATTGAGTTGTAAGATTTAGTGAAAGGCTTGGAGTGGATGAATAATAAAATCTATTAGTTGGAGTCAACAAAAAGGGGTAAATGAAAATTATCTTTATTTTACAGATAAGGTAATGTCCCATAATGACAGTGAGTGGCAGAGCTAGGATTCAAGCCAAGATTGGTTCCAGAGGCCTAGATCTTAGTCTTATCCGAGAATGGACAGTGGTTCCCTGAACTCTTCTAAATTTATTGCCTTGCCCCCAATTCTAAATTAATCTCCCGTCAAACTCCCATCTCTGGCCAGCCCTTCGTTCCTTGCCGAACTTCCTCGGAGGCGCCAGCAGGTGGCGATGAGGTCCCCGCCATGGGCCGCTCTGTCCCGCGCGTGCACTTCTGTGGTGCCCGGCCGCAGGCGCGGCCGCTGCACTTCCGGGCGCCGTTCAAGGTGAGCCAGGGTCTCCCTAAACCCCCTTACACTCCCTTTTCCCTTAAGTAAGGGACCCTCCCAGCCCACTCACAGAGCTCGCAGTCTAGCGGGCCCAGTACCCGGGTCAGGGTGCCCAGGCAGAGGCTGGGTAGCCATCCGAGGAGGCAGAGCCATCCGGACGTCCGGGTTCCAGCAAGGCCCAGCCGCCTCAAGACCCTGAGCCTCTGCCGTGCTGCGCCGGGGAAGCGGAGCAGGACTCCTTCCCTTCGTCTCCTCGGTCCCCGCCAGGCGGCGCCGTCAGCCTGGTCCGGGTTCCCCTGCGGCTGCGAGCCTTGGCCACCCCAGGGTTGTTGAAATTGGCGGAGAAACGGGCTTTCAGAAAGCAGTCTACCAACTGGAATAAGTTTCCCTCGTGGACTGTGTTTTCCATCATTAGGATCTCCTGGAGTACATGTGCAAATTCCTGTGCTCCACCCCCGAAGATTCTGATTCAGGGGATCTGGGGTGGCACCTGGAAATCAGCATTTAAAAACAGCCGTTCCAGGTTGATGCCCATAGTTTGTGCATTTCACCTTCAGAAACTCTGGTATAGCTGGTGGAGAGGAACATTGCATTGGGTTGGCTATGGCACTGTTTATCTTCAGGAAGGCTTCTAAGAGGAAGTGATTCTAGCTGGGCTTTGTATTGAGAGACTGTCCACCGATTCTTTGCCTCACAGTTATGAATTCCCTCCCCCAACACCACCAGGATGCAGAAGATCTCAGTGCTGCTCTTCCTGGCCTGGGTCTGTCTCCTCTTCTACGCCGGCATTGCTCTCTTCACCAGTGGCTTCCTGCTCACCCGTTGGGAGCTCACCAACCATAGCAGCTGCCAAGAGCCCCCAGGCCCTGAGTCCCTGCCATGGGGGAGCCGAGGGAAGCCTGGGGCCTGCTGGATGGCTTCCCGATTCTCCCGGGTTGTGTTGGTGCTGATAGATGCTCTGCGATTTGACTTTGCCCAGCCTCAGCTCTCCCACAGTTCTGGGGAGCCTCCTGTCTCCCTGCCCTTCCTGGGCAAACTGGGCTCCTTGAAAAAGATCCTGGAAATTCAGCCCCACCATGCCAGGCTCTACCAGTCGAAGGCTGATCCCCCAACTACCACCATGCAGCGCCTCAAGGCTCTCACTACTGGCTCGCTGCCTACCTTTATTGATGTTGGCAATAATTTTGCCAGCTACGCCATAGTGGAAGACAATCTCATTAAGCAGTTTGTCAGCACAGGTTAGTCTGGGCCAGTAGTAACTTGGCAGATTTCTTGTTTAGAAGTCAGAGAGCCAGAACCTCGGGTGCCCAGCTGCATGCTTGACTATGAGTACAGGGAAGGAGAAAGAGACCACGGCCCTGCATGCAGGGAGTCCAGGTCTGGGCTTCATCCTTCTGGAGTTTCTAATCTGCATGGGGTATTGGTTTTACTTTTGGGGAGTGCTCAGTAAAGGGGCAAGAGGAAGATGAAGAGAAAATGTGGGTCTGGTATCCTCACAAGTGTGGAGGAGAGTGGAGGGTCCAGGCCCTGTCCACTCAGGTGATTGGGAAAAAGCAAGATGTACCCAGGAAAAACCAGGCAGCAGAGATAACCAAGATCTGAGGACTAGCAGAGCCTTTTGTAGTAACAAGGAGTAAGAAGTATGGGTGGAGTATGCTTGTGGGAAAGATTCCTGGCAGAAAATTTTAGACCTTGAAGGATAGAGTTGTTGGATGAACTGCTTTGCCTTAGACTGCATGTTTGGGATTTCTGATAGATCTTTAAAAGGCCTCTCTTTCCCCTCCCCTGACTCTCATGTCCCTGCAGGAAAGCGTGTGGTCTTTATGGGAGATGATACCTGGAAAGATCTTTTCCCTGGAGCTTTCTCTAAAGCATTTTTCTTCCCATCCTTTGATGTCAGAGACCTACACACAGTGGACAATGGTATCCTGGAACACCTCTATCCAACCAGTGAGCACAGGGCCAGAGCCTGACTAGGACTGGGGGCTGGGGAGGGCTGCTTCAGTCCACACATTCTGAGCCTCGCATGGGTGCAATGGCCTGGGCTTGTGTCCTTGGACATAGGAGCATCAGAACCTGGCTGGGGTTGAGGAGTGGGCCTTAGTCCCCTGTGCTCAGGTTCTCTCCTTCACAGTGGATAGTGGTGAATGGGACGTGCTGATTGCTCACTTCCTGGGTGTGGATCACTGTGGCCACAAGCATGGCCCTGACCATCCTGAAATGGCCAAGAAACTTAGCCAAATGGACCAAATGATCCAGTGAGTGTGGGATATTGGCTGGGGGAGTGGGTTTGTGTCTGAGAATCTCATGATATATGGCCCCAAGAGAAAAAAAATCTTTATTTGGAGCTTCTTTCCTGGCTGAATTCTGTCTTTTCTAGGCCTTTTTCTTGAAGCTAAGGGCCTCATTCATTTTGAGTAACTCAGCATGTGGTTTTGGGCAGTAGGGTCAGTGACTAAAGAGATGTCTTTTTGCCAGAGGTCTAGGTCCTACTAATGGAAGTTATGTCTGGGGGTGAAGGGGTCCCTGAGAAAAATCTTTATCCATCCCTACCTCTCAACACATTTCTTGGTCCCCAGGGGACTTGTGGAGCGTCTAGAGAATGACACACTGCTGGTGGTGACTGGGGACCATGGGATGACTGTGAGTGGGAACCATGGAGGGGACAGTGAGCTGGAGACCTCGGCTGTACTTTTTCTGTATAGTCCCACAGCCCTCTTCCCCAGCGCCCCACCAGAGGTGAGGCCTGAGGTATGCTTTGTGTGGTTTTCCCCTATTCAGCTAACATCATGATCATAGCATCCTTGTGGATCCTGCCACTTTAAGCCCACGAATTCATGACCCTGGGCATCCCCGCTCTTATTTCCTATGTAGGCCCCTATACTTCCATCCTAAACACTGACCTCAGTTCTTTGGTGAACCTATTGACCCCTGTCCTTGTTCTCTAGAAGCCAGAGGTAATTCCTCAAATCAGCCTTGTGCCTACGCTGGCCCTGCTGCTGGGCCTGCCCATCCCATTTGGGAACATCGGGGAGGTGATGGCTGAGCTGTTCTCAGAGGTCGAAGACTCCCAGCCTCACTCCTCTGCTCTGGCCCAAGCCTCAGCTCTCCATCTCAATGCCCAGCAGGTAGGTAATGGGCTGGGATTCCAGGTGACAGGGTTAGGTTGGACATAGGAGAAGCATAATGACCCACTCTGTTGTCCTTTGTTCAGTTTTAATCCCACGTTCCGTAGCCATGTCCTCCCTCTCCCCCTGTCCTGGACAGAGTTTGGGTCCCTGATTTCCAAGTACCCCATTTGGTAATACCTGTCCTTGCCTCTGTCCCACATTTATGTCTCTGAGTTTTTCCCTCTGGCCTTTTCTGCCAGGTGTTCCGATTTCTTCACACCTACTCAGCTGCTGCTCAGGACCTCCAAGTTAAGGAGCTTCATCGGCTGCAGAATCTCTTCTCCAAGGCTTCTGCCAACTACCAGCGGCTTCTGCAGAGCCCCCAGGGGGCTGAGGCAGCACTCCAGACTGTGATAACTGAGATGCAGCAGTTTCTGCGGGGAGTTCGGGCCATGTGCATTGAGTCTTGGGCTCGTTTCTCTCTGGTCCGCATGGCAGGGGGTGTTGCTCTTTTGGCTGCTACTTGCTTTCTCTGTCTACTGGTATCCCAGTGGGCAACATCCCCAGGCTTCTATTTACGCCCTCTCCTCGTAATGCCCGTGACCTGTGGTCTGACTGTGGCCACAGTGTGTACTGGACTCCTGGCAACTACTGGGCTACAGCTGGATCCAGTGGTTCTAGGGGCCATGGCTGCAGTGGGCTCACTCCTGCCTTTCCTGTGGAAAGCCTGGGCTGGCTGGGGATCCAGAAGGTCCATGGCATCCCTGCTTCCCATGCCTGGGCCTGTCCTGTTACTCCTGCTCATTCGCTTTGCTGGTCTCTTCTCTGATAGCTTTGTTGTAGCTGAGGCCAGAGCTGCTCCCTTCCTTTTGGCCTCACTCATCTTACTCCTGGTTGCCCAGCTTCACTGGGAGGGCAAGCTGCTGCCACCTAAGCTACTCACAATACCCCGCCTTGGCTTTTTGACCCCAACAGGCCCCCCACGGCACCATGGCGTGCATACCCTTGGGCTTGGAGTTGGGTTGCTTTTATGTATAAGGCTGGCTGGGCTTTTTCATCGTTGCCCTGAAGAAACACCTGCTTGCAGCTCCTCTCCCTGGCTGAGTCCGCTGGCATCCATGGTGGGTGGTCGAGCCAAGAACTTGTGGTACGGAGCTTGTGTCGGGGCGTTGGTGTCTCTGTTAGCTGCTGTGCGCCTATGGCTTCACCGCTATGGGAATCTCAAGAGCCCTGAGCCCTCTGTGCTCTTTGTGCGCTGGGGGCTGCCCCTGATGGTACTGGGCACTGCTGCCTACTGGGCATTGGCATCGGGGGCAGATGAAGCACCACCACGTCTCCGGGCCCTAGTTGCTGGGGCATCAGTGATGCTGCCTAGGGCTGTGGCAGGGTTGGCTGCTGCGGGGCTCATGCTGCTGCTTTGGAGGCCGGTGGCGGTGCTGGTGAAAGCTGCGACAGGTGCTCCAAGGACCAGGACTGTCCTCGCTCCCTTCTCAGGCCCCCCTGCTTCTCAGGCTGACCTGGATTATGTGGTTCCTCAAATCTACCGACATATGCAGGAGGAGTTCCGGGGCCGGCTAGAGAGGACCAAATCTCAGGCCCCCCTGACGGTGGCTGCCTATCAGTTGGGGAGTGTCTACTCAGCTGCTATGGTCACGGCCCTCACCCTCTTGGCCTTCCCACTTCTGCTACTGCATGCAGAGCGCATTAGCCTTGTGTTCCTGCTTCTGTTTCTGCAGAGCTTCCTTCTCCTGCATCTGCTTGCTGCTGGGATACCCGTCACCACCCCTGGTAAATACATATCTCAGCCCTGATTCATCCAAGGAGAGTAGTGACGTGAGTTCAGCCCCTCTTATTTTCAGGGAGGTGTTGCTCTTCAGGTTCTTCACCTTGACACAGGGTCTCACGTCCCGACAGTTGAGAGGGTCTTCCTGATGTCCTCTCTCTTATCTACTGTAGCCAAGCTAATGGAGCCATCCCATTGGCTTTCAGGGCCAGAGGGTTCATGGAGAAGGGAGACAAGCAGTACTCCAAGACTCAGTTCTTATGGACATGCTGCATCCTCATGAGCACATTCCCTGATTATCCTGTGATGAGAGTGGTGAATTATGAGTGTTTAATGTCATAGTGACCTGGGTGTATATGAGAGAGAGAAAGAGATGGATCACAGATTAGAGCAGTGAGGCTTTTTGCCACGGAGGGAATTAGAGATACTATAAGAAGGTTGGGGTGATGGGCATGCGCATATGTAAGAATTAGCATGGAAGTAGTTGTATATGATCTTGGGGCAGTGGGCTGTGGATTAGGGAGCAGGATGTGACTGTAAAGAGGCTTATCTCTTCCCCCAGGTCCTTTTACTGTGCCATGGCAGGCAGTCTCTGCTTGGGCCTTCATGGCCACACAGACCTTCTATTCTACGGGCCACCAGCCTGTCTTTCCAGCTATCCATTGGCATGCAGCCTTCGTGGGAGTCTCAGAGCGTCTTGAGTCTAGCAGTCTGTCTGCTTTCCTGGTGGGAGCCAACACCTTTGCCTCCCATATCCTCTTTGCAGGTACCTCCTCATTCCTCCCTTGCTTCCATTGTTTACTCTGGCTTTGTGGAAGGAAAGGAAACCCCTGGATTTGAGTGGGGAAATGTGATTTTGTTGGATCTTTGGTACCCCTTGGCCTATGCTAATTAGAGGCTGAGCCAGCTAGAATAGTTGGGGGTCAGGGTGGCCTGGTACCTAGGTCCTTCATTGATTCTAGCCCTGCCTTCCTCTGAGGCAGTAGGTTGCCCATTGCTCCTGCTCTGGCCCTTTCTGTGTGAGAGTCAAGGGTCCCGGAAGAGGCGACAGCTCCCCGGGAATGAAGCTGAGGCCAGAGTCAGACCTGAGGAGGAGGAGGAGCCACTGATGGAGATGCGGCTCCGGCAGGCACCTCACCACTTCAATGCAGCGCTGCTGCAGCTGGGCCTCAAGTACCTCTTTGTCCTTGGTATTCAGGTGGGTGCAGGGGAGAGATCACGGAGTTAGTGACCTTTTCTCATGGGTGTACATCACATTCTTTCTCATACTTTGCCAAAACCCTAGAAGAGAGCCTTGACTGAGATATAGATAAGTGAAGTGGTTGTCCAAAGGCCGGTGGCCTCGAATGGTAGTATTGAGACTTGAACCTGGTTCTCCTTCATCCTAGTCTTGGACTGTTACCTTTCTACAAGCTAGATTTGGACCCTGATGGTTGCATTTGGGGGTTACTCCCATTAGTGGACAGACTGGAAAAGCTGAAGTGATGGCCAGGATTCTTTCCTAAGCTGTGATCATGGATTCTCCTTTCGTTCAGAGGCAGAAGGTGTGACTCTGACATTCCCTCCACCCTGGGAGGCAGAGCCTGAGTGTCAGCGGCACAGATGAATAATGCTTGCCCAAGGTCACATAGCAAGTCATGGTGGGGCCAGGAAAAGAATTAGATCTCCTAACTTTTAGCCCAGGGTTTTTTCCACTGACACTGCTTTCTCCCCCTTCCATTCTTCACAGGGGCCTACAGCAGCTCTCTGTTTGACCTGCTTCCCCCTCCCCTTCCCGAATAACTTGACTCCTCCTCTCTTTCCTTAGATTCTGGCCTGTGCCTTGGCAGCCTTCATCCTCCGCAGGCATCTCATGGTCTGGAAGGTGTTTGCCCCCAAGTGAGTGGATTTGCGTGAGAAGTATTGGTGTAGGGGAGGGTGAAGCTTGGAGAAAACAGTGAACATCCAGAGTAGATGAGGTTTTTGCCTCCACAGGGAAAAGGCTGTAAACCTAATTTCTGTGTCCTTTGAGATTCTCCACCTTTCTTTGCAGGTTCATGTTTGAGGGCATGGGCTTCATTGTGAGCAGCGTGGGACTTTGCCTGGGCATAGCTTTGGTGATGCGAGTCGATGGTGCTGTGAGCTCCTGGTTCAGGCAGTTAGTTCTGGCCCAGCAGAGAGGTGGAGAACAGTCTGGCCTGGTCTTTACAGGTGCTGAATCATCCGCAGGAGAGGCTCAGCCACACCTCTTACCACTATGCAGCCAGGAGCTACTGACATCTGGAACTTCATTATTTTATAATTCAAAATTATAGTGGAGCCTAATCCCTAACTCCTGTTTTGGATACATCTGAGGGACTGGGGGAACTTTCTCCAAAGTGGAATAAAATAATAATGTAAATATGTGTGTTTGAGGTGTGGGGGTGCCCCCACTGTCCTACAGGGGATATGAGGAGGGTTGGTCTTCCCTCATCCAGGCACTGATAGGATCAGCCATCTTATGCAGACCTGAGAAGCTTTGGGAAGTGGTTGGAGTTGTCTGAATTCATTTCTCCCACCTCCTCTCAAATCGCTACTATTATTCCACCTGCAATTTTCCTTTGCCATGCCACGTACTTCATTAAATTCTTTTGCTTTGGCCAATAACAGAGATGGCTGAAAAGACAAGCCAAGGCATCATAGAGCACACAGACTTTCACTGTCTAAAGCTCCAATAGTGGAGTGTCCTCTCACTTCAGAACAACCTTGCCCTTCACTTCTGTGGCGGCCTCCCTAGTTTCCCAACCCATGATGCCTTTTAATCAGATCTACTTGCGCATCTAGCAGAGTATTCCACCTTGTCATATTGATTATTCCTGACTTGAAGCCAAAATTGTGTGAATCTAATGCTCCTCACGCATGTCTCCTGTGCCCTCCATCCACCTCACTACTCCTGTGTCATGTTGAAATGCTGGCATGAAATCCTCATGGCAGTGTCCATTAAAGGAGTGGGGAAGAGGTTCTGAGGAGAAAGGTCAGAACTGGGGTCTGAGGTTTGAGGGTGCCCAGGACAGGAGGTGATGAGGTATATGATTTGCAAATAATTTCTCCCACCTTGTGACTTTTCTTTGAATGTTATTTTTTACTGAGGTATAATTGATATCTTTGAATTTTTCCCCCAGTTTTATTGAAATATAACATACGTCAATGGATAAGTTTAAGGTGTACAGCATAATGGTTTGACTTACATCTTTGAATTTTCTTGGTGGTGTCTTTATAGAACAAGAGTTTTTAATTTTAATGAAGACCATCTTATCCATTTTGAGTTGACTTTATGGATGATGAGGGTCATACTTTGTTTCTTCTTTGCATACGGATCTCCAGTTCTCCGGCTTCCATTTGTTGGGAGTGGGCAGGTACGTCTGAGCAGTGCAGGCTGAGCAAGCACAAGGCTGTGCTGCCATCTAGTCCGACTGCATGCGTATTACCGAGGGCCTCGGTCTCTGGTCCATTCTTTTTGAAGACGCTTTTCTGCTGGGACTGGACTTTTCATGGCGGCTCCAGGCGGCACTACAACTCCCAGCATGCATCGCGCGGGCCAGCCCTCGGCGGCGGGGAACGTCCTGGAAGTGTGGCTGCGAGGGAAGGGCTGAGCCGCGGGTTCCGCTGCCGACATCCGCTTCTCAAGGCTTTTGGCTGAGCGGGCGGAGCGGCGAGAAGTACGACCTCTCTACTCAAGCACGCCCCGGCCTCGGGCCCGCCTCCGCCCCACTGTCTGGGCTGATCTCTACTTTCTTCCTCGAGTTTCCCGCGGGGAGTAACCCTTGAAGACGACCAACCGCAGCCTAGCGTTTTGCCAGCCGGGCCAACCAGAGGCGAGGGTGGAAGAGGCGGGGCTGGGCGGGGGTCGTGGAAACCCCAGCAGGCGGTGAGGCTAGAGTTTGTTTCCCCTTGAGAGGGTAGGCCGCCCCGGCTGGAACCCTGAGAGGAGCAGAGGATTCTTGGCGGGTTACGGAAGTGCACAGACCCCTCCCCGCTCAGTGGGAGCTTCGGAGGGGCCAGGCTTACCCTTCGGGAGCCCTCTTCCGGTGTCCGGGCCCACCCTGGGCCACCATGGCTCACAAGACCCCTCTGGGCTCTTCAGCACCACCCACCAGCTGCCTGGACCTGTGGAGGGAAAAGAATGACCAGCTAGTTCGACAGGCCAAGGTAATGTGGTTGCTGGGACCTTCGGTTTGCAACCCCAAAATACCAGAAAAAGGGTATGCAGTGGCTCTACCCTCGCCGATGGGGAGGGACTGAGCTTGATCTCCCCCAAAGAGCCAGAAATGGCTGGAGAATGACATCCCTTGCCACAGCTGCAAGGGGAGAGGAAAGCACTGATCTTCTGTGATACCCCACCACACATTTGGCAGGTTGCTCAAGACTTGGGTCTGTCTCTGAGGCGACAGCAATTGGCTCAAGATGCACTGGAAGGGCTCAGGGGACTCCTCCATAGCCTGCAGGGTAAGTAGGGTCCTCCCCAGAATGGTCACACCCCCACCCCCAGCCAGAGAGCAGTTCCTTTTCTGCATTTCTTGGATTGAGGTGATTACTCAGGGGGGCAAGGGGTCCTGTTTAAGGCACAGACAGGACTGCGGTGGAGTCATCTTTGTACAGGTAAATCTCTCTCCTTCTTACACACACACATATGAAAAAGTGGTTTCTTGGATTGTCTATTTGGAAAACTTTCTGCCTTTTCCAAACTCTCTGTCCAAAGGGTGGGTTCTTTATTGAGGCCATTTTGGTTGGGTGTTGTGATCTCTGAGTTGGGATCTTATTCAGGGAATCTTTCACGGAGAGTGGTCTGTAAGACCAGCATTTGTCGCTCCAGGGCTCCCTGCAGCTGTTTCTGTTCTCCCTTTGGAACTGAGTGTCATCTGCAACTTCATTACCCTGAGGGCAAGCCTGGCCCAGGGTTTCACTGAAGACCTGGCACAGGATATCCAACGGGGCCTAGAAAGAGGTGAGGGCCACAGATTGCCTTCCATGTCTCTGCCAGCCTCAGTCTGGCTTTAAGTCCTTGCAAGGGTGATAGGAGGTGCAACATACTCAGTCACCTTCATGGAGATGCCCTTCTCTGATCCTCCATGTGCTCCTCAGACCAGGAGCGCTTTTGGGCTCCTGCAGAAAAGGAAAGCCAGGAATGAGGCCCCACCTCAGCTGTATGTGTGTGTACATTCTACAGTGCTGGAGACCCAGGAGCAGCTGGAAGCCAGGCTGGAACATGGGCTCAGGGAGCTGTGGGACTTCGTCCTCCATGTTTCCTCCCTTCTGCCGGAGGTGCTCCCTGCCCTTCACCACCTGGCTGGCCTGCAGGCTGCCCTTTGGCTGAGCACTAACCATCTTGGGGACCTGACCTTTCTGCTGCAGACCCTGAATGGCAGCCAGGTAACTCGGGTAGTGACCTGGATCTAAGGGTCTCTTCCTTCCTCCCACACCTCTCAGCTGCAGTATCATCATTATGTGCTGGGAAGGCTGCTGGGTTGGTGTTCAGAAGACCCAGGTTCTCTCAGGGACTCTTAAGTGACCTTGCTCTGCTTGGTCCCTTATTGGAGAGATTCTCTTGGGAGCATTTTTTTTTTTTTTTTAAAGTAGCTTAATTATCTTGGGTAGAATTAAGGCTCTCATGACGTTGCTGAGGTCACCTCCAGTCCTCAGTGTTTTCATCAGTAACCCAGACATGGTCCCTGCTCCATGTCCTCGTGCGTGGTCTTATCCTGTGTGAGAAGACTCATTAGAATAGGTCATAACTGCCCCAGGATTTCTGCCCACAGCTATCAATCACAGTTGAGGGGACAGGAACCAGGAGGACCCTTGGGTTCAAAGTCTAGCCAGGGTAGACTGAGACAGGAGAAGGGCTAGTTACAGGCTTGGAGCCTCTGACCATCCTTCTTTCCCCAGTGCAGGGCCTCTGAGGATCTCCTCCTGCTTCTGAAAACTTGGAGGCCCCCAGCTGAGGAGTCAGATGCTCCATTGACCCTGCAGGATGCCCGGAGCTTGCGGGATGTCCTTCTGACAGCATTTGCCCATCGCCAAGGTCAGCTAGCAATCTGACTCATCCTTTCCTCCCACTCCCTGTCTTAAGGGGTCCTCCAGGCTCATGTCTTTTCTGTCATATACCTTTCAGCTAAGGAGCTTCTCTCTGCTCTTCTTCCCCATCATTCCTTTTGCCCTATTAGCATCTCTAAGCTCACACCCTGATTGCCCACAGGCCTCCAAGAGCTGATCACAGGGAGCCTACCCAGGGCACTGAGCAGCCTGCATGAAGCGGCCTCAAGTCTGTGCCCACAGGACTGTGTTGGTCCAGGTGTACACAGCTCTGGGGACCTGTCTTCGTAAGATGGTAAAGAGAGTCCTATGATGGGCTGGGGAAACTATGGGTGTTACGGGCAGCTTTCTTCTTTGTGAGGGTAGCTGAGGCTTCTGTCCTCTCACCCCTTTAGGGCAGTCCACAGAAAGCTCTGCTGTACTTGATTGCAGCCTTGAAAGGGGGATCAACCTGGGGTCCCCCGCTTCTGGAGGCCTCCAGGCTATATCAGGCAACTGGGGAACACAGCAGCAGAGATTGAGAGTCTGGAGCTGCTGGTTGAGGTAAGGAACTATACCAGGTGAAGATATGGGGATTGCTGAATGCTTGTGTTGGGGTGACCAGCTGAGGAATAAGTAGAAGAAAGTATAGTTCCCAAAGATTATGAGTGTACTTTCTTCTTTTTGTTCCTTTTAGGCTTTGAGTGTCTCTGATATCCCTGAAGCTCCCCAGCTTCTCATTGAGGTAGAGTTACTACTCCCACGACCTGACCCAGCCTCACCCCTTCACTGTGGCACACAGAGCCAGGCCAAGTACCTGCTAGCAAGCCGATGCCTACAGACAGGAAGGTGAGGTACCACCTTGCTCACCTGAGCTCCTCTTTCCACTTCTGACGGCTCCCCTGTGGTGTGACTCTGCTTCTGTTCTTGTGAGTTGGGATGGATGAGTCAGGGGCAGGACATGGGTCTCCACTCTCAGCCTCCTGTCTTGCTGCTGGACCCGAACTAAGGACTCTTCACCCAGACAATAACTTTCTGAATCTTGAAAACTCTAAAGTCTCCTCTTAAATCCAGTCTGTAAGTAGGGTAGATCCATGCTTAGCCAATATTGGAGTCCCAAGACCCCACCCTCCCTACTCCCCAGGACCCTTAGCTAAGAGCCCTTGGAGGGCCCTACTATGGCCTAAGGTGAGGTTCATGAGTAATGACTCTTCAGGGCAGAGGATGCTGCAGAACATTACCTGGACCTACTGGCCCTGTTGCTGGATGTCTCAGAGCCAAAGGTGGGTATGTCAAGTTTCTCTGCAATGGGGTGGGAGAGTTGGAGTCTGGTTTGGAGTAGAGCAGGACTGCTTTTTTCTGATTTTTTCTTTGCTGTTCTGTCTGTCCAATCTGGGGGACCAGACTGGGAAGTTTCCCAGAGCAAGGGAGGTCCAGGGCAGCAAGCAGTATGTGGTTTCTGCATGGTACCAAAGCCTGGTGAAGAGATTGGGAGTGGTGGCTCCTGTCTCTTCAAGATACTGCATCCTCCCCCCCCCCCCAGTTATCCCCACCCCCTTGCCCCCCAGGGCCCTGTGTGCCTGAGGTGTTCTTGGAGGCGGCTGCAGCGCTGATCCAGGCAGGCCGAGCCCAGGATGCTTTAACCATATGTGAGGAGCTGCTTAGCCGCATGTCATCTCTGCTTCCCAAGAGGCCCCGGCTGTGGAAAGATGCCAGAAAAGGAGCCAGAGAGTCACCACACTGCTCACCCTGGGTCTCTGCCACCTACCTGCTTCAGGGCCAAGCTTGGGTGCAACTGGGGGCCCGAAAGGAGGCAATTAGTGAATTTAGCAGGTGAGCCCAGGAAGCCAACCAGGACACTAGGGGAAATGTGGAGGGATAATTTTCTAACTGGGACCTGAGTTGTTGGTGAGCTCCATTCTTACCCACTCACCCGAGTTTCTGAGGTTGACCCTTCTTTACCCCTGCTTTGTGTCCCACTTCAGGTGCCTTGAGCTGCTCTTCCGGGCCACACCCAAGGATAAAGAACAAGGTGATCTAGACTTTCAGTTTTCCTTTGCGGTGGTAGTGTATGTCGGTTCCCTTTCCATGTGTCCTAGCCCACTAGGAGATTTAAGAGAAAGGGACTCTGAACACAAAAAATGGAGAGGAGACTTGGGGATTTTGGTGACAGTGTGGCTGGGAACACATTTTGACCTTGGAAGTGGTCCCCAGGGCCTGCTTCTAGTTGTGAGCAGGGGTGTACATCAGATGTGGCACTACAGCAGCTTCGGGCAGCCGCCCTGATTAGTCGTGGACTGGAATGGGTGGCCAGTGGCCAGGATACCAGAGCTCTACAGGACTTCCTCCTCAGTGTGCAGGTGTGCCCAGGTATGTATATGTGCAAAACATTAGCTATGCACAGGTGCCTAAGGACAGAGGGCCATGGGGAGGTACTTGGGGACTGGGAAGAGTGATGTTCCTTGACAGGAGGGGTAAATGAGGTTGTTCCTGTATATATGTAGGGCTATACCCAGGTGTGCAGACATATACAAGGCATATACAATTGTGTATGAAGGCCTCTCGGAAGTTCTCTAGTCTTCCCAATGTTCTCAGACACAAAGATCATAGCAGTGCTGAGAGTGTGTTGATCAGGAGCAGGGTCTGCTGAGCCCTTTGTCCTGGGCAGGCAGTGCCCAGGGATAAGATGGTTGGGAGTGATGTACCCCTGGTTCCACGTAGACAAGATACTTCCTTGCTCTAGGCGTCAGTTTCCCCTTTTATAAAATGATGTTTAAGTCCGTGTCAAGTTCTAAGACTGTACTTTGGGGTGGGGCTACAGGTAATCAAGATGCTTCCTTTCACCTGCTTCGGACTCTGAGGAGGCTGGATCGGAGGGATGAGGCCACTGCTCTTTGGCGGAGGCTGGAGGCCCAAACTGAGTTGCCACAGGAGAATGCTACATGGTGAGGCTGAGGGGCAGCTGGTGTCCTGGAATCCTTGTGCCTTTTGGGGGTGGTGGTAAATGAAAGGGATGGAATGGTTGCCCAACTTTCTGCCAGTCCTCCCTTATACATCACCCTTTTTGCTTTCAGGTCTCTCCCCCTGTACCTGGAAACTTGTTTGGGCTGGATCCGTCCCCCTGACTGTGAAACCCTTCTTGCAGAATTTCGGACATCTCTGCTCAAGACTTGTGACCTGTAGCTGCCACATTTCAAAGAACCTTATTAGCTGGGGCCTCAGTGGGTCATCTGTGGGGAGGGCTTTCTGCTCTACCATCCTTGGAGAATGTGGCTGGAGCTGACCATTCCTATATAAATCTGGCATTGAAGAGGTTGGTGGTGGCCCTGCAAAATTTGGTCTAGTTACTGCTATTCTGTTTCCAGAAGAATCCCCCACTTCCCCCATGACTTTGCTCATGGCACTTTTTTTTTCCTGTTTCCCTTTTCATGTATTGAGTAAAATTTCATATCTATCTCTTGTCTGCTTAGTACATATATTTGACTGGAAAGTCTCACAGCTATCTGATTCAATTGAGTGTTGGTTGTCTAAGATGCCCTTTCCCAATCTCATCTACCTTATGAGCTTCAGGAGAAAGGGCTACAGGAATCCTTACACAGGAAACAATGGCTTTAGTCTTCGTTGCCTAAAAGCAGAGCCCCAAAGCCTAGGACTGTGTGAGGTGACAGAATGAGTGGAGTTAGGTCTGGAAGGTGGTCTGGGCAGGCCTCTCAGGAGAAGCGCAGGTATTTGGTTCTTAGAGGGAAGAAACAAGCAGACCTCTGAGTCTCTCAGAATGACTCCTCACCCCCTCCCTAATCCCAGATTTGGAGTCAAATGTGTCTGTGTGGATAAAGGTTGAAGGATGAATTAAGTTAACATGCCACCACAGTTGCCTATTGAATATAATCAGGATTAGCTGGCATTTTGGGACCAAGGACTTTAAGCCTTGGCAAGTAATTTTCTTGCCGCTTTGGGCTCTATTGAATGGGCTGTGTATTCTGTGGTTGCCTTTTGACTTCTCTCTGGACTTGAGTATCCTCCCTCTTTTAGCTGTTAATGGAAATGTGTACCTCCAAGTCCTGAGGAACTGTCAAACCCCTGGGATTAGGATTACCAGAGGGTGCAATGACAATAGGGTACAGTAGATTAAGAACTGGGGTGCTACTAACAGTCCAGAGTAGAGGTGGCTAGAGCCAGCGCTTTGAAGGAGCAAGGAGAGGGGTTAGGGGGGGTTCTCAGGTTTTGGAAAAAGATGAGTGTGTAGATTATCACTACAACAGGACTAGACTAATACAGGGTTCAATCCATTGTGCCAGGTTCTACCGGCAGGATACGCTCAGGAGCCAATGAACTGGAGCCAAGTGGGAGATTACCTCCCAGGGATTAAAGGTTCTCCTTTCGCCAGTCGATCTGGTCCCATTCCTTTCGTTGATTGGTCGAGAATCCCAATCCGTCGAGGAAGTTTAACCTTGCGGCCAATTGACGTGGCGTTACTAGGCGTGTTGCATCCCTGAGGCGGGAGCCTGGCCGCAAGCGAATTTTCTGATTGGCTCTGGACCGCGGGTTGCTGGGGAGAGGCGCGGAGAGGCGGGCGGGAGTACCCAGAGCAGGCGCGGATTGGCTGAGGTGAGAGCACCTCTCCTTCCGATGATTCGGCTCTTCTAGGCTCAGTCTTAGCGAAGCGTCTGCAGCCGTCGTTTGAGTCGTCGCTGCCGCTACCCCCTAGCGGATCAGGCGCCAGCGTACCCCGCCCGCCCACCGCCCCGGTGCCTCTGGGAGGAAGCGAGAGGGAGGCCGTCTGCGGGTTTGTCGCCGCCGGTCGCCCCCCGCCCGGGAGAGCCGAGCCTCGGCCCAGTCGGTCTCCTGCCACCTCTCGTAGCCGTTACCCGTGGGCCGCCACAGCCGCCGGCCGGGAGAGGCGCGCGCCATGGCCTCTGGAGCTGAGTGAGTGTGTGCGCGCGCCCGTCCGCCCGCTGCGGGTGCGCGCACCGGGAGACCCGCGGCGCTGGGTAGGCCCGACCGGGCCTGGCTGTGGGCACGTCTAGGACGTGGAGAACGGGAAGAGAGAGAGGGAAGGAGAGGAAGGGGGAATAAGGGGCCGCGGACCCCGCTGGGCCCGGCTGCGCACCCGCGCGCCCCCTAGGCGGGGCTTGCGTTGGGCCTGGGTCGGGGCCTGGGCCAGATCGTGCTGTGTCATGCAGGCCCGAGCCGGCCTCATTGGCTCCTTTTGGACAGTCGTCCGGGCCTAGTGAAGTCTGCGGGCCAACAGTGCCGGCGCGGAGCCGCGGGGCCTTGGGGCGCCCACCTGCGATCCGGTCTGCCTCCCGCTGTAGGCCTCTGGTCCCCAAAGAGTGCAGGCCCCGCGGGCCAGACGCCCCAACTGGGCCCGGTGGGCGTGGACTTTGGGCCACGTGAAGGCCTTAGGAGCCCGGAGACCTAGGTGGAGGCCGGAGTGGGGGAAGGCCTGGCTAGCTCAGGGAAGCTCACGACGGCCCGTTTGGAGCCGGGTCGGCCTGGTGGGTGGTTGGCATCTTCTACGACCTGAGGGAGAGGGCGGGCCCAGCCTTTCGCATCTGACCTTCAAATTTAAGGCCTGTTGTTACTGATACGAGAAAGCTTTGTCAGTTTTCCTTGATGTTGTGAAATGGGCTTCGTTAGGTTCTTGCTAAAATTCGAATCTCAGTTCGTATTGTGTGGGCCTTTCTAGATTTCAGACTTTATGGGGTGAAGGTTAGGGTTGCCCTAAATTCGTCAGAGAGAGAGACACACACACACACACACACACTTTTTCCCAACCAGCTACGTTGAGAAATCTTGAGCCTTCCACTCCTCAGGAAAGCATCACATAAAACCTGGCCACTTATGCCCATTTTAGAATCGAGAGCTTTAGACACAGGAAAAGAAAAGACACTGCCATCCTATGAAAACTCTTCTATGCAGATCACCCTCCTGACTTGAGAGTTTGAGATGTGTTCCTTTTTTTGAAGTTTCTGAATTAAGACAAAGTGTTACTCAGGCGCCTAATTAAAAGGGCTATTTACTAATACTTAAAGTAGTCTTTTAGGTTATCTAGTTATTCTTTAGTTTCCAAAACGAAAAGTAAAAGTCTAAAATTCTTGGAACCTGGCATCATAGACAGTTTTTAAACTCTAGGGCATCTTGATGACTCTTGGCTGAACTCTGTCCAACTCCCTTGTGGCCCATTGGGGTTCTGGAAAGGGCCTGACTTATACAGAAGATTAGGGGATGTCTCAAAGAGCCTCCAGGACTGCTGTTAGCCCATGCTTAAGCTGAATTCCCTCATTTAGAGGTTACTTCCTTTGATCTTAGTAGATAGGTATGGAATTAAAAGTCTTTAAGGGAAGAGCATACCACTCATCTCCAGTGCCAGGATCAGATAAATGGTAGGCAGATTGAAGGTTTTCCTAGAATGCAACATTGGGGTTAAAATACAAACTATGATGACTAGAGACATCTGGCATTTTATTTTTCTCTAGCCCCAGTCCTATATATCAAGCAGGAAGGTGGGCAGCCCTTGGAGATTATTTTGATGCATGGAGGAGACGGAGAATTGATGGCCTAAAATTGCCCTCAACTCTCACATTGACCATGCTGGCTCTCCAGGGTATTAGAAGAGTATGCCTGCTCTGCAGCCGTGTGCCCAGCACTTTTGGGTTGAGGGAAGCAAGTTTAAGCTGAGGAAACTCCACTCTTGGAAGCTAGTTTAAAGGGAATGACTAAAGGTGCAGCCTACGTGAGATGGTTAGCAGAAAGCTTACAACTTTTTTAGATTAATGGGATTTATATTTCTTTTCAGCATATCAGGACCAAATGATGTAATAACCTCACACTCCCTAGCTGGTGCTCTAGAGCATAGACATCTTTCTTTCCTTGCAAATTATAAAGATGTTTCCAATAAGAACATTATTTTGTCTTGTTCTGTTGACTGATAATCCTCAGATCCTAGAACAGTGTTTGACATAAAAAAAAATATATATATATGAGGGAAAAAAGAATCCATGGAAGAAGTTCCTTTTTATTTATTTCTTCACTTCTTTCGTTGTCTGGCCTCCTTATTTTGGTTAATGATCATGTTTTCCTGAGCCTTACTAAGAGGAGGTAGCTCTTCAAAGGGAGAGCCCACTGAGTCTAGTTAGTGAAGGCTGAAGATGAGCTAGGTGAGAAATTGGTATTGAGTGAATGATCTTAGGAAGTGAAATAGAAACTGTTTAGACGGTTTAAACTGAGTTCAGACTCAGGCAACCTTGATTTGGGCAAGAGAGATTTGGATTTGCCCTATGTCTCAGCATTTTTTGGTTTTGACATTTTGAACCAACACCATGGAGTTGTGTGTCTTTGCAGAGATTACTGTGAAATGCCTTTTGAGCTTGAGCTTCTTTCTCATGAATATTCCATCCAGATCTGTTAGTGTTTTGTTTTTTTCAAATATGATGGTCTTTATGCTTGGCATACCTGTGGTACATAGAATGCCCGGCCGTTCAGTAGGTTTAGCTGGTAAGGAGGGTATTGCTAATGATTTTGCTTCATTGTTCCCAGACTCCATCTGTGGGGCTTGGGGCCTTCTCGAGCCCTGCAGGAGGTTGTCTTGGCAACTTTGTTCTGCAAAAAGTTTAGCAAAGAGCTTTTGCTGTGTTTTGCAGTGCTAATCATTGTGACCATTGATACCATATGCCAAGCATTGTGTTGAACGTTTTGTGTTCATTATCTCACTTAAGACAGTGATCCTCTGAGATAGGTACTACTCTAGTCCCCATTTTACAGATGAGGCTGTCAACCTCCAGAGAGTTTAAATAACTTACCTAAGATCACAGTTACGCAGTGGCAGTATTGGAATTCAGACCTAACAGTTCTGATTTTCATAGTCCCTTTTCTTTATCACTGTTCTGTGCTGTCTAAGGCTCTGTTTCTCCAGTTACTGCTCAGCCTCCACTTTTATTTTGTCTTAGTTTTCTGACCATGGGGCAAGATCACCTGGGGCTTTATAGCTAGGATACCAGTGCTCAGAATACCAAGAGTTGCTGGAACAGGAATTGTACATATTACAAGGTATTACTCTTCTTGACCTTGGCTGAATTTCTCTTCATTTGAACTCTCTGTGTAGGGGCAGCTTCATCTATCCACTCTTTCTTTCTTAAGTGTGAATTTTAGAGACTAGTGGGGCCCCTGGGGCTGGAATATGTTTTGGAACTGACTTCATTTTCTCTTTCTAGTTCAAAAGGTGATGATTTATCAACAGCCATTCTTAAACAGAAGAACCGTCCCAATCGGTTGATTGTTGATGAAGCCATCAATGAGGACAACAGTGTGGTATCGTTGTCCCAGGTAAGTTGGGTCCACAGTCCAATCTTTGCTTATTGCACTTAACCAACCTGAGGGCTTTTCCCAGGTTTCTTTTCTCATTTTTCTTGCAGTGACCACAGATAGAATGGGGTTTACTGGGAATCCCAACCTCCAGGGCTGCTGCTTAACCCCTGGCCCAGTGACCCAAAGGCCTTAACCTTCTTTTCTCAGCCCAAGATGGATGAGCTGCAGTTGTTCCGAGGTGACACAGTGTTGCTGAAAGGAAAGAAGAGGCGGGAAGCTGTGTGCATTGTGCTTTCTGATGACACATGTTCTGATGAGAAGATTCGAATGAATAGAGTTGTTCGGAATAACCTTCGCGTACACCTAGGGGATGTCATCAGGTGTGTGTGGGGTTCTTGGCCCCTCAGGGATGGGAGGCCAGAGACAGTGTGCATTACAGGCAGTATACCCCTGCAAAGGCCTTGGCAGCTGCAGATAATGGGAACCTCCAGGCTATGGGAAGACTTATGTTTCAGGGTTGTCTTTAGGTTTTGGTTCTGCCTGTGGGACTTCAAAATCTGCCTCTGAATGATCCTTAGGACAAGTTGGCATTTCAGTGGCTTTCTTGGTAGTTTTATTTTTTTCTATCAGAGGTATAACTTATCACACCCTAGACCCTGGTTTAGGATACCATTTGAGGGTTTGTGTCTGCCAAATTATGAGATGGGAGTGTGGGCATGGAAGGTGGATTCCTAGCAGGTCTTTTAAGGGTCCAAGTTAATCTAGGAGAGAAGCATTGTTTGAGCCAGACCCAGGACAGCTCCAGTCTGAGTGATTTTGGACATTAGGCAAGAGGCTTCTCCATCTTTCAGTCATCTCTAGCCATTGCTACCCAACTATCTGTCACCTGACCAGGAACATCTCAGGCTTCTGATTCTTTTTCATGAATTCTAGGTTTCATGTAGTCTGCCTAGAGATGCTTAGTCACTTTCTCAAGGTGCTCTGATGCTCTGATCACTTGACTGAAATTATTTTTTCACTTTTGTTTCTCTGACCCTGATACTTAACAGACTGAGGTTTCCCTTGGTAATATTGGATCACCAGTATTAACCAGAATGGGTCATCCTTGGATGTCTCTCACTGAAGACCCTCCTTTCTGTGTCTTTCGGGGGGATTCCAGATGTGTGGGTCTTCCTTTTGGCTCACTGATTGGGATTGGCAGCCCCAGCAGCTCCCCTCACTATCCCACCGTGCACATGAACCTGTTCTGCTTGGCTCTTCCTTTGCCCTCACTCCCACTGTACCCTCCTGCCTCCCTTCACCTAAAGCCATCCTTGCCTTTTCTCTTTCGCTCGCCATCAGCTCTCTGTGCCAGGCCCTTTTGGACACCCAGTGCTTGGGGCTGCAGTATGGTTGGTAATGTGGAGTTTGCTTGTCATCCTCAGCATCCAGCCATGCCCTGATGTGAAGTACGGCAAACGTATCCATGTACTACCCATTGATGACACAGTGGAAGGCATTACTGGCAATCTCTTTGAGGTATACCTTAAGCCATACTTCCTGGAAGCTTATCGGCCCATCCGGAAAGGTAAGTGATGATCCTAGGGACTGAACTTAAGGATGATTGTTTGTAGGGGTACCTGGGAGTAAACCTTGGGACACCTTTGTCTCATTCTCACATATGTGTGCATACACACACATTCTGTATGTATGCTCATGTGAACTCTTTCCTTCCCTCCTTCCTCCCACTCTTCCATTTTCCCATTCCCCATCTCTGCTTTAGTAGAGTAAGCTATCTTGTATCTCTGAAGGAAGAGATAGGCCAATTTGGCTGTGTCACAAGTCCAAAGTGTGTTTAGTACTTACTATTTAGCACAGATCTACCACTGGTGGTGGTGGTGAAAGCTTGGGTTATCTATACCCCAGAAGTCAAAAACCTCATGGACTTCTGGCACATCAGGTTTTGTTTACTGTCTTGAGTGGCAGAGGGACTCTTCACAGTTTAGCTTTCTCTTTTTGCCTGATGCTTAATAAAATGGGAATGGGAAGGAGAAAGGGCAATATCTAGTGAACTGGGCATTCTAGACCCCAGGTCCTGATGAGGAATTCTCACTTGGTCTGGTAATAGACACTTCTGACTGTTCTTGTGCTGATTGCTCTCACAGGAGACATTTTCCTTGTCCGGGGTGGAATGCGTGCCGTAGAGTTCAAAGTAGTGGAGACAGATCCCAGTCCTTACTGCATTGTTGCTCCAGACACAGTGATCCACTGTGAAGGGGAGCCTATCAAACGAGAGGTGAGTTCTCTCCCTGATTCCAGTACCCTACTTTGTGATAACTCAGTGAGGCAGTCATGCAGTAGTTCCAAAGAATACCCAGACTTGATAGCTAAGCTTTCCAAAGGTGGGAAACCTAGCTATTTGCTTCTGGGCCTAGATGTTTCTTGAAAGTATCTGATTCCAATAATTTTTAAAATCTAGATTGAACCTGAAGGATCTAAGTGGTTGGAATAATTTTTAAAGATGTGATGCTAATGGCATCTAGACCCCTGCCCATTTCCCAGAGTTTCTAGCTTCAGGTCTTAGAGGAGCCCATCCCATTAAGACTAATTACAGTGTGACAGAGAAGGGCTTAGAGTTACTCTTGGAGGTATGATCCCTTTAAAGGAAAATCTTCTCAGATTTAGAGAAACTCAACTTTTGCTGATAGTAGTTTTCCTACCTTTTCCTTTTCTTTGTTTCCTTCATTTTCAGGATGAGGAAGAGTCCTTGAATGAAGTGGGCTATGATGACATTGGTGGCTGTAGGAAACAGCTGGCTCAAATAAAGGAGATGGTGGAGCTGCCCCTGAGACATCCTGCCCTCTTTAAGGCAATTGGTGTGAAGGTGAGCATCCTGGACTCTGTGGGATATAGTTTAGGGTGGTGATTAATGACTACTTGCTGTCTAATCCTGGGACTTGTCTTCATATGTGTGTTTCATCATTGCCTTGGATTAGAGAGGAAATACTTTATTTGAGTTTATAGAGGGCTTTGAAGTCATTAAAGCTACTAATGGTCTAGAACAGAGTTGGCCAATTAAGTTCTCTGTTGCATATCTTTTTTTGTTCTTAATTACAATACTTCTAAATGTTAAAGACTTTCCTTATCTAATGGACTTTATTTCCCCTTTACCTAGTATACACTGTATAAATAATTTTATCTTCTGTGTGGGCACTTTTCCATGTGCTACTTGTGGATGAGGCCACAGAAAAGACAGTTTCAAAGAGAAAAACTCGTGGTTGTTGGTAAGGGAAGGCATCCCAACATGATAATAAATCCTGGAGAGTTGTGATTAGTGGAGTCAGTGAGCCTCTAGCAACACTCTTAAATGGCTAAGCTAGTCCTTGGCTCTTGTCTGTCTCAAGTCAAGCCCTTGGCCTAATGGCCTCTTGCTTTTCCTGATTTCTAGGATTGTCAGACTCAGTCACACTAAGAGTTTCTTAGTGTGGTTTCTCTACTCTTTGTCTCCTATGCAATCATAAATGTTGTCAGCCTTCTAGCAGTATTCGCTGATAAGAGGAGTGAGTATGGTCTGAAGTAAACTGTCTTCTAGCAGCTGCTGCTTAAGGGCTCATTCTTCCTGGTGTCAGAGTTGAGCTCTGATTCTCACCCTCTCTAGATAGAGCCCTTGTCAGGCCATTTTAGGGTGGCTGGTGTTGGGAGAAGATGGAAGTCTGAACCTAATCACACCCTCTGATACTGGTCCTCAGCCTCCTCGGGGAATCCTACTCTATGGACCTCCTGGGACTGGGAAGACCCTGATTGCTCGAGCTGTGGCAAATGAGACTGGAGCCTTCTTCTTTTTGATCAATGGTAAGAGACTTGGTTCACTTTGTGTTTGGCTGGACTCAACTCTGAGCTGACCATGACCCAGTCTCATGAGCTGGAGAACTCATGGACATGTTTATATACATATCCTTGTGTATACTTTAGTATCTTTATTCTGCTGGGCTACATTGGAGACAGAAAAGAAGCAAGGGGAGGGTGTTCTACTCTGGTGTCCCGTGATCTATCCCCACTTTGCAAAAGATGGTGAACAGGCTGAAGACATTTAGGTGGAACAAGTTAGAAAGAGAACTCAAAAAGTCTGTGCTTATATATTTGAGAGGGTTTGGGAAAGACTGGCTGAGATCAGCTGGCTCTTTGAGAATGATACTTCGCTAGTAGAGGTCCAACTGGTATGCTGTTTCTGCTGCTCTGGCCGGAGGTCCCAGAGCATCTGCTGTCATCTTCATACTTCCAGCTTGACTGTGAGATAAGTATATTTAGCCCCGTGGTTTCTTTCTGTCTTGGCTTGGTGGCTATCCTGGGATAATGGTTGATAGGGGCTGTGAGAAAGTAGGCAGAGGTTACCACGTTCTCATCCAGGACCTGTTTCTGGGCTGGGCAAACAAGATAACTGATTTCTTTTGAGATTGAGGAAGGATGTAGTTTTGTGATTGCATCCATTCTGTATGGTTTCAGGTCCTGAGATCATGAGCAAGTTGGCTGGTGAGTCTGAGAGCAACCTTCGCAAAGCTTTTGAAGAGGCTGAGAAGAATGCTCCTGCTATCATTTTCATTGATGAGTTGGATGCCATCGCTCCCAAAAGAGAGAAAGTAGGAACTTACCTTAGGGGATAGTGGGGTGTTGAAAGGTCCTGACTTCACTTCTGACCAGACATTCTGTCCTTGATAGACGCATGGGGAGGTAGAGCGGCGTATTGTATCACAGTTGTTGACCCTCATGGATGGCCTAAAGCAGAGAGCACATGTGATTGTCATGGCAGCAACCAATAGACCCAACAGCATTGACCCAGCCCTACGGCGATTTGGTAAGGACCCCAAATTTCTGCTGTCCTTGCTCACAGGGAGATTATGGCTCTGCTGGGCTTAACCCTGTTGATCCCACATCTGTCCTTTATCTAAGTCACCTAATTCTGAGGATTTCATGAAGCTCCTTGCAGTGTTAGGGCCCAGGGGTCTTTTCCCTTATCCCGTGTCATGTCTAGGGTGATCAACCATGCTGGTTTGCGTGAGACTGAGGGATTTCTCAGGATATAGGGCTTTCAGTGCTAACTCCAGGACTGGGGTGGTTGTCACCTTAGGCTCGTCTCTTCTTCCCTCTGGACCAGAAATAAGCCCTGTCTATGTTTATACACTGTCCCACAGGTCGCTTTGACAGGGAGGTAGATATTGGAATTCCTGATGCTACAGGACGCTTGGAAATTCTTCAGATCCATACCAAGAACATGAAGCTGGCAGATGATGTGGACCTGGAACAGGTGGAGTGGTGATGAGAGCTGGCCAGAAGTTAGGATATCTGTTTCTAGGCAGTTGAAGGCAACTGACTAGGGACATAAGCTTAAGATGTGAGAAGACTGATTTTGATTACTGTGCAAGAGAAGGGAAGTGATCTGAGATTGAATCCAGGAAACTTGAGTTGGCATGTTCCTTGGTTGACACTGCGTTAGAGTGAACCAGAGTTTTGGGGGTAGCTTTATTTACAGGCCCCAGGTCCAGGCTTGAATACTTAAAACCCAGCTAGTGAAAGGACTGCTAGTATATATGTTCAGGGAAATGGGAGGACCCAGATAGGAATCAAGGGAAGGGAGCAGGATTCTGTTGTTTCTGAGCTTCCTAAGGCAGCTCAGTCTTAGAGACAGGATAGTATGTAGATCTTCTCTCTACAGGTGGCCAATGAAACTCATGGGCATGTGGGTGCTGACTTAGCGGCTCTGTGCTCTGAGGCTGCTCTGCAAGCCATTCGCAAGAAGATGGACCTCATTGACCTAGAGGACGAGACCATTGATGCTGAGGTCATGAACTCCCTGGCAGTTACTATGGATGACTTCCGAGTAAGGGCTGCACCCATATCTCAAATACACACACATGCGCTGCACTTTGATTTCGCTCCTGGCAAGTCTCATTCCCCAGTTTTTCTTCCCTTTTTAGTGGGCCCTGAGCCAGAGCAACCCATCAGCACTGCGGGAAACTGTGGTAGAGGTGCCACAGGTGACCTGGGAGGACATTGGGGGCCTGGAGGATGTCAAACGTGAGCTTCAGGAGCTGGTCCAGGTAAGATAATTGGTCCAGGGTGAGTCACTGCCTTAGTACATTGTACTTGAGCTGAGTGGTCTTGGGGTGTTGGCACATTCACTGCAGGAATTCTGAGCATAATTCAGGAACTTGCTGTTCTCAGAATGGAGGCGCCAAGGAGCCTGCTTTTAGGGAACCTAGATCTTAACACCATGGGGTAGTGTGGAAGGGTGCTTTTGTTTGGTTAGGTTTCTTTTAAACTATGGGGTTATGCCTGAACCCTCTTTCCCTTTCCTCCTAGTATCCTGTGGAGCACCCAGACAAATTCCTCAAATTTGGCATGACACCCTCCAAAGGAGTACTATTCTATGGACCTCCTGGCTGTGGGAAAACCTTGTTGGCCAAAGCCATCGCTAATGAGTGCCAGGCCAACTTCATCTCCATCAAGGGTCCTGAGCTGCTCACCATGTGGTTTGGGGAATCTGAGGCCAATGTCAGGGAAATCTTTGACAAGGTAAGCTGCAAGTAGCTGGGCTGTCAATTCACTTACTTGGGGACAAGTTAGTGGGGACAAGGTAGAGCCTGTTTCTTTGGGAGAGTTAAAACCATCTTGTTCTGGCAGCTCAGCTAGAGCAGTGAAGATCACTGTTTTTTCTGTTCCTTCTCAGGTCTGAGAGACCCAATTGTGCTAATGCTTGAGTCCATCTGTCCCTCACACAGGCCCGCCAAGCTGCCCCCTGTGTACTGTTCTTTGATGAGCTGGATTCCATTGCCAAGGCCCGTGGTGGCAACATTGGAGATGGTGGTGGGGCTGCTGACCGAGTCATCAACCAGATCCTGACAGAAATGGATGGCATGTCCACAAAAAAAAATGTGTTTATCATTGGCGCTACCAATCGACCTGACATCATTGATCCTGCCATCCTGCGACCTGGCCGCCTTGATCAGCTAATCTACATACCACTTCCTGATGAGAAGTCCCGTGTTGCCATTCTCAAGGCTAACCTGCGCAAGTCCCCAGTTGCCAAGGCAGGTGCAAGGTCTTGGGTCATGGGGACTTCTTTGAATCCTCAGGCAGAGCACAATGGAGTGCTTTGGTTCCTCGACAGGATTCTATTGGGGAATCCCTGGGGTTATGGTTGTAAAGGGAAGATAGAATATTTGAGGATATTAGGATAATCTAGAATAAGAAATAAAACAGAGTGGCAGAAGATTGGACAAACTGGAATTGAGAGTGCTTGGGTGGCTCAAAGATCAGCATATCCCAGGAGAGAAGAGGCTAAATGCTAAGACAGCTCTGTTGCTTCTTTTAGGATGTGGATTTGGAGTTCCTGGCTAAGATGACTAATGGCTTCTCTGGAGCTGACTTGACAGAGATTTGCCAACGTGCTTGCAAGCTGGCCATCCGTGAGTCAATCGAGAGTGAGATTAGGAGAGAACGGGAGAGGCAGACCAACCCATCAGCCATGGTGAGTCTGCATCCTTTCCCCACATGTGCCAGTCATGGGGAGCCAGTGGATAATCTCCACAGTGCCCTAGAATTAAGAATATAAGGTTTTGGAAAGATCATCTGGCTAAAATGTTTAGCAGGGGATTGAAGAGAGAATGCTGGGCAGTTAACCCGTTCAATCTAGAATTATAAACGCTGAGAAGAGCTCAGCAGAGAAATAAGCAGGGCTTAGAACCTAGGATCCATGGACCTATCCCTGGTGATCCATGAATTTCCTGAATTAAATGCAGAATTTGGGGTGTGTGTGTGTGTGTGTGTGTGTGTGTGTGTGTGTGTGTGTGTGTGTTAGTGACTGACTTAATGAGCAAATAAATAAATGAATGAATGGGTTTCTTTACCTTTTGCGGAGAATCTGTGACATCTCTCCTCCATTTCATAAAAGCTTATAAACTACTGATATTCTAATCCTATTCTAATCATAAGTCACAGCAATTGAGTGGCTTCTCACTGGAAGAGACAGGGCTTAAGCTGGGCTATGAAGAGAGAGTACAATTTGGGTAAAGAAAATAAGCCACCCAAATAACCTGTATGAGAAGTAGGATTGCAGGAATTGGGGAAACCTGAGTAGATTTAAGAGGTCATATGTTGCTGGAAGTGAGGCCAGTAGGTAAGGTGGAATCCAGATTGACATTTTCCTTTTAAAATTTAGGTTTATGAGATATGATTTACATATTGTAAAATTCACCCTTTTTAGGTATACTGTTTGCATGCTTTTGGACAATTGCATATAAGTTCTATAACTACTGCCACAGTTGAGATACACAGATTTCAGTTGTCCCAGAAAGTTTTGTCATACCACTTTAGTCAGCCTCATTTTCCCACTGTAAGCCCTTGGCAGCCACTGATGTGAATTCTGTCCCTACAGTTTTACCTTTTCTAGAATGCACTGACAGGTTTTTTAAGCAGAGTGGTGACACAGTTTTAAGAAGATTGTCCTGGCAACTCTTTTAGGTTGGACTGCAGAGGCCCAATCCACTAAGTCTCTGCCATAAGCTACTGCAGTAATGAGGGTCCAGAAGGCTGGGGAAGGAATCCAGGCTGAGCCTTAACTAGCCCTGGTGGTCTGTGTTTATCCATCCAACAGGAAGTAGAAGAGGATGATCCAGTGCCTGAGATCCGCCGAGATCACTTTGAGGAAGCCATGCGCTTTGCCCGCCGTTCTGTCAGTGATAATGACATCCGGAAGTATGAGATGTTTGCTCAGACCCTTCAGCAGAGTCGGGGCTTTGGCAGCTTCAGGTAACTAGGTCTCAGTGGGCAGTGCTTAAGTTGTCCTGGGGAACTGTACAACCAAGATAGTGGGATCCCGAAGGAGGCTAGAAGGGGTAGTTGTGAAAATCCTACATGAGCTCTGTCCTAACCCTCTTTTTTTGCCTCTGCCCTTCTGCAGATTCCCTTCAGGAAACCAAGGTGGAGCTGGCCCCAGTCAGGGCAGTGGTGGTGGCACAGGTGGCAGTGTGTACACAGAAGATAATGATGATGACCTGTATGGCTAAGTGGTGGTGGCCAGTGTACAGTGAGCTGGCCTGGCTGGACCTTGTTCCCTGAGGGTGGGGGCGCTCGCCCAGGAGGGACCAGGGGTGCACCCGCGGCCTGCTCCATTCCTCAGTCTGAACAGTTCAGCTACAGTCAGACTCTGGACAGGGGGTTACTGTTGCAAAAAAAAACAAAAAACAAAACAAAAGCGATAAAATAAAAGTGATTTTTCATTTGGGAGGTGGAGAGTGAATTACCAACAGGGAATTGGGCCTTGGGCCAACGCCATTTCTGTTGTAGTTTGGGGCAGTGCAGGGGACCTCTGTGGTGTGAACAAAGGCATTATTGCCACTCTCCACAGTAAAGCACCTGCACTTCACTCAATGCTGTCCAACCCTCCCTTCTTCCCCCTACCCAACCTGGGCAGGAGGGTGAAGGGCTACAGTTGCTGGGTGTTTATATAGAGAGTAGGTTGATTTTTATTTTACATGCTTTTGAGTTAATGTTGGAAAACTAATCACAAGCAGTTTCTAAACCAAAAATGACATGTTGTAAAAGGACAATAAACGTTGGGTCAAAATGGAGCCTGAGTCCTGGCCCCTGTGCCTGCTTCTTTTCCTGGGAAGGGCCTTGGGCTACCCCTTACTGCCAAGGCACTCTTCCAGATGTGAAATCCTGGAAGTAAGATTGTACCATCTTCCCCTCCTGATTAATATTGGTATGCTGCTGCCTCACCCAGTGTCTGCAGTATCACTGGATAGGACTGCAATGGAGGGGGAGCAGTCTGATGGAGCTCCAGGTGTGGAGAATGTGGCATTCTCCACCAACATATGAAGGGAGTGGTGAGACTAGGCCTGCAGAGCCCCTTTTCCTGACCAAGGCTGGAATGGGGTGCCCTTCAAAAATCTTAAGGTTATAGAAAGATATAGTCTGTGTCTGGAGATGAATGTTCTCTTCATGCTTCTAAAAATTCAGTACATTCATGTTCTGGTTGAGGAGCACTTCAAATGATGTCCACCTTTATGTAATTTGTATTATAAAAAATAGCTTTTTTCTAATATGAAATTCTAGTATTGAATGTGTTTTTTTCTAAACTAAACATCCTTCCCTCTCTTAGTTTTTCAGATGACTGCTTGCATAGTTTTGTCCAGGTATAGAGTATCCTCTTCGTTTAGCAAGTACCAGTGTAATCACTTAGTGCTTCTGGGATCACTACCTTGATGCTTTACTGAATGAGGAGTATGGTGCAGAGAAAATAATCCACTGAGTCAAATTTATATTAGTTGTTCTAATATTTGTACCAGGCTCTGGTCTGGTCTACATAGGTAATCTCCAAGGACTCAAGATAGTTATATTGGCTGATTAAACCGGGGCATCTCAAACTCATGTGCTATGAAATAGATATTTTTGCACTTTTGTGATTTGCATTGACTGTCCATTGTTTCCAATGGCACGTTTCTCCACTGGATCCTGTCTTTGGTCCTTCTTTGGTTTTCCCACCATTTAGGTGTCCTGATGGCTTATCTTTCAGTCTTCGTCCCACTCTCAACACTGTAACTCTGTCTCATCCCTGTAGCAGCCTACCCTCAGTGAGACCAAAGACAGGGTCTTTGGGGGAAAAGACATTTGGTACCTCTGCATCAGAACAAAAGGCAAGATCCCACAAAATATGTAGAGATACTGGTTGATATGTGATAGAAATTTGTATTGGAATGATTGCTTTGCTCTCACTTGTAATACAGTGTGTCTATAGGGAAGATGGTTAAAGGTCTATGGGTTCTTTAGGAAAAAACAAGAGCAGATTTGTGAGAGGTCTGGCTTTGCTTCTGGCACTTGTACCTATAGCAGTGTAGCATCAGACAATGAAGTTGCTCTTCTGAGGCCTCAGAATTCTTAGTCTGATAAAATGATGGACAGTGGTTTGTAAACTGTAGAAAGCAGTATGAGGCACTGTTTATTGTCAGCTTACACTTGCAGGAGCCTGCATACTTAAACCAAGAGGCAGATTATATAGGCAGCTCGTCTTTTCCCCCACAGGGTTTACAGAAAGGAGTTAGAATGTGATCTTACTATAGCTAATCTCTTCTTCACGTAGGATAAGAGCTGTGATTAGAAGATGGATTTCTAACCAAGAATATGGCATCAAAATAGGTCAGAGGACAAACAGTTTGCCACAAAGGCAGAAGCAAAGATGGAACTATAAATCTAACATCTTGAGAGTTATTTGGATCCAAGATATTGGTCCTATAAGTAGCCCTGAGAGTCTAGTGGTCACGTAATGCTGGGAAGGAATACATGCCTGCCAATCATAAGTTTGACTGAACTGTGCAAATGTTAAGTGGTTTGTTAATCTTTCTTAGCCCTCCAACCTACTGAGGGCTTAAAAACACTTAATATAGGACTTAGATTTCTCATAAAGCTATTCAGAGATTCATAGACTTTAAATGGCCCTGTGTCAAGTAGAAATTCAGAATTGCATTGTCTTGAGACTTTCCAGGTGTGGATAATCTGGTGGGGAGAAGGAAAATACTTTCAGTTCCACTCTTGGCCAGCAGGTGGTGCTTTGGACTCAGACCCTATAAGCAGGTTTGGGCTAAATAAAACTTTGGAACAGAATAGTGACATTAATGAGAGGAGGCAGAGGGACAGCATGTACCTTCTGACTGGCTGTTTTTCTTAACCAGATACACAGAGTAGAGCAAATGTTGTAGAATGGAAAGAGCACTGGTTTGGGAGTGTAGACTTGACCTCACAGAATCTCACTGCCTTTGAAGGGCTTTATAGCCATAATAGGAAACATGCTATCAACAAGGCACAACTTGTTATGGGGCTGCAAGGAAGGGGACACTGTACCAAGATAGAATCTGAGAAGGCTCTGGCGGTAGTCTGAACTGGGCATTAAAGGAAGGTGGGAGGCTTGACCTTGAGGAGTGCAAGAGAGCAAAAGACAGGATGCTTAAGAAGCATCAGGTTGATTAGTAAAGGAGTAAATTCTGAGAGGCCAAACCATGTGAAGAACCTCAAATGCTAGATGTGAACTTTATTCTAAAGATGTCGTATGTCCTCTGGGGGTTTTAGGCAGGAAAGTAACAAGATTTCAGTGCTGGACAATTCACTTTTTTTCCTTCTATTGTGGCAAAATAACAAAATTCACCCAACAATTTCCAACTGTACAGTACAGTATTGTCAACCACATGTGCATTGTGTATAGACAATTCACTCTTATTAACAATTGACATTTTAAAAAAAACTTTTAGAAAAGCAGTAATGCGTTGTAGAAATTTTGAAAAATACAAACAAATTTAAAAAATACTTCCAATAGCCAGAGATAATCATTTTAATAACTTTGGTTCATATTTTTCTGAATCTTTTTCTGTGTATGTGTATAAATGTGTGTGTGGTATTTTTTTAATCAAAATAAGGTCATACTGCTTTATAACTTTTTTAGTCAGTAATCTCCACCTTTCCCTTTTCAGTAAATTTCCATTTAATCAAGCACTCATACCATATTCAGAGTTTCCCAAGTGAACCAAAAATGTCATTCACAACTGTTGACCAAATCAAATCAACCTGTGGACCACAGGTTGCATCTGTTACGTTCCTTTACTCAAACTTTTGTGACGCTTGTTGAAGAGATTGGGTCAGTTAACCTCTAGAGAATTGTAGCCGTGTACGGAGGATGAATTAGAAGGAGTAGGATAACTAATTTAGTGAGAAATGATAACTGAACTAAGACAGTGATGGTGGAGATTGAGAGGTGAAGATGGACTTGAAGTACATTTTATAGGTGTAATTGACAGGGTTATAATTGATGATGGATTAGATTAGGGAGTGAGGAGAAGGGAGGAGTTGGGGATGGCAGTTTTCTGGCTTCAGTATTGGGGTGAGTGTGATACCCCTTCAATAAGAATAGACACACTGGAGGAAAAGATTAAAGGCAAAATGAGTAAGTTTTGGACAAGTTGAATATGAGAATGCTATTAGGTGGTTAGATATGTGGATATGAAGCCTAGAGATGGTTAAAAAATGATCCATGTTTTGAAATATGGCACTTAATAGAATGAGTTCAAAACATTTTTTAATGGTCTGGTAGAACTGGACATTTGTTTTGGGGGTGAGGAGAGTTAGATTCCCAACTCACACTTTACTCAAAAATTAGATTAACACTCTAAACATAAATCTATGAAAGTGGTAGAAGAAAGTGTTTTAGAAGCCATAAAGGAAAGTGTTGGTAGATTTAAACTTTGGCACAGTAAAAATCACCTTAAACAAAATTGGAAAATAAGGTACAGATTGGGAGAAAATATTTGCAGCATACATAACAGGTTGAGTTAATATCTGTGATAGGACGATGCCATTCCTGAATACCCCTTGCAAAAAAAAATGTCCACATCCTAACCCTGACACCTGTGAATGTATCATTTTACATGGCAAAAAGGAATTAAAGTTGCAGATGGAATTAAGGTTGCTAGCCAACTGACTTGAAGATAAGGGTATCTGATTATCCAGGTGGGCCCAATGTAATTAAGAGTGTCCTTAAAAGTGGGAGAGGTAGACAAGAGTGATGTAATGTGAGAAGAACTTAAACTTGCCTTTGTTAGCTTTGAAGATGGAGGAAGGCCAGTCAGTAGTCGAGAAATGGGGGCAGCCTCTAGAAGTTGGGAAGGATAGTGAGTTTTACCTAGTTCCCACAGAAAGGAATGCAGCCCTGCCAGCCTCTTGATTTTAGCCCTGTGGGACATATATCAGACTTCTGACAAAATTTATGTTGTTTTGTGGTCATTTGTTATGACAGCAGTAGAAAAGTAATACAACATCCGACAAACAGTGCAGTAGAAAAATGGGTATATGATATGAACAGGAAGTTATAGAAGATGTCCAGATGACCACTAAACATGAAAAAGGACTTTTGTTTTTGTGGCCTTGGAGATGCATGAGTTAAACTAGAGAGAGAAAAGAGCTGAGGGCTGACAAGAATTGGCCAGGAAGATACACAGAGAACTTGTGGATGAAGTAGGTGAAGAAGGGGACCGTACCCAGGACTAAGAACAGCTGCCTAGACCCAGACCAATTGGGCTCATGTGAACAGATGTATTTTTCTTCTGTTGACTTGCTGTGCACTATTATCCAAGGGCAGCATTGGTCTGTGCTCCACTGGCCTTAACAGCCTCACCCTGTAGAGTAGGGATGTGTGGACTCCAGGTTGATCATCTGTGATGGGCTTGAAAAGAAAATTGAGCCTGTAGAATCCTGAGCTCTCTACTTCTGGGAATTGATCCTGAGGGAATATGGCTGCAGCAGAAGTTAATAGGGAATTAACATTCCCAGCACCCCAGACTCCAAAGAAGACATGAGTAGGATTTGTCTGGTTGAGCTAGTTTATTAGGATTTCCTTGGCTTGTCTCCCCACCCCACAAATGGTTTGGCTTCAGGTCTTGAGGTACTTATATTGGGTGCCGGTACTACAAGCCTTTCCTTTGCTGACTGGATTTGGTGGGCAGGGGTTCATGGATACCCAGAAACTTGGCTAACACCCTTTGGAGACCCCTGGTAAGAGGAGCCTGAGGTGTGGGGGAGGAAAGATGTTTCCGGGCCCAAGGGCAGTTCTTACAGTGCTGTGGGGCCAGGATGTCACCAGCTCCCAGCCTTGCCCCTCGCTGATCTTGGGAGTCTGCAGCCTTGCAGTGAAGCTGCCTGGAGAGAGCAGTGTGTCGTGAACTCTTGTCCCTATGCTGAAGTCTTTGGGAAAGTCTGCTTACAGGGACCTCTGCTAGTCTTCTAGCCTGGGCTGGGTGGCTTTTTACTATAACTATGGATGACCTCAATCTTGAATCCCCTCCTCCATGGTCTGCTTTGGGTTTCCTGGGACTCTCTCTCTTTTTGGCTGAAGATGGGGCTGAAGCCTTGTCCTGTCTCTTGCCTGAGGCTGGAACCTTAGGGCCTAGGGTCTCTTCCAGGCCTGGGCAGTTCTCACCAGCCTCCATGTAAACACATGACCCCTGGGATGAGATCTGGGACACCATCTTTTTCATTCTTTGCTCTCTCTGAGAACCTTGTTCTGCCCTCCCATACTTTTGTGGCTGAGGGTGGGAAAAGGAGTGAGAGTGGTAACAGTGGGAGACCTGAACAGGCTGAGTTACTGTGCTCTGAATTTTGTGGGGATGACAGCTTGAAGAAAGGGGGCACAGATTGGGAGGATGAGTCTGCTGTGGAGGACAGGAAGAAAATCTCCGGGTGGCTTGAGTTGAGCCCAGGACAGGGGAGCTGCCAAATGATTGACTTGGGCCAAGAGATCTGGAAGCAGAGCTCTGCTGTAGTTTCTTCCGCCTGAGTTCCAACTCTCTACTCCAGTGCCAGGCCTGGATCCCAGAGTGGGTGGGCACCTGTGGGACAGCCTCTCCCTGGGAGGATGGAGTCTCTGCGTTAACCCCTGGGAAAAGCTCTCCCTTAGACAGGCCAGTCTGGTTGGGCTCAGTCTTCAGAGCTACAGCTAGGGTAGGAGGCCAGGGTATTGGCTGCAGGGGATCCACTGCTGGAAGGCTGGGGTCCTGGAGGATCCCTCTTTGTTGCATATTCCTCCACACAAACTCAAGGTCAACATGTGGATCTGGTAGAGGAGCAGAGAGTGACCTGGGGTTTGATGCTGGGAGTTCAGTGGTCCAGCAGTTCCCTCTCTGCTGCACTGTTTCCCCCTCAGGTCTACAGTTGCATTGGTCTCCAATAGGCTCACTTGTGTGAGACTTTGACATAGAGTTTGGGGACGGGCTGGGGCCCCACAGTGGCGACACAGGAACACAACAGATTTCTTTCTGCTCCTTATCCCCCCTAATAGGCTCAGAGTCAGACTGGACTCCCAAAGAGTTGGCTCTGTGTGGGTCTTGGGGTAGGCTACAGTCTGGGAGCTCAGAGGCCCAGCAGTTCTTTCTCCTTTGTATGTCCCCACATCTAGCTTCCGAATCAAACAGGACCCCCATGGGGCTAACTCTAAGAGAATCTAGTATAAGAGGTGGGGGTGGGCTGAATGCCAGAGATGGAGATTCAGAAGCCCAGGAATTTCTGGAATGATCAGTGTCCTTCCATGTAGCTTCTGACCCAATGAGGCCTCCCAAAGGAGTGATTTTGTGTGGTTCTAGAATGGGAGCTAGAGATGGGCTATGGGCAGGGGCTGCGGACTCTGAGATCGAGAGTTCTTCTCTCTGCCTCATGGCCTCTCCTAAAGCTTTGGACTCAGACAAGACTGCCTGGGCACCCATTCCTAGGGGCTCCGGCAGAGAGGCTGAGGGAAGGCTGGGAGATGAACCTGTGTTTGCAGAGGCCCAAAGATTATCTCTAGTCTGCATGCCCTTGCATGGAGTCTCAGATCCTGATGGGGCACATGCAGGCCTGGTTCCGTAGTGTCCTGGGTCGAGGTCCCAGGGTGGGGGCTCAAAGGCCCAAGGGTTTGCTGAATTTTCTCTGCATCCCTGCTGGGGCATGTATTCAGATGGATCTCCCAGGGAACTGCCTCCTTGGAGTTTTGGTAGGGGATGGGGGGAAAGGAAGGGGGCTGGCATTGGAGACCCAGAGGCCAGAGGGTTCTCTCTGTGCCCCAAGTTTCCCCAGAAGTCCTTGTTTGCAGAAGGTTCCCCTTCAGGGCTGACTTTCTGGGATTCTGACAGAGAATCTGGGGATTGGCAGGGGGCTGGCATTGGAGGCTGAAAGGCTTGAGGATTCTCTTTATGTCCTGTGGTTCCCCACTGAATCTCATATACAGGTGGAGCTCCCAGGGTGCTAGTTCCTTGAGGTTCTATCATGGGGGCTACAGATTGGCAAGGGACTGGGACTGGAGGCTCAGAAATCTGAAAATTCTCTCTTTGCCTTGTGGTTTCCCAGAGGGCCTTAGATTCAGACAGGCCTCCTATTGGGCTGACTCCCTGGCATTCTGGCAGAGAAGCTAGGGTTGGGCTGGGAGCTGGCATTGCTGGCTCAGAGGCTTTGGGGTCCTCCTTTTGCCCCATGGTCCTCCATGGGGCCTCAAACCTAGTTAGGGCTTCTAGAAGGCTAGAGGGATACTCTCCTAGAGAGGCAGAGAATGAATCTGGAATGTGTTGTTGGAGGCTAGGATCCGGTGGCACCTTCCACCAGACCTCAGATGAATGGAAGAGCTTGGAGGGTCTGGTTCTTTGGATTTTAAGCTGTGGGTGCAGGGCTTGATCCTCAGAGACCCAAGGGACCTCTCTCTGCAGTGTAAGCCACTGTGTATTTGCCTCAGTGCCAGATAGGTCTTTCTTATGGTCCATGGGAAAGGGTTTAAGAGGGAGGGGTAGTGATGGGACACAAGGGGAAGATGGAGGGGGAAGTTGGTGAGGATCAGAGGGCATCTCTTTCAAATCTTCTGTAGTATGGACTTCATGGGTAGAAATCTGGCTTGAGGAGCAATACTGGGGAAGCAGCAATTCTGGGGATCTAGGCAGAAAGGCATGCTTGTTGAAGAAGACAGAAAGACTAACAGATAACTTCGGAGGAGAGCGGCCACCTGAGCTCAGGAAGATGGCCTCCAAGGACTCACTGTGCAGAGAGGGGAGACCCCAGAAGAGTTGGCTTTTTCTCTTCTGTAAACGGCTCCCTGATGCTGTCTTGTGCCTCACAGGCAGGTTGGTCAAGATCTGAAAGGTGGGGAAGGATCTGGAAGGGCTTGAGGTCCGCGTGAGTACTTCCTCTAGTGTCCCTATGGCCTTATGGAGGCCCTCAGAACAACAGGATGGCTGGGATGAGGCTATAGTGGCTTGGTCTCCAATAGGAGCTTCTTTGGGAAGAGAACATGGCTTCAGTGGATCCGGAGATGCCTCCTCTTCTTCCTCCTCTTCTTCTTCCTCTTCCTCTTCCTCCTCTGACTTCTGCTTCCACAGACGATCAAGGAAAGCCACACAGTATGGAAGTGGTAGGCTCTAGTGAGAAAGATACAATTGGACATGAAGCCTTTTTAGAGACAAGTGTGTGTCATGAAATCTTAAGTCTCTGTCCTACACTCAGGGTGAACAGTTACTCACTGGAGCCCACATCTATGGTCAGTAGTCACTTATGCATCTGGTGTTAATGGCCATTACCTAGCCACTTTTGGAGATCAGCATTCCCTTACATAGCTCTGTATCTTGCGTCAGTGATCATTAACCTGGCTTCAAGTCTAGTGTCAGTGGTCACTTACCCAGCTTTACATTTAGGGCTTATAGTCACTCCCTTGGGCCCACATCCATGTCAGTGATTCCTCACTTGAACTAACGTGGTGAATCACCCAGCTGCACATCCATGTTACCCACCTTGCCTTGCATCTTGTCCCCAGAGTACCAGGGCTGAAGCTGTCGCCATCTCCAAAGCTGCCACCACCTCCGGATCTGCCAAACCATGAACAAGAATAGTGTTACCAGAGTCCCTGGACTCTGGAGGCAGCTGTTGCCACAGTGTCTGCAGGCCAGGACATGGGTCAGCTGGCCCCAGAGAAGCTTCATGTCCTCTTGAGCCCCATGCAGGCCCTCTAGCAGCCATTCCATTTTCCTCAGCCTAGTGGCAGTTTACCCTGATGTCATCACTGCATCACAGAACAAAGAACTCCCATCCCCCACACTACCTAACAGCAGTCTTCCTGAATTTAAGGCCAAAAAATTGCCCCCCACCAGACAACTCATACTTCATACAGTGAAGCCTGGGTGATCCCCTTCTGTCTCTATTGCCAAGGTCAGAATTATCTTCAGGCATTGTGCTTGAGGACATAGATTCTAGCATCAAACTGCCTTATTCACATCCCAGCTCTGCCACTTACTACCTGTGAAATCTCAAAGTACTTAATCTTTCAGTGCCTCAGTTTTCTCATCTGTAAAATGGAGATAATATCACTACTTACCACTTAGGGTTGCTTTGAGGATTAAATGATAGATTAGACTTGGTTACCAGTGGGATGGGATGAAGTACAGAGGAAGTTGAAGATGACTCCAGGGTTCCTGACTTGGGGAACTAGGTGTGTATGTTAGTGCCATTTTACTGAGATAGGTAACACAGACTTGGCACCCAATTTAGGATGAGGGGCAATGTGTTCCATTTTAAACATTTGAATTTGAAGTTCCTGTGACAAGGAAATATTAGGCATAGGACAGTTAGCTACATGGACCTGAAGCTTGGGAAAGCAGTCTATGGGGGAGATGTAAATTTGACAGCTAGCAGTATATACGTAGCATCTGAAACTATACAGAGGCTTAAAGATATATACTGATATGTAACATCTGGCCGAGACAATATGGCCAGCAGTGTTTAAAAAAAATTTTTGAATGAGTAGCCAACATTGTAAAATTAGTAGATTGTACATAAAATAATATTTCTGGCTCAAAATCTGGCAACACAGAGCTCTCATTCCCACAAAATAAAGACCATTTGGAGCTAAGTAGCAGTTGCTCCCTTAGTGGCCATGAGCTTTCCAGTTCACCGTATTCTCTTTGTTAATGCCAAGGCTAAGGGCTAGTTCCTGTTTATCATTGTGCCTATGATTTTGTTTTCTTACACTTGTCTATTTTTAGTCATTTTATTACCCGCCTGGTATTTGAGTTTGCTACCTCTGGTTGAAGAAAGTAAGTTGAGTTCTTATAGGAAATAGAGAAGGCAGTACTGAATACCTTTTCTGTGCTAGTTAATTTACATTTATGGCAGGATAACTTACCAAGTTCTTAATTGCTATCTCCTAGTCATTGCCAAAAGAGACACCCAGTAGTATAAAAAGGTAACTCTGCTCTCCTTTCTTCCAGGAATTCTAAGTTTCTTGTCTCATAGAATAGTTAGTGGATTTTGTGTTTTCTAGTCCCAAACTAAAGTTGCAATACACTGTTCTACAACCGTATCCAGGCTCTTGTGTGGGAGGAGAATTTAATTTAGCTGGGTATTCTTGAGAAGGAAACAATGGAGGAGGTGGTGGGTTGAAAGAAGGGGAGTTGCCCAAGGATAGCAGTGGGTCCAGGGACTTGAGAAAAGAGATGTTGCAATAGGTTCCATGAGTGACAGAAGTCCATTAGGAGGCAACAGGACTTCTGATGGGGAGAGCTGATTTAATGGTTAGGGCACTAAACATCTAGTACATAGTCTTGGGAACTGCAGCAGCAGGTGCTGATATATACACTTGTCAGAGAGGCTGTGGAGCCACTTGCTTTTTAATGGACTGTATGGGATTAGACAATGTGTGTTCCAGTGGCAACCATGACAGACTCAAGACCCAAGGCTTTTTTGTTTGTTTGTTTGTTTGTTTGTTGTTGTCAATGTATACTATGCCAAAGAGGGAAAAAGTCCTCCAATCATGATTAATACGTCTTCCAACCTTGATAGATGAAAGATTCAAACCAGGTTTAATTTAATTTAGAAAAATTAAGTAATGTGATGTTTCTTGTGCCTCAGTGTTGTTTCTAATCTTTACAACTCTTTGAGGTAGGTATTGTTATATTCTTTCACATAGGGGAAACTGAAGCACAAAGACATTAACATATGTAAACTATATAAAATATTATTATATCTACATATCCATAGATATATAGATATCCCAGAAGGCAGAGTCAGGGATTGAGAATCCCCTTGTATTGTGAGGAATCATTTGGATACAGGTGACAGAAAATATAATCTAAGTGGTGTAAACGAATGGGAATGTATTGACTCATCTGAACAATCCAGGAGTAGGGTTGGCTTCAGGTAATAGAATTTATGCAGGGATTCAACTTGATGTCATCAGGATTCAGTTTTCATATCTTAACTTTCTGTCTTCTGTGCTGGCTTTATTTTCAGGTTTTCTGTGGTAGCAGGTTCAAGTGAAGCTGAAAATGTGGTGTTGCTATGACAATATTGTGCTTATGATTTCCAGATGGTCAGGTATCCATCACTGAACTACTCATTGAACTGCTCACAGGGGAATAGAATGCTGCTTCTGACAGGTCTGGGTCACATACATACCATTGGAATAAGGGTAGGGAGGGAAGAGCACTCCACCTGTACATGGACTGAGACTGAAGAAGTGGGGGTGTGGTCATTCCTCCAGAGGACATAGACATACTATTTCCAGAAAGGTGTATGCATGCTGACATCAAAACAAAATAAAACAGATGTCTACTACAGCTCTTTCTAATTACCGCATTTTGTTTTCTGGCCCAGAGCCATGCCAGATCTTTTGGCACCCAAGGCTTAAGTTGAAGTGTGAATGCAGATCCTCTGAAGGTTGGGGAAGGGGCTGAATGAGGCCTAGGGCAGAGATCTTGAAGTGGGGGGAATCTATGAGAGACCCAAACATCCATGTGGACAGACTATTCAGTGACCTAGACTCTCAATTCCTAGACCTTTTCATCTCAGACTCCTTTACCTCTGTTCCAATTCAGCTATGGCCATAATCTAAAGCCTCATCATCAGGAACTACTCTGCCTTCTTAAATAATACAATCTTGCATCACCCTCTGACTTCAACCTCCAGATTTGTCCTAAAATGCCAACTCTTTAACCTTCTCAGGACGTCTAGTCGATTGACCTTTCCACTTCCTCCGGTCCATGAGCAACCTCTTGCCTTTATTTCCTCCCTTTCCAAGATAGACTTCATGGTTAATCAGCATCCACCAACTCATTCTCCTTTCATCATTTCCACCTGTCAAAATCCCAGCTCTGCCAGAACTGCCCTTTAGGAAGGCAGGGCTCAGCACTATTGGATAAAAATCACACATATAGGTAAGCTGGTGCCACCATAAACTCATGGTCTACAACTATGCCCAGCTCCACCGACACTTGAAAAGTATTTATTTGTGCATTCCGCTTATTAAGTGCCTGCTATCTCACTGTTCTAAGCATTTGGGATATATGGGTGATCAAAACAGGCAAAGCTTCCTGACCGTGGAGCTTACATCATTTATTCTTTAGTAAACTCACCCATCCCACTTAAAATCAATTCAAACCTTCTTTACTTTCCTCAACTTCTGTTTCTCCCTGCCCCTAGCAGATATGGCTGACTTCTACTTTTCAGAGGAAACAGAAGCCATCCTATGGGAACTTTTATCAAAACCCATTGCCTCCGATCTTCTTCCTGCTACAGTGAAAGTTGTTCCTCTGTGAGGCCTTCCTTTACCCTCCCAGGCTAGGACGGGTACCCTTATCCTCTTCTCCCCCACCGGCACTTTCCACACTAGATTGTAACTTGTGTCTAAATTATCTGAGGGCAGGGACCTTGTCTACTCAGTTTGCTGCTTTAATCTCAGTATCTGGTGCTTAGTATCTGGTCAGAGCTCAGTACCGTCAGGGTGAATGAGTGAATGAACGGGAGAGATTTCTGGCAGTGGGCTTGCTCCGGGGCGGGGCCTGCTCCGGGCGCGGGGGCGGGGCGGGGCCGGGGCGGCTCAAGGGCTGTCTTCCTCAGGTTTCTCGGAGTCTGCCTCGAGGCAATACCTCAGGACGCTGAAGTAAGCATCCTTGAGACTAGAGTTCACAGCCAAGATTCAGGCCGGGCTTTTCGGACGCCCCAGGGCCCTTTCCGCTACAGGACTCCCTGATCTGCGGGGCCTCTGGGTGGGACGGCTGCTCCCAGCACCAGCGGCTGAGCCCGCCGGCGTCGACGCGCGGCCGTGGCTTCCGCCCCCTAAGCGGCTCAACTCTCCAGTAGTTTTTCTCCCTTTCCCTCCGCCTTACCTCTCCCTTTCCCTACCCTCTCTCTCTTCTCCTGCCTCCATTCCTCTTCCCGCCTACCCCAGAGGGATGCGGAGTTAAGAGCCGGGCCAGCAATCCACACGGGTTTGTCCACTCACCCTGAGGTCCCCAGTGTCCTGAAAATGTCAGGACTGGTCAGGACAGTGAGAGCTGACGGAGCCGCCCTTCCGGGAGGGCCCAGCGTCCTTGGGAGGGAGATGCTCTCTGTCCCTGAGCAGCTGTCGCGAGGGTGGGGGGTTGCAGGGAACCGCGAGGCCGCGGGGCGGGGGCAGTGGGAGCCCCGCACTGGCCCGTAGGCGCCGAGTGTCAGTGGGCGGAGGTCAGTCTTGAGGGGCAGTGGTGAGGCCTCGAGCTGCCAGGCCAGGCCGCAGGCTTCTAGAAGGGAGGGAAACCCAAGATAACACCTTCAAATCTCAGGTGTTGGTGGTACTTTATTAGGGGACTACGATGTGTCAGGTCCTGTGTTTGATAGGAACTCTAGCTGTATTCCCAGTAGAGGTAAGAAGAAATGTTGCTGGTTTGTTTTTTGTTTGTTTGTTTGTTTTTCAGTTCTTCCCGTTATCGTAGTATTATATACTGAATTTAGAATATATGAAAAAAGTAGAAGGAAGAATCCCATAAACTTCCAACCTCAAAATAATTTCCATAGCAGTTTGACATATTTCTTTCCAGACTTGGCTATTCATATTTTTACATTGTTTAAATAAATGTAGGTTTTTGTAAGGGAGGTAAATGGTTAATATTTTAGCATAAGCCTTTTCTAAACACCATAAACTCTTCTAAATATCATTTTTGATGACTGTGTTATTCTCTGAAGTAGAGTCTCTGAAGTAGTGAATTAGCACTGACTTCTGTGAGCTTCATTTTCAGAAATTCCAGTTGCTTGCTAAACATCCCCAAGCTCGATTTCCCACAGGTATCCCAGGCTTAACATCTTTATAACTTAGGTCATTTTCTTTTTCTGTCCCAACGTGCTCTTCCTGTTGTATTCCCCAAAGCAATTAGTATTGCCTAGTCACCCAGGCAAGAAACATAGGGGCCATTCCACACTGCTCCCTCTTCATCTTTCCTATTAGTCATCAGTCACCAACTTTTGCTAAATAGCTACTGTTTCTCTAATCTATCTCTCTTCCCCATTGCTACTGTCACCCTAGTAGTTCAGGCCCTCATCATTTCTCCTGTAAACTGTGCAGTAGCCTCCTAGCTGATCTCCATTCCTCCAGCTTGGACATCTTAAATCCTTTTCCTTCACTACTGCCAATGCAATCTACCTAAAACAAAAATGTTCATGATACTACCCTCCTTAAAACCCTTCAGCGCGGTCATACTTTCTGCATGGTATAGAGAACCCTCCAGATGCAGATCTTTCTCTACTTCTTTGATTTCTCTTGCCATTACCTGCTGGCATTTGTTATTCTAGTAATAGAGGAATGCTTGTAGTCCCCCATACTGTTCATTGCTTCCATATCTTTGCTTTTCATGATTTTGATTTCTCTGTCTGGATTGCCCTCATCACTTTTTTCCACCTGGCTAATTCTTAATTGTCCTTCTATCTTAATTCAGGCATCATCTCCTCAGGAAATCTACCCTGAAGGTCTAGGTTGGGCTAAATGTCTCTTCTTTATGCTCTACATAGTGATTATCTCTGTCTTTTCGGTTAAAACATCTTTTAAAACACTTTAAATCTATTTACTTTATATATAATGACTTAAAATTTTAATATCAGCAGTCTGAGCATGTCTTATTTTTCAATTTGCAGTCTTTCAAGATTCTTGGTTATGGAGGTCTGTTTCCTTGTATGTTTGATATATGTTTGTAGGAGCTCACATTTGGTTAAACCTTAACTTTGTGAATCCTGAAGGGACTGGATTGAGATGATTTGTCTTGGTTTTTCCTAGGTGCTAAAAGATTCTACCAACCTGGAACTGTTGTTTCTGCTTATTTCTTGGATTGAGATTTCTCAGACTGTGAGTATAGTATAAATTCAAGTCACAGGTCTTTCTGAGCTTCGGGCTATGATTATAAATTATAAGGAAAACTTACTCAAATAAATGTTAGTTTTTCTACTGTTTTGCTATTTTGTCTGTTTCTCAAATCTGTCTCTACTCCCCATTCTTAGTGTCACCAGAGACAGATTGTTTTTTGTTGTTGTTATTGCTTCTTGTTTCCAGTATGCAGATTTTTCTGTTCATGTCTTCAAGATATAGCCCTTTTGGTTGCCTGGCTTTATGTGCAGTTCTTAGATTCAGCTCCCCTACTTTGTCAAGTCTAAATACTCTTCCTCAGTGGGGCTGATAACCAGCAAAGCTTTAGGTTTCTGGGTTGGGCATGTTTTTAGGGCAGCCCTGGTGTCTGTGTTGGCTTTCCATCTAATTTTGGCTCTAGAATTTCTTTGTTCCTCCTTTCCTCTCTCCCTGTTTCCCTTCCTCCAATCCCCTTTCTTTTTTTCCCGTCCTTCCTTCCTCCCTGCCTCTTTCTTTTCTTTCTTTCTGTCTTCTTTCCTCCTTCTTTCTTTCTGTCTTCCTTCCTTTTTCTTTCTTTCCCTTTCTTCCTTCCTTTCTTTCTTTCTTTTTCTTTCTTTCTTTCTTTCTTTCTTTCTTTCTTTCTTTCTTCTTTCTTTCTTTCTTTCTTTCTTTCTTTCTTTCTTTCTTTCTTTCTTTCTTTCTTTCTTCCTTCCTTCCTTCCTTCCTTCCTTCCTTCCTTCCTTCCTTCCTTCCTTCCTTCCTTTCTTTCTTTCTTTCTTTCCTGCTTGCTTGCTTACTTGCTCTCTCTCTCTTCTTTCTTTCTTTTGAGAGCTTCCCTTACTTTCCTGTAAGCTCTGCAATGCCTGTAAAAGTGTATTTGCTCTAGTTTAGCCAGGATTTAGATGTTTCGCAGTAGAAGGGTATTTCATAATATTTAGCCTTGTTAAATTACTAGAAATAGAAATCTTATAAACTTCATTTAAAAAAATTGGATTCTATTTCAAACTTACTTGCAGATTTTTACCATGGAATTGCTGTGAAATACTTGTTTGATTTTTTTTTTTTTGGTCATTAAAAAAATTTCTTTTTTTAAATCAGAGTAATGTATGCACATTGTTTTAAAAGTCAGGTAGTAATTTATGTCTTTTAACAAAAAGCAGGTATTTTTCTCCCACATTTTTCTACTGCAAGTTGTGCTTTCCAGAGGTAACCACTTTGAGTTCTTTTGGCTATTTTCTTTTTTTTTGTATTGTTGACATCCTTATTTTTAAAAAATAAACTTTTACCAATATTTCTTGACTTATTAATTTTAGACAGTATATATTGGTTTCTAACTATGGAAGATGAAGACTAGGCTTTCATAGTCATCTCCATTTTTCTTCCACCATACTACTAATAGAGTTAAAATTTTTGGTTAAATCAGTATTCAATGTTTTTTTAGACTGTATAAATATAATTTACCGTGTGTCAAACAGTATACCTCTATTGTGTTTCCTTTTTTATACAACTTTTTGTTTTTCCAGTACTAAGTTTTCTCATTATCTGGTTTTCTGTATATCTGTAGTCTCTCTCAAGCCTGCTTATCACATAGCTGAAAATCATCAAATAATCATTTACAGTTCCTTACTTCAAGCCCAATCTCCACTTTCTGGGTCTGTTTGAGGTTTGTAGGGTGAATTGATTTACCCTGTTCTCTTCTGCAGGTACTTAACTTGGTAGTTACTTTGCTTTGCTAAGTCAGTTACCACTCCTCCATTTGATTTCCATCTGCTACAAGTTTGTTGGCATCTTTTATTTTATTTAAAACTTTTTTTATTTTTAAATTTTTAATTCTTTGTGGAAATCTTTTATATATCCCCTCTCATTCCTGTCATTTTTAATAGTTTATTTTGTTTTTCCTTTGCTTTTAATGGAATTTTGGGTGAGAGAGGAGATAAACAAGTATGTTTGATCCACCATGTTTAACTAGAATGCAAACACTTAATTTTAATTAATTAATTTATTTTTATTGAGGTAACATTGGTTTATAACATTATGTAAGTTTCATGTGTGGAACATTATATTTCTACCTCATGCTCACAATAAAAAATTTAGTTTCTGTTCATCACTGTACAGTTGATCCCCTTTACCCATTTTGCTGTCCTCCCTGCCCCTGACCCTCTGATAACCACTACTGTATTCTTGGCATCTTTGTGTTTATTTTTGTTTGATTTTGTTTGTTCATTTATTTTATTTTTATTTTTAATATTTCACATATGAGTTAAATCATCCTTATTTGACTTTCTCCTTCCAAACACTTTATTTTAAATGTGTGACAGCACATGATCCATTTTCTCATCAATGTTTTAAAGTATGTGTATAGAAATCTCAAGTTTTTAAACAACATATATAGTTGTTTCTTTATATATTTTTTGACATGTTATAGTTACTGTGCCATTATTGTGCATATAATATTGTGTATAATGTTGTACACTAAAATTCCCTTTGTCAGATGATTTCCTTTATGTTGTGTGAAGGAAATTCACTTGAATGAATCCTCATAGTTGACAACAGAGTGAGACCCAGTGCTTAACGAGATTAATCACCAATGCTGCATAAGTCTGTTGTGAAAAAGTGTGTTTCTGAGTGATAAACACCAAAAAAATACTTGACAGTAGAGAAGAATGAAAAAGCTGTTGGTTGTGTAAAAAATTTTCACAGATAGTAAAATGGACAATATTAAGAGACATTTGACAAATATTTAGAGACATTAAGAACAAATTTTATAAGAAGTTTCCTTTAACAGTCATTTCAACATGTAAGCAATATGAACAAATTATTACTGAGACATCTTTCATCCTTTTTTGGTACTATCTTCAAATCCAGTGTATACTTTACACTTACAGCACATCTCAGTTCAGACTAGCCACACTTCAAAGTGCTTTAGCCACATGTGACTAGTGGCTACCATATGTGACAACATAGGATTAAATTATGAAGACAGTTCAAAATACTTGCAGGAGAACAGTCTTTCAACAACCATTCATCAGTGACCTTACCTTCTCAGGTATCTCTGGATCAAGAGTTTCCTTTGTGATTGAACTGATCTGGAGAGCAATGCTGAAATGCTGCAGTCTAAGCTTTATACCCAGAGGACAAATTCCTATCGAATGGAAAGTTCATGTACCTGTTGGTCTGAGATTATTTACCCTTTTTGGTAAGGACTACTGACTAAAAATCAATTGAGGATCACATACAGAAAACATTTATTTAATACTTTCAAAGAAAAACAAATAGAAAATACTTCAATTATTTAAAAATGATTTCTGGGTAAGAGCCCAGAATTTCATTAATTCCATGTAGAAAATAATATTATTCATATATAATGAATGTCTGCAAATTGCCTAGAGAGAGAAGAGTAAGAAGTGAGTCCAAACCCCTTCCTTTTTTGTTTTCAGCATCAGTGCAGAGGGAAGAAGAGGAACAGAGAGGGAGCATTTGGTAGGTAAGGGTTAAACCTTAATGTCTCCTTTCCATGAGACCCAGGTCCACATCCACAGTCTCTAAGGGCGTCAGCCACTGGAGCTCATCCCTCTTAGAAAACAAAGGCCTCAGCAGGGAGAGTCAGAGGAAGGAGTCAGATCCAAGAACGCTTCCCCAGTCCCCTGCTCGGCCCATCCACAGGAGTGGAAGAACGGTGGAGCTGGCCAGTGGGTCTTGCCCACCAGGTGGCAGTGTGAGACACGGTGGAACAGATATCTGGAGGCCGAACTTTTGGGTCCTGATTTGGGACAAACTGTTTCACGTTTTTAAGGTTCAGATTCCTTCCTTGAGATACACCTGACCTTCATCCCTCACAGCGTGGTTATGAGGATCAGATGGAATAAAGTATAAAACACTATTCCAGACTTTAGCCTGTCTGTTGTCAGTGACTATTTGACCGTGTGTACTAATGCTTAGGGTCTTAGAGTCTAGTCTCCCAAGGGCCTTCCCCAGAGGACAGTTTTGTTCAGCCTCCTATAAGAGCCTTTGCTCCTACCTTCACCGCACGTGACTGAGTCTCCTGGTTTTCCGGCTGGGAGAGCTCGCCAGAAAGGAGCTCATGTAATGTGGGACCTGCTTGCTCTCCGGAAAAGCAGGTATTTAATTAATCTCTTCTCCCTCTTTCCTGTCCTCCTCTTCCTAGCATGGCTTATGTGATTCCAGGCCCCAGTGCAACTGAGGCTGACATGGGAGGATAAACCTACAGGGAAGGGAATGTGAAAGAAAGCCCCTGCTTGCGGAATAAAAGACGTATCATGAAGTCAGTGACGTGGGGAAATGTGACTCCTACCAGGCCTACTGGGCCCTCCTATCCCCATTACGCTCCTGACTGTATTTTGTATGTCCTGTCTTTTGCAGCCAGATGGCATGCTTCTTTTTTTTGGATAGAGTGGGGGCAGCTTCTTCATGAGAGCTCTTTGTAGCAAGATCCCTACTGGGAGGATCATGAGAAGAGTGACTGTAGAAGTTGATCTTTTGATGTTTGGGGAGGCTGGGGAAGGTGCCCTCTTTGTGTCCCATTGGCTTCCACAGGTTCTGTGCCTGAGCCACTCCTTCTTGCTCTGGCCTCCCCATTCTCACCAGACCCTTTAGAAAACCAATTAAGAGCCCTCTCATACTGTCCTATTTATCACCCAGTCAGCCTGAGGACCTACAGAGGCCCATCTTCCCATGCCATACCTACTTAGCTTTCTTCATTAGCTTTCTTCCTTTAATTTTACCCCAACATTTTAGTGGGCCCCAGCCTTACATCACTCTTTTCATTCACATCACTGGCCTTCTTCCTTCCATTAGAAGTCACTCTGCAATTTGCCCCCATATTTTCACTGACCTATTTTTTTCATTCCCTGATAGCTTTATCTCCTCCATCTCTGGAGCTCTCCTTGCCACTGGTCTCTCTCTTTTCCTTTTTATTCACTTAATCTTTGACCCTACCCCTAACTTTCATCTTTGTTCAGGATCTCTGCTACTCCCCTACCTCCCCACAAATTCTCAAGACTGGGTCTCTCTTTATGACCAGTCTTTTTATTACTCTCACCACCATGTGTCTTTTGGCCACCAGCCCTTTTTGCCACTGAATCCCACTTACTTATTGGATTGTCTTTTACCTGTAACATTTGCCTTTGCCCTTCTTCCTTCAGAGCACTCTCAGATCCTATTCTCTAGCTAGACTTTGTGTCTGGACCATTTCACCTCACCTGACTCCACCTTTTCTTAGGATATCAACCTCTTATGCATGGATCCCTCTTACTCATTTTTAAAAATTTCTAAAAATTGAGAAGTAATCCCCATACTTTAGAATTCAGCCCTTTATCTATTTATTTATTTATTTATTTTTATTGAATTTTAATTGATTTACAATGTTGTGTTAGTTTCTGGTGTACAGCATAGTGTACATTTAGTTATACATTTATGTATTCTTTTTCATTATAGATTATTACAAGATACTGAATGTAGTTCCTTGTACTATACATTAGGCCCTAGTTGTTTATCTATTTTATATATACTAGTTTGTATCTGCTAATCCCAAACTCCTGGTTTATCCATCTCTCCCCCTTTCCTCTTTGGTAACCATAAGTTTGTTTTCTATGTCTGTGAGTCTCTTTGTTTTGTAAGTAAGTTCATTTGTATCTTTTTTTTAAGATTCATATATAAGTGGTATCATATATTTATCTTTCTCTGTCTGACTTACTTCACTTAGTATGACCATCTCTAGGTCCACCCATGTTGCTGCAAATGGCATTATTTCATTCTTTTTTATGGTTGAGTAGTATTCCATTATCTATCTGTCTGTCTATCTATCTATCTCTATCTATCTACCTATCTACTTATCTATCTATCTTCTTTATCCAAGATATACATCACATCTTCTTTATCCAGTCATCTGTCAATGGACATTTAGGTTGCTTCCATATCTTGGCTATTGTAAATACTGCTGCTGTGAACATTGGGGTACATGTGTCTGTTCAAATTAGAATTTTCTCTAGATAAATGTCCAGGAGTGGGATTGCTGGATTTTGTGGTAGCTCTATTTTAGTTTCTTAAGGAATCTCCATACTATTCTCCATAGTGGCTGCACCAAATTACATTCCCACCAACAATGTAGGAGAGTTCCCTTTTCTCCACACCTTCTCCAGCATTTATCATTTGTGGACTTTTTAATGATGGTTATACTGACGAGTGTGAGGTGATACCTCATTGTAGTTTTGATTTACATTTCTCTGATAGAATTCACCTCTTATAGTATACAATTCAGTAGTTTTTAGGGCATTCTCAAGGTTGTGCAAATCATCACCCTATCTAATTCCAAAACATTTTTATCATCTCAGTAAGAGGTGTGCCCATTAATACACTCCTCATTCCTCTCTTCTCTCAGCCCCTGGCAACCATTAATCTAGTTTCTGGGTAGATTGTCTCTATAGATGTGCCTGTTCTGGATATCTCATATAAATGGAATATATAATTGAACTTTTGCATCTAGCTTATTTCACATAGCATAAGATTTTGAAAGTTTATCCTTGTAGCATGTACCAGTACCTCATTCCTTTTTAATGGCTGAATAATATTCCATTGTATGAATACACCACTTTGTTTTTCAGTTTGTCTGTTGGTGGGCATATGAGTTGTTTTAATCTTTTGGTTATTATGAACAGTGCTGGTATAAACATTTGTGTATAAGTTTTTATGGGAATGTTTTCATTTCTCTTGGGTATGTACCTTGGAGTGAGATTGTTGGGTCTATGATAATTCTGTTTGAATTTTTGAAGAACCACGAAACTATTTTCTAAGTAACTGCACCATTTTACATTTCCCAGCAATGTATAATTGTTCCCTAGTGACTAATGATGTTGACATCTTCTCATGTGTTTTTTTTTTGCCATTTAAGTATCTTATACTTTGGCAAAATTTCTATTCAAGTCTTTTGCCTATTTTAAAACTGGGTAAGATTGTCTTTTTGTTTTGAGTTATAAGAGTATTTTATATATTCCGGATACCAAACCCTTATAAATATATGATTTGCGAATACTTTCTCCCATTCTTTGAGTAATCTTTTCACTCTCTTATAGTGCCCTTTAAAGCACAAAAGTTTTTAATTTTGATGAAGTCCAATTTTTCTATTTTTCCTCTGGTTGCTCACATATTTGGTGTCATATCTAAGAATCCATTGCCAAATACAAGATCATGAAGATTTACTCCTGTGTTTTCCTCTAAAAGTTTTGTGGCTTTAGCTCTTATACCTAGGTCTTTGATCCATTTTTGTGTCATTGTTGTTTCTTTTAAATCAATTAATTTTTATTGAGAGATAATTGACACATAACACTGTATTAGTTTTAGGTGTAGACTTCATTGTTTTTAGTGTGATAAAATACATATAGCATAATATTTTTCATTTTAACCATTTGTAAGTGTACAACTCAGATTTAGGCATTAGATACATTCACAATGTTGTATAATCATCACCACTATCTATTCCTAAAATTTTTTCATCATTCCCAACATAAATTCTATACCCATTAAATAATAACTCCCTCCCCCAACCCCAGATCCTGGTAACCTCTATTCTCCTTTCTGTCCCTATAGATTTGCCTACTCTAGGTACCTTATGTAAGTGGATTCATACAATATTTGTCCTGCTGTGTCTAGTTAATTTCACTTAGCCTAATGTTTTTCAGATTTATCCATGTTGTAGCATATATAAAAATTTTCACTTCTTGGCTGACTTATATTCCATTGAATGTAAATACTGCATGTTGTTTATCCAGTCATTTGTTGATGGACACTTGGGTTGTTTGCATCTTTGGCTTTTGTGAATAATGCTGCTATGCACGTTGATGTACAAATATATGTTCAAGTTCCTGCTTTCAATTCTTTTGGATATTTGGTAGAATTGCTGGATGATATGGTTGTTCCACTAAACTGTTCTCCACAGTGTCTGCACTATTTTACATTCCCATCAGCAATGCACAAGGGTTCTGATTTCTCCATATCCTTGTAAACACTTCTTATTTTCTGTTTTTTTAATTATAGCCATCTTAATAGGTAGAAGTGGTATCTGACTGTGGTTTTGATTTGCATTTCCCTCTATGCTAATGAAGTTGAGCATCTTTTCATGTGCTTATTGGCTATTTGTGTATCTTCTTTGGAGAAATGTCTATTTAAGTCCTTATGTTTGATTTAGGTTATTTGCTTTTTTTTTGTTGAGTTGTTTTTATATTCTAGATACTAATCTCTTATTAGATTTATAATTTGCAAATATTTTCCCATTCTTTTCACTTTCTTGATAGTGTCCTATGATGCATAGAAATTTTTAATTTTTATGAAGTTTAATTATCTATTTTTTTCTCTTGTTTCCTGTACTTTTGGTGTCATACCCATGAAATTGTTTACAAATCCAATGTCATAAAGTTTTTTCCCTGTGTTTTCTCCCTAAAGTTTTATAGTTTTAGCTCTTAAGTTTAGGTCTTTGATCCATTTTGAGTTAATTTTTACATGTAATGTAAATGTTCAGTTTTCTCAGCACCACTTGTTGAAAAGATGGTTCTTTCCCCATTGAATGGTATTGGAACCCTTTTAAAAAATCAATTAACATTATGCATGAGGGTTTATTTTTGGGTTCTTTACTCTATTCCATTTGTCTGTATGTTTATCCATATGTTAGTACCATACTGTTTTAATTAGTGTAGTTTTGTGGTAAGTTTTGAAGTCAGAAAGTGTGAGTCCTTCTACTTTATTCTTTTTCAAGATTGTTCTGGCGACTGGGGACTCCTTGCAATTCCATGTGATTTTGAGGATGGATTTTTCCATTTCTGCAAAACAGGTAGTTGGAATTTTGACAGGAATTGTGTTTAATCTGTAGATCACTTCGGGTAATAATGACATCTTAACAACGTTAAGTCTTCCTATCTATGGACACAGGATGTCTTTCCATTTATGTAGCCCTTCTTTAATTTCTTTCAGCAATATTTTATAGTTTTCACCATACAAGTCCTTTACTTCCTTGGTTAGATTTATTCCTAAGTATGTGATATTTTTATATTCTATTATAAATGGAATTGCTTTCATAATTTCCTTGTTGGATTGTCATTTGTGGTGCATAGAGAAACACAACTGATTTTTGTGTGTTAATCTTGTACCCCGCAACTTTGTTGAATTCATTTATTAGCTCTACTAGCTTTCTTGTGGATTCTTTGGGATTTTCTATATATAAGATCATATCATCTGTGAATATAAATAGTTTCACCATTTCCTTTTCAATTTGGATAACTTCTATTTATTTTTCTTATCTAAGAGCTCTGGTTAGAACTTCCAGTACAGTGTTGCATAGCAGTAGTAAAAGTGAGCATCTTTGTCTTCTTTCTGATCTTAGGGGAAATACTTTCAGTCTTTCACCATAGTATGATGCTAGCTGTGAGTTTAAAAATAAATGCTCATTGTCTTATTGAGGAACTTTTCTTCTATTTCTTATTTCTGAGTTTGTAGCATGAAAAGTTTGGATTTTGTCATATGTTTTTTTCTGTGTCAATGAGATGATCATGTGTTTTTTCCCCTTTATTCTATTAGTATGATGCATTACATTGATTGATTTTCTTATGTTGAACTGCCTTTGTATTCCTGAAATAAATCCCACTTAGTTATGGTGAATAATTCTTTCAATATGCTGTTGAGTTCAATTTGCTAATATTTTGTTAAGGATTTTTGCCTCTATTTTCATAATGAATGTTGGGTTGTAATTTTCCTTTCTAAGAAAAGGTCCCACAGGTCTCCTGGGCTCTGTTAATTTTTCTTCGTTACTTTTCCTTTCTGTTCTTCACATTATGTAATCTCAATTGACTTATCTTCAGATTCACTGATTTTTCTTCCACCTGCTCAGATCTGTTTTTGAGTTCCTATTGAAAATTTCATTTCAGTTATTGTACTTTTCAACTTTAGAGTTTCTATTTGGTTGTATTTAAAAGGTAGTTCCTATCTCCTATTTATTTGATGACCTATTTTTTTATCTTTGTTAGTTTTTTTAAAGACATAGTTTTCTTTACATCTTTGAACATATTTTGAATGGCTGATTTAAAGTCTTTGGTAAATCCAGTATATGTGCTTCCTCAGGGTTTCTTTTTATTGATAGTTGTTTTTTCCCCTGCATATGCATATGGGACAAACTTTTTTGTTTCTTTGCATGTTTTATAGTTTTTATTGGGAATCAGACATTTAAAATAATATAACATGGGGACTTTAGAAATCATATTCTCTCCAGAGTTTGTTGTTTTTGTTGCCATTTTGTTGTTTGCATAATGACTTTTCCTGAACTAATTCTGTAAGATCTATATTCTTTGTTGTTTGTGGCCACTAGGTCTCTGCTTGGTTAGCTTAGTGGCCAGTTAGTGATTGGACAGAGGTTTTGTTAGATCATTAGAACCAGTGAGTCTCCCTGTCTTTGCTGAGAGGATGGATGGATTTATTTATTTATTTATTTATTTATTTATTTATTCATTTATTCATTCATTCATTCATTCATTCATTCATTTCTTCTGGGACTATTTTAGAGTCATTTGCTGACATGCAGGAAACCAAAGCTCCCAACCACTGTGGAACACTGATGACAAATGACATCAACTGCACAGTTTTCAGCAGCTCCTACATCCTTAAAACTGGGGGGACCATTTGTAGCACAAATGGAGCCAGCTCTTCTAGGGTCTCCCCTCTCTGCACAGTGAGTCCCTTGTGGCTACTGTCCTGGTTTGTGGTGGTTGTTCCCCACTTGGAGTCTCCCTTTGTTTTATTCAGTGGTATCTCCAGTGCCTTTTCCTCTATCCCCCAAGTTTAAATGCAGGCTAAATATTTCCACTGCTTCCCCAGCTCTGAACCTTGTTTCGTTCTCAGCCCCTGCCTCAGACCTACCTTCAATCCTTGCTCCCACTCTTACTAGCTTCTTCTCCACCCCAGATTAGGGCTTTTGGAGTATCCTTACCTTGGACCAAGCATGAGGTACAGTCTCTCACTCCAGTTGAACTTTAATACATGTTACAGAAGCAGATTGAAAATTTGTGTGTTTGAACTTTTTTCAGTATAGCCTGGCATCCCAGCCCTATGTTCCAGTTTCCATTTTTTGTAGAGAATTTGCCATAAGCAATAATATTTGGAAAGCATCACCTTTGAAAGACTTCTATGTAACACTAGTGGGTCCTGGCCTGCAGGATCCAAGGGTCTCTGGCACTGATGCTGCCTCAGGGCAACTAAAAGGTAAATCTCAGCTAAGGAATGATCATAGACTTTCATAGCCCTCCGTGTTTATGGGCCAGAAACAGCAATGATCTAAGAATAATTGGATTGTGGTACCCAGATAGTTTCTATGTGAACGGCCCAGCAAAATTCCAGTTAGAGAATGACTTGGGAAGAGTATGGGACATAGCCTGAGAAATGGCCACAAAAGTAAACTGTCAAGAAATCCAGAAAGCAACCCAGTGAAGGTTTTGGAGGATAATTCTACAGAGGAGATAAAAAGTGATTTGTTGAGTCACTCTGGGAATGGATCAGAAAATGACTTACCAATGTGTTCAAAAGAGAACCTAGACTAGAAGCAACTAGAAAATGCCCTGAAGGTTTACTTGGACAAGAAGCTGGGGTAGACTTCTTAGACTGGGATCTCAATAGATATGGATTGTTCATGGCATGCTGCCAAGTATACATTGCTCCCTCCTGGAAAGTCCTATAGCCCCTTGGAAACTGGATATTTGGTACCCTCAAATAATCAAGAACACTGCCTGAATACCTCTTGGAAGCTTTCCTTCCTTGGTCTAGGCATTAGACAGGCACTAGAAAGCCCAGATTATATGGTTTTGGGTGTGGTAGAGGTAATCTTACCTCTCAAGGTCCTTGAATCTATAAAACTGTTTAGTTGATAGAGACTCAGTCATGGCCCCTTTCTCAGTCCATCTTTCTCTCTTAGTCACCCATTGTTTCAAGGATGGCTAAGCTGAGGTTGCCTAGTTCTTTGAGAGAAACCCTTAGCTAGATTGAGAGACAGGCTGATCATTGTCCCCATCCTGGATAGTCCTCTCCCTGTCCCTCAGCTGTGAGCAAGGAAGGCGAGAGGGCCCTGAGATTTTGGTCATGGTTCACACAGGACCTTCAGTCTGAGATGAACAGACAAACTTTCTAGCTTCTCATACCCATCATCATGAACAAATTGTGGCAGAGCAGGAGTGTATAGGGGACAGGAGAGGTAGACCATAGTCACTCCAAGTCAAGCAATGGCAGGACATGACCCAAGGGATGAGAGTGGAGTTGTGTCCCAACAGAATCCAGTTATGGAGAAGCAGTGCCCCAGAGGCAGAGAATAAAGAGGAGAGTGTCTGGAGGGGATCACCACAGGGGAGAGCATCTTCTTGGAGTTTCCGCTTTAGGAAAAAGATGTTGGAGATTAATTTAGGGATTCCTTCAAAAGCCAAAGAGCCCAGGGAGATAGAGAATTACAAGAAAACTCCAACTGCTAAGCTACAATTGGTAGATGTTCTTAGAGTCAGTTAGCTGGGAGATGCCCAGAAGCTAAATGTCTGTCTGAGTGGTCAAGGGGCTCCAGTGACCAAGGAGTCCTCCACAACGAAGAGTTCTGGTTGCCCAAGATTCGGGATGGACAAGCCTTAAAGAATACATTACTGTCATATAAATGAGCAAATGATTGTCATAATACTGTCATATAAAATTACTCCCCACCACAAACACAACTACTATAAAAGGATTCAGGGGCTTGATCAAAGTGATATAACCCAGTAAGACTCCATTCCCTGGGACCTGGCTGAATTAGTCTTTTCCCCAATTTCTTTACTCCTATGATTTTTATACAGCTGTGTGTGTGTGTGTGTGTGTGTGTGTGTGTGTGTGTGTGTGTGTGTGTGTGTGTGTGTGTGTATGTGTTTATGGTTACACAGGTATTAAAGTAGCACAAATATCCCATGTAACCTCCATGAATGGGAAGGCTCAGAATGTAGGTAGAGCTTCTGAGCCAGCTTCAGTGCTTTCTCATTGAAGTGCCCTTGTCCTCAGATAGCCTAGCCTCTAAGATTTCATAGTCTATCCCCAAAGAGTACTCAGTGGGGACATGACATTTTCCCAGGTCCCAGACCCTCTGTGTCTACACAGAGGCCAGAGGGAGCAGTCTGGCCTAGCAGATCTATATCCCAAGGCTTCAGGCTTCAGGGAAGAGCCAGGACAAGAATTTAGCCCCAAGTGAAGAGAGGGACAACCCTAGACCTGCAACAGGGAAGCACTGAGTAGGGGATGCGGGATTAGGGATCTCCCTGCCCAGGCTGGGAGATTAGCAGACATCCTTGTGAACAGAAACCCCTTAGTTTCCGTACTGGAAGGAACAGGCTCCACCCAAAAGTACCTTCAATAAAAGAATGAGCTTTTTTCACTGCTATCGTCCCAGGAAAAGGCAAGGGCAGGAAGATCCCTGTTAAAAGCCTAGACCTTTTCAGCCTCTGTGTGGAGCCCAGGCACAGGTGAAGGCAGAGTTGTCTTCATAACACTGGGGACACTGAAGTTCAGGAGTGCATGGCCGTCATGGGTCTGATCCTGGAAAAGCATTTGGGAGGAAGTCAGCACCAGGAGGAAGTCCAGGTCCATGCAGAGCCTGCAGATGGGCAGTCATGTAACTACAGGGCTCCTCCCTACCCAGATCCAAGGAAGGTGACAAGTGCATCATGCAGTCAGCACACAGGTGCTAAGGACCAGAGTTGTCTCAGCTGGAACAGACAACTCAAAGACCTGGACAGACACACCTGGAAAATTTAGGTTTAAGTATTAGCAATAGTGTTCATGCTCCCCAGGAAGCCTGTGTCTTCAGCAAGTTCCCACCCAATGTGGGCCAAGGATGCCAGGTACCTCTAGCCGCTCTCTCCACTGCCTCAGGCTCTGTCTTTGGGAATGTGTCCCTTCTAGTCACCCAGAAAGTCCTCCACCCCTTCCTAGGAGGAAAATTTTTCTCAAAGGAAAATTACAGTCCATGTAGAGAAAAATCTGTTGGTTCTCATGCTAGCACATCCTTTGAAGAAGATGGTCTCTATTTCTCATAACCTAGGGATATTTATTCTTTCCAAATATTTTTGTTCCTTGTAATAGCTGAGTGATATCTTCTGTTTTTGCTGTGTTTTAGGTATACATTTTGGAAATCCTGGGAATCTGGGCTTAGAGGAAGGAAGGAATCAGCTTCATCTTATATTGAGGACCCGCCTGGGCTTCTCAAAGGTGAGCAAGGCTCAGGAGGGAGGTTGACAGTGGCATTACACATCCGCCCCATCACAGTTTTATTGTTTCTGCTCAGATGCCGTATTTTTAAAATACTTTATTTTTTTTTCCATAATACTGTCATTACAAAAAAATACAAAAAAACTACTATAAAAACATTCAGGGGCTTGTCAAAGTGGGAAAACCTAAAAACCCCACCCCAGAACCTGGCTGAAGTAGTCGTACCCTAGCTCTTTCACTATTTGACCTTTATAAACTGTGGGGTGGGGTCACACAGGCATCAAAGGACTAGAAATTCCCCACGTAGCCTCCATGAAGGGTAAGAAATAAGAGCTTCATATATCACAAAAATGGGATTTGGAAGTTTAGGGGTGGCTAGGCCCTGAGTTCAGAGGTGTGGGGAGAAACCTGTGACCTTGAATCTCTTTGTAGGGAATAGCTGCCACCTGACCCCAAAGCCCTTTCACTTCCTGATGAAGGCTGGGAGATGGACCCTGCCCTCCATCTTTTAGCCTTAATACGGCAGGCCCTCTTCCCCTTCCCTACCTTTGCATACTCCTGAGAGTAGCAGAGAGGACAGAACTTCCAGCTCTGCAGGGTCTGGGCAGAGGAGCTGTCAGACAGGCTGCTGAGGGCCCCATTCACCTCCATGCCCCCAAATGAAAAGTGTCTCGTGCTCAATGGCCCAGTTCATGGGTTACGACCTTCCCTTCCTATCTCAACCCCGTAGAGGCACACATAGCTCTAAGTGTGTGCTTTGTGTGCATGAATATGTGTGTGATAACCTTGACACTGTGGACGTGGGGGGTGGGACTGGGGTGGGAAAGCAGTGTCCTTTTTATCTTCTCTCCCCTTTCCCCGATAGGAGGAAGCTGAAGGGAAGGGAAAAAAGAGGTATTAGCAAAGCTGAGAGGGGAAGGAGGACATGCTATTTACAGGCGTGGACAAGGGATCTCTATATCTTCAAGTAACACTCAGGTCATTCTCCAGCCACTGGAGTGGGAACTAGATTCAAAATTGACCCCTGGCCTGGGCTAGCTCTCCCCACCTCCCTCCCTCTCCCCCAAGGCAGCCCAGTTCTGAAAGGGATCAGGGGCAGGAACATTTTTCCTGATAACCAGTGGCTTTTTTTCTTTTTTCTTTTTTGCACTTTAGAAAAAGTTGCCAGTGTCCTGTGGACATCAAGCTGGGTGCACATTGGATGGGTTGAGTGTGGGGGGTATTGCTGTGGTAGACTCTGGGTTGGTTGGGGCAGAGCCTAGGAACACGGTAGGTGCTGCTTAAGGATCTGTCGCGTCTGTGGTGTTAATCTATCTGGGAAGCGAACTTTGAACTCGACAATGAGATCTCCCCGCTGGGTGGGCACCTTGGGGAAGGGAAGGCCCTCCCCACGGAGTCTCTTCACGGTGCCTGGCTTGATGACATCATTGCAGGGCAAAGGGATCACTCGGCCATCAATGGTGGGAATGTTTACAGTGCAGCCACACAGTGCCTGGGGAAAATGAGACAGTGAGAAAAAGGTAGGCTAGAGTGATTGGGAAGGGAAGAAAAGATTAAAGTGGAGAATGTCCCCATCACCCCCACCCAATACACTCTGATCCAGGCCTTACCTCCTTGAGGCTGATCAGGGCACTGTACAGCACGTTGGTGCCATCTCGGCGGAAGTGTGCGTGGGGCTTGTCTTTGAGCACAAAGACGATGTCGGCAGGGATGTTGTCTGGTGTGGCATCACCCTCTTTGGGGAAAGTGATCTTAGTGCCTTCCTTCCAGCCACGCTTGATGACAATGTGCAGGATCTTGTCCTCAGTGCGCACAGTTCGCCCATCAGGGTTGAGGCGCCGCCTTGTGATCTTCATGCGTTTTGTGGAGCCGTGGTAGATTTCCTCCAGGGACACCCTCAGCTCATGCACCACAGGTGGGTCCTGCACCTTGCGTCGAGGGTACAGTGGTTCTGGGGCTCGCCTTGGACCCCTGCTCAGCCCATTGAAGCCAAATCTGCCGAAGGCGCCAAATGGGTCCTCATCTTCATCCACATCCATGTCATCTGGGTCAAAGCCACTGAAGGGTCGAGTAGAGCGACTGCTGGCAAAGAAGATATCGAAGGGGTTGGAGCCTCCAAAGAAGGAGGCAAAGGTCGCGTGGGGGTCCCCATGAAAGGTGTAGTGAAAGGAGCCACTGGAGCCACCTGACGAACCACCGCCGGTCTTCAGACCTGGAGGGAGGAGAAGTTAGCGACAGAGTGGCTGGTCTCAGCCCCACTCCTGTCTCCTCCCCTTGCCCCCTAGCTCCTGGTTCATGGGCCTAGAGAAAGAAGCATCCTTTTAACTCCCACAGAGAGAACTGGCCTAAGAGACTAAGAAAAATCTCTGGCAAGATTAATTCCTATTCTTAATTATATGTTTAATAATAAGGAACATCTTGAGGTTCAAAGAGGCTGAGTTACCCAATTGGTGGAAAAGCTAAGACTGGAAGACTTGGAGAATGTGATTTTCAGTCCTGTAACCATATACCTGTGACCAAAAGATGTTTCACAAAGCCTTGAGTGGCTGGCCTGGGGTCACATTACAAGTCATACCTGGCTCTCAGATCTTTGCTTATCTCCACAGACAGGGCAAGAGGCAGTCAGATAGAATTTGACCGTACAGGGTGCTAGTAAATGACCTGTCCCAAATAAGGTAGGGATACAGTCGAAGAGGAAGTCTACTCTTACTCTACTTCTAGCATGGTTTCCTCTTTCTCTGGCTCCTACCCAAATCAGGAGGGCCCTGAAAAGCAGGAAAGATCATTAGCTTGGAGGGGAGCTATTTCTTTCCAAAAAGTTTTCAAATGCTTTATTCCCACAATCGGGGCTCACAGTGTTTCACAACTCCAAGGGGTGCCATTCATACACTGGACAGACATAGACCAAAATGGGAATGGAGCTCCTTGAAGTTATATAGCACCAAGCCCCACACCCCATACCTAATGTCAGAGCAACATGACTGAGCTGGCACATTGCAGGTGGTGGCCCCAGCTGCTCTCTCTGGAATCAGGTTCTATCTAAGGGGCTCAGATTCCTGGAGGCAGTCTTCATGTGGGATGGCAGTGGAGGTGATGGGACTAGTGGGAAGTGGGGGTGGGGAGGAATGAGGGAAGGGGTTAACACTGAGAAATGATCTAGAATATTTAGACTCAGAGTGAGGCCCAGGCTAGGGGCGGGTATTCTTCTCTTTGAGGCCTTTATCTAGAATTTCATTGGCTGTGGAAGCCTGAGCCCAAATTAGCATCTTATTTGCTGGGACCACAAGAGGAGATTTGGGTTTCATTAGAGAGGCCAAGTGGCAAGCAATTCAGAGACTTGTGGCAGCTGCCTCTTCACCCCTCCCCTAAGACTCAAGGTCTGTTCTTTCCTTCTATTGAGGGTCTGATTATTAGATGAGTTCAAGAAGCTTGGCAGAGCTCAGTGAGAGAGGGAGGTTGGACTGATGATGACAGGAGGGGGTAATTTCTCTGCAGGGATTCTGCTGTACTACCACTACCCCTTTTCAAGCTGGGAACAACTTGTCTCCAGCCAGGGCTGCACACAGAGTTTATGTGCACAACTGTTCTGGCTGGCTACTGGGGAGGGGGCAGGGCAGACAGAAATATAACCCGCATTTCCAAGGCTGCCTCTCCCTTCCCAGGCCCTGGATGTCTCCTTAAGGTTGTGCTGCATCCTCAGGAACCCTCCTGGAATCTAGATCTGCATTAGAACCAGTGCCTGGATCTAAGGGCTGAGTAGGGGCTGAGCTTTGCCCTTCACTTAGGTTCGGTCATGCAGAAAGGGGAGGTCTCCCAGCTCTGACTTTTTTCCTAAACAAAAGTGAGGCCTAGCAGAGGAATGAGTGCAATTCCTAGACAGGTCACATGGTGGCATTGTGTCTGCACTGCTTCTCTCTTCCCCACTGCTGTCCCTCCCCTCCCTCCACCCCAGGGAGAAATATTTCTTAGCTGGAGAGTGCTGGGGATTCCAGCAGATGCCTGATGAATCTGGGAATTGGCAAGTCTAGTAGGTGAGGAGGAAAAATGGAAGGAACTAGTGGCACGGAGAATAAGAAGAGGGGGTTGGGAGGACTGGGGTGCACAGAGTATAGGGGCATGGAACACCAAGCAAGGAAGAGGAGAGGAAAAGAACATTCTTTTGAGCACTTACTCTGTATCATATACAGTATGTATCATTAGCTCATCTAATTTTGAGGCCAGAATGGGAAGAATGAGGAGGAGAATGTGGAAGAAAGGTAGATGCCGTTGGGGAGGAGGGACAGTTCTTCCCGGTAAGGAGAGTCCTCAGCTGTGACAGTGTCTCTTAATATAGCCTGACAGGTGCTTGTGGCTGGCGGGTGGCAGGCAGGCCTGAGGGGCAAGCCCAGAATTAGCAGCTACATCATGCCCGTGGGATGTGCTGGGAGGAGCTGCCCTCTCAGAGGCTTTATTTGGGCTTTTCCTGCCACCCTGTGCGTGGCCACCAGCTACCCCAGGGAGGGGGCAAGATGCCAACAGCAGTTCCCCTTCCATTCTTGGATCCCTGCCACTTCCTCAGGGAGTCGGACGTAAACTCTATACCTCTGTTCTGCTGGCCTGAAGTGGGCAGGAAAGGGGACAACCATCTCTAGCTCAGAGCTCCAGTGGTTAATTCCCTGGTTGCTTAAGGGCCAAACTTTCACGCTGATGATTGTAAATGTTCTGTCCTCAGAGAGCCACACACTCCCTTTCCTAACCTTCCCCATCAGCCAATGAAGCAGCAGAGACTCCAGGCAGGACTAATAAGGATGGGAGGGAAAGAAGGGCGGGGAAGGCCTCTGGCTCTAGCTTCTTTAAGGCCTGAACTTGAGGAGGGAGAGGGGCAGAAAGAGACAGGGAGAGGTATGGTGAGTTGAGGCTGGGTCGTGGGTAGTCTCTTCTCTCCTCTGGATGTCAGTACTGGGAACACTTGCCTCCCTCACCCCTCCTCAGTCTCCAGTTCTCTGCTTTGAGAACTGGGTCACCCAGGACCCCAGACAAGGACAGGAATCCAGGACAGGCTGGAGCTCTGCCCTCTTACCTTCCTCCCCATACTGGTCATACAGGCCCCGTTTCTTAGGGTCACTCAGCACATCATAGGCCTCCGCAATCTCCTTAAACTTCTCCTCAGCATTGGGCTCTTTGTTCTTGTCTGGGTGGTACTTCAAAGCCATCTTCCGATAGGCTTTCTTGATTTCATCCTCGTTGGCTCCCGATGGGATTCCAAGAATCTTGTAGTAATCCTTTCCCATCACAGCCACTGGACCGGCACTGGTCTCCTTGTTTCTGAAAGAAACCAGGGCCAATCCTTGATGCCCCTAATTCCTTGTACTCCAGTCCTGTTCCTGATGATCCTGCAATTCCTAAATGACTCACTGTGTAACTTTCAGCAGGTCATACCTGTTCTGTGGGCCTCTGTCTCCCCATCAGTAAAATGAAAGTTTTAGACTAGATGATCTCTTCCAGCTCTGACATTCTAGTATTCTGTGATTCTTTCCTTAGTTCTTGGGTTTTCCCAATAAGAAGCTGGGGGCTGTGGCCCACTTCTTGGGGCTATTCTAAGGCCCAGATCCCTGGGCCAGACCTGAGGACACCCAAGAGCCTTGCTGAGTGAGGTAGCACGATGGACTGATAGACTCATGCACAGAAGCTGGCGAAGATCAACATAGTGGGTGAGGTCACCTGGGCATCATGGTCTCCTACGCCATGCCTCAGGCATGGTGCCCAGGCTTAAGGCTGGGGCAGTGGCCCAGGACTAGGGATAAGCCTGGGTCTTCAGCCAGCTGCCTTGGTCAGCCAGGCTGAGTCAGAGTGTGGGTGCTTGGATTCCTGTCTGCTATTGGAGACCCCAGGCCCCCCTGCCCCACTGCCCAGACTATGCTAAACCTCACGTGTGATTCAGATTAAAGGGTGACTCACAGCCTTTGGAAACTGCTGTTTCTAATGCCCTCATTAGCAGGAGGGTGACACTGTCCTTCCCCCAACCAGGGCAACAGTTCCCTTTACTCATTTCCCAGTGTCTACACACAAAACTGTGTGAAGACATATATCTGTGCCACTTAAGCATCAGTGTTAGTGAACAAAAGCATCCTGGGGATAGATCCTTTTTTCAACCTTAGTTGTTAGGAGACAATTGGGCACTAACTACCATTTCCTTAATGCCTTCTCTACCAGTCCCTCCCTCTCACCTGCCCCATGGTTTAGAATCTAGGTCCAGTGCCAGGCCCATAGACCTCTGATGGTTCCTTCCATTTTGGGTGTAGGAGCATTTGTTATTTATATGGGGAAGAAACACAGGTCTCTAATTCTTTCACTCTAATCTACCTCCACCAAATTCTCTGTGGAGGGAAGGGGACTTTCCTGTAGCTAGAGCTATTTGGGGGAATGGCCAGAAGCCATTCTCCAACCTTTCTGAGCCTTGGCCAACCCCTGTCAAAGTCCAGGGAACCAGAGTCTTTCTAGCAATGTCCTGGGCTGGTAGCCACAGCTGAGAACTGCTTTTCTGCCTCTGACTGCTTCAGAGAAGTGTACAGGGTTTTCTGACAGGAGTGAGGGCTGTAATGGGTAAGAGGAGGCCTCAAGGCCCCAGGTAGGCAGTGATAACTGCCCTAGCTCCTGCCCCCACAGAGCCTGTTGCAGGTGGCTGGGTTGACTCATGATTCTGGGAGTCACCTCACTTTGACGAAGAGAAGGCTCCATTAAGGCGGGTACTCCCCCTTTTCTCCCTATCAGCATGTCACGCCTGGTGGGGGAGGCTGGGGATGGGGGAGGCAGAGAAGAAAGAGCATCTGGGGGAGGGCAGCCATTTTCGGAAGCAGCAGTAAAAGCCCTCTGAGAGGGCACTGGGGGTGGTCTGCCATCTCTGCCTCGGCCCACACCTTCTTTCCCCTGAAACCCTAGCACACCAAGAGGGTGCCGTTAGAGAACTATAGCAGCTTTTAGGCTGAGGGCAAGTGGAACAGTTTGCCAGTGTTCTCGCCCTCCTCTCGCTATCCCTGCATTACCTCTTCATCCAGCCAGCTTCCTTCCTGGCACCCACCTGCTAGTTCTTCTAGACCTATAATTCTCTTGCCTCCACAGACACAGGGCAAGCTCCTTCAAGAATTGCCTTTTTCCTCCTTCTTTCCTCCCTCCCTCCCTCTCCTACCCACAGGCCACGTGTTGGAATGACAAAGGAGCCCCATGGCATGGCACTGCCTTTGATGGAGAAGAATGAAGAGGATGTTAATGTAGAGGCAGGAAGGAAGAATGAGAAATGGCAAGGGGGACTGGTACAGGGAGGGGGATGGTTGATACAGAAAATGAAGTACTGATAGAGGGGGATGAAGGACGACAAATGGAAATGGCTGAGGTGGCAGATGAGTTACCAGTGTGTTTAAAGAGAGAGATGTAGAGAGTTGAAATACTAGAGGAGATGTTTGTGGAAAATGGATGCCTGAAAGATTTGGTATGGGAAATGAATGATGAGGGGTGCAATTCATTCAAATGTAAGGGTAGGGTAGAAGATAGTTCTTACATGTAATTGGAGATGAGATGAGGATGAGATGGAGGAAGTAGGTAGACAATGGAGGGGGATGTGACATGGAGAATTTGACTTGTTACAGGTATGAGTGCCCTTCTCCAGAGGGACTTACCGAAACTTTACAAACCCATTCAGCGTCCACGCTCGAAGTTTTAAGGGCTCCAGCTGAATTTTAAACATCAAGCTGGCTAAGAAGTCTTCTCCCCAGAAGTGTGGGAAGCTCCGGAAAGCTCCTCGGGCCTGTAGTGGGGGTGCTGCTGCGGATGGGCAGGAGAGCACTGTGCGCTTAAACATGCCCAGCCCAGCCCCTCACCTCTGATTGCTCCACTGGAGCCTGCTCGGAAAGCTGCAGCTCTGGAAGCCACCTCCTCAGGTTCTCGGAGGCGCTTGCCCAGCAAGGCCTGTCCGGTGCAGCAGGAGCTGAACCTGATCCCCAGGTGTGGAGAATGAAAGGATAGGGTCCAGCGGCCACCTGCTCTCAGGTGAAGGATTGTCTGGCTGATTGTGAATGGCTGTATGGCAGTGTGACAGTAAGGCTGGCAGTGCGAAGAGTGTATGCTTGTGAGTGGCAGCGTGTGTACCTGTGGCGGGTGTGATTGTCTGTGAGGGCCTAAGAGGCAGTGAGTTCCTCTTGCCTCTCCGGGGAGGACCAGACCCCAATCCCCAAGAACCTACTCAATGAAGTCACTGACGGGGAGTCTCCTCCCTCGCAGATGGGTGGGGCGGGGCGGGGAGGGGGAGAGCTCGCCGGGACAAAAGGCGCGGCGAGGAGAGGAAGGGAAGAGAGGGGAGGGGGTTCGGGCGGGGGAGGGTGGTCGGTGATGTCACCGGCACTGACTGGCAGGGCCGGCTCAGAAACGCCTCCGCCCCGCGGAACCCAATGCAACCCAGCCTGACCCTCCCCGGGCTCAGATGCCGGCTGCCCCCCACCCGCCGTAAGAGGGTCGCGGACATCGAACACATTGCAGACCCCGAGTCCCCACACCCCCACAGCAGAAGAGCCGATGGGCCCTTCAGTGTCCCAACCCCCAGACACCAGGACCCCTGGCTTCGTGACGCCCCCGCTCCTGGGACCCCAAAGTCCTGGATCGACGCCCTCACCAGTGAGGAGCTGCGGGCACCGCCGCGGTCCGTCAGACAGCCGCTGCCCCCTCCCCCGACTCCGGCTCCGCCGCCTCCACTCGGGACAGGAGTCGCCTGCCCGCCGGCGGCAGACAGCGGGCCCGGGAACCCGCCCCCACGGCTCCGCCTCCGCGATGCCCATTGCGCCGTCTGCTCGTCACTCAGCTCAGCCTCTGCTTTAATTGGACAGCTTTCAACGAGTGGCTCTGTGATAGCCGCCCATTCTCCGCCCCTGTCACCCGGCCACACGCGCACACATTCTGGGCAGTGATTGGTGTGGGTCTGATTGGTGCATTCTGGGATCAGTCAACCACACCTCTTCGCTATCTCGTCGTGTCACTGGTGAAAGGGACAGAGGGAGGTAATTCCACGCGCCCTTTGATTTTATTGGTTGGTCTGTGGGGCTCAGACCCGAGTCGGGGGACAACTATTTTAGTCCAATCTCTGGTTTGAGAAGGTGGGGCGTACTGGCCACTGCTCGAATCCTGGGAGAACCTTCTGGAACCCGTGCAACGTCAAAGACAGCCTTAAAGGAAAACTGCACCTACCAGTTTGCGGTGACTCTGGGCATTCTTTACTTTCTTCATTTAGGAGGGTAGGGGAGAGGATAGTGCACTCTGGGAGGTGTAGTCCCTGGGCCAGGATCAAATGGTCACCCCTTCTTACCTGCCTTCCATTGAATTGTGAACTAACCTCTCCCTGACCTGAATGAGCTTTACCTTATCTTGACCCGGAGTTGACCTGATGTGACCTAACTGGATATCAAAACAGACCCGGGTAGACGTGCAGAGTTAAGTACCTTCCTGTCTCTTTGTAACCCGTTGTTCTCCAAAGGTTTAGCACCTCCATAATTCCTTTTCTGAGTCTCCTTTTCATCCTCTGTATAATCCCCTCATCCCTGCTTCTCCATGAGCAGCCCCTTCTCAGCAACCCCCACAGTCCCTATTAAAGTTCTACCTATAATCTTTCATCCTTCTTCCCCTTTGAGTTCCCACGTTTTAGCCCCCTTTTACTATCCCCTCTTCTTAGCCCTATATGATCTCCTGTCTTTCCCCATGATCCTCTGTCTTATCCTATTTTTAATCCTTTACTCCCATGAACTCCCCTATCCTAGTCGCCGCTTTAATCCTTCATCTCAGCTCCACATGATCTCCTTAACACCTTCAGAATCTCCTATCTCAGTACCTCCCCACCCCCATTAAATCTCAGCCCCAGTGTCCCCGATGTTCAGAGCAAGCAGGGCTGCGGAGGCGGTCGCCAGCGGAAGCCGACGCTTGAGCAGACACGGTGCCTGGCGCCCACGTCACTGTCTCCCCGGCCCATCTGTGCTAGAAGAAGCGGGGGTAGGGAGGAGGTAATCTGGGGGTGAAGAGGGGGAGGAGTTCTTGGGGGGAGGTTTGAGGACAAAGGAAGGGCCAGAGCAGAAGCTCTCACATACCTTTCTTTCTATGAGGTTTCCCAGAGACAGTTTGAACACCCATGTGGTCGTTCAAACTGAATAGAGCTGGAAACAGGCTTGGAGAGCATCAGTTCCTAGGCCACAGAGCAGAGCAGAGCAGAGCAGAGCAGGAGAAAGGTCTAGGGATCCTGAGGTCAGGTCTACATATCCTCCCTTACCTGCTTTCTTTCTAATACTCACTATGGGGATCCCAGGTGTAAAGGGGTGTGAGGTGTGAAGGAAGTGTGGTAAGAGGAGGATGGAGAGGAGGGGGGCAAGATGGGGTAGGGGATATAGAGAGGAGAGGTGGGGTGAGAGGGATCACAAGAGGTAGGAGGGAGATGGGGAGTGGAGGGGAGGTGGGATGAGGGGAGATTTGGTGGAAGGTAGTGGGAGATGAGAAGGGAAGGGGAAGTGGGGAGCAGAATAGAAGGGAGGGGAGATGGGGTGAGTAGCAAAAGGATGGGACAGAGAGATGGAGTGAGGAGGAATGGGGAAGGGAAGGGAAGTGGAGTGATGAGAGAACAGAATAGGTGATATGGAGGTGGGAAAGGGAGGATGAGGGGGCTTAGGACTGGTACTCACTCCTTATATCTGGGGGCTCTCACTCCCCCACCTCCAGACTCATGGGGGCCTGGGCTGTGAATGCTCTGCTTCTTCCTATTCCAGTTCTGTCTATTTTGCCTCCTCCAGCTTTGCCTGTGCCAACATGGAGGCTGAGTTTAGTCACCGGCCTTTACCTGGTCCCTGCTAATGCTAAAGTGTAGGCTTAGACCTTCAAGGGCACAGGGCTGTGCCTTCAGACTGTTGTTTGCCGAGTTTGCAGTTGCTGTCCTGTGTCCCATAGCTCTGGGAATCAGATGTGTGTGTAAGGAACCAGGGTACATAGTGTGGCATAGGGTGTAAGAATGTAGGCTCTGGAGGCAGACTGTTCACCTTGTGAGGTTACTTGCCACATGTGTGCTCATTTCCTCCTTTGAAAATTGGGGATAAACAACACCGGTACCTTATAGGGTTGTTGTGAGGGTTAATTAAGGTAACACATGTAATGCACCTAGTTCTGAGCTTGGCATGTTGTTAATGCTTAAGAAAGTTAACTTACTCTGTATGTTCACAGATATCTGGGTGTGTGAGTTCATCTGTAAATGTTTGGCAATTATTTGTACTGTTGTATCTGTGATACAATTTGTGAGAGTGTATTTATTTGTGTAATTACTTTTGTGTGGTAGCATGCGTGATTCTGTGTTATTTGCTGTAGGTATGTGATTTTGTGCTAATGTACATATGTGATTAAATAACTGTGTAGGCCTGTGCCTACATGATAAAGAGTGGATGAAGTGTGTCTTTATGGCTGTTGATATGCTGACACCGTGTCTGCTGGTGTATGAATGCATCTGTGATTGTATCAGTTCCAAACGCCCCCACTCACCCTCCGTCCCAGCGGAGACGTCACAACCCTAGGTGTCCCTCATTTCCTCACCCTGAGGGAACCGGAACCCGGGGGCGGGGCGGGAGTGGGTGACAGTGAGGAGGTGTTTAGACAGGAGCACATGTTCCCTCCCAGACTGTGTATGGGAGGGGGAGCCCTATCTTGCACATACCCTAAAGGCTCCAGAGGAAGTGCTCCCCCAACCCTGTTTTCAGTTCTTTGTCTTGTCACCATGGCAGCAGTTGCCAGGGGCTCCCAGGGTTGCTAAGATCTGGGTGTGGGTGGCTGCCAGGCCCTGTTGCCAGTAGAAACAGAATCCTGGGAGGAAGGCCTACCTCCATAGCTGCCAGCTTTCTGCAGTGACAAGACTGGCCCTTGGACCTCTCCTGTCCCCAAATTTTACCTGTAATTTGTATGTCGCAGTACTAGAGTTGGTGGGGGTTTTAATAGGAAGATATTTAATAGGAACTAGAATATTGAGATTCACCTTCTGAGGAGAAAGGGGGCTCTAGCTTGGCTATTACCATGTTTAAAGTTGGGAGGCCCTTAGAAGTTAGTGACTACCTTATTCTGTCCCTCAACTCTTATACTTCTCCTCTGGCAGTATCTCTTCTTGACTTCTCCAAAGGTTGGTGCTTATTACCTGGTGCTTCCACCTGGTATACGAATACTATGTTGACCCTGTTACCTTGGATGCAGACTGACTCCTTCCTGTGGTCAGACTCTTAGCATATTACCTGGTTACATACTTCATGCTGACACTTGAGCCCTAAATTCAGTCCCACACTGAGCCCCAATTTTGGCCTCAGCCTGAGACACTGACCTTGGTGTTACTCCTGGACCAGACAGTTCCCCCACACCCAGCCTCAGCCTAAGTTCTCCTAGACACAGATAAGCCCTAATCTTGATACTGATACTTGAACTCAGGCACAGAGTCTATTCTGATCCTGTACACTGATTGACCACTGATCACTGACCAGTGATCTAACTCTGTGGTACTTGCCTGGCATCTCCCTTCATGTTCTGAACCTATACTGGCCAGTACCATAAAAGTGCAAAGGTTTTTTTTTCCCCTTGCCTTGGGGTGAGAGGACAGTACTAGAAATGACCAGAAGAGGGCGTGCAACATCAGGTTCTAAAGGCACACTTCACAGAGCCCACCTGGGATGGAGATAATAGGCAGATTGAGATCTTGGATCTTTTCTCTCTGGTCAGGACCCAGAGCTGAAGGCACAGCAATTGGTCTAAGAGGTTGAACTAAAGAAATTAAGGTTCTCAACCCAGTGATGCTCATGTTTTGGGATCATGTGGGTCTGTACAAGCATGGATCTCTCTCCAGTTCAGCGGGCCTCAAGGCTGGGGCTGCTCAAGAAGGTGCTTAACCACTTACTGGCATTGCATGTCTCAGGAGGACTGGATACCTGGGAAGGCATCCCACCCTCAACTCCACATTTCTGTCATATACTCACATAGCTTCACTACCTTCCCTTGTATTCAGTTATCTTTTGGTCCTATTGAGCAGAAATCTGCCTCTCCCCACCTTTTTAAAAAAATATATATTTTTATTGAAGTATAGTCAGTTTACAATGTTGTGTCACTCCCCCACCTTTGGTCTTAGCTCTATCCTTGAGGTCACATCGACCTCATTGGTCCCATCTGCCAGATATCAGCCATCTGCATCCCTTAAGTCTGCTCCTCACCAGGATGAACACCCCTCAGGCCTTCATGTGTTCTTCTTCTGCCTTGTTCAATTCCAGCCACTAAGACCATGTTCCTCTGGCTAGGTTTCAGTTTGTGATGCCTGGCTCTGATTAGCTTTTTCCAGGAGTGCTGGTGCAGTGTACAAACAAGCCAGCCCGCCTCCCTCCTCTGACCCTGCACTTCTTTCCATGTAGCCTCAGGTTACATCAACTTTTTTTTTTTTTTTCACACCAAGTGAAAACTACATCCTTCGTTCTCCCTGACGTGCTAAGTCACATCTTGCCCATTTGTACCTGTTATGATTTTGAAAGGAGTGTTATTATTTATTTTAAAAAACAAAGATATTTGAAATTAATGAAATAAAAAACATTTTGGCAGTGTCTTCTGAGTTTTAGGGCAGTTTTTGGGCTTGGACATCTCTGTGTTTGATGCTTACTTGAAGGTGGGACAAGAAGGGACTAAACTGCTCATTTTAGCAGCACATATTCTAAAATTGGAACATTACAGAGAAGATTAGCATGGCTTCTGTGCAAGGATGACATGCAAATCTGTGAAGTGTTCCATATTTTTGATGAATATTAAAATATAATGTAAAGTGAATGTATATGTTAATAAATTAGTATATTACAAAAAAAAAAAAAAAAAAGAGGGACTGAAGATCCTTAGCTGGCTTGGCTGTGACTTCAGCACTGTGGACAGAGGCCATTGGCAGCACCCCCAGCTATGCCTGGGACTGTGGGTGGGTGGAAGATGATACACACACAGCCTTCAGATGGGGCCAGAAATTCTTGCTGCTCACTCAGGGCCTTACAGTGTATAAAGCTCTTCCCTCTTACCAAACTTGTTCTCTCCTCACTCAATTTTCAACCCAGGAGGCAGACAAAACAGGAACTGTTTTCCAGATGAGGAAACTGAGGTTTAGCAATGTCAAACTCCAAGCAACCCTTTGGGTGCGGTAGGAGAGAGAACATAATTATTCCATGTTTAGCAACCACTATCCTGCTGTGGCTCAAGTGCATTCCTCTTTATTTCTAGGGAAAGTCAGGGTGGGTGGAATTTTTTGTGGAATCAAGGCTTCAGTCAGCCCTGGGAACAAGTGGCAGCTGGTAGGAGGAACAGTGCTGGGAGGGTCTGAAGTTCCAGTCAGGACTCCCCAGATGAAGGTGGGGAAACCCTCCTCATCATTAAGATCCACAGATGTCCAGTTTTTATACCTTTTTCCTGTCCCAATTCTTGGCTTCACTGAGCTTGGAGAGAAGAAGGGATGTGCAAGATGTTATTAAGCTGTTTCTGAGCCTGATGAACCTCCATGGGAAAACTCCAAGGAGGAGGGATATGGGAGTCTGTGAGTGAAAAGGGTGAGTTGTGTAGGTGATAAGAAATCCTGTGACATGGCTATAGGCCTGGCTACCTGTGTATGTCTATTTCTGGGGGAGAAGAGAGGTGCTGGACCACACAGCAGCTGTTTCCTTGAGGTGTACTTTGACAGGCAGCACAATATAGTGGTTAAGAACATGGGCACTGAAGCCAGACTACCTGGTTCCCCTGCTTCCTAACTGTGTAATTGTGTAAACTTGAGAAATTCTCAGCCTCTCTGCTCCTCACTTTCTCATCTATAATACAAATCACATAAGAGTTGTTTTGGAGATTAATTACTTCGTGGAAAGCACTTAGAACACCCAGTGCATAGTAACTGCTCAAAAACATTAGCTGTTATAGGTGGGAGTTAGGGGCTCTGGTGTCCCCACTGCAAAAATCCTCGTATAACTTTATAGTCGGGCCTCTGTATCCCTGGTTCCACATCTGTGGATTCAGTGAACTGAGGATTGTGTGGTACTGTAGTACATATTTACTGAAAAAAGTCTGCATACAAGTGCACCCATGCAGTTTAGACCTGTGTTGTTCAAGGGTTAATCATATTTGTATTTGCAGCTCCTATTTTTTTCTTTTACATTTCCAGAGGCTTAGATTTCTTGAAGATTTTTTTCCTTCCAACTGGCTGGAGAAATATTAGCTATTCACCAACATTTCAAAATGAAGGCCAAATTCCTACAGCAATTCTATGCCCCCATGAGTCTTTAAAATGTGAATCCTTCCTCATATATTGTTTCTTTGGGCACCGGTCATCGAGCATCCTGAGTTCCTTGCCTCAGTGAAGTGAGGCACCTGGGTAGTGGAGACCACACAGGCTCTCTCTGGGCATCAGAAGGGATGTCCTAGCAGGAACTCAACCAACAGGACTCCTTGGGTCCCCTTCAAGCCCAGGCACTGTTACAAGTGCTCATTTCGTGAGCCCAGGCACAGGAGTTTTAGTCCTTCCACACCTGTACACATGCTATTCCTTCCCCCTGGAACAGCGTCCCTTCTCCCTCTCCCTGCCGACATGCCTCACTACTCCTACCCATACTGCAGGTCTCAGCTGAAACAGCCTGTCCCCCAGTAGACCTTCCTGCCTTTGCCATCCACCCCCAAAGCATCCTTCACTTGCCTCTTGGTGGCCCTCATCATTGCGGTAATGAGCTGCTAAATTTCTTACCTTCCCTGGAAGACAAGTGGGGTTCCTATGGTTTGAAGGTAGAATATCTGCCTCTGATAAACAGAATAGGGATGTTCCTGTCTATAGGTACTGGCTCTGTTCTCACCAGGCAAAAGGGATGAATAGGGATTTTATAGTCTTCTGAAAGCCTCTCCAGACTTTAGTTTACCCAACCCTATCGTATCACAAAACAATTTGCAAAGATTGGGAGGAAACTCTCAGACTAGGAGAAAACACCCAACTACTTTTCCTACTTTGTAGCTCAGTAGAAACTAGGAAAAATGTCTAAACTGGTCCTTGGTGTATGTGTCTATATTGGGGGTGTGGGTGGGATGGCGTGTAATACATAGCAATTTCTTCAAAAATTCTGGCTCTTCTGTGCTCCCGATTCCTGTGTCCATGGTGCAACCCTTGCCTCCTGCCACCTCCACCTATCTTGTGGTATTCCTGGAGGCCACAGCTGCTCCTGTTTTAGACTCAGGAACTGGCCAATGATAGGAAACCAAACAGAAACTCGGCAGGTGCCCCAAACAACAAGAAACAAGAGGCCAAAAGAGCATCACAATCTTTTTATTATGATTTCCACTGTGCCCAGCCTCTGGGAGCATCAGCTCTTTCTGGAGTGAAGCTGAGCCATGGGGAGGAGCATGCAGCTGTTGTGATGGGAGGACAGGGCTTGGGAATGTTCCCCTGAGCTTACTGTCAAGTTACCTTCTGCAGAAAACCACATAGGAAGGGCATGAGGGACCAGAGGCCATTGGATCCTCCAGTGTTACTTGAGTGTTCTCAGAGGCTGTCCCGCAAGCCTGTGTTTGGCTGGGAGACAGATCAGAGGCCATCTCTTGTAGCCAGCTAGGCTTGAAGGCCTTTGTTTCAGCACAGATATAGAAAGGCCTTGCTATTTATACCTTGATGTTCTTATTTGTGGTCACGCCAACCCATGCTATACAAATTGGAATGTGATTGGGCTTTTTAGTCACTGGTCTGAGCAGACCTGACACCCTCTCCATGATCTGGGTCATCGGGGCATGTGGCCTAGAGGGAAGAAGGTTTTTCTTAGTGCTAGCGGGGTCTATTGGAGATTCTGTAACCTGTTCATTTTCTTTCCTTTTAAGGTTGTCAAAAGCAGTGGCAGTAGTAAAGCAACAGCAGGAAAAATACCCATTCCCAACCCACACCAGAGTGAGCTGTCAAGGAACAGGCATAATGCATTGATATCCCTTACTCGAGGAATGCTTTGTTGTCCAGGCTGCAGCTCAGGGCCAAGAGAGAAATCCTGGGCACAAACTAAGTGACGTGAAGAAAGTAGCAATTTTATTCCACTGTAAATAGAGTGGTTAAAAGGGGTTATGATTGTAGGTACCTGGATGTCCTGAAACTATGGCATCAGTTTTGTTCTGCCTTTTAAATGCCAAGTGTGTATTTGCCTTTACCCAGCTTGTTTGAAGGGGACATGCCTGCAGGATCACTAGAGCCTGCCACAGTCGTGCCTGGAGGTTACTCTTGACTCTGGGCTGGTTATGGCTGGCCTGAGGGCCTGCCAGACAGCTTCTGCTGAGCTTCCTTCTTGTGTTTAGAGCGTCTTGGCACCATTCTTACTAAGTAATGAGACCTGCAATAGTTGAGGTTGAGGCTTATAAGCCTAGGCCCAATCCTGAATCCAACCTGCAGTGAGGTACCCTCTTCCCAGGCAGTTTGATTCTGTTCTTCCCATATTGTTGACAAGAATGTGGGAACCCCAGATTTGGCCAAACAAGGCCAGGGTGACATCCCATAGGGAGCACCAGGGCCAGAAAGGCCAGTGTCTGCCCTGCAGCCCCAGTTGCTTAGGCTGAGGACAGAAAGAGGCAATGTGCTCATGGCTTCAGCCGTGGTTGTCTTCAAAGGAAGACCACTTTGAGGGGTCAGTACCTAGGAGCAAGAGGATGGCTCCATCCCTGGGATCAGAGTGGACCATTGTTCAAAAGTGCAGCGCCTGCATCTGCTGGAAGACTGGTTTCAGGGGAGGAAGCCATGGAGCAGGCCTGAAGAGCCTATCTGGCCACAGCTATTGCCTCAGCTGACTGTCTTTGCAACTCCACTATGTCACCCAGATGTCCCTGTCTTTTAACTCTAAGCATGGAGAAGAGGACTGCTGGGTGAAATACAGACTTGGGGCAAGTAGCCTTCAGAGAAGCATCTATGTAACCTCAGCTTCCCTTGGTTAGGGGGTGGGGTGGGTGGAGCTTGGGAAGAGAACTGATCTCTGCAATTCTGGGCAGCCAAGATGAAAAGATCGAAATATTTTCCTCATACCCTTATTAGAGTCAGACACTGATTTCCATTATTGGCAGAATTTCAGACAGTCACAGTGATGAAAGGGCTTGACAAGGAAAGGGAATGGGCTTTACTAGGTTTATAAAAGTTTGAATGTCTCCATATGTACTGCAGAGGGGCTCCATGGATTAGGACACTGCAAAGGGAGATCCCAGAAAGGGGCTGGGTGGACCTTCTGCAACTCTGGACTGGGGTCGTAATGGATCCTCTCCTTTGGTAAAAATCTAGATGCCCATAGAGAAGACGCTGGTTGCTTTTCCATGCTTCTCTGCTTCCTAGGACTCTTATGGACTGAGAATTCTATCCTTTTCTGGGGGCCATGTACCCTGTACCCTTCGCAGCACACCCTCATCAGGGAACTTGCCGTCCTGGACTAGAGGGAGAGGAGTGATCCCAAATAGGCCTGATCCTGTTGTGGAAGAGCTCTGAGGCCTGCTCTGCCAGGCCCTGGGATACAGCTGGCCCGATCTGGCCCAGTCTTTACCACTCATCCAAAGAAAGCTAGAAGCTGCAGCTCCAGAGAGGTAGGCATCACCTTGGTCTGTGAAGGATCAGGGAACAAGAAGATGGACTTCCAGTCCTTGTGACTGATGACGAAGCAGGAGAAATAAATCTATTTAGCTCTCAAAGCCCAGAGCTTGTTTCTACTCAAAATGCCCTGTCCGTGAGATCAAGCAGCCCAAGGCCATTGGCGCAGAAGGTGATCTGCCAGGAGAGTAAGCAACAGCCCCCGTGCTTAATGTGCTTTAATCTTCTCAGTGCAAACCCCAGGCCTGGCTGCTTCAGATGCAGTCCTTGGGCCCAAGAGTCATGTGCTTTCTTTCTTTTTGGCTAGACTGATTAATGGCCCTCTCCTACTGATTAGTCGTGGGAGTATGGCTAAGGAGCATTTACAAAGAGCTGTGGGTTTTGAAATGTTCAGAGCCATACACATGAATGTATATTCATCTTCTGTCTACTTCATTTCAGTCCTAAATCATCCAACCCCAGAAGCATCTCACTCGGCTTCTAGGTGAGGCAGTCTCTACAGGAAGAGACCATATAGTGCTCTTTCCATGCCCCTGGTTATAGCTCTCCCCTTTTCTCTGAGCAACACTGAGCTGTACGCTGCTTCTGTAGAAATGCCTTGAGCAATGCAATGTGTTAGCTTCTGTATGACTGACCCAATCTCTTATTGAATAGCTCTTGGTAGTCAGACCTTAGGCTAAACCTAAGTCAGAAACTTGAACCTCAGGGCCAGTGCTGACCCACAACATGCACTTACTAGAGAACTTGATGAGAACTTAGGAAGGACAGCGGGGGCTTGGAGACCAGACTCGGTGACTTTGTGGCAGCCTCTTCTTGCCCCAGAAGTCTTTCCACGCCAGGCCCAGGCCCTAGGCTGGTGGGGTGGGATATGCAGTAAGCAGCTGGGGAAGCAGCAGCTCAGGCTATATCTCAGTAACAGGGAGAAGGGAACACCTCCTCCTTCTGTGAAGCTTTTCTGGGACTTTTTCTGCTCAAAAGAGTTGAGATGCAAATCCTCTTCTTAGCTCCAGTCTCTTATCCTCATTGTCAGGTGGCTGAAAGGAGTCCCTGCTTAGGGCTTCTGTGGAGTTGCTCTTTCTTGGGCTATGGAAGAGGCTGGCTCTGCACTCCATACCACAGCACACTTTTCTAGGTCTACAGGTGAGTTGAGCTGGAAGGATGGAAGAGCATGAGCCTTCTCCTCTCCTCTTCCATCCAGACCTTGTTCTCATTGGAGCTCAGGCTTTGGGTCTCTGTGGTAGCTGACCTGGGTGAAGCACCTAACCCAGAGGACTGTGACTCCTGCCATCATACATGTTCTCCTTGGGTTCTGGGCCATGAGCGCCCATCTTAAAAATGGGCCAGGATGGCTCACCTTAGTTTGACTCTTTTGCTAAATAAAGACTTTTAGACTTGAATGACCTGGCTGAGATGTTTCTAGAATTCTGGATCCCTGGGAGGGGCTGCCTCCACCTTTTCTAACTTGGACTCCACATATTAGTTGTCTTCTCTGTCACCAGGAATTGGAATTTAAATAAACAATGGGCTGAAGTGCAGTGGTGGTTTTCAACCATTTCCCCACCCCAACACATCAAGGGACATAGCATACATCTACCAGTACAGTGGTTCACCCAGGAAGGGATTTTTAGTATGGGAAGAGGGAGCCTGTCAGCATCTCTACGAGAGCATGTGAGTCTGATATGCCCCCTTATTAAGAACCACTTGGCCAGAGACTGATCTATTAGAAATTAGGACTGGCTAATAGAAGGGCTGAGTAGAGACCCCCTCATCTATACCAGAGGTTTCACAAAAGAACTTTGGTCCTTTTTCAACCAAAAAGAACCAAGTCTCTGAAGGCATGGGCAGCTAGGCGTGCATGTGTGTGTGGCTGTGTGCGGTGGTAGGTCCAGTCTACGGTGTGGAGTCAGGGCGTGGTCCTGGAGTGGATGTTGCCACAGCTCCTAGGGCTTCTCCCTGTGGCAATGCATTTACTACCTCTGTTGTGAAGGGGAATGGTGATTTCAGCGCCATAAAGCTTAGTGACAAATTGACATGTGGACAGTGCTCCATCCCCGTAAGTCTCAGTACCAGAGGTTGGTAGGGGAAAGGGGGAAGGAAAGGAGGAAGAGAACGCCACTGTCCCTGAACTGAGCTTCTCTGCTCCATGCTATCCTGGGGGTTTCAGGTGAATGGCTGCACTGTTGGGGCGAGCAGCCAAGATGTAGATGACATTCTCCTGTAGGAAGGTAGGCCAGTCCACAAATCTGGAGTGGAAGTAAAGAATAGGTTTGTGAGTCTGGTTGCAGAGCCTAGAGGCTCATGAGACCTGATCGGCTTGAGCTGGGCAAAACTCAGGCAAGCCTGGGCTCGTACCTGACATGGTGATAGCTGGCTATACTTCCAAGGTGACAGACCAGCTGGCTGGTCCTATGCATCTGGGGTCAAATGTGTACTCCTGAAGCCTGGTTTCTGGGGGTGGGCACTTGCTGTTTAAGGGTGGCAGTGGGTAATGACCAACTTACTTGTGTGTATTGGGAATCAGGGGAGCAGACAGCCAGATGAGGAGGTGTCACTCACCTGGACTCAGGCTCTGAGGGCAGCAGGGCCTTGTCCTGACTCTTGCTGCTGCTGCCGGCTGGGCTGCTGTCTGCTATGGGACCCACTTGGCTGATGCTGTTGGGCACAAGGACATGTGGTTAGGAGTGGGACAGTGAAAGGTCTGGCCCCTTCCATGCTCTGGTGAACCCACAGCTCTGAATGTGCATGTCTGGGCTTGTCTGACACGGGGTGACAGGAGTTTGGAGTAGAGGCTGCCCTATGTCTGGCCAACAGAAATCACTGCCCACTGTCTAATACACAGGAGGATCCTCTCCTGGCTGCTGGAGAAACTGGCAGGAGAAACAGGCAGGTACCTTTCGTACCAAGGGCCATTTGGCATGGAAAAAGGAGGGGATATGTGAGTGTGGGCAGGGACTGGTAGGGAGCAGACCTGACACTGCAGGAAGGAGCCTCTGTGAGGCGTTTGCAGAACCAAGAGTGCTGGGCACGGTGGCACTCTGCCTCACTGATGGTGCTTCCGCTGCCCCGGGCCAGGAAGGTGGCTCGGGCTCGCTCCCGCTCCTTGACTGTCAGAAGCCTCAACAGAGAGTTCTGGGGAAGAAGAGACAAGTTAAGATCTTGGAGGTGAAAATATTTTGTAAACTGTCATGCAGTAGAGAATCCTACCTCTATTACCACCTCTGCAACCTCCCTTTGATGCTGCCTGGATCCTTTCTGGTAGCACCAACATTTGTAGTGGGGTCCAGTGCAAATCAATCTTCCTTGAGCAGTTTCCCCAGCCCAGGCACTGGATCACCTGTCACTGAACGGAACCTGGGCCCCTTCCTGGTACTGGTCCCTGTTCAGAGTACCCAGTGTTCCCCCAACCTGCCTGGCATACTTCCCAGGTCTCTGTCACCCAATATCCCATGAATGTTCACCCCAGCTGGCCCTCACCTGGGAACGCAACTGCTGCAGAAGTAGGAGGGACTCATGGGACAAGAAGTCAGGCCACTCTACATGTCCTCGGTGTTCAGGGTCCAGGGCTGCAAACTGACGAGCTGCCTGCTCTTCCTGCTCCTCACTGAGAGCCCTGTCACTGTCCCCCCGCTTCGCTGCTTGGTGGCGGTAGCGCAGGAAGTCCTCCAGTGTCAAGGAGCAATCTGTGGGGAGGCACCCCATACTAGCCATGTCCATCCTTTGCTCAGCCTGTGGAGTACCTCCCCTCACCTCTAGGGTAATCTCCAGGGCGCCCACACCCACAGTTCTTGTCGAGTCTTTGTCTCCATAGCCAGGATAACTCAGGCTGTGGCCAGGGGTGGGCCAACAGCTTGTGAATAGGGACCCATTTACTCTCTTACCCACCAAATGCCAGAATACTCCTTTCATGGTTTAGCCTAGAAAGTATGAAGGAGATATCTGCCTGGCCCTCTCCATCGGCAGCACTCTCCAGCCTTACCAGGGATGACTTTACACTGCTGAAAGGTCTCTGTGAGGCTGTACATTTCCTCCTCAGTTAGCAGCAAGTTGAGGTTGTTCTGAAAAAGAGGAAGAGCTGAGTCAGTGGCCCTATAGGCCAGTAAAAAAGAAAGCCAAGGATCAGGAGGAATGGAAATAGTATTTCAGCTGAAAGGCAATTCTGGGATCATCTAATCACAGCCTTACATTCACGAACAAGGAGACTGAGGCCCCACAAAGGGGGAAAGGACTTTCTCCGAGCTGCCCAACTCTGGGGCAGGATCTTCTCCAGAACCCAAGTATCCTGAATCCAGCCCAGAATCTCTTTTACTAAAATAGTGGTTTTGGGATGGTTCTCTGAGATAGCCTAGGGATTCCTTAGATATGCCTTAGGAAGATGTTGCAAGGGAGAAGAGGGCTAGTAAGTGGGCAGAGTTCTAGCTCCACCAACCAGGGCAGCTCCATCCTTACCTATTTTAAGTATCTGGCTACTGTGTTAGATTGTGCTCAAGGAGTATTTTAGTTAAAAAGTTTAATTCTAACTCTAGTTTCCACATTTTGTAAAACTGTTTAATTCTAAAATGTATCACTTTAAATAACTGCAGAATGGTTTTGAAAGAGACGCCATCATGGAAAAGTTCCTAAAACCAAATAAGTTTTTTGTGGGACTGTGGAAGTTTTAATTCCAAAAAAGCACTGATACGTTATTTTGCTAACATTACTTTACAGTCTTACAAGTCTTCAAATTCTCAGAGATTCTTTAAAATAGATTATTTCCCCCCCTAAAACACCAGCAAAGAACAGGAGCAGACATTTCATGACTATTCATTTGTGGATTTCATGAAGAACTCAAACCATTCTTTCAATAAACACTGAGCACCTAGTATATGCTTGGCACAATGGTGTAAACACTGTGAGATGTTCAGTGCAACTGGAGTGTGGTGTGTGTGTGTTTTATAGGAGAAAGTAGGGAGGGATGATAAAAGATAAGGAAAGGGAGGTGGACAAAAGTCTGACTGTAAAGTGTCTGAAATGCCCTTCATTGAGCCCCTCAAACTGGGCCTTTTTTCTGAGGGCAAAGGGGAATCATGAAAAGGTTTTTAAATGCAGAGTGCCACAGTCAGCTCTTTGTCTGTTGTGTGGAGAATGGATTAGAGGGGCAAAGTCTGGAGGTATGGAGGGCAGTTAGGTGGCTGTTGCAATAGTACAGGTAAGAAAAGATGAGTGGCTAAACTAAGACATAAGAATGAAGAAGCGGAGAGAGATTTGAGAGATATTAGGAGGTAGAGTCAATAGGGCCTGTTGACTTACTGGATGTGAGAGGTGAGGGAGAGCACTGAGTTGGGATTGGTAACTGGGGGTGGTATTACTATTCATAGAGATAAGGAATTTAGGGAGAACAGGTTTTGGGGAAAAGATGAGTTCATTTTGGGGCATGCTGAGTGTGAAGTATCTGTGAGACATCAAGATGGATATCAAAAGACATCAAAAGACTAGAGGAAACTGAGGTCTGGACACACAGATCTGGGAATGATTAGTGTTTAGCCACTGAAGTGGAAGAAAACTCAAGAGAGAGAGTACAGTGAGAAGAGTCTTAACAGAAACCTGAGAAACACCAGCATTTAGGACTGGGACAAGAAACTAAGGGCACTTAGAAAGAATGGTCAGAGAAAAAGCTAGGAAGAGAATCAGCAGAGGGTGATGGAAGCCAAGAAAGAGCTGCACAATGCAGGAGGCACTGTTAACAGTGGTTATACAACTAAGATGGGATTTTACTGATTTTGTATTTTCTCTAGTTTCCATATTTTATGTAATAATTCTCATAAAAAATACTCAAACCCTAAACAATATGGAAGAGCTAAATATGTCAGAGAGGTCAAGTAAGAAGATGCCTGAGAAAAGATCATTGGACTTGACAATCAGGGCTTAGGTGACCTTAGGAAGAGCCAATTCAGCAGAAGTGATGGATGCAGAAGCCAAATTACAGGTGGCTGGGGAACCACATGGAGATGCTGAACGAGGAGGAGCTTTGAAGAAACCTTTGTAAAAGGTCTAGTGGAGAGTGGTGGTAATGATGGCAGGACTGTGACAGAAAGCCAGGAAGGTAGCTGTGCATTCCTGGGGATTTAGGAAGGAGACCCCTCAACCCTGTCCCACATCAGCAGAACACTGCCAAGCAGAGTTGGTGTGGGTGAAAAGGCTGACACTTGGAGGGGTGGTGACTAGAGAAGACTGTAGACCAGGGTCTGCTGTGGCATACTCTCGCTGGGGAAAAGGTATTTAAGTGGCTCGAAATAACGATTCTACACTTTGCTTTATGGACAAGCCATAGAGAAAGTGTTATTTGTTAGAAAGTAGGACATCTTTGCTTTCTTGTAGGTGGTAGGAAGAAGAGGGGGTCAGCAGAAAATCCTTACTCTGAAATCAGTGAATAATGAAAATATCTGCAGGGCAACAGATCAATAAAACAAGACTTGAACTCTATTCAGGTATGCTGAGAAATGGCTATGAATCTAGCTTTTCATCTTTTGAAAAGTTGGAAGGCATTTATGTATAATTTATGACATTCTGAATCAATAGACCTTTGTTACTTAATTCACAAAATGATCACTTCAGAGATGAAGAACAAATGTTCTTAAGGTAGAAGGCCAAGTGAGGATATTAGCACTAAGAAGTTTTCCTAGGATAGAATCTATCCTTCCTGGAAGCAAGCCGGTTAGGATTTCAGGTTGTTTTTTCAGATGAATACGATGAATAACAACCATAGACTATGGGAGTAAGCACTGCTCCAAACAAGTACTTTTGAATAATTGGCCTCATCCTATCCATTCAGCCCTCTAGCTCAGTGGTTCTCAACTGGGATGACTTTGTCCCTCCAGGACACATTTGGTAATTTGTGGAGACATTTTTGGTTGCTCACAACTGAGGGTGGGTGCTACTGGCATCTAATGGATAGAAGTTAGGGGACGCTGCTAAACATCCTACAATGCACACAGCCCCCACAACAGATTACTGTGTCCAAAATATCAACAGTACTGAGGAGGAAAAAGCCTGCCCTAACTCTAGGACCCTTGGATCTACTACAGGAAAACTCTTCAGGTCACTGCCTGGAAACTAGCGTTCTAAGACTGGCCTCCAGGAGAAGTGCCAAGTCCCCTGCAATGCAGCAGCCCACCATCCCTGCAGTCTAGGCTCACACAGTAGTGGCAGCTCCAGCCTGTTTCCGTGTGGGCAGTCTCGGTCACCTCCGCGGCACTGTCTCCTTGGATGTAGCCCATGCGGCGCAGGCAGCCATCGTGGAAAACCCTGGTGCAGATCCTGCATGGGAAGAGGCTCTCGGCCGTCCAGACCTCACAGACATCACACATGTCATCATTGACAACCTGGAGAAAGATGGCAGGAATAGGAATGTGTGAGTGCAGGCAGCAAGACTCCATAACCACCAAGGACACTGCTACCTGCATGGGGCTCAGTGTCCCTGGAGCAGCCTGGAGGAACAACTCCAAGTGAAGCCAGTGTTAAGGCAATAGAGCTTTCTCTCTGGAAGACAAGAATCAGCAGGTTCTTCCAGCTGCTCAGGCCTCTATGACCATGTTTCTGAGCAAGTATGCTACGGGCATTTTTGGAAAGAGTAATCTGTTGTGAGAGATTTTCCCAGGTACTGCAGGACACTTAGCATCCCTGTTTTTCTTGGCACCAAATACCAGGAGCAACTCCCAGTTTTGTGGTCTTCCTGAACTCCCCCAAACCCCACCCCAACATTTCCAAATACCTCCTACAGGGGGCAGTACCATCTTTAGGTGGGAGGGTTGGCAGAAGACCTGCCATGGTATCATTCCTTATTACTCACTGCCTTAAGTCTTTCACTAAGACAAATCCAGGATGTAACATTTTTATTCTTAGAGAAGAAATTCAAACTGTTCTGACTCAGCTCTGTCTTTCTGGTTTTGAGTCTCACTTCAACTATACCCAGGCCTCTCTGCCCTGCTCCCTGATCCTCAGAAGGTCTAAGACTGGAAGATTCTGCCCTTACTGGACACTCACAGGCTCTCTGGGCTCCAAGCAGATATCTGGAGGCTTGTCGTCATCCAGCTTCCGGGTGGGGCGGATGAAGGCAGGGGGTGTGAAACGACTGGTCCTGTCAAACTCCTCAGGCTCCACTCCACGCCCGTCCCGGAGCCTCTCCCAGGCGGCGCGGTTGACAGTGCTCTCTTCCTGGAGTACTGGGGTACTTGTCTCTGCTTCTTTCTCCTCCTGTACCTCCTGGACAGAGCCCTCTACTGTGCCACGGCGAGACCCTGGAAGCTCACCTGTGCGTCGGATGGAAGGCCTGTCCCGCAGCCCATCCTTGAAGGCAGACACAGCCAGGCTCACCTTCTGCACCTGCTCCACTGTCTGCCGCTTGGACATCAACACCCCCATGGCTCTGTGGACAGAGAGCAGAGGGGCCCAGACTCAGTCAGTGGCTGACCATGTCAGGCCAATCTGTTTCAACCATTCACCTAAGTGGCAAGTGCTATTAAATAGTTTCTCCCTTTTCTGGAACTCAGTAGCAATGGCAGGGTGAACGGAGTACTTATTATGGAGTCAGAAGACCTTGGTTCTATTTCTGACTGGTTCTATGACTTTGGTTTTCCCATTTATAAAATGAGGGGGATCTGCTCAGCATACTTCACAGGGCTGTCGTGACATCAGATAACATTAGAAAAGGGGCTTAACAGGGCTTATGAGACTGGAAAGCACTCTACAATGTAGAACAGTATCTCTGTCTCCCTTGCTGTCCCAAAGCCAATTAGATCCAGGGGTCCCGGGACTCTGCTACTTTAAGATAGTTGGAGACTTCAGAGCTAAAGTCTCTCTTAAAGATGACCCAAGGCTTGAAGCAAGACTGCAGCAACACATTTTGGCTTCTGACTGAAGAAATGCTCCTCCAATTAGTGATCTACATCAAATTCCTACTTTTTGAGTCAGAATGTATGAACTCCTATTTTTAGAGGACTTCTGAATTAGCATTCAGGAATCTCTACCACCTCACCCATGTGGTCGAAGTCTCAAATACTCCTTTGCTCCCTCTAATCAGTAGCTATGCCTATTTATGGGTCTGTTTGCTACCACAGATAACCTGTCCATGACAAGCGCTAAGGTGCTTCTCATACTTCTAAGCCTTCACTATGTCACTCCCACATTTTCTGCTTTGGTTCTCTGAACTGTTCAAGAAAGTTCTATATCCTTTACAGGTTAAAAAAAGAACATCCTTGTTCTTCCTCTGCAAGGTAAGCACTGGAAACGTGAGGTTACAACACTGGAGAGTGAAGGCATGACATGGTACATTGTGAAGCTGATCTGCTGTTTCCTAGCCTGAAGGGTCTTAGTGGAATTCATCTGGGGAATGTTCTAAGTAAAGTGGAGCAGAGAGTCCATTTCAGCCTGGTTCTCAATCCATCATAATCAAGGCTTATTGAACAGTACTCTGTGCAAGGCACCAACTACTTACTCATCAAAGGAAACAGAAGACTGGAGAACAGAGTCTCACAACTCAAGCTACTTAGTATCAGAACTCAAAGAAGTATAAGACACAGTGCTGGGAGTGCCTAAGGGAAGGTGAGACCACACTACTGGGAGTCAGAGTGGACCCTAAAGGGTGGGTAGGAAGTTATTCTCACCTTGTTTGGAGGAAAAGATGACAGAGGGAAGGAGGAGAGATTTGGGCCAATTAGAAGGCTACTATAACAGGCTTCTAATACTTGTCGAGGCAAGAGGTAGAGGGTTTAAACTGAAATGATAGCAGCAGGAATGATCCTGACTGAGTTGATTTGATACTATGGAAATAGAGAAATTTAGGAATAAATTGATAACTTGATTATATCAAGGGTAAAGGGAGAGAGGGCAATTTTATATTTAATTATTTCTCGGCTTTACTGAGATATAATTGACATACAACATTTAAAAAGTTTAAGGTGTACAATGTGATGATATGATACATGAATATATTGTGAAATGTGTACCACAATAAGGTTAGTTAGCACATCCTTTATCTCACATAATTACCATTTTGTTGTTCTTATTGTAAGAATATTAAAGCTCTGCTCTCACAGCACCTATCAAGTACACACTATAGTATTAACTATGGTCACCATGCTGTACTTTAGATCCCTGCAACTTACTCATTTTATAACTGAACGTCTGTGCCCTTTGGCCAATATCTCTCCATTTCCCTCACCCCTTAGCCTCTGGCAACCATCATTCTGCTCTCTGTTTCTATTGAGTTCAATAGTTTTAGATTACACACACAAGTGAAATCATACAGTGTTTCATTCAGTCTGTCTCTGCCTGACTTATAGGGAGGAAGTTTTAAATGGACCAACTAGAAGGAGGGTAGTGCCATTTACAGAAATTGGGAAATAAGAAAGAGGGATAATGAAATTGGATATTGTATGTGTTGAATTAAAGATGTCTCTGGGATATTCAGGTGGTATGTTATCCACTGTTTAAAACTTTCCAGTGGCTTTCCAAAGCTTTCAGGATAAAGTCCTCCAAATCAGCTTTTTTGTTTGTTTGTTTTACCATGGCCTGTGAAGCCCTCCTGGTTCTGGTCTCACTTCTTTACTCTGTGTTCTAACCACGCTGGTTTTCTTTCAGTCTTTGTTTGCCATGTTCCCCCCATTTTTGGGACGTTTGAAAATTCCACCCTGCTCCTCCCCTCGTTAGCACCTATTCATCTATCAGAGCTCAGTTCAAGTATTGGTTCCTTGCATAAGTTACTACTGACTCTGCAGACTGGGTCGGAGTGCTGACAGCACCATGCTCTTCTGCTCTAGAACACTTTGTCATTACATATTCAACAGGATGATTATCTAATCAATGTCAGTTTCCTCTATTAGATTGTTTTTACCCTGCTTAATACTTACCTCTACTGCCTAGCAGTGTGTCTGAAAGAGAAGAGGCATTTAATAAACATTTTCCAATTAATTGTGGATAGGTTTTTTTGATTTTCAATAAGGTCTTAATACACATAAAATCTGATTACAGCCACATCTTATTTCCAGAAATAACTACCGTATGTGCCACAGTGGTACAAATTCCTATCCTGTTTGGGTGCTTGCCCTGCCACCACTTGTTACCAAAGAAACTCAACCTATATTTTTAACTTTATAAACTTACTGATAAGGAAAGATCTCCTCTCCCCATTTGTAAAATTTGTTTGTAAAATTAAAATATATGGCTAAGGAATATTTGCTTTGAATAAGTAGCTCTCATTTATAGGATGGTGGCAAAGGAGGTTTATTGAGGAAAGAATTACTTATTTATTTATTTTTAACTTTTTTTTTTATTGAGTTATAGTCATTTTACAGAGGAAACATTTATTGATCAAATTCAGGAAACTGTTTAAGGTGTTCATGTCCCAGTGGACAATTAATGATAAATTATCATTAAAAATAATTTTTTCCTCATTTGCAAACAAATATTAGATAATAGAGGAATGGTTAAATTACGGTACAGTAGAAAATTGAATATGAAAACTACTGAGGTAGAAGTATACTGATGAAGAAAGATGTTCAAAATATATGGACATATTAATGAAAAAAGCAAGTTAAAAAATAGCATGTTATGATCTAATTTTTGTAAGAAAGAATGCATGTTTTCCATATTTTTATTAATCTGTATTTTCTAATTTTCCTACATTGTACATTAATTATATAATTTAAAAGTTACAGAGGTAACCTGGTGACTTGTTTTGGTTCTAGATCTGCTGTGACCCAGGACACACTGTTTTACTGCTTTGGGCTTCAAGTCTCTATCTGTTAATGTGTGCGTTTGGAATATGCAGTCTTAACCATTTAGAATGCTCATGTTCTTTTAAAAGTCCATGTGACCTAATGAGGGTATCCAGCCTGGGTAGAGGTGGGGCCAGGGGTGGAGAAGAGGGTGTGTGTATGTTAAAGCTTTTGCTGAGGCTGTGGGCCCAGGGGGTTCTGGAAGAGGCTGGGCCTGTAGTCTGCAGACACTGCCCACATGCCTCATGTGCACCGGCTGTGCACTACAGTTAGGTGGGTGGGAAAGCAAGTCCCCAACGTACAGAGAGAGGAACAGGCACACCACACCAAGGAGGGAGAATGCAAAACTGACACACAACCCTTCACTGCAGATCTTGCTCATGACCAATGGCAATTTCCAAAGCCACAGTGTTTTCCTCAAAAAGTTTCCATGTTGTTTCCACATTTTTTGACTGTGGCCCATAGTAAGAAATGTAGTTTATGATGTGATATATGTATACACATAGTTATAAACATGTATTCATAGATCTATAATTAAACCCAAAGTTTTGTGAAACAATCCTATTTTACCACATGTGGTGCTCCCTGATATTTTCTATCCTCTCTGTCCTACTTCATTAAAGCAGTCCTAATAGTGACTCTCTGAAATGACTTCATGACTTCCTAATGGGTTAGGGTTAGCACTTGTAATTTGAAAAACATAGCCTTAGAATCATTATACATTTTTGATTAGGAAACTACACTTTTGTCTTTTGATTAAAAGATGGTTACCTCTAAAAGACAAGGACAACATTGTGGGGTGTAAGGTAAGCTTTCCCCTTGACTGGAGTGATGCAGGAACAGAATTCTCAAGCTTGTCTTAAGAGTCTGTGTGGTTAGAAGTTCTAGCAGATCTGGACTGCTGCTAATATACCTCTGACTGAAAAAACCCTACTCTATACCAGAGGATGTCCTCTGATCGTGGACATATTTTTAAAAAATATTGGAGCAGTCTGTACAGTGATAAAAGGTAACCTTTTAATATAAAATATAATATAATATAATATAATATATTATAATATAATATAATATAACCTTCATGGGAGAATTATTGAATAACCTGTGATATATTCATGCTATAAAAATAAAGAGGAAAAAACTGGTTTAATCCAATAGGAACACGAAGATCAGAATAATGATTCTCATTGGCTGGATCCTGTGGCATATAGGGGTTTATATATCAGAACTCTAGAAGGAGGGAAGAAATAGTGGATTGAAAAAGCATATCAATTATAATAAATATTTATATTTGGAAAGCAAATATTAAAAACCATCCATCACTTTTTTTTTTTGGTAACAGACTACAAAACAGCAGAGCTTGACAGTATCCTTTTGATTCATGCGGAGATACAGAAGGTGCTAGCTCTCTAAATAGTGGTGGGTGGCCCCCCTCCCAGAATCTGTATTAGAAGTTTTAGGGAGCAGTCACAAGACATTTATGTTTATCAGCAAGAAGGTATGGGTTTAAAAAAAGTTGATAAACACTTATTTGGAGACCTGGAATAACCATACAAAATTCACTTTTTCAAGAATGAGTCATTGGAGGAAAATCAATACTATGCATTTGGTTTTTATTGCCCTTTTCAGGTAATGTAATAAGAGTTCTGAACAAAGTCCAGCCAATTAGGAGGGTTACTCTGTAAATGACCTGACTCATTAAAAGTATATTGGCAAACTAACCACAAGCATATCCCAACACTGTCTTGCACAATCATTACTCTCTGTAAGGATACCAAGAATCACTATTAGGCTACTCAACTGTTAATGATGTCATTGAAGTGGATTTGGGAGTTTATCCTTAAAGGAATTTCAGTGAAGACTGAAGAAGATATCCATCAGCAAAACAAACAAACAAACATAAGAACAAATTAAAAAGTCCTTTCCAGTCCTGACCAAAGGGTCTTGAAGTACTGCTCTTCCTTTCACCTGAGGTGGTTCAGTTTTCTAGGCCACCTTATGCCCATAAAGGCAGAAAGTGTAGAGCAGAACCATTAAAAAGAAACCATCAAAATCCAAATAAGATCTCAAGTCATTTTGCATCGGTATGGCTTTGATTTTGAGAGTAAACCGTGAGAACACAACAGAATTAGGCTTCAAGAGTGAGGCTAAAATGCTTAATGCTTAATGGAGAGGATCGAACCTGTATACAAAAGACACTTTGATTAGAAGCAAGTGTGCTGAAATATCCACGATGTGCACCTGGGGTGTTTGAGAAATTAACAAAATCAGCTCTAATTTCTAGAGAAACAAGTGGTAGTGATTAGTGATGGGGAAAAACAAATGCCTGGTGAGAAAAACCTGGCCTCTCCTGTGATGGAAGGAGTCCTAGGAAGAAGAGTGAGTTAAAAGGAAATCAAGTTGCAAAGATGACACAAATTATACCTAATGATTACTTCTTTGGCTGATGGGTGGAATTTTCTGCCTCCTAACAAGTATGAAAGAGGGATAAAAAGACATTGTCCCAAGAATGATGTGACTGTCAGAGGATCTGTGGTACCTAGAGAGGGCTTGGAAAAAACCTCATGAGAGCAGGAGCAGGTGGTGGTGAATAAGAGGAACAAGAAGGTAGAATAGAGTTGATTGACTCTATGATCTGGAGTAAATGAAAACAGATGACAACTAGAAACTTCCTTCAGGGAAGAGAAGTCTGTCTAGATGTATTTATCAGGCAGTAAGACATATGTGGGCAGCTTGAAATGTGCATGTGCAAGACACTCATTCTCTTCAGAGCACACGCTTACAACGCAGTAGGATTATTTTTAAGGGCAAAGTGGTGGGAGTAAAAGGAGGAGGGCTTGCTCCACAGCAGGAGCTGGTGGAGAAATAAGAAAGAGGAAGGCAGCTAGGAACCTCTTCCAAAGCTCTCTGTAAAGATTTAGGTGTGTGAGAAGCCAGGGGAGCAACCCTCCCAACAGGCAGGAGTCTCCTCGTTGGACATGCTAAATGTAAAGTACATGTACTTGCTTTCATCTGATCCTTCGTATGGGCGTGGCAGCTGTTTGAAAAAGGCTCAAAAACAACTAAAAGTGATTGCTTGGAAGTTATGAGGGCTTCCCTAGTCAGGGACAGGGCAAAGAAAACCTCTGAGTTGGACAAGGGAAAACAACCAGAGAGTGGGTTGAGCAGGTGGAAAAAGGAATCCCAGTTTTTCATTGAAATCAAGAGGGAGAAAAAAATCTAGATGGTTCCCACTGCCTTCCACAGTGCATGTGTTCTATAACTCTTGGTTCAATGAATGTTGCAGAGATACCAAGGCAACATAAAAAGTTTGAGATCTTGGTGTCACTATTCTTTCTCTTCCTCAAAGTTGGCCAGAGAGATTAATCAGACCAAATCTTCAGAGCTCAGTTCTAGAAACTACACAGTCACCTGCTCATCTCATCACATCTACTCTGCTTCCCCGAGGAGACCCCGACTGCTGATTCGGAGCTAGCAGGGATGAGAGCAGGTAGCCATATAGTAGTTATGGGTGATTTCTTTGATCACAGGAGAGAGCTACAGAATTTTAGCATTTGGCCAGTTTCCACAACCACAGTGTTTAAAGAGAGAGAGAGAGAGACAGACAGACAGACAGACAGACAGACAGACACTAATATTACCTAAGTCAACAGTCCCCTGCATTTATGCTGTGTCTTGGGGCACTATGGCCTGACCCATAGAAGGGTAGCTGCCCTAAGGGCACATGCAGTAAACTTGAAAATATATTTTTTCCCTCCTGGGAGAGATATTTACCATGAGCAAGCATCTGCAAATAAAGGTGAAAAATTTCAAGGTGGTCAACAATTGGCTCCAGGTAGCATGTGCCTGAAATGTTGTCTGAGAGCCTCAAGGAAAGCCACACACCTAACACAGGTGACCGGCAAGAGTACGGAAAACCAGCAGAACTACGGTCTACAAAATGCAGAATGCACAGCAAAGACCCTAAGCTCGCTGTGCACATCAACATCAATCTGGAGACTTTAAACAAAAACCATCAAAAAGAGTCCCCTTACCCTCTGCTGATCTTTGAGGAAATTCAAGCCCGAAATAATCTGGCTGATCTCCAGTGTCTGGGTGTTGCTTTAGGAATCCAGCGCCTCACCACAGTGATCTTGGAGCCTGTTTCTAGTCAGCCATTCTGTTTCCTGGCAATAGCTTACAGATTACTTTTAGTTTTCATGTCTGGAGATCCTGAAGGGGTCTAAGTGGTCTCCCCTGTCTTCCCCATTCTCCCTTGTTCATCCAGTACAGCAGCACTGGCTTCAGTCAGCCCAGGAAGACAGTCACCCCCAACTGCACAGGGCTCTTCTGGGGTTTCCAAGGAGCAGAAGGGCTGAAGACTGAGTAAAACTCTCTTCTTGCACTCAGCTCAAGAGAATGAAGTGCGAAGGAGGTGCTGTTGTTGTTTAATATTTACTAAAAGCCCAAAAGTTCTAATAAACATAGGACAGAATTATGGCATGATCTTTAGCCCCTGGAGGACTGGGCTGAGTCTTCATGAAAAGCTACAGGGCTGGTTTCCCACAGAAGCAGAGCAGCAGTTAAGGAGTAGCACACCGTCAGTGATTGGCTGGTGTGACCGCACTTAGCCTGCAGAGCTTTTCAGCAAGATGGAGAGACACTCCCTGTTCTCCGCTCTGGGCCCCTGAAGCGCAGATTCATCCCTATTTATGCACTCATTACACCTTAATTATCACCACTTATTTGTTAATTGTTCAAATATTTGCTGAGTGCAACCTACTATGTGTCAGGCACAAATTAAGCACTTAGTAACTGTTGGTAGAATGAACAAAATGGAACCTCACTCAGCCTGTGAGAATGCAGTGTGAGTATGTGCATGTGTAGGGGGCATAAGTGTAGGATTTAAAAAAAAGTGTTGCTTGAGCTAAATTTTGAATTATGAGTGGGAGTTATCCCAGTGGATAAGGAGAAAAAAAAAAAAAGGCATTCCAGGAAGAGATAAAAGCACATGCCAAGGCATGGAGCTATATGGGGACTCCATCATGGCTTAGGTGGTATGAAGCCAGCTGGGTGCTGGATAGAAATAGGCAAGGAAACTTGCCTTCATATAAGAATTAGTCCAAAGAACTGGTTTGAGACAGTATGCTTAAAATATTTGTTTACAAGGGAATATGTATTTGGATTTCAGGGAGATAAAAAACATAGAGAATTGGATTTTCTGAGGCAGGAAAGCCCTGATAAAGCCCAGGGCTGACCAGTGAAGGCATTGTTTGGCCTTTGGAACCAACAAGAAACTCTTTCCCATAACCTAAGAGCTGGTAGGTAGTGACTGCAGTGAATTGTTGGGACTTTCCCTCTGGAAGACCCATAAGCCTAATTATGAGGCTCAAAGGGGGGAGGGGAGAGGGAAAGAGAGAGAGAGAGGGAGAGAGAATGGCTGCCAACCAGCATACATACTGTTGTTTTAGTCATTATTATCATAGAGAGCCAAAAGTATGGCCAGTTCACTCAAAGCATATGGGCAAAGGTAATTTTGGCAGGGCAATGACCTGGGGGCTAAGAATGTGTGGCTGCCGGAGGAGGCACGGAACAGCAGTTGCATTTCCATTATGCCTGGGAAAAGGCATACTCTATGACAATTCCTATAGATATTCGGTGAAGCTGCACTTCTCTTACTTTTCTTACTTACTAAATGATCAGAGAATTGCAGCCTGATTCTGTGTGAACTCAAGTGCAAGGAACTCCCATATTTATCTAGCACAGTACCTGGCAAGCAGGTAGCACTTAGAAAATGTATATGGTCTCTGAGGGGACTGCTGGAAAGGGAAGAAGGATAAAGGGGGATGTAATAATGGAAAAAATAATCATATCTCCAGCTGGGCACTTATAGTCTTGGTTTCTTGGTCCAAAGCTGGTAAGCAATTTCTTTCAGAACTTGGTCATTAAGATCGAGGGGTTGGAGTGGATAATATTCCCATTAGAAATGAATAAATCAATTTGGGAAATGAACATAGCAGAAACCAAGAGTACTGCTGGAGAAAAGCATGTGGGACTGGAAGATAATAGATTCTGTAGCTAAAAAGAAAGGAAACTATTTGCATAAATACGATCCACTTAGGAACAGGTGTACTGGAAAAAAATACAGGGAGTATGGGAAATGGGCCGGGAAAGGTCTTACTTACTATTCATATGCTCGAGGAAAAGGGAGGATTGTCAAAAGATGGCAAATGTAGGAGGAAGAAGACCATAAGAATGTGGTCAGAGAAGATGAGGAAGATTAAAGACTGAAAAATCCACTCATTTGTATACACTCAAGTGAAACTGGGTGAGCCATTCTCTCCTCTTTTATTTCTCTTTAGAGAGAGGGTTTTTTTGTTTTGTTTTGTTTTGTTTTGTTTTTTTAAGAAGATTAAGGCCACCTGGTGACATCCTTCACACTCAATCTGGAATGATTTAATTTGCAGACTCATGTTGTGATTAGGGGAGAGTTAGACAGCATTCTTAGGGTTTTGTAATCTTAATGTTCACCCAGTCCTGGGCTTCAAAGAGGTGATATCCAAGGTCCAATATTTGGGGAGCACCTGGAGCCATCTAACAATTTTTCCATGGTCACAAGTGGTGTGATACCAAGAACCCTTGCTGAAAAAGGCTAGTTTAGGAGTAAAACGCCACTGACAAATCTCTGAATTGGTGTAAACATCATATTTGCAGGCTTGCTCTGATTTTCTTTTTAAAAATATAACCCTATTTATTTTGGCATGTTAAGCTGATGAGATGGGTTTGAACTGAATGAAATGATAAAGAACTCTGTATCAGGGAGGTGCTTAACCATTATCAGCCTTTGTCAAAGTTTATTCCTGAGCTGTGCATGAGGTGCCACACCCTGGTTTTTCCATTTTCTCACAAGTCTGACCTCCCCTCTCACGATGTAACCGCAGATGTCCAAGGAACCCACTTCTATTATAGGAGGATGTCGCTGGGTTTGGATATGTGGAAGGAGGAAGGAAGCTGAACAGGAAAACTCTTCTAGAATGTGGTGAATTACATTGTTTAGCTCCCTCAACACTCCATTTTTTGGACAAGAAACCAGAATCTATCCTTGGTTCCAAATTCATACTCTTGGGATTCAGGTAGAATGAAGGCTACCACAGCCCAGGACACAAGATGAGGGTGCATCACTAGGGCAGGCACAGACCTTTTCCATTCCCCAGACAACAAACTCTCATAAACCTTTTCTGGCTCTGCACCTTCCCCACCCTCCTCCTCATCATCATGCAGAGGCACTGTTGGGCAAGTGTCCTGAAAGGTATCAGTGGACCAACATCTGCTAGTGCATGTGGTCAGATGGCCACAAAGACACTGGATCATGCTTCCTAAAAGTGATCCTGTCTCTCCTTCCTCTCCCTCAAGGGTTCTGCAAGCAGGGAAGGTAGTCTCAGAACACTCCATCCTCTGAAGGGTTCCTCCAGTTCCCTAGAGCAAGTCCTGTCAAAGACCACACCCAGAAGCCTCTCCCAGACCCAGTTAAGTCTGGAGCCACGGAGAGACATCATTACAGTGGGGCTGCTAGTGAAGGAAGCCACACCCTGAAATATGGGAATTCAGTGGAAATCAATTGCAGCAGCAGTCTCATCCCCAGTTAAAGGGTCTTCATGCAGTTAATTAATCATCACATTTACTGAGTATATACTATTACAAAGCCCATGCTTGGTATCTTAATGCAACTTACTAACAAATACACATTCTTGCTTTTGCATCCTCTTGATGCTTTTTCCCAAATAAACTTAGAAAAACAGATTTCATGATTCTAAGCTTTGTGACCTTGGGCAAACTGATAAACCTCTCTGAGCCTAAAGTGCCAAATGTTAAAAAGTTGATAATTTCATAAGGCTGTCGTAAGGATTCTATGGGATGTTAAATATCCCTGGTATAGTACTTGGCACATTGGTGCTCAATAACCATACATTTCCTTTCTTCTTTCCTTTAAAGGAATTTCTTTACAGGACCTGCCAGAGTCAGTTATTCTACATGATTTTACTGCTTTCTACCTGAGGGTCAAGCCCAGGGGCTCAAATCTTTTTTTTCCGCTTCAGAGGCCTCACTGGTCCTCTCCTCTCTTGTACCCTGTGCTCTTATAGATGTTCTTGCCTCCACTAAGATCCATCTTGGCGCCAACTGGGCCACCACAGAGAATACACATTCTAATGGGGTAGAAGGACGAAATGACAAAGGCGCAGTCCCACAGGGCCCTTGCCTCTCGACCATGTTAGAGGGACACAAGTTAGGACACACTGAGCTCTGAAGGAGGTCAAGGCCCAAATCCTTTGGGCATATGGGAAGTTACTCCTGGCCTGGATCCCATGACAGGATCCTCTCCTCCCAGTCAGAGGTTCCTTCCAGGCAGTTCTAGGTTCTCTGTGGGGTCCACCCCCACCGTGCTGAGGAGCCCCTGTGTTTCCGAATGGTCTTCCACCGAGACCACCCTTGCCCTCCCATAGGTACACACATGGTATCTCTCGGGATGGTGTCCTCCACACCGGGCCTCCGCGTGGCAGCAAATGCGGAGAGAGCCCTGAGAGTCTCCATTCGCACAGGGATCTTCCATGGGGGCGGCTCCGCACATCGCCTCCGGGACCCTCCCGAGGGGCAGAGGCAGAGACACGCGGGATTTAACCACTTACACAGGGACCCCCTTGTGGATGGCTCCCACACATCTCAGAGTCCCGGGAGGGTTGTCCTCTGCCCGCAGACGCGCCCCTCACGGTGCCTGCCGGGTCCCCGCCGCCCCCGCCCCCGCTTACCGGGACTGTCAGGGTGCGGGACGCGGGTCCGAGGCTGGCGGACTCTACACCCCGGGCCCCGCGCCACCCATGGTCGTTCGAGAGCCGGCGTGCTGGGGCCGAGCACCTGGAGCAGGCGGCGCGGGCGGAGCAGGAGGCTGAGGCGGCGGCGGCGCGCGCGCCCCGAGCACACCCACCCTCTCCGCCCCGCGCGGCTGCGGCGCGTGCGCCCGCGCGAGACGATCTCCTCGGGCCGGGGGCGCGCGCCCTGTCCCGCCCTCCTGCGCCTCCACGCGCGGCCCTCGCGCCTCAGCCAGCGACCTTGTGCGGGAGTGAGGAGCCGAGGGACCGCGGGAGGGCGGCGGCCCACTCTGACGAGCTGTGGGTCCAAGTGCGAGTGGGCGCCCCCAACCAGCGCCCCGCTCTGCGGCGCCGAGACTGCGGCAGCCTGGCCGCCCGCGGCAAGGTCAGTGCCCGCCCGGAGGAGGCCGCCCGGGAGGGGGCTCAGCGGGGGCTGAGGACGCTCCCAGCCCCTCCCGCGCCGGGGCGAAGCGTCTTTCCGCCCGCACCTGCCTGGGGAGGTGAGAATGACTCATCTAGCGGCCCCGGCAGGGCTCTGTCTCTCCTACCAAGGCCAGCTGCCCGCTCGGGCTTCCGGGCCCACGACGCTGGCATCGGGTACTCACCTTCGTAGTAGCCCACAGCTTAGGGTCTAAATGAGCCTTCACAAAGTTAAGCTGGCTGGCCCACCTCTTTCTGTGCGCTGTTTTCTGAGATTATTCGTCTTCCATCCCCAGCAGTAAAGTGCTTTAAATGTAACTCAGTTTTTGCTGCAGCAACCTCATCCCTCAAACTGTTCGAATAGCCAGCTTGTCAGGAGGCCATCCGTTCTGAGGGATAGAGCGTGCACTACACCAAACTACTTGCGCTGAAGAGGGCAAGAAAAAGATAAAGTCATAAAGCACCTAGCAACTAATCATAAAGAAATAACTGAAGATACAAATAATATGCCAAGAACCCTCTTATTTAAATAAACTATATTTACATTTTAACCTACCTTCATTTTCTTGTGCATTCAGTCTGTTTCTCAAATACAATTCACGTCATGTTTTGAGCCTCTGGTATTTGTTTCACTCTGCTAGGGGCTGTAGGAGATAAAAAAGAACTCATTTTGTTCTTAACATCATGAAACTTAACAATAGGGAATATAAGGAAAATATAGTACTACATATTGCTATCACTTTTAAACAAAGTACTAGGTACTATTCTAAACACTTTAATTATATTGTCATTAATTTTCACACCATCTCTTTGAGGAACTGTACTATTAGTTTCTACATTTTGCGGGTGCCTTAAGTCCCATAGCTAACGTGGTCGAGGTAAGATCGAAATCCAGCTATTCTGACCTCAGACTCCAAGTTCCTAACCATTTTACTGTAGTACTGAGAAAGAACAAGCTGTTAATCATTAATACATGGGATTCTAAAATTAGCACCTATTTCTCAGGAATCATTATCTTTTTTTTTTCCCCTTTGCTTGGGAAAGTAACACAGACGAGCAGAGAGCTTTCCATATAGCTTGGGAGCCCAAACCTTCTTTAGGAATTACATCATACTAATCATTTCACTGATAGGGTTCTCTGAACTGTTTTCAGTAAGCATTTCTAGGCTGTTTGACAGACTTATATGGATGAGGAGGCTGTAATAATGTCACCACAGAACTCTCTATTGGTTAATTTCTTCACTAAAAAAAGTGTTATTGTGCACCTATAGTACGTGAGGCTTTGTGCTAAGAACCAGAAGGGGTGCAAACAAGATTAAGACAGGGGAAACAGGTGTTGACAGAGAACCATAACAAGAGATAGAAAATGAGTTATGCTCAATAGAGGAATGAAATTCAATGGAAGTTCCAAGGAGTAGAGAGACAGATTGTTCCATGAAGGGAGGTGCTTGGGTTAAGGAAAACATATAATTATCATTTAACTTATTGTTGATATTGAAGTATTATAAACACTATAAAAATTTATCAAATTCCTTTATTTTGAAAAATTACATGCAAAAATCTCATATTCTGAAAAGGCAGCTTTTTTGTTATGTTATAAGGATTGTTTGGAGTATGGAGAGGTTAGTAAATGTTTTGAAGATGGTTTAACTTATCTCCTCAAGTTGGGAGCACAGAATAAAATGATGATGTGCAAAATAAGATTTTCAAGATCAAAGGAATAGCAGAAGAAAAAGCAAGGTGGGAGTGAACCCTGGACAGGGTCACAGTTTTCTGGGGAATAGCCTTTACTACAAAGAACTGCTTTTGCAAGGTAGAGATTGTGTTTTCAACTGTGTGTGTGTGTGTGCGTGTGTGAGAGAGAGAGAGAGAGAGAGAGAGAGAGAGAGAGAGCGCGAGCTTTAATTACGGCAAACATGTGCCACAAATATTCTGGGATGGTCTGAGTTCAGATATTTGATTCCATTATGCCCATAAGTTCTTATCAATAAGACTGACAAATACTGTCACTCATTCATATTAGTGTCTAGAAAGTAGAGATCATTGCATGTTCATCAGAAGTTTAATAAATAAGGACTAGGAAAAGTCAGGGAGGGGCTAAATGATAAGGAACTCCAAATACTCAGATGCTTTAATATGGTAGGTAAAAGAAAGCCCCTACAAGTTTCTGAGCAAGGTAGTAGTGTGTTAAAGATCACCCTAAACATTTAGAGGTATTACCTTTTTAGATAAAGGACTGAATGAGAATTAATTTTTCCGTAAGGTATGGATCAAGATTCATTATTTTGTATATGGATGTCTAATTGTTCTGGCACCCTTTGTTGGAAAGATTTTCATCATTGAATTGCCTTTGCACCTTTGTTGAAAATTAGTTGGCCATTTTTGTGTGGGTCATTTTCTGGACTTTCTACTCTGTTCCATTGATCTATATCTCCATCACTTCACCCATACCACATTGTCTTCTTTCTTAGTGTAGCTTTATAGTAAATCTTAAAATCAGGTAGTGTGAGTCCTCCAACTTTATTATTCTTTTTCAACATAGTTTTAGATACTCTAGTTCCTTTGTCTTTCCATATACATTTTAGAATCAGTTTGTCTATTTGTACAAAAAATCGTATTGGCATTTTAATTGGAATTGTGTTAAATCTTTAGATTAGTTTGGGGAAAATTGTCCTCTTAACAACATTGAGTCTTATAATCCATAAACATGCTGTATCTCTCCATTTATTCAGGTTTCCTTTGATTTCTTTTATTGGTGTTTATAGTTTTCAGTATATAAATCCTGCACATATTTTGTTATATTTATACCTAAGTATTTCATGTTTTTGTATAGTTTTTATAATTTTGATTTCTGATTATTCATTTCTAGTATAGAGACATACAATTGTTTTTTGTATTGACTTCGTATCCTGTGATCTTGATAGATGCACATATTAATTCTAGGAGCTTTTTTTGGTACATTCTTGGGATTTTTCATGTAGACAATCGTGTTGTCTGTGAATAGAAATGGTTTCATTTATTACTTTCTAATCTGTATGCTTTTTATTTGTTTTTCTTCCCTATTTCAGTGGCTAGGATTCAGGATGGTGTTGAATAGGGTGGTGACAGCAGATATACAATCTTATGAGAAAAGCATTTAGTTATTCAACATTAAGTATGCTAACTATAGTAGGGTTTTTGTAGAAGTTCTTTATCAGTTTAAGAGGGCCTCTTGGAGCTGAGGATGGCCTCCAGCTAACAGACAGCAAGAATACAGGGTCTTCAGTCTTATAGCCAAGGGAAATTGATTCTGCCAGTAGTCTAAGTGAGCTTGGAAGTGTATTCTTCCTCAGTGATATTAATTTCCTATTGCTGCTGTAACAAATTTTCACAAATTTAGTGCCTTAAAAATACAAAATTTTAATCTCATAATCCTGAAGATGAATCCAAAATGAATCTTAAGGGGCTAAACATCAAGGTTGGCAGGGCTGTATTCCTTCTGAAGATTCTGGGAAAGAATCTATTCCTTGCGTTTTCCAGTGTCTAGAAGCCACCTGTACCTTTGGCTTGTGGCCTCTTCCTTTGTCTTCAAAGCCAGCAACGAGTGGTCAAATCTTTCTCACATTGCATTACTCTGTTTCCATTGTCACATCTCCTTCTCTGACTCTTATAAGGACTCTTGTGATTACATTGAGCCCACTCAGATAATCCAGAATAACCCTCATTTTAAGATCCTTAATTTAATTGCATCTGCAAAGATGCTTTGCCATGTAACATAGTTACAGATTCTGGGGATTAGAATTCCCTAATCCTAATAATAGATTGGCATATTTTGAGGACAATTTTTCTGTCTACCAACTAATCAAACCTCCATATGAGAGTACAGCCCAGACAACACCTTGATTGCAGCCTAATGGGACCCTAAACATAGCATCCAGCTAAACCACGTGGGAACTCTTAACCCATAGAAAGTGTGAGATATAAATGTATTGTTTTAAACCACTGTATTTCTGGTAATTTGTTAAACAGCACAGAAAACGAATACAGTGGGCATATAGTTGTTCATAATGTTTTCTCATTATCCTTTTTAACATCTGTATTTTCTGTAGTGGTTTCCCTTATTTCATTCCAGATATTGGGAATTTGTGTTTCTCCCTGACCACCTTGGTCAATCTGGCTGGAGGTTTGTCAGTTTTATTGATCATTTATAAGAACCAGCTTTTGTTTTCATTGATTTTCTCTATTGTTTTTCTGTTTATAATTTTTAAAACCTCTGCTCTTACCTTTATTATTTTCTTTTTGTTTCCTTTGGGTTTAATTTGCTCTTCTGTTTTTAGTAGGTGGAAGCTTAGTTTTTTTGGTCTAAGACCTTTCTTCTTCCTTTTATGTTTTTAAATTGAGACATAACTCGCATATTATAAAATTCACCTTTTTAAAGTGTACACTTCGGTGGTTTTCAGTATATTCACAGTGTTGTACAATCATCACCATTATCTAATTTCAGAACATTCTTCTTTACTGATATGTGTCCCCAAATTTTGATATGTTGTATTTTCATTTCCATTCAATTAAACATTTTTTTGGGGGGAGGTTATAGCTCAGTGGTAGAGCACATGCCTAATGTGCATAAGGTCCTGGGTTCAATCCTCAGTACCTCTATAAATAAGAAACAAAGAAACAAACAAACAAAAAAACAAACCTAACTACCTCCCACCTCAAAAAATACTAAATTTTTTTCCTCATTTCCATTGAGACTTAACACTGTGATGCATGGGTTATTTGTAGTATCCTGTTTAGTTTTCAGCTGTTTTAGGATTTTCCCACATATCTGTCATTGATTTTTATTTCACTATAGTCCATTACATATGGTCTATATGTTTTCAAATATTTTAAATTCATTTAAGTTTTATTTTATGGCCTAGAGATGTGGTGTACCTTGATGATCTGTTCATGTACACTTTATAAGAATTTTGTTAGCTGGATTACGCTATAAATGTCACTTAGGTCAAACTGGTTGATAGTGTTGTTCAGGTCTTCTGTATCCTTATGGTTTTCTATTGTTCTATTGATTACTGAGAGAGTAGTATTTACTTGTGAATTTGACTTTTAGTAAGTAAAATACAAGTTTTTGATTTGTGTATTTTGAGCAACTATTGATAGGTGTGTTCACCTTTAGGACTGTGATGCTACCTTTATGAATTAACCCTTTAATCATTACAAAATGTGGCTCTTTATTCCTGGTAATGGTCCTCATTCTGAAATCTACTTTGTCTGAAATCTACATAGCCACTTCAGCTTTCTTTTTTTAATTAAAAAAATTTTTTTTTATTGAGTTATAGTCATTTTGCAATGTGTCAATTTCTGGTGTACAGCACAATTTTTCAGTCATACATGAATATACATATATTTGTTTTCACACTTCAGCTTTCTTTTGATTAGAGTTTCCATGGTATTTATTTTTCCACCTTTTAACTTTTTATTTATGTATATCTTGTTATTTAAAGTGTATTTCTTGTAGATAGCATATAGTTGGTTATTATTTTTATCCAATATGACAATGTCTGTTGTTTAATTGATGTATTTATACTATTTACATTCAATATAATGTTGATATGTAGATTTGTCTTTTCCTCTCCTTCATATCCCTTATTCAGTCATTCAGCAATTTTAAACACCTTTATTGAGAATTAGTTTACATACCATAGAATTCACTTAAGTGTACAGTTCAGTGATTTTTTTAGTACAGTTACAGAGTTGTGTAGCCATCACCACAATTCAGTATTAGAATAGTTTTACCACCAGAGAAAGATCCCTCCTGCCCATTTGCAGTTACTACTTGCAGTCAACCACGAATCTGCCTTCTGTCTTTATAGATTTACCTTTTCTGAACATTGATATAAATGGAATTATACAATATTTAGCCTTTTGCACCTGGCTTTTTAAATTTAGCATGTTTTTGAGGTTCATCTATGTTATAGTATGTATCATTTCTTTCCTTTTTATTGCCTAATAGTAGTCAATTGGCTTTATCATATTTTTTGTTTAACTGTTCACCAGCAAATGGAATTTGGATTATTTCAAGTTTTCGGCTATTATGAATAATGCTGCTAATAAACATTGACATACAGTATTTGTGTGGCCATATATTTTCATTTCTCCTGGATAGATACCTAGGAGTTGAATTGCTGGGCCATATGATACATATATGTTTACCTTGTTAAGAAACTGCAAACTCTTTTCTAAAGTGGCTGTATCATTCTCATCAGTAATGTATGAGGATTCCTGTTTCTTCACATCTTCTCCAACACTTTTTGTTGTCTTTTTGATTATGGACATTTTAGTGGGTAGAAAGGAGTGCCTCATTATGGTTTTAATTTTCATTTTCCTAATGGCTAAAGATGTTGAGTATCTTTTCATGTAGTTACTGGCTATACACACACTCACACACACACACACACACACACACACGCACATATACATATACATCTTCTTCGATAAAATGTCTAACAAAATCTTTTGCCTGTATTAAAATTGTATTGTCTTCTTATTGAGTTGTGAGAATTCTTTATGTATTTTGGATACAAGTCCTTTATCAGCTTTTTGATTTGCAAATATTTTCTCCCAGACTGTGGCTTGTCTCTTCATTTAAAAAATGATGTCTTTTGAATTACCAAAGTTTTAAATTTTGATAAGTTCACTTTAGCATTATTTTCTCTTATGAACTGTATTTTTGGTGTTGTTATATTATTATGATTATATTTTAAGCACTTTTTACCTGACTCATGTTTATGAAGATTTTCTATAAATTTTATAACTTTAGCTTGTACATTTAGGTCTATGGTCCAAGTTGAGTTAATTTTTGTATGAGATAAAGGCATTATGTATATAAGATAAAGACGTTAATTCATCTTTTTCATTTGGCTATCCTATTGTCCCAGCACCATTTGTTGAAAAGACTACCCATTCTTCATTGAATTGCCTTGATAACTTTGTTGAAAATAAGTTGGCTGTATGTGTAGGGATTTATTTCTGGACTCCTAGTTCTGTTTTTATTGGTTTATGTGGCTGTCTTCATGCTAGTATCATACTATCTCCATTACTGTAGCTTTGTATTAAGATTAAAAAAAATTTTTGTTGGGGGGGAGGTAATTAGGTTTGTTTATTTATTTATTTTTAATGGAAGTACTGGGGATTGAACCCAGGACCTTGCGCATGCTAAGCACGCCCTCTATCACTGAGCTACCCTCTCCCCCCATATTACGTTTTGAAATCAGCAAATATTAAGTTTGTTCTTTTTTAACGTCATTTTGTGTTTTCTGGGTCCTTTGACTTTCCATGTAAAATTTAGTATCAGGTTGTCAGTGTCTGCAACAAAGGCAATTTGTGTTTTAATAGGGATTGCACTGAATCTATAGTTAGATTTAGAGAGATTGCTATGTAATTATATTAGTCTTATAATCTATGAACATGAAATATCTCTCCATTTATTTAGATCTTTCTGTCAGCAGTATTTTATACTTTCCTTTGTACAGTACTTGTATTTCTTTTGTTAAATTCCTTAGAATTGTTTTCTTAATTTGATTTTTGGATTACTCATTGCTGGTATTTAAAAATGCAATTGATTTTTGTATGTTGATCTTGAATCTGGTGACTTTACTGAACTAACTTATTAGTTCTACTAATTTTTTATTTGTTTTTTTTTTTGATTCCATAGTTTTGTTTTGTTTTTTTTTTACATACAGGATCATGTTATATTTGAATAAAGACAGTTTTACTTCTTTCTTTCTGATATGGATGCCATTTATTTCTTTTTCCTGCCTAGTTGCATTAGCTAGACTCTTCTGTACAATGTGGAATAGAAGTGGTGGGAGCTGACATCATTGCTTTGCTCTTGATTTTAGGGGAAAATCATTCACTATTTCATAGTCTCCATAAGGACAATGTTATCTATAGATTTTTCATAGATGCTGTTTATCAGGTTGAGGAAATTCCCTTCTTTTCCTAGTTTGTTGAATTTTTTTTTCATAAAGTGGTGTTGGAGTTTGTTAAATGTTTTTTCTGTATCTATTAAGGTGATCACATAGTTTCTGTCTTTTACTCTGTTAACTTGGTATGTTACATTAATTGATTTTATGTGTTAGATCAGTCTTGTATTCCTGAGATAAGTTCCACTTGATCATGTTGTTTAATCTTTTTTATATTTTGCTGCATTCAGTTTCCTATTAATTTGTTGAGAATTTTTGTGTCTATTGTGAGGAAAGTTGGTTTACGATTTGTTTTTCTTTTGATATCTTTGTCTAGCATTTGTATCATGATAATGCTGATTTAACAGAATGAATTGGGAAGTAATCCTTCCTCTACTGTTTTCTGAAGAGTTTGTGAAAGAATGGTATTATTTAAAAAAAATTTGTTGTAATTCACTGTTGAAAGTTATCTGGGTGGGGGCTTTTATTTGTCAAGAGATTTTAAATTACTTATTCAATTTCTTTACTTGTTATGGATCTATTAGGATTTTCCATTTCTTCTTGAGTTAGTTTTGGTAATATGTGTCTTTCTAGGAATTCGTCTGTTTTATATAAGTTGTTCAAATTATTGGCATGATGTTGCTTATGTCATTCCTCTATAACCCTTTTAATTTCTCTAACATTGCTAGTGAAATCTCCTCTTTCATTTCTATTTTTAGTAATTTCTCTCTCTCTCTCTCTCTTTTGGTGAGTCTAGCTGACAGTTTTTCAATTTTGTTCTTTTCAAAGAACCAACTTTTGGTTTTATTGATTTGCTTCATTGTTTTCTGTTGTCTATTTTATTGATTTCTATACTGTTCTTTATTTCCTTTCTTCTGCTAGCTTTGGGTTTAGTTTGGTCAAGTTAAAACTTAGGTTATTGATTTGGGATCATTCTTTTCCAATATAGGCATTTACCTGTATGTTTTTTCTTGCCTTATCTTCTTAGAATGCTGCCATAGTGCCTCTTTTTTAACAGTCAGCATTGGAACCTCCTTCCTATGGTTTAGGAACCACTAATTTTATGAGTCTTGAACTTTGCCAGTGGGGCAACCAGTGTCTTGCACTGTACAGTCCAGTGTCCAGTACCAGTATCCACTGCCCAGCATCTAGTATCTAGTACAGCAGCATTGGAAATTTCAGGTGAAGGATCCAGGGTTCAATGATAGCAGGACCAGCATCTTCACTGGACTGGTTCTCTGGTGTTACTTCGGCTATGTTTACTCTGAGCAGCATCTTTTTGTTCTTGTCTGTTTTAAAATCTTGGTTCTTCATTCTTCCTAGGGATTCTGTGAGCAACACAGTACCTTTTTAGCATACTCCTTTTCTAATATATCAGCCAAAGTTATTTTCTGTTGATTGATTGTTAACCTGACTGGTATATGCACCCTGCCTTAACTTGCCTCACAGTTTCGCTGTCTAAAACTTATCTTCCTTTAAAAGTCAGGCCAGATATTATTTCTTCCACACCAGGTAGCTTAGTACCCCTCCTCTGGATTTACATAGTACCCTGGGCTTGTCCCTATTGTCATTTTTGCTATTTTGTGGTATCATTATCTGCTGGATTTCTGTCTCTCTTACTAGACTACGAGATTCTTAAGGGCAGGAATCATGTTTTATTCTCCATGTCAGAGACTTATTGGGTACTCAAAGCCACAAACATATATATTTGGTAGATACTACATTTTATGTCCTTAAATTCTTTATTTGCTTCAGAACTGAATTCTTTTTAGTGTTGGGCTCATCAGTTATGCAGATCTACTGAGGCCATGGAAGCCCACAGAAACCCTTGGTCCTTTCTTAGAGCTCAGTTGCTTAGTTTCCAGCAAATGAAATTTAGCAAATTTCTAGGATATGTTATCTGTTTCTAAGATATTAAAAAGACAATTTTCTCTGTTTGAGTATGTTTACACATTTAGGAGATTAGTTGATAGGCATGCTATTTTTTGCAGTTATTTATAATTTGTGCCAGAGCATGTGACTTATTAGTGGGTCTGGTTTAAAGTCCAGTAAAACCCAGTAAAAAATAAAATGTTAAAAGCTGGAGAAAGGAAGGAAAAATAGTATAGGTAAGAAAAATTTGGCCATGGAAACACTTTTTTTTATATGTTCTTTGAGAACTGGGATCATATGGTATTCTTCTTTGTACTCCTGACAAGAGCTTGCATACACACACACACACACACATACATACATACATACTCCTAAGTCCCTTATTACTTTAAATTTTTTATTATCTGATTTGGGGCAGCCCAGGAAATATTTAAACCAATAGAATATATACTTCCTCTGGGAAGCAGAGAAAGTGATTTTTTTGACCAAGAAGACTGACGATTTAGGTAGCCTTAAAGTATTATGTAAACTGAGTGAGAAAGCCAGAAAGAATTTTTCTAAGTCTGGACTCTGGATCTGATCCTTGTACATGTGACAGTTTCTATTGTAAACAGTTTTGAAATCCTTTGGTAATTGTTGGGAACAATCTTGTACATGTTCTTAATCTTCTGCAAGAGGTCCTGTGCCTGATGAGAATAGACTGAAAACTAATTGAAGTGTCTGAAAGTCCCTGGAGAGCCAGTGAGTGGTCCTCTGAGAGGATTCCTACTTCCAGTAAAGCATGTAAGAGTTGGAATGAAGTGTTATAATTATGATCCTGTAGCTCAAGTGCAAGCATCAGGGCATTTCTACCCATAAGAGAAGACAGGTAGGTAGAGCTCCTAGGAAAGATTCTTGTTCTGTAGTTGCCTTTGTGAGCAAGCAGTAAACAAAGATAATAGACTTGGGAGAAAGGACTCTCTGAGCTGGCATAGAGTGTGACTATAGGGTGGGGATATAGAAATGAACAGTTCACAGTCTAGTGGGAAAGGCAGGTAGATAGGAATAGATTTACCAAGACGTGACTTGCACGTGCCCTTTCCAAGGCCCTAGAAAGGGCTCAGCAATGTTAGTAATATTTTTTCTTGAAGATGCCCCCTCTCACACATAAAATCAAATTCCATAAGCTTCAGGGCTCATAAAATATTTTTTTTAAATTTAAGTGTAGTTAATTCACAATGTTGTGTTAGTTACTAGTGTATAGCATAGTGATTCAGTTATACCTTTATATTCTTTTTCATTATAAGTTACTACAAGCTATTGAATATAGTTCCCTGTGCTATACAGTAGACCTTGCTGTTTATCTATTTTATATACAGTAGTTTATATCTGCTAATCCCAAGCTCCTAATTTATCCCTCCCCTCTTTTCCCCTTTGGTAACCATAAGTTTGTTTTCTATGTCTTGAGTCTCTTTCTGTTTTGTAAATAAGTTCATTTGTGTCATTTTTTAAGATTCCACATATAAGTGATATCATATGGTATTTATCTTTCTCTTTCTGCTTAATTCACTTAGTATGATAATCTCTAGGCCCATCTGTGTTGCTGCAAATGGCATTATTTCATTCTTTTTTATCTCTGAGTAGTATTCCATTGTATATATATACCACATCTTCTTTATGCAGTCATCTGTCGATGGACATTTAGGTTGCTTCCATATCTTGGATATTGTAAATAGTGCTGCAGTGAACATTGGTGTGCATGCATCTTTTCAAATTAGAGTTTTTTTCCAGATATATGCTCAGGAGTGGGATTGCTGGATCATATGATAACTCCATTCTTAGTTTTTGAAGGAGTTTCCATACTGTTTTCCATAGTGGCTGCACCAAATTACATTCCTACCAACTGTGTAGGAGGGTTCCCTTTTCTCCATACCTTCTCCAGCATTTATCATTTATGGACTTTTTAATGATGGCCTTTCTGACCGGTGTGAGGTAATAATACCTCATTGTAGTTTTGATTGCATTCCTCTGATAATTATTGAACAAATATTGAACATCTTTTCTTGTGCCTCTTGGCTATCTGAATGTCTCCATTGAAGAAATGTCTGTTTAGGTCTTCTGCAGGGTTCATAAAATCTTGACCTACCCTTGCCTTCAAATGTATCAGCAATTATAACATGTGATAAAGTATCCTGAAGATATTCTTCTAGTTCTGTGGAAGCACTAAAGAAAGGAATCTTGTTCAAGGTGGCATTTGAGTAGGAGAGAATTCATGTACCAGGAAAGCAGGAATTTTTGTCTTTTTATTCATTACATAGTCTCTAGTACCTAGAACATTGGCTGGCACATATCAAGTGGTCAGTAGACATTTTGTCACAAGAATAGGAGTAAGTCAGGGTAGTTAGGGGTAGTGCATATGTGAAGGGACTAGCAGCCTGATGAGGTAGACGCCTGTTGGAGACTTGGTGAGTGATGTGGCTGGAGAATAGGTAGGCAAGAGCCAAAGCATGGAGGTTTCTGTTATACCCTGCTCAAGTTTGGAACTGTCTTGTAGGCCGCAGTGAAGTCTTTAAGCTTGAGAGTGGTATGATCTAATTTGATTTTAGAAAGATCATTCTGGAAACTGTGTGAAGGATAGAGCAGAGAGGACTGCAGTTTGAGTTAGGAAACTGCAGTAGCCTAGTCAAGAAATTATTGAAATCTGAGCCAAGACAGTGGCATTATGGATAACATAAGGGAACATACGCAATAAACAACATAGGAAATAAAATGGCACATGATAGGCACAGTACATATTGAACTGTGAACAGTCTTGAACTGTTGGACCCAGCTTAAGACTTAGTGATTCATTTGTTTACTCTTTCAACAAATATTTAATTAATGCCTACTATGTGCCAGGGATTGTGTTAGATATTGAGGATATGACAGTGAGTAATTTAGATAAGGCCCCTTCTTAGAGTCTGAAAGATACAGACAAGTAACCTGGCAATTGTAATACTATATTGTGTTAAGTGTTGTGAGAGGAAATTTAAGGTGTTATAGGAACACATAGAAGGAGTATCTTACCCAGGCTTGTGGGGTTGGTGAAAGGTTCCTGGGGGGAATGTTGTCCATGCTGAAACAAGAAGAATGAGTAGAAGTTAGATGAGTGAAGAAATGTGGGTGAGATGGAGGAAAGAGGGGAAAGGCTCTGGAATGACTCCTTGAGGCCAGGTTGAGATGACTGTGTACCATGAGATCTTAATGGAGATAGAGAGGGAAGGTGAATGTCCGAGTACTGCTGAGAAGATGAGTTCAGTTATGCTGTGTTGGATTTGAGATGCCTATGGGACATCCAGATAGAGATGAAGGATATATAGGTTGAAAGTTTGCAGGACAGGTCAGGGTTGGAGATAAAGATTAGAGAGTCATCAGGGTAGTTCTTGAAACCATAGACAGAGTTGAGATCATGCAGGGAGACTGAATAGAGAGAACGTAGGGAGACTAGGGACAAATTAAGGTGCCAGAAAAAGAAGAAAAGTCTTAGAAAGAGACTTAAGGAGTGACTGGATAGAAAGAAGAAAGAACTGGGAGAGAAAGAAGACAGAACAAGGAGCTCAAAGAAGGCAGAGGAGAACAGAGCAAGAAGTGACCAGCTCAGGAATGTTGCTGAGCTCCAGAATGATAAACATTAAAAGTAGTCATTGGATTAGGCAATGTGAGTGTTGCTGGGGATTTAGCAAGAGCAGTTTCAGTGGAGAAGTTGGTGGCAGGAAACAGACTGGACTGGTTCTAGGAGGTAACGGAGAATTCTGAGATGTATACTGCCAGTGTTGAGCAGCATGATAAATGGCCATGTTAGAGGGAGTTGGTAAGCACATCATGCTCAGCCAAGGTTTTCCACATGCTCAATGAATTGTCGTATGGAAAATGTCTCTCACTGAGACTATAAATGACACAGAGGATTTATACTGTGTCTTGGAGACAGAAGAAAATAAAGAGCCTTTTATTTACCATACTCTGCCTATTGAAGACTTTCATTTGTTTCTGGGTTTTCCTTTGTTTTACATAAATTTCCTTTTGATACCTTGGACAAAATTATTGCAAAGGGCAGAGAAAGGGGAACTATCTGTTTTCTTTCTGGGTGGGAATTCTGATGAAAAAATACGGGATAAATTCCCCGGAAGATAATTAAAACATTTGTGTTCCTGGTGCCCTTACACAAGATTTACCATTTGTATCAAGTCCGTTTGCACTGCTGTGTAAAATCATCAATATTAGACTTAAGGAGGAGTGGAAGCTCCATATTCTAGCCTGCAAAGGTACTAAATGTAGCCAGAAATTTTATTGTCTGAAAGACAGATATTCATATTTACTCAGTACTTTTCAAAAACTCCAGTGAGTAGAGGAATTATGAATGTTAATAAAATGACATCTGTTAATTTTAAAGCATTTTAGCCTCATGTAATAGACAAATATTGACTTCAAGGGAGGCCATATAATAATGTTGGGAAAGTGTATGGGTTCTGGAGTCAGAGAGGTCTGAATTGAGATCCCAGACTGCATTTAGTAGATATATGCCTTTGGGGATGGTTTCTTAGTATTTCTGAGTCTCAGTCTTCTCACATGTGAAATGGTAGTTAAATAAAGTAACACTTATGGGGGTGTATAGCTCAGGGGTAGAGCGTGTGCTTAGCATGTATGAGGTCCTGGGTTCAATTCCCAGTATGTTCATTAAAAAAGTAAAATAAAATAACAGATATAAAGCTCTTAGTATAACAGTTGGCATAAAATATGCACTTAAATAAATCTCAGTTATTGCCCAAGATTGCAAAATTATTTAGTGCTGGAATCCAAATTTCACAAACATTGCTATGCCCTTTATGTAATATTTTTTTAAACCTACACCCACATGGACATAGTAGGGGTGGTATGTACTTTTATGTACTGTATGTGATTATCTGTTAATTTGGAAATACAGTCTTTCTTATTCTGCCATTGACTCACTCCTTTTAATCTTCCTCCCATCACCTCAGACTTTTTCATCACATCAGTTCTGTCCTCAGGTATCTGAACTCTTTTTCACTTACAAAGACAGAAACCCGATTCAAGCAAATTTGAGCAAAGGAAAACAAATTCTAGCAAAGGTTCACGTAATTGGCATGTTGGGAATGGAACTGAATGTAGCTTCTTTAAAAATGTTGTCTCTGAGGTCTGGTTTTTCTCTCCGTGTGGCCCCTTCCACTCCCACTTTCATTCCTACTGCAGCTTGGCTTCTTGCATACAGCAAGAAGATAGTGGGAACGTGGCTGGGGGAGCATGGGGAAGAGTTTCAGGATTATGTTTCAGGAATATGTCCTCCCAGTTTAGCACCCCTAGAGAAAAGAAAAAACATCTCTCTCCTGGTGTCTGTATATAAAATCTAAGGTAAGGAAGTGAAGTGAAATGCTGTGTCATGTGCCCATTCCTGGGACAACTACTGTGGCCAGAAGGACAGGACTCCACATGGCTAGGTCTGGGTCTCACGCCCACCCTATGGCTAGGAAGTGGAGTTCTATAATTGGCAGCCCCATGAGAACCATGGAGTGGAGGGAGGGAAGTTCTTGGAAGAAGAGGGGAAAGGAATGACAGGCAGAGCAAAAACAAAAACAAATGTCCACTCAACCCTGTCAGATGATCAACCTCCTTACTTAGGACTCTGGAACCTTTGATTTCTCTTCATTTCGCTTCTCTTCCTCATCCATTGGAGCAAATTAATTAATTTCTGATGATCTTCCCTTCCAAATGTTTCTCATGTTTCTCATTCTGTCCATTACAAATGTCATCATCCTAGCCCAGAACTTTGTGACTTCACATCTGTTTGTGTTAATGAATTCCAAATTGACTTCCCTGCCTTGTCTCTGTAAAACCAGTTCCCCCTGATTCTGTATCTGAATGTAACTTCATAAGCCTCTCAATGAGGTAGGCTGAGAACTAGTAACAATAGTAATAATTATCATAACAACAACAACAACTAACAAAATGCATGTGTTAGGCACTTGTTATATGCTAGGAATAGTTAAGCCTTTTACACATTTTATTTTATTCTCAAAATAATCCTGCAAGGTGTTGTGGTGGCCATGAAAAAGTGCCTCTCATGTCTCCTACTGCAGAGTATAAATGATTGGCAACCCAAGCTGTTGCACTCTGAACCCATCACTGCATTTGCACTAACGTCACAGTTCCCACAGCCTGTGCTCCACCAGTGACTGAGCATAGCAGGGCTGCAAAGGCAGGCCATTCCTAGTAGTTATAGGACTCCTTTGACAGGCTACTTTGGCTTGAGAATTTCCCATTGGCCTTGCTGAAATTTTCTTTGAATTACATGAAAGTCTTAAGACTCTTCCTACCTAACTTTCTTTCTTTCCCTCTCTGCTACATGGAGGTCAGACCTGCATCATGTTCTGATAACTCTCCCAGCCTTTTCTGATTCCCTCCCCATTTTCCCTCACAGGAGCTCACCTTGCCCCCACCATGAATTTCTTGTGTATCTAATTTCATCTTGAAATCTGCTTCTTAGATGATTCAACCAGTACACATGGGCCAAGAAAATAGGTTGAACTGGCTGTGCTTCAGCCATTCCCCAGTGGACAAAGATTATTCCTGCCTGGGCACTATGTGAAGCATGAATAGTGGGCACACTTGGCACATGGTGGTGGTCCAGTTGCTAAAGATTTCATTCGTGGTTGAGAGGATTGACTTTGCTGGTCCAGTGATTCAATCACTAGAAGATATGAGATACGAGAACAATGTATACAAAGACAGCAGAGTTGGCTTGCTATTGCTAAGCTGAATTGATGCTTGTCTGGCAGAGGGATAATGAGAGTCAGAGGGCTATTAACAAATTGTTGAAGTCTAAGTATGAGAGCCCTTATATATTGCAGTGGAAGAGATGACATGAATGAGTGGCAAACAGATAATCTGATTAGATCTCCAGAGACATTTAAAAACAGGTCTGTTATGCTAAGGTCAGGGTCCTGGCTGGGAAAACCTGGGACCCTGACTTATGGGTTAGGGACATCTGGATGGATGCTTCTAAGGATTTTAGCTCTGAAGATGCCCCTCAACCCTAAGAATTTGCAGAAATGAACTACTCTTTCACAGTTGGAACTAGTACTTTTGTATTGAAAGACATTGTAATATAAGTTGTAGAATCCCTCCTTCCATAGGTTAACAAGTACCCCATCAGGAGCCCTACCAACTCCCATGGCTGCTAGGCCACTAATTTAGGGTTAAATACCAGCGTAACCTCTTATAAGAGAGGGAAGATGTTATACACTGAATGATCTGCAAGAATTAGTTAGCATGTACTGTCAGAAGCAAGGTGGTATGTGTGGTATTGTATTTTGAAGGTGCTTTATCTGGGGAACTGGAATATAAGATTGGGTAAGCAAGAATTTATTGACTTATGGACAGTTTTTTGGGATACAGGACTTAATACCCTTGTAAGAACCCTAGGGGATGAGGTGGTTCTTAGAGTCTTTAAGAAAGTGATAGCCAATGTTGACTGAAGTATTTGAGCTATCCTGATACACAGTAGAAGGCTGAGGAAACTAGGCAAACAGGAATGGCCATGTTATGTGAGGCCACAAAGCATACCAGTTGACTGTATTCAATGAGAGAGCTCAGAAGACACACCATTCACCAAGGGCATCAGGAAAGCACTAGTGAGAGTAGCACCAGCATCATAGTGGTAGCTCTTCTCCACAGGTCAGGGCTAGTTGTGGGAGAGGTGGTTACAGAGCTGGGCTCATTAATATCCATGGGGATGAGCATCAGTGTAATAGAGGTCACAGTTGCAATGACTTTCAAGGTCTGAGGGAACAGCCAAGAGACTTAAGCTGCATGGAGTTGTGGAGATGGTAATAGAGCATGATGTCCCTAGCAGAAAAATTGGTAGCAACAGCATGACAGGTGTATTATGATGATTCTCCTAGTGCTTTTCCCAAAGGGACCACAGGCAGTTTATCTGGGTGATTGTATATTAGGGAAGGGAAAATAACCCAGACATTTTGAGACCCACACTCTGAGTCTAAAAATGTTTGAGATTGGTACCTGGAGACCCAAAGCATCATCATAGTTCTAATACAGTGGACCTCCAGTAGGTCTACAGACACCAGGTAGTAAATAAATCCTCAATAAAGTCTGCCTTAGAGTGGGCCTGTCAGGTTTGTGGATATATCCAGTGGCCATATCTCCTGTTCCTGATTGCATTGATACACTTGGATGTTAGAATAACCCTCACATTGCTATCTTAGTCTATGGAGTAAAAGATATAGTGAGGAAGGCCAAGGAGGAACCTTTGAAACTGTTCCTTCATCTTCCTTCCTCTCCCAGCCAGGATAGTAAGTCAGAAGCAATACCACATCCCTGGAGAATGACTGGCTTAAACAAGCAGTAGCCTTCACTATAGCTGCTGTGCCAGATATGGTCTAATTGCTAGAGCAGAACAGTAAAGCTTCAGGTACATGGTATATGGCCATTGACCTGACAAAAGCATTCTTTTCAATTCCAATTAGGAAAGGGGATTGGGAACAGTTTGTACTCACAGGGATGGCCAATAATATTCATTTACATTTTGGCCTCAAGGCTGTGTCAACTTGCCTCCCCAGTCATAATATAGTTTGATGAAATCTGGACTGCCCGGCCGTTCCACAGACCATCACACTGATCCATTTCATTAATGGCATGCTGATGTACTCTAGAGGGTGGGAGAAAAACCCTATGAAGACTCAGGAACCTGCCATTTCACTGAAGTTTTTAGGAGTCCAATGGTCAGGAGTATGTTGGGATAGCTCCCCAGAGTAAAAAGCAGATTGTTGCATCTTATATCCCATACCACAAAGTAGTCCTCTTTGGGTTCTGGAAGCAATATATTTTACAGCTAGGATCATTGCTCTGGCTCATATACAGTGACATGGAAGGCTGCCAGCTTTGAGTGAGACCTAGAAAAGTCAAGTCTCTGCCAGTAGAATCTGGAGGACCCTATAATGTTGAAAGTGTCCATGGTAGGAAATGATACAGTATGGAGCTTATGTTAAGCTCCAGTGGGAGAATCACAATACAGGCCCTTGGAATTCTTGTTCCTGCTGCCTCTGAATGTTCAACCTGTCAGCAGTAGAGACCAATGCTGAGCCCTTGATAGGGCACTATTTCTTGAGGAGACCAACCAGCTACTTGGTGGCAAGCCAACTATACTGGGCGTCTCCCACAATGGCAGGGCCAGTGGTTTATCGTCACAGGGATAGATGACTTATCTGGGGTATGGGTTTGTATTTCCTACCTATAGTGCCTCAGCCAGCATCACTATTTAGGGGCTTATGGAATGCCTGATCTGCAGGGATTCTCACCCAGCTTAGAATCCAAACATGGGACCCTCTTCACAGTGAAGGATGTGTGAAGTGGGCCCACGATTGTGGGTCCACTGGTCATATCACACACTGTACCATTCAGGGGCAGCTGGTTTCAGAAAATCTTGAACAGCCTTTTAAAGGCACAGCTAAAATGTCAGCAGTGGTGGCAGCAATTTGAAAGGATGGGGCACCATCCTTCAGGATGCAGTATACATGTAGGAAACATTATATGGTGCTAGGTCCTCAATAGAAAGAATACATGGGTCTGGGAACCAAAGGGTACAAGCAGGAGTAAACTCACAGTGACCCAATGGGGGATTTTGTACTTCCTGTCCCTGCATCTCTGAGCTTTGAAGATTTGGAGGTTCTGATCTCTAAAGAAGGTGTGTTCTTGCCAGGGCACACAGCAAGGATCACACTGAACTATAAGCGATGGCTGCCACCAGGGCATTTTGGACTCCTGTGTCCAGGGACCAGCCTGAGAGAAGAAGGGTCACCATATTGGCAGAAGTAATTGACCCTGATCAGCAGGAGAAGGTAAGGCTGTTTTTACCCAGTGGGGACAGAGAGGGAATATGTATGGAATCTGTGTGACTCAATTGGGCATCTCCTGGTGTTTCTTTGCCCTCTTGAATGGACACATGTAGCAACTCCAGCCTGCGAAGGATATGGTTACCCACTGCATGATTACCAGACCCCTCAGGAATGAAGGCTCAGGTCACAGTACCAGGGGAGTCACCAAGATAAGCCAAAGTGATAGAGGACAGTGAGGGGAACTTAGAATGGAGAAGGTAGAGTGCAAGTACCAGTTGCAGGCGTGAGATCAACAGCAGTGACAAGGGCTGTTGTTTGTTCCACTCACTGGGCCCTTCCTCACGAAGAGAGACCCCGTGGAACTATGGAGGAGCTGCTCCCCAGTTCCTGCAGAGAAAGAGCTGTGTGCAATCATGGACATGTGTCTCTCAGATCCCCTACTGTGGGCAGCATAATTGATGCCCCCAGCTTCTGTGTTCTACACACGACCGCATTTGCTCCGAGGCCATGTTTCCTGTGATCTGTTTCCACATAGTGATGGTACACAGCAGGCCCATTCCTGGGAGATAGAGGATGCCCCTAACAGATGATCTTGGCCTGAGGATTCTACATTGGCTTTGTGGAAACTCTCTGAAAGCTTTTTGACATTCTAAGTCCCTTCATATCTTACCTTCCTCCTTTCCCTTTCTGCTTCTCATGGGTCAGATGTGCATCACTGTCTGGCAGATCTCAGTCTTCTCCAGCTTCCTCCCCATTTTCTTTCAGAGGTGTTTCCCCCAATTTCTTGCAAGTATAATCTGATCTTGGTGTCTACTTCTTGGTAGACTAGAACTAACACAGGTAGGTATAAATTTACTCATTTCAGAGATGAAGAGACTATGCTTCAGGGAGGTTAAGTAACCTGTATAAGGTTATACAGCCAGTAAGTGGCAGAGCCATGATTTACATCAAGGATCATCTGGCTTCAAAGCCTATGTGCCTAGATTTCACATTCCTGTTTTCCTGTTTCTGCAGTTTCCATTGGCTTGTTTCTCCCCTAGTCTCCTGGAAAGGCTTTTGAATATTCTGGTCTGTCTCTACACTGCAAAGGCAGGAGTTTTGACAATACTTGTAATGTGAAACGAAGAACATTGTACTCTTGGGGTTGGTTACAGTTCTTGAGGTTAAAGAGCCCCCCTGAGAAGAATAAACTCAGAGGATGGGGTTGGCACAGCATTGCTGAACTTCCCTCCCTGCCTGGAGAGTCTGCCTGGAGATTCCCCCTGGAGAGTTAAACCGTGAAAGTTCAGAGTTTTGTTTTGTAAGAGAAACTGTATGCCTTTTACCCATGATCTTACTAGTGCATGTCCCTCTTTCACCCAGAATTTTCTCTGAATTTGGAAGGTTTCCTCTTCTTAATTAAATAAGACACAAAATTTCTAAGGAGTGAAAATCTAGAGCTCTGTGGATTTTGTGGCCCAGCCACTTCCTGTGGAATTCATTCACCCTTTCCTGAGCACAGTTTTCCTTACCGCCGTGGCCTCAAGGAGACTGTGCTCTTACATCATTCTGATTCTTGAGTGCGCACGGAGCTTTTGTGAGACTCTCTATTGAAAGCTGGAACATCTGAATGAGATGTTAGAAAAGGATAGCAAAAGAGAAACCAACATAGGGAGTGCCATCTGTCTATTGCAGGCAATAAGGCTTGCAAGCAGCTTTGTTTTCAGAGTCTGCAGGATGCTTTCCATCCCTGGGCAGCTCACCCAAGATCTTCCCTTGTTGGCTCTTGGTGGGCCTCCGTTAGGTGAAAACCACTACCTTTTAACAAGAGTGAGGCTAGATAGCTTTCTGCCTTAGGGCCTGCCTTAATTATTCTGTTTCAAATAAATTGTTCCCTTTCTTTTTTGAGGAACCTTGCTCACCTTAGATGTTTGACACGGAATCACTTCACCTGACTTCTGAAAAACCTATCCCTTTCCAATAGGGATGCAGCTTCCACAGCATATCTGTGTCATAATTTAACCTCTTCTCCTCACCCATTTCATCTTCATCATCATTCTCACCTCTGCTGGATCATTCCTGTATTGTCATCAGCACACAAACATGCTGTGATATACCATCTTAACAAAAAACAAACCACAGAACAAATGTACTCAATTCTACAACCATTTTCAGTTTATGGCTCTTTTCTACTTTCTAGCATAACTCTTATCTGTTTCCACTGCCTCTCTCCCCATTTTTTCTGAACCCACCACATCAATTAGACTTTCATTCCTACCATTCCACTGAGAATGCTCTTGTGAGGGTCCCCAGTGGCCTCTAGGTTATGAAATCCAGCATTTAATCCTCAGTCCCTATCTTGCTTGTCCTCTAGGCAACATTAACATAATTGATCACTCCCTCAGACCTTCAAAATGATCTTCACTTGACTTTGGAGACACTGCACTCCCCTGGTTTCCTGCCTATATCATGAACTACTCTTCCTCATATTTCTTATCTCATATTTCCTATCATGTTGGAGTGCCCTAGGACTCTGGCCTCAGACCTTTTCTCTACCTATATTCACATCCTATCAGGAGTTGGCAAACCACTTCTATAAAGAACCAGATAGTAAATATTGGTTTTGTGGGCCATATGGTCTTTTATAACTATACTCAAGAAGCTATAGACAGTACATTCATGAATGTTGAATTGATGATTGTCATGATTGCTAAATGTGTTCAGTACTTATTAATTATGAGCCTTACAGTGTTAAATAAACAGTAGCTTTAGGAGTTACCTGAGCTTTATTGGAGCTCAGAGGGAGGAAAATTCCCTACCTATGTAGGGGAGGGCAGGGAATTCTATTTTGAAACGTCTGTATATTTCTCCAGGTCCTTGTGCCCAGTTTTGTTTAAAATTCAGGAGTTTTAAAAGGCTCAAGGCTCAATCCGAACTCTTTTCTTATTAATGTCAGCATTCATCCTTTGCTGATCACCTGGGAGAAGGAACTGTGTAGGGGTTGGGGTGGCTGGGGGGGCAGGAAGCGGTGGCTTGGGCATGGCTGGGGGAGGAATGAGGGACAGCTTCTTACTAGGGTCTAAGAAAGAGGGAGGCTACTTTATTTGTTGAGATGTGGTGATTAAACTCCCAAAATGAATTTTGAGGGACAGCTGCACACAGAAAAGAGATGGTGATTAGAACTAATTACTGTTGTTGTAGATGTTTTGCATTTCTGTGGCGCTTTGTATTTACAAAGAATTCTGCCATCACTTATTAACTTCCTCCCCCGCAGAGCCTTGTGACATGGGCAACACTACCACAGATGTTTGTGTTTGTTTTCTGGGAAGAAATATGAGCTGCTTTGGCTACATACTAGGATTAAGGAATCAAAATCCTTATTGCAGCTCTTTTACTTCCTATGTGACTTTGAGAATCCAAATAAGAAGAATTTGAACACTGTCTTATTCTATAATTTTATTATGAAGACTAACTCATGAAGATGGTTCAGTACTTTGCTAAGTTAAAAAAGATACTATATGCAGGTACATAATAACAATACTAACCTCTATAAAATTAAGCTTCCTCCAGGTTTTTAAAAAATAACAGTAGTGTCTGTATCATATTTTTACATATCAAGTGCTTAGCATAGTACCTAGCATATTTACCTAATAAGTGCTAAAAAGCACTACCCATTATCAGTACCGTAACAAGATCCATGTAACATATGCATTCTTACTGCTTCTACTTGATTGCTTTAGTATTCCTGTCTTTGGGTAAAGATGCATGCAGATGAATTCACTAATTCAGCAATATTTATCGAGTGACTACTATTTATCAGGCATTGTTCTTGGAGCTAGGGATACAGTGGTGAACAGAAAAGGAGTGCCTGCTCACACGAAGCTTATATTCTGGCAGGAGGGGGACGACTCACATTATCGTGGTGGAGGGGTTTACATCCTAGTGGGAGTTAGGCTGGGATAGACAGGCTAGAAGCATGACTAGGGTATATTTAGAATATGAATGGAAAAACTTCCTGAATTTTTACATAAAAATAGTGTCTTTTTTACTGCAGTAGTTTAAGTATGTATTTATTGATAAGCCATTCATTTTCATAAAAGTATTTAAATATATACTAGTATATTCTATTTTAAGAACAGATATACTTATGAATTTATAAAATAGTTAAAGAAAATGTTATTTTATTTATTATAATATAAATAATAATACCACTATACTGAAATTTTTTTAAATAGAAAAAATATCCATAATTTCATTACAATATTACTCCTTTTAAATTGCCTGCTTCAGTATGGGGAAAATGGACTCAGTTTTCTGACGTTTGAGCATGGCTTGGAGTTGGAGGCAGCTCAGTCAGATGGCAGGCTTGGGAGAGAATATCACATAAAGAAAGGCATTCTGAACGCCTAACTTAGCCCAGGGCCTGCCTTAAAGGGATGGCATAAAGGGAGAGGAATATTGGCCATGCTGAAAAAGAGCCAGTAAAGATGAGTAAACTGAATCAGGATTAAATCCCTGGGACATGCCAGGCTCCAGAAGACCAAAGAGAAGGTTCTGGAGGCAGAGAGGAGCCCCAGGGTCTCACTGTTGCCTTTTCAACCTCAGGTGACTTTTGGGGAATCAGATGATTTTTGCCCCTACTCTCACAACATACAGAGATACACTTCTCTTTCTGTTAGGGTATTAGGGCTATGGGCTGAAATGCAAGCCAGAGTCCCTGCCAAGATAACCTTGAAACAAGTTAATTTTGAGTTCTACAGGCTGTGAGTTTGGCCTCTTGCCCTCTTTTCCAGCTGCCACCAATGTCTTCTCAGTCTGGGTTCTTGCCTGGATACATCTAAATTGGGATACAGTTTCCCAATTTATTCCTCATTCTTCAGACACAGAAATGAGTTTATGAACATTGTGTAGATTTTTAAGTTTAGAATTAGAGTTATAAAATTGAAAAAGGTGTCAAAAAGTTCATCTGGGAAATTTCTCTCCATGTCCCCAACCCTGTCTGAGAAGTTTGTTGGTTTCTTTGTCCTGCTTTAAAATGTTAGTTTTCTGATAGCAGGGTTACATAAAATAAGACCAACAGTCACAGAATTACTAGAAATCTCTATGAATACCAGGAGCAAATGTCCCTGATCTTGATGGAAGTGTGTTGGGGGCTCTTCTGCCTTCTTCTAGGTCCCTTCCTGAGACACTCCCTTGATTATGCTCTGAATGTGAGCACTAGCCACAGAGCCCTTAAGCTTTCTTTATTCTGGACACTAAGCCCTCTGGATTCCTATTTCCTCCTTTAATGTTGAGGCCTCCATGCTGTGCCCCTCGGGGAAAATCCTGTAAGGGTAAAGTACAGAGATGTTAAATAATTTCAGGAGAAAACTCCTCTCTGATCTCAGGTTCCTTGTGTTTTACCAAAGGAAAAAGTCAGCCAGGTCACCCTCTGACATGAAGGGACTGAGGCATGAGTCCACAGCAGCACTTCAGTGCACCGAGAAACCTTCACAAATGGCTCATCTCAGGTGCTGAGAATTTAAACTTCAGGCTTGGATGAAGCCCCTAGACACATTAGGGAGACAACCAACAGTTTTTCTATTTCACATGAAATGTTAATTTCACTTTCAAAAGAGAAGTACTAAAATAGTATTATGATTTTAACAGTAGAAATGTAGGAGTATGGAATTTGTAATGTTATAGACAAATTAAGCATGAAATGCAAATACCACACTGGAGTGGGCTGGGTATCCAGATCTCAGCTGAAATTCTCTGAAGGGGTTACAATGGCTAGCTATTGCAGCTGGCTGAAGGGCCCCAGTGTGAGGAGATGGAGGAGGTGAAAATAGAGGATGCAGAGAGAGGAGGAGGCAGTCTTAGGTTTGTGACGTCTCCTTAGCTCTTCTTAGGAAGTTGTTCATAGATCTGAATATTTACAGTAATGAACTCTCCCATAGAAATATATATACTTGAGAGTTAATTTAGTAACTGTTGCTTGGGGTGATAATATAGATTGCTGCCTATGATGACGTGACAGCTTGAAGACTGTCTTAGTACGTTTGAGCTTCTATAACAATACCATAGACCAGGTGGCTTATAAACAACAGAAATTATTTCTCATGGCTCTAGAGGCTGGGAATTCCAAGATCAAGGTTCTAGTCAGTAGATTTAGTGTCTGGTGAGGACCTGCTTCCAGGTTAATAGATGGCCATCCTTTTTTTTTTTTTTTTTTGTAACCTCAGTTGGTGGAAAATAGAGAGGGGAAGCAAGCTCTACTGTGATCCTTATAAGGGCACAAATCCCATTCATGAGGACTCCACCCTCATGACCTCATCTAATCCTAATGACCTCCCAAAAGCCATACTTCCTGACACCATCACATTGGGGTTAGGGCTTCAACATATGAATTTGTGGGGGAACACAGACATTCAGTCCATACAAAGGCATTTGATAACCTGCAAATTTGATTGCTTCAAATCATCTGCTCAGAATCTACCAGTGGATCCCAGTGCCAGTAGCACAAATCACTCATTATTTATTGGCTTGCTTATATTATTTTTTCATTCTTTCCACAAATACTTATTGAGTAGCAGGATTTGTGCTGGGGCTGGAGATGTTGCAGTATAGAAGACAGACAAGGGAGACCACCCCTCTTGGAGCTTGTATCTAGTGGTAGACACAGATAATAAACAAATTTAAATGGAGGTGATATTTTGACAATACACTAACATGGATTTGTTTCATAGACATCCTAACCACAGTCATGTTTCCAAATCCAATTCTATTCCCTTGCACCCATTCCACCAATATGGTCCCCACCTAAAGAAGAAACATATGATAGAGGGGAAACTCCCTCCAGAGAAGCAGATAAAGTAAAAGGAAGCATTTTTGTTGAGAGTAGGGATGTGGAGGTGGGAGGATGTAACAGAAATATTCAGATAGAGAGGATGGTGGCCTGAGACCTTTTGAGCCTGGTGGGCAGGCACAAGCCTTAGAGAAGCTCTATGTTTGACATGGAGGTGGGGAAGGGAGAGTAGGCAATGAGGGAACATCTGTGAAGTCTAGTGTCTGTGTAGAACTCCGCAAATAATGCTGCTGGTTCCCAGTGGTCTGTATTTAGGATGCAGAGATTCAACAGTCCTGTGTGGCCCTAAAGTACTGTGAGGACAGCAAGACCAAGGGACTCCTGAGCCACTGAGATGATGGCAACAATGAAGGTTGGTGGCCCCGGAGTTTTGATGGTAGTGTTTGTTCATCCCAAGTGGATTCCGGAAGGACAGAAGCCACCAGTCAGGGGTGGATTAGAGATAAGTGGGGTGAAACAGCTCAGTTGAAGACCAGCAGAAAAAGAGCACAGAGATCAGCTGTATTTCCTGGTTTCCAGGGAAGAGTAGTAAACTCTCCCTTACCCTGGGACACCGCTTGAGAAGCAGGAGGGGGAAAGGCAGAACACTCCTATCAGGGCTGCACTTTGAATTGACTTAATACTTACCAGAAAGTGACTGTCTGATGAAAAGATCAAGGGGCAAAGGAGAGACTGAAAAGAAGCCTGACTGATAGGAAAAGTTTAGTTCACAAGAGTCATTTTTGCCACAAAACAGAAGTATAATATTTTAATCAATCGATGAATTTTTTAAAACGCAAATTTCATGATGTCACATCTCTACTTAAAATCCTTCAATAGCTTTCCATTCCATTTAGAATGAATCCTGAATCTTTAATAAAGCCTAAAAACCTCTATGATACTGTGGCCCTGCCTACCTCTTCAACATCTTGTAGCACTACTTCATTCTAATCTCACCACTCACAATAATAATAAGCTAATATTTATTAAACAATCACAATACCCCATCAGGTAGGTGTAAATGAGGAAACCAAGGTCCAGAGAGGTTATGTAACTTTTCCAAGGTCACAAAGCAAGTCAGGGCATAGCTGGGATTCAAACCCAGGCCATTTGACTTTGGAACCTGGGCGCTTCTCCAGCACACTGTAATGCCTGTTTCAGTTCCTCATAGTGCAGGCTCTTTCCCACTTCAGCACCCTTGTGTACATTATTCCCTCAAATAAACTCATTCTTTCAGTCTCAGCCTAAATATCACTTCCTCTGCAAAGCTTTCCCTGACAGCCATATCCCCAAGGTTAGACTATATTCCAGTCCTATACATAATCAGAATACTCTTTAACCTAAGTAGCACTTTTTGTGATCTTATGTTTATTTGTGTGATAATACAGTGCTGGTGGAAGGTCAGGTCAAAATTTTTAAACTTGAACACATATACCAAAAAAAGTAGCTTTAAAAAACAGCTGATCGAATCTTGCTTTTGAATCCCTGCCCCCTTGTTTGTATTTCTGACTTGTTTTAAACAGCATTGGGAAAGTTGTTATACATACAGATAAGTGGTTATAAAATGTAACAATTTATTTTTATGAACTGTCTTGCAATCTCAGGATTTTCTTTAGTTAGAGCCATTAAAGGAGAAATTTTTTTACAATTTTTGTGGAAATTCATAGTTTGTTAGTTTCCATTGTGTTAAAAATTAGTAGAGGGCCCAGTTAGAGAGTATGTGCTATTGTGTATTCATTTAAAAAAAATAGTTACTATGAGATGAAAATGTCACTTTATCTGTGTAATATTCCTCCCCAAACCCTATAATCCCAGTCTAATTATTAGGAAAACAATGGACAAATTCCAATAGAGGGACATCTTACAGTATACCAGACCCGTCATCCTCAAAACTGTCAAAGTCCTCAAAAACAGGGGAGGTCTTGTGACAGCCAAGAGGAGCCTAAGGAGACATGACAAGTAAATGTAACATGGTATCTTGGGTGGGATCCAGAAACAGAAAAGGAGCATTAGGTAAAAGCAATGAAAATTGAATACAATGTGGATTTTAATAATAATAATAATAATAATAATAATAATATAATTATTATTATTTAATATTGGTTAATTAATTATAACAAATATGCCACACTATTCTTATAATAATAATTAATGATAAGGGAAACTGACTAGGGGAGGGAAGGAAAGTAAATGGGAACTTTTAGCACTGTCTGCTCAATTTTTCAGTAAATCTAAAACTTCTAAAAAATAGTATATTAATTAACAAATAAACTACATTTAAAAAATGAAATTAAACCCAAACACTTTTGAAAGATTTGGAAGCCCTGAAACACTTTGCTGGAACCCAGGATTTTGCCTAGCACAACATGAAAACTACTGGTCTAATCAATAGAAATGATTCTTAAGGTAGTTCAGTTTCCAGCACAGGCAGTTCTTACTTTGCACGGTTGTGTGGCACCAAAAAAGGACTATGCAAGCTGAAACTGTGCAAAGCAATCTTAATAATCAATGGGAAAAATTATGATTGTTTAGTGACCTTTAAATTTTTTTGTCAAAACATTAAAAAAAATCTATTATTGTTAGTAGTAATGAATAAGGAAGTGAAAAAAGTAGTAAAACTAATATTTAGTACACTGTAATTAGAAATATTGAGACTAAGTTTTGTGTTTTTTTGTAAGAAAACTTACCAAGATACTACTCCTAAGACTTTTCCCTTCCTCTGTCTCTAAATTCTTAACTAAAATCTTGAGGCATACAGATTGACCTTTCCTACTTAAGAGATTTTTTGGAGGGTGTATTTTATATCTTTTTCCCCAACACTGTAGACTTTTGTAAGTGTGAATACTTCAATGAGTTCATTAAATTAACCCCCCCACTATGATTTTTGTTCATAAATGCTCTAGTATTCAAAAGCTTCTGAGTTTTAAAGTCAAACCACTCAGTGATATTTTCAAGTTTTCTAAGTTATGGGAGTAATTTATATAAGAAAGGATGTCTCTTTTTACAAGTTATTGTCCATATACATGGAAAGTTTGTGTTTCTCTTTGAAAAACTATTCTTTTAAGAAGGATGCTTGGTGTAACAGTGGAGATAATGCTCTCACACAGTCTCTGAACTGTCTTGCTAAGATATGATAAAACACTTTCTACCAAAAGAAAAAAAAATTGTCAAGAATGGTTTGAATAGCGCTTGCCTTCTTGTAACATAACTCAGGGTATGGAGTGAGCATCTCTTCTATGCCTTTGCAATTTATCATACTCCTTTCTAAGTCTGGATCAACTTCCAACATTTTGTCCTTTTCGTTTTCAACATTATGAAATATCTGAGAGTTACTTTAATAAGGTACTTCCTCTGGGACATGATCATCCTTCCCTCATTTTTGTTAAAAAGTTCACTGCTTTTCCTCTTTCTGCATTTCTAGGGTCTTTCAAACCGTGGCAGTGTCACCCATGGTCAGCTGTCTCTTCTATAACTTCATTTATGTTTGATTCAGATTTCATCTACAGCATTATCACTTTTTGTTTCTCTGTTGTACTTTCACCGTTGTTGGCTAATTCTCTCTTTTGAGTATCTGTTTTCGTAAAGAGCTGCATGGTTTGTCACCTGGAGATACGGAGATGACACATCTGTATTCTCTTTGTTGTCTGTGTGTGGACTGAATAACTCATGTACAGTGATTGATCACTGACAGACTTTGAAAGAAGTGATGCATTGGGCACTGACCATAATGCTCATCTGTTATTTATGTAGTGATTTGTGTACTACAAGGTTAGCAGTGAAGTTTGTACTTCATGCAGTTACTCACAGTTAATATACTATGGTAACTGAAATTTGTTTGTGAACTGTTATTATTTGTTCTTCCTTTTTAAATGGAGGTACTGGGGATTGAACCCAAGACCTCATGGATGCTAAGCGTGCACTCTACCACTGAGCTATACCCTCCCTTCCTGAACTGGTATTATTTAACTAAACTGTGGTAACTGTAATTTATGCATATTGGAACTATGCCAAGTGAGGACTGCCTATATCCTATATGTCTATGAAATTAGTCCTGATCCTTTTACTGTTTATAATTTGATTAGCTATTATAAAAATACTATGACTAATTGAGAGGATATATACTCATTTTGAAGGGATGCTGGAAAATGAGAGGGTTCACTTGGTGTCATACTTTTTTTTTTTGGTGTCATACTTGTATTCATTGCTAACACTTAAAAATTCAGAGCACAAGTACAGGACAGTGAAAGTTATCATCAAATAAATTTATCTTAAGAGCTAGCGCTACATGATGCTGTGGTGGACATAGAAGATGAAAGGTCAGGAAATGGAAACTTTTAGATCATAAGAGCTTGAACTGTGTGTAAACCAAGATGCCTCCCTGCACTTACCATACCATCTTCTGGTTCTTGTAGAGGCTGAACCCTGTTCAAAGAGGGACTGGGCTAAGTAACCTTTTGTAATTTGAGAGAATCCCTATTACTCTTAACTAGGAAAAAACTAGGGAAAAAAAAAGAATCTATTATTTTAACATGTAGGTCTAATATATTTAAGTTTTTTTCCTAGTTTGTGAGGTCCAAGCTGGTACAGTAAACAACCATTTCCTTCTCTCTGAAGCGTCAACTCTTTTTTCCCCCCTTTTTCAGTTTTATTAGGTAGAATTATTGCAGTTCGACTGCACATACACACTGAAGCATGAACTCTTAGCTAAGATTGTCACTGACAAGTTGGGCCCACACCCACTCACCTGTGTTGTAAGTGCTTTCACTTGTGTACATACAAAATCATGCAACTTGCCAAGAAAACCCAGTCACAAGGCAGGATACCCCTTCTGGCTGCAAAACCAGGTCCATTTGTAAATACTCCACCCCAGAGAATATTTTAGGTTAAGAGATGTTTGCCAGGCAGGGAGTTCACCCATAAAGGCTGCTCTGTTGCTGACTTAAGTGCAGAAAAGACAATTGTCAAATCTACTAATTGCTGGCTTCTTGGAGGGAGTGTAAAAAAGTTCTGAGAGTTTTTTTTTTTAATGTATTTTGGGTACAAGTCCTTTATCAAATATCTGATTTGGAAATATTTTCTCCCAATTTGTGGCTTGTCTTTTCATTCTCTTAACAATATTTCTCAAAGAGCAGAAGCTTAGAATGTTGATGAAGTACAGTTTATCAGTGTGTTCTTTTATACATCTTGCTTGAATGGTATATCCAAAAACTCTACCTAGCTCAAAGTCATAAAGATTTTCTTGTGTTTTCTTCTGAGTTGTAGTTTTATACTTTGCATTTAGATCTCTGACCAATCTTGAGTTAATTTGGAGTGTGTGGGATGTAAGTCAAGATTCAGGAAGTCAAGATTCTTTTTTTGGAGGTGCATGCAAATGGATGCTGAATTATTCTGGCTCCATTTATTAAAAAGATTATCATTTCTCCATTGATTTGACTTTTCACTTCAATCAAAAATCTCTTGGCCATTTATGTGTTGAGTCTGTTTCTGGACTCTTTATTTCAGGAGTTAACTCTTTTATTTTCTTTAAAGGGCCAAATATTAAATAGTTTAGATTTTGTAGGTCACATGGTCTCTGTACCAACTACTCAACTTAGCTTTTGTAGCATAAAAGTAGCCATAGACAATATGTAAACAAATGAGCATGACTCATGTTCCAAAAAACTTTACTTACAAAAATAGGCAGTGGGTCAGATTTGACCCACAGGCTTCAGTTGGCAACCCCTGCTCTATTGTGTTCCATTGAGTTTTGTGTCTCTCTCTTCTCCAGTACCACACTGTGTTGATTATTGTTGTAAGCCTTGAAATTGGGTAACATGAGTCCTCCACTTTACTCTTCTTTTCTTCAGTTGTTTTGGGCATTCTGCTTTCTTTGCCTTTCCATATAAACCTGCAAGAAATCCTGCTGGAAATAAGCAGACCAATTTGGAGAACATTGAAACATTAACTAAATTAATTTTTCCAGTCTTTGTACTTAATGTATCTCTTTGTTTATTCAGGTCTTCTATGATTTTGTTCATCAGCATTTTTTTTTTCATCAGCGGTTTTTTCATTGGCATTTTGTAATTTCCAAATATTGGGGGATTTTCCAGAAAAATGCCTAGTCATTAAGTTATGGCCTGTAGTTTAATTCTGTTATGATCAGACAATATACTTTGTACAATTTCAATTTTTTAAAAAAATTGTTGAGGTTTGTTTTATGGCCCAGAATATGGTCTGTCTTAATGAATATTCCATGTTGCACTTGAAATGAATGTGTATTCTGCTCTTGTTGGGTGGAATGCTCTATAAATGTCAATGTGATCAAGTTGGTTGATAGTATTGTTCAGGTCTTCTATATCCTTGCTAATTTTTTGTCTAACTATTACAGAGAGAGGGGTGTTGAAGTGTCCAGGTGTACTTGAGAATTTGTCTCTATCTCTCTCTTTTTTTTTAAATCAGTTTTTGCTTCATGTATTCTGGACCTCTGTTCTTAGGAGCATATACATTTAAAATTGTTATATCTTCTTGGGTAGTTGCTCCACCCATCACTATATAAATTTCCTCTTTACTGCTGGTAATTTTCCTTGTTCTGAAGTCTGGTTTTTCTGACATTGAAATAGCCAATCCAGCTTTTTTCTGATTAGCATTTGCATTATCTATCTATCTATCATCTATCTATCTATCTATCTATCTATCTATCTATCTATCTATCTTTAAAGAAGGTTTCTTGAAAGCAGCATATTGTTATATAGTTTGGTTTTTTAAAAATTGAATGTGAGAATTTCTGTGTTTTAATGGACCATTTGGATTTAGTTGTACATTATATTATTTTCCTGTTTGTCTTCTCTGTTTCTTATTCCTCTTTCTCTCTTACTGTCTTCTTTTGGAATTTTTGTGTATTTATTAATATTTCATTTTAACTTATATATTGGCTTTTGTCCATATAGCTTTGCATCATTTTTTAGTGGTTGCTCCAGTGATTATAATATACATACCTAGCTCTCACAGTCTATTTAGATTTAATATTTTATCATTTCAAGTGAAACACAGAAGACTTAGAACCACAAAGTTCTCTTTATCATCTCCTTTTATAAGTGTCTCATGTATTACATATATAAATGCAATGTTATAATTGTTGCTTTCAACATTCATACATATTTAAAAGTTCTTAAGAGTAGAAAAATAGTCTATTTATCCTGATGTTTACCCTTTCTGCTATTCTTCCTTAATTCCTGAAGTTCCATGTTTCCTTCTGGGATCATGTCCCTTCAGCCCAAAGAACTTCCTTTAGCATTTCTTTTAGTGCAGGTCTTCTGGTAACAAATTTTCTTAGTTATCTATCAAATGAGAGTATTTTTAGTTCATCTTTTTTCGCCTATTTTTTAATTGAGGTGTAATCGATGTACAATGTTGTATAAGTTACAGGTGTACAACAGCGATTTACAATTTTTTTAGAGTTATACTCCATTTATAGTTATTGTAAAATATTGGCTATATTCCCGGTGTTATACAATATATACTTGTAGCTTATTTAGTTTGTACATGATAGTTTTTACCTATTAATCCCCTATCCCTATCTTTTCCCTGCTCCCTTCCCTCTCCCCACTGGTAACCACTAGTTTGTTCTCTATATCGGTGAGTCTGTTTCCTTTTTGTTACATTCACTAGTTTATTTTTTATATTCCCATGTAAGTAACATCATACAGTATTTATCTTTTTCTGTCTGATTTATTTCACTTAGCATAAATACTCTCCAAATCCATCCATTTTGCAAATGGCAAAATTTCATTCTTCTTGTTTTTGTCCCAGCAGAGGCCAAAAACATTTATTATTTTTTTGTTGTTTAACCACTTTTATTGTGGTATAATTACTGTACAGTAGACTACACATATTTCAGATGTACAATTTGATGAATTTTGATAGATGTATACACCTATGGAATCACCACCACAATCAAGCTAACATTTCCATTACTCCCCAAGAGATGCAATTTTGATTTCCCAATTTATCCCATCCTACCCCCTTTACCGCCTGGTAACCATAAGTTTATTCTCTATGCTGTGAGTCTGTTTCTGTTTTGTAGAAAACTTCATTTGTGTCTTTTTTTTTTTAGATTCCGCATATAAGTGTTATCATATGGTACTTTTCTTTCTCTTTTTGGCTTACTTCACTTAGAATGACATTCTCCAGGTCCATCCATTTTGCTGCAAATGGCATTATTTTATTCTTTTTTATGGCTGAGCAGTGTTCCGTTGTATATGTGTGTGTGTGTGTTTGTGTGTGTGTGTATATATATATACACACACACATATATATATATGTATATATATATACCACATCTTCTGTATCCATTCATCTGTTGATGGACACTTAGGTTCCTTCCATATCTTGGCAATTATAAAATAATGCTCCTGTGAACCTTGTGCATGTTAGTTCATCTTCATTTTTGAAGGACTTTTTAGCTGGCCATAACATTGTGGATTTTTAACATTTTAAAGATGTTACACTGTTTTCTGGACTATAGGTTTTTGATGAGAAATCCACAGTGATTTTAACTGTAACATTGTATTTTTCTTTTGTTGTTTTCAAGATTTCTTTATTTTTGGTTTTAAGAAGCTTGGTTATGGTGTGTCTTGCAATTGTTTTCTTTTTAATTTTTGAGCATTTTGAATTTTTAAATTTATGATTTTCATTAAATTTGGGCAATTTCAAGTCATTATGTCCGAAATTATTACGAAATCGTTACAATTCTAGAACTCATAAGGATATATTAGCTAAAATTATATTTCTAGATCCTTAACTAACCTTGAGAGCTTAGTCATTAAACAAGTGATTAAGTTAATTAATAAAGCATCTTTGGATACCTGAATTATTTCTAAGAAACAGATGCAAAAGTACTGCTCACTAAACATAATTTTGATTTACCCCTATTTCTTAGAATAGCACTATATTAAAAAATGTGAAAAGTATGCAAATTCACTGGATAATTATTTGCTACCTCAATTTTCTTAAGATAATATGTAATGCCCATGAAAAAACTAGCTAAATCACTCTTGCTTTTCTGTCTTCTAATTTTCTCCTATGTCTGGAGAAAAGAAAAGCTGATTACTTTAGTTAAAGATGATCATTAATATAATCAGGTGACTATGCTAGGCATTTTTTCCTGTTTCTTCAGTAACTGGAACAGTACACCAAAGCACCCAATTAAAATTTGTTGAATTGACAGTGGCAGTGAAGAGAAAAGCCCAAGATTGGGCCTAAAATATCTTTACAACAAGAAGTACCACCTCTCCCAACTTAAAAAATTTGTTTTCTGCATTATGGGTAGGTTATGGTATTAGCTCCAAAAGTTAGAAGACAAAGGAAAAACTTTGTTACAGAAAGACAAAATTCTAATAAAGAAATGGGAGGAAAAGAAAAGAAGACACCAAAAGAAAAAAAAAAATCCAGAAAGAGGGTTAAATTGGATGAAAGGAAGGACAAGTGAAGAGAAAAGACATAGAATGTGACGGATAAAAGATAGCATTTTGAAACACTAGCCTTTTACCAATAAATGTTTTATTATTAGAAAAAGAACTTCTGAGGTCAGTGGGACAACCAATTGTCAAATACTTAAAATACTAACGATGTGTGGGAAGTTCACATTTGGCTTCAGACAGAGGTTTACCTCAACAGCTTCTCACTCCCATTCCCTTCATTCTTCTCCTCCTCACCTCTAATCCTTTCTCTCTCTCCTTCTCATTCCCTCAGGACTGCATGTGCGCACACCCACAAAGACCAAAAAATCTGTGGAGAAGTGCACCCACGCAGATGTTTATACCTGGAAACACATATGGTCAGATTCAGGAGACCCATCTCCACAGTGCATATCCATGTGATACAAAAAATATACCCTCAAGGAGATATCCACAACCTCAGTTTCCATATGAAGACATAATGAAATCTAAACCTCACTCACTTAGATTGAATATATACAAAATAAAATGTACCCAGAGTAAAATAAGTATTTCAAGAATCCTCCTGTTATTTCTGCATACCTTTACACAGAAGCACCAGCAGCTTTATGCATGCTGACTTCTGCATGTGGATCACTCTCTCTTCCAGTTCCACATGTTAAAATCCTTTCTCTGCTTTGAGCACCAGTTTAAATGCCATTTTCTACATAAAGCTTTCCCAGCTCTCTTCAACCAAAAATAATCTCTCTCTTTTTTACAGGAGATTTATATAGCAGTTTATCTGTACCAAGTACACTGAGTATTTTTGTATAACTCACTGTTAGTTCCTACTTTTAAGTTACCAGCATTCACTTCTAGATAACATTTGTCTCTCCCTAACCAAGTGCTTTATTCAATAAGTAGCCTTTAATAGATACTACTCTAAACTAATGGGAGAAAACTGAGGCACACAAGAGGAAAACAGCTTAGATTAAAAAATAGAGGTACTATTCTCCTCTATGAGGAGGCTGGAGATTGTGGTCATGGCAGGAGCCTGGTGTTTAGAATTGCCCTCCCTGCCTCTGCAAGCTGGTTAGGAGGGTGGAGACCAACTAGGAGAAACAGAAAGGAGGGAAAACTTGGAGTCTGTGTTCCTCAGCTTTATAGGTAGAAAGACTCCATCTTGTCAAGGTTCTCCGAGCCAATTAGTTTCTTTAGGAAACCAACTGTATTGTACTGAATTACCAACTGAAAAGAGTCTGAGGCATAAATCATCATGCTAATTTACTAATTTATACTAAGAAATATAATCCTAAGAGACCTGGCATACTCCCATCTGCTAGTTATGGCATTCTCTTTATATAGGTCTGTTTACATTGAAAGTTACATGCTTGATGAGTCTGTAATCAAGCCAAGAGTGTGAATGGGACAATCTCAGATGCTAATGTCTCTGGACTGTGACAGCCTGATGCCTGCTGCCCCTGGGGGACCTTCCTGATGAGAAGAAGTAGGTATGTACCTGGATGACGCTGGACACCTTTGGACCCAGCCTTGCTCTTTGGCTTATATTTTAGATTCCTTTTATTACTATGGCCCTTCTTTTAAAAAACAACTGGGCATGCAAGTACTCTGCAATTTCAGACATCTTATAATCATACAATGTGTGTATATCCTCTCAACTTGATTGAAATGGAGGTTTCAAGGCTTAGAAACAAACTTATCCATCATTAAGTTGCTGTGTGACATCATGCTACTTACTTTATTTGTAGGTGATTCAGTTTCCTCATATATAACATGGAATAAGGATACCTGGTTATGGTTGATAGATAAGGACTGATTGAGGTGATGGGTGTAAAAGGCCTGGCACATAGTAATTTTTCTCAGGGTTAATTCCCCGTTCTTCCTTGTGTTCCTGAATTCTTATCCTCCATTTATAGATCACTGTCTAAGTTAGGTCATTGCTGGAGATGGCCAAACTCACCTGCTGTGGGAGGGCTTTTCATATGTCATCCACAGAGAGTTGCTTTAAATTTTATGGCTCTTTTGCTGTCACCTCTGTTCACCATCCTCCCTTGAGAGCACTTTTCCTTTTCTTAACTGAAATCTGTCATAAATAGGAATTATATGTCAGAACATTTAGAAGCATTTCTTTAAATGGGAAAAAACGATGTAGATCCTGAAACATTTTTGACAACACGACTGAAATTTCATTTTTGCAGAAGTTTCTCTTAGATGAATTATTAAAGGCAGATGGAAATGTAATTATTTTTGTTGGTTGAATGGGTAACTTTCATTAATGTTTAATAGAATAATGCATTTTTAATAAGAATAAAAGTTCATTTTTGTAATCAGAGTAACATAACATATGCTGTTTGTAAGACATGAATAAACTAGTCATTTCAATAGAAAAGCTTTATAAGTATATAAATTCAAAAGCATTTTTACTTGTGTTTATGTTTATTTATTTACATATCTCCTTGTGACAGTTTTCAGTTGTTAGTAAGTTATTTTAAGACATTTTATTTTGGAAGATTCTGTTTTTAATTATCTTTTATTAAGAAAAATTTCAAATATATTTACAATTGTTGAAAGAATGACATTCCTTCATGTGTCTATCACCCCACTTCAACAGTTAACATTTATGGGGGATATGAGTTGTTTCTTCTGTACCCTCACACTATTCCAATCTCATTATTTTGAAGTAAACCCCAGACATCAGGCAGTTATTTCAGTTTGTATCTAAAAACACACAAACTTAGAAAACTACTGCACTACCATTATCAAACCTAGACGTTTACAATAATTTTTTTTTTTTAGTTGAAGTAAAGTCAGTTTACAATGTGTCAGTTTCTGACATACAACATAATGTTTTAGTCAGACATATGCATACATACATTTGTTTTCATATTCTTTTTTATTATGCAGTACTTTCTCAATATCATCAAATATCCAATCAGTGTTTAAATTCCCTTCGTTGACTCATAAGTGTTATTTTTATTTTTCAGTTTACTTGTTGGAATTAGAATACAAATACAATTCCATAAATGGCAATTTATTGAAATGTCCCTTAAGCCTCTTTCAGTACATAGATTGTGCCTCATTGCTCTCACTTTTTTTCCTTATAATTTTTTGGTTGAAGAAATTAGATCAATTTACTATAGTCTTGATTCTGGTGATTGTATCCCTACGGTTTAGCATGTTTCTTTGTCCTCTATATTTCCTCTTAATTGGTAGTTAGATTCAGAGTTTTGATCAAATTTAAGTTCCATTGTTTTAGGCAAGAACACTTCATAAGTGGTGTTGTGAACTTCCTTTAGAAAACACATAATATTTGGTTACCTGCTTATGCTGTCAGTAGTGTTTGATGATTAATGACTAGAACCATTAATTCATTAGAGTTTTTAAAATGTTGATTGTGAAGCTTTTAGTTTTGATGAAGACCAATTTGTCAACTTACTCTTTTATAGATCATATGTTCGATGTAATATCTGAGAAATCTTTGCCTAACCCGAGGTTACAAAGAGTTTCTCATATATTTTCTTCTGGATGATTTAATAGATTTAGGTTTTATTTTAGTTCTTTAATTCTTTAAAAAAATTTTTTTTGCAAACACTTATTTGAAGGGCTGCATCCAATTGAATTTTCTATTCTGACAAAATGCTAATTTACCTCTGTTAATACAACATCTCAGCAAATGCAAATGGCATTATATGAATAATTCTATAAAAAATTGGAACTAAACTAAATGTTTCAATTCTAAGTGACATTTGCAGAGACCCCTTCATTCATATATTTAATCTTGATTTTTTAAAAGAGTATATCCTGTATTTCCTAACGAAAAACTGTGTAGATTCTAAAAAAACAATGAAGATAATATTAAAAATGAATTGTAAATACTGTCTCTTATTCTGCTATACTGTGCAAGTAAGTCTTAGCACAAGAATAGCCACAAATCATGTATATTTGTAAAGACTTTTTCCACCATCAAATGCCTTCTTTTAATTATGGTAAAATATGCATAACACAAAACTTATCATTTTAATCATTTTAAGTGTACAGTTCAATGGTATTAAGTACATTCATATTGTTGTGTCCCTAATCGATTTAAAATTAATGTTTCTTTGTGTTCAGAGTAATGGACTGAAATGAATTACTTTTGCATATTGATATCAATTGTTCCAAAATCATTTGTTGAAAAAACTGTTCTTTCCCCACTGAGTTGCTTTTGTACCTTTATCAAAAATCACTTGTCCACATATGTATGGGTATATTTATGGCCTCTGTTCTGTTCCACTGATTTATTTATCAATGTTTATTTATGCCAGTACCACATTGTGTTGATTACTATAGCTTTATAATAAAAGAAGTCTTCAAATCAGGTAGTGTTAGCCTTCTGTATTAGTCAAGGTTCTCCAGAAAAAAGAACTAATCATGGATATATATAAAAGAGACTATAAGAAATTGCCTCTTGTGATAATGAGGGCTGAGAAGTCCCACAACCTGCTGTCTACAAGCTGGAGACCCAGGAGAGCAGGTGGTGTTGTTCCAGTCTCAGTGCAGGAGAAGACTGATTTCCCAGCTCAAAAGTGATCTGGAAGAGAGCAAATTCACCCTCACCTCACCTTTTATTTCTATTCAGGCCTCGAACAGATTGGATGAGGCTCGCCCATAATGGGGAGGGCAATCTGCTTTACTCAGTCTACCAATTCAAATGTTAATCTTACCAGAAACACTCTCATAAACATACCCAGAATAACATTTAACCAATTATTTCGGGCACACCATGTCCTAGTCAAGTTAACACATAAAATTAACAGTCACACCTTCTAAACTGTATTCTTTATCAAAGTTGATTTTCTAATCAAGGGCCTCTGTACTACTATATAAATTTTGGAGTCAGATTATCAGTTTCCACAAAAGAGCCCACCAGGATGGCATTGAATTTGTAGATTAATTTGGGGAGAAATGACATCTTAACAATATTAAGCCTTCTGACCCATGAAAGAAGCATCTCTCTCTGTTTATGGGCTCTCTAAATTGTCTCAGAAGTATTTTGTAGTTTAAAGTGTATGTCTCTTACATCTTCTGATTGACTTATTCCTAAATTTATTAGATTTTTTGGTATTTAAAATTTTTTCAATTTCTGATTGTTGCAAGTACATAAAAATCCAGTTGAGTTTTGTACATTGATCTTGTATCTGTCAGCCTTGCTTAACTCGCTTATTAGTTCTAGTAGCTTTTAAAATAGATTCCATAACATTTTCTAAATAAACAATCATGCTATTTGCAAATTGGGGCAGTTTCATGTCTTCCTTTTCAGTACGGATGATTTTATTTTCTGTCTTTCCTTATGAAACTGGCAAGAACCTCCAGTGCAATGTTGAAAAGAATTATTGAGAGCAAGCCTCTTTGTCTTGTTCCTGATCTTGAAGTGGAAAGCATTCAATCTTTCACCATTAGCTATATATATATTTTTGTAGATGCTCTTTATCAGTCTCTGGAATTTTGCTTCTGTTTAAAGCTTGCTAACAGTTTTTATGAGGAATGGATGTTGGATTTTGTCAGATACTTTTTCTGCATTGATTGAGCTAATCATGTGGTTTTTCGTTTTTAGTTTGTTAACATGGAGAATGTCAGTGATCAATTTTTGAGTTTTAAACCAACCCTGCATTCCTGGGATCAAGTCCCCTGGTCATGACGTATTATACATTTTATATATTGTTGGATTCAATTTGCTAAAATATTGATAAGAATTTTGACACATGTTCACGAAAAATATTGATCTGTAGTTTTCTATTCTTATAATAATGTCTTTGGATTTGATATCAAGGCGATTTGGCGTCAATGAATTGAAAAGTATTCCCTTCTCTTCACATTTTTGGAAGAATTTGTATATAATTTCTATTATTTCTTCCTTAAATACTTGGTAGAATTCACCAATGAAGAAATATGGGCTTGGAGTTTTCTTTGTGACAAGAGTTATTTGTGGTAAAATTGTAACCACAAATCCTCTTTAAATATATATAAGTCTATTCAGGTTATCTATTTCTTATTGAGTAGATTTTGATAGCGTGTGTCTTTCAAAGAATTTGTCTATTTTATCTGAGTTGTCAATTTGTAGACATTAAATTTTTCATATACTAATTTATTATCCTTTTAATATCTGTAGAATTCATATTGAATCACTTCTATCATTCATAATATTGGTAATTTTTATCATCTCTTGTTTTCCCTTATTTTCCTATAACTTCTCAGAGTATGGAGGACTCTGACGTTGTTGGAGACCCCCAACTCTGAACTATGGTCTTTGGCTTGACACAAACCACAGCCAAGTTTCTTAACCAGTCTCCTTGGGATCCACAGAGTGTCCATAAATGAAGTTCATAAATCCTGAAACTTTATCAAATTTTGAGTGTAAGAAAAGGGGCATAGTTTCATCAGAGTCTCACCAAGTTCTATTAGAATATAAGAACAATTGCTCTGGGATAAAAACAGACACACATAGATCAATGGAACAGAATAAAAAGTGCAGACATAAACCCATGCATATACGATCAATTAATTTATGATGGAGGAGCCAAGAATATACAATAGGGAAAGAATAGTCTCTTTAATAAATGGTATTGGGAAAACTGGACAATGACATGCAAAAGGAAACTGGAACCCTATCTTACACGAAATACAAAAATCAACTCAAAATGGATTAAAGACTTGAATGTAAGACCTGAAACCATGAAAATCCTAGAAGAAAACATAGTGGGTAAGCTTCTTGATATCAATCGTGGTAATGAATTTTTTGCATTTGATACCTGAAGCAAAGGAAACAAAAGCAAAAATAAACAAGAAGGACTATATAAAAGTACAAAGGCTTCTGCATAGCAAAGGAAACCATTAACAAGATGAAAAGGCAACGAGAGAAAAGTATTTGTAAATCATATATCTGATAAGGTGTTAATATCCAAAAGTATTTAAAGAACTCATATAACTAAATAGCAAAACCAAACAACTCAATTGAAAAATGGGCAGATGACCTGAATAGGTATTTTTCCAAAGAAGACATACAAATATACAAATGACTAACAGGTATATGAAAGGTGCTCAACATCACCAATCACTGGAGAACGCAAATCAAACCCACGATGAGACAGCAGCTCAAGCCTGTTGGAATGGCTTTCATCAAAAAGACAAGAGGTAACAAATGCTCATGAGGATACGGGCAAAAGGGAGCCCTTGTGCCCTGTTGGGGATGTAAATTGATGCAGCCACTATGGAAAACAGTATGGAGGCTCCTCAAAAAGTTAAAAATAGAACTCCTGTATGATCCAGCAATCCCATTTCTGGGTATTTATCTGAAGGAAATGAAATCATTGTCTCCAAGAGATACCTATACACCGATGTTCACTGCAGCATTATTTATAATAGCCAAAACATGGAAACAACCTAAGCATCCATTGACAGATGAATGGATATAGAAGATGATATGGGATATTTTTCAGCCTTTAAAGAGAAGGAAATAGTGCCATTTGCAACATGGATGGACCTTGACAGCATTATGCTAAGTGAAATAGAGAAAGACAAATACTATGTGGTCTCACTTATACATGGAAAATGGAAAAAAATACAAATGCATACAGAGAACAGATCGCTGGTTGCCAGTGGCAGAGGGTGGGGATGGGGGAAATTGGTGAAGGTGGTCAAAAGGGACAAAATTTCAGTTATAAGGTTAGTAAGTTCTATATAGCATGTGACTATAGTTAACAATATTGTATACTTGAAAGCTGCTAAGAGAGTAGTTCTTTTTTAGCCACTGTTTTCTTTCCACAACTTAACTGTTCATTTTATTTATTTATTCTTTGTTTAGAGGGAGGTAATTAGGTTTATTTATTTATTTTTTGATGGAGGTACTGGGGATTGAACCCAGGACCTTGTGCATGCTAGGCAGGCACTCTACCAGTGAGCTGCACCCTCCCCACCAAGAGAGTAGATCTTAAAAGTTCTTTTTACAAGAAAAAAATTATGACTATGTGAGGTGATAGATGTTAACGAAACTTATTGTGGTAATCATTTCACAATATCTACATACATTAGATTATTATGTTGTTCACCTTAAACTAATACAGTTATATGCCAGTTATATCTCAATACAAATGGGGTTTGAGGGAAAGAACTGTTGCTCTTTGGAGGCCACTTGTTCCCAAACACACACCCAGATCCCAGTGCTCTATTGCTTGAAAATTATTTTTGACATTTATTTAATATATGGATTGCAAGACCCTGCCCCTGGAGATTCTGATTCATCAAGCCTGGGGTGAGGCCAGGAAATCTGTATTTTTACAATCCTCCTGATGATTCTGATGTAAGGCCAGGATTGAGAGCCACTGGAACAGATGGCCCTTTGACGTTCCTGTTGCTAAGTCCTCGAGACTCATTGGGTGGGCATGTGCTGCCCTCTAGCGCCTCTGGCTGCTTGCTACAGTTCTGCATCGTGTAGTGACCTGCTGGGTGAGCACTGGTGGTCTTGCTGCCTGACACTAGCCTGGGCTTCCTGCCCAACTCCCTGTCCAACTCTCGGACCTTAATAAAAATGCTCGTGTATAAAAACGTTACTTCTGAATGACAGCAGCTGTACCGCTGTGTCCCCAGCACCTGAGACATCTTAGGGTATTCACTAGTGTTTCCTGAGAATGAGACACAGCAAAACTCCTTTGTGAGGCCACTGCTGTAATATTGTCCCTCCAAAGGACAAAATCCTCACAGGATTTTTCTTTATAGGGTTATGATACGACTCATGGTACATATGAATTGGTAACTGTGAACAATTATCGGAAGAAATTCTACTATTACAACAGTTGCAGTGCTGTAGCATTATCATGGAAGCAGGGTCCGGCTTTAGCAAGTTTTCTGAAAACAGATGAATCTGAATCTTTTATCCTTTTGTGTAGTCCTCCAGAGTCCACGGAGGCCTTTGATGTCCTTCATCTCCCTTGTTTGCTGTTCACTGTAAACCATGAGGCAGGAAGGGCAAATGTGAAGGTCCATGCCCATATCATTAAAATGACTATGTGTTCATTATGTGAAGGTGACCTTGTTTAAGAAGATGCTGATCCCACTGTCCTATCCACACAAGTACCCTCCGTCAGTGGGTACCAAATCAATAAATAAGCCTGTACTAAAAGCCTACTCTGCACAAAGGTGTAAGATTGTCTTTGACTCTTAACTCCAGCTCTGAGACAGAGGAGCAAGGGCTTGGGAAATTGCTGTAGTGGAGTTTGCAGCAGATGGTTTTTTATGGCTTAGTGGGATGACAGTGGCTGTGGATTACCTGTAAGGAAATAGTATTCTGGTTGAAGCTGGTGCCTAGTTTGCCAAATTTGATGATTTTGTCTGGGGCAAGAGGTCAGGCTAGTAGGAGCCTGAGAACTGTTGCAGCAGCAGCTACAGGAAGCAGGAGCTGGTTGGGTAGGAATAATAACAGTAATAAAAGATTCAAGCCACTTTTTAGGTATCTTGACCTGCTGCTAAAAAGCTGATGCAAGCTGCTTTTTACTTGATTATTGTTAACCTGTCATTCAGTGCTCTTTAGTTGGAAAAGTCTTCTCATTCCTGTATTATGGAACTTAAAAGTTCAGGAAGGATGTTGAAATGGCTCAAATTCATCCCATCATCAGCGTGAGACTCTTCAGTTATTTTAAATGTAAGGATCTGTTTTGTTTTTATTTTGTTTTATTAAAAAAGGACATTTAAGAAAAACATTTATTAATCCATTTCTTTGCAAAATCATTTTCTGAATATTATTCCTCATAGATGGTAAAAAAAAAAACCTCATGCTAATGATTGGTGTGTTTTTTTGCCTTTTGTTTTTTAAGTTGTGGTAAGATATACTCAACATAAACTTTACTATTTTAACCAGTTTTAAGTGTCCATATCAGTGACATTAAGTACGTTCACAGTGTTGTGCAACCATCACCACTATCCATTTTCAGAACTTTTTCATCATTTCATACAGAAACTTTGTACCCATTAAATAACTCCCTACACCTCTCTTTCCCAGCTTCTAGTAAGGCTGGTTCTGGATTCAATTTTTAATAAGGTGGATTCTTGATTGTGAATCAATCTTGTCTTTAAAACTAGATTTTTAAGTGTCTTGAGAACAGGCAGGTTACAAAAACACAAAACAACTCAAATGTTTTTGTACCTTTGACACTGTCCAGCTTAGGGATGAGCACAGATCGTTGGCTCACCACACCTGTTCATTGGTGGACTGGATGCTGGAGGAAGGTTCAAATAGCCTCTTCGGAGGTTTTTAGCTGAAGAATTTGGGGACTGTGGGACCACTCTCATCAGGCAAGAACTTCTTAAGAGATTCAGAAATCTTGGAGTTTTGGTGGCATATCATAGTGTCAACAGGGACCATGAAATTAACATTAATACGTGAATCAGTGGACATAAGGGTGGTTGGTACTGAGGTTGAACAGGAAAAAGCTTGCCCTACCTGAAGGTGTTCAAACAGATTTCCGTAAACATTTCATCTAAACACTGGTGGATTCAACCAAAGAGCCCCAAGTTTGTGGCCCTTAATCGAAAGTCTTGCCAAGTCGGGGAGGGTATAGCTGAAACCTAATTTTCTCCCCTCTTCCCACCTCAGAAAAAGTCTTGCCAATAATTCATCTCCATGAATAGGCAGGATGCTAATAAGAGCTGTAAAGTCCTTTCTGGAAACTCTTAACTCCAGAAGTGAGCCTCTTTCACATGCCTTCATGGATGGCACTACTTACAGTTTCTTCTCATCTATCTTAAGTGAAACCACAAAGACTGGGAAGACTCCTTTAACTGTTAGAAAGTTATTTAAAAGACTAGAAGCTATGTTCTTTCCTTGCCACATTAGACATGATCTTTTTTCTGAACCTCTTGATACTGATCACCTATTGCTTATGACATCAGCACCATCATTTTCTAACACTTAACAAGACAATGTATGCCCTGTCCTCTTGTGTGTTTTCTAGTTGTCTTCCCATTACAGGTGGTATAGTTCATGGAGCTCCCCTGACCTAGCCACTCTCCCTCTTTTAGGGCGTGCAGTGTACACAGAGACTCAGTTATCTGGGGATAGATGCCAGACTGTTATCGAAAAGAGGAAGGCTGAGTCATCAGGGTACAGAGAATAGAGAGAGCCTGAAAGACTGTATGCATTCTGTGACCGTGGCACCTTTAGGCTCAGACTCTACGACCATACAGACTACCAGACACCCTCATCTGAATACCATGTCACGTGTCCAGCTTCTCCTGGACAAATGAAGGTCTGTGATGCTATCCATGACTTGGGAAACAGTAGGGCTTTGTGATGCAGTCTAGTGGTCTGGTTCTGTCCTCTATGAGGCAGAGATGACAGGTCTAGAATTTGTAGGCATTAAGTTCTAAGACCCTGAAAGCCTAGGAAGCCTAGGAAGAGTGATGGCTCGTGAGGTTTAGATTATGTTGAACCCTACCTTTATTCTGTGGGATGTTGGATATCCCTTGTACACTTATGGCTCCATTATCATTATTGCATTAATTATTTGGCAAGTGAGAAAGACTCACCAAGATTTAAGGTTGGGACCTAACAGGAGCTGCTGCCGGGTAGGGAAACACTATGACCACGACTGAACCGGTTAAGCCTCAAACAAGAAGGTTTTATCCCCTCACTTTCTCTTGTTATCCTTACCCCTGCTTTTTTTTTTTTTAATGGAAGAAATTTCCTCAGTGGATCCCATAACAGCTTTGAATTTGGGTGATTCTTCTGGTTGGTAGATATTTAGGGCCTTGGATGACTGAAGCCCTTTGGCTACTAGACCACCCATCCTTCATTCTGTTCCTGTTTTCTCCTGTCTCTTTCTGGTCTCCATACTTCATCAGGGCATGGGGGTGGAGGTATGGAGTAAGGAAGAGCCTTGAAATGAATCAGAAATAAGAAGAGAAAGGAAATGGGGTGAAAAAGGTAGAGTAGGGAAAAGAAAGGCAGAAGAATATAAAATTGGAATGCATAAAAAGATTGGGAAGTATTTGCAGGTTTTGTCTCAGTTTAGATATGAAAAGAGAAGCGTGCCTCAGCTTCACACTCTAAATCTTTTGTCTTTAAGCGTCACCGGAAAGTCAAACAAAAGGCGAAAGATAAAACATCAAGAGGTAAAGTCCCAGGCTGTGCTCTGACTTCCCTCCACAGTGGGCCAGGTTCCCATGGACCCTGAAGTTCCTTTATGACCCCTGGTGCCAGGAGCCAGGTGCTCTAACCACTGGAGGCTCCAATTCCCCAGGTTGACAAGTTCTCCCAGAAGATGTGTGTGGGTGGGAAATCAGAACCTGGGAATATTCCAAAATTCTCCACCTTACCCCTGGGAGTGAAGAATGAGGAAGTAGGGGAGAAGTCCTTAACTGTGTCATTTACTAGTTGTCTGACCCTGTTGAAGTCACTTTATCTCTCAGTCTTGCTACCATGAGATGGGCATCTGATGATCCTGCCTCACTCGCAGTGTGGTTGTGAAGGTCAAATGAGATCAGGCCCAGGAGAGCACATCATGCCTGGCTAAGCTGTACACAGGCGTGCCTTAGAGCACTACGGTGGGGTTTGCAATCTTCTCTCCTTCAAAGGCCTTGAGCTTCCTGTAGGATGTGCCTGAATCCTCTCCCGTTCCATGTAACACTGTCTCCTGGTCTCTCAGCGAGGAAACTTTCCTGGAAAGAAGCTGAGAAGCCGTGGGAGCTGCTCTCTGTCATGAGAAGGTGATCTCTTGCTCTTTTCAGTCTCCTAAGTTCGGGCCTGGCCTGTGCTGATTTCTCTCCTTGGCCTGGGGCAGAGTTGGGGAGAAGGACAAGGGCCTGGAGCACTGGTTGAGAGGGTGGCCAGAGGAGAGGGTGGGGTTAGATGGCTCAGGAGAGTGGAGTCTTGCAGTTCTGCTGGAAGGTTTTGTCTCAGCTTAGATATGAAAAGAATATTTCTCTAGGCTCACAGTGGTCCTAGAATTCAGGATTTTAAAAAAATTAATAGACTTTAATTTTTAGAGTAGTTTCAGGTTCACAGCAGAATTTAGCAGAAAATACAGAGTTTGCACATAGCCCTCCCCATCCACACATATATACTCCCCTACCCTGAATATCCCTCATCAGTGTGGCATATTTGGTACAATCGATGAACCAACATGGACACATTATTATCAACCAAAGTCCAAGTTTACATTAGGGTTCACTCTTGATGTTGTACATTCTGTGGGTTTTGACAAATGCATAATGACACGTAGCCACCACTATAGTATCATACAGAATAATTTCATTGCCCTAAAAATCCCTTGTGCTCCATCTATTCATCTCTCCCTCCCTCCCTCCCTCTCCCCAAACCCCTGGAAACCATGATCTTTTTATTGTTTCTGTAGCGGTGCCTTTTCCAGAATGTCATTTGGTTGGAATCGTACAGTTTGTAGCCTTTTCAGACTTGCTTCTTTCATTTAGTAATATGTCTTTTAAGTTTCTTCCATGTCTTTCATGGCTTGATAGCTCATTTCTTTTTTTTTTTGCTGCACATATATTTTAAAATTTACATATATGTACTATTCATTGTTTCTAAGAATGTTTAGAGCTTTAGCTTTTTAAATTTACATAGTTATCAAAGGAATAAAACCAACCACAAAATAAGAATTAATTCAAAAATATACATACACCCTGCTATTAGCATCAACATTATTTACAATTGCCAAGATATGGAAGCATCCTAAGTGCATGTCAATAGTTGAATGGATAAAGAAGATGCAGCATATATATATATGAATACAAGTCACCCGTAAGAAAATGGCATATTTTGTCATTTGTGGCCCTTCATGCACTTTTTTTTTCACTTCAAAAACCAGAATTTTGTAACTGGCATAAACATTTCCATTGCATCTAAAACAACAAAACACCTAGAAATAAACTTAACCAAGGAGGTTACCTATATTCTGAAAACCGAAACGACACAAAGAAATAGAGAGATTTCTTGTGCTCTTGGACTGGAAGAATCAACACTATCAAAATGGCCACACTACCCAAAGCAATCCACAGACCCAGTACCAACCACGTCAAAATACTCTCAACATTCCTCACAGAACTAGAACAAACAATTCCAAAATATATAAGGAACCACAAAAGACCTCGAACCGCCAAAGCAATCTTTTGTAGGTCTTTTTTTTTTCTTTCTTCTTTTTGTTCTCTTTTCTTATGGTTTGATGACTAAAGAAGGTCCTTTAAGATCTGCTGTAAAGCTGGTCTGGTGGTGCTGAAATCTTTTAGCTTTTGTTTATCTGTGAAGCTTTTGATTTCTCCCTCAAGTCTGAACGAAAGTCTTGCTGGATAGAGTATTCTTGGTTGTAGGTTTCCCACTTTCATCACTTTAAATACGTCATGCCACTGCCTCTGGCCTGTAGAGTTTCTCCTGAAAAATCAGCTGATAACCTTATGGGAGTTCCCGTGTGCATTACTTGTTGCTTTTCTCTTGCTAATTTTAATATTTTCTCTTTATCCTTTATTTTTGTCAATTTGATGACTATGTGCCTTGGTGTGTTCCTCTTTGGGTTGATCCTGTGTTCTATTCTATGCGCTTTCTGGACTTGGGTGACTGTTTCCTTTCCCAAGTTGGGGAAGTTTTTGGTGATTATCTCTCCTAAAATTTTCTCAGGTCCTTTCTCTCTCTCTTCTCTTTCTGGGACCCCTGTAATGTGAATATTAGTGCACTTACTGTTGTCCCAGAGTTCTCTAAAATTATCCTCATTTCTTTTCATTCTTTTTTGTTTTTTTCTGTTCTGCAGTAGTGATTTCCACTAATCTGTCTTCTAGCTCACTGATCTGTTCTTCTGCCTCATTTAGTCTATTCTTGGTTCCTTCTAGTGTGTTATTCACTTCAGTAATTTTATTCTTCAACTCTGTCTGGGTATTCTTTATATTTTCCAACTCTTTGCTAAAAACTTCGCTCTGTGCATTTGTACTCCTCTTGAATTCTCTGAACATCTTGGCCATAATTACTTTCAACTCTTTCTCAGATGAATTGCCTATCTCCTTATCACTTATTTCTTCTTCTAGGATTTTATCTTGTGCCTTGGCCTGGGAGATATTCCTTTGCCGCCTCATATGTCTATCTTTCTATTTTTATTCTTAGGTAGATTACTTAAGTTTCTTGACCTTGGAGAAGTGGCCCTCTGTGGGAGATGTCCTATGCGTCCCAGCAGTACACTCCTATCTTGTCACCCAAGGGTCAAGGTCCAGCCAGTCCCAGTGTAGAGTCTGGCCTGTGTTTGTGGATTCCTTCCATAGGCTTTGGGATTCTTGTTTTCTTATTTCTAGTATCTGCCCCCTGGTGGGTGAGGCTGGACTAGAGGCTTATGCAGGTTTCCTGGCAGGAGGAGCAGGTGCCTGCCCACTGCTGGGTGAAGCTTGGTCCTGGACCTCTGGTGGGTAGGGCTGTGTCTAGAGGCCTTTGGCTTAGGAAGTCCGCTGATGGGTGGGGCTGTGTTCCCACCCTGTATGTTGTTTGGCCTGAGGCTTCCCTACAGGCTGTTGGGTGGGGCTACTTCTTGGTGCTAATGATCCAATCAAGATGTCAGCCTCCAGGAAATCTCATGTAGATGAACACTCCTGGAATGTCCTCCACCAGCTTTTATGTCCTCTGGATGAGCCACAGCTGCCCCCTATGTCCCCAGGAGATCCTCTGGCCTGGCCCATGTTCCTATGAAATCACTGTCTCTGCCCTTGGACCTGGCGCACGGGAGTTTCCGTGTACGCTTCCCAAGTGAATGAAATCTCCATTTCCCCCAGTCCTGTGGGGCTCCCGGAGCCAAGCCCTGTTGGCCTTCAAAACCAAATGTCCTGGGGTCTCCTTCTCCTCCCAATGCCGAGACCCGAGCTGGGGAGCCTGATGTGGAGCTTAGAGCTCTCTCTCCTGTGGGACAGCCTCTGTGGCTTAACTATTCTTCAGCTTGTGGGTCGCCCACCTGGGGTGTATGGGGCCCAATTGTATCGCGAGCACACCCCCTCCTACCATCCTGCTGTGGTTCCCTCTTGGTGTTTCCAGTTGTGGAAGATCTTTTTGCTAGGTTTCAGTCTTTTTTTAAAATCAATGGTTGTTTAGCATTCAGTTGCAGTTTTGTTGTAGTCATGAGGAGAGGTCCTAGAATTCAGGGTTTGACTAGTGCAGGATATAACTACATGGGTTTGCACTCAACCACAAGACAAGTTATCCAGTCAGAAGAATGGATAATGAAGTGCATAAATAAGTCATCATTTTCATATTCTCTTTACAACTCTACCCTTTCAAGGGCAGACCCCTGGACCCTGCTGACATTACCTCCTCTGGTTCTGTCTTCAGGGAGGCCAGTTCCTGGGACAGTCCTCAGGCAGGAGCTTGTCATATCATCCCCTTCTTAAGATCTCTAGAGAATGGGCATGGGCTCCCAAGAGACACTGTGCACACTCTGTAATCCCCAGAACACAGAGTTCCCACAAGGATCTCCTTTTCCACAGTTTGGGAAAACTGAATACCAGGCTGTGGCCTTCTTAGCACCTAGCAAGACTGACTCCAGGTTCTCCCTGGTGATGTTCCTGGTGCTGCCCCCTCAGATAACCATTGGCTTTTCCATCTGCCTGGTTGCCTTCTCCTAGTTCAGCTTCTCAGCACAGGACAGCAGAGAACTTACTCACCTCCCAGGCTCTCAAGGCCCTGTGTTCCCATTAGTTGTCTGAGACCTTGCCCAGCAAGCCCCAGGCCCTCAGCCTGGTGCATCATAACTTGCTGATGGCGTTTCCCAGGGAAGAAAAGGTGATGAGTAAACACCCAGGAGGTGCAGCCCCAGGGCTTACAGGACTAGGGGAAGTGGGCAGGGCCAGTCTCCAGGCCACACACTTGCAGAGAGGCGGATGTCACTCCATCAGTAACAAATGGTTGCCCTGTTTCCCTTCCCAGCCAGGGCTGGCTTCCTCAGGAGGGGAGTGTGCGGCGGCTCCTATGTGCAGATCCATGCTGCCACATCTGCAATGCTGTGGCTCTGGAGATTCAGCAGTTGCTATCGGGTGAGACCACCCACACCACCCCAGCTTCATCAGGGCCATCTCAGGGATCCTCTTGCCTAGAGATTATGTCCATGTCTAGTCTCTCTTTTGATCAGAGTCAGGATTCTGTGCACTCCAAAGAGCTTTCACTTCCACCAGCAACCTGCACAGTGTCACAGCTAACACATCAGAAATCCTTAACCCAGTCAGTTGCCAAGACAGCTGCCAAGTCAGCCAGTGCAGTCAGCATCCATGATTACTGGGCTGACCACCGGCAACTAAGGCAGGGATTTCAAGGGCCAGAGGTGTCCTGGGATGCCGGAGTTCTGTCTTCTTCAAGCCTTGAAGAGCGTAGGATTCCTGTGAACCAGCAAGACAAGAAGAAGAGGAATTCTGAATGTGTCCCAGAGAAACAAGGTCAGCAGCTCTTGAATATCTGATTCCTTTTCTATCCCTGAACCCAAAGCTCACAAACCGAAAATACCCAGTGGCCTTTCATTCCCTTTATCTGATATTCCTGTGTCCCCAGATCCCTGAGGTATCTTTAAGTACTCGTATATAAATGTCTCAACCCAACCAGAGAGAACAACTTCTCTGCTAATGTTCCAGTAGGGGCACTTCTAGGTAGAACCCCCAGAGCCCCTGAGTTCCCAAATGTGTCTCCAGGATCTTTCTCAGCTAAAATTTTACTTTGGCCAGGGTGGTTGCCTTGAGTGAGTAGGGACTAGCAAGGATCTGTCTGGATCTTTAGAGCCACCATCTCCATCCTCTTAGCTTAGTGTCCCTTGTCAGTTACTTTACCAGCTTCTCCCTTACCTTGAGTTCCTAGAGCATCCTCCAGGATTCCTTGAGGGCAAAAGGACCAGATAAGAACGGTCTGTCAGGCTGTTAGAGCAAGTTGAATGACCTCACCCAAACAAGGATTCCTGAGAGTGCCGTATCTGGAGTGTCCAGAGCTTAAAGGGCAAGACCTTACAGGACCAACTTGCTGGGCCACATTTTACAAGTCCAGCATTTGAAGGAGCCACATTTTTTAGATTCAAACTTTGCAGAGCCAAAATTTGTAGGGCCACACTTTCCAGGGCCTCCAAGAGCTGCAGGGTCTGGTAAAGACAGCGCATACTCACAAGAGCCCTGCCCTTCCAGAAGCTGCAGAAGCTGGCTTGGGAGACAAGACGAAGCACTTTACACACCGGATTCGCCCGAAGGTGAAAGTTCAAGGGCATAAGGAATCCGCTCACCTCTCTAAGGATGAGAAAGTGGCCAAAACCAAGACAGAAAAGGTTGAGAAGAGTCCACCACCCACCAAACACCCTGTGAAGGGAGCTAAGTCGGAGAAGACAACAGAGGAGGAGGGCATGACCTTCTTTGATGCCCTCCAGTGCCTTGACAATGAGTTCCAGCAACGCTCCGTTCAGTCCAGCCATTCCTGGACCCTGTGCCTTTCCCGCAACAGCTCAAAGCACTGTCCTCAGCTGACTTGTTCTACACATTCAAAAAACCCACCCCATGTCTCAACTCTCACCTCAGCAGAAGCCACTTGTCTACACAAGGAGAATACCCAGTCCAGGAAAAAGGAGTTCACAGGTTCCCAAACTTCTGCATCCTCCTGAAAAAGGCTGTCATCATCATTTCCATTAATATATAGGTGAGGCAGGACCCTCTCCAAATATACTCAGTACCTCTAAGCAAAGAACCACCTGTCTGTGCCTCTCATTTTCAATGTGGTGTGTGAGGGAGAGAGTAGAGGAGGTAGATTGTATTTCCCATATGGTAGGGAATCTTAAGCCCATATTTTAGATAGGTCAGCATTCTACATAACTCTTTCGGTTCCACCCTGGACTGTGGATAAAGGGATTTGAGCAGAGAAGGAAGACCCTCATCTAAGGTTCATTGAAGGTAAAGATCAGACCTGACTTCCATGGCTTTGTATGTTGTCTTTGGGCCCCAGAGGAGCAAAGTGTTCATGTTGATAGTACAAAGAAGTGATGGCTGGGAATCTAGTGCATTTTTGACCCAGGGCACAATTCATCAGTAACTTCTATATGTGCCCACAATCTGGAGGGAAGATTTTTAGAGGAGTGTTACATTGCTCTCTCCTTGAGGAGGTACTTTCTGTGTATCAAAAGCCTGTAGCTAATATGACCAGACGTTAAAAGCAAATGATAGAATCTCCTCTCTCTGCACCCTGTTGTGTTATTGATTAGATTTTAAGGGGTAAATCATCTGGGAGCTTGCTGTAGCCCTGTTGCCCATCTGACCCCCACTGCCTTTCAGCTGCATGGAATAAATGCCTCCTAGAATGAAGATCAGTTGATGAGAATGTCCCCAAAAGAGTCACAATAAAAGTGACTTTGAGGGCATCCTGCATTCAACAATGAACATATTTGAGTACTTACTGTGTGTCAGGAACTATGCCAGACACAACAGTAACCTAGACACAGGCCTTGCCTCCACAGGAAGCATGAAAGGAGAGCAGTTGGTGATAGTGAGTGCAATCAATTCAAGGAGGTTTGTTTCACAGAAGTGCGGAAAAGTGGGGATAGAGCTGTAGGAGGAAGTGGGCCCCAGAGAGTTTGTTTTTTTTAAAAAAGAGAGAGACATAACATGTTGGATGTTGACAGAAATGATGCAGTTGAGGAGGGATAAGTGATGATGCGGGAGAGAATGCTGGTGGTGGTAAATGGTGAGGGAGTGGGAACAAATGTCCAAGGCCATCATGGCCTTGGAAAAAGCACAGACACTTTGCTGGTGGTTAATAGAGAGAAGGAAGTATTAATGAGGTAAGACTCTGTGTATCAGGAGACAAAAGATTGCTCTCATACGTAAGAGAGTTTGGGCAAAGACTCAAAAGGGTAAGTGAATTTCTGGGAAGATACCAGGGCTGGGGGTGGAGGGAGTGGTATGGAGAAGCAAAGTTGAAAGCAGAGGTGGAGATGGATTCTGGAAGTTACCATGGCAAGTTCCTATTAGGGCCTAAGTTGTTGGTGGCCAACAGAGCCCAGGTGGGTGTAAAAAGGTGGTCAAATGTCCTCTTGGAACACTGGAGCAGCAAGAAAGATCACAGAGAAACTCTGGACACACAGAACATGAAGGAAAGAATGGGGCTAGGGACAGAGAAAGGGGGCAGGTATGGCACCCTGGTGTTTAGCCAGGGATGAGGGAGTTTTGGGGATGGGAGGACAGAGCTGGGAAGCAGAAAGACAGAGAGGCTGCCCTGAGTGGATGGGAGGAACCTCCGTTCTGGACACCTCATTTCTCCCAGAAGGTGGCACCTCTGCATTCCCACCTTCTGACCTACCACAGAGGAGCTGAGAGCTGCAGTAAGGGCAGGAAGTGCTGTGGCTTCTTCATGATGTGGTGTGGGGGCCTGTGGGATGCCCCCGCCTCCCTGTTTCCTGAGGAAACCCAGGATGACTCCACTTACCATCAAACCAGGAGGTTGGGGCAGGAATCTCTTCCTCTGATAGGAACCAGCACTTAGCACAAAGTGTCCACTGCTAGCAGGATGCAGAGAAGCCCAGGTGAGAGGAAGCATGAATGTGTCCCTCCTCTGAATGTTGATTCTGTGCCTAAGGGGTGGGGGCCCAGCCCCTGTTGTGGTCTCCAGGGCGAGGAGGCATGAGGCCTAGGTGTGCTGAGCCACCCCCTCCAGGTGTTTTCCTAAAGCATCCCCAAAGGTCATAGGAGGTCTTGGAGCAGGCACATCTTCCCTGTCTGGTGGGAGCTGGGCCAAGAGCCACAGAGCAAGATGAGAAGGAGGTCCAGAATGAAGGGAATTGACTCAGAAGGGTCACAGCAGCGTCAGGTGGGAAGCCGAGGTTAATGTGTGCATATCCTGGCTTAGGTGGAGCAGTTCCTTCCCGTGGCCCCCCACAGGCTTCCACCTGCTCCACATTTCTATTACAGAAATTTCAGACAACTGACCATCATGGTTGCTTGTCTTGTACCTGCTCACTGCACCCTAGCAGGAAGGTCGTAGAATATGCTGAGCTAAGAAGTGAGTTGTGAGACTTTATCTCCTTGCTCTTGCTCAATCCTGTCACGCCAGCCTCTTGCCAGCAGGGCACTGAGACTCCATGAGCAGGAACCAAAACTCGATGCCCTGCTAGAGTTCCCAGCCTGTTGGAGATGCTCAGACTCAAGGGCTCAGTTATCTCTGCTTGTCCACTCAAATTCTCGTCCCTCTCCTTTGTGGGTCTTTGAGTAAAACATCCCCTGCCCCTAAATTCCCATGTCTTCTGACTCGCATCCTCCTTCCACAGCCTCATCTCTATCCTGACTGACTTTCCCATCGTCACCCTGTGCATGTCCCTGCCTGTCCAGGCTGTCCCTGGAAAGATGTTAATAATGTATGAACATAGTAGTGGAAAAAAGCAACTTACTAACATATTTATGTTACACTTTAATTTAAAAATAATGTTACTAGAATATTTTAAAGAGCTGTTTTAGGTTTGCAGAAATATTAAGCAGTAAGTACAGAGTTTTCATATACTTTCTCATCCTTGGTCACATACACAGTTTCCCCTGTTACTAACATCTTGCATTTAGCATGGTACATTTGTTGAAACTGATAAGACAGTACCATTAAGTTATTATTAACTAGTGTTCATAGTTTACATTAGGGTTCACTATTTGTGTTATACATGCTATGAGTTTTGACCAGTGTATAATGACACATACCCACCATTATAGTATCAGAAGAGTTTCATTGCCCTAAACATCCTCCCCCCCACACCTAGTCATCCCTTTCTCCCTTACCCCAAACACCTGGAAACCACTGAACTTTAAAAAAAAATTGTGGTAAAATACATATACCATTTTAACCATTTTAAAGTGTACAATTCAGCAACATTACGTACATTCACAATGTTGTAAATAACCATTACCACTATCTATTTTCAAAACTTTTTCATCAACTCAAGCAGAAACTCTGTACCATTAAACAGTAAGTCCCCATTTCCTTCACCCTACCCCAGAACCTGCTAACCTCTATTCTACTTTCTGTGTCTTATCACTTTCCTTATTTTAGATACTTCGTATAAGTGGAGTCATAAAATATTTGTCCTTTTGTGTCTGGCTTATTTCACTTAGCATAATGCATTCAACATTCATCCATGTTGTAGCATGTATCGGAATTCAATTACTCTTTATGGCTAAATAATATTCCATTGCATGTATATATTGGATTTTGTTTATCCATTTATCTCTTGATGGACATTTGAGTTGTTCCCACCTTTTGGCTATTGCAAAAAATGCTGCTATTGAACTTTGGTGTGCAAGTGTCTGTTTGAGGCCCTGCTTTCAATTCCTTTGGGTATATACCTAGGAGAGGAATTGCTGGATCATATGGTAATTTTATGTGTAACTTTCAGAGGAACCACTGCTAAATTGTTTTCCACAGCAGCTGTACCACTAGCAATGCACAAAGTTCCAGTTTTTCCACATCCTCACCAACACTTGTTTTGTTTTTGTTTTTTTAAATAATAGCTCATGGGTTTGGAATGGTAGCTCATTGTGGTTTTGATTTTCATTTCTCTAATGATTGATGTTGAGCATCTTCTCATGTGCTTAATAGTGATTTGCATATCTTCTTCAGAGAAATGTCTGTTCAAGTCCATTACTCATTTTTGATTTGGAGTTTTTGTTTGTAATTTGTTGACCACTGATCTTTTTTATTGTTTCTGTAGTTTTGTGTTTTCCAGAAAATTGTATAGTTGGAATCATATAGTATGTCACCTTTTCAGTTTTGCTTCTTTCACTTAGCAATATGTATTTCCTCCATGTCTTAAATGGCTTGATAGCTCATTTCTTTTTAATGCTAAATAATAATCCATTGTATAGATTTACCACAGTTTGATTATCCATTCACCTATTGAAGGATATACTTGTTGCTTCTAAGTTTTGCAATTATGAATAAAGCTATTATAAAAATTTGTGTGCAGGTTTTTTCATGCACATAAATTTTCAATTAATTTGGGTAAATAGCAAGAAATAGAATTGCTGGATCATATAGTAAGAGTATGTTTAGTTTTGCAAGAAACTACCAAACTGTCTTTTAAACTGGCAGTACCATTTTGCATTCCTACCAGCAATGAATGAGAGTTCCTGTTGCTTCACGTCCTTACCAGCATTTGGTGTTGTCAGTGTTCTGGAATTTGAATATTCTAATAGGTATATAGTGGTATCTCATAGTTGTTTTAATTTTCAGTTCTCTATGACATATGATGTTGAGTATTTTTTGATATGCTTACTTGCCAGCGTATATCTTCTTTGGTGAGGTGTTCGGGTCTTGCCTGTTTTAAAATTGGGTAGTTCATTTTCTTAATGTTGAGCATTAAGAGTTCTTTGTATATTTTGGATACCAGTTCTTTATCAGATATGTGTTTTGCAGAGTTTCTCCACCTGTGGTGTATCTTTTCATTCTCTTAACAGTGGCTTTTAGAGCGCAAAATGTTTTAATTTTAACCAAGTCCAACTTAATTTTTTTTCATGGATTGTGCTTTTGGTGATGTATCTAAAAAGTAATCATCAGACCCAAAGTCATACAGATTTTCTCATAATCTCATTATTGAAAAAAAAGTATATATGTTTGTGTTTTTAATTTTTTCACTAATCTGTACTTTCTACTTTTCCTACATTGCAAATTAATGACATACTTCATTATATAATTTTTGTAAATCCCAGGGTTGGCAACATGGTAGCTTCTTTAATTTTACAAATAACATTCTGTGACCCAGATGACATAGCTTTACTGCTCTAGGTTCAGTTTCCCTGGTTTCCCTGTCTATCAGTGAGTATTGGAACAGAGAGTCACCGAGTTCCCTTTCTGTCATAAACACATAGAATGATAATGTTTATTTTCAAATTCTTTTAAAAGTTCAAGGACTTAATTGCAACATCTAGCCATGGGGCATCCAGCCATGGGGCAGGGGAGGAGTATGTGTGTATGTATAAATTTTCTTTAGACCATTCACCTAGGAATTTCTTGAAGTGCAAGGCTAGGCCTTAGTCTGCAGACACTGCCCACATGCCTTGTGCACACTGGCTGTGCTCTACACTTTGGTAGGTGAGAAAGCAAGTCCCCAACTTACAGAGAGAGGAACAGTCACACCACACCACGAAGGAGAATGCAAAACTGACACCCAGCCCCTCACTGCAGACCTTCCTCATGGTTAGTTACCATTTCCAAGGCCATGGTGTTTTCCTCAGAAACCTTCTGTGGTATGTTTTGCACATTTTTAAACTGTGGCCCATAGTAAGAAATGTAGTTTATGATGTGACCCTGTACACACATAGTTATAAACATGTATTCATAGATCTATAATTAAACCCAAAGTTTTGTGAAACAATCCTAATTTTACCACATGTGGTGCTCCCTGATATTTTCTATCCTCTCTGTCCTACTTCATTAAAGCAGTCCTAATAGTGACTCTCTGAAATGACTTCCTGGCTTCCTAATGGGTTAGGGTTAGCACTTGTAATTTGAAAAACATAGCCTTAGAATCATTATACATTTTTGATTAGGGAACTACACTTTTGTCTTTTGATTAAAAGATGGTTACCTCTAAAAGACAAGGACAACATTGTGGGGTGTAAGGTAAGCTTTCCCCTTGACTGGAGTGATGCAGGAACAGAATTCTCAAGCTTGTCTTAAGAGTCTGTGTGGTTAGAAGTTCTAGCAGATCTGGACTGCTGCTAATATACCTCTGACTGAAGAAAACCCTGCTGTATACTAGAGGCCGATCATCTATAAAGAGGCACATTTGTAAAGAAGTAATTATTTGTGCATTGTTTATAATAACATGGACAGGAAGTGTAGAGCAGTGATTCTTAAATGATGAACTGGCTGGATCCTAGGTAGATGGGAAGTGTATGTAAGAAACGCTGGAAAGTGCTGGGGGATGAGTGGATTGAAGAAGCATACCCATTACAGTATATGTATTTATGTTTGGAAAACAAATATTAAAAAGCTATTTTTTTTTGGTAACATAGACTACAGAACAGCAAAAGATTACAGTATCTTCTTGGCTTTTGGGGATGCATAGAAGGTACTAGCTCTCTAGTTTTGGAAAGCCTCCTCCCAGAAGTTGTATCAAAAGTTTTAGGGAGCAGCTGTAGGATTTTTATGTTAAAAAATTTAGAAACACTGTTCAAAGGCCTGGAATAAATATACTTGAAAAATTAATTTTTTCAAGAATGATTCCTTGGAGGAAAATCAATGATACATATTTGGTTCTTATTGACTTTTTCAGACAACACAATAAGAGTTATTGAACAAGAGCCAACCAATTAGTAGGGTTACTGTATAAGTGAAATGACTCATTAACAGTATATCAGCAAACTAACCACAGGCACCTCCTAATACACTGTAGTCTTGCTACCATGATTGTTCTCTAAGGATAACAAAAATCGCTATTAAACCACTCAATTGTTAATCATGTCATTGCAGTGGTTTTGGAGTCTGTCTTTAGAGGACTTTAATGAACTAAAGCTGACATCCACCAGTAAACCAAACAAACCACCCTTAAACACACCCAGATGAAAACACCGTAACACTTCCCAGCCCTAACCACAAACTCTAAGAGCACTTCTGTTCCTTTTACCTGAGGCGGCTCCATTTTCTTGGCCAATTTTTTTTCCCTCTAAAGACAGAAAATGTAAAGTACAACCTTAAAAAGAGTACATCACAATCCAAACAAGAATCCCAAGTCATTTTAAATTGATGTGGCTTTGATTCTGAGAGTAAACTGTGAGGCACAACAGAAATAGGCTTAATGAATGAGGCCAAAACCTTTAATGGTTAGTGGAGGAGACAAACCTGTGTACAAAAGACACCTTGATTAAAAGTGAGCATTCCTAGATATCACTGAGCATCAAGTGTTTGAGAAATTAACAGAGTCAGCTCTGATTTCCAGAGAAATAAGGGGTAGTAGTTAGTAAAAGGTAAAAACGAGTGTTTGGGAAGTCCAAACTAATATAATGAGACATAAAAAAGGAAATAAAAGGTATAAAAACTGGGAAGGAAGATATCAAACTGTTTTTGTTCACAGGTGACATGTCTGTCTATGTAGAAAATCCAAAAGAATTAACAAAACTGGAACCAGTAAGCGATTATAACAAGGTTGCAGGATACAGGGTTAACATACACAGTTTTATTGCTTTGCTATATAACAGTAATGAACAAGTGGCATTTGAAATGAAAAACAATCCCATTTGCATTAGCATCTCTAAAAGTTACTAGGTATAAATATGACAGAATATATATAAGATATATAGGAGGAAAATGACAAAACTCTTACGAACGATATCAAAGAAATACCAAATAAATGGAGAAATAGTCCATATTCAAGGAAAGGAAGGCTTATTATTATCAAGATGTCACTTCTTGCCAATTGATCTATAGATTCAATGCAGTCCCAATCAAAATTTCAGCAAATTATTTTGTAGATATCAACAAACTGAGCCTAAAGTTTATGTAAAGAAAACAAAAGACCCAGACTAGCTAACTCAAGTTTGAAGGAGAAGAACAAGTCAGAGAGACAAAAAGTGGGACAAAAAGTTATATCTAATATAGCCATCTGGCTCTCTGAACTAGAGGAAATCAGATGATAGCATGAATCTTTCCCAGGTACTGCTGCAGCCAAAAAGGCTGTCTAGATGTGTCTGTAAGGTAGTAAGATACATGTGGTAAGTTGGGTTGTGTGTGTATGTATGCACAAAGCATATATTCTCTGCAGAGAACTTCTTTATAAGAGCAAAGCTGTGTGTGTGTGTGTGTGTATGCTCTGCAGCAGGGGAAGGGAAAGGGAATCAGAAGGCTGTTTCGGAACCTCTCTCTGCAGGGAAAAGCTGCTGAGAAAGTCTGAGGAGCAGCCTCCTATCAGCAGCGACCAGAGGTGTCTCGTCCTGCTACGTTAAATGCAGGTGTAAAAGACGAGCTTTTGCTTTCAGTTGATTCTTGACGTGAGAGTGACAGCTGTTTGGAAAAGACTCAAAAGTAAGTAACAGTCATCTCCTGAAAAGTGAGAAGGCTTCATTAGGCAAAAACAAAGCAAAAGATACCTCTGAAAAGGAGGACGGGTGGAAGCAACCAAAGAGAGTTCCAAAGGTGGGCAAGGAAGCCCCAGCCTTTCTCTGAGATCAGGAGACAGAGGAAAATAAACCTAGATGGCTCTCGCTGCCCTCCATGGAGCACGTGTTGTGTATACCTTTGTGGAATGAATGTTGCATCAATGACTTGGCAACAAGAAAGTTTGAGATCATGGTGTCAGTACCTTTTCTTTTCCTCAGAATGGACCAGAAAGACTGAGCAGACCAAATCTTCAAAACTCAGTTCTAGAAAATAACGCAGTCATCAGCTCAACACGTCCATTTTGCTTCCCCAGAGGTAGAGCCTGAATGGTGAGTCAGGACTAGGAGAGAAGGGGCAACACATAGAGTAGCTACAGATGATTTCTCTGACCACAGAGGAGACTACAAAATTTTGGAATTTAGCCAGTTTCCGCAACCACAATGATAAGAAAAGACCAAAGTTACTGAAGTCAAAAGTCCCCTGCATTTATCCTACATTCTGGGGCACTGTGGCCTGGCCCACAGGAGGGTAGCTGCCCTACAGGCATGTTCAGGAAACTTAAAAATGCATCTCCTCTGTCCTGGTTTTGAGCTGGGGAAATTCAGCATGAGCAGCATCTGCACATAAGGGTGAAAATTTTCAGAGTGTTTGATAATTGGCTCCTGGAAACATGTGCCTGGAAGATTGTTTGAGAGCCCCTAGGAAAGCCACATACTAATGTAGAAAGTGGAAAACCAGCAGAACCAGGGCCTGTAAAAAAACGCAGAATGCACATCCCAACACCAGTGCACATCTGGGTGTTATCAACCCAGATGAGACTCTGAGCATAACCAAAATAACAAGAAAAGGTCTTTTTACCCACTCCACGAGACTCTTGTTCTTTGAGGAAATCTAAGCCCTAAGTGATCTGGCTGATCTCCAGTGACTGACTGTTGCTTTAGGAATCGAGTGCCTCACCACAGTGCTTTTGGAGCAGAATCATTTTTAGCCAGAGTCATTTGGCAGTAGCCTGTATGCTCCTTTTAGTTTCCACCTCTGTAGATACAGTGTCCCTCTGTTCACCCCTGTTTATACAGTACAGCAGCACTGGCTTCAGTCAGCCCAGGAAAACTTGGCCATCCTAAATTAACTGAATTATTTTGCGGTTTCCAAGGACTGAAACCAAGTCTTCCTGGACTCAGTTCAAGAGAATGAGGTGTGAGGGAGGTGCTACTGTTGTTTAATATTAACTGAAATTTCCCAAAGCTCTAATAAACCTGAGGACAAAATTATGGCATGATCTTTAGCCCCTGGAGGACTGGGATGAGTCTTCATGAAAAGCTACATGGCTGGCTTCCCACAGACTCAGAGCAGCAGTTAAGGAGTAGCACACCGTCAGCGCTTGGCTGGTGTGACCACACTTAGCCTGCAGAGCTTTTCAGCAAGATGGAGAGACACTCCCTGTTCTCCATTCTGGGCCCCTGAAGCGCAGATTCATCCCTATTTATGCACTCATTACACCCTATTTATCACCATTCACTTGTTCGTTGATTCTACAGATATTTGTTGAGTGCACTAGTTTGTGACAGGCACAGATTAGCCTCTCAATAAATGTTGGTAAATGAATAAATGGAACCTTACTCACCCTATAGAATGCAGTGTGTTTATGTATGTTTAGGAGGCAATATTGGAGGATTTTTAAAAAAGGTATTGCATAAGTTAAATCCTATAAGATGATTAAGAGTTTTCAATATGGTAAAGGAAGAAGAGTTATTCCAGAAGGAGATAAAAGTACACACAAAGGCAGGTGCGTAGATCTACAGGGACCCTACTGTGACTTAGACAAAGTGAAAACAGACTGGATGCTAGGTAGAAATAGGCAAGGAAACCTGCTTTCATATAGGATTATCAGTACAAAGAATTGATTTGAAACAGTATGCTTAAAGTGATTAGAAGGAAATATGTCCTTGGATTTCAGGAATTAAAAATAAACCGACCTAGAGAACTGCATTTTCTGAGACCCGTGAGGTGGGCAGCCTCTGAGATGGCTCCCATCAAGCTCTGCCTCCTGACACTCGTGGCATCCTATAACCTCCTCCCCTTCGGTACCTTGCTTTTGGCCAATAGATTACAGCAGCATTGAGAAGTATCGCTTTCCATGATTAGGTTACTTCTATCTTGTTAACAACCCTATTGCCTTCTTGGTGTGCACACTTTTTATGAAGTAAACTGCCACATTGGAGAGGTCCACATGGCAAGGCACTGAAGGTGGCCTGTGACAAACAACCAGTGAGGAAAAGAAGGTCTTAGTCCAGAAAAGCCTGGGGAACTGATTTATGCCAACAACTACTAAGTGAGCTTGGAAGCAGATCCCCAGTTGAAACTTTGGATATCAGACCCTGGGCTGATACTTTGATTTTGGCCTTACAAGAGACTACGCGGTGGAGGATCCAGAATCCAAAAATCCATGTCTGGATTCTTGACCCACAGATGCCATGAGATAATAAATATGTGCTGTTATAAATGCCTAAGTTTTGGGGTAGTTTGTCATGCAGCAGTAGTAATAGAGACAGGAAGTGGGGAAGCTCTGATAAATTCCAGGGCTCTCGATGTATGCACTGAAGTTATGGCAAAGGCCTTGGACGCAACATTCCTGTGCCTCACCAGCTCTGTGGGGAAGGATGTGTTCAAATCCTTTACTCTTTTTAAAAATGGGTTGTTTGCTTTCTTATTGCTGAGTCTTAAGAGTTCTTTATATATTCTGGATATGAGTCCTTTCCCAGATGTATGATATACAAATATTTTCTCCCGCTATGTGACTTATATTCTCATTCTCTTAACATTGTCTTTCAGAGGGCAGATGTTTAAAATTTTTTATGAAGTACAACTTACCAATTTATGGATCATACTTTTGGAGTTATATCTAAGAACTCTTTGCCTAACTTGTGTTCATGGGATTTCTTCTATAAATTTATTTTAACTTTCTTTTTTAAAAAATTTATTTATATTTATTTATTTACTTTTTAGCTGAAGTACAGTCAGTTACAATGTGTCAGTTTCCGGTGTACAGCAGTGTCCCAGTTATGCATATACATACATATATTCATTTTCAGATTCTTTTTCATTAAAGGTTATTACAAGATATTGAACATAGTTGCCTGTGCTATACAGAAGAAAATTTTTTTAAATCTATTTTTTATATATAGTGGCTAACATTTGCAAATCTCAAACTCCCAAATTTATCCCTTCCCACCCCCTTTCCCCAGTAACCATAAGATTGTTTACTATGTCTGTGAGTCTGTTTCTGTTTTGTAGATGAGTTTATAGTGTCCTTTTTCTTCTTTTTTTTTAGATTCCACATATGAGTGATATCATATGATAGTTTTCTTTCTCTTTCTGGCTTCACTTAGAATGATGATCTTTAGGTCCATACACGTTGCTGCATATGGTATTATTTTATTCTTTTTATGGCTGAGTAGTATTCCATTGTGTAAATATACCACAACTCCTTTATACAGTCATCTGTCGATGGACATTTAGGTCGCTTCCATGTCTTGGCTATTGTAAATAGTGCTGCTCTGAACATTGGAGTGCATGTATCTTTTCAAATTAGAGTTCCCTCTAGATATATACCCAGGAGTGCGATTGCTGGATCATATGGTAAGTCTATTTTTAGTTTTTTGAGACATCTCCATATTGTTTTTCATAATGGATTCACCAAACTACATTCCCACCAGCAGTGTAGGAGGGTTCCCTTTTCTATAAACCCTTTCCAGCATTTATCATTCATGGACTTTTGAATGATGGCCATTCTGACTGGTGTGAGGTGATACCTCATTATAGTTTTGATTTACATTTCTCTGATAATTAGTGATATTGAGCATTTTTTTTCATATGTCTATTGGCCATTTGTATGTCTTCATTAGAGAACTGCTTGTTTAGGTTTTCTGTCCATTTTTGGATTGGGTTGGGTTTTTTTTGTTATTAAGTTGTGTGAGCTGTTTATATATTCTGGAAATTAAGCCTTTGTCAGTCGCATCATTTGCAAATATTTTCTCCCATTCCGTAGGTTGTCGTTTTGTTTTGCTTATGTTTTCCTTTTTCTGTGCAAAAGCTTATAAGTTTAATTAGGTCCTATATATATGTGTGTATATGTGTGTGTGTGTGTGTGTGTGTGTATAAATTTTATACTTTTAGGCTTTACATTCAATCTGTGATCCATTTTGAATATATTTTTGTATGTATTGTGAAAAAGGATTGCAATTCATTTTCTTGGATATTGATAAACAATTATTCCAGCACCATTTGTTGAAATGATTTTGCTCCTTTGCTGAAAACCATCTGTCTGTACATGAATGGGTCTATGTCTAGATTCTCTGTTCTGTTTCATTGATATATTTAAGCCAATACCACACTGTCTTGATTGCTGTTGCTTTATAGTAAGTCACTTAGTATATAATACTCACTTAGTATTACTCCTCAAACTTTATTCTTTTGTAAAGTTTTTTTTGCTATTTTGGATCCTGTGTATTTCCACATGAATTTTAGAATGAGCCTGTTGATTTCTTAAAAAAAACTTGCTGTGATTTTTTATTGGGATTGACTTTAATGTGTAAATCAATTAGGGAGAGGTGACATAATAATATTGGGTCTTCTCACTCATGGACATAGTATATCTCTCTATTTTTAAAGATCTTTTAAAATTTCTATCAGTAATGTTTTAAAGATGCAGTGGATTATTCTTACATTTTTGCTATATTTATCCTTAACTATTTCATGTTTATGCTATTTTCAATGGTATTGATTTTTTAAAAATATAATTTCCATCTGTTAATTATCAGTATACAGAAGTACAAGTGAATCTGTATATCAGCTTTATATCTTACAACCTTGCTAAATTCACTTATAGTTCTAATAGCATTTTCCCCGAAATTCCACAGGATTTTGTACATAGGCAATCATGTTGTTTGTGAATAAGGGCAATTTTTCTTCTTTTTTTCCAACCTGGATGCCTTTCATTTCTTTCCCTTACTTCATAGCCCTTGCTGGGCCCTCTAGAACAATGTTGAATACAAGTTCTAAAAATAGATATCCTTGTATTGTTACTACTCTTAGAAGACTTTAAGCATCCAGTATCTCACCATTAAGTATGATCTTAGCATTGGGGTTTTCATAGGTCAGGTGGAAGAATTCCTTTCCTAGTTTGCTGAGATTTGAAAAACTAGGAAAGCATGTTGGATTTTGTCAAATGTTTTTTCTACATCTGTTGAAATGATCATGTTTTTCTTTTTTAGTTTGTTTATGATTAATGACATCACTATGATGATTTTCAAATGTTAAACCAAATTTGCTTTCCTGTGATAACCCCACTCGGTCATGATGTATTATCTTTTTTTTTTGGTTTCAATTTGCTGAAATTTTGCTTAGAAGTTTTGCATCTATACTCATGAGGGATATTTGTACCTTTTTTTTTCTTGTAATTTCTTTTTCTGGTTTTGGCATCAAGGTAGTGCTGGCCTTATGGAACAAATATTTCCTTCTCTTCAATTTTATGAAATAGTTTGTGGAGAATCGGTATTCTTTCTTCTTTAACTGTTTGGTAGAAATAATCAATAAAGATCAATAAAGATACCTGGGTCTGGAGTTTTCTTTGTGGGAAAGTCTTTGACTAAAAATTCAATTTCTTTTTTAGACATAGGGCTACTAAGTTGTTTATTTCTTCTTGAATGAGCCTTAATAGTTTCTATTTTTCAAGGAATTTGTCATTTTCATCTAAGTTGTTGAATTTATTGGTATAAAGTTGTTCATCAATCTTTTGTTATTATTTTATTATCTCTAGGGTTGGTGGAGATATCATCTCTTTCATTCCTTGCATTGGTAATTTCAATTCTATTTTTTCCCTGGTCATCCTGGCTGGAGTTTATCAATTTTAGATAATCTCAAAGAAACAGCTTTTGAAATTCTCAATTTTCTCTATTGTATTTCTGTTTTCTCTTTCATATATTTCTTTTCTCTTATTTATTATTTCCTTTTTTCTCCTTACTTTGAATTTTACTTGATCTTTTTCTCTTGCTTCTTAAGGTAGAAACTGAAATTGTTCATTTGAGATTTTTCCTTTTGAATATACCTGATTAGTGTTATATATATCTCTCTCCCTGCACCCCACAAATTTTATTCTAACTTTCATTCAAAATATATTTAGAAACTCAGTTTAAAATACTTCTGTCTTTGATTTTCCTTTAACTGGTGATTTGTTTAGAAGTGTATTATTTGGTTTCCAAATATTTGGTGATTTCCAGATGTATTTCGTAGTTGATTTCTAATTTAATTCCACTGTGATCAGAGGACATATTTTGTGTAACTTGAATTATTTTAAATTCATTGAGATTTGTATTATGATTCAGAATTTTTAAAATCTTGGTAAATGTCCCATGTGCTCTTGAAAAAAAATGTATATTCTGCTGTTATTAGGTAGAACATTCCTATAAATGTCATTTATATAAAGTTTATTAGTAGTATTGTTCAAGTCTTTTATATTTTACTGATTTTCTTTTATTTGGTCTATCAGTTATTGAGAAAGCATATTTAAATCTCTGAATATAGCAGTGGATTTATTTCCCCTTCTGTCCTATAAGCTTTCCTTTTATTTATTTTAAAGCTGTGTTATTAGGAACATTTAGGACTTTTATGCCCTCTTGATTAATTGACCCAGTTATTATTATGAAGTTATAATAATAATAATCCTTATTGCTGGTCATACTTTTTGCTCTGAAATCTTTGTGTAATGTTAATATGGCCACTGCAGCTCTTTTTTAAATTAGAATTAGCGTGGGATATATTTTTCTGTTCATTTAACCAGTTAGTGTCTTTACATTTAAAGTGTGTTTTTTATAGTCAGCCAACAGTTGGGTCTTGCTTTTCCAATCAGACAACTTCTGCCTTTTTATTGAGATGTTTAAACCACTTACATTTAATGTTGTTATTGATATGGTTGGGTTTATGTCTGTCATCTTACTATTCATTTTCTGTGTCCTTTGTACCATTTTACTCTTTTTCTGCCTTCTTTTGGATTGTTTCCTATGATTCCATCTTATCTCATTTGTTGCATTTTCTGTAAATACTTGTTTTGTTATTTTGATGGTTGTGTTACTGTTTATAGTTTAACTCTTTAACTTATTACTGACTACCTTCAAGTGATACTATACCTGTTCATGTATAGTAGACCTTAACAGTAGTATATTTTTATTTCTCCATTCTGTGCCTTTGTGGTATTGTCATACATTTTGCTTATCCATATATTTAAAAACAATGTGTTACTGTTATTTCTCTTAAAACAGTCAGTTATCTTCAAAGGATATAAAAAATAGGGAAATACATGTTTACTTATGTTCTTACCATTTGTAGTTCATTCCTTTTTATAATTCTTATTCTCATCTGGTATCATCTTCCTTCTGCCTAAATGATTTTCTTTAAATTTTTTTGTGATCCTTGATGATGAATTCTTTCAGCTTTTGTAAGTGTAAAGTCTTTACTTCACATGAAAAAGTAACTTTATTGAGATATACTTCATATACCATACAATTCACCCATTTAAAGTTTATAATTCAATACTTTTTAGTATATTCAGAATTGTGTAACATCACAATATCGATTTCAGAATTTTGTTATTACTCCAATAAGAAACCATCAGCATACCCCATCCCTGTTTCCTGCTTCCCCTCACTGCCTCTAGGCTTAGGAAACTAATATACTGTTTATGTATATTTGCCTTTTCTGGACATTTCATATAAATAGAATAATGCAATATGTGGCCTTTTGCAACTGGCTTCTTTCACTTTATATAATTTTTTCATGGTTCATCCATGTCGTAGCATATATCAATACTCCATTTCTTTTTATTGCCAAATATTCCATCTTATGGATATGGCATATTTTTTTTATCCATTCATCAATTGATGGACAGCTGGATTGTTTCCATTTTTGGCTATTATGACTTTCAGTTCAATGGCTAAACTCTTTCGTTATCCTACACCTTTATCATATGCTCACCTTCCTTCCTAGCCAGCCTAAAGTCCATGACCTAGCACTGAAAATGGTCTTTTTGAAAATACCTAAACCCCCTTACTCTTCTTTTTTGTCCATAATTCTTGCTAACTAAAACTCACACTCTGGCTAAACTAAATCATCTGTTTAGTTCACACAGCTGCTGAACCTTGCAGGAGAAAATTACTTAACAGTGCTGACTGGACTCATATTTATTACCATAAGTCTTAAATGGGCACTTGTACTAACAGATACTTTTTTACTTCCAAGCCAGCCATTTCACACTCCCATTTTATTTACATCTGCACCATCCAGCCCCCAACACTCAGGTAAGGAACAAATACAATTTTATATAGAAAATAAATACAATTGGAAAAGAAATGTTCTCATTTTTCCATCACAAATTCTGCCAATATTTCTCCTTCTGTATTCTCTGAACTAAACTGCATCAAATATTCCTCTTTCTGTCAGCTTCTTCCTATCTAGATCACTCTTGTCAACATAAAAATGTGGTAGTACTACCAAATCTAGCACACACACACTGCATAGAAACACAACCTTGAGCCTATATTCTTTCTAGTTACCAAACAAATCTTTTGTTTTTCTTCACAGCAAAATTTCTTGAAAGTGTTGTCTATCTATATTCATTTGCCCTACTTTTTCACTTCCCATTGTTTGATGAACCTTCTCTATAAACAGGCTTTTTCTCCCACACCTCTACTGGAATGAACTTTGTCAGGGTCCTCAAATGACTCATATCTCACCAAAGCCAACAGTTATTTTCTATCTTCACCTTAATAGACCTTTCATTAGCATTTGGCACAGTTGACCATTTCCTTTTTCTTGAAACATGTACTTCTTGAAGCTTTTAGAACACCACACTCTCCTTTTTCTTCAAACTCACCATCCATCCCTTCTGATTTTCTTTGCTGGCTCCTACTCCTCTACCAAACCTTTAAGTGTTAAAGTAACCCTGGATTCTGTCTTTGGCCAGCTTAATTTATACTCCCTGTAATTATATTCCCTCAAAGGTTTTATCTGTCTACATAGCTTCAATTATGTCTAGCTAGTAACTCTCAAGTTTATATTTCTAGCTGAGATCTACACTCTGACTTCTAGGCCTGTACATCCAGATCCTTACATGATATTTCTGCTTGAAAGTGTAATAAGTACCTCAAACATAATATAGCCAAATATGAAATATTCACCTCCTACCTCCCCAAATCCATATTCCTCAGGTCTTCACCCTGTCATTAAATAGTACCATCCATCCTATTCCTCAGGCCAATAATAAACTTGGGATTTTCCTTAATTCTTTATTTTACATCCACACCCAACATTTAATCCACCAGTACATGTGTTTACAAATATAACCTAAATTGTACAAATTCTTAACAAATCCACTATTAAAAATTCAATCTAAGCCCCAATTATGTCTAGCTTGAGCTGGGTATAGCATCCTAATGCTCTTGGGCTAGACAGTGTCATCCTAATGGTCTCTTTTCTATTTTTGCTCCTATAAGTTGGCTGCTGTGTCCTTTTGATATGTCTTCATTATTTTTTGAGAACTTCTATGCTTTATGGCAAAAGATATTCTAGGCTAATCTTATACTTTCTTTGCCTTAGTCTCACAGTTACAGAATATTGAGATTTGTTCTGGCAGACAGTTAACTTACTAGCAGATCAGTAAATCTTTTTTCAAGGATTTTTCTAACCTTTGTTTGGGTGGGATGAGTGTGGCTCTTTTCAAAGTCTAGAGTAGTTTACCCTACAGTGTGGACTTTTTGGAAGGACATCTGAATGCCCATGGTGTTCAGTAAGTTCTCTCCACTTTGGTCCATTGGATTCCTAAGTCTACCAGTACTGAGAAGCCTCCACAAATTCCATTCAGCTCACAGCTCTTGCAGCTGTCCTAAGCTAGATCTTACAGGGTCTCACGTGCAGATTATCATTTGGCCAGAGACTTAATGGGCACACTATACATATTTCCATTGCTCCTTTTTTGCACAGCTGCAAAATGGCTCAATCACCAGAAATGTTGATCCATACTTCAGGAGCACAGCAATATAGCTATTCTCTGCTTGGGCCTCACATTCCTGCACTACAGCTTGCAAAGTGCCCTAGGCAGAAAGCTGGGGCAATTGTGTAGCTTTTTCACATGTTTCTCCTGTGTAAAGAATCACAGTCCATTGTTGCTTACTGTCCAAACAATTTGTGCATGTATTTTGCCTAATTTTGTATTTCTTTATAATAGGAGGGCTAATGCAGTCCAGTTACTCCTTTATTATCTGAAGTGGATTCAGCATCTATTCTTTGTAGAAACTGTGTATGAAATAGAATCCTTAACATGATAATACATACACATACACACATACCCAAAACATAACACACATACATATGCATACACATAATTTTTAAAAATCTTATTGCAAAAGTCAGCAATAGATACATTCTCATTAAAGTCAGGAGTTTGTAAATGCTATAGTAGCCAATACAATTAGACACAAGAAAAAAGAATAAAAATTAGAAGAAAAGATATAAAAAATGAATATGTGAAAATGATGGAAACCAAAAGAAATAAACTGAAGAATTTAATCCTGTTTATGAAGTTAATAAACAGAATTGATCAACATTTATTTTCAATAGCAAAAAATAAAATACATAGGAATAAACCCTAATTAAAATAAAATGGGAACTATAAAAAGAAAACTTTACAACTCTGTTGTGTCTCCCACATTCAGTCATGATGGAGTAACAGGGTCCACATTTACCCACTATCTGTAACAACCATAGAGCTAGACAAAATATGCATTGACTTTTAAGATATTAGACATCAAATAACAAATGACAGTGATCACTGAGAGATGGGAAATCAATGCAGTGAGTCCTACAATACTGTCAGCCTACGCTATTTACAGCCTAGACAAAGTTCCCAGGCCACAGTTTAAGGAGGAGGAACCCAGGTAGAATTTAGCAATCTGTGAGTTGAGACGATGGGACTAGGAGTCAGAGAAGGCCAAGGCAGCTAGAATTCCGAGGGCAGATTATCTGAGAAGAGAGGGCTGAATACAGAGAGAACTCTTGAGATCTGAAGAGGGTCCCTCTTTATTGTTCAGCAGAGCACTGGTTGGTGCATGCATCTGAGAAAAGTATCAGAGGTGGGATTAAAAAAGATACCTGAAAAGATATAAGGTCATAATACCCAGATATCACACACATAGGCAGATAGAGTGCCTATTCCAACAGTCAAAGTAGAAAACCTCATAATAAATGGGACATTTGATAGAGTACCAATAAAGGCTTTGTTTCAATAGTAAGTAAAAATTAATCCTGGACTAAATGTTGATGGGTTCTGCCTAATAAGGCTTTTAAGGAATACCTGAAATGATTAAACTGTTTCTAAGTAACTTAACTGAATTGCAAAGCAAAGCTAAAGAATATTTATAGAGAAAAATGGTGGACTAGGAAACTCCAAGCCCTTGTTCTTCTATGGAAACACCGAAAAATAACCAGAAACTGACAACTACAATAACCTTATAAAATCTCTGGAAAAGAGTCAAAGGTCTATAGCAACCAAGTGAATATTCAATTAAGAAAAAGTCACATTCAAAACAGTAGACTATTTCATGATGTTTTTACTCACTACTGCCCCACCCCCTCCCCAGTGTGCTGTAGTTTTGGTCTAGAGGAAGTAGCAGCCCAATCCCCAGTTCCCTCCCTTGAAACAAAGGGAGCAGAGCAGACCTTATTTGAAAGTTATAACCAGCTTGGGGCTGCCTAAGGACGGGTCTCTGTATCCCCTAATTCAGACCTTAGGCAGAGAGAAGTGGTGGATGCTGCCCATGAAAGTTACAAGGGATCTATAGACCTCCTGAGTCTATAGATCATGTCTATAGACCTCCTGGGTCTATAGATCATGGGTAGAGACATAAAATAGACCATTGAAGGCCCCAAGGAGAGTCTGAGATGAGATTCTTTGGGAGGCTGAGGCATTCAAAAGCAGCCATGTGTATGGGAGAATTGAAAAAGCCATAAACAGGCCTAGCCAAGACACCTGTTTAAAAGAAACCTGAGAAGACCTTAAACTTCTCCCTTGAGCTGATTCCTAGGCTCAGAGCATGCTCAACTAATTGGAGGACTGCCCCAGCATAGAGCCAGTCTGCAAAGACTGAGTGAGATGATTGCTTTTACAAATACCCAATCTTCTAAAAAAATCACAAGGGATATAAAGAAACAGGAGATCATGGCCCATTTAAAGGAAGAAAATAAACCCTCAGAAACTGTCCCTGAGGAAGAATAGGCATTAGACTTACTAAACAAAGACATTAGACCAACTCTGCGAAATATGTTCCAATAACCAAAGGAAAACAGACAAAGAACTAAATAAAATAAGAAACATCATGTATGAACAAAATGAGAATGTCAACAAAGAAATAGAAATTATAAAAAGCAACTGAATAGAAATTCTGGGAAATACATAAGTGAATGGAAAGATTACTAGAAGGAGATTTGTGTAAGCAGAAGAAATAACCAGCAGGCTTAAAGATAGGACATTTGAAATGATCAAGTCTGAGGAGTAAAAGAGAAAAGGACTACTTTCCCCCTAAGATCATTAACAAGGCAGATATGTCTGCTCTCACCATTTCTATTCAACATTATACTATATGTTCTAGTCAGTGCAATAAGGTAACAAAGAGAAATAAAAGGCATTCAGATTGGAAAGAAGATGTGAAATTGTCAGATAACATGTCAGACAACATTATCATTAATTTGGAAAATACTAAAGAATTTACAAAAAAACAGCTACAACCAACAAGTGAAGTTAGCAAGATTGCAGCATATAAGATAAATATTCAAATAATTTCTCTTTCTATATACTAGCAACAAACATTAGAAATTAAAATTAAAAAGCAATATCATTTAGAATAGCATCATAAAATTTGAAATAGGGATTTATTCACAAAATATGTACAAAACTTGCACAAAAAAACTATCGAACATTTCTGAGAAAAATTAGACACACCCTAAAAATGGAGAGATGTACCATATCCATGGACCAAAAGACAATATTGTTATGTTGGAGAGGATGTGGAGAAAAGTGAACCCTCCTATTCTATTGGTGGGAATGTAAATTGGTGCAGCCACTGTGGATAGCAGTATGGAGATTTCTCAGAAAACTAAAAATGGAACCTACCATGTGACCCAGCAATTCCACTTTGGAATATCTATCCGAAATAAACAGAAACACTAATTTGAAAAGATACATATAACCCCAGTGTTCATAGCAGTGTTATTTATAATTGCTAAGGTAAGGAAACGGTCTAAGTATCCATCACCAGATGAATGGATATAGAAGATGAAATACTACTCAGTCATAAAAAGAATGAAAATTTGCCATTTGCAGCAACATGGATGGACTTGGAGGGCATTATGCTAAGTGAAATAAGTCAGATAGAGAGCGACAAATACTGTATGATATAACTTATATGTAGAGTCTAAAAAATACAACAGACTAGTGAATAAAACAAAAAAGCAGACTCAGAGATGTAGAGAACAAATTAGTGGTTACTGGTGTGGCAGGTGGCGGGGGAGGGTCAATATAGGAGTAGAGGATTCTCAAAAAGGTTATTATGGGATTATAGGAAGTCATGTGTGAAACTCTGGAAAATTGTAAAGCACTATAGAATTTAAAGAATCTTACATTCAATAAAAAAAGTAAAAAAACTCAAAAGACAGTATTGTTAAGATGTCAAGTCACTCATAGGAATTTTCCCTACATATATATGTGTATATGTGTATAAAGATTTATATATATAAGGTTTTATTCAGAGCAGAAGACTATACATAACTGAGTATCCTTGAATAGAGAATTGAAGATGAGTTGTGTTATAGTCACAGCCATTTTTAAAAATGGTATGCACAAGATTTATTCAATTACTAATGAAATAAGAGAGAAAACTGCCTATACTGTACATCCATTTGTAAAGAAAAACATAAAAATCCATTTGTTTTTGGCTCAATTAGACTAGTTTGGAAAGATACACAGGAATCTGATAGAAATGACTTTCTCAAGGAAATAAAAATGGGAGATGAAAGACAGGTTGAGGAGACATATTTACTACATACATTATTCTGCCTATTGAATTTTGTACCATGTATGTATGCCTACTTAAAAAAATAATTTTGGTGATTGAAATCAATTAAGTGCATCAGTCCTTCATCAAGCAGCCTACTTCTGTGCCTCCAATCTTTCCCCAGAAGTCCTCCCCAATCTACTTGCCTACACCTCTGTTAGAGATGGATGACATTTCTTACTGATAAATGCACTTGTGGCCCATTCCTCAGTGTTCTGCATTTGTTGGTTAATCTCTCTCCCACCTGGAACATACTCCTTTCTCCCACAGCCTGCACTTACAGACCCAAGTCCAGTGTCACTCTACCCAGGAGCCCTCTCTCACCACCTTGATCCTCACTATGCTTTCTTTCCTCTGAAATGGGATGTTTGTGACCTAAGCCTCACAAATGAATATAGGATTGCATTTGTTTTGGATGGTTGGTTCTTGTTTTGTGTGAATTCGTCTTATCTTGGAAACTGGATTGTCTTGAGAACAGAAAGGCAACATGACTCAAATGTCTTTGTACTCTTGACATTGCCTGGGTTAAGACTGAGCATAGATTGAGGGTCACCATGCCAGATGAGTGGAAGACTGGATGCTGTAGGAAGGACCAAGGATTTTGAGCTTAAGGATTTTTGGCTGTGAGACCACTGTCACCAGGGAAAGGCTTTTCTCAAGGAAATTCAGAAATCTTAGAGTGTTAGAGAAAGGTGACAATATCCACAGAGGTCAGGCAGGTAACATAAATGTTTAAATAAATGGGCAGAGTATAGGAGCCCTGGTGATAAATTAGAAAACAACTGGCTTGCTTAAACTTTTTTAAAAAATCCAAGTTAATAAAAACAATAAAACAAGCAAATTAAAAAACTTCCTTTTTTCCAAACAGCAAACATCCAGAGTAGATGAGTAGATGTAACCACAATCAGCAACTACTTTATGACCTTAAGTTAGAAGTGCCCACTAACCCATCTCTGCAGGTACTCATCTCCATGAGCAGACAGAATTCTGTAACGTGGTAAAAACAGCTCTAGAAAACCACCTCTTAAAAGAGCTCCATACAAAAGTCTCATTAGTGTGTCTTGGTGGAAGGCAGTGTTTATAATCTCTTTTCACCCATCTGCAAGCTTAAGGTCACATGGTCTGTGAGGCATTCCTTCCTGACTCCCATAGTGTCATTTAAAGATGCTACCACCTTAGACTCCTTAAAAAACTAAAAATAGACTTACCATATGATCCAACAGTGCCACTCCTGGGCTTATATCCAGAGGGAACTCTAACTCAAAAAGATGCATGTACCCCAGTGTTCACGCAGCACTATTCACAATAGCCAAGACATAGAAATAACCTAAATGTCCATTAACAGATGATTGGATAAAGGAGTTGTGGTATATTTATACAATGGAATACTACTCAGCCATAAAAAGGAATAAAACAATGCCATTTGCAGCAATATGAACTGGAGATCAAAATTCTAAGTGAAGTTAGAAAGAAAAGTACTATATCACTTATGTGTGGAATCTAAAAAAAAACACACAAATGAACTTATTTACAGAACAGAAACAAACTCACAGACACAGAAAACAAAATTATGGTTACCAGAGGGGAAGGGGAGGAAGGGATAAATTGGGAGTTCAAGATTTTCAGATAGTAACTACTATATATAAAACTGATTAACAATAAGCTTATACTGTATAGCACAGGGAACTATAGTCAATATCTTATAGTAACCTATAATGAAAAAGAATATGAAAAGGAATATATGTATGTGTATGTATGACTGAAACACTATGCTATACACCAGAAATGATGCAACACTGTGAACTGACTACAATAAAAAAAAAAGATGATACCACCTTGGCCTTTCCATGCCACATCAGCCACGGCCCCCTTTATGCACCTCTGATTTCCCATCACCCATTGCCTGTAATATTGAAGCACTCCATTCTCAAGCCATAACCAGACTCTGCCATCCCTAAACTTGTGTGTGCTTCTCGAATATATATTCCAGGTGGGGGAGTTGATAGAGGTTCCTCTGTCCCAGCCATTCTTCCTAAAAAGGTACCCTGTGTCCCTAAACACTCAGTTTTCTGGGGATGAGTGAGTAGAGATAGCTGTTGTGAAGAGCCAAGCCATCAGGCTGGTGGAGGGTGTGGAGAGTGAAGACAAAGTGGGAGCACAGACACTCCCTGTTAGTGGCACCTTCAGTCTTTACAGACAACCAGACATCCTCATCTACAGACTGGATCACCACATGAGTTTCCCTAGACAGATGGAGGTCTTTGACACCACCTCTTATGAAACAGGAGGGCTTTGTGATGCAGTCTGCTGGCCTGGTTCCGTCATCTGTGAGGCGGAGACAACAAGCATTGGGAGTCATTAGGCACCAGAACCTTGAATGCCTACATAGAGGGATGGTTGGTCTCCTTGTGCTAATAAGGTTTAGACCATGCTGAGTCCAACTTTTGTTCTGTGGGATTTGGAATATTCCTTATATACCTATGGCTCCATCTTCATTATTATCCTAATTATCTGGCTAGTGAAAAAGAATTACCATGGATTAACATTGGAACCTAAAAGGAGCTGCTGTCAGGTAGGGAAATACTATGACCACGACTCAACTAATTAAGCCTCAGGTCTCTACTTTTATCCTTCCCCTCCCCTTCTCTCTCTCTCTCTCTCTCTAAATATATGTGTATATGTATATATATATATTTTTTTCTTTTTTTAAACCACCCATTAGTTACTCTTACATGGTATTTCTCTTCTCAGAGCCTAGAAAAAGTTCTTACTGGATCATCTTTGCAGTGTATTCTAATTGAAAAATCAAGAACATCTCTTTCTGGCTTGGGTTGAGACCTAGATCACTGGATCTCAGACCTTCCATCATGTGTTATTTTTCTGGTTTGTGATCCATTAAGGCATTTGTAAGAAGAACTCCTTTGGTTATTAGAACTACCCACCTTTTATTCTGTTTTACTCTTTCTCTTGTTTCATAAGCTTAATGTGGAACTTCTCTTAGGAAATAAATGGGAGGTATAGAAAGTTAGGAAAGTGAAAACAAAAATACAGATAAATATAAAGGAATGGGGAAATTTATATTAGCCTTGTCTCATTTTGGACATGAAAAAAAAAATGGTGTCCCAGCTTGATATTCTAACTCTTTTATCTTTAAGCGTCACCGGAAAGTCAGACAAAGGGCTAAAGATGCAGCATCAAAAGGTAAAGTCCCAGGCTGTGCTCTGACTTCCCTCCACAGTGGGCCAGGTTCCCATGGACCCTGAAGTTCCTTTATGACCCCTGGTGCCAGGAGCCAGGTGCTCTAACCACTGGAGGCTCCAATTCCCCAAGTTGACAAATTCTCCCAGAAGATGTGTGTGGGTGGGAAATCAGAACCTGGGAATATTCCAAAATTCTTCACCTTACCCCTGGGAGTGAAGAATGAGGAATTAGGGGAGAAGTCCTTAACTGTGTCATTTACTAGTTGTCTGACCCTGTTGAAGTCACTTTATCTCTCAGTCTTGCTACCATGAGATGGGCATCTGATGATCCTGCCTCACTCGCAGTGTGGTTGTGAAGGTCAAATGAGATCAGGCCCAGGAGAGCACATCATGCCTGGCTAAGCTGTACACAGGCGTGCCTTAGAGCACTACGGTGGGGTTTGCAATCTTCTCTCCTTCAAAGGCCTTGAGCTTCCTGTAGGATGTGCCTGAATCCTCTCCCGTTCCATGTAACACTGTCTCCTGGTCTCTCAGCAAGGAGACTTTCCTGGAAAGAAGCTGAGAAGCCGTGGGAGCTGCTCTCTGTCATGAGAAGGTGATCTCTTGCTCTTTTCAGTCTCCTATGTTCGGGCCTGGCCTGTGCTGATTTGTCTCCTTGGCCTGGGGCAGGTCTGGGGAGAAGGATAATGGCTGCGAGGTGAGCCTGGAGCACTGGTTGAGAGGGTGGCCAGAGGGGAAGTTGGGGTTAGATGGCTCAGGAGAGAGGAGTCTTCCATTTCTTATCTGAGCTAGGCTCACAGTGGTCCTAGAAGTCAAGATTTGACTAGTGCAGGATATAACTACATGGGTTTGCACTCAACCACAAGACAAGTTATCCAGTCAGAAGAATGGATAATGAAGTGCATAAATAAGTCATCATTTTCATATTCTCTTTACAACTCTACCCTTTCAAGGGCAGACCCCTGGACCCTGCTGACATTACCTCCTCTGGTTCTGTCTTCAGGGAGGCCAGTTCCTGGGACAGTCCTCAGGCAGGAGCTTGTCATATCATCCCCTTCTTAAGATCTCTAGAGAATGGGCATGGGCTCCCAAGAGACACTGTGCACACTCTGTAATCCCCAGAACACAGAGTTCCCACAAGGATCTCCTTTTCCACAGTTTGGGAAAACTGAATACCAGGCTGTGGCCTTCTTAGCACCTAGCAAGACTGACTCCAGGTTCTCCCTGGTGATGTTCCTGGTGCTGCCCCCTCAGATAACCATTGGCTTTTCCATCTGCCTGGTTGCCTTCTCCTAGTTCAGCTTCTCAGCACAGGACAGCAGAGAACTTACTCACCTCCCAGGCTCTCAAGGCCCTGTGTTCCCATTAGTTGTCTGAGACCTTGCCCAGCAAGCCCCAGGCCCTCAGCCTGGTGCATCATAACTTGCTGATGGCGTTTCCCAGGGAAGAAAAGGTGATGAGTAAACACCCAGGAGGTGCAGCCCCAGGGCTTACAGGACTAGGGGAAGTGGGCAGGGCCAGTCTCCAGGCCACACACTTGCAGAGAGGCGGATGTCACTCCATCAGTAACAAATGGTTGCCCTGTTTCCCTTCCCAGCCAGGGCTGGCTTCCTCAGGAGGGGAGTGTGCGGCAGCTCCTGTGTGCAGATCCCTACTGCCAAACCTGCAATGCCATGGCTCTGGAGATTCAGCAGTTGGTGGTGGGTGAGAACACCTTGGTCTCTCCCACTTCAACCCGGCCATCGCAGGGCTCTTCTTGTCTAGAGATTTTGTCCACATCTAATGTGTCTTTTGAGCAGAGTCTGGAGCATTGTTCCCCACACTTCGAAGGCCTTTCCCTTCCATCTGCAACCCTCACAGTGTCACAGAAATCCTTAACCCAGTCAGCTGCCCAGTCAGCTGGTGTGGTCAGCATCCATGATTACTCGGCTGAACACCTCAAGCTAAGGCAGGGTTTTCAAGGGCCAGAGGTACCCAGGGGCCCAGAGACTATGTTTTCATCAAGGATTGAGGAACCTGTGGTTTCCGTGAACCTGCAGGAGATGATGCAGAACAACCCCGGCCTTGTCTGTGGAAACCAAGGCCAACAGCCTGTGAATTCTCAGGTCTCTCTGCTGACCCTGAACCAAGAAATCACTACCCTGACACATCCTATGGCCTTGCAAATGGTAACTGTCCTTGCTGCCCACCTGCCATTCCTCAGTCCTGAAGTCTTGAGGCTTCTTGAGGTACATGTTAAAAAATGGATGCATTTCCAGAGGTGGGGGCTCCCCAGACGTGTGGAAGAGTCCCTGAGGCAGTTTATGCCAAATCCGCCATTATCTTACCAACCTGTACATAATCAACCAGTTTCTCAGTTCTCTGTTGAGACGTTTGGAAACATTTCATACCAGAACTGGGGTTCATGTATGGCAGGCCAACCTACTCAGGCCTTCTGGGTTTCTGAATGGTCCATTATAGACCCAGAACAAAGACACTACTACCAGCAAGCCCCGAACCATATGGCTCTAGCCTTGTCCTCTCCAGCCCTTAAAGAATTAAGTGGCCTCTATCTAATGCCTGGGAAACAGTCTAATGATTCAGTGGCCCATGTGCAGCAGGAATACAGCCAGCTATTCTGTGGCCTCCCTTCACTGCACAGCGAGTCCTTGGTTAACACCTTCTTGGGTTCTCAAGGCCTCTCCATGAATGACAGCATGTCCAAACCCCCTTTGAATGATCCTTTTCTCTTCAAGGATCTCTCCTTCCTCCCTCTGCTGCCTAAAAATCCACCCCAATCAGCTCCGCCCTCTACTCTGACTTCCCAAAATTGGATTGCTCCATCTGACCACCAGAAGGCTCAGATCAATGTCCCGTTCCTGACTCTGGACGAGTGTGAGGCCTTGGAGTGGCACCTGCTGCAGAGGCAGCTCCAGCTTCAGTGGGGCTCGCCAGGTGGTTTCCAGAGAGATCAGCATGCCCAGAGCCCTGTGCAGTATAAGACCTGTGACAATGCCCAGCCTTCTGAGACTGTGAAGACTTCTTGGCCAGGGCAGCCCGTCTCAGTCTTCACAAGGGAACTACTCTTCCCACAGCATGCCAGGAGGCTGCTGGATTTCCACCTCCAGAGGCAGTTGATTCACCATCGCTGGGGCCTGCCCCAGAAGATCCAGCAGTCCATCCAGTTGCTCCTGTCCCCCGCTGACCAGCAGACTATGTCCTGGAGCAGCACAGCACTGGACAGTGTGAATATCCCCCAACTTACAGCTCTAGAGGCCACTGGGGCTGAAGATCCATTCTCACCCCCTGTGGACCCAGTGTCAGTCCCTAGGCCACACATGTTTGACCAGGCCAAGGCAATACTGCAGAGCCACATCGACTCCAAATGTGGGCAGATTCACCAGTGCAATGTCCCTGCCTATGTATGTAACTCTTGGGAGTGCATAATTCCTGGGGGCCTGGAAGTGGCTCCCTTCACCTGCATCCCAGAAAGCAAGCCCCTGGAACTGCCAGCAGCCGCTGACCCGGACCTACAACAGAAAGTTATGCCCTTGATGCCAGCAGCCCTTGATCAGCAGCAACAGGCCTCACCTGTTGTCATTGAACATTCTAAGCTGCCCCGAAAGCTGTCCGAGGGAGCCATTGAGAAACTGGAGACAACTTTACGGCACAAGTATCTGGCCTTCTTGTCAGGGCTGCCCACTCTTTATTATGTGGCTCTCTCCAGGGCCATGGCCCCAGCAATCACTTGCCAAGCTATGATCACAGAGACGGTGCCTGGGCCTGTCCAATTCCCAACAGAACCTCTAACTCAGATGACCTCACCTGAAGAGCAGAGTCTAAGTCCTAGGCCAGGCTTTCAAGATGCCAATGAGGCTTGTGCAGACATTGCAGATGAATTCCAGGCTGACATGCAGGTGGAAGGATTAATCGAGATAGTGCCACCAGAAAGCCAGACAGAGCCTGCGAGGCCCTACTTATTCAGGGAACCTGTCTTGGCCAAACTAAATTTCCATCTGAGAAAGAAGATCCTCGAGATACAACTGGGAATTCCCTTAAAGGCAAGGGAGTCCAGGGAACAAATGGTAGCAATCCCGGAGAACATATGCACACAGGAGTCTCCTGGGAGTCTGAACCACCAAGGAGAAGCACTGCTCCAGGAACTCCCGATCCCACCAGATACACCATGTGCCCCAGATCCAGAATGGCTCCGCTTCAAAGAACAGCTGGCCACTGAGTTGAAGGCAGTGCATCAGAAACAGAAGCAACTTGGTTCCAGTACAGTACCCCATGGTTCTGTCCACTGGGCCTCCAAAATCTCCCAACCCAGTGGGAACATGACAGAGGCCCAGGTGCTTTGTGTTCAGCTGGAGGCCAGTCTGAACAACCCCAGCCTGGAGGAGCCCTGTAGCCCCAAGCCCCAAAGCCCTGACAAGAGCAAGGACTCAGCCCAAGTACCCACACTGGCAGAAAAGAAAGAGAAGCCAAGCAAACCCAAATCGGCCGGGGACCATGGAGAAGGGGATGCCGGGCTTGCGTTCTCCTCCACAAGAGAAAAAAGCTGCTCTGCTGAAGCCCAGAGACCAGAAGGGGTGCTTCTGAACAGGACACCCCGCAGCCCCTGGCAACGGAGACATCGCTTTCACCTTGGTGCTCCCTGTCAACACAGTCCCCAGCATCGCCCCCAGCCTAAACTCCCAGAACTATCTCCTGGAGTCCCCCGGGGGAAAGACTCTGAGAAGAATGACCTGAAAGACAGCCAAGCCAAGGGCAAAGTCATCCGCAAGCCAGCAAGGGTTCCTGAGAACGCCCAGCCCGTGGTGACCCACAGGTCACGGGGCCAGCCTTTCCTGGGCCAACTCACTCCAGGGAAGCCATTGCAAGGACAAACTTTACAAGGTTGGGTTTTGCAGGGGCAGGTGATGCCAGGCCCTACTCACAAGAGGCCCAGCCTTCCAGAATCTGGCCTGAGAAATAAGATGAAATCTTTTCTGCACTGTTTTAACCCCAAGACAAAAGGCAAAGGGCATAAAGAATCCATGTCCTCCACATCTGAGAAAGTGGCCAACATGAGAAAAGAAAATGTAGAAAAGAGCCTGGCTCCAGGCAAAAGTCCCAAGGGACGAACTAAGACAGAGAAGATGAGAGGAGACCCCAAGGCACAATTCTCCCCTGCTGATAAGCAGGTGGGCCTGGCCTTCTTGGATGTTCCCCATTCCCCAGACAGTAAGCTCCGGCACCGCTCCCATTCCCATCAGCCCCACTCTGCCTCAGTCCTGGGCACTCCTCGCCACTGCCCTCGACACTGTCCTCGAGTGGCTTGTGTCACCCAACCAGGGAACCCACCCTAACTCTCAACTCTCAGCTCGTAGGGAAGCACTGGTCTGTTCAAGAAGACCCAGTGCAATCAAGACTTTGTAGTCTTCCCAATGTTGGCATCCCTTGTGGAGGATGCTATGGCCATTTTCATTACTGTACAGGTGGGCAGAGCGCCACCCAAAATACACTCTATATCTCTCAGCAGAGAGTTGTCTGTCTTCTTCTCTTCATTGTGATGTGTTCAGGGAAGGCATAAGGGAGGCATAAATGTCCTTCCAATCTAGGGAAGAAGCTTTAACCCACACTTAAGCTGGGTCAGCATTCCACACAACACACACACACACACTCACTCACTCACTCACTCACTCACTCACTCACTGAACTGTGAATAAAGGGACTTGAGCAGAGAAGGAAGGCCCTTGTCTAAGGTGCACTGAAGGTAAAAGTTAGGCTTGAATTCTGTTATGATGTCCTTGGGCCCAGGGGAGCAATGTGGACATGAGGATAGTACTGCCAAGAAGGAGTGGCCAGGAATCCCACAGGCAAAATTCACTGGTGACATCTATATATGCCCACAATTTGGAGGGGAGGTTTTTAGGGGAGTGCCAACCTTGAGAAGGTGCTTTGTGTCTATCAACAGCATATAGCTAATATGACAAATGTCAAAGCAAATGATGGAATCTCCTCTCTCAGCTCTCTGTTGGCTATTGGTTAGATCTTTCTGGACAACACACCTGGGAGGCTGCTGTAGCTTTTTTGCCTATATGCCACCTCCACTGCCCATCAGCTGCTGCATGGAATGAATGACACCTAGAATGAAGATCAAAGTAGACAGTAGACATGGAGAGGAGCTGGTCCCCCACCCCCAAGGGTAGGCAGGGAGAGAAGCAGGGAGGGAGAGCATGTAGATGGGGGTCTGAGTACCAGGGATAGAAGCTGATGTGTCCCTGAAGAGGGCATGATAAGAGAAAAGGCTGGTTTGTTATGTACTCAAAAGAATCTTGAGCCAGGAAGCCGCACAATACCCAAGTGCTTTCAGGGAGTGGAGGTGAATAAACTGAGTTTCAATCTGTTACCTATACTGTGATGAGGAGTGGTGACTTGAGCCTCCTTTTGTCCAAAGGCAATGCAAATTAATTCAAAATTCCTGAACACTCACCCTCCACCCCACAAAACTGTTTCCTAATGTCATGGATTGGTATAACTATAAATCCATGGTTTTGCTCAGCCCAAACATGAAGTTAGGCACTGTGTTCTAATCTTGATATATCTCAACTTTGCCCCCCGCTTTTATGTTTACTGCCTCTGCTTGTTAGGTTACTCATCCATTCTTTGCCTGACGATACAATAGTGTCTCATATTCCAGGGCTTAGCATAGTGGCTGGTACATAATAATACCTTAATAGCACTGAATCCAAATTCTGGGCTGGGGAGGCAGACAAATCATTACATTAGTATGATGAGTGCTGTGGAATAGGGAATCCTGTCATGGGATTACTGAAGCACTCAGCTGATGAGGACCCCAGAAAGATTACAATGAAAATAACTTTGATTCTGCCATACACTTTAAACTTACACAGTACTGTATGTCAATTATATCTCAAAACTAGAAGAAAAAAAGAAACTTTAAAAAACCCCTTACATTTAATTAAAATATTTGCTTACTTACTATAGAAAACACAATAAAGACACAGGATTTGTACAATGGAGCTCATGATTTCATGGGACAGTCTCACATGCCCAAATTGGTCTACTCAACATATATACTTGAATGTCCAGTATTCACCTCAAACTATAGAACAGTGAAATCCTGATTCCCTGCACCCAACTGTCATCTAATTACACTTAAAAACATTGCTCCAATCACATTATTCACATCATTAGTTAATGGAAACTCCATCTTTCCAGTTTAGGACAAAAAATTTGGTGTCATCCTTGACACTTTTTCCCTAACTGTCCACATCCAATACATCCTGTTGTCTCTGCCTTCTGAAATGAATTCAGAACATGACCACTTCTCTAGCACTCTGCTGCTATGATTACTGCAGTGGCATCATAACTAATCTCCCAGCTTCTGCTTGAGACTCTACTTCCAACAGTCTATTCTCAGCAGAAGCTGGATGGACCTCAGGGAAGGTCCTGGCTGTAGATGATTAGACAGAAAGATATATAGATCAGATGATGGTGATGAAGAAGGAGGAGGAGGAGAAAGAAATAGAAAGAAAAAAGGAAGAAAGAAAGGAAGGAAGAAAGAAAATTAGAAAGATATATAGATTAGATGATGGTGAAGAAGGAGAAGAAAGAAAAAGAAACACAGACAAGGGAAGGAAAACGAAAAAAGGAAGAAGGGAAGAAGGGAAGAAAGAAAATGTAAAACCATGAGACTGGATAAGATCACTAAGGCAGTGATTATAAATGACCAGGTTCTGGGACATCCCAACATTAAGAAATTGGAGGGGAAAGTAGGAACCAAGAAGCAAAGACTGAGAAGTAGTAGCCAGTGAGACAGGAAAATCAGGAGAGTGTGGCATACTGGAAGCCAAGAGGGAAAAGTATTTCAAGGAGAAAGTGACCAACTGCAAAAAAGTTGCCGATCAGCCAAGTAAGGTGAGGACTCACAGTTAAATTAGATTAACAACAAAAAGATCATTCATGGCCTTGAGAAGAATAGACCCAGGTGAGAGACAGAGGTAAAGGTATGACTGGAGTGGGTTTGAGAGAGAGAGAGGAGGAGCAATTGGTGATAGCAAGTATATTCAACTGCTTTAGAAAGTTTTGTTCCACAGAGATGCAGAATATGAGGAAATAGCATCAGGAGAGTTTTTTAAAGGTAGATACAGCATGTTGGATGTCAATGGAAAAGATCCCGTTAAGAGGGATAAACTGATGTTACAGGAGAGAAAGGGAGAACTCTAGAACAATGCCATGGTTCAAAGTAACAAGAGTGAGTCCCTGGGTTGAGGGGTTGGCCTTGGCTAAAAGCACAGACACTTCACTGGTGGTGAGAAGAGAGGTGACAATAATGAGGAGGGGCTGTGTGTATCATGAGAAGAACGGTTTCCCTACGATTAAGAGAGCAGGGCAGATACCTAAGGGGGTGAATGAATAACAGGGAAGGACTGTGGCTGGGAGAGGGGCTGACACTGAGAGCCAAAGCCAGAGAGGAAGAATTCTGGAAGTTACCATGGGAAGGTTTTTTTAATTAGGGCCTAAGAAGTCAGTAGCAGCATGTGAGCCCAGGTGGGCAGAAAAAATATTTGAAGTTGGTGATCACAAGGGTGAAGCAGGTGTTCTTGGAATATCGGGGGCAGGGATGGCAGAGAAAGCTCTAGATGAATGGAGTATGAAGAGGATGGGGCTTAAGACTGAGAAAAGGGGCAGGTATGGCACCCTGGTGTTCAGCCAGGGACTAGGGAGTTTTAGGGGTGGGAGGACAGAGCTGGGAAGCAGAAAGACAGAGGCTGCCCTGAGTGGATGGGAGGGACCTCCGTTCTGGACACCTCATTTCTCCCAGAAGGTGGCACCTCTGCATTCCCACCTTCTGACCTACCACAGAGGAGCTGAGAGCTGCAGTAAGGGCAGGAAGTGCTGTGGCTTCTTCATGATGTGGTGTGGGGGCCTGTGGGATGCCCCCGCCTCCCTGTTTCCTGAGGAAACCCAGGATGACTCCACTTACCATCAAACCAGGAGGTTGGGGCAGGAATCTCTTCCTCTGATAGGAACCAGCACTTAGCACAAAGTGTCCACTGCTAGCAGGATGCAGAGAAGCCCAGGTGAGAGGAAGCATGAATGTGTCCCTCCTCTGAATGTTGATTCTGTGCCTAAGGGGTGGGGGCCCAGCCCCTGTTGTGGTCTCCAGGGCGAGGAGGCATGAGGCCTAGGTGTGCTGAGCCACCCCCTCCAGGTGTTTTCCTAAAGCATCCCCAAAGGTCATAGGAGGTCTTGGAGCAGGCACATCTTCCCTGACTGGTGGGAGCTGGGCCGAGAGCCACAGAGCAAGATGAGAAGGAGGTCCAGAATGAAGGGAATTGACTCAGAAGGGTCACAGCAGCGTCAGGTGGGAAGCCGAGGTTAATGTGTGCACATCCTGGCTTAAGTGGAGCAGGTCCTTCCCATGGCACCCCACAGGCTACCTGCCCTAGAAAAGCATAAATTCATAGTGCTGACCAAGCTTTGCGATAAAGGGCTGGAGGCAGAGAGATGAGCTGGAACCAAGGCCTTCAGGATTCTCAGTTCTCAGCAAAGTCAAGAGCTGAGAGCAGGCAGGGTCAGAGCCTATGACTCATGCATGATGTTGTAGTGGGGTGAAGCCTTGCTCATCTCATCCTATAACCCTAGCACAAGCCCCACCTTCCAGCCCCCCCTAAGAGATAAAATCAGAAAACTCTCATGGCAGGGCGCAAAATCAAGTAATTACTTCTCCAGAATTGGTGTTAGATGCTAGGAACATTTCAGTGCTTACTTGAGAACTTTGGAGTTCGCCTTTGCCCTCTGAGATACCATATTTCATGGTGAATGGCTTTGACCTTGTAAGCCCTCCTCTTGGTCTCTGCAGAGAGCATTTCAGAATTCTATAGAAAGAATTCCAGGCAACTGACAACCTGCAGTGGAGAAGAATGGCTTCTCCACAAAATCACTTCTCCCGTTAAACACTAAGGTCCTAGTGAATAGGGAGTGTGGCTGCTTTGTTTTTGTACCTCCTCACTGCAGCCCATGCAGGGAGGGCAGCAAACAGGATGGGCACAGGAATAAACCCCATGGAGATGCTGTTTCCTGTACCATGTGAGAGAATCACAAGGATAATCTGTCATTTTCATAAGCCAAATCCTCTTAAATTTTATAAATACTTATGACACAGATATGTACAGATTTTTACACAGAATATCATGGGCTTGATTTTCATCAGCATTTCTAGTCTTAATTTCTAGGATTGAAATCTATTTACTCAAAAAGAAAACAATTAAAAATAACAGATTATCCTTATGATTCTAACTTAAAGTGTATGATTGAGTAAATGTTATATTTATATAAGTTAGGGTTTACATCCTCACCACTCTGAGGCTGGATTTTTCTCCTGCATGCAAATACGGTAAGAAAATGATTGATTAGTGTAACTCAATTACTCACCAGTAAACAGGTGAATGCTTAATTTCTGGTGCTGTTTCCTTTTGTGCACCAGCTATCTCATTTTCCCTGGAGGTACTGTGTGCTTTCACACCTGTGTGTGTTTCTTCAGGCTTTTCCGGAAGTAAGCATGTATGGCTGTCACTTCCACCCGTTGCTTGTTTAGGTCCTCTGCCCATTTTTGGATTGGGTTGTTTGTATTTTTGTTATTAAGTTGTATGAGCTGTTTATCTATTCTGGAGATTAAGCCTTTGTCAGTCGCATCATTTGCAAATATTTTCTCCCATTCTGTAGGTTGTCGTTTTGTTTTGCTTATGGTTTCCTTTGCCGTGCAAAAGCTTATAAGTTTAATTAGGTCCCATTTGTTTATTTTTGCTCTTATTTCTATTGCCTGGGTAAACTGCGCTAGGAGGACACTGCTAAGATTTATGTCAGAGGATGTTTTGCCTATGTTTTCTTCAAGGAGATTTATTGTGTCTTGTCTTATAATTAAGTCCCAAAGCCCTGTTTTTAGATATTTACATAAATAACATTTCCAGTACAAAGTCTCTTAGTTCTATGTTAAAAAAATTATGTATAGTTGAAAAATTCCTTACATATAGAATGATACTTGTAATATACAATTTAAAAGATAATTGTAAAGTATAGACTAATTGGAAATCACTCATGTGTTTAGCAACTATCTTAAGAAGTAGCATATCATCTATTGTTTATAAACTCTCTGCACATCACTTTGCCTCTGTAATTGAGACCATCATTGGCCTGACCTTTGTGAGAATAATCATCTTGTTTTTTTTTTTTTTGAGGATATCATCATTGGATTCAATTTATTTAATAAATAGTCATCCAGTACATCATTCTGTTTTCATTTATAGTTTTACCACATATATATACATTCTTAAAAATAGCTTAATTTTGACTCTTTAAAAATTATTATCATTGGAATCATTCTGTTTATGTTATTTTGTGATTTGCTGCTTTTGTTTAATATTGTTTGTGAGATGCACTGATGTTAAAGCATATGATTATGGTGCATTCAATTTTAATTAATATATACTGTCTTATTGCATTGATATACCACATTTTTTGCATTTATCAGGTCTATTGTTGATGGACATTTACGTTTTCCAATTTTGGCTTATTGCAAATAATGCTTCTATGAAAACTTGGAAGTTAATGTTATTTGAGGAGGAAAAATTTGAGTGTATTCAAGTTTGAAGTGCTTTGGGATATATATATGGAGATGTTGAGTAGGTATAAGGATATAGGACTCTAGAGCTCAGAGCAGGAGCTGCCTGGAGATGTAAGGTGGAGAATCTAGGCCATGGCTGACATCCAGAGAGATTACAGTGTGAGGGGAGAAGAGGGTCTTGCCTTTAGCCTTGAGGAGCTCCAATAGTCAATGATCAGAAGAGAATGAGAGGGAAAGAGATATGAGGAAAACCAGAAGAAGGTCGGATTATTTTTTTAATAAATGAAAAGAATAAAACATTTTAAGAAATAGGCAGTGGTTAACAGTGTCCAGTGCTAGCTGAAGTATATAAAATCTGTGTTTGTTGGATTTAGCTACTAACACTCAGTGACCTTCATGAGAATTGTTTGGGGGAGTGACAGAGTGTAAAACCACATTGGCATGAAATGATGAATGAATGGGAAATAAAATGGAGATAGAAAATAAAAAATTTGTCTAGAAGGGCAGGAAAGAAAGATAAAGTGATGACTGGATAAGAACGTGAGGTCAAAGGAACTTTTTGGTTTTTCATTGATGAGACTCGAACATATTCATATTCTGGTGAGAAGAATCCACTTGAGACAGAATGGTTGGATATATAAGATGGAAAAAGTATAGATGACAGCATAAGGTTCTGGAAAAGGCTGGAGATGATGGGATCCAAAGATTAGAAATTGGCTTTTGAAAGGAAGAGAAATGCTCAACCAATGTAAGAGTGGAGAAAGATGAAAAAATATGTGGAACGATATGGTAGTGGAGAGTTGAGCATAAGGTAGGAGGCAAGGTCATTGGCTATGAGGAAGAGGAAGCTGAAGCTATAAGGACATGTTTAGAGAAGAGAGGCATAGGTTTGAAAGCCATTTCAGAGAGTGTAGTGTGTTGGCCAGACAAATGTAACAAGTTGTTGATCGTTTGTTTAAAATTAAGTATATTGTGTGCCTTGCTCCAGTGCAAGGCCAGAGATCATGGATGGCAATTTATGTGGATTCTGAATATGACAGACAAGTGAGACAGTACTTTGGGACACTGGCTAGATTATCAGTGAAATGGTAGATCATGAAATTTAAGCAATGAGAGAATAAAGTGAGTCTTTTGTGTACATACAGATACTTACATGATATTCTGTAGTCAACAGTGATTCCCCAAAAGGTCTTGCTGCTATCAGGTGTTAGGTACTATATCCATCATAACTGTGCTAAACACATTTCATACGTAAATAAACATGGGACATCTGGCCCTTGGGGAAAAAAGAGAATAAAATGAAGAAATTAGAAGGCGGATGGTAGGAGTGAAAGTAAAGAAGACAGGTATTTGAAGGTCCTGATGAGGTGGAAGATAGTCTCAGTGGGAGTAGGTAGAAAAGTAGTTATAACCTGAGAGGAAAAGAAGTTTAGGTCTAAATGAAGGATGCCCTAGTTAGTAGTTTAAGGGTACGACAAGGTCCAAGGCCATACTAATGGAGTGGGTGGCTGATGGTATGCAGAGAAGGTCATGAGTTATGAGGTCAAGAACCCAAGGTCAAGGTGTTAGGTGGGTCATGGAGTTGGCTGCTGATGTCACCCAGGATACTAGCAGGACTTAGGGTTAAGAGGAAGACAGTGATTGTACACTAAAGTCTTTCATGAAAGGTGGTGACTGAGGGACAAGGGAAATTGATGTCTAACTGCAAGGGTGGTAAATGACAGCTAGGAGGAAAGGGAGAGGCTGTCATGCATGATGTGAGGGAAGTGGTAATTGTTGGCAAGTGATGATGGGAAGCACAGAGGACAAAAACTCCCTGTCCTGACTTTGAGCTACATGACAGTGAGAAAATGAACAGTCTCCACTTGTGGGGGATGTGGGAAAGTATTTGTAGTGGGGTCTCCTTTAAGGCAAGGTAGAGGGATTAAGCAAAGAAACAAGTAAATTCGTAGAGAATTTGGTGTATGGAACAGTATATCCATAGAGCTCAGCTCAAGAGTTTAGATGGAGTAGGGCACGGGTGAGCTGTGCCAATGGCCCGGAAGTACCAAGCAGAAGGGATAAAGGTGGAGGAGAGAGAATGGATGGCCAGAGATGTATTCTTTGGGTATTCCTGGTGAAAATGCAAGGTGAGTTTTCAGTTAATCTCTTTGAAAAGAGGGGGGAATGGGCAATGGACTTCTAAGAGAAGTCACATCTAGATGTCTAGGTATAGACATGACTTTGCTTAGAAGATGTTGGTCTGGAGGGCTGCTATTTCTGCAATCGCTTGGCCTTGAGGGCTCTTCTGTGCTGCAGCCCTGCAGACAGGGCTTTCAACCTTATAACCAAGATTCCCGGTTATGATTGGTTTCAGATTTTATATCCTACTATCATACTTGCATGTCCTATGTTGGCTGGGATCTGTAGAAATGCAGTCATGCACTTCCATAGTGTTTACAGCTTTTAGAACAATTTTCAAGATACTGTCAGTCAAGCACATGATCCCATAAAATGCCATACATTTTACTTTTATAAATATAGTTTTTCTCATGGTTTCTTCACAATTTAGAATGAGAAAAGAGAGTTTTATTGGGGGTTAATAATTTCTGTTAGACTAATTGGTTTATCAAGTGGAAATAAAAAACACATTGAGAGGAGTTAAGATTTGAAAAATAAGCTTGGGGAGTGAGAGGCAAAGTGTACCCCTTGTCAGTTTCAGTGACCCTGAGTGGGGGAGGTTGAAGGATCATGCTGTTCTTTAGCCTTGATGGTGGCTTCCCTCTATTCTTTATTTTTTCACTTTTAACATGGTGTTCTCCAGTGCAGGAGTCTATTTCTCTCATTTAGCTTTGTGACTCTTCGAGATTGGGTGGAAGTGGCAGATATTCTGAACAGTTAGCTGGTAATGTGAAGCTCAGTTTGGCCTTGGAAGTAGCAAAAAGAGGTAGAAAGGGCATGAAATGTTGCAACTTAGCATATTACAGATGCTCAAGCTAAAGTAAACTACACAACAGCCCCTGAACCCCATTTTCCTCCCTGTTAACAATGAAAATTATGATACCCATTTACCTGGAACAAGATAGACATTGAATAAATGTGAGGCTTTCACTTCTTCCTTTTAGCCGAACTGTTGTTTACACTTGGCACCCAAGTGAAGGTTGAAAGTGTAGGAAGGATATAAAGAGGTCTTTTGTCCAAGGCAAATTAGCCTTGGTAGTGGGCAAGTCTTAAATAATGTGACTTGTTTTATTTTACATTTTCTGAATATCCTGATACTAGTTTGGGCACTTAAATGTTTTTAGAGAGCTGACAACATTTTAATCATTGTAACTATATTGAAGTACACAAAATTAAATGAGGGGTTTGACAGGTGATGCCGTCTATCAAGAATTTAATCATTTGGGAAATGCAGAATTTGGTCAGATGAAGCTAAGAGTTTTTCATTGAGATTTCTTTTTATGGGAAGAAAAAGGAAGTATTTCTTTGTAGTTTGAAGGGACTGATACCACCAAGTATAGTCGTGTAGATGCATCCTCTCTTCTTTCCTTTAGCAGACACACTGATTATCAAGTGCTCTGCATACAGCATTTTGATTAAAGGACCTTTTCTATAGTTCATCTCCTTTCATCGCACAGACTGTTTCTTGCAATCTCTCAGAGGCTTTACAGATACCATGAAAAGAAGAGGGTTGCTTCTTCTAAAATTTCCTCTGTTGTTTTATAGTTATGATGTTTCACAATTTTTTTTTTATTTAAAGGATTCTTATTTCTTCAAACAAGAATAATAAATTTGGGGAAAGTTTTATCTAGCAAAAAGTTCGTCACTTTATGGAAACTTTATGGAAATACTTATGTAAATCTAATACCTAGAATGTGCCTAAAGAAAAATCCATTGATACCATTAAGATCAATATATTTTCCTTTTCTTTCTGTTGATAAGTGTTACAGGAATTGTCACACCAACATTTCTGAGTGCTGTGTCTGGAGGATTTTTTTTTTTTTTATCAACTTGGCACAGATAGAAATGTCATCTTGACCTTGTTTCTGAAGGATGTTTTAACCTCACTAATTAAGCAACCTCCATCACTATTCAGTGAAGCTCTCTTGAGAGTGAAGGGCCTTTGATTAGGGAAATTCCCTAATTGGATAGGCCCTCTCATCATAAAATAGTCATAACATGTTGATTCTAGTTTTACCATTAGGAATTCCATTGCTTAACACAAATGGATTATAACAAGAATTTGATTAACCTAAGTCAATTTTAACCTGGAGATATATGGAACCATTGAAAAAAGATCAAGTAACCTTAGCAATCCTGGAGTCTGTGGAAAGAGGATGGGCTTTTGAATCATGATAGCAAAAATAAATACTATACAATTGAGTTTGGGTTTTAATATAATACCAATCTTCCAATGATGGCTAATACTTCTTTTCTCTGTCTCTCAAATTACATTTTAAAATTTTTATTATGAAAATAATCATGAATACACAGAAGAACTATAATGAATTCCCATGTATATCACCCAGTGTCAATAATTACCAATTTTTTTTGGTCTCCTCCACCTTTTTGTTTGTTTGCTGGGATAATTTAAAGCAAGTCCCACATATATTATTTTATCCATAAACGTTTTAGAATTTACCTCTGTCAATCTATTTTTATGCTGTTAAAATACCTATACATGCTAAAACAGTGCTTTATAATTCTAGACTGCCTTATTTCATTAGTTTATCACAACAATATGATAGATATTATATCAGTATTGAGCAGATTGAAAAAAACAGAGGTTTTGAGTGGTTAAATGCACTCTCAGGGGCAGTGGGTTTCAAATCTGGGTCTTATAAATATTTAAATCAATTTTACACTCTGTAGCAGATAATGACCAGACCAAGTAAAAGGCTATTCCTTGGGTATTTGACCTCAACTGCTCTGGGCAGAGGTTCCGTTCTTTTGGTCTTGTGATACCTGTGGACCAACTAAAGAGTGTGAGCATAGCCAGAGGAAAGTGGCCATTCGAGATGTGTATTAAACATGTCTTTTTATTCTGATGTTTTGATATCTGGGGTTTCGCTGACCCTGGAGAAACTGCTGTTCCCAGAGCTCCAGTTCCTAGAGATAGTAAAGGACTCACTTGCAAGCGTGCCTTTTGTATGCAAACTGACCAATCCAATGCCCATATTCCCCAACCACCTCCTTTACCTGGGTCTTACGCTCCAGACCACTATCTGCCAGTCCTAATTACCCCAGGGCCAGGTACCTGACAACTAGGGATAGCCCCTATGCCCTAGAGCCCACCAAAATTATTCAATGCAGCCAATCCTAAACCTGCTTTTTCTCACCCGTTCCTTCCAATAGAAGCCACAATAAAAGCTCTTGCCCACATTTCCCCCTCATTATTTTGCCGCTGGACCCTGGTACTTCCCCTGTGGCCCAGTGTGGTATGGCATGCCTCCTCGTCTTGGGAACTGTGAGTGTAACAAACTCTCTTTTCAATGACAGTCATCTCCTGATGGCCATACCTGAATAGTAATAAAACCTACATTTTAAAACAAGATGGTAAAGGCTGAGTAAAATTTCTGGGGCTTAATACCAAGGCTTGCTGCTGGAAGATCTGACAAGCTTAGTTGGAAGCAGGTGACAGTTCTGGGTCAGGTAACAGGGTTGGAGATCAAACTCTAAAAGAATAGCAATAGGGGACAGGCAATGAGGTCAACAGCATGTAAAGACATCATAATTGAATGGTAATAGTCAATCATTCGGTTATTTTGCTGGCTTCCCAAGATGGGCTAAATGCCGCAGGCAATTACATATTTTTTTAGGTATGACTATCACCTAGGACTACAGGAAGGCAGTGTTCCCTCACACCCTGATGTGGGTGCCTCCCCAATGTTTCTTCCCTTAGGCCCCCATTCCTGCTGGTCCTTCATATCCCATCCAGTCTTGCAATAGTCTACAGTGAAGGGCTATATCTGAGACTCTCAGTACCTGACTCTACTTCAGGTGTTTCCTCTTCTGAGCCTCTTGTTTTCAAGCTAACTCTTAAATTTTCAGCTCAGTTTGCATCTCAGGTAGAATTGTAGATCAGACACCACAGACCCTTCTAAATCCAACACCTTCATTTTACATATGAGGAAACTAAGCTTCAGAGAGGTAAAAGACTTGTCCTGAGAACATAGGCTGCAAAATGGTGAAGGACTTTTGACAGTAAGGTACACATTATTTTACTTATGCTGATAATATTTGGTAAAATCTGACTTCTATTATCATATCTCACAATAACAAGTTTTAGAGGACTATAAGTTACTTGGCTGTAGCACAATCAATATAACAAATATTTATTTTGATAACTGAGAAATTAATTATTCCCTTATGAAAAAAGTTTTTATAATGGTTTATGTCATATTTCATGATAATCCTTACACTGTATAATATGCTAGGTTTTCCTAACTTTTGCCTACATACACACAAATATAGTCACAAACACCCATAAACACACAACATACAAATACTGAATACTCACTCTCTTATTGCCTTTGCAAAATTCCTTAACTCAAATTAACCTATCTAGATGGATAGGGCAATACATAACAATTCATGTGTTAAAACACTTCACAATAACTCATTCATTATAGTATGAACTGCTTTTGACATAATGTCCTAAATGTATGTTGTCAGTTTAAAGAGGTATTTTATTATTTTGTACTGGTTCTGGGAAATACGTGGTTAAAGCTTCATTATTCAGTAATGAATTCACTTATCCAAGATGTAATCATGGCTTCAGGATCCATGTGCCTGTGCCAACTACTGAAGTGACCTGGGCATGTTAAGGAAGATTCCTGAGGTCAGTGATTCTCAAACTAAAGAGGCATGAGAATCACCTGGGGGGAGGGGGGGCTTGTTAAATCCACAGATCGCTGGGCCCCACCTTCAGAGGTTATGGGGTGGGCCCCAGGTATTTGCATTTCTAACAAGTTACTGCTGGTCAGGAGCCACGTTTGGAGAGCTATTGCCTTAGACAATTACTCAACTGAAGGTTATACAAAAAGAGGGGCTGGTAGGAGTTTTCTGTTTCCTTCAGAAACAACTCATGGGCTTGCAGTCTTATACCAAGCAGACTTACTATCGTCCCTGTGCCCTTATTGTGACCTGAAAGGAGCAGGCTCCAAAAACACATGCAAGTAGTAACTAAAGTCAGACAAGTATGTGTGAAACATTAGAACAGAAACACTAATACCCACAAGCCTTAATGCTTTAAAACAATCCGTCAGGTTTTACATGTCTTGTAATTTGAGGGTGAGGGATGGTTCTATATTCTTGTGCATTATCAGTTTGTAAGAAATGTGCAAAATTTTTGATAAACCTCCACTGCCATTGAGCATGGCTATCCTGTAATTTCGGTGTCTCTAGCACAAACGAAAGTAGGCTGCTTCTACTGTAAACTGCCTTTGACCACATATGTTATTGCTGATTTTACTGTGTTGATACTGTTGATCCTCATTATTTGTGAATTCCATATTTGAAAACTTTCCTACTTGTTGAAATTTATTTGTAACTTCAAAATCAATACTCGTGGTGCTTTCCTGGCCACTTGTGGGCACGTGCAGAGCAATGACAAATTTGAGTAGCCCACGTGCTCAGTCTCAGCAGAGATCCAGCAGGGTGTGGCTCTGCCTTCTTGTTTCAGCTCTCACACTGCAAAGACATGTTCTTTTCTTGGCCTATTAGTGTCATGTTTTTCACATTTTTGTGCTCTTCATTAGTGATCTTACTGTTTAAAATGGCCCCCAAACATAGTACTGGAGTGCTGTGTAGTATTCCTGAGGGCAAGAAGGCTGCCCCGTGCCTGTTAGACAAAATATGTGTCAAAGTAGCTTTGTTCAGGCATTAATTACAGTGCTGTTGGCCATGAGTTCAATGTTGATGAATCAATAATATATATTAAATAAGGTGTCTTTAAATAAAAACACACATAAAATAAAGTTATGGATTGATCAGTTGACAAACGTGTTATGACCAGATGCACCCTGGAACCTAACCTTGTATTTCGCCTAGGAGCAGTGATTGAGTATTGGCTGATCTGTGTTTGCAGTAGTTTCATAGAACATAACTATTATGAACAAGGAGAAACAGCTGTCTTGGATTTGCTGAGGACACCATGCTTAGTGAATTTTGTTCATCTGTTGATCAAATTTACCAATTCATTTCATGTTATCAGTACTATCAGGGAGCACAGTATGGTATTTCACTGATTTTTCCCCCTTCCTTAGTCTCCACAAAATATGAGTATTTGGCTGCCTTGCTCTTATCACAAGACATGTGGGCCCCCCGCCCTGCAATGTCCACACCTTTGGACCCTAAACATTGATTGGGAACGCCCCAGGGTTTCTGAGCCCAGCTGGTCAGGAGCCTGGAGAACTTAGGAGAAGTAACTGTGCTTAATATTGCTGCCCTCAAAATGGTGAGATTTCTTGGACTCAGAATGATTTTCCATTGGTTTCCATGTTCCTATGTTTTCAGAACATAATACTAATAATGCTTTCGTCTATGTCTTTTCCCACATCATCATGAAGTAATGCTCTGAAATGTGCATTTTAGGGGGGAAAGAATCCTGTGTGATAGAAAGGGTTTGGACATTGGATTATTTCTTCTACTCAAAAGAAGAAATATTTGAAACTGTTTCCCCAAGGAAACATTGCTATTTAGTTATGAAATAGTTAATAGATCTAAAAGTCAACCTATTAGCTGGATTTTTTTTACCACTTTTCTAACTGAGCGAATATTTACAATAATTTAGTAAAACTATTGAACAAGTAAGAGATAATGATGATAATAATAGTTATTATTTATTGAGCCCCTTCCATGTTCCAGGAACTGTACGAGGCACTTGTTACACTCCTTGTTTCATCAGCTTCCCATCTTCCCTGTGTGAGAAGTAGCACTGTCCCCAGTTTACAGATAGCGTCACTGAGGCTCTAAGAGTTGAAAGAGAAATAATACAGATCACAAAGCTAGTAAGCCTGGACCCTAGTTTGCTGGTTGTCCCCCACTGTATCCCACTTGGCTTCCATCTTTGTGGAAGGAGAAGGGAGTCTGACTTCTCCCTCAGATATGATTAGCCAAAAGGTAATATAACAATGGAAAAGGCTGATTTTCACAAACTGAATGTTGATTGCAAGTCTGTGAATTTGGAGTGGACAGTACTTCTGGCTGAGAATAGATTGTTGTCATGCCTTTTGATACTGGTTGATTGGAAGCCAGTGAAAGGATGTTCTGACAGCAATTGAATTAAAATTTTTATGTTCTCAGTTTTCTCTTTTACTAGATTCATCTTGGGCTCTGAAGTGTTCTTGCCTTGAACACTGCTCTGAATAAAGTAATGAGGGAACAATACTTTATTTCTTCTTCTTTTTAATCAAAATGTCATGTCCTTGAAAAGAATTCTCCCTTAAACATCAGCAATCTGCTCTTAGCTTGCTTTATGGTGTATTTATATATGTTTGGGGAAGTCTTTCACAAACTCAAAATTTCTGGAAAGAAATAAATTCTCATTCTCAGTCTCTTTTCACTCAGAACAGCAAACTCACACAGCAACAATAGCTTAATCTTATTCAATTTCTAGACATTCACTTCTAATCCATGAAGAGCTCCTAAATTAGTATTATGTTTGCCGTGTTAGATGACTTGATATCCTAAATAAGATGAGGGATGCTGTACAAGGGCAGAGCCTATTGCTTAAATTATTTGAGTCTGGTTTAGTAAATGCTGTATTACTATTGTATTTCAGGTTCCTTAGTTAATCTAAACAGTATTGAATAAGCGCTTCCGTGACTCTCTGATTTATATATTCATATGGGGATTCTGTAGATTCTAGCACTAAAATAGACATGCAAGAGCATAGATTTGGAGCCCAGTCCCAGAAGGTCTTTGGGCCTCTAGGTGTTGGTCATGAGACAAAGCACAGTTCCTGGCATGTGATCAGTGCTCTGTAAATTTATGTTGACTTAATGACTGGGCTGAGACCAGGCTATGAAGGAAGGCTACATCACTGTAAATTATGTGTCAATTGAGATTTTGTGAACCAAATCTCATTTTGAATGCATAGTAAAAGTTTGTTATATTTAGGAACTTTGCCTAGAATTATCTGTAAAATGAAGAGCTACTTCCTACTCTGTAACTTTTATTGTTTTTAAAAAAATTATTGACTGTACATTTCATAACTGTGACTCATTTATTTTGCAGTTGGGAGTTTGTAACTCTTAATCTCCCTCATCTATTTCTCTCCTCCTCTCACCCACTCCCCTCTGGCAACCACCTGTTTGTTCTCTGTATCTGTAACTGTATTCCTGTTTTGTTATATTTATTCATTTTCTTTGTTTTTAAGATTCCACATATAAGTGAAATCATACAGTATTTGTCTTTCTCTATCTGACTTATTTCACTTAGCATAATGCCTTCTAGGTCCATCCATGTTGTCACAAGTGGCAAAATGGCATTCTTTTTTATAGCTGGGTAATATTCCATTGTGTGTGTGTGTGTGTGTGTGTGTGTGTGTGTGTGTGTGTGTGTGTGTGTGTGTGTATAGATTCTAGCACTATATATATATATAAGAAGATATTTGTATTTATATATTTATATATGTATAAAATATCTTCTTTATGCATTCATCTATTGATAGGACTTAGATTGTTTCCATATCTTGGCTATTGTAAATAATGCTACAGTGAACATAGAGGTGCATGTATATTTTCTAATTAGTGTTTTTTCATTGTCTTTGGATAGATATTCAGGAGTGGAACTGCTGAATCATGTGATAGTTCTATTTTTAATTTTTTGAGGAATCTCCATACTGTTTTCCATAGTGGCTATACCAGTTTATATTCTCACTAACAGTGCATAAGTGTTCCCTTTTCTCCATATCCTCACCAACACTGGTTGTTTGTTGTCTTTTTGATAATAGCCATTCTGACAGGTGTGAGGTGATATACTATTGTGGTTTTGATTTGCATTTCTTTGATGATTAGTGGTGTTGAGCATCTTTCGTTCCATTCTGAAAGCTGAAGCTATTTTTGCTTTTGCAAAGATTTGACAGTGACTTCTCAAACAGCTTTTCATTTAGAAAAGTCTTTATTTTATTTCTTGATTTTCAGACTTAAAAATACTTAAATGAAAGCAGCAAAAACACTTGAGCTTTGCTTGAAATTTGATCATGGAAATCTCGTTTATATTATCTTTAACACCTTTTTTATTTCTTAAATTAAATTAGAAATTTTAAGTCGAAGTGCAGTCAGTTACAATGTGTCAATTTCTGGTATACAGCACAGTGTCCCAGCCATGCATGTGCATACATATATTTGTTTTCATACTCTTTTTCATTAGAGGTTATTACAAGATATTGAATATAGTTCCCTGTGCTCAGACACCTTTTTAAAAATAACTTTCATGATGAGAACATTCTATGAAAATCTAGATAAGGCTAAACTTGTTTAGATACTTTGAGCTCAGTACTTAACCAAGTAGATGTGGGGAGCATAGAAGACAAAGCCCTTTCTCTAGGAAATGGAGACTTGGGGAAATGCACAATGTGATTTGAAGAGCATTGGTATGTGTTTCTTTATAGCAGCAAATTACATTGAAATGGCCTCTCCTCTCCACTCATCTAGTTAATGAAATATGAAAGTAATATTTCTCCACATAGAAGCGCACCAACTCTTGTCCTGCTAGCTAGGAGAAGGGTAACAGAGTATGACAGTTTGTGAAAAGCCCCAACTAAATCCTTTCTAATTAAACTCTATAGCTATCTTGAAGTGAGTGGATGCTCACAGGTAACCAATGCAGGAATCCATGTGTTGGCAAGAAGCCGCCCCCAGCTCAAGTATCTGGACCTACACTCCACAGGGACAAGCATAAGAGGGTAGGAGTTTTACAGATTATCCTTTATTTATCCAGTGGCTTTAAGAAAATGAATCATGCTTTTAATTATCCCTTTCAGTTTATCATTTTAAGGGCACTTGCGTGTCTATAATATGGATTATGATATGGTAGACCAAAAGGAATCTCTATAGATGTTAAATGAAACTATGGATGGAGATTTATTCAGTCAACTGAAGGGAAAGTTGTTTACCAAGGGGACTATATACAAATGATACATTATGTATAGGCTGGTATGAACTACTATACAAACATAGAATTAAAATACAATAATAATTATTTACTTTTCTAATTAATTGCTCATTTAAGCAACTTCTGCCTCATTTATAGGAAATCTCTTTTCTTCTTCTTTCCTCTGCCTCTTTGTTAAATTATACTGGGATCCTGGTGGCTTACACAGTCAAAAGAGAAGGGAGGGTCTATCCAGCTTTACCCAAGTGAGGAGACTGGAAGCTTGTGAGTTCACCACTGCCCTTGCTTCCTGCTGCCACAAGGGGGAGATGCTGCAGACTCATCCTTCATGGTTCAATAGATTCCAGGGTCCCCTGCTGCAGTGATAGTTAGGGAACAGGATCTCCAGTGAAATCAGCTGGGTTCTTTGAGGGAGAATGGTCTCAATTCCTCCGTTCTATGCAGTGTTCCCCAAGACTGGGATCTCAAGATTGCACCTATTGGTGTTTAGTTCCTTCAATTCCCTTACACAGCTATCTCCCAGGTTATTAGTTGACTGATTACAGCTGGTTCTGACACCTGTCAATCATGATTCCTGAACTGTCATCTTTCTTTTCTCCCTAGTCAGCATTTCCTTCCAAACTCTCAAATCATAATCCCCCTTCCCCAGGATATTGGAACTAATAGTCCACTCTTCTGATGGAGGCTACTTTGGTCATTTCAAAGGGCCCTACATTTGCCCATCTGAGGGAGATTCTCACTTATGCTTGGGCACTGGGTTACCTCCACTAGTGTTAAGTAAAGTCAAATGTACAGTGTAAGAAACCAGCAATTATAAGTATCATTGTCAGGGTGTATGTCATTCTTGTAAGTAATGTTAATTAGCCAGAACCATTGTTCAGACAGCAATGTGTAATCAGGTATAACTGAACCATTTAAAGAACTTCAAAAATGTGCTCCTCCATCAAGGCAATGAAAAAACTGGCAACAGTTGTCAGAATCAACTTTTTCAGAACTCTGACTTGATGCAACTCCAGATACATTTATACAAAACAAAACAAAACAAAACAAAACAGCTGAATCTCTGTAGGAATAGTGAACTTTGCAGTGTTTAATTTATCCAGTTCCCATCCCCTCTTCCCCAGCTCCGTGGTCACCTTGAAAATAGAGTATTGATTATACTCTATTCAAAGTTATTATAAAATTTTGGCTACATTCCCTGTGCTGTACAATATATCCCTGTATCTTATTTATTTTATACATAATAGTCTGTATCTCTTAACCCCCTACTCTTATTTTGCCTCTTCCCCATCACTCTTCCCACTGGTAACCACTAGTTTATTCTCTGTATGTGTGAGTCTATTTCTGTTTTGCTATATACACTCATTTATTTTTTTGGATTCCATATTTAAGTGATAACATGCAGTATTTGTCTTTCTTTGTCTGACTTATTTCACTTAGCATAATACCCTCCAGATTCATCTATGTTGTTGCAAATGGCAAATTTTCATTATTTTTATAGCTGAATAAATTCTGTAGTATCTATCTTTCTATCTATCTATCTAATCAGATCTTCTTTATCCGTTCATCTGTTGATGGACACTTAGGTTACTTCTGTATCTTGGCAATTGTAAATAATGCTGCTATGAACATTGAGATACATGTATCTTTTCAAATTAGTGTCTTTGTATTTTTTTGATACATACTCAGCAGTAGAATTGCTGGATCATATGGTAGTTCTATTTTTAGTTTTTTAAGGAACCTCCATACTATTTTCCATAGTGACTGCACCAGTTTACATTTCCACCAAACATGTACTAGGGTTCCCTTTTCCCCATATCCTGATCAACATTTGTTATTTGTGGTCTTTTTGACAATGCCATTCAGACAGGTGTGAGGTGGTATCTCCTAGTGATTTTGATTTGCACTTCCCTGATGATTGGTGATACTGAACATCTTTTCATGTACTTGTTGGCCTTCTTTCCTAGTTGCTTAAAGTAGAAGGTGAGAGTATTGGTCTGAGTTCATCTTTTTTAATGTAGATACAGCTATAAATTTTCTTCTGAGCCCTGCTTTCACTGCATCCCATAAGTTTTGGTATGTTGTGTTTGCATTTTCATTGATCTTACAGTATTTTCTAATTTTCACCATAATTTCTTCTTTGGACCCCTATCTCACACCATATACGAAAGTAACTCAAAATGGATGAAAGAAGAAAATGTAATACCTAAATCTATAAACCCTTAGAAGAAAGCAAAAGTGTAAATCTTCATGATATTGGACTAAGCAATGGTTTCTTAGATATGAAAACTCAAGCACAAGCAACCAAAAAAAATTAAACTTCATCAAAATTAAAAACCTTTGGGATGACTGTGTCTCAGTCAATTGGAGCTGTGATAACAAAATGTCAGACTGGGTAGCTTATAAACAATAGATAATCATTGCTTTGTTATGGAGTTATGGAGACTGGAGTTCTGAGATCAAGTTGCCAGCATGGTTGGGTGAGGGCTCTCTTCCCCATCACAGACTTCTTGTATCCTCACATAGTGGAAGGAGCTAGGGAGCTCTGTGGGATCCCTTTTACAAGACTGATCCCATTCATGAGGACTCCACCCTCATTAATTAATTGCCTCCCAAAGGCCCTGTGTACTAATACCATCACCTTTAGGGGCTAAGATTTCAAAATATGAATTTTGGGTGGAAACAAATATTCAGACCATAACAACACTATCAAGAAAGTGAAAAGACAGCCCACAGAATACAAATCATAAATCTGATAAACTCAACTTAAAAACGTAAAAGATTCAGAAAGACTTTTCTCCAAATGAGATATATAAATGGACAATAAGCATAAGAAGATACTCAAAGTCATTAGTCATTTGGGAAATGCATCTCAAAATCACAATAAGATATCAGTTCACATCTTCTAGGATGGTAATAATAATAATAAACGGAAAATAAAATAACAAACATTAATGAGGGTGTGGAGAAATTTTAATGCTTATACATTGCTGGAAAATGGTGCAGCTGCTTTGGAAAATAGTTTTGCAATTCCTCAAAAGTTAAGCTTGATGTTACCATATGATCCAGGAATTTCACACCTAGAATTAAAAACATACATTCACACAAAAACTCATACATGAATATTTGTAGTAGCATTATTCATAATAGCCAAAAAGTCAAGATAACCTAAATGCCCATCAGTTGATGAATGGATGAACAAAATGTGATATATTCATACAATGGAATATTATTCAGCCATAAAAAGAATGAAGTAATGATACATGCCACAACGTGGGTAGACCTTAAAAACATTATGCTAAGTGAAAGAAGCCAGTCACAAAAGGCCACATATTGTATAATCCTATTTATAAGAAATGCCCAGAATAGGTCAAGCTACAGAGACAGAGAGTAGATTAGTCTTTGCCTGGGGATGGGGACAGTTTGGAATTGAAAATGACTAACATTGGATATGGGGTTTCTTCTTGTGATGATGAAATGTTCTGGAATTAAATAGTGGTGATGGTTGTACAACTCCTTGAATATACTAAAAACTACTTTATTGTATACTTTAAAATGGTGTATTTTATGAGATGTGAACTATATCTCAGTTTTTAAAATCATAAAAATAATTCCTGAGATGAATTCTTTTATATAAATATTTCCATAGTCATTTAATACAATCCCATACATTTATAGACAAAGAATAAGGTAATTGTGTCAGAAGATCATTATTGTGATGCCACTTACCACTGGGTGAGGTTTTGCAGGATATTAAGGTGAATAGGGCTCTTGGCTCCTCCATAAAATGACACAGCTGTGCATTTAGGGTAACTAGACTTGCTTTTTCAAGGCTCTTCTGTATTTTCTCAGTCAGCTGTCATTTTTAAATCACAGAGCAATGCCTCCTCTGCAAACTTGATGCTTTTATTTGGACATTGCCTGGGGAACCAGATAATGAAGTAACATCTTAATGTCCCCAATATTCTGCTAGCTGATGTCTCCCAGGAAAATTTCCTTTAACTGATTGCCCACTTACTAAGTCTGCTGAATCTGTAACTCCCACTACCAAATGGCTGCGGTCCCACTCCTCTACGTTTTGTGTCTCACAAAATAAGACCCAGTGATGTGTCCATCTCTCTGCAGATCCCAGCAGCTGCCCTTGTCTCTGCTGTCTTTCTGCTCTGGCTGCTCATGCCGTTTCTCTGCCTTTTTTCTGCTGTTTCCACTTGCCATGTGGATATGGCCACCACCATGTCTGTTGGGACACCCAAAATGAAGCCAAACTATTCAGGATTGCAGCCGCTCTGAGCTTTCTCCCTGCCATTCCTTGATGGCATTTTCTGGGCCTCTGTCACTTACTTCTTTCTCTAGATGCTTGGGGAAACCTTCCATTTCTTGGGTATAGTTTTTAAAAAGCCATTCCATTTGGCTTCATTGCATTCCTAATGATATAGCTCTTTCGGTTTGACCATCTTTTGGAGTTTCTGGAAACACTTTCTGTTTTATGTCAAATCCATCTCACCTCCAGAAAGCCGAGAAATGGGTACCAAGAAAAACTGCTGCCTGGCACAGTCTCACGTAGGCTAAACTACTCTAATTCAGGGTGTGAATAGTCTGCTTGGGCTGCCATAACAAAGTACTGTAGACTGGGTACAACAAAGCCATGAAATTTATTTCTCACCGTTTTAGAGGCTGGGAAGTTCAAGATCAGGGTGACAGCATTCTGTTCTGGTGAGAGCTCTCTTCTTGGGTTGCAGATGGCTGTCTTTGTGCAGTATTCTCACATGATGGGGAGAGAGAAAGGGGGTGGGGGCAGAGAGAGAGAAACCCCAGTGCTCGGGTGTCTTTTTCTGTAGGGGCACTAATCCTATCATGAAGGCCTCATCTTTGTGATCTCATCTAATACAATTTACCTCCCAAAGACCTCACCTTCAAATACCATCTCACTGGGAGTTAGGGTTTCAACATAGGTATTTTGGAGGGACATTATTCAGTCCATAGCAGAATGACTTTTTGATTTTTGTCTTCAGTGTTCCTGCTCTTTCTCCCTATAATCTGACTTCTACTGAAATACCCACCCCCTGATAGTCAGGTTTATCTACTTCTTTCCTATTGGGTTCCTGGACCCCAAGCAAGTTAAGGGATGTGACAAAGTACTTGTTTTAAGTGACTCCAAATATTCTGTCACAGTTACTCTTATTGGTACCCAGCTCCCAGGATAGCTCCCAATGATCCCCAGCACCTGGTATTCACACCCTATATAGTCCCTTCTGAAATTGCATTATCATTGGGCTGTGTGACTAATAGAATACAACAGAAGAGATGGTATCTCACAAATGAGATTAGGTGATAAAAGACTATCCTGGCTTCCATCTAGGGCAGATCTTTGTCTGTCTATCTGTCTCTCATCACTTCCTCTGGGGGAACCAGCTGTCATATCATAAGAATACTCAGGCAGTCTCTATAGAGTCCACATGGTGAGGAACTAAATTCTCTGGCCAACAGCCATTGTGGAACTGAGGTCTTCCTGCTAACAACACTGTGAGTGAGCCTGGAAGCAAGCTTCCCCACAGTTGAGACTTTAGATGAGACCACAGCCCTCCCAACAACAGCTTGACTGCAATCCTGTGAGGCACCTTGAGCCAGAACCACTCAGCTAAGTCATACCTAGATTCTTGACCCAGAGTAACAAGGATAATACATAGTTATTGTTTAAAAGTGCTAAGTTTTGAGGGGTAATTTGTCATGCAGCAGGTAGCTAATACACACTGAGAAGTATTATTATCCCCAATTACTGAGTAAGATGTTGATAACCTCTAGACAGTTGCTGCCTAAGCCCTTATACGTCAGGTTCTTGTCGCAATCCTGTGAGGTGCACAGGGCAGGTATTAATATTCCCACCTACTGTATAGGACATTTTAAACCAGAAAGTGACTTGAGAACTTAGCAAGTTTGTAAATGTAGGATGGAGATTGGAAAATTGTAGTCAGCTGCCTGTTTCTGGAAATGGCCTACAAGCTAAAAATGATTTAAATGTTTATGTTTTAAATGGTTATATAAGAACCTCTATTATGTTTTTGATTTTACCTCTTAGCCTGTGATCAAATACAAATTAAAATACAAATTAAAACCTACAAAGCCTAAACTATTTACAATCTGACCTTTAAGAAAAATTGTCAACCACTGACTTGGGATCTTCATAATCAAATGAAACATTTTTAGTTTATTATAATGAAATTAAGATGAGGCTTTATTACAATACCCTTAAATATAGATTATCCTGTAAATATAGTTTTGTATCTGTCTCCTTTCCATCTAAACTTGTACTATGTTCTCATTATCCATCATTTTTCAAAAACATTGTTTTGATGCTTGCTTGCTGTTCTATTATAGAAATTTGATACAATTTATTTAAATATTGTTCTGTTGTTGAACATATAGAATATATAGATTGCTTCCACTTTCACTCATGAGAAATATAGCAGTAAAAAATCCTTGCACACAAATATTTACATTTTTGATTATTTAATTGGCATAAATCCCTAGAAATAGAATTACTAGTTCAAAAGTTACAAAATAAACATTTTTAAGGATTTCAAATGAATATTGCTAAATTGCCCCCAGAAAAGCTGTACAATTTACTCTTCCAATAATAATGTATGGAAATGCTTATTTTGGCACATCACTGGAAAATCTGGTTCTCTCTTAGATACATAGCCAACATTATGTAGAGGGTGTCTTATTTTAATTTGTTTGGCCAATGATTCTTTTTAAAAAAATTTTTTTTAATTGAAATACCATGAGTTACAATGTGTCAATTTCTGGTATACAGCACCATGTCACGCATATACGTACATATATTCATTTTCATATTTTTTATTAAAGGTTATTATAAGATATTGAACATAGTTCCCTGTGCTATATTTGCTGATGATTCTTGACATTAAATTTTTAAAATATTCTTAACAGCATTTTGCATTTCTTGGTTTGTTTTCTATTTTGTGTGTGGGTACGTATGGATTTTTTTGTCCCTTTTATTATTTAACCATACATCTTATTTCATAGACTTGTACATCTTCTTTAGACATATTATGGTATTAATGCTTGGTCTTTAAAATATTTTATGGGAATTTGTCTAAGTATTTTATGAAAAGGTTTTCAGTTAATTCTCTTGGGTTTTCTTGATATAATGAGTACATTTTAAGGTAGAATATATGAGTATCTACAGAATATACACGCTTTAAAATGTGTCACAGTGATAAGCACATGAAGTTCTTAAACTTGAAAGTCTCTGACGAAAGATAATACATGAGATAATCACTTATCAGTTGGGGAGAGTCACACACTAAGCTCTTTATGGAATTCATCTGCTCTAAGGTGGCATTTAGGTTGTGACCTGTTGGTGTTCTAGAAGAAAGAAAGTGATTGTACTCAACTTCTTCCTGTGAAACTGTGTGTATATCAGATACAGGGTCTAGAAATGGATTTGATTGGGGAAAAAATCAGGTCATATTGAATAGACATAAATTAAAACTACTCAGGTGTTTTCCACTCATTTACCACAGATACTTGCTATGGATACACAGTTCTATACTTACAGATCACTGGGCTCACGAACTTCTTTTAGATTTACAAATTGACGTGTTTCCCCTCCTGTTTGCTACTTCACAAATGTCATCCCTCTTTCTAATCATACTTCTATCCATGATCTCCATCACTGATGTAGCAGTTGGTAGACCAAGTAAACTTCTCAGAGCCCTACACACTTTTATAGGAGAAAAATCAAACAATCAAAGTAAACAGGACAGAAGACATGGTAAATTTACTTCATAATAGCCTTAAAGCCTGATTTTAATTTAGGCCCACTTTGTTATTTATGTTTAAGCCCTGTTGCAGATGGAAATTCTCTTTTCCTGCCTTTCTTTTTGTCTTTTGTCAAGATTGTGATTATAGTCCCTTTGATCAGCTTGCTATATATATTTGAATTTCACTTATAAATGTCTTACCAAAATATAATGAAGAAAAAAGTGAGTATAGGGTATGCTGGGGCTAATGATAAGCCACTATTAGAATTTTACTACTGATTTTGTCTGTTGGACAAAAGTAGCTCCCTTGGGTGATTGAGAACTGACAAAAGGGTGATTCAGCTGGCACCATAGTTTTCCTGGGTAAATGATGGTGGTGGGCTTCGCTGAGTGATAGGCAGGTCAGTCAGTTCCCTAATTAGGAGGTCATCTTCATTACAGAAGGAGGCTGTATCTCTAACTACACTGATATGCAACAGAGGCTCCAGAGAGAGAGCTTCGTAAGGATAGAACGTTGCCAGCAGGAAGAATTGAAGACACTTTTTTTTTCCCCATTCTGGCTTGTTTCCAAAGGCCAGGATGACACTAATTAAAGCACAGAGGAGAGAATGACCCCTTGACTTAAGAGCTTATTTTGCTGCATTTTCAATTTCCTTCTGACATTGAGATTCTAGGCTGCGTGGCTGCTGGTAACTATGGCAACATCTCCATTTTTTAATGGGCTTTCCTGGCACTCTCTTAGAGGATTATCTGCTTCAGGCTTCCTCGGTATCTTCCATTTATATTTTACTCCCATGTCTTAAAGAAAACATTCGATCGATTCAGATGCGAATCCAGAACCAGTTACACTGCATTGTTTATCGCACCCCAGCCAGTACTTCAGTAGTTTAATTTATAGAGAGGTGATCAAGTAGGGAAATAGATGACAGGCACTTGGATTTGCCGGAGTCTCATTGTTTTACTACAACTCTTGGAGCAGTGGTACCTCTTGAGCAGAGCCTGGTTAATTTTAGCAGGATTTACTCATTTATGAGAGAACAGAATGTTCTAGTCTAAAAGTGATAGTGATGGGAAGTTCCAATGGTGGTTGAAGAATTTGAGACACGTTACAGCAATATAAAACCTGCCCTTACATTGCATTTCTCACATGAGCAAATTTGTTTTCCTAGAAGAAAACATGAAACACCATTCTTGTGCTCATTAAAACACTCAGTGGAAACCTGTGTCTGCATCCTGTGGTGCATGAGGTTTTTATATTTTCATCTAGGTTCTGCCAGAAATGAATAAGAACAATTATACAAAAACAGAGTCATGTCTATTCATTTACTAATAAACCATCAGGCGTGAGAGGCAGATCACTTTTCTGTGTGAAGCATTATGATTTCTAACTAAAATGTTTAGGATATTTCATTTCATTTCATTCTTGTGCAAGTAATATGAATCATTTGGCTCATCTGAGAGGCAGGACTGATTTTAGAGTGTGGACTCTGGAACCCAATTCCTGGGGCCAAACCCCAGGTATTTTATTAGCTGTGTGACCTTAGTGTAAGTCACTTATATCTCTCTGTGCTTTAGTTTCCTCATCAGCAACATGATGATGAAAATAATAGCAGCTACCTTAGAATCATTATGGGGATTAAGTGAGTTAACATAGGAAAGAATTTAGGGCCCTGGCACAAAGAAAGCACTCTGTAAGCATTAGGAAGTATTATTTGTTTATAATGGCATTAAGTTTTTCTTTATTCCAAATAAGTATTATTTGTTGTACATAAAAGCTCATGCTACTGATTTAAGGAAAGTTGTCTATTTCTTTTGTTAATAAGCATTTTTTTTTTAAAAAAAGAAAACATTTATTAGTATTACTTGGCTTGAGTAAAACCATTATGAAGAATTTTGAATTTTCATTATTAGTACAGGGAAGACATTTCTTCAATGGCACCAGCTTAATCACTCACTGGAACCCAGTGAGATATCAGAATTTCAGTATTTATGGATAATAATGTGAAATTTAAAGTACCTCCAAGTTTTCTGTTATTAATTTGAAATTAGAGAAAATGTGCATTTTAAATATGACAGAAATGAGAGTTTTGTGCACGTATGTTTTTTAATTGAAAGGCATAGATTTCTTACTAGATATGTGTGCTCTCACCATTATGGGAACTTGGAGAGTTATTTTAGGGAAAGTCTGTGGAAGCTTTTCCTTGCCCATGTTAACATTTAGAAGCACCCTCCATGGCATCCTATGTGAAATGTTCAAAATCTCTAACCTGGGTCATCTTTGATAGTGTGCACAGGCCACATGTACTATCTGGGTCTATCATCTGGGGAGCAAAGATGATAATACTTAGGATTTAAATTAGAAAGTTACTTTGCTTTTAATGTTGGCATGGCCGTATCTATGTGGAGCTATCTTATGTTTCCGTTTATGCTCTTCTGAGATTGATGACTGTGCATCTATGCAGTAGTTCTGGGGAAGTGGAAACACGTTTGCTGCAAACCTCCTTCCTCCTGTTTCCTTCACTTTCTGCTATTCTCCCCTCTCACCTGTCTTCCTAAGTCCCCCAGTTTTTGTATTGAAACCTAGTAACTAGCCCAACAGAAGAGTTTGCAACCCACAGAAGAATTAATGCTTTTGAAGAGCATCCATAAAATATTTAGCATGGATTTTGTTAAGTCAGAATTATTATTTTTAGGAAGTCCAACCCGAAGGCCAATTAAAAATGTTAATTAGTAGAGATTTTTGATGTTTCTGCCTATAGACTTACTTTCAAGAATTTGTTTCTTAGAAGTATAATTGGTTTATGTTGGTAGAATCATTGAGAGTGATTTTCTGGCGTTGGTGTTTTTCAATCATGTCACATGTGAAACTAATATGTGGCCAAAGCTGGGAGCCACTTTTCCAGGTCAGTGTTTCTCAGAGTTTATGTGCATGAGGATCACCTGGAAGACTTAGACTGTTGAGCCCCACCTACGGAGTTTCTGATTCAGTGGGTCAGGGGTCAAGTTCCCCAGATTTCTAACACCTTTCCAGGTGATGCTGATGCTGCTGGTCTAGGAGGATGCTCTGAGAACTAGTGATTTAGGTTATACAGCAATCCTTTGTCCTGGAAGAGGCTTTTTGACTCCTGAGATCTAGGTAAACATTTGCTTAAGGTTATCAAAATTCCATGCCCACAATTTTGACAAATTCTGGGGTGAGACTTTTGCGCTCATGTTCCCTCCTGTCTTCTCTTGCCTCTTGGGCTCCTGCTTCCTCTCACATGGTCAGTGTTAACTCAGCCTCTTCTAGTTCATTTGTGAGCAAAATAAACTTCAGTAAAAATGTTTCAGGAACCCTAGGAAGGGCTTACAACACTTTCACAAGTCGTTCCACTGGCTCCCTGACAGCCTGTACCTCGCTGGCTCCAGCCTCTCTCCATCTTTCTGTCTTCTCTCTCCTCTCCATTGTCTTCCTTATTCACTTGTCAGGAGAAAGAAATATCCATCCTGTCTGTGAAAAGTGGCAGAACTATCACATGTTATTCTGCAGAGTCTTTTCTCCTGCAAGAGTGTATCAAGGTGTTTTTCCAAACAAAGATGGTTCCATTCTGGGAGTAATTCTGGTGCCAGATATTAAGATAATGATTACTTTTACTTCATTATTATTAAATACACATCCAAATGATAATACTGTAACAATTATCTGGATTTATCTACTTTTACCATTTTTCTAAGAATCTGGAAATGAAAGTCTGACGCCTTTAGATTATTGCCCCTGTCAACTTTACTTTTCTGCTCGATTTTTATGGGTCTGGAAATTTTATTAGGTGTGTTCATTGTGTTTCAGGAAGTTTCATTTACAGCCTCAGCTTGGTTGGGAAGGCAGGACCAGTAGGTGAGGAGGGATGGGGTGGGGTTAGTGGATAGGCAGGGCCACAGAAAATATGAGGGCTGAATTTTTGTAAACTTCATAAAAAGTACATTTCACAAACTATTCTAATAACTTTTTGTCCCCTTTTCCTTTCCAGGGTTTGTTCATTGGCTAATTATGGTCATACTAGTTTGGAATGTGTGAAATTCAGTTTCTGCAAGCTTGTCACCTGGAATGTGGTTAAAAAACTGTAAAAACTGTAGATGGTAAGAAAATGTTGATTTTGCCCACCTGTGTCTTTTTCAGTCTTAAATGTCATCATGAAGTGAAGAGGAAACTTGATGTTAGCTGTGCGTTGGTTTGTGCTTCTTTATAAATCCTCATGGTTGTTTCCATTTTATTAACAGAGTTCTAGCAATCATTAAATATTTCCCAGGAAACAGCTTCTGGCATCTTCTTTAAGACTAAACCAAGGTGACTTGCCGCTGACCATTTGTGGCCTCCCTTCCCTTGGTCCCAGCTCCTACTCTCCATCTTCCTGGGCTGCCCAGTGCCTGGGGTGGGGTTGGCCTAAGTAGATTTTGAAAACAAACAAATAACCTAAGCCCTTGAAAAAAAGGACAAAAAAAGAAAAAGGCTAAACCAATTTTTCATGACCTCTCAAATAGCAGAAAATATGTTATTTCCTTTACTCTGGAATTCATAAAAAAATTCAGAAAAAATATTTGGAAGAAGTTAAGTGAAATACCTTTCAGTTATTTTGGCCTCTGTCCTCGGGACACCATTTACTAGAATTATACACGCTAAGGAAATAAAAACAGTTCAGGAGTAACCAGAGTTGAAGTTACCATTTAAGTGTCCCATATTTCAAGAATTATTTTATTAGTCCTAGTCCACTCTGTGAAACCTGAGCTCTTTGAATGAAATCTAAGATTTTTGTAATAATCTTTCATGAAATGGGGGAATCTGTAGAACAAATAAGGGAATACATGGAACAAATACTTCTATATGGGGCCCTGGAACTTTTTAGGCTTCAAAACAAAATATTGGAATAGTCTGAAGAAATTCCTTTTGCCAATTGTAAATCTCTTGTAAAAATTAACTGATAATTTATTACTGGAAGACATGAATTGAGAGCTTAAAAGACATAATTAAATCTACATTGTTTTAAGAAATCATCTCTAAAGGTATGGCATTCTCAACAAATGTGTCGGTGGGCAAGAGTTCTATCTCATTGTATGGTGCACATGTGACTGCTTACTTTTTTTTTTTAACGCTAACTTAATTTTATTCATTCATCTTCTATAACATTAAAGACTTGTGAAGTAAGGAACACATATAACAACATAGAAATCCTGATTCTGTATTTCCAATTACTACATTAGTTAAAAATGAGTGTCCTAGTTCATTGCTAAGCTGAGACTCTTGGGTATTGGTGAAAAGAGCCTTATTTGAATATCTCATCCTTTGAATTCTGAATTATATGATGCTTTCCAGAGGAATAGGAATGGCTTTAGAGTTTCATAGATCTCCTTCTGACTGATCTAGTTTGTCTCATTTTGTACTTCTGGGAACAGGGGGTTTAATCTTTTTTTGGTCTAAAAAAAGGGATTAATATTTTAACATCTCTTCATATTACAGAACTGGGGACAACTTTCAGGCCACCCAAGAATGTACAATTTCTCCATTACTTTGGATGAATATAAATGTATCTCTGATCTAACAATGTACACATTTGCATTCCCAAGAGCTAAAAGTAATTTTTGAGTATTTGAAATAAAATTCATAGGCTTCCCTGGAAAAAATCCATTGTGGTCTTAGAATATGATCTGCCTATTGTTAGAATACATATCTGGGAAAAAGTTGAGTGTGTCCTGGGCAGCTCTAAAATAATTAGTAAATAGATAACAAGGAAATATTGACGTAATTATCATTCCAATATTACCAACATTAAAATGAACATAGCTGCCTAATAGTTGTGTGTAATTATTTATAATTTATTAAACCCTGCCTACTTTCAAAAAGGCTTTGGGACTTTCTATGGTTAAAAACTCTCATGACCACACAACACACGCAGCTGAGGAATTCAAAATGATACAAAAAAATTTTAATCAGAAACCAGCTTGAGAAAGAGCAGAAATGGAACTGAGGTCAAACTGAGTACCGCAGTTTAACACTAAACATAAGTTGAAATCACTGGCAGGGAAATTAGTTGGGAAACACCATGAAACCATGGTCCTCTTTGCCTTCTAAAAGGAGGCTAGGCAATTCTTCATTAAAGGCAAAATTAATACATTTTAAGCAGAATTTGTCATAGGATTCTTCTAAATTACTGAGGAGCCAAAAAACTTAACAACCAGACAAAATTGCACAAGGTTCTGGTGAGTCGATATTTTCTTATTTTAAAAAATGTTAATTAAGTTACCGTTAATAGAATTTCCACTTTCTTCCTTCATCCTATCACCAGTCCCTTGTGATGACCTTAATTCTTTCCCTGTAAGTTGAATTGTTATGTTTTTTACTGGGTTTGAAGAATTTTTAGAGGCACTGGAGCTACCTTCAGGGTGGAAGCATGGTTTGAAAATAAGGGGATTCTTTGGCATTGCATTACCTTCTTTTACTTCTTCATATAGAGCAGGGTTAGCAGACTTTTTCTGTAAGGGGTCAGAAAAAATAGGCTCTGCAGGTCACCTGTCTCTTGCAGCTGCTCAGTTGTGCTCTTGTAGCATGAAAGTGAATGGGCATGACTGTGTTCCAGTAAAACTTTATGTGTGCCCAGTGAGTCTCTCTCACAGCAGGGTCTAGCATCCTTACCATTGGAACACAGCTAGTCTTTAACTTCAGACATTCTATTTCTTCACTTATGTGACAGATTTAAAAAAATGTATCTATGATTCTCAAGTTTGATGGTGTTGCTTGCCTTTGAAAAATGTGAAGTACAAGTCAAGGTTACTTTAAAGACTTTTCATTCCTTTATCACACTTAGAATCTAGGCTCACCTGTATCCACTCCACATAATCTATGGCCTGTCTTTTCCTTTTTTTAGGTTGAAGATTCTCTGTCTTCATGGCTGCACCATTACTTCTGACCTGTGCAAAATAAAAGCAGCTTACAAAAGAGTATTTCATGACATGACTGCCCGTACCTGCTAATATTTTTAGGAAAATAGAATTTCTAGCAACAAAAACTTTGAAAATATACTTAGTTAAATATGAACAGAAAATTTCCCAATTAAATTAAGGTATTAATTATTTTTGAATTTAGATTGAGATAGCTAATCAAGGGGTAATTGCACATGAAATTTTGGCATCTCATACAAAAATAATGCATTTTTATATGCCAAACATCTTTACCCCTTCCTGCCCAAATAATGATAAATTTAAAAAGTATGAAATTTTAAATATTTGTATTTTCTTGCTTGTTTCTATTATTTATTTGTAATGCATTTAAACTTTTACCTGAGATTACTGATTGGTACACGGCAATCTACTTTTCTCTAGTCACTGAAGAATGTATTATGAGAGGAGAATAAGTTGGATAACTCTGGAAGGAATATTTTCTCCCTTATAACTCACAGTTATTTAATTGTATACACCCCGGTTTTATGTGTACTACAGCCATGTCAAATGTGTTGATTGCTGCAGGACTTGTGTCAGGGCACTGCAGCGGCTTCTAGGTAGCCCATGTATTCTGTGGAGTCCTTTCACAAACTGCAGACAATGCCACATCCCTTAGACTTGAGTCTCTGTAGAGAATATTTCATGCCAAGGAAAGAGTTGTGCACTGCCTTTGGCTGGGTTACCCATACCCTAAGATGAGAATTCCCGTGGATGTGGAAGGTTAGGGGAATAGGGGAGGTAGAACCGGGAAGGGAAGTAGGACAAGCGACAGGTAATACTGACATCAAGCAATGTCACCCAGCAGCTGACTGTCTTAGTCCCACTGCTGAAAATTATGCAAGTCAACTCAGAGTTGTTCTACATAGAGAGCAAGGGAGCTTGAACACCATCCATTGTTCAAGGTCTGCTTCCAGAGGAGATACAAATTGCCAGGCACCTATGACTCTCTGGACACATAGGCAAAGCAAACTCTAGCAGCCTAAAGGCTGTTCTCCAACAAGTGACACAGGGGCCAATTGTTGGATGGAAATGCTCTGGGGATCTGAGGGGATGGGCAGAGCAAGATGACATTTGGTACATGCACTATGGAGCTATGGAGGGAAACATGCAGCTAACTTGTACCAGGACATCTGAGTTTGAATCCTAGTTCTACTAGCTGTGTGATTTTTTTTTTCTTTGTTGCTGGTAGGAATGTGTAATTCCAATCACCTTGGAAAGCACTTAGTCAGTTGCTTCTAAAGCTAAACATTACCTACCATGTGATCCAGCAATCTCATTACTAGGAATTTACCCAAGAGAAATGGACACATATGTTCCTTCACACAAAGACTTTTATTCACAATAGCCAAAGCCTGGAAATTCCCCAAATGCCAATCAACAAAATAATGGATAAACACACTGTGGTATATATGTATAATATAACCCTACTTGTTACTAGAAAGGAATGAATTCCTGAAATATACAACAATATGAATTAATCTGAAAATGCTTATGTGGAGCAAAAGAAGCTAGGCACATTACAGTACATGCTGTATGATTCTATTTACATGAAACTCTGGAAAAGACACAATTAATTATGTTAAATCTAACCTCTCAAGTCCTAGGTATGGGGCCCTCTCACAATGTGGCAGCTATTTCTTCAAGACCAGCAGGAGAATTTCATTCTAGGCTGCTCAGAGTCTTACATAACATAATGTAGTCACAAGTGTGACTGTCCCATCCTATTCACATGGCCTGGTCACTTTGAAAAGGAGGGGATTATACTGAGCATGTACATTAAGGAGTGGGAATGTGGGGACCATTGTAGAATTCTGCTTAATACAGTTGGCTTTGTCTTGATATCCAGAATTTGAACTGAGATGGATATTTTTCACTGTATTCAATCTTTTTCTCTATTTCCTGCATATATAATGTGGAATGCAAACTTTTGTCTCGACTGAGAGGTGCAAGCTGTATGAGACACATGATTCACCAGTGTGGGGAAAGGAGATGAGCTTGGTTATCACGTAATCAGAAGTTTGAAACTCAACACTTCTCATTCAGTTCTAGTACTGAACGCCGACTCTGCTCTGGTTTGTGAAATGGTGTTTGATACTGTTTGGAGCATTATAGAGGTATGTAATTTTTTTTTTTTTACAATGGAAGATTTACCGGAGTCTGACTGCCAGCACATATGCACATACAACAATGCTATATATTGATTACAGAAATAATATGTAATTGAAGAGGAGTTTCAACTGGGTCCATAATTCTCTATCTTCTAAAAAAATAGATCTGATGCAAATATGATACCATGTTCATATTGGCCACTTTTTGGGTTCATGGACGTTATTTTCTTTCTTCATATTTATTTAAAGAGTAAGTACATCACTATGATGTAAATTCGCTGACACATTGTTTTTTGTAAAATTTTCAAAAATTTCCTGTAACTTCCTTAGGAATAGTAACCCCTGAGTAGATACTCATGAGAAAACTAAGACACAAGATCTTTTGGGGCTGTGTTTGAGAGAGTTCTTGAACGTACTAATTGGTCCCTCAGTGGAATGCCATTACTTGGATATCTAGTTCCATCTTAACAAGCTTATCAGATTTTTCTGGGGCAGAATAACTTCAGTGTTAAGTCAGGCTCTGAGGAAGGCTTTTGTACCTGCAGGGACTACTATAGGGTAGATTACAATAGGCTTCCATTAAAAGCCTTTCCCATTTACTGGGTGAAGAGGAGGTTAAGGGGTGGTGCTCATTCCTTGTTACAGAAAGTTAGGTCAATTTATGATGTACTGAAAAGGATAATTTCTCATTATAAAAGGATAATGACTCATTATTCTAATCATTGTCTATCATGAGATTTCCCAAAGTATGTTCTCAAAGGCACTAACTCTGTGGAAACAAAAACAAACCCAAACCCAAAACTAAAGGCTTCCATAGTTAAATACATTTAGGAAATAATTAGATTAAACACGTATAAACAGCTTTTTTTTATCTCTTCCAAGAACCGACACAGTAGGATTCTTTTCCAAATTTATTTGTGTTTTAAAAATGTATTTGATCACAATAGTATCTTCTCACTCTTTTGAGAAACAGGCTCTAACAAGATTATCTCTGATTTTTAAAATCCTTGAGCAGCCACAAAGCAAGTTGATTTTTCTAAAGTTATGCCTTTTCTACATGTGGGGTTTTTTTGCGGGGTGGGGGGCGGTAATTAGATTTAGTTATCTATTTTTTTCCTTGGAAGTACTGGATTGAACCCAGGACCTTGTGCATGCTAGGCATGGGCTCTACCACTGAGCTATACCCTCCCCCCATGCCTTTTCTAAAAAGGTACACACTCCTTACCTAACAATTCACTGGCTCTCAAAGGCTGCTCTGTTATCTCCAATTTCTCACTAGCTGTTTCTGGATGCTAAGATAGAAAAGAAATGCCTCCTATTTCTTTCTTCTCCTCTCTTCCCTCTAATTGTTAAAAAAATTAGAGACAGATTATATAACTTGGCTTTCCTCTGCATATATTGCTGGGGGTATTCAAAAACATTCCTTAGTACCTTGTGAGGTACTTTAAACACTTAAAAACACACAAGGCCACCTAACAGGACTCCTTTAGTAATCTTTTTATAAGCTAAAGAGTCCTTTCATAATGTGAATCACTCCTCAATAGAACAGACTAGAAAGTCCAGTTCATGGAAAAGAGATGTTGAATAAACAGTGTGGAGAAAGCCAAGAAGAAATTCAGAAAAAAATAAAGTTGAGTCTGCAACTCACACCAGACCCAAAATAAATTCCAGATGAATCAGAGTTTTAACATGAAAAATAAAGTAGTGAAAAAGACTAAAAAAGAAAAGAAAAAAGCATTCCTGTGGCCTGAGCTGACCTAATACATGTTAAGCTTTGTCCTTGTAAGTGACAGGTCACAATGAAATTGTGGAAACTTTGGTAGGAAAAGCAGGATCCAACTCTTCCCCTGAGGCTGGGAAATGGTTTGGTTAGGCAGAAGAGAAAAAAGCTAAAGAATGTTTGATATTTACATTTTGTCACGATAATAAGGAGCTATCGAGTTAATCATGTAATTAAATGTGGCATATTTGAGTGACAGAGTCCTGATGGAGGCTAAAGGGAGAAATGTTTGGATATATAAGATGGGACCAGGTTTCAGAGGATTTCGGATGTCCAGATGAAGAGCTTAGCCTTGGTTCTCTTTTTGTTGGGGCACCTCTGGGGGTTGATCGGCTAGGGTGCAGGCGTTCTCAACCTCAGGGCTATTGACATTTTCAACCAGATAATTTTTTGTTCTGGGCACTGGGCCTGTGCATCATCAGATGTTTAGCAGCATCCCTGGCCTCTGCCTGCTAGATACTAGTAGCATCTACTCCTTTTCAAATTGTGACAACCAAAAATGTCTCCAGATATTACCAAATGTCTCCTGGGGAACAAATTACCCCTGATTGAGAAGCACTGACCTCCAGAGTGAGAGAATAATTGGTGTTTACAAAGGGCTGTTCAGGAGGTTGACAGGACAGGAGCCTGAGCAAATGTATTAGAAGCTAGGTATGGTCAATTGTTACAGTAAGGGTCTCCAATAGAGTACATCTCCCTGTATCCAACCTTGTATAATCCCCTCCCCCAATGACTTAGGGCTTGGCCACATGACTTGCTTTGATCAATGGAACATCAACAAACATGACACAAGCTGAGGCTGGAAGAGCATTTGTGTATAGGGACTTACTCTCTTGGAACACTGCCACTATGTGACAAAGCCAGTACATGTCCAGCTAACAGGCAGGACCAACTTCCAGACATATAAGTGAGGCACTCTAAGACCATGCAGCCACAATAAAGCTACCATGACTATATGATCTCAGGCAAGCCAGCAGGAAAACCACCTACCTGATTGATGGCAATGAAGTTATGCAAATAAAATGGCTGCTGTTATAAATCACTAGGTGTTTGTTGTATTGTGGTAAGTGCAATGAAAGGTTATAGTAGGTCTGGAGTAAATTAAAGTCAGTGGAAATGAGAAGATGTGTACACACAAGACATTTGAAATAATCCAGGTTTCCTGATGATTCTTCAATGAAGGGGCTTATCAAAGAATATAAGAATTTAGAGTTGAGTGCAAAGTTTAGAGGGAGTTAAGCTGCATGAACAGTCTTCAAGAAAGCACTTCTGCCTAAGCAGTGAAAAATATTAACTAATCTATTTTGAAAAATACAGTTGTTTCTTAATTGCTGACAGAATAATGATAATACTTCAAAGATTCAGCTTAGTAAGTACACTTGTAAAGCTTTAAAGGCATTACCAAGCTAGCCACTTTTTACTTTAAATGGAAAAATCAATCTTTAAAATAAACAGGAAATCACATAAACCCAAGATCAATAACAATTTATATTGCACTAATAAAAAATTCATTTCGTTGTATAGAACTATCTACTTGTATAGAACTATATTCATTTAGCAATTTGATTGCTAAGACCGGGGCCTCTCAATAGACTGCCTCTCGTAATTTACCAGTTAAATTTACAGATGGCTATTATCAGTGGTATTTACAGCTCGATGGGGGCTGAGAGTGTTGCCCTTATTTACTGTACTATTCAAGAAGAAACAGTTTCTCAGATGTTTAGCACTTAGCTTTCTGTTTAAGAACACCAGCTTGAGGAAATGTCAGTCAAATCCTCTATTTTTATTATATTAAAAACAATCGAAGTAATAAGCAATAAAGAGAATCCAGAATGAGAATAAATAGAATAGAGAGTCATAACTAATAGAAATGGAAACATACAAAAGCCTAAAAAGTGGAGGGAACTGATGCGAATAAAGTAAAAATCACCCATATACATTTTCACAGGCTATGAGGATCCAAAGGGAACATAGACATAAGTCATAAGGCAGAGTGAGGGTCTCGTGAAAATAAGACAAGATTAAAAAAAAAAAGATTAAAATGGATGAATTTTAAAGATCATATACCCATTATGCAGCCAGTACTAAAGCATTGTTGAAATAAGTGTTTGAGATCAAAGGGTAACACATGTATAATTTCCATAAGATTTGTTTAAAGAAAAAAAACTACCTCAGTCCTTGTTTAAAATTGCTGCCTGCCAAGGATGTTGGTTAATTTTTCTCTCAGGTTGAGGAGACAAGGACTGAGAAAATTATTTGGATTTGAAGATCTGGAAGATCTGTGTGATTGCTAATGAGCATTAACTATTTGGACCTAATGTTGGACGAACATGAAGCAAAATCAGAATGGGGTATTGTGCTAAATCTTGTACTTTGGTCTGTGAGAAAAGTTTTCCCTTTTCCGGAATCAGAAAAGAATAAAATACACATAACTAAACAGTTTGGAATCCTACCCCCACCTTCCTTTTCCCCTTTCCACAACTCCTAGGGCCCCAAACCCAGGCTCCAGAGCCCTGCACGGAAAACACAGCGGGGCTCTGGGACGCGTGGGAACCCGAGCAGGGCGCTCCTCCCAGGCTGGATGGATTCGGGCCCCGCTGGAAGGTGCTCGCGGCCGCTTGGGGCGCTGAATCGCAGGCGGCCGCTGCTGCGCGGTGCGCGCGGCCAAGGGCGCGCTGTCACCGCTTCGGGGCTGGCAGAGTCCGTCCGGGATCAGCGCGAGGAGCCGCGTCGCAGCGTGCCGTCCCGACCCAGCCACACGCCCCGCACCACCTGGACGTTCGGGTGTGTGGCGGAACCAGCCAGATTGGCCGAACTCGCCGCAGCTCCTTGGGGCAGCATGTGGCCTCAGACTCCCCGCTGTCGGTGCGGCCAGCCGAGGTGGACTGCGCGCCCCGTTGCGCCCGAAGCCCTCTCGGTCATCCCCGTCAGGCAGGATGGAGGTGGGCGGGGACATGAGGGAACTGGCTCTGCTGCGCTCCGCCTTCGTCGCCTGCGACGCAAACAGCTCGGGGCGCTTGGAGCGCGAGGAGTTGAGCAGGCTGTGCGCAGAGCTGCGCGTGCTGCGGGCGGACGCCGAGCCCGTGTTCCAGCGGCTGCACGCCGACCACGAAGGCGCCATCACATCACCTTCCCGGAGTTCGCGCGCGGCTTCCGCGGGGCCCGCCGCGGGGGACGGCTCTGGGGCCAGAGTCCGCCGCGGCCCAGGCTGTATCCGACGCCCGGGGACAGCGAGGAGGACGAGGGCGACCAGGACGCGGCGGCGGCGGCGGCGGCGGCTGTGGCCGCCCCCTGGGACCTGGCGTGCCCCAGCTGAGCTTGACAGTACTTCCAGTCCAGGCGCGACTTGGGTTCGAGGCCAAGTTCATCCCCAGGTGCGTGTGAGGTTTGGAGGGCGGGAGGTAGTGGATGTGTTTCCTGTCCTCTCTGGGGCACTGCCGTGTCTTCCTCTTACACTGCGGGACTTGCGCGCTCTGAGTTGCTTTTCTCCATTCATCGACTCACTTTAATTATTTCAAGATGAGGTCCCCTAGAGTTAAGGCAAGGGGATGCGTTCAGAGTCAGAATCTGGGGAGAAAGTTTTACTTGCTCATATATGAGCCCTGCAAAGGGCACTTAGTTAACACTGGCCAAAGTGGAATCCGCAGTGTGCGGAGATTCTTCCGTGACACGGGTTTAGGAGCGCTCCCCGCACCTTCACGGCATAATTGAATCTAACCTCCTACTCTAGGCCCCGAGGCTGCACCAAGCGGCCACCCTGAGCTTTGACCCGGACCGTTCGTTAGCCAATTTGGCTTTCTCTATAGTAGTTTTTGTATTTATTGTTTTCCTGCTACTGTGTAGAAACCAAGACGTTGTTGTGCATTTTATTGCTGCACACAAATATTCTTTGATGCCTACTGTGTGCTAGATATTTCACAAGTTCTTTCGTATAATTTTCAAAATAATCTTGAGGGCGTAGACTTTCTTATCTGAGTAATGGAGAAATTTATACCTAAAGACGTTAAGGGACTTGCCCAGTTAATAAAAGAGAAGCATTTGATTCAAGACGTTGTGAATTGAAAAACTCGCTTTTTGTACCACAGAATAAAATGATAAAACCATATGATAAACTCTCTACTCTTCTGGCTCTGACAGAAATAACATAACTTCAACATCGAGTTACTTATCTTAATTCTCAGGCGAAAAGGGGATGCCTGCAGGTTTCCCGCATGGAGGGGAAGATACTCAGGTTTTATTTAGTTTAATTTGCATCTGTCTCTGCCTGGAGTCATGGTGTTTCTTGAGCTATTTTGACTTCTTCCTCAGGCACTATAGTATGTTAATTCTATAAAATGTTTTTCTGCTTTCTGGATTTTCATTGAAATTTTATGGATTTCTGGCTGTCATTATTAGGAAGATCTGAAAGCATCGTTTTGGTTGGCAGTTCACATATCTGAGACAAAAGACCCAGAAAAGGAAATAGCCCTGGAAGGCAGCAGTGGGCTGGCTCACCCCTTCACTGCTTAGACCTGTAAGGCTGGAGTCCTCACTTCCTCCTCTGCCCAGTTTCTCCCCCAAGTTTGGAAAGTTTGGGGGATACTGGGCATGGAACGTGACTGATTGCAGTATAAGAGGGATTGTATAGGGAAGTGGGTGTAATGACCATCTTTTCTATTATTTTCAAATGAGTGAAAATGCAGTGTCTCCAGGAGGGAAGTAGAAAAATTTAAACTTTGCTATAAGCCCTATACCCCCAACCCATTTTTGTGTTGTTTTTATTTTTTTCTTTAAAATCCATTGATCATTACAAAAACCCAGGAAATTTAACTAAGGAGAAAACAAATGTTCAGCTGAGATCTAAGATCCCAGAGCTACGGAGGAGACATGGCACTAGACTGCTGGGTGTGCGGGAGGGGGTGGAGGGATGGTCCCCATGGGACAGCTTCAGTCATGAACTTTGAATCATCTTTTATCTGTAACTTGGTTGGGGTCCAGCTAGTTGAAAAAGGTAGCAGTATTAGGAATAAGGAAAGGTGAGCCCACGTCATATTTTATACACACCCGCATACACACGCACACATACACACACACTGAACTATTTTCAGTGTTGTTAAATCTCGGTAGCAAATATTTGACACTTAACCTTTAAATGATCAAAATGACCTTCTTAGTTAGGGTCAGCATACAAACCAGGACTTAATATTATTGGTGACATTATTATTACCAGGATGCCCTTCCAATTCTTGAAGTTATTAAATTTAATAGCACTGGTGTCACCTGGTAGACTTGTGTCCTGAGCCGCACCCCTGACTAATGTGAGATTGACAAGTACAGTATTTTCCTTCCGTACTTGTTCAAGTGGAAAAGGGCTAAATTGAGTTGCTTCATCTGATTGAACTGTTCTGAATGAACATGAACTGCTTTGGTAAGTTGGGTGGCTTCCGTTCCACCTCCTCATACAGCTGTTCCCCTTCTCTGCCTCCCATTTAAATGTGATAGCAATCTTTTGTTACTGACAATGCCATTGCCATTATTTCAGCCAAATTAATTCTGCAAACATTACCGAATGCCTGTTTTCTTCCAGGCACTGTCTTATGTACTGTCGTAGGTCCCTGGAGACAAAGAGAAGGAGGAGATGTGGTTCATGCCCTCAAGAAATTCAAAGTGTGGGTGAAACATTTCTCAAAAATTTCCTCAAAGAGCTTGTAAAGGCAAGAGAGTTATTTGCAGGAAATGCCATGTATTGTGGGCATAGCCCGACAGACTCCCTGTGAGCAGGAACTTCATTTGATTTTGAGTTTTTATCTTAAAAAAGTCATTTATTTGTTCATTTTACACTGTAGTATATTGGGGCTTGTTTTGTTTTTGGGGTTTATTTATTTATTTATTTATTATGATTATTATTTTTTATTTAATGGAGGTACTGGGGATTGAACCCATGACCTCATACATGCTGAGCACGCACTCTACCTCTGACAGTGGCTGTGGGGATGCAGTTTCTGTAGAGGCGCATCCCTTGTCGGAATTAATGAATGTTGCTAATTCTCATTCCACTGATTTTGCAAATGTGTGTTGGTCACATAAATGTTTTTGAGTGATAAGGATAAGGAGTTTATATCTGGTTTATGTTTGTTCATAGTTAAGTAACGGTATTTATGTCAACTCTGGAATCTATAGGAGGTACTTTCTTTTAAGAAGGTCTACATGTTAATCAAGTGTGAGAAATACTGTTCTAATAGGACTTGAATGCCTCAAGAACTATGTAAGATTGAACATATTAGTTTCTCCATTTCTCATTGCATATTGATCTCATTGGTCATTTAAATTGAGGGCATAATATTGTGGAAGAAGTTCATCTTAAATTACTCCAGTCTTAAGGATCAGCTTTGTCATTTGTCCACAAGGGAACTCTTCTTGCCCTTTTCTTATGTCATTCATTCATTCCTTTATTTAAAAACTTTTTTTTTTGATATCCACATGTACCTGGGACTGCGCTGGGAACTGGGTGCTTGAAAATCGTATCAGTCAAAAATCAGTTTCTTGGCCAGTTCCTTTCTCTCCAGAGGCGATGGAGTGTAATGAACGGAAGGAGTCACAAGGTGATGGTCTGGGTCCAGCTCTCACTGGGGGTCAGAAATCAAGCAGGCCAACTAAATTCAGGGAGTTTCTTCCTCTCTTCAATAGAGAAGTTGTTTCCATTTATTCTGTGTGATAGTATTACAGTTCCAGCAAGAGAGATTCTGAGTCTTAGTCAAATTATCTCCAGATTACCATCTTTTCCCATCCCATGGGCTGTGACTTATGTCATGGGGGGAGGCTCACAAACTCAGAGGCTCCGGGGCCAGGCAGGTAACACTGACCCGGTAGAGTGGAGTTGGGGCCCAGTACCAGCCTCTGCTTCATCTGCTGGAGGGATGGACAGATTCTAGGGTGCAGGATGTAGGCCCAGAGTTGCCAGTGATGCCAGCTTATAAAGGATGGTGAAAAATCCAGATTTTAAGTAGAAATTTCCAATTTTGCATACTCTGTGAAGGTCAAAGCATGGAGATGGGTAAAAAACTGTTTCCAGTTTGCAACCCCTGTTTCCTGCCTGTGCCTTGGTAAATCCAAGGGTCATGTGTAATCTTGCTTTGAAGATCCTTGTGGTTGTGAGCATGTGGTCTCATGGCTCCCTAATTTAGATCTTTAATCATTGCTTTCTTCCGCTTCCAAATCTGTGGGTTAGTGTTTTGACTCGAAGTTAGTCTGTCTTTATTCTTCTTTTGCTCTTGGATGTTCTTGTGCTTTTCAGAGTTACCTTGTTCAGGCTCAGCAGTTGTTGCTGTAAGATGTTTTCTACCTCCAGGTTATGCTGCCCTGATGGGTGTGTCCTTGGGGGAGAAGGGCTGAGCTCTGAAAGCACTGAGCTGCCCAGAACACCTTGGGCCCTGCTGTCTTTCTTACTCTTCATTTGAAGCTGGATGTACTTGTCTGTCACAGTTTTAAGACATGTAAAAAAAAAATTGATTGGAATGGAATGATTTCTGATGAAAAGTGAGGGGATTTGGTGATGAGAGGTCATATTTTCTGGTACCACAGTGGTATTTCCTTTCATTGTTAGAATATTTTGTCCTTCAGGGAGAAACATTTTTATGGGGGTAAAAAGATGCTCAACATCACTAATCATCAGAGAAATGCAGATCAAAACCACAATGAGATATCACCTCATATCTGTTAAGATAGGATGGCTGTTATAAAAAAAACACAGAAAGTAATAAGTGCCAGTGAAAATGTGGAGAAATTGGAGCCTTTGTACATTGTTGTTGGGAATGTAAAGTGGTGTAGCCACTGTGGGAAAGAGTAAGGAAGTTCCTCAAAAAAATTAAAACTAGAACTACCATATGATCCAGGAATCCCACTTTGGCACGTATATTCAAAAGAATTGAAATTAGGATCTTGAAGAGGTGTCTGCCCCTCCATGGTCATTGCAGACTATTCACAATAGCCATGAGGTGAAAACAGCTTAAGTGTCCATTGACAGAGGAATGAATAAAGAAAATGGGGTTTATATATACAATAGAATGTCACTCGACTTTAAAAAAAAAGAAGGAATTTCTGCGGTATGTGACAACATGGATGGACCTTGAGGACATGGGGTTAAGTGAAATAAGCCAGTCACAGAAGGAGAGATAATGTATCATTCCACTTATGTGAGGTATCTAAAGTGGCTGACTCTTAACCAGTGGTTGCTGGGGGTTGGGGGATTGGAAAATGAAGAGTCGCTGTTCAGTGGGTTCTAGAGTTTTAGTCATTCAACATGAAAAAGCTCCGGAGATCAATAACGTGCACATGGTCAACAATGCCGTCTACTTAAAAGTTTGTGAAGAAGGTAGATTTCATGTTACATGTTTCTTAACCACAGGAAAAGCAAACATCATGAAAACACGGAAATTCTTTTTTTACAGAGATAAGACATTTGGATAGCCACAAAAGCTCTGTGTCTTGTATCTTTTTGGATCAGTCCTAAATACAGGCTCTGTCCCTTACCTGTATTCACACCTGTTGTTTTTAGGTGACCAATGCAGAAACACTGGAGATAATGACACATTCTGAGAGCCCCTTCCCACCACACACATGCTGAGGGCAACCATGCTCTTCAATTTCAATTTTTTAAAAAATTTATTTTTGGGACATTTTGGGGAATGTTCAGCCATGATACCCCCTTGTGATCATTTAAACTACACAATTACGGAGCATGCCCAAGTGGCCTTGGGTAATGGTATCTCTGACCTAGAGTGTTTTTTTTTTTTTAATGTCTGAATAGGAAACAAAAAAGAGCAAATGAGTTACTCATTCTGAAATCTGAACCCCTCTTGGGGCTGCTTGGTCCTGAGGTGGAGGGGTCCGGGAAAGATGGGGCAGGATGTGCTGACTTGTTACCTATCTCCTTGGGCAGGGTGGCTGCAGAGTTCCACCACCTGATGTGACCCAGTCACCCCGTAATTCTTGCTTCTATAGAATAGAGTTACAGTCCGCTCTGGCTGAGGTGGACGAATTTCTGAGGAGTCAACCTATATTTGCTTGGAAAAATCCATGTGTTAGGATGTTCAAATGCCATGTTTTCTGACGGTCGTGCTATAAACTAGTGTTTGTGATGCAAATACTATTTCTTTTCCTCCTTGGGGATCTGGTGGCGTAGCATGTACTTCAGTCTGGCACAGGTGGTTAGCTTGGGGATATTAAAGATAAATTACAGGGCATGCATTTCTGCTCTAGTACATACATGCTGGAAAAACCTTATATTCTGCAAACACACGCAGGACATATGAAAACAAAAGTAGGGATGGGGTGGATCTCTCCATATCTATGCAGCTTTGCAACCAGAATATTCAAAAAAACAGTAACAAAAAAACCCAGAAACTCAAAAAACCTGTTGACCTCGGGGGCAAGCTCACTGATGCTGTAGGAACATGTAGTGTGGCAGAGCAGCCCTAGTCTTGAGTACCGATTCATGGGAGGCAAAAGCAAGACACCAAGCCAGAAATAGGGCTAGTTTGATGCTGTGTGTACAGATCCAGAGGTTTTATATTGGTCTGAAAAGATAATGCACGGCCTCTTTCCTCAAAGACTACAGTGAATAAACTGTCTTCAGGCTGATAAAAATCCGTCCACGAAAGTCCTCACATCTAGTAGACAGGTTGTCACAATCCTAATGAACCTGGTGAGAATTAAAATGTTTTGTTAGAGGTGAGCACTTGGGCCGTAAAAAGCGACCCACTCTGTAGAATGATATTTAAAATTAAAGTTCTTATTCAGCAGCTGAATAAGAATTCAGTTCTCATTGGATTCAACTTATTCAACTAAGTAAATTGAATAATCTTACTCAAGTCTTTTAAGCAATGCTTGGGGGTATTCACTGTGAGCCAGTACGTTTGTTTATGTGATTAACCGCAATGAAAGTACAATGATATAAATCGTTGTGTTAGTCAGGGTTCCCCAGAGAAACAGAACCAAAAAGATGTGACTGTGTGTGTGTATAGAGGTGGACGGGTGGGGTCGGTGGGTGGATTTATTTTAAGGAATTGGCTCACATGACTGTGGAGGCTGGCAAGTCTGTAATCTGCAGGGTGGGCTGGCAGAAGTCCCTCTTCCTTAGGGGTGGTCAGTCTTCATGTAAAGATCTTCAACTGATTGGATGAGGCAGGCCCACATTGTGGAGGGTAATCTGCTTTACTCAAAGTCTAACTGATTGAAATCCTCATCTCATATACAGGGGACCTTCGCAGCACCGTCCAGACATGTAGGACCAGATATTTGAGCACCTTAGCCTAGCCAAGTTGACATGTAAAATTAACCATTGCAGCTACTAAAAAAATGTTTTTCAGATACTCTGTTTTTGAGATTCCTAATGTTATGGGAATCAGTTTTGGAGAGATCAGAGAGGATTTTTTTTTCTGCTTCCATCTTATAAAATATGCACCAGAAAATGTTCAAATATTTATTTGAATCTGGAAAAATCCCTACACATATGTTATATGCTTCTTGTACCCCTTCCAAATGCCTAAACATTTCAAAACCACATACCAATTTCTGGGGCGACTTTAAAGTCATTAACATATTTCTTTCTACCAAGAAGAGGCTTGTTCTACCTGTGTTCATGGCTCTGAGATGCACCCCCTGGGGAGATGAGCGCTTATTCACCCTGGTGTCTGCCCCTCCTTTCTCACCCTACAACCTAACTCTTCATCAGAATATCCGTGGCCCCACACTGAACCCCTCGCAGAAAAGGCATCCTGGATTTAAGCAGCCTCAGCCATGGGGCACATCATGCCAGCACTTTCCCAGGCCGACTGCCTGCTTGCGTGCTCTCTGCTTGCCTCCTCCCCCACTCCCCCTCCCTGCTGCAAATGCTATGGACGGGAAAGGTACTCTGCCCAGAAGTCCAAGTCTGACGTTTTAATGAGAAAGAGTACAGAACTCCCGAGAGTAGGAACATGTTCTTACTTCACTGTCCCCAACTACTAGTTTTTGTCCCTGAGTTGGTGGTTGCTAACAGGGGTGCAATTTGAGAGGCAGAGGGAAGCCCAGGACGTTCTACCAGAGATGGTTCCTAAAACTCAGCCGTAAGAAGGCTGTGAGTTCCACGCTCATATTCCTGGGGCGAGGCATCTCTCAGCTCCCGGGAGCTCAGCTGACTCTGACTTTACAGAATGTCTTGTCTCAGGCGTTGGAGCTCGAGGCCTCAGCCCAGCAGCATGGGCAACACCTGGGGGCTTTTCTAGACCTGCAGACTCCAGGCCCGACTGCGGACCCACTGAAGCCTCTGCATTTTAGGAGGATCCCCGGGAAATTTGTGCGTGTATTAAACTCTGCCGAGGAAACGAGCAATGAGGGTTTGGGATTTGGCCACGTTTGGTTGGGAGTTGCTTTTAAAAAGGTGGAAAAGCCCCAGCAAGAGAATGTGGAACTGAAGTGGAAAAGATAAACATCACCATGTGCTTTCAGTTTTGCCTGGGGTTGCCTCTGGTGACTTGAAATCTGAACTGTGAAGTGTTCATGATTGAATGTACCATGAAGATAAGAAATTTAGACTTTACCAAGTGCATTGTGTAACATTTTGTGAATGCACTCTTCAGAGACACACACACATGCAGGAAAGGGCTCAGAGCTTGGTGTTCAGCTTGCTGAATCTTCCCAGATGGAATGCTTGCATATTTAGCATCCATGTCAAGAAACAGCCTGGTCCCCAGAAGCCCCTCTGCTCCTTGCAGTCCCTGCAGCCCCTCCCTGACCCAGTCAGGACCTCTGGCCGGTTCTTTTCCTTACTACATGGGTTTGGCTTCTTGCACTGAACATTAAGCTCGTGGGCTTATAGCTGTAGATGTGTCATTTCCATTGCTGTAGAGGATTCATTGTGTCAAGATAGCACAGTTTATCCATGTTTCTATTCATGGCCATTTGGGTCATTTCTACCTTGTGTCTATCACATATTGTGCCATGATGGGCAGTGTGTCACATGTCTTTTGTTAAGCATGTGGACTCACTGAATGCCTTGCTTTTAAGAACTGTTTGAAAAGTGACTTCCACTTTCCTTACCAACACAGGTCATCATTATGAAGCTGATTTTCATCCTGGGCTATAGTGACGTCCCCAGGATTTGTGGGGATGTTCAGCTTGCCTTTTTCAGTTCCTGTGTGCATTGTCTGTTCTTGCTGTCAGGCTGCCAGGTTGCAACTTACTACTGTCAGGTCTTCTTTCTTTCCTGGGTACCTTTGTTTACTGAAGATTCAGAAAACAAAAGGATCAGATATACTAGAATTGTGTTTTAAATCCCCTTTTGCATGCAGGTTATTCCTTTGCCAAGGAGGGGGTGTCTCACAGGCTGCTGTTCATTCTTTCCTGACTTTCAGTCTTTTTTGGTTTCTTCATGGTGCCAGATACGTGAGTTTCAGATGGCTGGAGTGCTGCCTTCATTTTGAGATTATTATTATTATTTTTTTGGTGATTTTATTCCTTTTTCATTTTTATGTATATTTTAAGTCCTTTCCCCGTTTTGTTCATTTTGAAAGTTCCCCAAAGTAGACACTGTAGTTCTAAATTATCTTTGTAGAAATGATGCCATTTAGAAAGGGAAGCACAAAATACGGATTTTTATTATTATGAATACATGTGAGAAGTAGGCATCTAGCCAAAGGGGGCATGGTCTTAGGCTGCGATGAAGCCACAGGAGTCTGGCAGGATTTGGGCTTGCGCTTAGATCTTGGGCCCCCACCCCATCGTTTGTTGTTGAAATTACTTTTAATGCTTTTTTTTTTTTTGAGTTTTGGGGGAATGTTACAAAAACTATACATGGAAATAAACATACACTACTGCTTTGTGGGTTCTCCTTGTCCATTCATGCAGATTATTGTAATAACTTTATTATAGTTCCTTCTTTAGCACCACTTGCATTTAAAGAAACCATTCAGCATTTATTTCCATTTTGTTTAGTAGCTTTTAGGCCAGTTGTACACCCCAGGAGGGATGTTAGCCACACAGGTGAGAGAGGACAGCTCATACCTCAGGGAACCAGAACTGGAAACCAGAGCAGAGTAAAGGTTTGGGATGAAAAATGTAAATGGAGAGAGATGCAAATACACAGCTGACTGAAAGTGCTTTTTCCTTATCTGATGAGCCAGTGAGCTGACATGATGACTCAATTAAGGAAGAGTGGTTTTTCTTTTCTTTGCACTCCTGAGGGGTTGAGGTCAGATTCCTTCAGGAGATAGAGTTTGCAGATCTGAAGGTTTGCTGTCTGAGTGGTCTGTGGCTCTGGGAGCACAAAAGCGGACTAGTTTTCAGGGCACCTGATCCTGATGTAATGTGAAAAAGTCAGATTTTAATAGGATTCTTGGCTACCTTCTTTTTAAAATCACATTCCAGAAAATCACCCTTTGGTTCTTCAGAAAATCAAATGAAAAAGTAATTAAACTTTCCTGCAGGTTGCTGGGGAAGCAATGAAGTGCAAAGCTGATGAGCAGTGGAGTGCATCTCAGGAAACTTCTGCCTTGTGGAAAATACACCCCAGGTGTTATTCAATGAGACCAGGAACCTCTCAAAGGGTTTTAACTGTTGAAATGTTGAAATGAAAGATGTCAAAAATATTTTATTTTAAAGAGGAAATACGTTCAGGAAAATATTTTTGTTAGTTAATTTTGCTCTAGTTGGATATTTTTTGGTCTGTCTGCATAAACAGGAGAGACTGGAAAACCATTATTATTGGTTTGTCTTTTTGTTTGATGATTAGGTAGCAAGGTAGGTAGATAAAAACCAATGACTCAAAATTAAAAGTAGATTAAAAGATCTTCTTATGATATATTTTTTATAGTAACTAAACAGACACTAAGTTTTCAGATAGTTCAAAGATGTCATAGGAATGAAATTCTCATTTAATTACATGATTTTTCAGAGGAAACTCTTGTAATCTTTGAGAAAGACTTTTGAGAAGGCCAGAGCAGCTTGTGTACAATCTCTAAAAGATTTTGTGCCAGGACCTTATGTGCTCGAGCATAAGGTCAAGATTTAACTGTTCAAGCTAACAATTCTCCTTACACAATAGCAATAATTTAAATGCCAGTCATTCAGTAGTTAGTATTAGATGTTATATATATTAAATATGAATTCAGGAAATATGTTTGCTGCTGAGTGAACAGATGGAATGCACTTATATCCCAGAAAATGCTAATTTTGGGAGAGAAAAATGAATCCTTTACTGATACTCACGGTTCTGTAGTACATTAAGAAGTCACTGGGACCTCTTGGGAGTGATGGAAATGTTAGCTGTCTTGATTGTGGTGGTGGTTTCATTGGAACTCATCAAATTGAACATCTGAAACGTGTAGTTTACTGTACAGAAATCATACCACAATAAAAGTGTTAAAAAAATAAAATGTTTAGTTGACCTATGGAGGCAGGGGAAGAAGTCACTGGGAGGTTTTAGAAAGACAAGCAAATTCTTCTCTTCTGTAGGCGCTGATGGTGGGTTATCTTTGTAATGCAATATGTTATGTCTGTGTACATGGACATCAAATCATGTGACTTAATTTGTGTTTTTGGAACTCACAGTTGTATAATAGTATTTATAAACTTAAACATAAATAATCTTTTGTTAAAAATGCATCCCAGTTTATTATTGGAATATATTTAGGATTCCCAACATTGTTTTAGCCATTCAGCAGGAGTTGCGATTTCAGCAATCTCATCCCATTAAAAACACAAATCTGAGGTGGAAGAAGATGAAGGGGCCTCTGTGCATCAGAAACATTAGTTGCAAATCCCGCAAGACAGTTTCTTCAGGTGATGATTTTTGACTCTTCTCAGCTTTCTTAGTGTAGGTTATGTAGCAAATATTGGGCACCTCCCCTGTTAGAAACTGTGGGAGGAGAAAGGGGAAAAATAAACGAAGAAGGAGGCAGCCAGCGGGTTGAAGGGGAGTGTATGCTCTTACCCGTAGGTTTTAGATGCAGTCTGGTGTGCTCTCTAGACGCTCTCCTTGCTCACTGTATTCAGAAGGGGATTGACCCTTTTCAATTTGGCAATCAGATTTCCCACAGTTTGTCTTGTTCCTGACCCTGTGCCGGGCAAGGGTCATCTGCCCCCTCCTCACCACTCTCTCTTTTGACTTCCCTGTGGCTGTGTCCTTAGCCTGCCTCACATCCAGTACAAAGCTCTGCCTTCTCCACTTTGCTTCCCGCCAGTGTCCTCTTTCCCCAGGTTCTGGCCTCATTCATTCATTAACACGGAATCTGTTGCCGGTCAGATCTCTGGGTGCTGCAAGGAATATGGAGACTGCTAGGGTAACTGGGAAGATAAAACGTCCATAGAAAACTCAGTACACAGAGGTTCAGATAAAATGTGACAGGGGAAGGATTTCTTGTGGTTGGATCAGTCAGGGCAGGCTTCAGGGAAGAGGCAACTTTTTGGGAGAGGCTTGCCTGATGTGCAGGGTTTGATTTCCAGAGAGGAAATGCAAAAAGTTTTGGTTTTGATCATAGGCGAGTTTTAAAATATACTTTGACTGTGGAGGGATAAAGCTGTTTCCTGACTCTTTCAGTCTCAAAAATTGAAAAAAAATTAGTTAAGGGATGAGACGATGTAAAATCAACCAAGATATAACATATTTGTCTTTGTTGAAAATGTGTATCTTGTGTGTTGGGCACTGTTTAAAATATTTGAGGACAGTGAATACCTAAGAGTGTTTAGAAGATGAGAAAGTTGAAGGAAATAACATAGGAAAGCAGAGCAACTGTAGAATTGGTTCTCCAAACCAGAATTTTCTTGTGACTAAAATGAGAGGAACTGATATACTTAAAATTATCCAATTTTATTGAAATGTTCTTTTATTTTCTGACAAATTGTTTTTATTATATATGTGGTCCATAAACTAGTTCTATTTAAAATTTGTTGAAAATAAATAAAAATACAATTATTTCTAACATATATAAAACATTTATGTACATTAGCACAAAGAAAATCTTTATATCAATTATGTGAACATTTAAAAGCTACATAGGCAGAGTAGTTAGTTTTAGAAAATATTTAAGTATTTTAATAAATTGCTTTTTCATATCTATCTCTAATACTTTTCTGAAGAATATATCTTTTTTTTAAATGTGATCTTAGTATGCTTTTTTTTCCCTGTAAAATTGCTTGTAATCTTCTATAGAGTTACACTTTTTGATTATTCAATTCGAAATTGTTGACATCAGCAATTGACTCTTGTCCTTAGGTCATAGTGTTTTTAATTAAGAAAAGTCTTCTCTGTACACTGGCTGAAGAGCACTTCAAGAACAAATTCTGTGATAAGCTTAGAGCAAATTCTAATAAATGGAGGATCTTCTCAATCCTATTTTTTTGGTATTGACACGTGTACACATTGACTTTTGTAAATATGTCAGCCCATGATTGTCACAAGTCCTCTGTTTTTGTCTCCCTTGCAAGTACTTTCTTTGACACTTTGACAAGTTTCTTAGGTTTTATAAGACAAGGCATGTCAAGTTAACTGTCTCCATTTATGACTCTTGACTTTTTCCCATCCTTAGATGCTTCAGAATTGTAGGCCTTTTACATTCCACTTTATTTTGGTGCAGAATATAAATTTAAAAGATGTAGATGCTGGTGCTTCTTCAGGAGATTTGTGTCTTCTGGGTCATGTGATTAATGATATCACTCTAATCCACTGTGGTGGAGGATAAATGTTGACAAATTAAAAAAATTTTTTTTTTTGGCTGCAACCATATTTTCATTTTTTATTTTTTTTTACATTTTATTTTATATTTTTAACATTTTATTGTGGTATGTTTCCTACAGTAAAGTAAACTACACGTATTTAAGATGTGCAATTTGATGAATTTTGATAGTTGTATACACCGATGAAACCACAACAATCAAGTTAGCTAACATTTCCATCACTCCACAAGCGGTGCAATTTTCAAATTCCCAAATTATCCATTTCCCACTCCCTTTAGCCCCTGGTAACCATAAGTTTGTTCTCTATGTCTGTGAGTCTGTTTCTGTTTTGTAAATAAATTCATTTGTGTCCTTTTTTTTAGATTCCACATATAAGCAAATCGTATGGCATTTTTCTTTCTCTTTCTGGCTTACTTCACTTAGAATGACGATCTCCAGGTCCATCCATGTTGTTGCAAATGGCATTATTTCATTCTTTTTTATGGCTGAATAATTTTCCATTGTATAAATATACTACAGCTTCTTTATCCAGTCCTCTGTTGATGGACATTTAGGTTGTTTCCATGTCTCGGCTATTGTAAATAGTGCTGCTATGAACACTGGGGTGCGTGTGTCTTTTCAAATTATATTGTTTTTCTGGGTACATGCCCAGGAATGGGATTGCTGGATCATATGGTAAGTCTATTTTCAGTTTTTTGAGGACTCTCCATACTGTTTTCCATAATGGCTGTGCCAAACTACATTCCCACCAACAGTATAGGAGGGTTCCCTTTTCTCCACACCCTCTCCAGCATTTATCATTTATGGACTTTTAAATGATGGCCATTCTGACCAGAGTGAGGTGATATCTCATTGTAGTTTTGATTTGCGTGTCTCTGGTATTAGCAATATTGCCCATTTTTTAAGTTGAGTTGTTTGAAGAGCACCTTTTGGATGAGCTGAGATGTGCATGCCTAGGGGCATTTACCAGGTCTGGGGACAGGTTGAGCTTGCCATAAGCATAGAAGATCTGCTGGAAGAAAGAGAAACCAGCAAATATTTTTATGTGGAGTGACATTAGGACTAGAATCTAAAGGATGCCTAAGTATTTGGCTGATTTTCTCTGGGTAAAATTTGCTTAGTTCTAAGGCATGATGGGGTGTTGTGGATGGGAGGCTAGACAGGCTGAGTCAAATATCCCACAGTCTCGTGGTCCACTTGATAGAGAGACCTGATCTCATGCTTATTACTACAGAGCTACAGTCATCAAAACAGTATGGTACTGGCACAAAAACAGACACATAGCTCAATGGAACAGGACAGAAAGTCCAGAAATAAACCCACACATCTGCAGTCAATTAATCTTCGACAAAGGAGACAAGAATATACAATGGAATAAGTCTCTTAGGCAAGTGATGTTGGGAAACCTGGACAGCTGCATGTAAATCAATGAAGTTAGAACACTCCCTCACACCATACACAAAAATAAACTCAAATGGCTTAAAGACTTAAATTAAGACAGGACACCATAAATCTCCTAAAAGAAAACATAGGCAAAACATTTTCTGACATAAATCATAGCAATGTTTCCTTAGGTTAGTCTCCTGAGGCAATAGAAATAAAAGCTAAAGTAAACAAATGGGACCTAATTAAACTTGTCAGCTTTTGCACAGCAGTGGAAACTGTAAATAAAATGAAAAGACAACCTATGGACTGGGAGAAAATATTTGCAAATGATGTGACTGACAAAGGCTTAACTTCTAAAATATACAAACAGCTCATACAGCTCAAAAAACAAAACAAACAAACAAAACCAATGAAAAATGGGCAGAAGACCTGAACAGACATTTCTCCAAAGAAGATGTAACAGTGGCCAAGTAAATAGGAGCAGAAAATGATAAGTCCTTCAAAACATTACTTTGGAGTCTTCTCTGCACCCATCAGTGCTTGTCTGGAACCTTAGGTAGAAATTAAGTTAATGCATGCTCAGATTGTGCTGGGAGGAAGTAAATTAAGTTGAAAGTAAGTAGGATGGTGCAGTGGAAGCCATGGGACTGGAAGATGGGAGGTCTTCTATTTAGGTACTGTTTCTCCTTTTATTAACACCATGTTGTTGGTCCAAATGAGACTCTATGAGTCTCATGGGGGCTTTCAAGTTACTTACCACCTAGTTGAGTAGGCAAGATGTATGCATGTGAACATTTAGATAATTGGACACAGAGCTGAGAGAGAAAAAAAGTATTTTTGGGGGGGGCCTTAATCTGAAGCTTCAGCCATTGTCAAGTGACACATGTCACCATATGAGACAATTGCTACATAAAACTATCTGGAACTCTTCTCAAGGAAATTTACTTATTTCCAACATTTTGGCTAATCAGTATGCTCTGCTTCCATAGAAATGTATTTATCGATCATATTAATAAAAGAAATAGAAGATATATATATATACACATATATATATATATCTGAATCAGTGTGCTGTACACCAGAAATTAACACAACATTGTAAACCAACTATACTTCAATTAAAAAAAAAGAAACAGGAATTTTCTAAAAGGTAACTGTATCTACATTCTAGAACTTTAGGGAACTGATTAGAAATAACTTTTGATATCTCTTCTTTATTTGCCTTCTAACTATATAGCATTGTGTGTTTCATATAATAAAATTTAAAAATTATATCTAACCATCTCTTTGCCATGGAGTTGTTTTTGTTTGTTTGTTTGTTTGTTTGTTTGTTTTGCCTAGGGTTGTAGCTCAGTCATAGCACCTAAAAAGATTTTGAGAATTTATTGAGAGCCTCTCAGCAATTTGGTGTCTTTCTCTGTTCTTTGGAACAATCTAGTTTAATACCATTTTATCTACTCTATTCCATTTGTTCAATATCTAGTTTTAATGTCTCTTTACACCTAACTGGTCAGATTACCAATCTCATTTTATGATGTGGCAGGAATGGGGAATATTATTTTAAATGGTATGTTTCTCCTCATCTGTAAAATAGAGAGAGCTTGAAATAGCTGAGGTCAGAGTTTTCTCTTCATGTTCCAAGCCCAAGAGTATAATGAAAAGGTGTGCCTCCTTTAGAACTGCAGAGCCCAGGACAAGGCAGCCATGCAGTGGAGTGAGTTGGAAGAGGAAATGCATCAGAGGATTCAGGCTGCAGAGCACAAGACGGGGAAGACAGGAGTTTGTGGGCTGGGCACATTCATGCGGTGAATCCTCTTAGGCTGGACACCTGGCATCCTCGGGGTGCAGCAAGTCCAGGTGGCCAAAGTTAAAATTCTCTCTGCAGACTTTGCTGTTTTATAATGGAATATACTTTTAGTCATTGGTATAGGAACTCTCACAGTTGATTGGCTGCTACTTTCAGTGACTTCCATAGGCCAAATAATTATCTTTTTTCCTTATGAAATATATTTGAGAGATTAATGTTTACTGAAAACAGAAAATAGACCCATTTCTTTGAATAGCTAATATTAGGTTGAATTCCACCCCCCCCCCCCATTTTTTTCCTATTCATTTGCCCGGTTGACTTTGAGAGGCAGAAAATTTGAGTGAGAAGGGCCTGGCTATTGGCATCGGATAGACCTTATTTTGCCTCCTGGTCCTGCCCTTGCCTAGGTTAAGTGGTCCTGGAAAAATAAGCTAACCTCTGAGCCTTTGTTCCAGCTGTGGAGTGGGACAGTGCCACTACCTGCTTTAAGGAGGGTCAAGTCTGATGACCTGTGTGCGTGCCCAGCGCGGTGCCTGCGGTCCTGTGGTGTGGTGGGGGCACCGTGGACGTTGCCATTCTACTCTTTTCCGTTGTTTTGTGTACCATGTCTTCTTTCAGATGCTTCACCTTAAACGGCTTTACTACACGTGTGCCTTCATGACTCTTTGTTGTCTTATCTTGTAATAACACGTTTAACAACTGTTTGGATGTTTTGTCCAGCAGTTGAACGATTCAGAGTCCATGGGCCAGCTTCAGTTCAATGGTTATCCCATTCTTTTGTTAGCACTTTTTCTAGTCTAGAAACAGTAAAATCCTGTTTTTTCTGCCTTTCTCCTTTCCATCCATTTCATCTGTGCACTCATTCGTTCATCAAACACTTATCCTGCACGTGTGTTATCCTGCCATCAAACCTCATTGAGCCTTCCAGCTAAGCACTTCCCAAATTGGTTGTCATGCACCCCGACCGTGGCCCCGCCCCTTATAACTTAATGCTTTGTTAATTATAACATCCTCCTTGTTTTTCTTGGCTCTGGTACAGGGGTGGCAAATACATGGCATCCACAGCATCTTTCTTCCATGGCAATAGCGTAAGTGGATGGTGAATCCCTGCCCGGACATGGTCTCTGAAACCCCAGCACACTGCTGCCACCTGAGCAGCTCTGGCTCTGGGATGACACCTAGTTGCCAGTTCGTTCCAGTCTCCTAGTCTCTCTTGAATAACACATCCAGGCCCATGCCTAGTGAAGATTTTCCTGCAAATCCGTCCAGTAAGCGTGACTCATCTCGGCTCCCCACACCCAGTTCCTCACCCCATGGCTCTAGCCAGGTTCATTGCTCTGCTTTCACTCCATTCATTTTCTCTACCTTGGTAACTCCTTTCCACTTTCCTAAATTCTGGAAAGCTCAGAGAAAGTCTTCCCCTCTCCTCAACGCCCTCCCCTAGTCCCCTAGCCCCATTCACCTCTTCCTGACCTTGACTCCTCTTGCACGTGTAGTGTTTATCCTATTGTTTCACTTGCGGTTCTTAAAAACATATTGTAACAGCTTTATTAGCTTTATTGAGGCTTAATGCCAATAAACTGTACATACTCTAAGTGTAGAATATGATAAGATTGGATACATGTATATACTGAGAAACCATCACCACAGCCAAGATAGTTCACATACTGTTGGATTCCTCGTTTCTCATGCCCCTGTGTTGCACCTGCCTTCTTTGACCCTCCTTGTCAGGCAACTGTTGTATGTCCTCTATGGGGAAGCGTCTGTTAAAATCTTTTGCTCATTTTTAAAATCAAGTCATTTGTTTTCCTATGCTGAGTTTTGAGAATTCTTTAGATATTCTGATCTGTAAATATTTTATTCCAGGATGTGACCTGTCTTTTCATTCTCCTAAGAGTGTCTTTTAAAAATGTATATATATTTGTATTGAAGTATAGTCAGTTTACAATGTTGTGTCAATTTCTGGTGTACAGCATAATGCTTCAGTCATATATGAAAATGCATAGGTTCATTTTCATGTTCTTTTTTGCTGTAAGTTACTGCAAGATATTGAATATAGTTCCCAGTCCTAACAGTGTCTTTAGAAGAGTAGAAATTGTTTGGATGAAGTCAAAATTGTCAGTTTTTCCTTTCATGAATCATGCTCTTGGTATTTAAGAAATCTTTGTCTAACCCAAGATTGCAAAGATTTTCTCCTATGTTTCTTCTGCAAGTTTTATTCTTTTAGGTTTCACATTTATGACCCATTTTGCAAGGTATGGATGAAAGTTTATGTATTTTTTGCACGTGCATATCTATTTGTTCCAGCCCATTTGTTGAAAAGACTGCTTTCTGCTGAATTGCCTTTGTTCACAATCAGTTTTCTGTATTTGTGTTGGATTTATTTCTGGGCCCTCCGTTCTGTTCCATTGATTGATTTGTCTGTCTTTATGCCAGTATTATTCTGTATTGATGACTATTGCTTTATTGGTAAGCCTTGAAATCAAGTATTAGTTCTTTAACTATTTTCTTTCTCTAAGTTGTTTTGACTGTTTTAGGTCAATCTCCATAGAATCAGCTTGTCAATTTCCAAAACAAAACAAAACAAAACAAAGCCCAAAACAAACAAAAAACCTGCTGGGGGTTTGATTGAACTTCATTGCATCTGTAGATCAGTTGGAGGGGAGAACTGGCATCTTAATAATAATGAATAATCCACAAACTCAGTATATTCTCTATTATTTAGGTCTTATTTCACTCAGTTCCACTGGTTATAAAGTTAAAATTTTATTTGAATACTGAACATAGGCTATAAAATTCCATAATTTGTTAAGAGAAATAAATTCAGTTAAGATACTTGGAGTCATGAGAGCTTCAGCCCCTGACCTCCTGGGGTGCCCTTCTGCCATTCTCTGTGGAAGGTTCCAGATCTAGAGGATCCCTGGTCAGCAAGAAGTGGGAGAGAACCTGCCAAGGTGAAAGCAGAGGGTGACTGGTTCTGGCCCATGCTCTGGTTGGTTTCTGCTAAGGAGGCTCCATCGCACTCAGTGGCATGCTGGTGGATGCTTGACCACAGGCTCTGGAGAGGGGAGAAGGGGAGGAGGCATGTGTAGCTTTTGACGATTTCCATGGTGTAAATACTCCCACCATTACTGATTTCAGGCTACCAGGTTGACCTCATTGAATGCAGAGTCTGGGAAGAAATACTTAAAGTCAGTAGGCTCTCGCCTGCTGGTACACGTTGGCACCGTACTGAATTCACTTCCTGCATGCAGATTGCCTCCACAACTAATGGAAATATCTTAGCTAACATGAAAATGCGTACTTAAAAAAATAATCATCCCTGAAAGTGACGTTGTGAATCTGGGCACATCACTTTGCTTTTCTGGTTGTTCTTACGCTAACCTTTAATGCTCCTTCCAGTGTTTATACTGAATGAGATTAAGTGACAATTAACTGCATTTTGTGGGTTATTGCAGTTTAAGCCTCCGGAATTATTAAGAATTCTACCTAGTATCCTTCTTGGAAAATTATTGTCAATGTCAACCTTATATCTGATTTCCAGAGGTCATTAGACCATACGTACTATGCTTATATTACAGAATTTGAATGGGCAAATCCTTTGCTTTATGCTAGAGCCACAGATTCTCCTAGTCACTGTCTTTACTTATTTACATGTCATCCTAAATCTTTAGACCAAGAGAATGTTTTACAAGAGGAGACGCATAGTTTCTTGCCCTGATATGGAATATGATGAAGACCAAATAGGCACTGAACAGAGAGTCAGGAGTGGTAAGACCAGAGTCCTTATCAAGACCATGGCAATTTCTGCCTGGAACACCTGGGACAATTGGCTTCATCTTTCTAATCACTAGCTTCTCATCTGTAAAGGGGATTAATAATAAACTGTTCTGTCTAACCATAATAACTGATATTTTATTGACTTTGTAGTTTACTAGCTCTTTTTCATAATTAAAAAAATCAAATTTGCAAATTTTCTCTGAGGAAAGTACAAATTCCCCGTTTTTACAGAGGAGGACACTGAGTTCCAGGTTTAATTACTTGTTCAAAGTCACTCAGCTAATAAGCAATGGGCTGTCTTTCTGTCTTTAAGCAGTCGGTACTTTCTCACTTATACCAGACTTCCTGTCTGCCTGATGGGGCTGCTCTGCAGAGAGCAAGAGATGATTTATGTGAAAGCATGTCGAAGGCTATAAAGAACTATACAGAAGTTTACAAATGTATCATTATTATTATTTAATTGAAGTATAGTTGATTTATGATATTGTGCTAGTTTCAGTCATACATATATACACATATATATATTCTTTTTTCATTATAGATAATTACTAACTATTGAATATAGTTTCCTGTGCTATACAGTAGAAACTTGTGGCTTCTGTTCTAGGAATTTTATGGTGTCCTATCTTATATTTAAGTTTTTAAAGCCATTTTGAGTTTACTTTTGTGTATGGCGTGAGGGATTGTTCTAACTTCATTGATTTACATGCAGCTGTCCAGCTTTCCCAACACCACTTGCCTAAGAGACTGTTTTTCTATTGTATATTCTTGCCTCTTTTGTTGAAGATTAATTGACCGTAGATGTATGGGTTTATTTCTGGGCTCTCTGATCTGTTCCATTGACCCATATGTCTGTTTTTGTGCCAAGATCATGTTGTTTAGATTACTGTAGCTCTGTAGTGTTGTCTGAAGTCTGGGAGGGTTATGACTCCAACTTCATTCTTTTGCTTCAGTATTGCTTTGGCAATTCTGGGTGTTTTGAGATTCCATATAAATTTTAGAATTATTTTTTTCTAGTTTTTCTAGTTTCTAGAATTATATTTTTCTAGTGAAAATTGTCATGAGTACTTTGATAGGGAATGCATTAAATTTGTAGATTGTTTTGGGCAGTAAGGCCATTTTAACAATATTAATTCTTCTAATCCAAGAGCTCGGGATATCCTTCCATTTCTTTAATCATCTTTAATTTCCCTACTCAATGTTTTGTAGTTCTCCATGTATAAGTCTTTTACCGTCTTGATAAGGTTTATTCCTAAGCATTTTATTTTTTGATGAGACTTTAAAAGGGATTACTTTTTTACTTTCCTTTTCTGACATTTCCTTGTTAGTGTGAAGAGCTGCAACAGACCTCTGTGTGTTAATCTCGTGTCCTGCTCCCTGACTGAATTTGTTGATCAGTCCTAGTAGTTTTTGTGTGGAGTCTTTAGGGTTTTCTGTATATGGCATCATGTCATCTGCATATTGTGATAATTTTATCTCTTCTCTTCCAATTTGGTTCCCTTTTATTTCTTTTTGAGTTAATAGTGGGGGCTTTGTGGAGGACACGGGTTGCTTTGCACACACTCCCAGTTTCAGCCTATACCCAACTCCAGCCCCTTCAGGCTGTCTGCATGCACCAGCCCCAGTGCTCTCCTGAGTCTGTTCTCTGAAACCAGAGCCTCAGGCCCCAGGCCCTGCATGCACCCGCAGGCTGGGGACCGCTGGGCTCCTCTGGGCCGGCTTCTCTGTGCTCTGCCTGTCTCGGAGCTGCTCCTGTGCTGTCCTCCCAGCCTCTGAAGCTCCCTGTCTGTCTGAGCTGATCTCCGCACTGGTGAAGGGGCTTCCCTGGGTGAGGGGACCTTTCCTCTTTCAAAGCTCTCTTCTGGGGGCGCAGGTCCTGTCCAATTCTTTTTTTTTTTTTTGGCTTACTCAGTTATGTGGAGATTTTTCATATAGCTTTGCTTGTGTAATTGTAGCTTTTCTTGTAGCTCTGCTTCTGCCAGACTTCCATAGGGATTCTGTGAGAATTGTTCCACATGTAGATGTGTTTTTAATGTATTTGTGGGAGGAGTTGAGCCCCACATCTGTCATCTTGATCCCACCCCTTTATACATTTTTCTTAACACAACTTGAGATTGATTGCACTTACCTCCTGGGCATTCTAATTTTTTTTGTATCAAAAAATAAAGGAGGTGATTTTTAAAAAATAGCTTCATTTATTAAATGTTCGATTTAAATGTCTTTATCTTAATGATTGTTGCATAGAATGAAGTGATATTGCTCTGAGCATTTTTTTTCCCCTGATGCTTAATCATGGACTCGTTGTGGCTCTGGGCAAGAATGAGAATATTGGTCCTCTTGATTCCATTGGTGTGTCGTTTTTGAGCATTGCCAGCCCTCAGGTACGGTGGTCCTCTCCCCTGTCATCCCGCTCTTCCTACATGGATGAGGACTGTGACTTGCTGGCCCTCTGTGATTCCATGCAGAGGATGAATTGTGACGTTGACAGCCTGCCCGAGAGCCGCATCGACAGCGGCTTGTCTACCCTCAGAGATTCCAACCAGTGCGACTGGGAGGTGGAGTACAAGCTCTGGTGGGGATTTCAGAGGTCGCACGGCACTCAGGAGAGCCTTGGGAATGATGCTTCAGACACAGACATAAGCCCCAAACTACTGCTCTCCTAGGCCTGATCTTCAGTAGAAATACATGTATGTTTGAGTTTTATCTGCCAGGGGCATTGTTTTAAAGGTCATACTTGTGAACATAGGAGAATGTTTTTCTCTACCAAGTTAGGGAAAATGCGCACAGACTTCCTTTGGGGGCTGCTCTGTTCCATAGCAGCATTGACTGTAGATTCAGGTTCATATTTTTCTTCTCTTCACTGTGCAATGTGTATGGGTAACAAAAGATTTTGTTTTTTAACAGGTGACTTAAAAAAAAAAAAACAGATTCCTGATATAAGGAATGAAGAGATGTATGACTCAGAAGGCATGGCTTCCTTCCTGGACTGGAAGCCCCAGGGGTCTGCTAGTGAAGGCAGCGTCGTTAGCAACTCAAGAAAGTCCGTCTCGGCATTTTCACTGTAGGTAGGTGGTTTCAGAGACTTTTATTCATGAACACTGTTCATTTTCATGCCATATAACTTACTAGAAAGAACACTGGCTCTACCTTGTCATCCTCTGTGGCTTTCTTCCCCTGGACAGACATGGTGGGTGATAATCATGAATCTTCCGGCTCCCAGAAGGCTCCAAGATAGTGCTTACCCCGGACGCTGCAGTGGGGAAGTCCAGTTTCTTCATGAGACTTTGCAAGAAAGAATTTTAAGGAAATTCAAGTGTCACCCTGGGTATGGTTCCTTTTTTTCAGTGGATAATGGGAAAATGACCTTCTTTAGCTTGATTCTGTTTTCCTTAGGGATTATATACAGATACACGGATCTCTCACTTTCTCTCTGTATAGTACATATGTATATAGGTAGGGGTGTGTGTGTGTGTGTGTGTGTGTGTGTGTCCTTGTCTATAGAATAATCCTCCTCTGTTCTGCCTAAGGCCTAAATTGGGGAAAGGAAGACTAACAAAGGACTTAGATATCTACTTACCCAGTGCAATCAACCAAGCCAAATTTAGAGCCAAAGATGACAGATTCATTTAGGCAGCAAGCATTTCCTGAACCCTCCTGTGGGTCACATAATGTCATAGGCACTACAGATACACAATAAACAAAGTCTACTAAACCCCAGCCCACAAAGAACGTACATCCCAAAAAAGGGAAATGGATGAAAAGCAAATTAAAAAAATGAGGTTTGGGAGAGAGGTGCACTTTTACACAGGTGCCAGGGGAAGCCTTTCTGATCAGGTGTCATCTGATGTTGATCAAGTGATCTTACTGGTGGCCAGCTTGCCATTATGGTCAAAATCATCACCAGGTGTATGGCCTCTCTCCTTCACAACAGAATACATGATTAGTATCTCTCAGAACAAGGAAAAAATACTGTCCTGATTTCCCAAATTTGCATAATGATTAGAAAAAGGAGTTGAAGAGGAGGTTGGGGACTGCTGGGCTCCTCTTCTTATTTTTCTCCTTCATCTAAAGAGTTCTTATTTTGATAACTAGAAATGTTAGAACAGATTGATTGCCCTCTTCACAGTGGGTGTCTTTGTAAATGTATGGTTCTCTGTTATACCCTTCAAGATAACAGAATTGAAAGCTCACTTCAATTTGATTCCAAATAAGACTACAATATTTGGTTTGGTTGCTAGAGAGCATGGCATACATACAAATCATATACATGTACATATATACATATACTTACACACACGTATATACCTGCATATTTGCATATACACGTAGGCATATTTATGTGCATACACACACACAGATATGACTGAGTCTATCTAATTACATGGACAAATAGAACATAGATGTTCCCTTTGTCTGTAGGATAAATCCTTCCCCAAGTCAGCCAGCCTGCAGACATGCATCCACGCACATGTGTGTGGTCTGACTTATAATTAGTGTGTGAAGGGCAGTCTCCTTGAAGGTCAGGTTCATCCCTCTCTTCCTCGCTGAACTTTGGCTTATTGGCTCTTGTCTCATCTAAAGAGGGCTCGAGAGTAAAAAAACCAATGAAATTATTTACATTGTGCCCTCCATGTTCTCTTCTGTTCCTTTTCAGGAGTTGATTTTCAAACGAAAACTCTCATCATAGGTGGAGAGTGACCAGTCCTGCAGCTCTGGGATATGCTGGTCAGGACAGGCAAGTGCTTTTCATGAAGTTTGGGTTCTGCAGAGGTTTGCACAGACAAACCGTTTAAAAATACGTGTGGTTGCCATGGCCGTATTTGAGATCCTGTAAAGGACTACGCGTAGTTTAGAGTTAGGACGTGTAAGTGGCGGTGTGCTCTTCCCCTGGTGAGCCCCCTTACCCCGTGTATGTGCCTTGTGGCTAGTTCTTCCACCCACAGTACTCCCTCCCCACCACCCCCAAAGTAACTTTTCTCTGGTGTGCCCCTCTTTCCGTCCTTCTCTGTGTCCCGCACATGGGATCTGGTAGCTTGTTGCTGAGGCTGAAATTTTTAGAAAATTATGCTCTCAACCTTGTCCTGGTCATGCTTTGGGGTTTGTAGACATTCCTGGGATTGTTTGGTGGAGAAGATGATGGGCTCTTCTAAATCACTAGCCTAGGTTCTTATCCCATTACCGTTCTCCAGATCATTCTAGCCCTTGGGGATGGCTACTTCACAGTAATAGGTCACCATTAGATTCTTCTCAATTGGGGCTTATTTTAGAAGATGAGAAAAAAGTGAGCATGAAAGAGATAAAGAATGAGGCTGTACCACAAAAATTAAATAAAATCCATGATAATACAAAGGAAAATTACCAAACCACAAAAGGAAGAAGAAAGGAACAAAGAGGATATACCAATTCAACTGCAAAGATAAGTTCAAAATGGCAATAAACACACATCTGTCATTAATTACTGTAAATGTTAATGGACTAAATGCTCCAGTCAAAAGACACAGAGTGGCAGACTGGATAATAAAGCAAGAACCTTCAATATGCTGCATACAAGAGACCCACTTTAGGGAGAAGGACACATATAGATTGAGAGTGAAAGGATGGAAAAGGATATTCCATGCAAATGGAAAAGCCAAAAAAGCAGGTGTTGCAGTACTGATTTCAGACAAAACAGACTTTAAAACAAAGGCCATAAAGAAAGATAAAGAGGGACATTTTATAATGATTAAAGGAGTGATACAAGATGAGGATATTACACTCGTTAATATATATGCACCCAATATAGGAGCACCTAAGTACATACAAGAATTACTAACAGAGATAAAGGGGGATACAGATGGGAATACAATCATAGTTGGAGATTTTAACACTGCATTAACATCACTAGACAGATCTTCCAGACAGAAAATAAACAAGGCAACAGAGAAATTAAATACTACAATAGAAAAACTAGATTTGGTGGATATTTTCAGAGCATTACACCCCCCAAAAATAGGATATACATTCTTTTCAAGTGCACATGGAACATTTTCCAGGATTGATCATGTACTTGGGCACAAAAGAAACCTCAACAATTTTAAGAAGATAGAAATTATCTCAAGCATCTTTACTGACCACAATGCCATGAAACTGGAAATCAACAACAGAGAAACAAAGGAGAAAAAAAGGAAAGCATGGAGATTAAACAATATGTTATTGAAAAAACAATGGATCAATGAGGAAATCAAAGCTGAAATTAAAAAATACCTTGAGACAAATGATAATGAAAGCACAACCACTCAAAACCTATGGGACACAGCAAAGGCAGTGCTAAGAGGGAAGTTTATAGCGATACAGGCCTTCCTCAAAAAAGAAGAACAATCTCAAATAAACAATTTAACCCACCACCTGAATGAATTAGAAAAAGAAGAACAAAAAGCCCCAAAAAGCAGCAGGAGGAAGGAAATAATAAAGATCAGAGAGGAATTAAATACAATAGAGATTAACAAGACCATAGAAAAAATCAACCAAACCAAAAGCTGGTTTTTTGAAAAAGTAAATAAAATCGACAAACCTCTGGCCAAACTCACTAAGAAGAAAAAAGAGAGAGCACAAATTAGCAAAATAAGAAAGGAAAATGGAGAAATTACAACAAACAAAATAGAAATACAGAATATCATACGAGAATATTATGAAAAACTATATGGAACCAAACTGGATAACCTAGAGGAGATGGACAAGTTTCTGGAAACATACTGTCCACCAAAACTGAATCAAGAAGACTCTGAACACTTGAACAATCCGATCACTAGAAAGGAAATAGAAATAGCAATTAAAAACCTCCCTACAAATAAAAGTCCAGGACCGGACGGCTTCACCGGGGAATTCTACCAAACATACAAAGAAGAACTCATACCAGTCCTTCTCAAACTCTTCCAGACGATTGAAAAGGAGGGATTACTCCCAAACTCATTCTATGAAGCCACCATCACCCTGATACCAAAACCAGGCAAAGACACTACAAAAAAAGAGAATTATAGGCCAATATCACTGATGAACATAGATGCCAAAATCCTCACCAAAATTTTAGCAAATAGAATCCAACAACACATAAAAAAGATTATACATCATGACCAAGTGGGGTTCATCCCATGGACACAAGGCTGGTTCAACATACGCAAATCAATCAGTGTAATACATCACATCAACAAGAGAAAGGACAAAAACCACATGATCATCTCAATCGATGCAGAAAAAGCATTTGATAAAATTCAACACCCATTTATGATAAAAACTCTCGCCAAAGTGGGTATAGAGGGAACATATCTCAACATAATAAAAGCTATATATGACAAACCTACAGCCAGCATAGTACTCAACGGTGAAAAACTCAAAAGCTTCCCACTAAAATCTGGGACAAGACAAGGATGCCCACTATCACCACTCCTATTCAACATAGTCCTGGAAGTCCTAGCCACAGCAGTCAGGCAAGAGAAAGAAATAAAAGGGATCCAAATTGGAAAAGAAGAGGTAAAAGTGTCATTATATGCTGATGACATGTTACTATATATAGAAAACCCTAAAAGGTCCACACAAAAGCTACTAGAGCTGATTGAAGAATTCAGCAAGGTAGCAGGTTACAAAATTAACGTTCAAAAATCAGTTGCATTTCTTTACACTAACGATAAATCAACAGAAGAAGAAAGTAAAGAAACAATCCCCTTTAAAATAGCACCCAAAGTAATAAAATATCTGGGAATAAATCTAACCAAGGAGGTGAAAGAATTATACACAGAAAACTATAAACCATTGATGAAGGAAATTAAAGAAGACTTTAAAAAATGGAAAGATATTCCATGCTCTTGGATTGGAAGAATCAATATTGTTAAAATGGTCACACTGCCCAAGGCAATCTACAGATTTAATGCAATCCCTATCCAAGTACCCAGGACGTATTTCACAGAACTAGAACAAATCATAATAAAATTCATATGGAACCATCAAAGACCTAGAATTGCCAAAGCATTACTGAAGAGAAAGAAAGAGGCTGGAGGAATAACTCTCCCAGACTTCAGACAATACTACAGAGCTACAGTCATCAAGACAGCATGGTATTGGTACCAAACAGACATATAGACCAATGGAACAGAATAGAGAGCCCAGAAATGAACCCACAAACTTTTGGTCAACTCATCTTCGACAAAGGAGGCAAGAATATACATTGGAATAAAGACAGTCTCTTCAGCAAATGGTGTTGGGAAAACTGGACAGCAGCATGTAAAACAATGAAGCTAGAACACTCCCTTACACCATATACAAAAATCAACTCAAAATGGATTAAAGACTTAAACGTAAGACAAGATACAATAAACCTCCTAGAGGAAAACATAGGCAAAACATTATCTGACATACATTTCAAAAATTTTCTCCTAGAAGAAATAAAAGCAAGAAGAAACAAATGGGACCTAATGAAACTTACAAGCTTCTGCACAGCAAAGGAAACCAGAAATAAAACAAGAAGAAAACCTACGGAATGGGAGAAAATTTTTGCAAGTGAAACCGACAAAGGCTTGATCTCCAGAATATATAAGCAACTCATCCGACTCAATAAGAAAAAAATAAACAACCCAATCCAAAAATGGGCAGAAGACCTAAACAAGCAATTCTCCAAGGAAGACATACAAATGATCAAAAAGCACATGAAAAAATGCTCAATATCACTAATTATCAGAGAAATGCAAATCAAAACTACAATGAGGTATCACCTCACACCAGTCAGAATGGCCGTCATTCAAAAATCCACAAATGACAAATGCTCGAGAGGCTGTGGAGAAAGGGGAACCCTCCTACACTGCTGGTGGGAATGCAGTTTGGTGCAGCCACTATGGAAAACAGTGTGGAGATTCCTCAAAAGACTAGGAATAGACTTACCATATGACCCAGGAATCCCACTCCTGGGCTTGTATCCAGAAGGAAATCTACTTCAGGATGACACCTGCACCCCAATGTTCATAGCAGCACTATTTACAATAGCCAAAACATGGAAACAGCCTAAATGTCCATCAACAGGTGACTGGATAAAGAAGAGGTGGTATATTTATACAATGGAAAAGTACTCAGCCATAAAAACCGACAACATAATGCCATTTGCAGCAACATGGATGCTCCTGGAGAATGTCATTCTAAGTGAAGTAAGCCAGAAAGAGAAAGAAAAATACCATATGAGATCGCTCATATGTGGAATCTAAAAAACAAAAACAAAAAGAAACAAACAAACAAAAACAAAGCGTAAATAAAGGACAGAAATAGACTCACAGACAGAGAATACAGACTTGTGGTTACCAGGGGGGTGGAGGGTGGGAAGGGATAGACTGGGATTTCAAAATTGTAGAATAGACTACACTGTATAGCACAGGGAAATATACACAAAATGTTATGATAACTCACAGAGAAAAAAATGTGACAATGAGTGTGTATATGTCCATGAATAACTGAAAAATTGTGCTGAACACTGGAATTTGACAACATTGTAAAATGATTATAAATCAATAAAAAATGTAAAAAAAAAAAAAAGAATGAGGCTGTACCGAACTGCCTGCCTGATTAGAACCATTACTTTTCTCTTTTCCTGATTCAGAAGTACCACCAAGTCTTATTTCAGTAGAGCACATGGTGTTTTGCTGTTGTACGATGTCACTTGCGAGAAAAGCTTTCTTAATGTATGGGAATGGATAGATATGGTTGAGGTAAGAAATCAAAACAGAGAAACAAAAAAAGTATACGAGAGAGTTACAGGCTCTGTCTCGGAAAATGCTGTTTCTCTTCCCTGTCAAAGTGAGCTTGAGGAGAAGCCACTCCAGGCTGTCAGGAGGACTGGATTGAGAGGTGGGTTCCCGATGGTACTTGGCAGTATTGGTCTCGTCCTCAGTAGCTGGGCAAGTTCCCACAGAGCCAAGGACACTGCTAAAGTGAACTTCTAGGGGAAAAAAAGCTCCTGGGTTTCCTTTTAGATAAAATCAGAACCCCATTGGCAGCAAGTGAAAATTCAGGCAACCAAGAAGCAGCAGCAGCTCTCACAAACAAGGGGGTGATGGGGCTGGGCGTGTAGTGTGACTGGATGTGTAACAGGGGCCTCCGTCTGTACTAGACATGTAGGTGAAGCATCACCTGGGTGTGAGCTTGTGCCATGTCCACATTCTATACGAACTGTCTTCTCAACTTTATTCTTTCTGATAGTGATTTGGGTCTTTACATATCCCTGGGAACCACTGAAATAACAACTGGTATTTTAATTTTAGTTTTTTTTTTTAAATGGAGGTACTGGGGATTGAACCCAGGACCTTGTGCATGCTAAGCACATGCTTTACCGCTGAGCTATACCTCTCACCCCGTCAGTATTTTAAACGTGGTAACTATCTATGCTTTCCTTTGGTCAAGTAAGATGGTATATTTCATCTGCAGAGCTTTCATATCCTTTGGTTTCATGGTAAATGCTTTCTTACAGCAGGAAATGACTTTGACCACAGTTAGTGTGCTACCAACAGTTATTAATCACCATAAAACTACAGCTCAAGCCATGGCTCAGCATACTTTCTTGGAAAAAACAAAACAAAACTAGTGGCTAATAAGACTTTTCAAGTAGGTCTATTATCTATAATTTTTTAAAGGCGTTAAGTGCAGTGGTGGCTGAACAAAGAACTGATTGCTGTCTGATCTCACATTAGCCTCTAAATTCTTCAGTTGGGCCTATTTCATACCCTGTAAAACACCAGAATGAATGTTCTCTTTCTAACCAAAGAAGTCATGTAAAAAATGACTGATTGAAATTGGCAGTAAGACTCAGACAATGATAAATAAATGTGCATTCTGTTTAACTGAAATAGCATGACTTAAAATTATTATAAATATAGTGAAAGTGTATTGACATTTATGAAGTATTTTATATCACAAAATTTTCTATGTGTTATGTTCATGTCTGTAACATACCTGAGAAAGAAAGTAAGAAATGTAATGTTACTCGCACCTTCTATGAGAAACCTGAGGCATAGAAAGGTATAACACTGGTTTTTAGTTATTTAGAGATTAGGGGTAGAAAGGGGAGTTTGATCTCTTGATTCAACACTGGGTGCTCCTTTGATAAGACACCAGAGTGAGCAGCAGATTAAGAAAAATAAAATCTTTGAATGTCAAGGAAGGATCTCTAGGGTAGGTAGTGCATAGAGCAGAGGCATCTGTTTTGGGGAACAGATGGACCTCCCTGGGTTTGACCAGTGAGTTCGGTGAATGACGAATAATCGCAACTAACTCATACCCACAGATATTTGAGATCTGTAACAAGATCTTTTATTGTTGGAACTGTTGGACTTGGTCTTCATTTTAAGACTTTGGATTATACTCACAAAAAGGAGGCACAAAAGGCAGGGTCAGTCGTAGGGTTGAAATAGCCCCTAGTGACCAGCTGTGGCCTGTGTGGGGCCCCAGTGCCATAATTTGCTAAATAAGCACCTCCACGTGGTAAGTGATCTTCTTAGCTATTCGTATTACCTTTCACAGGGTCTGAAAAGGAAGACAACTATATTCAAGGTGACGAATTCTTGAATTTGTTATGGAGGAAAAATTAGACGCCACTTGGGCTTTGACTTTCATTTGTTCTGCTGAACCTTCGCCTTGGCTTACCTTTTTTTGTTGTTGAGGAAATTGTATCAGGACGATTTATATGGCCACTAGAAATGTGAGTAGAAATCAATGGTGAGATGGTTGGGACAGGGCAGCAGATTGAGAAGCAATAGGATGTCCATGGTGAATGGACCCGCTGAATGAATAATGAATATGCGTCGATTGAAAACCACTGAGTTACAAAATCTTTTGATAAAATTATGGCCATTTCCTTACCTGTTATGAAGAATTGATTGATTGAATATTTGGGTAAAAGTTGAATGGAAACACTTGAGACTTGAGCTCTTTTCCTGACCTTTAACACATTTCAAAAATACGTCGGGCATACCTGCTTTGTGCGGGTGCTGGGCTAGTGCTGGCAGTGTATCCATTCATAAAACAAAGAGCCCACCCTCCTGGAGCTTGTACTCCTGTAGGGGAGACATAACACGTGACAAACATAAATAAATAAAATAAATAGAGTGATAGAAAGTGATAAATGTTATAAAAACAAAAAGAGGGCGGGGTAAAAGGTCTCACGGGGAGGCAGTGGGCTGCAGGTAATGTGGCCGGGCTAGCCTCACCAGAAGGTGATATGTGCGTCAAGACTTGAAGGAGGTGCTGGTTTCCACCTGTGTGACTTTGAGAAGTCATTTAGACACTCGGATTCTTGGCTTACTTCAGCGAATTTGTGGTTAACGGCTTCCATATGACTCCGGCTTGGATCTGGAGCCGTTCTGCCCAGGACACAATTACTTAACAGGTTAATGGGTGGGGCGTCTAGTTCTGGGGAGGGCCTTTCACGTCCTTCTCCCCTTCGCTTTTACTCCGCTCTGGTGCGTTCGGTTAGAGGAAGATGGTCTGAAGAGAAAGGAAGTGGAATACAATTTCATTGTTTTTGAGGCTCATTTCTTGACGCGGATCAAAGTGGACCAGCACCTACCTGGATTTCCTACAGCCAGTGAGCGGCCAGGTGGTGGGAGGGGCGGGGTCTCAAACTTAACTCCACCTCTTGTGTCTTACCCTGCGGGCCAGCCCCGCTGTGAATGCCGGGCGTGTGGCCGAGCGCTGTGCTGGTTTGGGAGCATTATCCAGAGAATCTGCTACTTGGAATGATTGCCCATTGAGCTCCTTACAAGAAAAATGTTGACCTTCAGGGCCTTCGTGTTTTGCTTTTGTTATAAACCGGATAGCAGCAAATGCGGAACTTTCAAACTCCGTTTTTGTCGAATTTTACTGTCTGCGGGAGACAGTCATTAAACCCATGTAATCTACATGTCCCCCTAGAGATTTCATGCCTGTTCTATTCCCTCCCCACGTTCAATCCCTCTTGATTTCTCAGATTTCCCAGGGTTTGCTGACTTATGCATCTCATGACCTCCATCCTTCTGCATCCTCAAAGGAGTCTCGCTTTTACCTCATAACATCCGGGTTGTGAAACGCAGCAGCAGCACTATCCGTTTCTACCAAAAATACATTCATTTTGGGTATTTTAAAAAAGCTTTTCTATGGATTTGGGGGCTCACAGATAAGGGTTTCATAGTAGTATTTCCCTCTTGTTTAGTTCTTCCCTCTTCCCTGCTCCAGAGCTGCTCCTCCCTTCCCCCGCCTTATCCCACACAGGATCATATAACCCACACCCAGCCCCCTCCCCCAACAATTCTCCTTTCCTAAGGGAGATTGTCTCCAGCTTGTTAGACAAGGACACACAAAAATAACTTCATCAGTTACAGTTGTGGCAATTGCTATGCCAGAAAAATACATAAACCAAGAGTTTTTAAAAAATAATTACTTTTTTATTGAAGTATAGTCAATTAAGAGGTTTTATGATAGGAAGACCTAATATTAAATTTTCAGTTAGGAAACGCTTAATCTTTATTTCAAGGGAGGATTACCTAATGGGGTCAGGGGATTACCTAGGTAGTGGAAACAGCATGTGCAAAGGTCCTGGGGTGGGAGGGAATTTGGAGTACTGGGGAAACGGAGGGACAGCCAGGGTAACTTGAGTGTTGTGAGTGAGGGAGAGTGGTGGCAGGTAAGACTAGGGGGTTGGCTGGGGCCACATACCAGCTAGGCCTTGTCAGCCGGGTAAGCATTTCACCATTACTTGAGAGGGATGGGAAGCACTGAAGGGTTTGAAGCAGGAGAGCGATATGATTGATGACAGTATGCATAACCACTTGGGGGGCTGAATAATAGACCCCAGAAAATGTCCACTGGTTTTAGCAACACAGAGGCAGCTGAATCTTGATAGGAAAAGATGATAAAGTAAAGGGGGGAGGTAGTAGTTGCTGGCCAAAAGGAGACGGGCTTTTGATGGACATTTAATTCCTTAGTGGTTACCTTAAGCTATCATTTTTCTCTCTCTCTCAAATTATTTGATAGAGAACATTTGGTATCATGTGTGACTCTTGGAAATAAGAACCTTAAAACACAAAATTTTGTATTATGAGATTTTTTTTTTTTGATGCAAAATAAAAATCCTCTGATGAGGAGCTGTTTCTGGAATAACTAGGCCCAAACCTTTTTTTTTTTTTTTTAAAGTATTGAAACTTTGAACCCAATTTCTTAGCTATTGGTTTTAGCCTACTCAACAGGGGAATATTTTTGTTTTATTTTATTGGTTTTAAAAGCTAACATTCCAGGAAACCTAATTAAAAGTCTTCACTTAATGGTATATGTATATATTTTACAGACCAATGGGGCATTATTTTGTGAAATACGTGCCAAAGATGGTTCAAATATAGTGGAAGCTGTTCTCCATCTTGCTCAGTGAAGTTTAGCCTTATATTTGGAAAACTGGATGTAGGACTGAATTTTCACATAGCTGTTGTCAAATTTCTTGACCATAACATGAATCTCCATTGGAAAACACTGTCTTGTCTTTCAGTAGTGGTTGGAGAAACAATTAAACATAGTTTTTATAAAAACTGGTACTGCGGCTTATTCACCATGAACAGTGGCAGCATACCTTTATTGCCAAACAAAGCCGGTGCATCTGAGGTGTTGTTGACATTTCTGCAAAATGTCACCCCAAAGCTAATAGTTGATGTGTATGAATCACTTCCAGGAGCCAGATTTTAGCCACAAGAGACTATTATGAATGTAACTGTCTATTATGAATGACATTTTCCAAGGTAAAGGGGAAAAAAAAACCTCAGCAATGCAAATTCTTCATCCTGCCAGTTGTAAGCACTTTTTAAAAATTATTACCCAGGTAATGATTAAGCTAAGGCACTGGTGTTAATAATAAATAACATTTTGGGATGTGGATTACAATGAAAATTGCATCAATGAGGAACTTGGATTTAACTGTGAATATTTTAATCTTTGAAGTATTCTTAGGAAATTATAATGCTTTCTGTTAGATTTATTTCTTCTGCCTAGCTTTCTGCCACAAATGAAAAGATGATTCTTGGCAGGTCTAAAGGGATTAAATATCCAAAAAAGAAAGAGAAAAAATAAAAATGTGCTTTAACAAAATCTAAGCCAGCAATCTTTAATTGCTGACAAAGCAAACACGTAACTTTAGGCAGGTAGTTCTTTTCCTGATCATTTGTGAGTTTTATGAGAATCTTAACTTTAGTACAGTAAGGGGCTCAGTGCTACCTTAGCCTTAGGCAGGAGTGCTGAATTGCTGCCCTGGCCCTTTCTTGAGCAGGAAAGGGTGGTACAGGGCAGACTCTCAGCTTCTG